>NC_064645.1:377851302-379102373 GCF_023864345.2 Schistocerca serialis cubense | reverse complement strand
GGTTCACTTTCCCTGGCGCATAAATGTGAATTCCGTATCAGATGTGTAAATGTAGTGTAACATGGCTAGCTTTGTTGTAAACAATTATTTCGCAAATATTAGTCGCAGGGGAACAAACAGATTCGGCTTTCGTAGATTTCAGGACGGCGTTTCGTGCCGTAGCACATTGCCAACTTATTGCCGAGATAAGACCATACCTTTGAGGAGATCACGGCCAGTTTCCTGAGATAACTTTCCAAAGTCTGAGCTTAAGCTATGATCAGGTAGTTGACGAGGACGCTGTTCCCAGCATCCTTCTCTCCTATGACGTAAGGTTATAAGATCAGTGATAAACTTCTTAAGACTGTACCGTGGTTTGAAGATGTATTGGTGAAAAAAGCAAAATGAAATGAGAGAACCACGTGAAATCAATTTTAGGAAATCAAGCTCAGTTCTGGTAATGCCGAAAACACATCAAGTTAAGTACCAAAAAGCTATTTGTTTTACTTCTAGCATAGTTTTCAATATACAGGGTATCTCAAAACATTCACAGAACTTCACACGACTGTATCTCCTAGATGAATGATGATAGAAACACGGGGGCGACTTCTAACTTCCAAATAGGACTACAAAGTATATTCCTGGCAACATGTAGATGTAGGTGGACCCAGATTGATCCGAGTACGCTGAAGAAGTTTCGCTGGGAAGATCTTACGCATTCTCCAGTCTCCATTAATCGTCGGCAGTTCAAACGTACGGCGAATGATGGTTCCCCTTTGGGAAATGGCAGCAAGGTACAGGAAAGAACACCAGGTGCACTCCGTGTGTAAGCCTGGGGCCTCATTCAGCATGTTGAAGAGGCTATTCCAGCAGCCATTGAGGGAACAGGGTGCAACCAGCTGCAGATGGTGGCGCACGTTGAAACAAATGATGCCTGTCCGAAGTCATTCTTGCGTCAATCCAGCGAGTAGCAGAGTAGCTTGAGAAGACCCTCCTTGCATGTGGAGTTTCAAAGAAGCTCATAATTTGCATCGTTGTCCACAGAACTGACCGTGGCCCTTTGGTTCTGAGTCGAGTACAAGGACTGAAACAGAGACTTTGAAAGTTCTGTGACAGGCTAGGCTGAGACTTCCTGGTCTTACGCCGTAGGATTGAGAACTTCATGGTCCCCCTACACATCGGAGACTGCTACGCCGATAGCTGACTGTGTGTGGGGTGCACACAAGGTTTTTTTAGATTTGGCGACTGTCCGTCCAATCCAGATAACGATAGCTGTAGGAAACCCAGACGTATCAGTGTAAGATCGGTAGAAATGCCTCCCACAGGTGAGACTATTAAAATCTTATTGGTACACTGCCGAAGCATTCGTAACAAAGTGCCAGAGTTTGAAGCGCTCATGAAAACAGTGAAGCTCACATAATACTAGGTACCGAAAGCTGGTTAAAACCTGAAATTGATAACAGTGAGATCGGGGAATATTTAAGTTTATATCGAAAGAATAGGCAAATGGGGAATGGAGATGGTGTACTTATCGCAGTAGACGAAAAACTCTGATTCACTGAGAAAGAAATTGAAGTTGCATTTGTGAGAGTGTTTGGACAAGACTCCGTATCAGGAATCGGCATAAAATGATAAATGGATCCTTATGCCGCCCACCCGACTCATCTCCTGATGAAACTGAAAAAATCAAAGACAACCTCAATTCACTTGTACGTTAAGTTACCCGATCATACTGTAAACGTTGGTGGAGACTTTAATCATCCAATTAACTGCGAAAATTACAATTTTGTTAATGGTGGGCGTGATAAGACATCCTGTAAAACATTACTAAATGCCTTCTCTGAAAACTACCTACAACAGATAGTTAAGAACTCCACTCATTCCTGAAATACATACGATCTAATGGCAACAAATAGATCTGACATCGAAACTCGTATCACTGACCAGGACGCGGTTGTGACAACAATGATTACCAAGGTGCAAAGGACAGATAAATCAAGCAGAAAGATATATATGTTCCGTCAAATAGATAAAAAATGAGTAATATCTTATCTCAGTGAGGAACTTGAAACTTTCAGTACAGGTCAGGAGCATGTAGAGAAACTCTGGCTCAAGTTTAAAGCCGGCCGGGGTGGCCGAGCAGTTCTAGGTGCTACAGTCTGGAACCGCGCGACTGCTACGGTCGCAGGTTCGAATCGTGCCACGTTTAAAAGAATAGTTGACCACGTAATGTACAGATATGTACATAACAGAAAAATGGCTCTGAGCACTATGGGACTTAACATCTTAGGTTATCAGTCCCCTAGAACTTAGAACTACTTAAACCTAACTAACCTAAGGACATCACACACATCCATGCCCGAGGCAGGATTCGAACCTGCGACCGTAGCAGTCCCGCGGTTCCGGACTGCAGCGCTAGAACCGCACGACCACCGCGGCCGGCTGTACATAACAGAACACTTCATAATGGGAGGGAACTTCTGTGGTATACAGAGACTGTAAAGAAACTTCTGTAGAAACAGAGATTACTGCATACTAGGTGTAAAACAAAGCGTAGTGCTATTGATAGAGAGATGCTGAAAGAAACACGTTAGTTTCCAGTTGTAACGGTATCACCGACCACCTTAAACGGCTATCGATGCTAACGTTATATCTCTGCGAGGAATTTTTGAAAAGTTGACCGTGAGATAACATAATGGAAAGAGAACAATCAAGCTGGGATTCGTTTGCGAAACGCTTCAGCACAGTATAAACAACAGTAAACGGTGGGTCTGGAACAGACGTTCTCCCAACACAAAAGACACAAGCAAGTTGTTATATTACATATTAATGCTGGTCGCCAGCCTAATTAGTCACTCTTGTGTCAAGCAAAATGATAAAGCATAAGGCAGTGCTAAGGCTAACCTAACCTTCCTTCACACACACACACACACACACACACACACACACACACAGACACACACTAAACTCTTTCCTTATATCTATTCATACTACAACACAGTAACCTAACATTGCACATAAATGTGCATGGCCAATGAGGTAGTGAACAGTAACATATTCCTCTCAACAATACGTACCTTAAATGAAGTAGGTGCAACAGTTCATAAAAACAGTTACCGACGCACATGAAACTACTAGCAATACTGAACAGGGAAAAGCTTGAAATGATTCTGAATTTAAACCAGGGGGTCTGCTGACGATCATAATCTATAACTTCATTGCTTAGTACAGGGTCTCTATGCCTGTACATTAACCAACTTGTATTAGAATAGATAACACAGTAAATAGTTCTTTCTTAGACTTGGTTTGAAGCAACTAAACAGAATGCAAATCTAACAACACTGGCTCTGAAGGAGCCTTTGCATTGCTACCTTACCTAACTGGCCTAGTACATGAGGGTCATTAAACTTTCATGGTTTGAAAAACCATACTCATTAACAAAACTACACAAGTATGTATGAGAAATGGTAAGTATTCTTATCATTAATTATTAATTAAGTAAAGCACAACAAACTATAACTCTTTAAATAACAAATGTACTTTCATAAGCAGTCTTTTGACCTACTCAAAAGTATACTTGGCTGTGCAAATGACAACACAAAATTAAATTCAAGTTCAACCACTTTCTCATAATAAATTAGGATATTCGGAATTAAATTCACTAGGATAGGATACCTGTCCAGGTTTGTGACTTGAGATAATCACGAATGTAAGATAGAGTTTTTGGCAACACCACGATTATTATTAAAATCAACCAAATTTCACAAATACCTGGCCCATTTACAGAGTACCAAATATAAACACTTTAGTGGAAGACTGGTGGCACTGATGGTGCAATTTGCAGTGGCTGTCAACCTGGCGGAGATTCAATCATAGCAATGCTGTTGGCCTCGCTCTGTTACATATCTTCTTAGCGTCGAAATTACATTTTTATAGGGCCAAAAACCATGCCATCATAATGGTATCACCAAACGCAAAGCCGGCCGGTGTGGTCGAGCGGTTCTAGGCACTTCAGTCTGGAACCACGCGACAGTTACGGTCGCAGGTTCGAATCCTGCCTCGGGCATGGATGTGTGTAATGGCCTAGGCTAGTTAGGTTTAAGTAGTTCTAAGTTCTAGGGGACTGATGACCTCAGATGTTAAGTCACAAACGCAACATCCGAGGCCCATAAATACTGCCCTTGAGCTTTTCTGACCTCAAAACTCCACGAATATGAGACAGAATTATCCGCTACTGCTAGCGAGGTGTTAGCCACAGCACTGCTCAGCCCAGACTCCTTACCCGTCACAAAGGACGAGTTGCCGCTTGCACGCCAACCACATCTTTTCCACTCTGCCAGGCTCCTTCCGTAGCTGCGGGGCTTCCCCACACCTTGCAGACAATATTAACAGTAAAACCAGGCTTTTTGCAGATGATGCACTTATCTGTAATGAAGTACTGTCCGAGAGAAGCTTCATAAATATTCGATCAGGTCTTGATAAGACTTCAACATGGTGCTGAGATTGGAAACTTACTCTAAGTGTTCAGAAATGTAAAATTGTGCACTTCACAAAAAATAGTGTCCCATGACTATAATATCAATCATCCACTGTTGGAATCGACCAACTCATACAAATGCATATAACACTTTATAGGGATATGAAATAGAATCGTTCAGTTGTACGTAAAGCTGATGGTAGACTTCCGTTTATTGTTAGAATACTGGGGAAGCGCAGTCAGCCTACTAAAGAGATCGCTTGCAGATCACTCGTGCGACCCATCTTAGAATATTGCTCAAGTGTGTGGGACCCTTACCAGACAGGGCTAAGCTAACAAGGGACCGAGCGAGGTGGCACAGTGGTTAGCACACTGGACTCGCATTCGGGAGGATGACGGTTCAATCCCGCGTCCGGCCATCCTGATTTAGGTTTTCCGTGACTTCCCTAAATTCTCCAGGCAAATGCTGGGATGGTTCCTTTGAAAGGGCACGGCTGACTTCCTTCCCCGTCCTTCCCTACTCCGATGAGACCGATGACCCCGCTGTCTGGTCTCCACCCCAAACAACCCAACCCAACCAAACTAACAGGGGATATTGAACGTATACATAGAAGGGCAGCACGAATTGTCACAGGTTTGCTTTATGCGTGGGAGAGTGTAACAGAGGTGCTGAAGGAACTGAAATGACAGAATCTTGAAGACAGACATAAACTCTTCCGAGAAAGTCTAGCAAAGTATCAAGAACTGGCTTTAAATTATTACTGTAAGGATATACTACAACTCCCTACGTATCGCTCACACAGAGTCCGTGAGGATAAAATTAGAATAATTACTGAACGTACAGAGGCATTCAAACAATCATTCTTCCCACGCTCCATACGTGAATGGAATAGGAAGAAACCCTAATAAGTGGGACGTACCCTCTGCCATGTGCGTCACGGTGGTTTGCAGAGTATAGATGTAGATGTAGACAGAACCATTTCTCTCCACGCAATTTTTGAAGCGCTGAAGAAATATATTTGTGGCCGTTGATTTGCTTCGAACGATGAGGTGCAACACCTGCGTGAAATCATGGTTCTGTAGGCAACGCAAACACTTTTTCCTGGAGACAATGACCGTTCTCACAGTGGGCTAAACTTATTAAAAATTATGGCTATTATTTTTGAAATACGAGGGTAAGTGAATTATTACCCACAAAGTAGTTATAAAATTTTATTTTAATTAAATAGGAAACTTACAAGAACATCATTTTTCGACATAGTCTCGTTGCGTTTCAACGCACATTTTGTCCATCGTTGTAGAAGCTTCCTGATTCCCTCATAAAAGTAGGTTCTCGGTTGAGCTGCGAGCCAGGAATGCACCGCTTCTTTCACTGCTTCATCAGAGGCAAATCGATGGCCCCTTAATGCTATGGTAACGAAGGGGACAACTTCTTAGACAGGATCATTACTGGTGACAAAACATGGATCCATCATTACTAGCCGGAGAGTGGATCAAACAACACAATGATCCACTACTTCAAATTTAACTTCCTGGAGCGTTTCAACAGCGTGGGCAGCAGTATGCGGACGGACATTGTCGTGCAACAACACAACACCTTTTGACAGCAACCCGCGTTTGCTTCGAATTGCAAACATTAGCCTGGCAGTAAGCATCTCACTGTATCGTACACTGTTTATTGTTGTGCTCCTTTCCCCATAATGTTCCAGTACTGGACCTTGTGCGTCCCAAAAAACCGTAAGCATCAGTTTTCCTGCGTACGGTTGGGTCATGAACTTCTTCTTGCACGGCGAATTTGGATGTGTCCATTCCATACTCTGCCGTTTACTCTCCGGCTAGTAATGATGGATCCATGTTTCGTCACCAGTAAAGATCCTGTCTAAGAAGTTGTCCCCTTCGTTACCATAGCGATCCAAATGTTTTTTGCAGATGTCCAAGCGCGTTTGTTTATGCAACTGAGTGTATTGTTTTGGGACCCATCTTGCATAAACTTCATGAAACCAAAGTCTGCCGTGGGTGATTTCGTAGGCAGAACCGTGGCTAATTTACAGACAATGTGCCACTTCGTCAACAGTTAATCGTCTGTCTAAGAGAATCATTTTACGTGAACGCTCAATGGTTTCTTCAATCGTGGCGGTAAACGGTCGTCCAGCTCCTTCATCGTGCCATTTCGGAATTTTTCAATCCATTCGTAGACACTCCGTTGTGGCAAAACACTGTTCCCGTACTGCAGCGAAAGTCTTCGATGAATTTCGGCCCCTGATACGCCTTCCGACCACAAAAAACGGATCACTGAACGCTGCTCTTCTTTGGTGCAAACAGACAGTGGAGCAGCTATGATTAACAGCACGGCAGCGATAACGAAACTAACCTAACAACTTGAAAATCGCAAAAATATATAACAAAAAATAAACAAAGCATGCGTCATCAACATACGAGGGTAATCCCAAAAGTAAGGTCTCCTATTTTTTATATGTACATAGTCCTGTTTATTTCTACAGTGGTTTACATCCGTTTACAAATTGAACATTTAGCTATTTTTCGACATAATCACCATTTCTGTCGATGCATTTTTGTATACGCTGTGGCAGTTTGTGTATGCCCATGTCACACCAGCTCGCCGCCATGCTGTTCAGAAAGTTATGAACTGGCGTGATTGTTGCTTGGTCTCAGGTGTAAAGTGGTATGCCCAGATTTCGTCACCCGTGACAATTGAGTCTAGGAAGTTGTCATGTTCGTCGGCAACGCGGTGAAGAAATGCGCTGGAAGCATCAACTCGTTGCCGCATGTGGTCCTCAGTTAGCATGCATGGCACCCATATTGCGCACACCTTCCGGTAGTTCAATGTTTCCGTTAAAATTCTGTGAGCGGTGCTTCGGGAAACCTCAGGAACCAACGGGCAGAGATCTTCCAGGCTGATCCGCCGATCTTCACACATGCTTTGCTCAACCTTCAACACTGTCGCCTCAGAAATTGACAGTCTCCCGCTCCTTTGTTCGTCGTGAATTTCGGCCCGACCACCTGCAAACTCTCTACACCACTTACGAACGTTTTTGACATCCATTCACGACTCACCATACACCTGCGTTAATTGACGATAGATTTCAATCGGCACAGTGCCCTTTGCGTTCAAATACCGAATAACTGCCCGCAATTCGCACTTGGCGATAACATCCAACGGGAGCTCCATTATGAACGGCTGCCAATCCAAGACTGAGCGCCTCAGCGCGGCGTACACATGTTTACAGACAGAGTGTAAGCAGTTTTCATAACAGTGTGACCAACAGCCAAACAAACAGAGTTCTGTACTTATAAAAAAAATTGGAGACCTTACTTTTTGGGATTACCTTCGTAAAATGACAGTACTACAAAATTTTATATAACCAAATTGCGGATAATAATTGACTTACCCTCGTAATATACAGTTTACTTACTTTTTCCATGTGTCTCGTTTAATTTGACTGTCCCTTACAGTCTTAGTAGATTCTGAAAAGTACATTAATTACACACTAAAATTTTCTCTGACGCGTTGGATAAAAACGAACTGAAGATAAACGCTAATAAGACGAAAATAGCCACGGTAGATAAAACAGACAGACAAATAAGAGTAAACATGAAAGTCGGAAATAAAATGCGAATGAAAAGAAGAATTGCAACGACTAAACAAGCATTCAGAAATTACAGCAAATTTTAACAAAGAACCATATTCATATAAAAACGTTAAGAAATTCATCACAGGACTTGTTTGTAACATTAAGGTTGGACTCTGAGGGAAACAAGAAAAGAAATAATGCAATCAGCATTGATGAGTATATGGAGAAGGGCCACAGTATCAACCTGGAATGAAAGGGCGGGCCAGAGAGGCCGAGCGGTTCTAGGCGCTCCAATCTGGAACCGCGCGACCGCTACGGTCGCAGGTTCGAATCCTGCCCCGGGCATGGATGCGTGTGATGTTCTTAGGTTTCAGTAGTTCTATGTTCTAGGGGACTGATGACCTCGGAAGTTAAGTCCCATAGTGCTCAGAGCCATTTGAACCACTTTTTTTTATTTATTTTTTTGGAATGAGAGGAAATCAAATGAACAAATATTAAAAGAAATTAAAGGGAAAAGGACATTGGGTAACATGATACAAAGAAGAAAAGATAAGTCCATTGGATACCTAATTCGGCTCAACAGCTTCATAAAAAATCTTGGAAAGAAAAAACCTGGGAAAAAAGTGAAGAAGCGGGTCCAGAACACCCATATTACGAACTGCTACCAGAAGAATGAACTGCAGCAGCAACAGCCAGATGGTAGAGATGGCGAGAGGCACAGAAAATGGCTATAGTGACAAGGCGTTGCCTATAGTGTCTGATGATGATGAAAATAAATATGGTGGATAGGAGCTACTAATTCAAATCTGTTTAAAAAAAGAAACTGTATCTTGTAAATGGTCAGGGTATTTATATATTAAAGTATAATAAGAATGTGAAATTACTCGTTGCACATCATTACGATTAATGATACTAATGATTTGTGGTTTATAAAACTAACTAACCACCTCGACTCGACGCACTTTTGGCTGTTATCGACTGAGCTAGCGAGCGATATAGCTAGCTACACTAGGATGCTCTGTACTACCAACCTCACGAACCGGAGGCCAAACTAAACTTTTACTCGCGACGCGTAAGGTAAAGTTCACCTCAAATTTCTTTCTCCCTTCGTGTATAAGATATAGTCCTATGAAATGGGATGAATGTTTACTGAAGCAGCTTGTACCTGTGATGGCAGTAGCTCCAGAACGGCCTGCCACGCCGTGTTTCATGTGCTGAAGAACTAATTTGTCCAAGAGGCCCGCCTAGGTGGTCACTGTCTCTCCGACGCCCACCCCACTCCACGCCACTGCCGGAGTTCCGGCAATGCGGGCGTCGCCAGAGGTCACACACAAGCCGGGTTGGCGGGCTGAGGTCCCTGCGGTCACATCAAGGGACGGAGTGGCCAGCATCGTCCTTTGTCACTTCCAGAGGTCCTGCGGTCCGCAGGTGGAAGCGTGGGCGCGGCCTCTGGGCCAGCAGGGCACTGCAGCGCGCTTTCCCAATTCCAAGGGAACACAGGGTTTCAAGAAGAGTTTGTTTTCCATCCGTGAGATAACATCTACGCTCACTTAAGCTGAGATAAGCAGCTCTACTAATCCTTGATCACTGTTCAGCTCATCCATCTGCTGACGTATTGCAGTCAAGATGGGAAAATAAAAACGATGTTGTAATAAAACATTCGGCCGGGTGTAGGATGCATATTTTTAATAAAATTCATATATACGTCTACATCTACATCTACGTGATTACTCTGCTATTCACAATAATGTGCTTGGTAGAGGGTTCAATAAACCACCTTCAAGCTGTCTCTCTACCGTTCCACTCACGAACGGCGCTCGGGAAAAAACGAGCACTTAAATTTTTCTGTGCGAGCCCTGACTTCTCTTATTTTATCGGGATGATCATTCCTCCCTATGCAGGTGGGTGCCAACAGAATTTTTTCGCAATTGAAGGAAACTGGTGATTGAAATTTCATGAGAAGATCCCGTCGCAACGAAAAACACCTTTGTTTTAATGATTGCCACTCCAATTCACGTATATGTCTGTAGCACTACCTCCCCTATTCCGCGATGGTACAAAACGAGCTGCCATTCTTTGTACTTTTTCGATGTCATCCGTCAGTCCTACCTGGTGCGGATCCCACACCGCACAACAGTACTCCAGAATAGGGCGGACAAGCGTGGTGTAAGCAGTCTCTTTAGTACATCTGTTGCACCTTCTAAGTGTTCTGCCAATGAATCGCAGTCTTTGGTTTGCTCTACCCACAACTTTATCTATGTGATCGTTCCAATTTAGGTTATTTGTAATTGAAATCCCTAAGTATTTAGTTGAATTTACAGCCTTCAGATTTGTGTGACTTATCGCGAAATCGAAACTTAACGGATTTCTTTTAGTACTCATGCGATTAACTTCACACTTTTCTTTATTCAGGGTCAATTGCCACTTTTCGCACCATACAGATATCTCATCTAAATCATTTTGCAATTCGTTCTGATCATCTGATGACTCCACAAAACGGTAAATGACAGCATCATCTGCAAACAATATAGATAAGGAACAATAGAGAGCCTACAACACCTCCTTGGGGAACGCCGGATATTTCTTGTTTTACTCGATGACTGTCCATCTATTACTACGAACTATAACCTATCTGACAGGAAATCACGAATCCAGTCGCACGACTGAGGTAATATTCCATAGGCACGCAGTTTGGTTAGGAGACGCTTGTGAGGAACGGTGTCGAAAGCCTTCAGGAAATCTAAAAATATGGAATCAATTTGACGTCCCCTGTCGATAGTACTCATTACTTAATGAGTATAAAGAGCTAGTTGTGTTTCGCAAGAACGATATTTTTTGAATCCGTGCTGACTGTGTGTCAATACATCGTTTACTGCGAGGAACTTCATAAATTGATACACAAGTACACTCCTGGAAATTGAAATAAGAACACCGTGAATTCATTGTCCCAGGAAGGGGAAACTTTATTGACACATTCCTGGGGTCAGATACATCACATGATCACACTGACAGAACCACAGGCACATAGACACAGGCAACAGAGCATGCACAATGTCGGCACTAGTACAGTCTATATCCACCTTTCGCAGCAATGCAGGCTGCTATTCTCCCATGGAGACGATCGTAGAGATGCTGGATGTAGTCCTGTGAAACGGCTTGCCATGCCATTTCCACCTGGCGCCTCAGTTGGACCAGCGTTCGTGCTGGACGTGCAGACCGCGTGAGACGACGCTTCATCCAGTCCCAAACATGCTCAATGGGGGACAGATCCGGAGATCTTGCTGGCCACGGTAGTTGACTTACACCTTCTAGAGCACGTTGGGTGGTACGGGATACATGCGGACGTGCATTGTCCTGTTGGAACAGCAAGTTCCCTTGCCGGTCTAGGAATGGTAGAACGATGGGTTCGATGACGGTTTGGATGTACCGTGCACTATTCAGTGTCCCCTCGACGATCACCAGTGGTGTACGGCCAGTGTAGGAGATCGCTCCCCACACCATGATGCCGGGTGTTGGCCCTGTGTGCCTCGGTCGTATGCAGTCCTGATTGTGGCGCTCACCTGCACGGCGCCAAACACGCATACGACCATCATTGGCACCAAGGCAGAAGCGACTCTCATCGCTGAAGACGACACGTCTCCATTCGTCCCTCCATTCACGCCTGTCGCGACACCACTGGAGGCGGGCTGCACGATGTTGGGGCGTGAGCGGAAGACGGCCTAACGGTGTGCGGGACCGTAGCCCAGCTTCATGGAGACGGTTGCGAATGGTCCTCGCCGATACCCCAGGAGCAACAGTGTCCCTAATTTGCTGGGAAGTGGCGGTGCGGTCCCCTACGGCACTGCGTAGGATCCTACGGTCTTGGCGTGCATCCGTGCGTCGCTGCGGTCCGGTCCCAGGTCGACGGGCACGTGCACCTTCCGCCGACCACTGGCGACAACATCGATGTACTGTGGAGACCTCACGCCCCACGTGTTGAGCAAATTGGCGGTACGTCCACCCGGCCTCCCGCATGCCCACTATACGCCCTCGCTCAAAGTCCGTCAACTGCACATACGGTTCACGTCCACGCTGTCGCGGCATGCTACCAGTGTTAAAGACTGCGATGGAGCTCCGTATGCCACGGCAAACTGGCTGACACTGACGGCGGCGGTGCACAAATGCTGCGCAGCTAGCGCCATTCGACGGCCAACATCGCGGTTCCTGGTGTGTCCGCTGTGCTGTGCGTGTGATCATTGCTTGTACAGCCCTCTCGCAGTGTCCGGAGCAAGTATGGTGGGTCTGACACACCGGTGTCAATGTGTTCTTTTTTCCACTTCCAGGAGTGTAATTTTTAAAGGGAAGCGTTGTTAGTAAAAATTGCGGAAAATTCTTGATCGAATTACTTTAAATGTTACACGACATCCTAATACACACTAGACAGATACAGGTTATATATTTTTAAATACATGCAACATACAAATACATACACTATGTGATCAAAAGTATCCGGTCGCCCCCAAAAACATACGTTTTTCATGTTAGGTGCGTTGTGCTGACACCTACTGTCAGGTTTCCTTATCAGCGACCTCAGTAGTCATTAGACATCGTGAGAGGGCAGAATGGGGCGCTCCGCTGAAGTCACGGACTTCCAACGTGGTCAGGTGATTGGGTGTCACTTGTGTCATACGTCTGTACGCTAGATTTCCACACTACTAAACATCCCCAGATCCACTGTTTCCGATGTGATAGTGAAGTTGAAACGTGAAGGAACACTTACACTTCAAAAGCGTACAGGCCGACGTGGTCTGTTGACTGACAGAGGCCGCCTACACTTGAAGAGGCTCGTAATGTGTACTAGGCAGACGCCTATCCAGGCCATCACACAGGAATTCCAGACTGCATCAGGATCCACCGCAAGTACTATGACAGTTCGGCGGGAGGTGAGAAAATATGGATTTCATGGTCGAGCGGCTGCGCATAAGACACACATCGGCCCAGCGGTTCTAGGCGCTTCAGTCTGGAACCGCGCAACCGATACGGTCGCAGGTTCGAATCCTGCCTCGGGCATGGATGTGTGTGATGACCTTAGGTTAGTTAGGTTTAAGTAGTTCTAAGTTCTAGGGGACTGATGACCTCAGATGTTAAGTCACATAGTGCTCAGAGCCATTTGAACCAAGACACTCATCACGCCGATAAAGGCTCGCTTGGTGTAAGGAGCGTAAACATTGGACGACTGAAGAGTGGAAGAACGTTGTGTGGAGTGACGAATCCAGGTACACATTGTGGCGATCCGATGGCAGAGTGGGTATCGCGAATGCCCAGTGAACGTCATCTGCCAGCATGTGCAGTGCGAACAGTAAAATTCGGAGGCGGTGGTGTTACAGTGTGGTCGTGTTTTTCATGGAGCGGGCTTGCACATCTTGTTGTTTTGCGTGGCACTATCACAGCACAGGCCTACTTTGATGTCTTAAGCACTTTTTTTCCTTCCCACTGTTGAACAGCAATTCGGGGATGCAATTGCATCTTTCAACACGATCGAGCATCTGTTCACAATGCACGGCCTGTGGCGGAGAGATCACACGACAATAACGTCCCTATAATGGACTGGCCTGCACACAGTCGTGACCTGAATCCTATAGAACACTTCGTACCAGGCCTCACCGACCGACATCGACACCTCTTCTCAGTGCAGCACTTCGTGAAGAATAGGCTGCCATTCCCCAAGAAACCTTACAGAAGCTGACTGAACGTATGCCTCCGCGAGTGGAAGCTGTCATCAAGGCTAAAGGTGGGCCAACACCACACTGAATTCCAGCATTACTAATGGAGGGAGCCCCGAACTTGCAAGTCATTTTCAGCCAGGTGTCCGGATACTTTTGATTACCTAGTGTATCATGTGTATACTTGTGATGAAAAGGCGCTTTATTATCGAATGCTTTCAACCAGAATCCTTGATAAAAAATTTAAAAAAATAAGGAAATAAGAGGGGTTTGAAAATGAACAAGGACAGAATAACCCCCCTCTTCGACACAAATAAATCGGGCCGCCAGTACACTGAAATCTCTTTGTATATGTGAAAGTAAAAGCGCGAGAAGTTTCAACCACGTAAATATGTCACCATTGCAGTTCACTTAGACATATTCTAAGAATGTTTGGATGACATGTGACATTTTCACCAACTGGTTTCAAGAAGAGTTTGTTCCATCAGTGAGATGACAGCTACGCTCACTTAAGCTGAGAGAAGCAGCTCTACTAATCCCTGATCACTGACCAGTTCATCCACTTGCTGATGTGTTGCAGTCAAGATGGAAAAATAAAAACCACGATGTAATAAAACATTCGCCCAGACTTAGGCTGTATATTTTTAATAAATGTCACATATAAATATTCAAATAATTTATAAAAGGAAGCGGTGTTAGTAAACATTGCGAAAAATTCGTGATCGAATTATTTTAAATGTTTGTATGAGACCCTAATACATACTGGACAGATATGGACTATATACTTTTAAATATATGTAACATACCAATACATATCTAACAGGCAAAGTTTGTTGGCAGAATGCTCGAAGATTTCTTGACCGATTTACTTCCATTGATACACCACATTTTAATAAACATTCAGAAGGACACAGGCCGCATATATATATGAAAATATGCGATTTCTTTTTCTTTCTTGAAGGCAGTTTTAACTGTGATATGTGTACACTTAAACTATTAGACAAATTATTTCTTCTAAACGGATTCTTCCTTCTTCAAAAGTTGTGTACACAAGAACGAGCTGTTTTGTTTTCTTCCTCGCAGTTATTTTTAACAGAAAACAGGATAGTTGTATTTGTGGCTTATCAGCTAATGATTAAAACTACTGTGGATTCTGAATCGACAAAACCTTGTAATCCAGTATAAACTATGAGAATTACAGTCATTGAAGCTACTATCCTCAAAGATCCAGCAGCTGGGGAGGACACTCTCATAGCCTGTATAACAGTTATCTCAACCTGTTTACCCATTCATTTTATGTGAGTTGAGTCCGCAATTAAGGTTTAGTTTGCAGTACCAGTACTCAAGGCTCAAGAACAGAATCAGGAGGAAGGGGGTGGGGTGGTCAGAGAGAAGGGGATGAGGTTATGGACACAGAGGGGGGAAGGAGGAGGAGATGAACAGAGACAATCGGGAGGATGAGATGGTCAGAGGGGAGAGGAGAAGATTAGAACGTACATCCAGTTCCCATGTACAAGGCGCAACAGGTACAAGTGTAGGTACCTCTATTGTTGACTGAGGGCGGTGTACTGAACAACATTACATCAGTATTTACGTCATGTGCAGAGTAATAATTACAGCTATTACAAGTACACCGTTTTGAGATTGGTTAGTACCTCCAAGCACATGAGGGAGGAGCAAGTCATTAATGCTCATTTACTATGGGCAGCAGGTAAGATATGGAAGTGTGGACGCATGGACGTAAAACGGACAGTCTTTATTGACAGGCGTAGTTCACTAGGTGGTGCAGTTAGGCCGTACGGAAAACTCCTGTCGTAAAGTCTGTGACGTGTTTGTGGGACTACTGTTCGAAGCAGAGAAAAAGCGACCAACCCACTGATATGTGTACATATTAAGGTACCACATATAAAAATATCTGCCCTTATATCCATTACACCCGTTATATTTAAAAATTGCGAAGCACTGCTGGATTTGAAACTTCCTGGCACATTAAAACTGTGTGCCGGACCGAGACTCGAACTCGGGACGTTGGCCTTTCGCGGGCAAGTGCTCTACCATCTTTTTTTTTTTTTTGTGCTAGCCACTGCGCCACCTTTTTTTTATTTTTTTTATTTTTTTTTTTATTTTTTATTTTTTTTTTTTTTTTGATAGGTGTGGGAGGGCGCGGAAGGCAGAGCGATCAGGGGTCGTAACCCGAGGTCTGGTCGCAGTGTCCCCCTCGTCCGTCAAGGAATCAGGGATGGGAAGGGGAAATCTTTTGTGGGAATTATTGTTTATTTATTTATTTTTATTTACTGTTTTAATACATTCTTAATGTGGTTTTACTTTACACCACAACAAAAATAAATGTATCTAGCACCGCATCGTGCTCTGAGAAAAAGAAAACAATGTCTCGGCACGTTCCTACACCGAGGTAATGTATATGGGGAAAACGAAAAAAAAAGTGCTTCATACAGGATACAGAAGGGTGTGTCGCTACTCTCCTTACGCTTCATCATCCAGGTACGTCTTCACGTATATCATGTTGTTCCACCGAGAATCGAACTTAGTCATGTCAGCTCACTCAATGGGTATCTTCTCCTACCTGTTGATGATCCAGCTGCGTGGAGGGTCGCGTAGGGCACTCCCTAAGTAATTAGAAAAATACTGTCTGTATTTTGGGTTCCGTACGATCTTGCAATGACGTTCTTGTAGGTAGTTCCAAAAGTCTAATACATCTTTAGGTCCATCGTGAAATAAGTAGTGTACCGCATGCGCACGGATCCACGTGACAGCGTTGGTCTTGGCGCGCGGGAAATACTGTTGATCCGGAAATAGTAGAAACCGAGGTGTAATGTGTTCCGGAGTCACTCGTAGAAAATACGACAAAATTTGTCGCACCAAGCGCCATACGTCATCTGCCGCGCCACATGTGAGACGGTGTTCGTCCGTGTCTGGTATCCCGCAGTCTACGCAGAGAGGCGATTCCGCCATGTTTATCTTTTGGAGGCGTGATCGGGTGATCTGTTTACCATTGACTGTGATGTACCATGTGGATCGGACGGCTGAGTCCAGTGGAATTGCGTGAATCGTCTTCCACACCACCTTCCAATTAACCTGAGGGCTTTTCGTCTCCACGATGTTTGGTGGACGCCTCTGCTGTAGGACATGATATATATCCCGCGCCGACGCCTGTTTCGTCGGTGGTACTGCGATACGGAGATAGCTGTGTTCTATGTAAAAGTTCCCGAAGTAGTAGAAGGGTGGGGGTATGTCTTGCGTCGTCAGTGGGGGCATAATGGACGGCGGAACTAAGGACTCCAACAGTAAACCTGTCAAACTTTCCGGGTGGTGGCGCCACAGCTTGATGTGTGAGCTGACATACAGGGACACAGCTCTGTCGTGGACATGGACTAGGCCAAGACCTCCCCTTTCTGGGGGAAGGGTCAGTGACTCATAACTGACTTTGAAGAGCATGCCTGTACTGACGTAGGCTCCGAATGCCGCTAATAGACGTCGAGCCATCAGTAACGGTATTGGGAGAACACGCGCTATGTGTGGAAGGCGCGATGCGAGGTAAACATTAACGAAGTGTGTCCTTTGGAGAATGTCGAGGGTCCGCAGACGAAGGTTGAAGATCTGGACCCGAATTTGTTGTAATAAGCGGCGGTAGTTAAGAGCCGCGGTGCGCCGTATGTCGTCGTGAAACTCTATTCCGAGACATTTGATAGTGCCACGAAGCTGTAGGGGTTCGACACACGCTGGGGTCAACCCATCTCCTATGGCCATGGCGACCGATTTGGCGACGTTGAGACAGCTGCCGGAAGCCACACCGTACGTGGTAATCGATTCTAGTGCTCTGTTGACATCATCGCGATTGCGGAACACGAGAACCAGGTCGTCTGCATATGCTGTACAGCGAAATGTGACGTCACGTAGGGTAAGACCGGTGAGGCGTTGACGGAGACCACAGAGGAGCGGTTCCAGTGCCAGAGCATATAGTATCGTCGACAAGGGGCAGCCTTGACGGACGGAGCGGAAAATCGGGAGGGACTGCGAGAGACGCCCGTTAACGAGCACTTTGGAAGTCGCTCCTCGGAGTAGGCGCATCACGACGGCTGTGAATTGCTGTGGGTACTGCATGTGCTGGAGAACGGACGTTAGGTATGCGTGATCCACTCGATCAAACGCTTGGCTAAAATCTAGTGATGCCAGCGCTCCCGGGACGCAGCGTGCCCTGGCTAGGGCTATTAAGTCACGGTATCGACACAGTGCTGTGTGGATGTTGTTGATACCCCCTAGGGAAGTCTGATCTGGCGAGATGACGTAAGGTAGGGTCGGTCGTAGACGGTTTGCTAATAGTCTGGTGAATATCTTCATGTCGCAGTTGACGAGTGTTAGCGGGCGGTAATCTTGTATTCGAGCCCCACCTTTAGGCTTGTGAACCGGTATAATTATTCCTTCTACGAAGGTCGCAGGGAGCGGCACCGCGGGGGACATAAGCTCCCGACAGATGTCTGTTAACTTGGGAGCCAGTAAATACTGAAAAGTTCTATAAAACTCCACAGGGAGCCCGTCGGGGCCAGGAGACTTATTCGCCGCTCCTTTACCGATGGCGTCGATAACTTCGTCTTCCGTAATGTCGTTCAATAATTCAGTTTGTAAATCCTGTGGGACAATGCCGTGAACCAGTTGTGAGACTGCTGTCACCGTCGTCGGGTCGGAACATTGAACAGAATAAAGTCGTGCGTAATGGTCGAAGAAGGTTGCAGCAATATCGCGTTGTGTGCTGTGATGAAGGCCGTCCTCAGTGGTGATGGCATGTATCAGCGCCCGTCTTCGCAATGTACGTTCTCGGATGACGTGGTACATGGTGGGTCGTTCCGTTGCGAGTCTGTCTTGTGTCCGCGCTCGGACGATCGTCCCTTCGAGGTGTCGGCGCATATGGGCTACGATCTGTGCTTTCGCACGCTGAACTGTCAGCTGTCGTTCCGGTGTGGGTAGCAAGGAGGCGCATTCGCGAAGGACGGTGAAATAAAAATCAAGGGTCTGTCGCCTCCAAGCAGCAGTCTCACGACCATACGTAATAAAGGTTCGCCGTAGGGCCGGCTTGGCGCAGGTTAACCACCAACTAATCGACGTAGGATACGTTGGGAGGCGGCGGACGCACAAACTCCACGTGTCTTCGATGGCGCGTCGACAATCCGGAGAAGCGAGATGAGCAAGGTTTAATTTCCAGGGATGTCGGCTGCGCCACACCCGTTGGCGACGAAGGGTGACGGCACATATATAGGCCTCGTGATCAGAGAAGGCTACTGGCCACACCTCCGCGTCACTCACCGTTGCCGCGAGAGAACGGGAGACGTAAATCCTATCGATGCGACTAGACGAGTGACTCGTGAAATGGGTGTATCCCGGTCTATTTCCTCGGACATGTTCCCATGTATCTACTAGCTGGAGATCGCCGATGAGTGTCCCAAGTTCGGGGCACGGTGAATGGCGTGGCAGCTGATCTTTAGGTGCTTGGGTGCAATTGAAATCGCCCCCTAATATCAAGTCATCGTGCCTGCCCTGAAAAAGCGGTGCTATTCCTTCTGCGAAGAAGAGCGATCGGTCACGACGGCGATTCGTTCCGGAAGGGGCGTACACATTGATAAACCGGACGCCTTGCACCGTTACGGCCATTCCTCTAGCGTCGGGGAGATATCGGACTTCGTCCGCCTCGAGGCCCTCTCTGAGGAGAATGGCGACTCCACTGTTAGTTGGCGAGGCGTGGGACACATGAGCCGTATAACCATACATACCCGGGAAATCTTCGACGAAGACTTCTTGGAGAAAGACAATGTCAACGTCTGCTGCATTGAGCATGTCTTGGAGCAGCGACAACTTCGTACGTGTCCGAATGGTGTTAATGTTGATGGTCGTTAAGCGATAGGTTTGTAGGTCGTCTCCTGCGGTGGGGGCTGCCGTCAGTGTCGCCGTAAAAGGTGGGGCCTGTGATCTGCTGGCCGCGTCCGCGCCGTCATCTGTTGCTACTCGGGAGGGGCCGAGGTGTGGGAGGAGAGACTCCTCTCCTCATCCACCACAGCGGCCGTAGAATCGTCTTCAATGTCATCCGCCCAAGGTCCGCAAGTTAACGGTGGCTGCGGCAGAACACTTGTGGGCTGAGTGACTAAGGGTGAATCCGCAGCTGTTTCCGGTTGTGTACCAACGGCGGGCGCTGTGCTGGCCATCCGTTTGTCCGAGGGAGCGGAAACGGATTTGTCAAAATCAGACAAAGTGACAGGTGAGGGCGATCTCGTGTCATCCATTCTCCTCGTCGTTTCGTCGGCCGTCCGGTCGTCAACTGGAGAAGACGTCCGCTGGAGGCAATCGTCTGAGGGTGTGCGACGTCGCTTTTTATGTTTTCTCGGTGACCTTTGTTTGCGGACGTGGGTTTCTGAGTCCGAAAGAGTTTGTGGTTCCCGTATAGCATCCCCCTCAGGGAGAAAGGCAGAGGTGGGTACAACCCTAGCGTCGAGTTCCATTCTCTCGTCCGAATCTTCTTGTGGAGTCGATGGGCGGCGTTCTTCAACCCCTGCAGACACCGTAATGGTGTTGGTCAATCCAGGACCGGCGACAGGTGCGCATTCTAACGCTTCCTGTCTTCCGGGGCGGTTGTCTTCTGTCATGACGGTCGATCGTGTCACCTCTGCGTAATTGAGGGGGAGGGCCGTGAGCGTAGGAGGTGGTGTCGTGTCATGCAATGGAAGTTGTGTAATCCGACGTTGAATACACGCCGAGCGGACATGACCCTCCTGGCCGCAACCAGAACAAGTACGAGGTTGGCCGTCGTACATTATTATTGCTCGACAGCCACCTATGACTAAGTAGGACGGCACATGTTTCTTTAATTCAATTTTCACTTGTCGGACGCCGTTGAGGACTTGGTACGTCTCGAAGGTGTTCCATTTTTCGGCCACGTGGCTAATTACCGTCCCATAAGGGCGGAAAGCTGAGGTAACGACGTCCGGTGGTACTTCGAAAGGGAGTTCGAAGACTCTTAGTGTGCGTAATCCTAGTCCAGCATGGTCAACAGTAACCTCTCCGATGTGACCATCGGAGTGTTTGAACTTGAGAGTGTTCGCGCATCTGTTCACAACTGCGTGACATAACTCGTCATCGACCATCTTGACGTAAACGACGCTGCTTGTGATGGTTAGGTGGATACCGATGATGTGCTGTGTTGGTATTTGAACTTCGTCACGGATAAATCGTTCGACTTCAAAGGCTCGTGGTCGTGCGTAGTCGGGCTGGAAGCTGATCTTGATGGTAGCTTTTCTGTACGAATGAGCCATGGCGACTCAGTGTTAACGGACGCGAGTATTAGCTGCGGCGAGGAAGTAAACAAACTACGCGCGCTCGCGACTCTGCCGACGGGACCGCGACACTGCGGACGGGACGTAAACAAGACGTCCTCGCCGCTCACCGGCCGAAAGCAGACTGGACAAGTGCTCTACCATCTGAGCTATCCAAGCACGACTCACGCCCCGTCCTCACAGCTTTAATTCTGCCAGTACCTCGTCTCCTACCTTCCAAACTTCACAGAAGCTCTCCTGCGAACCTTACAGAACTAGAAACTCCTGAAAAGAAAGGACAATGCGGAGACACGGCTCAGCCACAGCCTGGGGGATGTTTCCAGAATGAGATTTTCACTCTGCAGCGCACACTCCGCTGCAGAATGAAAATCTCATTCTGACTGCTGGATTTGTTAGTCATCTATAAACTTCGGCGTGCTTTCTTTGTAATCACCGGATATCTTTGCACATAAATCGCCTTAAATCCAACCCCAGCACACTTCGCAACGAAACACACATGGCCCCTAGGTGCCTGCAGTCCGTAAAACTGCGCAAGAGATTTCTACAGAATGTACTTTGAAAGTGTTGTTAATAAAAATTCTCTATTTAAACTAGACTGAACTGCATGAGACTGCTTTAGTCTTTAATAAAACTTGCATCTGACTGCGTATTTAACTGAACTGAACTTTATCTGAGTGCATGAAAATATTGTTGGAAAATTAATACTCAAAATACACATCTGACTGCATGAAAGTTTAGTGGTAAAGATAAATGAGTCACCAGCCTGCATCTGACTGCGTCTGTGGACTTAGCTCGTGCACTCCTTCACGTTTAGCCGATAATAAAACATATATTCAACTCAGCCGTAGTGCAATGGCATAAAATTGTCATTCTAGATACCTTTACTCATTTTGGCCCTGTTTGTTACTTAATAAAAATTCTGTCCTGATCTGAATAATTTGCCCACTGTGCAATGGCATATAGATTATTTTACTCTGATAAATGAAATTATTAGCTTTACTCATGGGAACTTTACTTTAATGTACCTTTTGGTTCAATGCAAGCACAGGATGCGGAGAACGACATAAGGTGTGAGATGAAACTCTAATTTTATCTAAAAAATATGTATTGTTCAAACTTTTAAGGCACCTGTGAAAAACTAAAAAAAAACTTCTATAGCATGGATTTACGAGAAAGTTTCACAAAACGCTTATTGCATCAACAATGGGATTTCTGTCTAGGTTTTAGACATTATTTAACCAAAGAAAACATATTTTATTAATTATTCTTTCTAGTTTCCCCAGGTATGCGCCGAGTTTCACTCAATATATAGCTTATTATGTGCGTAGCGCCAGTTCTTACTTTGATGCTGTCACGACCCGGCTGCCTCCTGCAGGCATCTAGCTCCGACTCGAAACACGTCTGCTGTCTCTGCGCATCTCCTCACCACCACTCAAACTTTTACCGCGTGCACCTAGCTCTGTTAGCTGTCAAAGATCTTACTACTCGAAGATGTACTACCCGTCCAACCTTGCGGTTGAGAACTATCGACATTTTTCACTGGCTCTATCCTGATCGAATCTCAGCACATACCTTTCAACTTCTACGAAGGATTCGATACAGTGCTTGTTCACCTCCGTGTCTCGCAAGCTAGCGTGCTGCGCTTTAAGTTATGCAAACATACCCAAAAGCTTCGTATTATCTGCTGGAAAAACTTAACCTCTTGAGAAGTTCGATAGGAAAAACAATAATGCGAGAAATAGATACTTTTTACATGCATCTGGTACCTATCTACGAATTCTTTGCTGCTCAAGTCTCTTTTAAGCTAGTGCTCATCACCCGAAATAACTTCTAGAACATTCACATCCTTCAAATGCGAGCTGCTAAAACGTATTGATTTGTGCCCTGCCGGGACTTATTTTATAAGCGAAAGGATGCGTAAAAGAGGATAAGCGCTAGCGTTTAACCGCCCGCCTAATGGGTACAAAATCGCTTGTGCGGATACGCTGGCTGGTAATTATATTAAAAATGAATGCTGTTACCTCCGAGAGAGGATTATTCATAGAGAAAGTTTTCAAAAAAGAGTGTTACAAAATAGATGAGATTATGCTCGCATATTTTAAAAGTGTTTATGAGCTTCTTCAAGCACAGAACAAAAAAACTCCTGACGTAGGTGTCTCATTTTAATGAATCTGTTTTTCTATTACGTTGTTACATATTGTACAGTACTCTGAGTCAATTGTTAATTTACGTGCACAATAGTTTTCCATACATTGTTTTGCAACGGACCTAAAATATGCGTTTTTCCGGATGGATAACTGGAATTCAGTGCTGCTGCAGATTATCTTTAGGTAAGGCGCCGTAAAGTGCAGTTTGCCAACAGCTGTGTTGATAATCGGTAAAAAAAAAGTAGTGATCCGGGCGGTATTTATTTATCACAACAGATAGTCACGGTTCGGAAGATTTGGCGTCAATTACAAAAAATGCTTTGTTTTCGACCATGCCAATGGAAAGTAATTCAAAGTTGCTGACACTCTACAAGTATCATTTCCACTCAGTTTCAGCGGTTAAAATATTAGTAAATGGACTGAAACATTGCCGTGCTTCTCTTGGAGATGATCCATGTGCCGGAAGTCCCAAAACTACAAAAACAATAACAGTTTCTGCACTGACGTGCCAAAACATTATGATCAACTGCTTAATAACTTTTTTGTCCGTCTTTTTAACGAAATACTTCACTGATACTAACTATCAGGGATCCGACAGTTTGTTGGTAGGATTGTGGAGGTAAATGGCATTAGATTTATACGTACAGGACATGTAATTCGCCTAAATAACGGACCAATGATTTGCGTTCGTGTTGATGGCACCCGATACCAATACAGATGGGTTCCATAGGATTTACATGAGACGAATTTGGTGGCCGAGACATCAACGTGAGTACACTGTAGTGCTCCTCAAACCACCGTGGCTGGGATTCTGGCTCCGAGACACAGACAATCATACTGCTGAAAGATGACATCGTCTTCAGGGAAGACATCAAGAGTCAAGGCATGCAGGTGGATCGCAGCTGTCAACGTGTCTTCGATTACTACCGCAGGTCCCATGCAAGCGCAGGAGAATAGAATATCTCCCACAGCATATTACTGCTCCCATCAGCCTGCGTCTATGGCACGCTGCACGTTTCGAGCCACCGTTGGCCTCGATGACCTGCTATAGCAAAAATTTACCTGAAGCGCTGACAAATTTCCATTGATCGACGGTCGAATCCCGATGGTTCCGTGCTCTCTGCAATGGTAATTGATGATGTCGATGGGTCAACATTTGATCGTGTAGGGGTGTTCTGCTGCGGAGCTTTGTGTTCAATAATGTACTATGAACGGCGTGCTCCGAAACACTTGTACGCGCACCGGTATTGTGCTCTTTCGGCAGGGATGCCACAGATCACCGTCTATCCTACTTCGCAGAACAAACAAGCCTCCGACCCCAGTTCTGCAAAAGGGTCGTAGACGTCCAACCATTTAGCACCTAGTGACAGGTTCACTGTCCTTCTACCTCTTTCCGTAGATGCTCACGACAGCAGTACGTGAGCACTGGACCAGCTTCACCGTTTTCGAGATACTCGTTTACAAGATCTGCGTAATAATAATCTGCTCTTTGTAAAAGTCGTTTATCCCAATGGATTTCTCCATTTGTAGCCCATATGTTCGCTGGGGTGATTTGACGTCCGTGTCCGCTCCGCCGACATACTTGTGTTACCGCATCACGTGACGGCAACGCCACCAGGCGATATCCAACGTCGCGGTGGGCAGTGTAGGAAGTACACACGATTATATCAAATATTGTTGCAGGCATTTTACATAATGACGTTATGTACTAAGATGTGTTGTGGTAAGGCGAATGGCGCATGTTGCATCAAAAAAGAGACAACGGCACATATAACATGTAGAGTTCGTTAGCTTTGACACAGTTTGTGCAAGGTTTCACCAAAATAAGTTGTAAGAAGAATTTCTCAACAGCGTTGAAACTTTAATTGCCTAGCCTATCGCAGCCAGAGTCAGTCGACATAAAAGCTTTCTGGGTATGGTACCGCGTCATAATGTAAAAACTACTGCTGCTGGAGAAAAACCAACGTTTTGGCCACGATTACAGCGGCCTTCTTCTGGGTCTAATGGTGCGTTCTAGCTATGCAGTGTCCTTTATATTTTGTTGTTACTGTTCACTGCACATGCCATTACGTCATAATTTTAAAAAAGTAGTTAGTTTCATTGGTCAGTTAAGCAAGGAGAGGGAACTTTATTTTAATAGGTCATTGCGATGGAGGGAGAACGTAACCTCTGTTGTCTATTGGCTCTTGTGTTATGTGCCGTGATTGGTGGTCACCGTCGAATGAGAAGTTTGCTACTGTTTACCAACTGCTGGACGTCGGCCGCGCGGCGGCAGTTACTCGCCGATAGTGCCCGTGCCTCATGTCGACAGTGCCGTCTGTTGGGCTCTGATTGCTAGCAGCCAAGATAGGGCAAGCCTGGGTCCATCTTTCCTGTTCATGTTATTAGGGTGTTTAAGCATTTCGATGGCCTCTCTGATTCTGCGTTTCGTCATAACAGGCTTCTTGGCCAACTCACAGGCTTCGCTGAATTTTATTTCTTTTCCGCAGGCTTGCTGATGTTCTTCCACTGCGGATTTGTTGTGTTGCCCTAGGCGAATATAGCGCTCTTGTTCCCGAATGCGCGTTGCTATTGGCCTACCAGTCTCGCCGATTTATACCTCTCCACATTCGCATTCCACCTTGTAAACGCCTGCAGTGAGTAATGCATCCAACTTGTCCTTAGTGGAGCCCTGCACGTCCTGGATCCTACGACCACTATAGAAGACGGGCTGCACGTCAACGCGGCGAAAATGTTTGCCTATTCGGTCAGTAACGTAGAGGTATAAATATATGGTAGAATTACTGTGCGGATTAATGTTGTCTTTTCTGATAAACATTACAGTTTTGCTGTTTACTGGTGATGATTAATTGACGATACCTTTCTCGTAAGAAAGAATGGGTTTTAACGTTCTGTCGACGACGTGGCCATTACTGACAGAGCACAAGGTCGGATTGATGTAAAATCATTCTGGCATTTGCCATGAGCGATCTAGGGAAACCGTGGGAAAACTAAGTCTGGATGGCCAGATGAGGATTTGAATCAACGTCCTCCCGAACGTGGATCTCGCGTCTTACCACTTCACCACTGCGCTTGGTGGTACTTTTTCGGGTTTCCATCCTAACTGTTCTTTATATGCTAGGAGCAGTAGTTCTAGCTGTGTTCACTGCCCGAAATCCAACGCGACTACGGGATTTGGCTTTTCATCTGTGTTACCCTTCCGGAGAAGGTATTGCAAGCATTACTACAAATTTCAGTACATGGCTACAGTAGCCAGGACTGACATCATGTGCTAATTTCCGTGAATCAAGAAAGCATTCTTAAACAGTGCTTAGATTTTAATAACTGCACTGCCTGACAAAAACCCAAACTCCCAAAACAGTAGGACGGATGTCAATGTTAATTCGAAAACGTACACACCACCGATGGGTATGTCAGTGATGAGAGTTGCAATTCTCTGTGACAAAAAACGCAACAAAAATGCATTGTTGTTGCTCTTGTTTAGTGCCGGAACCATGTTTGGTAGAGTATATAAGGGGTTTCAGCGGCGTCAGACGTTGAGTGATCACTGTGAAGGACACGGAGATACGGCGTACTTGTGTGAGACAACGTTATCAGCAACTAACAGAGCTTGGAACGAGTGGCCAGTAGGTCGAATCGCGCAATATCCAGGTTTGGTGGGCATCTGGATATGATAGTGGCCCGACGTTGGACAGCATTGGAACATGAGGACACCCGCACTCGCCGTTGAGATTCTAGTTGACCAAATATGTCACCACATCGGCGGATCGCCATATTCTACACCAGTCACAGCAAAACCTCTTCACATACGTACCTTCCATCCGGTAACAAGTAATGGACTCTCTACGACATTCTGTGTCATTTCGCAACATTGATTGGAGACTACAAGCAACAGGACTAGGGAATTACAATATTTAAGCTGTCATTAACACCAGAAACAAACTGCTCTAGAATGTAAAAACACCCTTGGTTGCGAAATTATATAATACCAATTATGCGTTTCACCATTTTGGAGCACCATCAGATTGTGTAAAAGTATCTGTACATGGAACCCATCAGTCATAAAGCCACGTAAACTAGATAACTGACGCAACAGCAACCGGATATGTAATCCATCCATATCCTGTTATTGTTGGGTCCACTTTCCATTTAATGTGGCTTTATGAGGGATATATTACATAGCCAGCTCCTTGTACACAATCTGACGGTGCCCTAAAAGGGTGAGACGCATCATTGGTATTAAATAATCTCTCAACCAAGACTTTTTTTTATATTCTAAAATAATTCGATACTGGTTGCTATAGCACTCTAACACAATGGAATGGAATCAGTTCTACAAACTGCTCCATTTGGAGTGGTGCTGTGACCCAGAACCATGGGCTAGTGATGACTGATGTCGTATTGATGAGTCACATTTCTCTACAACCCCGGATGACCATCACTGGCGAATATAGCAGCTACCCGTGGAGACATGTCATTCCCCAATATTTTAAAGAGGTGCAGTGGTGTTACTCCTAGCACGATGATGTGCAGAGCCATCGGATATGACTTCAAGCCGTGGATGAGTGATTAAGAGTACTCTGATGCCACGATGGTACATCAAACGTCTCCAGCCCCCATAAGTAACCTTTCATGCGACAGTATCATAGTGACATTTTTCAGCAGGACAATACTCGTCAACATTTGGCACGTTGCTCTATAAGCTGACTGTACGATGTTTGAAGTACTGCTGTGGACAGCAAAATCCAGTGATCAGTCCCCGACAGAACACGTGTCAGATCAGCTGGGACGTCAACTCTGTGCCAGTACTAGTAAACTGGGATATCAATTAGCGGTTACAAGAGCTGTGAGCCGGCTTGTCTCAGGAGAGGAAGCAATGACTTTAGGGCGCAGTTCCCAACAAAATCAGTTCGTGCAGCCAGGACAGAAGTGGCGCTGAGTCATACTGATGAGTGGGCCGTACTGCCAAGTTCCTTGTAAATTTGAGTCGATTCTGCAATCACTGAAATAACAGCACATACTCTCTGGGCTCATGAAGTTTGATTTGTTTCCTCCCCTTACAAGTATTCACTTCTTTGTTGGGCAGTATATAATGAAAAAAAAATGGTTCAAATGGCTCTAAGCACTATGGGACTTAACATCTGAGGTCATCAGTCCCCTACTTAGAACCAATTAAACCTAATTAACCTAAGGACATCACACACATCCATGCACGAGGCAGGATTCGAACCTGCGACCGTAACAGCCGCTTGGTTCCGGACTGAAGCGCCTAGAACCGCTCGACCATAGCGGCCCACTGCCAGTATATAATCAATAATTACAAGTTACATCGTCCGTTGCAAGGCTATGGCATCACACTTATGCTTGTAAGAAGCTGTACAAATTTGTGTCCTCCAAATAAACCAACAACCACTGCAGTATATGTGAATCACTCGAGATCAGCAGCACTGCTTTTATTTTTATTTTTTCATTTGTCAGAAAAATTAATTCCAGTGATTGATGATTGTTTACTTCTACATCTACATCTACATCTACATACATACTCCGCAATCCACCATACGGTGCGTGGTGGAGGGTACCTCGTACCACAACTAGCATCTTCTCTCCCTGTTCCACTCACAAATAGAACGAGGGAAAAATGACTGCCTATATGCCTCTGTACGAGCCCTAATCTCTCGTATCTTATCTTTGTGGTCTTTCCGCGAAATATAAGTTGGCGGCAGTAAAATAGGACGGTAATCAGCCTCAAATGCTGGTCCTCTGAATTTCCTCAGTAGCGATTCACGAAAAGAACGCCTCCTTTCCTCTAGAGACTCCCACCCGAGTTCCTGAAGCATTTCCGTAACACTCGCGTGATGATCAAACCTACCAGTAACAAATCTAGCAGCCCGCCTCTGAATCGCTTCTATGTCCTCCCTCAATCCGATCTGATAGGGATCCCCAACGCTCGAGCAGTACTCAAGAATAGGTCGTATTAGTGTTTTATAAGCGGTCTCCTTTACAGATGAACCACATCTTCCCAAAATTCTACCAATGAACCGAAGACGACTATCCGCCTTCCCCACAACTGCCATTACATGTTTGTCCCACTTAATATCGCTTTGCAATGTTACGCCCAAATATTTAATCGACGTGACAGTGTCAAGTGCTACACTACTAATGGAGTATTCAAACATTACCGGATTCTTTTTCCTATTCATCTGCATTAATATACATTTATCTATATTTAGAGTTAGCTGCCATTCTTTACACCAATCACAAATCCTGTCCAAGTCATCTTGTATCCTCCTACAGTCACTCAACGACGACACCTTCCCGTATAACAAAGCATCATCAGCAAACAGCCGCACATTGCTATCCACCCTATCCAAAAGATCATTTATGTAGATAGAAAACCACAGCGGACCTACCACACTTCCCTGGGGCACTCCAGATGATACCCTCACCTCCGATGAGCACTCACCATCGAGGACAACGTACTGGGTTCTATTACTTAAGAAGTCTTCGAGCCACTCACATATTTGCGAGCCAATCCCATATGCTCGTACCTTAGTTAGGAGTCTGCAGTGGGGCACCGTGTCTCAAAGAAATTTATTATATTCGAACTGAGAATATGTTCGAGACTCCTGCACCAAACCGATGTTAAGGATATTGGTCTGTAATTTTGAGGATCCGTCCTTCTACCCTTCTTATATGCAGGCGTCACCTGAGCTTTTTTCCAGTCGCTCGGGACTTTACGTTGGGCAAGAGATTCGCGATAAATGCAAGCTAAGTAAGGAGCCAATGCAGTACTTCACTCACTTAGTGATGGTTTTACAGAAAGGAAATCAGAAAACACTTTTTTTCTTGCACTGAGGGCTGCAGCCACTTACTGGGAATCGCTCCTAAATGCATCCATCGAGACCTTCAGACTGCCCTGGGTGAATTTGCATGTTGACGGCTGTTATATTGGAAAAGCAACAGGTTATCGTTACGTCACTCATTCTATCAAATACCTCTAATGACATTACTTCTTCAGCGTTTCCTGGTAATTATGGCGTCAACGAATACACTAACATGGAATTAAGTAGCAAGTCCTCTGCGATGACCACCTGTCTTTAGAAGTTTGCAACAATCTATTTCATGTTCGTAATGTAAAACTGTACATGTCGTGGTAGTGATGTGATCCTAGGCGATATGAGGTTGGCTAGAGGGCTGATTTAATAGAATGGAGTCAACACCTTCGTTCTTCTTGGACAACGTGGTAGGTGGCATTCGCGCCTCTACTTGGTTTCGTGACACTGTGACCGAGCGAAACGGGGTCTCTCCTGAACTAAAGCACCCCAATGATTAGCATTTCTCGTTTGCTGATTCGTGTATTTAAGTTTTGTTGTATAGATACTTACCTAATATTTTCTCTCTGTACCAGTCAGGTGACGACTCTAACAATATAGTATGAACGGTGAAGGCTGTCACCTTAGAAGGCCTTCGTTGCAACATGCACTAGGTTATAAAGGCGCCAACAGCCATGAAAAGAAGTAATTCTGTGGTGCATGCAGAGGGAACCCCCGTATTACATGGATGTAGTTATATGTTTTAATGGTTATCTAAGTCCTTATGCCACACATTCTGTTCGGCATTGACACTCAACATCGACAGTATTCTCTTTTCCTCTTCTGCGACTCGAAACATAATTGAACGGTGTAGTCAGTTACATTCATTCAACCAAACATTAAAAAAGTTATGATATGTAATTAAAAATTAGTACATCTATTCAGTGCCAACCTACCATCAACACAATCGGTCTATAAGAAAAATACATAATTTCTGTACTTTTTCTTAATTTATTCCAGACACAGTCACACAAAGACGCTTTCGGTCGTGACTGGTTTCTGCAATATGTTGGTCGTCTTCAAAAGGTAGCGTGATATGGACGACTGTACAGTGCAGTAGATGTCAATCACTTTTCTCCATCGACACAACGTCATTTTTACCAAAAGATGTGTTAGTTCTTTTCTCTTTATGTCAGTAAATGCCAACTAGTATTGTCATGCAGAACACACCAGCTCTTCTTAAAACAAGTGGTAACGCTACACACTCAAGTCCATCGCATTACCTCAGTGACGATCATTGACGCTGAAAGCCCTCTAAAATGTAAAGGGTGACGTTTAGGTGTAGATATGAAACTGAACAACCTGTGTTTCAGCGAGGTGCCTTTTTACAGCGGTCAAATACTTAAAGAAGTACATTTTAACCATCAGGTGTACAAATAAACATTATTCTTTACCGGCTTCGGTTCCTCGGAGCTTTATTACAGGGAGGCTATCAACTTTTCTGTTGATAGTCTTCCTGTCGAAGATGGTAGGGCGGTTCTAGGCGCTTCAGTCAGGAACCGCGCGACCGCTACGGTCGCAGGTTCGAATCCTGCCTCGGGCATGGATGTTTGTGATGTCCTTAGGTTAGTTAGGTTTAAGTAGTTCTAAGTTCTAGGGGACTGATGACCTCAGAAGTTAAGTCCCATAGTGCTCAGAGCCATTTGAACCATTTGAAGATGGTAGGAGAGGCCGTAACCGGTAAATACAAATGGTTTATTTGTGCAGCTGATGGTTGAAAGTGCCGTTCTATAAAGCAGACAACATGCTGATAACACCTGTAGTAATGGAACAGTTGCGTACCTTTTTTCACATGAAACAATATTTACAGAGAGGCTAGTTTTCTGTAGCTCAAAAATTTCCATTAGGTAAAAGCACTTTAAACTATTCAAATGTAAAATGAACACATTATAAATACTTCACGAAGCTACTTCATCTAAACGAAGACCGCAGGTTGCAAAATTGTGAATCGTTTTAGTAATGAACCAAGTGAAAGACGGTCGTTAACTATGATTTCCCTGGGAGCGCTAATCGGTGAACGTCATTGCGCAAGAGTAATGTACTTTGACTTCGCCCTGCACACATCAGTCACCTATCGTCAACAAAGTGTCTTCCGTACAGCTGCCTGTTTCGATAGCCGCGTTTGGTTGCCTGTTTGGCCACAGGCGTTGTCTGAAGGTCATTCCTATAAATATAAACTTGACTGAACAGTCAGCCAAAAAGAAAAAAAAACTAGAGACAAATTTCGTCTACAGATCTGTAACAATCAACCCAATCCGGCTTTGCTTGGGTAACACCAAGTAACTATGGTTGGACGACTTGTTTGGCGTAGCACTAATGTTGTTGACTGGTCATGCACAGGATTATGATTGAAATTCGAGGGATAGCATCAGTTAGTTGAATATCATCACTTTCGGATCACGATTTAAGCAGCAAACGCCAAGTAACTTCTCCGGAGGCATGAATGTTATCTGTTTCGTATGTAATTGGCACTTGGACGAAATCTCGTGGCAGTTACTGGAGTTGCGAACTACCGCAGTCTGTCCAACTGCAGCTCCAGTTGCATGCGAACTGTAGTGGCATCTCAGGTGGTTTAGGAAGTCTGCAGTAGCTCGCGCCGGATTCCCGGTAGCGATAGCTCGCTCTGGCCGATCATTGCAGTTCCAGTATGGGAGCCTTACACCTATCTCCTTGGTTATGAATCAATATATTAACCCTAACATAAAGATAGAGACCTCGTCAAGGTACTTTAATTTATATATGCGTAGTTTTCTGAAGCCGACACTCTAGATGCATTGAAATGGCAACCTATGAATTTAATTTCATTTCAAGTCTAGTGATGTGAAAGATTATTCTACAAAACCTGCAGAAAAGTGATTCAAACCAACCAGTCAGATAGTTCCATTCCACCACCTTGTTCTTCCCTTTTAATCGATTGTAAAATTTGTTAATTTTAAATTTTTGTTCACGTGAAAGCACAGTTTATACACAACTACCAATACAGTTTACAATTGCAACCCATTTGCTACAAGTCAACTCAAACATGGAGAGACCTCTGTAAGAATATGATCTCGATAGTCGCCATAATCAGCATGAGAGGATGGCACGAGCCCAACGGCATTCTGACACGACATCGAGAGATAACTGACGCATCCGACACCATCCCATGTATTGTTTCACTACCGATAATCGTTCGCTGCGCTGAGTTTATGTGAACTAAATCATAATCCGTATCGAGTTTGGACACATGTGTATACAATGTTTCTCATCTTCTTGCTACGTACATTCTGAGTAAAATTTCTTGCTTCCGACGCTTTACTTTGATCATCTTCATCAGGTGCCGTTGACTGTCATGACTGGTGGTATAAGCGATACTCGGTCTGTGATTAGTCGACCTACACCATCGCGACGTCAAACTGCTGGAGATCTTGTCAATATCTGCCGTGAAAGGACCATAGAGTTGCCCCCCTTTCCTATGAACCACAAACAACTCATAGAATTTCCCCATTATCCCTGAAGGCCGAGTGACAGATTTCACACACCCCCTTAAAACAGTTGTTGCACAGTATGATCTGTATGCTATCCCTGATGATAGCCTCGGTGCGCTGATGGTTGGAACAAGATATTTCTTTCATTAGACATAATTTTACGTTTGTTCGGGGGCCACGCTCAGCAACCACAGATGTTTCCAAACGTCCAATTTTAATGTTCCATTGCTGTTCCTAACATCGTTCAGGAACTGTGGGGATTGTGTAGCCGCTATAATTGATTCTGCACTCAAAAGCGATATTATGTTATACCTACTGTGGACATTTGAAATAACTCAATTCGGTAATTAAATCCTTTATGTTTATATCAACTTGTGTTATCAGCCATGGGCAGCGGTGTCCTAAAGCAACGTTTCAACGTCTTGAAACTGCTTTGGATCTCCTGCCGATGCAGCTGTACTGAACGATAATTATGACATTCTCACTTCTACGGGAAAAAGATCTGAAGAAGTTTTAAAATACTGGAAAAATTAACCATCTGAAGATGACGAGTAGGGAGTTCACTGAACCGTTACTTGAAGCTGAGTTGTTGATTTGTTTACAAAATATTAGTAGTTGGAGATAAATAGATGTCATGTGTCTGAACATCCTCTAGCCAAAGCAAATTACAATCTTTATGTAAGTGATTATAAACCACCTGCATGTCCGTGTAGATCCAACATGTATAAAATAGGGGTTATTATTTATGCATATAATTTATTTATCTATATTGATAATAGTAAGTGGGCTGGCGCAAGTCTTCATTGAACGCCACTTCGGCAGCTTTCGTCTCTCTGACCCACCACAGTTATTCAAGTGCGGCAAGGGGACCTACAGTTTATCGTAGAATCCGAAATACGTGTTGTTTCTGGCAACTCCTCATACCGTTGAGAAGAGAACGTTAGGTTATAACCAAGACTGAAAAATCCGTGGTCTGGTCGAGATTCGAAGCCGCGAACTCTTCGTGTCCAGGTACAAGCTGTACCACTAGACCATCACGTCCGAAACGTATGTATGTTCATCTGTAGCAGTGGTGGTAAACGTGGTCCCTAGTGCCCAGTAATGGGAATTCCGGCTTCCATGGTGGGAAGTAGGCAGTAAGTGCTTCAAAAACATGTTCATAAGATTACAACATAAAGTGTTTGGTATATTACTATTAATGTTTTAACTTGCTGTAACTCTCCTTTATACATTTTACAGGGGAAAGTTACTTACCTACTTCATACATAATTCACGATTTGTGTGGAACCGGTGGGCGGTTAGGAAATTTTCCTACTAACTGCGATACAAAAGTGGGTGGTAGGTGTATTGTGAAACCTTGATTCGTGTGAAATTTTGTGACTGTAGGTGAACTGGAAATACCCTACTTTCGTTGAGTGAGTTTGCGAGTATAGAAAAATAAGACTCAAACGGGCGTATCTTTTGACTGCTTTCAATTAGAAGCTCAAATTTTTCACACCACCAAGGGACCGTAGACCTCAGTATCTGAAATAAATATAATACCTCTATTTGATCCCCAGAAGAAAAGGCGTCATAACAATCGAACAGACACCAAACGGACGAAGTGGCCCTACAAGGGTCCGGTTTTTACCGACTAAAGTACAGAAACCCAAAAAGGAATAAAGTCACAAAAATGTAGAAGTAAGTAAATTGTACGTAGATCAGGATACAGAAGAGTGTGCTTCTGACTTAATATTGGGAAATGTAATACCTGTGATTACTACAGTTTACAAGTCTCCACTGGGTGATCGGAAAATTTTCACGAAAAACTTTAATGGATTTTTTGCTGTCAGAAGGAGTAGTATTTTAATTAGTGGTGATTTTGATGATTTCTTAAGGAATCTGACAGGAAAAATGACACAGAGATGCCTTCTACCACTTATAATTTGGTTAAAAAAAATGGTTCAAATGGCTCTGAGCACTATGGGACTTTAACATCGGAGGTCCCTGTCCCCTAGAACATAGAACTACTTAAACCTAACTAACCTAAGGACATCACACACATCCATGCCCTAGGCAGGATTCGAACCTGCGTCCGTAGCGGTCGCGCGGCTCCAGACTGTAGCGCCTATAACCGCTTGGCCACTCCGACCGGCTATAGTTTGGTATCAGTCATAAATTTCCCTACCAGAGTACCCTCATAGATAATGTATTAAAACAATAATCGGAAGATAAGGAGACGCATGCGTATCCTGTGTTAAACAGGTTGTCAGATCACTATGCAGTTAGTCGCAGTACATAACTTAGCAACGTGTACCCCTCAGAAACACTCTAAGAAAACTGTGAGACAGGTTTTAAAAATTATGACTGTGTTGAAGTTAACAATGAGCCTAATGCTAGCTCTGGAGTATCCATTTCTGAGAATAGTTTTGCTAAAAACATTATCAAATTAATAAGAGGAATTCATTAAAGAAAGCTTGAATCACCTCAGGTATCAGTCTCCTCACAGTGATAAAAGGAATTGTCTATAATAGCCAGAACAAGTAATGATCTGTAAATACTTACATATTCGAAACAGTACTGTAACATATTAAGAAAAGTTGCAAAAAATCCAAGGGTGTAAACATCTTGCCTAAAATTAACAGATCAAGCAATTCAATAAATAACACGTTTTTAAAAATAGATGAGAAAATTGATACAGACACTTGAGAAGAGAAAGAAAAACATTACATTGTAGAAGCAATACAGTGAACATTTAGTGACAATCAAATTAATCTCTCATCCCCATCCGAAATAGGAAAGATCATGATGACTCTAAGAAGTAAAAGTCCATGTGGGGAGGATAATATATCCAACAAGCAACTAAATACGAAAAGTTCGTAGTCAGTTATGTAATCCATCGTTATTCGGGGTGTTTTCTCACTCAGATCAAAATATGCCGTGATGCCGTGTTTAGGCCACAATATACGAAACGTTACTCTACAGATGCAATAAGTACCGCCCAGAGTCATTCTACATCTACATCTACATCTATACTCCGCGAGCCACCTTACGGTGTGTGGCGGAGGGTACTTATTGTACCACTATCTGATCCCCCCTTCCCTGTTCCATTCACGAATTGTGCGTGGGAAGAACGACTGCTTGTAAGTCTCCGTATTTGCTCTAATTTCTCGGATCTTTTCGTTGTGATCATTACGCGAGATATATGTGGGCGGTAGTAATATGTTGCCCATCTCTTCCCGGAATGTGCTCTCTCGTAATTTCGATAATAAACCTCTCCGTATTGCGTAACGCCTTTCTTGAAGTGTCCGCCACTGGAGCTTGTTCAGCATCTCCGTAACGCTCTCGCGCTGACTAAATGTCCCCATGACGAATCGCGCTGCTTTTCGCTGGATCATGTCTATCTCTTCTATTAATCCAACCTGGTAAGGGTCCCATACTGATGAGCAATACTCAAGAATCGGACGAACAAGCGTTTTGTAAGCTACTTCTTTCGTCGATGAGTCACATTTTCTTAGAATTCTTCCTATGAATCTCAACCTGGCGCCTGCTTTTCCCACTATTTGTTTTATGTGATCATTGCACTTCAGATCGCTCCGGATAGTAACTCCTAAGTATTTTACGGTCGTTACCGCTTCCAATGATTTACCACCTATGGCATAATCGTACTGGAATGGATTTCTGCCCCTATGTATGCGCATTATATTACATTTATCTACGTTTAGGGAAAGCTGCCAGCTGTCGCACCATGCATTAATCCTCTGCAGGTCCTCCTGGAGTACGTACGAGTCTTCTGATGTTGCTACTTTCTTGTAGACAACCGTGTCATCTGCAAATAGCCTCACGGAGCTACCGATGTTGTCAACTAAGTCATTTATGTATATTGTAAACAATAAAGGTCCTATCACGCTTCCCTGCGGTACTCCCGAAATTACCTCTACATCTGCAGATTTTGAACCGTTAAGAATGACATGTTGTGTTCTTTCTTCTAGGAAATCCTGAATCCAATCACAAACCTGGTCCGATATTCCGTAACCTCGTATTTTTTTCACTAAACGTAAGTGCGGAACCGTATCAAATGCCTTCCTGAAGTCCAGGAATACGGCATCAATCTGCTCGCCAGTGTCTACGGCACTGTGAATTTCTTGGGCAAATAGGGCGAGCTGAGTTTCACATGATCTCTGTTTGCAGAATCCATGTTGGTTATGATGAAGGAGATTTGTATTATCTAAGAACGTCATAATACGAGAACACAAAACATGTTCCATTATTCTACAACAGATTGACGTAAGCGAAATAGGCCTATAATTATTCGCATCTGATTTATGACCCTTCTTGAAAATGGGAACGACCTGCGCTTTCTTCCAGTCGCTAGGTACTTTACGTTCTTCCAGCGATCTACGATAAATTGCTGATAGAAAGGGGGCAAGTTCTTTAGCATAATCACTGTAGAATCTTAAGGGTATCTCGTCTGGTCCGGATGCTTTTCCGCTACTAAGTGATAGCAGTTGTTTTTCAATTCCGAAATCGTTTATTTCAATATTTTCCATTTTGGCGTCAATGCGACGGCTGAAGTCAGGGACCGTGTTACGATTTTCCGCAGTGAAACAGTTTCGGAACACTGAATTCAGTATTTCTGCCTTTCTTCGGTCGTCCTCTGTTTCGGTGCCATCGTGGTCAACGAGTGACTGAATAGGGGATTTAGATCCGCTTACCGATTTTACATATGACCAAAACTTTTTAGGGTTCTTGTTTAGATTGTTTGCCAATGTTTTATGTTCGAATTCGTTGAATGCTTCTCTCATTGCTCTCTTTACGCTCTTTTTCGCTTCGTTCAGCTTTTCCTTATCAGCTATGATTCGACTACTCTTAAACCTATGATGAAGCTTTCTTTGTTTCCGTAGTACCTTTCGTACATGATTGTTATACCACGGTGGATCTTTCCCCTCGCTTTGGACCTTAGTCGGTACGAACTTATCTAAGGCGTACTGGACGATGTTTCTGAATTTTTTCCATTTTTGTTCCACATCCTCTTCCTCAGAAATGAACGTTTGATGGTGGTCACTCAGATATTCTGCGATTTGTGCCCTATCACTCTTGTTAAGCAAATATATTTTCCTTCCTTTCTTGGCATTTCTTATTACACTTGTAGTCATTGATGCAACCACTGACTTATGATCACTGATACCCTCTTCTACATTCACGGAGTCGAAAAGTTCCGGTCTATTTGTTGCTATGAGGTCTAAAACGTTAGCTTCACGAGTTGGTTCTCTAACTATCTGCTCGAAGTAATTCTCTGACAAGGCAGTCAGGATAATGTCACAAGAGTCTCTGTCCCTGGCTCCAGTTCTGATTGTGTGACTATCCCATTCTATACCTGGTAGATTGAAGTCTCCCCCTATTACAATAATATGATCACGAAACTTCTTCACGACGTTCTGCAGGTTCTCTCTGAGGCGCTCAACTACTACGGTTGCTGATGCAGGTGGTCTATAGAAGCATCCGACTATCTTATCTGACCCACCTTTGATACTTAACTTAACCCAGATTATTTCACATTCGCATTCGCTAATAACTTCACTGGATATTATTGAATTCTTTACTGCTATAAATACTCCTCCACCATTGGCGTTTATCCTATCCTTGCGGTATATATTCCATTCTGTGTCTAGGATTTCGTTACTGTTCACTTCCGGTTTTAACCAACTTTCCGTTCCTAATACTATATGCGCACTATTTCCTTCAATAAGAGATACTAATTCAGGAACCTTGCCCTGGATACTCCTGCAGTTTACCAATATTACGTTAACTTTTCCTGTTTTTGGTCTCTGAGGACGGACGTTCTTTATCAACGATGATAATGTCCTCTCTGGTAAGCCGTCAGGTATTTTATCGTTTCGCCCAAGGGGGGGTCCCTCTAACCTAAAAAAAACCCCGTGTGCACGCCACACGTACTCTGCTACCCTAGTAGCTGCTTCCGGTGTGTAGTGCACGCCTGACCTGTCTAGGGGGGCCCTACAGTTCTCCACCCAATAACGGAGGTCGATGAATTTGCAACAATTATAGTCGCAGAGTCGTCTGAGCCTCTGGTTTAGACCCTCCACACGGCTCCAAACCAGAGGACCGCGATCGACTCTGGGCACTATGCTGCAGATATTAAGCTCAACTTGCACTCCGCGTGCGATGCTGGTTGTCTTCACCAAATCAGCCAGCCGCCGGAAGGAACCAAGGATGGCCTCAGAACCCAAGCGGCAGGCGTCATTCGTTCCGACATGTGCTACTATCTGCAGCCGGTCACACCCAGTGCGTTCAATAGCTGCCGGAAGGGCCTCCTCCACATTACGGACGAGACCCCCCGGCAAGCACACCGAGTGCACACTGGCATTCTTCCCCGACCTACCCGCTATTTTCCTGAGGGGCTCCATAACCCGCCTAACGTTGGAGCTCCCTATAACTAATAGGCCCGCCCTCTGTGACTGTCGGGACCTTGCCGGAGAATCGGCCACTGGCCCAACAGGCGAGGCATCCTGTGGTGGCTCGGAAACGATGTCATCACCACTAGGAAGCACCCCGTACCTGTTGGAAAGGGGTAAGGCAGCTGCCACGCGGCCAGATCCCACCTTCGCCTTTCGGCCAGGCACGCGCGAGCCCACCACTGTCCGCCATTCACCCTGGAGTGATGGCTGACCGGTAAGATGCTCACTGCCGGAAGACGCAGCGACATCAGGGGTTCCATGTGATTCCAAGGCCACCGAAGTAGGCATAGGTCTCACCACAGTTGCCCCAACGCCACTACGAGCCGACGCCTGCGCCTCGAGCTCGATGAGCCTAACAGACAAAGCCTCCACCTGCCCCCGAAGAGTGGCCAATTCTCCTTGCGTCCGCTCACAACAACCACAGTTCCTACACATGACTATGTTTACCCTACTCTATACGGTGACAAATTCCCAAGATAATCTTCTGATGAGCTACTCTGATAATCAAGAAACACTCACTGAAATACGAGACGCGAAAACTACGCTAGGTTTTCCCAGAAAAACTATTTAAAAGCTAAGCGCAGCAAATAAGTACAAAAACGCTTTATACAAACAGTACTCGCTGCTGCTGGTGCTCTCGCTCTGGCTGTCACAAGACAACTTACATTATATTCGAAAATTTTTGAGAAGATGATGTACTCCAGGATTGTCACCCAACTGTGCAGAAATGGGATACTTAATCAATTAGTTTATATTTCACTAGAGCCTCTCTATTTAGTCAGCTATTTATTCATTTAATGAGCACATAATAAAATCTATAAATCATGAAATATCACCAGTTTGGATCTTTTGTGACTTACGGAAAGCATTTGGTTTCGCCTGGCATAATATTCTACTAGTTTTAATGGACTATGTAGTTCAGCAAATGCCTGGTTTAGTTCTCGCTTAAGAAACAGGATGCAGAATGAAACTTCCTGGCAGATTAAAACTGTGTGCCGGACCGAGACTCGAACTCGGGACCTTTGCCTTTCGCGGGTACTTGCCCGTGAAAGCCAAAGGTCACGAATTCGAGTCTCGGGCCGGCACACAGTTTTAATCTTCCAGGAAGTTTCATATCAGCGCACACTCCGCTGTAAAGTGAAAATCTCATTCAGGATGCAGAGTGTTGTCCTAGGCTGTCCGAGCAATACAAAAACGAACGCAACATCATTTTCATGGGGAGAAATAACAGTGGGAGTCCAACAAGGTTCGAGCACTGGCCCACTACTGTTCTTGTTTTATGTTAATGATATAACATGTTACTTGAGTCGGGGGGCAGAATTAGTGAAACCGATCAAACAAGCAATAGCGAAAGTACAAAATGATGTGTGAAAATTGCTGACTGGGCTAGCTTGAGACTTTAAAAAATCACAGCTCATTCAGTTTTGAACAGTCCAAACTACCTTACGTACTATTAATTTAGTATACCAACAAGAAATAAAAACAGGATGGAAAATTTTAAGTTCGTAGGTGTGCATGTTGATGAAAATGTAAAAGTGTAAAAGCCATGTAGAAGACCTGCTAAATTGTTTACATTTAGCAGCTTTTCTCTTAACAATGTGCCGCATTTGGAGCACAGAAGTGAGTAAGTTAACATTTTTTTCACATCTGGTTTTCAATGATATCTTATAGGACAAAATTTTGGGGTCTCATTTAGACAAGTAGTGTTGATTCCTCAAAAGAAAATAATTAGAATTACGTGTGGGTTTCACTCACGGATATCGCAGAGGCATCGCTTTAAGCAGCTGGAAATATGAACCGCAACTTCACATTACGTTTAATCATTTATGCCATTTATTATCAACAAACCATCTGAATATGAGGATAACATAGATATTCAAAACACCAGAAGTAAAAATTATCTGCATTACCCTTAAACTAATCTAACTTTGATACAGAACGGAATGAAATATATCAAATATGCAGTTATAAAACTGTTTGACAATCTGCCCATAGAAGTAAAATGTTTAACAGATACCAGAAGTGTTTTGAAATGTAGGTTAAAGATGTTTCTCGGTAGCAACTCCTTCCATAGCAAAGAGGAAGTCTTGCGTAGAAATAATTACTCATTTTTAGAAAAAAAAAAACATGTTAGTGGATATATATATACCGGGTGACCAAAAATTCTGTGTAAATTTGAAAACTTGAAAATTGAATAAATCTCGGAATAATGTAGATAGAGAGGTACAAATTGACACACATGCTTGAAATAACATGGGGTTTTATTAGAACCCAAAAAATACAAAAGTTCAAAAAATGTCCGACAGATGGCGCTTCATCTGATCAGAATAGCAATAACTAGCATAACAAAGTAAGACAAAGCAAAGATGATGTTCTTTACAGGAAATGCTCAATATGTCCACCATCATTCCTCAACAATAGCTGCAGTCGAGGAATAATGTTGTGAACAGCACTGTAAAGCATGTCCGGAGTTATGGTGAGGCATCGGCGTCGGATGTTGTCTTTCAGCATCCCCAGAGATGTCGGTCGACCACGATACACTTGCGACTTCAGGTAACTCCAAAGCCAATAATCGCAAGGACTGAGGTCTGGAGACCTGGGAGGCCAAGCATGACGAAAGTGGCGGCTGATCACACGCTCATTACCAAACGACGCGCGCAAGAGATCTTTCACGCGTCTAGCAATATGGGGTGGAACGCCATCCTGCATAAACATCGTACGTTCCAGCAGGTGTTTATCAGCCAGAATGGGGATGATGCGATTCTGTAACATATCGGCGTACCTCTCACCCGTCACGGTAGTAGTTAAAAAACCAGAATCACGCATTTCCCCAAAGAAGAAAAAAGGCCCGATAACGATAGATGTGGTAAATCCAACCCATACCGTGACTTTCTCGTCATGAAATGGAGTTTCCACGACAGTTCTAGGATTTTCGGTTGCCCAAATTCTGCAGTTGTGGACGTTGACAGACCATCGCAGCGTGAAATGAGCTTCGTCGGTCCACAACGCGTTACTCAACCAACTGTCATCTTCCGCCATCTTTTGAGACGCCCACACCGCAAATGCCCTCCGCTTCACTAAATCGGCAGGTAACAGTTCATGATGCTGGTGGATTTTGTACGGATTGCATCTGATAGTGCGACTAAGTGCCAACCAAACAATAGTGTATGGAATGACGGTACGACGTGCGACTGCACGAGCGCTGACTTCCCCGTGCATAGACGAACCCGCTATAGTCTCCATTTCTGCCTTAACTGTCTCAGCAGCATTACGCCTTGTGCTCGGTCGGCCACTACGGGGTCTATCGTCCAAACAACCCGTGGCTTCGAACTTCTAAATCATTCTCGCCACAGCTGCATTTGTCAACGGACCTTTACCCGTTCGAATCCCCTTCCTATGGGTATAGGATCGTAACGCTGAACTAGCACATTCCCCATTCTGATAATACAGCTTTACTAAAAGCGCCTTTTCGGTAACGTCAACATGCTGCGGCTGCTGGCGCATCTGATTCTCTCTCTCTCATTACAGCTCCGTTTATACACGATTGACATACGCAGTCACTGACGTTTCGCTGTCCAGCGCCATCTGTCGGACATTTTGTGAACTTTGTCTTTTTTTCCGGTTCTAATAAAACCCCATGTCATTCCAAGCATGTGTGTAAATTTTTATTTCCCTATCTACATTATTCCGTGGTTTTTTAAGTTTTCAAATTTATACTGACTTTTTGATCACCGTGTTTGCAATATGTACAGGAGTGGACGAAACGAGCGAGACCCCTCGCCTTTTCGTGATGCTGATCCGCACAGCTTTAAAGTCTGCTACACAGCATAACATGCAAGGCGACGAAGTGCTACCAACATACCAGTGCAGGCGTGAAATTGAAAAACTATCCGAACTTTGTCACACTGCTTTCAATCATGTGTAAGACTATATCAATGTTTCCAGAATGAGATTTTCACTCTGCAGCGGAATGCTGATTCGTGTGTTAAAAACAACACATAAATATAATATATAAGTGAAAGAAAAACGCTAATTAGTAAGAACTGTACTAATAAAAATGAATTTCAGCTTATCCGGATAACATAACTATTTTAATAAGACAAAGTACTCCATTATACGCATTCGGCCGGGAAACGGTCTGTGTCAACGTTCAGTCGAGTCACACTGGATTACCGTTGCTGACCTACCATGAAAGTGTGCAAATTTAGCAATGGGTGAAGATTCATAACGAAATTCAGTTAAAAATCATTCAGTGCCACACTTATGTCAGTTCAATTATTGATAGAAGCGGAAAAAGTAGGCAGTAACAAGTATGCAATTCTACAAGATTTTCATATTTACATCCACAGGGCGGCGGTACAGAATAAAGGTAGCAATAAAACGTATTGGGACGCGAAAATTTCTTAATGTTGCCTTACTGATATTCTATCTGCATCCATCAAGATTAGAACCGAAAACAAACCAGACCTCCCTTGCAGTAGCAAACACCTTTCACTACACTAGCAGACAAACCAGGAAAATAGCCCTCTATTATTACCCCAGACATGAATAAGCCGGCAATTTCGCAATGAAAATGGCAAAATGATCTGCAGTTTCTGTTGCATAGAGCTTTATGGACTCAAAACATGAATTTTCTACCTTTATGTCACCGCTTATGTGACAATCATTCAGGATGTTTATCGAAATAATAAAATACTGAGGTACTTTGTCTTACTAAAATAGTTATGTTATATGGATAAGCTGGAATACATTTTTATTACTACAGTACATACTAATTAGCGTTTCTTCTTTCACTTATATTTATGTGTTGTGTTTAACACACTAATCAAAATTAATATAGTCTTGCACATGATTGAAAGCAGGGTGACAAAGTTCAAATAGTTTTTCAATTTCACGCCTGCACATAGTATGTTGGTAGCACTTCGTCGCCTTGCCTGTTATGCTGTGTAGCAAACTTTAATGCTGTGCGGATCAGCATAACGAAAAGGCGAGGGGTCTCGCTCGTTTCGTTCACGACTGTACCTGGAGTTAGCCGACGGAAACACTACTCTTCATTTCTTTCATGAGACTGTCAGTGTCGGCGGAAAGCGTCGGTGTGTTTCGGGCTACAAAAGAAAATGAGTTTTAAAACCGAATTTTACGTAATCATTCCATAGAGTCGTCCGAAAATTAGTCTAGTGCGACATTTGTTTTGTCGATATATATTAACAGGAACAGTAAAGCGCGATGAATAGCCAGTACCCCAGCAGCCAATGAGCAGAGCTAGTGCAAGATGGTAGCTGGCAGCGAGGGCCAGGGCGGTGATGTCACTGCTGACGTGTTGGTTATTCATCGTGTATTACTGTCCCTGTTAATAGATACCTACAGAAGAAATATACCTTTAGATTATTCCGGGGAGGCTCTATCGAATGGGCACGTAAAATTCCGCTTAAAAAATCATTTTCTTTATAATGGTAAACAAACCAACGCATTCCCTTGACACTGGGAGTCGTATGAAAGATTTTATGAGCCATATTTGTTTGAGCTGATTCCAGGTACAAATCTGAAAAGCAAAATTGCAGCGCTCCCTGTGCGTGTGTGTGTGTGTTCTGACTTTTTCCTGATGACGCATTCCACATCACAAAATTTATAGTGTACATGATCTGTGGTACAAGTAAAACAAAGAAGTAATTAAGATGACGCTGTTCCTAGTTGATAACAAGAGCAAATTTGAACAGTGAAATTAGTCGAGAAAGCTCGGATTCTCATATAAAAGTCTTGTTTCAAATTTCAGTCACGCAGCATCACACAATCTTCATTATTAATAGGATTCGTCAGGTTCGATGCGTATTTCGATTCTCTATAAGTTTGTTTTTATCACAATAGAAAGAAGCAGTTAGACAATCGGTCTCAGTTGCTGAACGACCATCTTTACATCTATGAAAAATAGAGAGAAATTGTTGTAACTAAGAGGAAATACACTAGTGATAGCGCCAGATAAAATAAATTATCTTTCAATTTTTCAAATTATTTAAAATAACTATTATGGATCATGCGTCTCCTTAAGTAAGTTATTTGGTTTTGTTATTTCTATAGATATTTCTTATTTTGTAGGAACCAATCGTTAGCAGACTGTAACATGACATGAGGCATATTGCATATAAAATACGTTTTCTCTCTCCTGGGTGGTACAGTTAGGTTTCAGCAGTCATCTCTCACATGAACTTCCTTACTGCAATTTACGAATTCATAACGGCATAGCAAACTTGTGGGTAGCAGAAGAAGCGAAGGTCATGTAACACAAAAGTGAAACACAGAACTACGCTGTGTTCATAAAAATAGAAATAAATTACTCTCGCGTATTGGAAAGATTATTGTCTTGATTAGCTTAGTGGTTACAAACAAGTAGAAAGCAGATTCTTACAGTGCAATAAGCGAGAAAAATAATATTTTTACCGGGATTATGATTTTCGTTGGGATATGATTTACACAAAATCACAATGATTGATGCCACGCACAACACAGGTTCTTGCACTGGATACTACTAACTTCACACAATTTCAGTGACACTGTGCCTGTCCTGTATCACACTCACATCTTCAATCTTCAGATCACCACGAAACGTGTGTCAAATGGCTGTTTTTATTGTACCACCACTTTAAAAATTTTTACATTTCAGTTCACCCACGCAGTTTGGTAATGTAGCACTTTGGAAGGCTTAATACAACTGAACAATTCTGACAAGTCAGTTTTTGTCAAACTTAATGAGCTGCAGCATATATGCAAGCCTAATTTCGCACGAGACAGAGAATATAAACGCTTTAATTGCTTCTGATTACAGAGGTCTCACTAGTTGTCCGACCACAACAACGAAACCGCATCCAGCTTGGAATTTATGTCCAGTGGAGCAAGTAGCAGTTGCTATATTAACTAAATTCTGCGCAGATTGGAGTTTAAGTGCTCGGATGATATATGCCTGAACTAGTCTGGTGCTTTGCCAGGGTGGAGGACACAGTAGCTCCGTATTCTGCAGTGTGGTGTTGGTAGAGACACTGAAGTGAAGCTAGTTAGAAAACACAACGCTCGCTTTCTTTTTGGCGAACTTTATGCGCCCAGCGACACACAGTATACAACGAACCATCTCCAAACCACAAAGAAGTATTCTGTTCTTAACTGAGAATTCCTCAGTACAAACCTTTTTTCCCCAACAACAATTGAGTAACTTTAACATTCTAGTACACACGTATTCAACGTAGCTTCAAGATGTTCCTCTGTGTATTTCGATCTTGTACAGCCCCTTCTTCTGCAACAAGTCTTCTCATTATCAATTGAACGCTTTGAGGCAAGGTTGTCATGGGTCGCCCTATCCTCGTACCTTTTTCAGTTTCCCATCATAGCATTCGTTTTGATATTCATCTAATTTCCGAATTTAATTTTATTTAACTCGTTTCTTCATTTCTGTCGCTTGCCCCTTCAGGGTAACTGCTGAGCGCCACACCATTGCTGTCCTTCCGCCCTCCCCAACCCTCCCTCTCTCTCTCTCTCTCTCTCTCTCTCTCTCTCTCTCTCTCTCTCATACACACATATATGCTGACAGGCAGGGAAAGATCTAACACCAAAAAACAAAAAATACACTGGCACGCAAAATTAAAGGAAGGAACGGAAATTTTGCGACGTTGCGTTTATTTTACCGCAAAACAGTATAAACGGGAGATGCTAAAGTAGAAGCAGTGTATAGCAAACAGAACGTAAATATTTGTAATATGTATAACGGTAGACAAAAACGTTCTTCGTTTTTACCTACTTAACAGACTTGCACACACATTCGGACAACTGGTTAATATGTTGAGAAGGAGATGTGACCACCTCTGGCAGCAATACAGGACTGACAACAAAGGGGCATGATGCGAATGATGTCATCAATCTCATGTTGAGGCAATAGCGCCCATTCTTCCTGCAGAGCTGCTCGCAAGCATTGGAGAGTAGTTGGCGGATGCTGACGTTGTGCAACCCGTCTCCCTAATGCATCCCAGACATGCTCTACGGGATTCAAATCGGGAGAGCGAGCAGGCCACCTCTTGCGTGCAATATCTTCCATTTCCAAGAAAACATCAACCACCCGTGCTCTGCAAGGTCGAGCATAATCGTCCACCAATACGAAGCCTGGACCAACAGCACCTCGCAACAACGGCACATGAGGTCTCAAGATCTCTTCACAATACTTGACAGCAGTTCAAGCTGTACTGTTTCATGAAGAGTTGCCAACATAATCCCTGCCCACACCATTACTGATCCCCCTCGATATCGGTCTCTTTCCACAATATTCGGATCCAGAAATCGTGTTCCACATTCCCTCCAGATGCGAATGCGTCTAGAATCACTCTACAGACCAAATCGGGACTCATCTGTGAAAAGAACATTGGCCCACCGTTCGACCATCCAGGTGCCATGTTGACGACTGTACACGGTTTGCCTCGATACAACACCTCCAGTGGACGCTTCTAGGTCAGATGCCAGTTGCCGCGCTGTGCTAAGGCGGTACCGTCGTGCTCTTACAGCCAACCACCGGTCCTCTCTTTCTGATGTCGCACGTGATCGACCTTGTGCCAGTCTTCGGAATTGAGTTTCAGTCTCTCTAAACAGTCGCCACGTCCGAGAAACAACAGAATGATTCCCATTATGCCATTGGGCCACATCAGTTTGCCACCGTTTCCATTATTCCTATGGCTCTCCATCGCAGAGAATCTGCTAGGCGTCTTCTCTGTGTCATACTGCACCGTCTGTGGCGGTGTACACAGTGATTGTGGATGTGGGACTACCGGGCAAACACTAGCCTGTTTGATAGGTGCCATGACGTCATCGTTGGCGCGGTTGTCCATTGACCGGAATGCCACGTTCCGTGCAGAACACTATCGTACGGACATCTGTTGACAGTTTGTATTATTATACCGTCAGTTAGACACATGGAGGGAAAATAATGGTTTGTTGCTTTAATTTTCGACACCAGTGTAATTAATGAAGAGTAGTGAAATGTCGGTAATCCATTTGTATAGGTAACATATTTAAGTAATTAACAATACAAGGTCACAGGTTAATATAAGCACTAGATAAGCTACTACAAATGTGAAATGCTGGTACATTAATAACAGACGTAACCGCCAGAATGTTTAATGCAACCATGCAAACGTGCGTTTGTAACCAAAAAGATGACAGTTTACATGTGATGTGTTACTATAGAGAAAGGAACCTGTGACCACTGGAAGCGTTGTATTTTACTTGTTTCTTTTCACCTTTGGATATAAGTTTAGTTTTTAGTCAAAAAAACTTCTCAAAACCTTGTTCTGAAATAGTGTTTTGTTTCTCCACTAGACAGCGCTACAAGTTACCCCAAAATCGTAACACAACACAAATATATGTCGTACTAACATATGTAAATCAACCTGATGATAGTGATTTAAACCTTGGAAACGCTTTGTGTATTTAAATAAATCAGTGGCTGGTAACAGCAAAATTGTGGTTCTTGAAGTAAAATTGTTGTTTCATAGATATCAATAAGTCAAGGTAAAGGCTAACCTAAAATTTTGGTATGGGCTACCTCACAATTTTTTCTGCTCGGAAAGCTACATGTTACGACAATAGAAGTACTTTATTCGAGATTCTGACCTGTTTAGAAAATGATTATTTTTCTTCTTTCATATGACTCTCTTTTCTAGAAAAGTATGCTTTTAGCTCGATCACTTCTTAATGACGCTTTAATTTGCTAGGCAGCACACATACCAAATCAAAACGTACTGTGGACGCTCTTCCTTTTTCACAACACCTGAAAGCAAAGTCGTATATTGTGTACTTGCGTTTCCTGTCTTCATTACCACTGTCCTTGGTGTTCACAATGAGTTATCGCTTTCTACTTCCACTTGAGAAATTTAAAAACTTTTTCATAGTTTATCGCCTTTATCGACTTTATAATAAAGTCGCAATAAAATAAAAAGTGGCTGAAAACTCAACAGTCATTGCTGCTGGTAAGTGTAAAGCGCGGAAGTTCAGATTCGAGGTTATGACTGGACACGCAGGCTGGCCAACATCTAAAGTTTGCGGGCTTTCAAAATAATATGAAATGAGTGCACCTGTACTACGTACACTCAGATTCAGAGTTGAAATATTAAAAGTTTTGACTGGTTTCGTTGTCTAGGGGCTGGGATACGTAGTTGCCGCATTATAAGCCAAAGTCTGCTGAGTCTGCAGTATACAATATGAATATACACATCCATCGAATGGTCGTAGGTACCTATCTCTCGGCAACTGCGAATTTTGAACGTAACATAGACACTTATAAATGAAAGGATGCAATTAAATAAATTCTGCAGGTATTATTTTAACGACTTTAAATGATGAGTACGATAGCAGAAGTACATTTAAGAAGGCCCATTATTACTGTAAAACAATTATTGTCGATAGTCCAGCAATTGAATAAAGTGTAAGTTGAGTAACAGGGAAACAATAGATTCCTACTTCACGTAATTAGTTATGAACAACAACATAGCTCGCGAAATATTCACTTCTAAACGCTCACTACGTCTTCACTGCAGAAGCCACGGAAATCTCACAAGTGCACACGTCGGCACTACGAAATATTTCTATCTCCCATGACTTCGGGCAAAACTCCACTCTCCAGAGTAGTTCCTGCGACCGACCGTTGCCCTTCCCGTCCAGCACTCTCTCTGTGCTGTGCCCCTGTCCCCCACGCTGCGCTGTTCGGAACTCCCCCCGTGTCCCGTGTCCTCTCCCGTACTGTCCAGAACTCCCCCCGTGTCCCGTGTCCTCTCCCGTACTGTCCAGAACTCCCCCCGTGTCCCGTGTCCTCTCCCGTACTGTCCAGAACTCCCCTGTCCTCTCTCGAAACGATGCTCCTCCCCCACTTCCATACAGTCCCTCCGCGTGTCCTTTTTGGAACGATCGATGTGACTGGCTAGAGCGCTCTCACCCTGTCTCCAAGCTAACGCACACTCACAAACATAATCAAACACATTCGAAATACTGGATATACATTTAAATAACTTGAAATTAAATAAATATTCCTACGGCTGGACCATAAACATGCTCTAACACACATTATTAAATACATAAACAAATTAAATGAACATATATATCAAAGGAATAGGACAGAAATAGGCTGTGCTTTCTAAACCACAGTAAATATTTGACCAATTCCTTCATGAATAGTATATATCGGATATAAACAAAGACATAGAGGAATAAATGTAAGCACGCTGCTACCGTTTTTTCGTGTAACTGTGGAGTACTTACGGCCTGACGCGATCGATAATAATCGACCATTTTGACCTCCGATAATTCATGTACTACTCAAGTTACATGCCTGTAATTTATACCAATTTAGGTTTACACTAATAGCTTTCTAAAGACACGTCGATCGACAAAATCGGATAAACCGTTTAGATTTTGGGAACTCGTTGGTGGGTGTTACTTGTATAATTTATCGTCAAATACTAAACTTTAAACTAACAAAGATATTGAGCATCTGATTACACTATCAGAATCGTCGTGCAAGTAATGGTAATGTACATGTTTCTTTTTGAGGTATCATGATTCCTCTGGCTATTATTAATTTATATATGAACTGCAAAATGTCTGGCATTATGGTTTCACAAAGTCCGCCATCTTTGGCACTACCGGCACACAAATCTCCTTCATCGACACAAAGCACAATCCTCGTCACAGCATCAACATGGAATATTCAGCCGCGGTCTCGGCCTGGACCTCGCGCTGGGTCTACCCCTCTTGCTGCGGCTAATGTTCGGCACCTCGCGGTTGATGACGAGCCCCAGCTTGCCGAGCGGCCCGTGCGGCCACGCCAACTCCGAACTTAGAATATTTTCAGGGCGCCACATCTCGCCCGTTACCTCAAAGGTTGAATCCCTCCGAGGCTACAAAGATTGACACCAGAAATGAAATTTTCCAACACTCTCTTCTTTGTTATTGACTAAGAAAAAGGGGACTGATGACCATAGATATTAAGTCCCATAGAGCTCAGAGCCAGCCAACTACGAAAAAAATTCACGGCGCCCCAGGCGATCATTCACGGCCCACCAGTGCGACGCTGCGCACAGGCTGAACACCACTGCGTTACGACATCAAAGATGGCTGTACTTGTTACAAACTCAAAAGGCCCCTGGAAGATAAAACGTTTCGGAAATGATATAAAGGTGAAGAATGCAGCGAACAACTGGCTGAACGCACTGACGGCTGCAGACTACAATATCGGAATTCTAAATGCTGTAGACATATAAAAAATCTTTACTACTAATTCTCGTATCAGACACGTATGTGACACCCGCAGTTCCTGCATCGGGCTATACATTGCAAAGCGAAGAGATACTTAACAAAATAGTCCACAATCAAAAATGGTTCAAATGGCTCTGAGCACTATGGGACTTAACTGCTGTGGTCATCAGTCCCCTAGAACTTAGAACTACTTAAACCTAACTAACCTAAGGACATCACACACATCCATGCCCGAGGCAGGATTCGAACCTGCGACCGTAGCGGTCGTGCGGTTCCGGACTGTAGCGCCTAGAACCGCTCGGCCACTCCGGCCGGCAGTCCACAATCCATTCATACCGAGTCAGACGATGTGCACCACGAAAGAACCTAGGATTTATGGAGAGAGGGGGGGAGGGGGGTTCAAATGGTTCAAATGGCTCTGAGCGCTATGCAACTTAACTTCTGAGGTCATGAGTCGCCTAGAACTTAGAACTAATTAAACCTAGCTAACCTAAGGACATCACACACATCCATGCCCGAGGCAGGATTCGAACCTGCGACCGGAGCGGTCGTGCGGTTCCGGACTGTAGCGCCTAGAACCGCTCGGCCACTCCGGCCGGCAGTCCACAATCCATTCATACCGAGTCAGACGATGTGCACCACGAAAGAACCTAGGATTTATGGAGAGAGGGGGGGAGGGGGGTTCAAATGGTTCAAATGGCTCTGAGCGCTATGCGACTTAACTTCTGAGGTCATGAGTCGCCTAGAACTTAGAACTAATTAAACCTAACTAACCTAAGGACATCACACACATCCAGGCCCGAGGCAGGATTCGAACCTGCGACCGGAGCGGTCGCTCGGTTCCAGACTGTAGCGCCTAGACCCGCACGGAGAGGGGTGGGGGGAGGGGGCGAAAGTACCTGAAAGGCAGAGGACGAAACTCATATTAGTTTCCTGGATGGAAGAGGGGTGAAGGAAACGAAACAGTTTCTTAAACAGTCAGACTAAGAATAACTGGGTTTATATATCACCAAACACAGTAAAGTTACCACTTTATTTATGGTACCTATAGCCAACAATGTACTTAACCGAGAGTCAGTCGTTATCACGAAATTTTTATACATTATTTTGCTGTCAAGCAGGCTAGCAACAGATACTTGTGAATACTTTCTATATTCACATTTCAGTAGATTTAGACATTGACTGGTAACGTGAGGGAAAAAAAATCGCATATGCAACGCGGCACGCCTTCCAATACCACACATACATTTTCATATTCTGTGTTCTTGTAAAACCGACTGTATACTTGTACAATTCAGACATATATCGCATTTCCAGTTGCAAGAAGAACAGCAGCAAGCGACGAAATAGTTTTGACTGCATAACAAATGGCTCAGGGTGCACTTGTTAACAATCTATATTTTGATTTTCTTTAAGCTGATTCCGAACTTGATTTACAAGTCCATTGTGTGCCGGGACAGGGTGTTGGTCTGATTTGCAAAAATCATTTTGGGCGATGGCGTAGCTGACCTCTTCTGCCTCATTCTGGGTACGCCATTGGTCTGCACAATTCTGCAGATCAGAAACATTGTGTTCCTACCATATCTGTGGCGCCGTGCACCGCAAAACGGCCGGCCGGGGTGGCCGAGTGGTTCTAGGCGCTACAGTCTGGAACCACGCGACCGCTACGGTTGCAGGTTCTAATGCTGCCTCGGGTATGGATGTATGTGATGTCCTTAGGTTAGTTAGGTTTAAGTAGTTCTAAGTTCTAGGGGACTGATGACCTCAGAAGTTAACTCCCATAGTGCTCAGAGCCATTTGAACCATTTTGAACCGCGAAACGGAACGTCATAGACATCTGAATTGTAGAAGGCAGTCCCAGTGGTTTTAACTGCGAAATGGCCCTAATACTAGCTTACTTTATGTAACTCAGCCGGCGCTGTGCTCTTATTACTGTGTCATACGTTTTCCCTAATTAACACCAAATATCGTGTGTTGTTATCGGACGTGTTCACCGTCGTTCTCTAAATCCACTTCCCAGTGGAGCGAATGGAAGCAAACACACAGGAACCAGCATTCGCAGAAAATTCACCACTGTTCACTACCATTTGCGGACAAGCGTTTACGCTAGAGGAAACGGGAGAGAACACCAGATAACGCTGCATTACTGTTTTAGCGCTAATTATCGGAGCACTGGATACGACACTATTAAGGGTGATTCAGCTGCCCCTAACTATGGGTTTTATGAAACCCGCCACGCCTTCCGATACCACCCTTAAATTTTCATATTCTCTTGCGCAAACTATTAGTCCTACAGAAAAAATCAACAGGACCTTTTTGTAGTAAATTTAATGCAATTAGCTTCTGTACTGGGGTATGTTTTCACTGGAGAGAAAAACACATTGTGTTTTTCTTGAATGATTGAAAAATACAGTCTCTAGCGAAAAAAACGTATCCCAGTACGAAATTTAACTACGTTAAATTTACTACAAAAGAGTTCTGGTCATTTTTTTCTGTAACACGAATAGCTTGCGTGTAGTGGGCGAAAGAATATGAAGACTTGCTTGTGGCACTTGAAGGTGTTACGGTTTGCATGAAACGCTTAGGCTGGTGCAGCTGAGTCACCTTGTATAATAGTTACCATTAAAATCAGTCTTGATCACAGATTTATTTATTCTGTAACCAGTTTCGATCACTCCTGTGGTCATCTTCGGACCTAAAAGTCAAATACCAAGTCTGATCAGCGGACTACATACATTAAAGAAAATTATATAAAACGATAAATTACCAAAATGCTGTATGGGCAGGAGCCTCCTTCTGGTGGTAAATCACTACTAGACAGAGCAGTGCACTTCTTACTTATACAGGGTGGTCCATTGATAGTGACTGGGCCAAATATCTCACGACATTAGCATCAAACGAAAAAAACTACAAAGAACGAAACTCGTCTATCTTGAAGGGGGAAACCAGACGGCGCTATGGTTGGCCCGCTAGATGGCGCTGCCATAGGTCAAACGGATATCAACTGCGTTTTTTAAAATAGGAACCTCCATTTTTATTACATATTCGTGTAGTATGTAAAGAAATATGAATGTTTCAGTTGGACCACTTTTTTCGCTTTGTGATAGATGGCGATGTAATATACTTACCACAAAGATGTGGTCGCAGGCTACTCTCCCAGGAGGTTGTTGTAATATCGATAGGCAAACACTGTCACGTCAGACGACGTACCATAAACAGCAGCATGTTTTTATCGAAACGATAGAGGTTGCAAAAATCGTTGACTGGCGTGTTGTAGTAAATGCTGCACAAGTACAATTTCAAGGTGTAACAAGAGACATCCATTTGTATAGATTATTTGATAGATAATAATTAGTTCTTGCAGATGAAAACTGAGATAGAAAGTAATCTAGAGGGCACAGTACTTGTGCATATTCTTAAAATACTGCCTAAGACAATCCTATATATATTGCAAATTTTGCATGTGACAATATTAAACGCCATTGCTATGTTTTATTTTACATGCCATTCTTAAAAACAAAATATAGTTAATGTATAAAAATAGTACTAGAAGACTAAGCCTAAAACAGTGACAAACACTGAAGCAGGTGACATGCATTATTGGTCAATAAAATATATGCACAAATTTATATATATATATATATATATATATATATATATATATATATATATAATATTAACAGTTTATACTAACTTTTGTTTCATAGTAATATGTAAAGGAAAGGAAGAACTGAAGAGTGGCTAAAACTTATGAGACAAACTGTGTTATTATAGAATAAGATCACTTGCACATAAGAATATAAAAATTTTATGAAACGAATATAGGAACATTGAAAGGTCCCCTTTGGAACAATTATACATGACTGTGCTTAAACTGACACACAATATTTTTAGCGCAACGCAATCTGACTTTCAATAATCCCTATAAAAGAGTGGCCCTGACTAACACTAACCTATACCTTTCACAAATCACTTACCTCACAAAAATCTTCGTTACTCGAACTACTGCAATACAGCGAGCGCCACTACTGCCAGCTAAATAAAAGATTCAAACTACGGGAGGCACTAACTACTGATAGGCATAGTTAGCAAATGAAAGATTTTAGTAGAGAACAAACAATGTATTTACCTTAATAGTGTTGAAAACTCATAACATACATAGCAGTTCATGACATCCAGTCTTACAAATTTCAAAACTCCGCCATCTCTCTCCCCACATCCACCATTGCTGGCGGCTCACCTCCAACTGCGCAACGCTACGCGCTGTTAACATCCAACTGCCCAACACTACAATGGCGAGTATTACAACAATGCCAACCAGCCACAGACCGCACACAGCACAGCCAGTGATTTTCATACAGAGCACTAGATAACGTTGCCAATAAGAAAACATAAACAGCCTACTTACAACATAAATCGCGTATATACCATTAGTCAGAAAGTGGAACGAATTAAAAATACAATAATACAAGCCATAGTGTCAGAATATTAAAAGGATTTGAATTTGCATTATGCAGTCTTAAAGCGAGACGGAAGTAAACATTCTAAAAACAGAATGTCAGTCAAAAAGTAATATTTGGTAAAAAATAAAGGTTACAAAGTATAAAATGTTTTATAAAGGTTTGAATAATTTCTAACAAATGAGAGACAGAAGAGTGAGCATTCTAAAGCAAATGGTCAAAAAGCTCAAAGAAATGTTTGAATTCACGCTGCTCATTTAAAACATAACGGTTTACGTTTATAAAGTGTATAGATTTCAATTTCTTCTAAAGTATTTAGCAGAAGCCCTTTTGGTACATTATGTAATATTTTCAAATTGTTCGAAATGTAACCCTCAGAGTGTATTCATCAAGATGCTGACCAAATATTGATTTGGTACGTGCAGTACCAGTAGTATGTTCCTTAAAATGTGTTAGAAACTTGCGGCCAGTTTGCCCAATATACTTAGTTAGAGAACGATATAAATCATTAATACTCGGAAGATTATTTTGCATGGCGAGCGCACTGTTTTTGAGGAAGTAAGCAAGATGGCGACAGAAAATAGAAGTTCAGGTATCTCAATTTCTACGTAAACAAGTGTGGATGTAGTGTACTTAAGATTGAATTACAGCCCCAGATTTCCTTAGCAGTACTCCAAAACTTCGCACATATGCCAGCTGACGCTATTCGCTGCTTTCTCATAATAGCTGAGGCAGAGCTTTAAAATAAGAAATCCAATTACCGACAACCAACAGAAATTGAACACACTGGTATTAGCGAACGGAGACATTTACGTTAGTGGTTATTTCGCATTACAGTAGCTGCTCTACATGGTGATTCCGTGTTGATGTTACAAACTTTCGGGGATGATAGAGAAGGATTAATGTACCAATTTGAGGTAAGGGACCGTGGTGCGGAAACGGCAGAGTCGAAAGTTATAAGTGAAAATGTTTCTGATACCACTGTCAGTGCAATACATGTATCGGTAGTGTTGTTGCTGTGTCTGTAGGGTAGGCAATCCAGACGACCACACTGGTGTAGAGGTTGGTATGAAGCTCAACTAATCAAGTCCTGTGTATAACCTCTCTACATAGTGTTTATCAGAGACATATTACCCATACTACCGGAACATGCCCCGCTCTTATTTCTCAACGGATGTGGGTTGAAGGTGTTCGAGCACCAACTCACTTTTGACTGAGGGTTCGTCAACACCTGGCTCGGACATTCCTTAAAACGTGAATAGGCAAAGGAGGTCCTTTTTCGTGGCTGGTACGTTCACTTCATCCCACCTCTGTTGATTTCTTCTTGTGGGAGCACGTGTGTACGAGACGCCTGTCGAGACTGAAGAGGATGTACTGGCAAGATTTCTCAGTGCCTGCGACACTGTCAAACCAAGGATATTAGAACGGATACAACAGAAGACAGTGGGACGATGTCATGCCTCAACTGATACTACTGGACGTCATTTTAAACAATTGTTGTAAATGGAGCAGCCTGTGAAACTTGGGCAGATAAACGGATTTCACTATTACTCTCCCATAGACGTGCGACCAACGGCCTTGCCACAGTGGTAACACCGCTTCCCGTCAGATCACCGAAGTTAAGCGCTGTCGGGCTGGGCTAGCACTTGGATGGGTGAGCGCTGTTGGCAAGCGGGGCGCACTCAGCCCTTGTGAGGAAAACTGAGGAGCTGCTTGATTGAGAAGTAGCGGCTCCGGTCTCGAAAACTGACTTCCTGTCGGGAGAGCGGTGTGCTGGCCACCTGCCCCTCCGTATCCGCATCCAGTGACGCCTATGGGCTGAGGATGACACGGCGGCCGGTCGGTACCGTTGGACCTTCGTGGCCTGTTCGGGACGAGTTCAGTTACAATACGTGCAGCATTACTACTTCACCATCAGAGGAAATTACATGATGATACTGGGGCTTATTCGGCGGCAATTCTGTACATCATGATCGCTGCGCGGGGTAGCCGCGCTGAGTGAGGCGTCCTGTTCAAATGGTACAAGTGGCTCTAAGCACTATGGGACTTAACATCTGTGGTCATCAAGCCATTAGACTTAGAACTACACTACTGGTCATTAAAATTGCTACACCAAGAAGAAATGTATATGATATTAATTGGACAAATATATTATACTAGAACTGACATGTGATTACATTTTCACGCAATTTGAGTGCATAGATCCTGAGAAATCAGTACCCAGAACAACCATCTCTGGCCGTAATAGCGGCCTTGATACGCCTGGGCATTGAGTCAAACAGAGCTTGGATGGCGTGTACAGGTACAGTTGCCCATGCAGCTTCAACACGATACCACAGTTCGTCAAGAGTAGTGACTGGCGTATTGTGACGAGCCAGTTGCCAGGCCACCATTGACCAGACGTTTTCAATTGGTGAGAGATCTGGAGAATGTGCTGACCAGGGCAGCAGTCAAACATTTTCTGTATCCAGAAAGGCCCGTTCAGGACCTGCAACATGCGGTCGTGCATTATCCTGCTGAAATGTAGGGTTTCTCAGGGATCGAATAAAGGGTACAGCCACGGGTCGTAATACATCTGAAATGTAACGTCCACTGTTCAAAGTGCCGTCAATGCGAACAACAGGTGACCGAGACGTGTAACCAATGGCACCCCATACCATCACGCCGGGTGATACGCCAATATGGCGATGGCGAATACACGCTTCCAATGTGCGTTCACCGCGATGTCGCCAAACACGGATACGACCATCATGATGCTGTAAACAGAACCTGGATTCATCCTAAAAATGACGTTTTGCCATTCGTGCACCCAGGTTCGTCGTTGAGTACACCATCGCAGACTCTCCTGTCTGTTATGCAGCGTCAAGGGTAACCGCAGCCATGGTCTCCGAGCTGAAAGTCCGTGCTGCTGAAAACGTCGTCGAACTGTTCGTGCAGATGGTTGTTGTCTTGCAAACGTCCCCATGTGTTGACTCAGGGATCGAGACGTGGCTGCACGATCCGTTACAGCCATGCGGATAAGATGCCTGTCATCTCGAGTGCTAGTGATACGAGGCCGTTGGGATCCAGCATGGCGTTCCGTATTACCCTCCTGAACCCACCGATTCCATATTCTGCTAACAGTCATTTGATCTCGACCAACGCGAGCAGCAATGTCGCGATACGATAAACCGCAATCGCGATAGGCTACAATCCGACCTTTATCAAAGTCGGAAACGTGATGGTACGCATTTCTCCTCCTTACACGAGGCATCACAACAACGTTTCACCAGGCAACGCCGGTCAACTGCTGTTTGTGTATGAGAAATCGGTTGGAAACTTTCCTCATGTCAGCGCGTTGTAGGTGTCGCCACTGGCGCCAATCTTGTGTGAATGCTCTGAAAAGCTAATCATTTGCATATCAGAGCATCTTCTTCCTGTCTGCTAAATTAATGGCCAGTAGTGTACTTAAAACTAACTAACGTAAGGACATCATACATATCCATGCGCGAGACAGGATTCCAGCCTGCGACGGTAGCAGCAGCGCGGTTCCAGTCTGAAGCGCCTAGAAGTCACGGTCTGTGCGGCTCCCCCCGTCGGAGGTTCGAGTCCTCCCTCGGGCATGAGTGTGTATGTTGTCCATAGCGTAAGTTAGTTTAAGTTAGATTAAGTAGTGTGTAGGCTTAGGGACTGATGACCTAAAGTAGTTTGGTCCCATAAGAACTTACCACAAATTTCCAATTTGTACATCATGATCAAGGTTCGGAAGTGGGGGCTCTTACTTTGAGTGCTGCGCGAGGCTAGGGCGGATTTTGAGTTGATTTGAGCTTGTACCTTCCGACTCGGTCGTTTCCGGACTTGGGCCATCACCTAAAATTGACATATTTACCCTTCTCCATCATCCATTAAAGTCTGTAAAATCATCACGGAATCACCCTGTCTATTAGATAGTTTCTGACGTCTGTGGAGCCATGTGCGAAACACTTCAAGAATTTTATTAAATTGCTAATAAGTCAGATAATGTCAATGAAATATGATACTTGAAATGCAAAATATACAGTCGACCTGTCATAAAGGCTACAAGATTAAATCTGCTATAACGTTTATTAGAGGGCAGGTAGTGTGGTCCTGGGTAAATCATGTTTTTCATGATGGAACATCTCTACCATGACAGGGATACATCAACCATGAAATTACAGATACCATGAATGTAAGCAACAAGAAGGGCCAGGACTTTATTTTTCATTTTAATTACTATAAAAGATACAAATTCGCACTTGTCTGCTTTCGAGGAAAGTTGTTGTGCTTTTCAAAGCTTTTGCTTACTCACTCCATTTCAGCTGGACAAAACAATCTAACGAATTTATTGTCTTTATCGTGTCCCAGTAGGATCTTTGAGTGCTTTGGAAATTTTCTACCATTCATATTTATTTCCCTTTGGCATTTGTGCTATAGATCACTTGGATCCCAGGAACACGTATGATACCGTATCAATAGGGCGTCCAAGAAATGTTGGGACAGACTTAAAGGGATTGTAGAGGATGTCTTGAGGAACACATCGAGCCAGTTGTTGTGGCCGACCGGTTCTAGGCGCTTCAGTCTGGAACCGCGCGCCCGCTACGGTCGCAGGTTCGTATCCTGCCTCGGGCATGGATGTGTGTGATGTCCTTAGGTTAGTTATGTTTAAGTAGTTCTACGTTCTAGGGGACTGATGACCTCAGATGTTAAGTCCCATAGTGCTCAGAGCCATTTCAACCATTTGAACACATCGAGGATAGAAACCCGTGTCCCGAAAATCATCCTGTGACGCTAAGGAACATCGAAGTTATAGTAATCATCTAAAACCTTCAGCGCCTTTGGTTTATAGGAGAAAAATAAACTGCAGATAGAAATCTGTGTTCGAAACAGTCATCCATGAAGGCAAAAGAGCACCGCATTTATATTAGACAAGGCCTGTCTACACAGCAGCGAGCTCCATCTTCCACTATGGCGGCCGCGGCACTCTGTCGCTGTCACCGAATAACAAACGACATTGCAAGATGCTCCGCCTATGGTCCGTCAGCATAAGAAGTCACTTTTGCTGCCGAAGTTGTGGCCTTGCGGCAGGGGCTGGCGCCTATAACTTTCACGCTACGTAGAGTCGTTAGATGACGTTTCTGTACACAAGTTCCTATTCTCGGCTTGTTTCCCAAGACACCCTCTACAACACATCGAAGTTTATCGCACCATTTCTGAGCACCCTGTGTATTCTTCTCACACCAACATTACATTCTCTTCTGAACATTTTATCACCCACACAACACATGCAAACAACTACAAAAGTAAGCAAGGTAGCAGAGGGAAACATTCTGTACTGCTAGGACGCGAACTTTCTTTGATAGCTCGCTAGAGGACCGACAACCCGCGGAACCCGAGCGAACAGAGACCGACCACGACCGAATGCCGTTTGCTCACGTCCGCCTAGCGTTTACACCAGAAAGACTTCTCGTCCACTCTTATACAGTGCTCGCTTCGGTATAAGGAAGGCTTAAGGGGATCACACCGTGGTTCAGGTCGAAAAAAATCAATTTTAGGTTTTCATCATATTTCGAAACATTAAAGTTTTATTTAAGTACTCTGAAAAGGATTTTGCTGAAAAAAATTTTTTTCGAGCATTTAAAGAGCATTTTCCTACCACGTGTGTTTATGTGCCACGCCTACTTTTCTGTCATCAACTTTTCTGAATATATTTTAGACCTTTATATCCCATACATTGCACGTAAGTGATTTTTTTTTTACTCCCGAGTGTGTTGGCTATGCTTCGAATGCAAAGGTCGGTATTCTTTTGTTTCTGCTGTTTGTGAACAACACGCTTTCAAACACGTGGTTAGTTTTGTTCAAGTGCGATTTCGAGTAGTTGTTATAGAAAACTTGCAGGTATACTATGGGCAGGCAATTTGGAGAAATAAAGAAAATCTGGAGGCAATGAAGAGAGACGTTTGGGCCATATTCTTCCGTAAGTCCTCTACTGATGATAAGCGATGTCATGGATTGTGTCCATCAGAAGAAAATTCTGGGTGCAAATACAATAGGGCTCAGGCAATTGGAGAATCTTATTCTCACCAGAATTATCTTCCTGCTGCTGTTATTACAGCAATTAAACCTATTTTCAGAGTCTTGGCTCATCCTGACCTTCTAAGGAAATGTCTCCATGGGCAGACACACAACCCAAGTGAATGTTTCAACAGCATAATCTGGAACCGCCTTCCTAAAACTGTATTTGTAGGCATGAATGCAATGAAATTATGAGTGCATGAAGCTGTTATTACACTCAGTTGTGGTAATATTGAAAAGTGTTGGGTACTGAAAAAGCTGGGAATTAATCCTGGTGAAAATATGATCACTGGGCTGCAACACTGCGATAAAATGAGGATAGCCGATGCAGAGAGATCTGCATCTAATTTGGCCAAGAAAGCAAGACAAACATCCAGGAAGGTGAAAAAGAAGCTGGATGATCTGCTAGAGGCCAAAGAAGGACCATCATATGCAGCAGGACAGTTTTAATTAACTGTAAGTAACAAATTTCAAAAGTTTTTTTCTTAATAGTCAATTTCCCGCAAACTAAAATTTTCAGTACCTCTTTCTTCTTTCTTTTACTGAGGCTTGTCCCGCAGTTACGCAGGGTCAGGCATGGTTAATCGGACGTGGCATGTTAAGTGAAAGGGGTGGCCGGATGACCTTCCTGCCGCCACCCCATACCCCCCGGGAAGGAATTAGTGTACCCCAGCTGTCTGCATCTAATGTAAGCCATGGAATAGTGCGAATGTCTTGCAAATATCTGCGAGTCGTGTAACGGAGGTGGAACGTGAGGACCAACCCGGTATTCACCCACAGGGATGTGGAAAACCGCCTAAAAACAACATCCAGGCTGGCCGGCACACCGGCCCTACGTCGTTAATCCGCTGGGCAGGTTGGATCGGGGGCCAGCGCACCTATCCGAGTCCAGGAAGCAGCGCGTTAGCGTTCGCGGCTACCCTGGCGGGTTAAAATTCTCGCTACATATGCCCCATTACGTCAGAAACTATCATAGATGAATGAATGAAATTTTCAGACACTCTGCATAACATAAAAAGTCACCTCTGGTACTACATTCATTACTATTCCCCCATTAGGAAGTTCACAAGAAATATATTCTGCAGAAAAAACTTAATATTTTTTGTTAGTAAATGTAAAAAGGTGTTTCTTAATAACTATAAAATAGATAAAGTAGATTTTAGTACAGTTGACTCTATTAGCATCATGTAACATACACTAAAAATATTAAGGTCCTGCATCAAATAGTTTTTTTCAGAAATGGGTCAAATTCTTGCCCGAATTAACATGGGTTAGATAGGCAGAGTGTGGTCCCCTTAACATTTGTTCGCCAGCTGGTGGCTAGTTGGGTTGTTTGGGGGAGTTGACCATAATGCGCAGTCATCGGTCTCATCGGAATAGGGAAGGATGGGGAAGGAAATCGGCTGTGCCCCTTTCAAAGGAACCATCCTGCCATTTACCTGAAGCGATTTAGGGAAATCACGAAAAACTTAAATCAGAATGGCCGGACGCGGGATGGTGGCTAGAATTTTCGAGAGTTTTCCAGCACTGATTGATTCGCTGACCTACACCTCAATTTACATTATGAGGGTGGTTCTATAAGTTTGCTTAATTTCCATGAAAGAATGGAACATTTCTGTAGCGCCTTCTTGGTTGGTAAGTCTGTTTATTCCAAGGATCGTATGAAGAATGTCAACAGCACAGTTCATTGAAAACAGTCTATGAATTGGTCAGAGTGTCGACTGCGATTGAAAATTGAGATAACTGAGTTTCGCGCTGTTACTAAACATTGGACTGCCACACATACCAAAAGACAATTGGATGAAGTTTATGCGGACTCTGCACTGGAGACCATTTACTTTTGCATTCATAATTTTAAACGTGGTCGGACAAGCACCGAAGACGAAGCGCGCTCCACCATCCAATTGAGCTCACGACAAAAGAAACCATTAACCAAGTTCATGAGATCACTGAGACAATAGGCATCTCAACTGAGCGAGTGCATAACATCGTCCACGGAGAAATGGCTGTGAAGAAGCTGTGTGCGAGGTGAATGCCGCGTTTGCTTACAGTCGACCAACGGCGCATCCGGCACACATTTCAACCCAATGTCTGGCGAAGTTTAATCGCAATCTGCAAGACTTTTTGCGCCGGTCTGTGACTTTTGATGAAACCTGGGTCCATCATTACACACCATAGTCAAAACGGTAGTCAAACCAACGGACAAAGGCTGGTGAAAGTGTACCAAAGAAGGCAAAGACCACTGTGTCAACTGTTAAGGCGATGGACACTTTTTTTGGGATTACCAAGGAATGATCCTTGCAGATTGCCTGGAAAAGGGCAGAACCATAGCTAGACCCCACTATGCTTCATTGTTGGATCGTTTGAAACTTGCGTTGGGTAAAAAAAAAAAGAAAAAATGGTTCTGTTCTTTCACCAGGATAACGCACCATCCCACAAATCAGCTATAACAATGGCGAAACTGCATTAATTGGGCTTTGTATTAGCTCCTCATACGCCCTCTTCACCAGACGTAGCCCCAAGTGACTTCCTCGTGTTCCCTAAATGGAAACTTTGGCTTATGGAGAAGAAACTTTTATCAAATGAGGAAGTGGTAATTGCAGTCAATGAGTATTTTCCAGTATTTTCTAATGAACTGATAAACCTGGACGATGGCTGGAGCAACTGCATATCGCTCAAAGCAGACGATGTCAAGAAGTAAGGTGAGCTGTTTGGGATACAAAAATTTCAAACATTTCTTCTCGCTTTTTACCAGACTTATCAAACCACCCTCGTAAATTTTCGCGCCATAAGAGATTGGCTTGTTTCGTATTTCCTAACTGGCAGGTTTTAATGCTCTGCAGTTGGGTGGGTTCATTGCTGTCTGTTGCTGCCCCGTATCATGATCCCTGTCTCCAGTGAGAGAATCAATGTACTGTTGATTCATACTGTTTTCGGTAAAACACTTATTAAGCTGTGTTTGGCGTACATTTAACGATGTCTCCACGACCTAAAACATAAAGATGACAGGCTATAAGAATTTTTCAATCTATTAATGACATTCATCCCAACGTAAAATGTACGACTCGTAAAGTAATGATCGAAGTGCGTTTCTGGCAGTACTAGTCATGCGAATGGATCAGCACCTGGGGAACACTGTGTACAGAAATTCGACGGATGTAAGCTCCTGTTAGTAAATTGTCATTAAAATTAAAATAATTTTCAGCAGTTGAATAGTCTAATTAGCAACAGAGCTCCAACCCCTTGGTCGTTTTCATTTCTAACACTGATTGTGTGCCCTAACCAGTACTACCACCGTTAAAGTCTTTATTATTAGTATGCGTCGTTACTGACAGGGGAAATATTGAATAAGAAAAAGCCCTACACACATAACATTCTGTCATCCAACCAACCAATTTCGTGGCAGCCTACCTACGTCCCGACGAATTGCACTCATCGAATGCAGCTAAGCCCTGTTCCTATGGTTTGCTGCGACTTGTTTTATAGTGAATTCATTGAGGTTCTGTTCGACTAAATGACACTTTTTGATGCAGAAACAAAAACTGGGACTTGGCTTTGCTCTTTTAGAGATAAGAAGGCCAACAGAAGCTGAGAGCAAGCTGTGGGCAAAGAAGTGACCTAAATGCAAAGAAAGAAATTCACCCACTCTCTCTTACTTAAGGACCTGGGAGTTGAACACCATGAAATAATCCTTAAGGAAAAGGAATTCTGTTATGAGATAGGTTGTAAGCTGCGAAGAGGAGCTCTTAGCTACATTACGGTTTGTATCCACTGTAAGGTGTTACAACGGTCTCCAATTCAGTGCTATTACATCTCTACAACTATCAAAAATTATTCCTCAAACCTGCAACATGATTTATAGTAGCCTGACGAAATTTATCAAGGTAATGCAAAAGAAATAAAACAATAAAGCAAATGATCATATCAAGTAAACTTTATTATTGTACATCTGTAGCACAAAGAGTCGTAATATATATAAGTAGAAACTTTGACACAACGTTCTATTCTAATACAGGCGAGTTTAGGTAACCTAAAACCTTCGAAAGATATATATATATATATATATATATATATATATATATATATATATATGTGTGTGTGTGTGTGTGTGTGTGTGTGTGTGTGTGTGTGTGTGTGTAACTTTGGGAACTGAATAAATCACGCAATAATGTAAACAGAGAGGTACAAATTTACACACATACTTGGAACGACATGGGGTTTTATTAGAACCAAAAAACACAAAAGTTTAAAAAATGTCCGACAGATGGCGCTCCATCCGATCAGAATAGCAATAATTAGCATAATAAAGTAAGACAAAGCAAAGATGATGTTCTTTACAGGAAATGCTCAATATGTCTACCATCATTCCTCAACAATAGCTGTAGTCGAGGAATAATGTTGTGAACAGCACTGTAAAGCATGTCCGGAGTTATGGTGAGGCATTGGCGTCGAATGTTGTCTTTCAGCATCCCTAGAGATGTCGGTCGATCACGATACACTTGCGGCTTCAGGTAACCCCAAAGCCAATAATCGTACGGACTGAGGTCTGGGGACCTGGGAGGCCAAACATGACGAAAGTGGCGGCTGAGCACACGATCATCACCAAACGACGCGCGAAAGAGATCTTTCACACGTCTAGCAATATGGGGTGGAGCGCCATCCTGCATAAACATCGTACGTTCCAGCAGGTGTTTATCGGCCAGACTGGGGATGATGCGATTCTGTAACATATCGGCGTACCTCTCACCCGTCACGGTAGCAGTTACAAAACCAGAATCACGCATTTCCTCAAAGAAGAAAAAAGGCCCGATAACGGTATCTGTGGTAAATCCAACCCATACCGTGACTTTCTCGTCGTGCAATGGAGTTTCCATGACAGTTCTAGGATTTTCGGTAGCCCAAATTCTGCAGTTGTGGCCGTTGACAGACCGTCGGAGCGTGAAATGAGCTTCGTCGGTCCACAACACGTTACTCAACCAATCGTCATCTTCCGCATCTTTTGAAACGCCCACACCGCAAATGCCCTCCGCTTCGCTGAAACGCTAGGTAACAGGTCATGATGCGGATGGATTTTGTACAGATAGCATCGGAGGGTACGCCTAAGTGCCAACCAAACAGTAGTGTATGGAATGCCGTTGCGAGGTGCGACTGCACGAGCGCTGACTTCCCCGTGCATAGATGAATCCGCTATAGTCTCCATTTCTTCCTTAACTGTCTCAGCAGCATTACGCCTTGTGCTCGGTCGGCCACTTCGGGGTCTATCGTCTAAACAACCCGTGGTTTCGAATTTCTAAATCATTCTCGCCACAGCTGCATTTGTCAACGGGTCTTTACCCGTTCGAATCTCCTTCCTATGGCGATAGGATCGTAACGCTGAACTAGCACATTCCCCATTCTGATAATACAGCTCCATTAAAAGCGCCTTTTTAGGTAACGTCAACATGCTGCGACTGCTGGCGCATCTGATTCTCTGTCTCTCATTACAGCTCCTTCTATACACGATTGTCATGAGCAGTCACTGACGTTTCGCTGTCCAGCGCCATCTGTCGGACATTTTGTGAACTTTGTTTCTTTTTTGTTCTAATAAAACCCCATGTCATTCCAAGCATGTGTGTCAATTTTTACCTCTCTATCTACATTATTCCGTGGTTTATTAAGTTTTCAAATTTATACTGACTTTTTGATCACCCGGTATATATCTTCTGATGATCTTCAATATAGCAACGTTTCACATTACTACGTTTATAAAAAATATATATTATATATTTTTAAAATATGGATGTATGAAAAACACATGTATTCCTAAGCAACGATGTGCCAAACTTTAAAAGCTTTCGGTCAAAAACTTTCGGAGATTTGGGATTGGAAATTCTATATCTATATGGGTAAAAACGTAAATATTCATGATCGCATTCAGCGATGTCATTCCACTTCTCCGCCGTTAACTAACTGCTTTGCACCCACCTTAATATATTTAACACCGCGTACACACCAGGCCAATGAGCGTCAAGAGACTGGACTCGGCCGAACGTTGGTCGCCACTGTGCTGACGTTCGGCTGCTTATCCGCACCAAACGAAGTGACTGGGGTCAAGGGATTCGGCAGTGCGCAATCTCAGTTGGCTCTTAGAACTTACCGATGTTGCTCTCGTTTTGTTATTGATACAAAGGAGCTTTTTAATAACAGCTTCACCGGCCTGTCTTATTGGGGAAGAAGAGGGTTTAGCAGTTTCGCATGTTCAGCAGTATACTGCAGGAAGCTGATCACCAGAAAAAGAAGTAGAAGAAACGACGCTGGTGGACGGCCTCTCTCTCAAAACGTAGGGAGCAGTGAGGTAGAGCAAAATTAGTGTCTACTTTGTAGCTGCATCGGAATACAGGCTATTTCATAATTTTCCCCTGACGAAAACTACAAATTTCAACATGTTACTGGATTGTGTAGGCCCTAAAATTTCCAAAGGTAACACCACTTGTAGGAGAGCTCAACTTGCAGCAGAAAGTTAGCAGTCACTCCAGTTTCGTTTGTTTCTCTTTGTCGTTCACTGCGAAAAGGTGTCATTTTCTTTTTTACATTGTGTGCATCACTTTCTAACAGTTGAGTTATTTCCGTCCAAGCGTCTAGTCTTTCCAGTTTGTTTTTTATAATCGCAGTTCGTAGGGGCTCATACACATTCCTGTTCATGACGAAACTGTATCAGCTTTAATGTTCTCTCAGTATTCCACTCTATATTCCAAAATTTTTAAACACAATAAATACACATTCTTGGCGATAGTAGGCATTGCCTGCAAGAAAATCAACAGCTGTTGAAATTAAGTTTTGCAGAACTTCCACAAGTCACACTATAAGTATGTTTTATTGACTGGTTTCGGTCTTTAAACTGTAATTTCCAAGTTCTTCATGATGCTCTTGTTAAATTGAAAGGAGGAACCGGCCAGTGGAACACTCTAATTACAACTTCTTCCTGTTCTGAAAAACTTAAATATACGCCCGTTTTAGAGACGCAACAAATCGCTACGGAACCAACGAACATGGGACTCGGCGTCTAATACGAGAGGGGTCCCAAAGCTAACCAATCGCCAACGCTTTGATGTTACGCCAATGGACCGAACCGAAACAAAGGGCAAACGCTTCGTTGGCTGCAATTTGCCGCTCTTAGACACTTGTCAAATCTCGCCTACAAGTGGTTGGCTGTCGTTTGTTGGCCTTCGTTGACATAGTTTGTACGCGCCTTGACGCGAACATCTGTTTCGCGTACATGCTCCGGCCCCAGGCTAGACCGACACCACACAATGCTGACTCAAACAGTGCCTATTGTCCACAGTTCCGTAGTAGCCGCGCTGCAGTTCAAAGAGAACCAACAGCTAAAGGAAGTGTACACTAGCCCTGGCTAAGGTGAGCAGTACGCTTTCAACATACAGAGCGATACCTGCCCAAACAGTCTACACATAATCTCAGCCAAAACTCGAGTATCATACTTGCTCTTAAAGAGTGAAAAAACTAATTCGTGAATCCAGACACATACCTAAAGAGCGGAGTGGAAACTATTAGAAGTGACGCACAAATTAAGGGCTACATGACAAATTTAGGTATGAAAAGAAAGAAAATTCGCACTTCATAAGCGACAGAAATAGTGATGTGATTCTTCAGTTTCTCCCGGCGTATTTCTTGGTCTAACAGTCCATGGGTGTACTGCTGGTCCATAGTGTCCAACGGGCACAACATTTCGGCGATCAGACATTTCGCCATCGTCAGGTGCGCTGACGAACTGATCTCCTGAGCTGACGCTGACGCTAAACATACGGGCCTGATCCTTGGCCCGAAGTATGGAGTCTAAGCTTAGTATAGCTGTTCCTCCAAGATCCTCATGGGTTGGAATGGTGTTGCCTCTCGTTCTGGATGGTCCTTGCGTGTTGCCTGGTCGTATATCCTGGTTGCTAGCATGCAGGCATGCTGGCGGTGACGTTGGATGTTCCTGTGGTACTAGGTGTTCTTCGAATCTCGCGCTATGTTGTTCAGCGCGGACTCCAGCTCGGGTGTGAGCTTCTTCTCTCCATCTCCAACTTCTTTCTTCAGCCGGGCGACTGCGTCCTCCAAGATGAAGCCCCAGTCCCGCGGCGTGAAGATCAGGTTGGATTGTATGGTGTGGAGGTCCTTCCTCGTGACGAATTCGAGCATAATTGCCCGATATCCGCCACGAAGCTCGAACGGCCGGTGTGGAAGCGGTGGCTTCCGTTTCCCTTCCGCTTGCGCGAAAAGGTACGGCTTTCGTTGGACGTCGTACCGCCCATCTCGCACCATGGTCGCGATCTTCTTCAGGACCGCTGGGAGGTTGGTGACATCCGGGAAAGGGATGGTTTCGGAGTACATCCCTTCCCCCTCTTGTTTGTCCTGCTGCTGCTTCTTCTTCTCCACAGACGGCTGTGGCGGCGGCGGTACCGGTTGCACCACGTCCATGGGCGTCTCCCCGTTTTCCTGTATTGCTACAGATTCCGGGGCGACGTCCGTTTGCGTGGACACGTCCACCCCAGCTTGTCGTACCACCGTGGGGATGGCATCGGGGGCGGGTGGCTTCTTTTGCAACGTCCTTTATTCTTCCCGCAACTCTTGCAGCTGCCGGTGAAGACCGACGATCTCCTTCTGCATTGCCGCTCTCTCTGCCGCCATCGCGGCTTTAAGGGCGGCCACGGCGTCGTCGGTGGCGGCGCTGGGCGGGGTTGCGGCCGCCCCGTTTCCCCCTTTGGGAGGGGGTGGCGGGACGGCTGCCTCTTCTTCATGTACCGCTTTCTTGGCGGGTGTTGGTGTCCGCTGCTTCAGATATGCGGAGCTGCGTGCGTTTGCGGCGTGCGCGCCGCCACAGTTAACGCACGTTGGCGCGACGTGTGGTGGCTTGTCGCAGTCGCGTGTATCATGTGCCTTTGCACATTTCAGACACGCGACTGCGTCCCTACACATCCTGGCGACATGTCCCATCTTCTGGCAGCGGTAGCACTGCCTCTTGTGCGGCGGTCGGCTGCCCTTCTTCTTGTTGCTGCCGCGGCCGTCTCCCGCCAGCGTGAGCAGAAGCTTTGTCACAGCAGCAAGTTTGCCTCCCTTTCCGCGTCCGGACATGGCGTTGGGCTAGTGGCGTTGGCGTGCGCGACCGACGGTAACGATGTGAGCCGCGGCGAGTCGAGCAGCGGAGTCTGACTGAGCTCCTGATGGTGGGCGGCCGTCTTAAATACCCTCCCCCTACGAGGCGTTCTCTCCGCGGTCCGCGCCCGCGGCCACGCGTCGGCTGTCACTGAGACGCAGGCGTCGGCATCTGTGGCGGCGTCGGTATAACTGCCTCGTCCGCCCTGGTCGCCCGTTCGTTTTGTTTGCTGAGCGTCTTTTTAATTAGACTCAATGCTGGTTCCCATGCCCTGCTGAGGTTGTAGCCGCGATCTCGGTTGATAAGTCCGTCCCTGGTACGAATTTCGATAGCCTCTCTAATGACGCTGTCCCATTAGTTAGATGTCTGTGCCAAGACCCTGGTATGTTGGTAGTCCATTTCTTGATTTTCGGACAAACAGTGCTCTATGCGTCCGCCAAGTTGTTGGGGTACCAAAGTCGAGTGTGCCTCTAATGTTCTCGGCAACGATCTTCGATTGTGCGCACTGTCTGTCCAATATAAGTCTTCCCACACTGACACGAAATCTGGTATTGCCGGCCTTCCGCAAACCGTGATCGTCTTTGACACTTCCCAATAATGCTCGTGTTTTATTAGCTGGGCAAAAGACAGTTCCTACCCAGTGTTTCCCCAATATTCGTCCTATTTTCCCCGATAGTGCACCAGTATGCGATATATAGGCAGTCGCTATCTCTTCTTCCGTGACTTCGTCCGTCTCCACACGGTGTACTGTAGAGGTGGGGCGGAGAGCTCGTCTGATCTGCCACTCGGAGAACCTGTTTCTCTGGAATACAGTTTTGAGGTGTTGCAGCTCATGAGGCAGACTCTTTGCAACAGAGATCGAGCGCGCCCTGTCACCAGTGTTTTTAGCAGCCATTCGAGACCTGAGACAGAGCTCTGACATTTTTGTCTTATGGGCTGACAAAGGCAATGCTTTGGTTGTTCTTTCACACAAGGATTACACTGAGAACATGCCGAGTCTGCTAAATGACGAATCTTACAAGAAGATCAACGCTGAGCCCACAAAGAAAGTGGAGAGCAAGACTAGGGCTCCTCTCAAGGACGCAGATTTACCAGAGGATGTCACCAAGCAATTGACACCTGAAGGACCTGTACCGCCTAGACTTTACGGACTCCCTAAAATCCACAAAAAAGGGGTGCCGTTAAGCCCAATTGTCAGCAACATTAGGGCCCCAATTGTCAGGAACATTAGGGCACATGCATATTTGCTGGCCAAATACCTGGCAGAATTACTAAGCCCTTATGTGGGTAATCGCCCTCATCACTTTATTAATTCTGTGGATTTCGTAAAACGTCTCGACAACTTCAAGCTGAAATACTCAGATGTACTGGTGAGTTTTGACGTTGTTTCATTATTGACCAGGGTGCCTCTTCGAGTTTCAGTTGAGCTTATTGAACATAAATTTGACGAGAAGACGACCGATCTTTCCAGGCACGTTCTGACCTCCACGTATTTCCTCTTCAATAGAAATACTATGAACAAACAGAAGGAATCGCAATGGGAAGCCCACTCTCGCTGTGGTCGCGAATTTATATATGGAATGCTTCGAGGAAGAAGCTTTGGGGTCATCCAAATGAAAACCTACTTGTTTTCTCCGTTATCTGGATGACAGGTTTGTGATCTGGCCCAATGGAACGGACAAGCTCCTAGACTTCCTTACAAACCTGAACTCCATACGTCTTAACATCAAATTCACTATGGAGACCAAAGCAGAAGGAAGATTATCATTCCTGGACGTCACGGTCAAAAGAGGAGTGGATGGCACCCTGGGCCGCGGGGTATACAGGAAGAAAACGCACACCAACCTGTATTTGCATGAGGGTAGCTGCCACGACACTGCATATAGGAATGGGGTGCTAAGAAGACTGGTGCACAGGGCGCGCTCCATCTCTGATGTAAAGAGTCTGCCTCATGAGCTGGAACACCCCAAAACTGTACTCGGAATAGCAGATCAGACGAGCTCTCCGCCCCACCTCTACAGTACACCGTGTGGAGACGGACGAAATCGCGGAGGAAGATATAGCCACCGCCTATATACCGTATACTGGCGCATTATCGGGGAAGATAGGACGAATATTGAGGAAACACCGGGTAGGAACTGTCTTTTGCCCACCCAATAAAACACGAGCGTTATTGGGAAGTGTCAAAGACGATCTCGGTTTGCGGAAGGCCGGTATATACCAGATCCCGTGTCAGTGTGGGAAGACTTATGTTGGACAGACAGTGTGCAGAGCGAAGATCGTTGCCGAGAACATTAGAGGCACACCCGATTTTGGTACCCCAACAACTTGGCGGTCGCATAGAGCACTGTTTGTCCGAAAATCACGAAATGGACTACCAACGGACCAGGGTCTTGGCACAGACATCTAAATACTGGCGTCGTTAGAGAGGCTGTCGAAATCGGTACCAGGGACGGACGCATCAACAGAGATTGCGGCTATAACCTCAGCAAGGCATGGGAACCAGCACTGAGTCTAATTAAAAAGAGACTCAGCAAAGAAATCGAACGAGCGACCAGGGCGGACGAGGCAGTTACACCGACGCCACCACAGACGCCGACGCCAGCGTCTCAGCGACCGCCGACGCGTGGCCGCGGGCGCGGACCGCGGAGAGAACATCTCGCATACTATTCTACCTTTTAACTACCGAACCCATACTCAGACTACCAATTCATGAACCCACATACATAGGCTTCCAAGGTACACCAAACCCAGACCACATCCTCTACAGCCCAGACCTCCACGACACCTTAACCGAACCCAAAGTAGGTGACTCCACCACAAGTGACCATCTCCCATCACACTCACAACAACAGCCACACAACCACCTCCCCCTCCCCGATCAGCAGAACCATAAAACCATACAGAAACGCTGACTGGGACAAATATCGAAACATACTAACAGAAGAACTAACTGCCCCCATCAGTAACACAGACCCAGACGACCTATAACTTGCTGCCGACAGACTTGAATCAGCCTTCCAAACTGCCATAACAGAAGCGATACCAACAAAAACAATAGAGAATTGGAAACCCTCCATTCCCCCAGAAGCATTAAATCTCATTATACAGAAAAAACGACTACAAAGACAAATGAGACGTGGAGATAACTCAGACCTTAAACGACAGTGGAATAGACTAAATGCCGGGGTCAAGAGAATCATCTCAAAACACAAACAACAGCAATGGGACGACACCTGTGCTCAGATATATTACAGGGAGGGCAGAAAATTCTGGAATAGATTCAAGACCCTAACAGGACAACGAAAGACGACTCACTCCACCCTACTGGTAAACAACGAGCCAACGACCGACCATAAAGAACATGCAGAAGCATTTAAACAGGTGCTACAAGAAGTTTATTCATTTCCAGCCGACGACAAATTTGACGAGCAATACAGGCAACACGTACAATCCCAACTACCACAAATACTAGAAACCCCCACAACCGAAACAGAAGAACAACTAACACTCACTAGAGACATAACAGAGACTGAAATAGCAGACGCAATCTACACGGGACGAAACTCTGCCCCTGGCGAAAACGGTATCCAACGACTCCACCTCCAAAAAGCCCCATTACATATCCTCACCCCTTTACTATCCCTCATCCACAACTTTTGCATGACTCACGAAATAATACCGACAAATTGGAAAACCAGCAGGACAATAATGATCCCCAAACCCGACAAACCCAGGACTGACAGCCATTCATATAGACCAATATCACTACTAGATGTAATAGGAAGGACATACGAACGGATACTGACGGACAGGATACGGAAATACACAGATGACAAAGGACTAATCCCCCCTATACAGGCAGGTTTTCGACAGAAGCACTCGACCAACGACCCCCTACTGAAACTGAGTGACAGCATAGCGAAAAGATTCAACAAAGGACAATGCACACTCGCTGTCCTTCTGGACATCGAGCATGCCTTTGACAAATTATGGCACAACGGCCTACTTTCCAAATTAACAGAAATAGGAATCTCAACAAAAATGACAAGAATTATAAAAGCTTACTTAACTGGCAGAACCTGCATCATACATGTAGGAAAAGAAAAATCTGAAACTTTTACCCCACAAGCAGGGGTACCCCAAGGCGGAATACTATCGCCCTTACTCTACACATTATATACAGGCGACATACCCACTGTCAGGACACGAACCGAAACCATAGGTCTCTATGCAGACGATACAGCATACCGGTGCACTGAACTGAAAACAAACACTGTACAACGGAAGACGAACGACTACCTCACACGACTAGAGCAATGGATGACCAAATGGCGAATTCGCCGTAACCCCAACAAAACACAGACAGTTCTCTTCAAACACAGACATCTGACAAAAAACGACAACAAGACGACAACGACATCCGACTAACAATATGGAACACGCCACTCTCACTGACCAACTCAGCCAGATACCTTGGGGTATATCTAGACCGACACCTGAACTGGAAAACACACCTAAATATATATATATATATATATATATATATATATATATATATATATAAATTTCTCACACCACATTATTAAGCACACACATAAACATATATACAATACATATATTTAACTCAATCACCCAATAAATTCCTATAATGATGACATAGTTTTGTATTCTATATGTCTCTTCTTTTTCATTGCTATATACATTGTGTACTTCATACATTTTCTTGTTTTGTATACTTAAATTTTATTATGTTAATATAATTGTTTTTGTTGTTTTCGTTTTCCTAAAAATCTGCAGTAACGAAATTGTCAAGCACATATAACAGTGCACCTGCAGGAAAAATAAATTGTATCAAATAAAAATAACTATGTAAAAACCACAAGGCTGAAAAGGGACGCCAGCATGCTCTCAAACAGCCCGTCTTCCTCCTTCAGAGGAGGGAATGAAAAGCGAAAAAAAAAAAAAACTCAGGAGCTCAGTTTTAGCAGCTCAGTTCGTCTGCACACGTGTCAGCGAAGTGTCTGACCGCCGGAATATTGTGCCTGTTGGACACTATGGACCGGCAGTACACCCATAGACTGTTCGAGCAACAGAAATAGTATATCCGAAACATAGACACAGCTTATTTGCACTTATATCAAGACTCTCACTCACTTGTTCAAAGTTAGAACTATCTTCAAACCCACTTAAAGACCACTCAGTTTTTACGTCTCTAAAAGATTAGTATGATCAATTTGAAACATTAGGTATACCAAGTTCTTACAAAAAGTCTGAATTTCTATGAGTAAAAGATCAGTTAACGCGATAGGTGAGGAATGGTAAAGAAAGTGTCTATTGGAGCAAAGTTAAAATTCAGCTGCATCCGGAAACGTTTGCAGTAATTTTGACGGTACAAAATGCACTGATAAGCAAAAACATTATGACCAACGCCCACCGCGTTATGGATGCCGCCTGGTGGCGCTGTGGGCACGTGACACTGTAACAAAACCATGTAAGTGGAGCACACGCGGAAATGGGAAATAAACGATTATCACAAAGGGCGGATAATTATAAGCAGAGTCTATGAACGAGTATCCTAACATTCTGCGTGCTGTCTGTTTGTTCTAAGTCGTGTCTCCCTACCACTTTCGCGCAACGACGCTCTGAGCGTGTTTTTTAGGGAATGGACTAGTTTGAACCTGGGACCTGTTGCTGGTAAGGAGACGCCAGACCACACATGACATGTAGAGTTCAGAAGAATTCAGTGAGACTAGCGATGTTATAATCAAATACTTAATGAATTCAGCGTCAGCTCCACTGCACTACCTGTAAAAGAATCTTAATACTAACTAAATTTAGTGGAAGGGGTTCAAGGCTTTCCTATTTTTAGTTGGCTGGTAAAATAACGTCTAAAAAGTAGTTAATTTTACCATTGGAAATTTTATTCTACTCGCAAAACATTGTTTATAAATTGCACTATTGATAAAAGGAAATATTTTAATACAGGATGATAAAAAACAACTGCGTTCAACAAAAATGAGAACGAATATTCCCTGAATGGGTTTCCAAGTTCTACAATGGATCAAAGGATGACCTATGCCATATCACATCTATAATCTAGATTAAAGTTAAGTTTCATAAAAGAGGAAACTATCAAAATGGTCTACACTGACCCTCAATTATCTTAAATTACTTATTTAACTTATCATAAATTACAGTGGCTGATGTGGCTTCTAAATAATTATATTACAGAAAAATCATCGTGTTTCAGATTTTAACTTCTAGTAGCAAATGTGAATACCACGAAGTTTAATTGACGATCGACACTAGTATTACGCAAAAAGGGGGTGTAACAGATGAGACTTCTGCAGTTCTGAGTGAAGCCTTATGGCGGCACCGTGTGCGTTCATTACCTTGTCGGTGTTTAGGCAGCGTCAGGGGGCGGCGGGCGGCGCAGCTCCACGCACCTCACTGTCTCGGAAGCAACTTTCCTCTTAACTTCTCCTTACTACAATTTACCGAAGTTGGTTTAAAAAAAAGGTATCTGGCTGTGCTTTCAACTGACCAATCAGGGTCTCAATGTTAACCTTAAGCTCTGCCTACAAAAACTCTGTCTATCCAATGAGAAACTTTATACTTTTTCTGGTGGGGCAATGTTTTTAACGTTTGCAACGTAACAGAGACGCATATAGTCTCACGATAAAACTTTCAGCTGGTGTGGTCCTTTTAATGTTATCGTAAGATCTATACTGTTCTTCTGGAGGGCTCTATCTTTTAACATGGGCTGGGGGGGTGGTCCTGGCGGTCGGCTGGCGACGTGAGTGTCCGTCCCTTATCATAGGGCTTCCTAGCCTACACGACTCTGCTCTCGGCTTCTGTTCTCGTTTCTCCCACCAGAACTGCGTCTGTTTCACGGTGGGAGGGTATGACACGCATTTAGGCGTTCTTGTGTTGGTCCGTGGTATTCCATTTGCTCACTCGTTGATCGTATTACTTTGGTTAATTTAATGTCAGGATTTATTCGGAGCTATGTGACATACTGCTGGGATTTGCTATCATGTCAGGTTTTTCATGGAAGGTGTTGGGTTTGCCTGACACCTTACAGTATCTCGAAAGGGGCGTAGTTGGTAGAATGTTCATGTGCTACTGTTGTCAGCATCAAAAGAAAGAGGTAGGACCGGACTCTTCACTGAACGGGAGGTTCGGAGGCTTGTCTGCTCTGTAAATTAGGATAGATGGTGATCTGAGGTGTCTGTGCTGAAAGAGCACAGAGCTAGGGCTCGCACCGGTGTTTCAGAGCACTCTGTTGACCGTACATTGTCGAATGTGGAGATCCGCTGCACACTTCCCATGCGTGTTCACATGTTTACCCAACGACGTCGTCAATCACGACTGCAGTCGGCACGAAACCATCGGGATTCGACTATAGATCAATAGAAACATATCGGCTCATCTGGTGAATCACATTTTTGCTACACTAGATCGATTGTCGTCTCCACAAACGCCGTCATCGATTTGGACGGCGGCTATATACGAGGGTTGGAACTTTAGTAGTGGCATCTAGTTATTTACAGCTCGTACAAAATAGATACGTCTTTCAAAGTTTTACTGACCTCCAAAGTAGTCACCAGCATTCTGTATAACCCGTTGCCAGCGATGTGGAAGTCGTAGGATACTCTTAGCTGTGCAAGTTGTGTTGACAGTTCGAGCGGCGCGGCCTATTGCCTGGCGAATTTGTAGCACTTCTGAAGTGAATTCCGTGAAGTGTTTCCTTCAGTTTAGAAACAGAGTTGTACTCACGAGGCCTTAGGTGAGTGCAATAGGTGGTACAGCACTTAGCAGTCCCACCAGTCAAATAAATCAGTAACGGCATGCACTGTACGTGCTTGAGCATGGTCCTGCAAAATGATGGTCAGGCCCTGCAGAAAGTACCACCGCATCTGTCTCTAAGCTGGTCGTAGGTTGTATTCCAAAAATGAACAGCATAGAGAGGGAAGTGATGACACTTTCTGCAGGGCCTGACCATCATTTTGCAGCACGATGCTCAAGCAAGTACAGTGCAAGCTGTTACTGATTTGTTTGACGGGTGGGGCTGCTAAGAACTATACCACCTACTGCACTCACCTAAGGCCTCTTGAGTACAGCTCGATTTCTAAACTGAAGGAAACACTTCACGACTTTCACTTCAGAACTGCTACAAATTCGTCGGTCAATAGACCGCGCCGCTCGAACTGTCAACACAACTGGCACTGCTAAGAGTATCCTACGACTTCCACATCGCTGGTAACGGGTTATACACAATGCTGGTGACTACCTTGAAGGTCAGTAAAACTGAAACACGTATCTATTTTGTACGAGCTGTAAATAAACAGCTTCCACTATTAAAGTTCCAACCCTCGTTGCAGCGCGCCTCGGACGCAAGGTGGCGAGAGCAGTATTTTTCTATAGGAGGCATTCTCCTGGGCTTGCAAGGGATAATAACCGAAGACACGCTTACAGCAGCAAACCATCTACATCCCTTCATACTTGATGTCTTCCCCGACGGCGATGTCATCTTTAAGCAATATAATTGTCCGTGTCCGGGTACCTGAAGTGTTCTACAGTGGTTTGAAGAGTATTACAATGAACTCACGTTGATGCCTAGGTGGCAAATTCGCCTTACGTAAGTCCTACGGAAACCGTATGGATCGCTGTCGGGCGCCATCACCGCCTACGCAAATCAACGGCCCGTTATTTACGCGAATTACGTGACCAGTGCGGAGACATCTAATGCTATATACCTCCACAAACCTACCAACAAACTTTCGGGTCCGTGATACGAAGAATGCTTAATATATTTCTTTCCAAAGACGGACAAACAAGCTATTAAGCAGGTGGTCATGATGTTTCGGCTCATATCTGTAGTTCAATGAGACTCGACTCCTAGCTAGCAAAAAGGGACATCACTCACGTCAAACTAGAAAACTCACTCAGGTACATTAGCGTAACAACTGCCTTAAAAAGAAAGAGGATATATTACGAATTAAACGTATTTCGGCTTCAATATTGACGAAAGCAAACATGACCAAAATTAAATGTAGAACGACAACGGATAACACTGACCCTAACCAATCATACAGCATGAAAGTCAGCCAGTCAGGGAATCATGGAGCGAAAATGTAAATATGTTGAAGTGCAAACCGTCACAGCAATCATTGCCAGACGACACTTGAAAATTCTAGCTACGCAGGCTGGCGAAACGTCTCAAGGAAGCTTACATATGTAACAAACTTGTAGGCTAACAGTTTTTGCAGTTTTGATAACTTTTCGCATGTCTTGAGCACACTTTTTCCAACAATCATACGCATTTCGGCTTTATGTCGTTTTCAACGGCTACAAAATACAGCACAAAACTGGTAACAGAAGATATGAAAATGTGATACAGTTCACCACTGATAAGAGGCATATTACAAGGACAAGAATATCTCTCCTAGTTTACCAGTGCTACGTCAGCCGTTAGGTACATTGTATCACGTCAACATTCCCAACCACGAGACAAGTGCAAAGTGCTACCAAGAGAAAATTGTGGAAGCAAGTTTTGACTAACCGCTTGGCGGCACCAGATACGTGGTACGCGCTGAAGTTTGTTTCTATTTACAGCCACAATTTTCATCATTATATCGTATTAAACGATTTCATCTGTAAACATGAAAACCACTTCATATCGTTTAACGAAAAGGTATTACTTTACAAAACAATGTGTAACCACTTTATAACGTTTAACAAAAAGGTATTACTTTACAAAACAATGTGTAACAGATTTTCATTTCATTAAACTAATGCACTGGAAGAACGAGATGATTGGCGCTGGCGCCAACTGTCTCTTAACTAACAAATCTTTTCTTTTATTTTTTTTTTTTACAAGTTACAGCACATAAATTACTATCAACAGTAAAAGTTCATAAATATTTGTGGTCGTATACACATAAAACAGTTTTCTGTGAATAACAAACATTGCACATCGCCATGACGCAGTTAAAGAAGGGGGTTAAGGGGCACATAACGTTAATATTGACATATTAGAAATGCTGTAAAACTTTTTGTAATACTGCGACTACAGATGTTCGTAAAATGACATCTTAAATAAAATAACGCAAAAGCGTTGTGGAATAGCAATAGAAACGTTGTTGTCAACAGTTTTCAACTTGTGCCATGCAGTGTGAAGCCTTGAGCAGCTGCTTATGAATACTCCATCGCCACACTTAAGAAAACATACATTAGACCTACTATGGTTGTAAAACCATGAAACTCTTTCTGTGAATAACAAACAATGTAGAATGCTATTGCGCAAAGATAGGGGAAGGTGAACAGGTACACAATATTAATTTTCACATACTAAAAGTTCTATTAACCTGTCTACAAAATAACTTTAAGTGTGAAACAACTTTTTTAGCGCTGTTAACACTTTTCAATTCGTGTCATGTACTGTCAAGCTCTGAGCAACATCTTATGAATACTCTCGGCCTAGGACCAACCTGCGCGTATGACACTAAATATGTAGTAAATAATTAAACTTTTATTCTTCTCGTGGACAAAACAATACACAGGAGGAAGCCAGACAAAGGTGCACAGTCTTGGGGGTAAAATGCAGAATGGTCGCCATTTATCACGAAAAGAATACTCTGTAGCGGCGAACTGTAGTGCGTTGCCATCCACCGAAGCGGCTACTCAGCGCTTCACGCTGCAGGCCACAAGTTGAAAAGTGCTAACGACAGCGCTACTACAGCTCGTAAGAGGCCCATGACTCAGGAATTTGTTGCTAGCGCACTCGAGCAGATGTAATTTCGATGGATTGCTTATGTGCTGCCTGCGATATGTAAGCTATAAGAGAATCTCCGACCAGAGAGCAGTGTTGGCTGCAGTAGGAACTGTGTCGCAGTAGGAGTAAGTAGTAGCTAGCAGTCTGGTGTATCGTATTGGCTTGGCCGGTCGTGTGGAGCGATGGTGGAGCCTGAGCGTTGTAGGAGAAGGTAAAAGCAGCCTCGCGCATATGTACTATTGTTATGTCAAGCCCCATGAAAATGTTTTAAAGAAAAATATCTTAATAATAATCTTTCTTATAAAAATTAACTTTTAACAATCATTCATCTCTATTTAAAGAATTTACTAATTTCACCAATCCATGGTCATCCCGATTATTGTAAAGAAAAAATCAGTTGTGTCTTTTTATACATGACAAATCTATTGGCCAGCATTGCACTGGGCTGTACCAGAAAAATTTCTTATAGGAGCAGATATATATGCGTTATCCGGCGACCTTATTGAGGTAAGAATTTTCGATTTATTTAGTATGATCTTTCAGGGCCATGACGCAGCACTGCTGACGTCCAAATTTACCAGTTTAGATTCACAGTCAATTATTGAAAGGTTATAAGTGAGCCACAATTTCATTGAGAGATTAGTCACATTTTTATTATTGGTAAGTTACGGAATTTATCTGTTGATAGATTATACTGAATGTGAATGAATGCTATCATTATCATATTTTTTAACTGTTGGGAGGTTACACTTAATCTGAATGATATATAATTTTTTTCAGTTGGGAGGTTACAGGCTGTTTCACAATGCTTTCGCGTTAATTTATTTAAGATTTCCTTCTATATCCCTTCACCCCCTACCCTTCTTTAAATGCTTCTTGGCGATCTACAATGTTTGTTATTCACAGAAGATCTCGTGTACATTATCTTAAGTGTGCCAGCTGTAAACAATTCTCTTCCAACCCTCTAATTGCCCTCCCCCCTTATTGCCTAGTTGCTCCTCTCCTCTCCAACCCCCGCCCTCTGCTGCACCTTCACCATTGTGTCCCCCCTACCCTCCACCTCTACACCCTCCATCTCCTTTCCCGAGGTGGCTTCCGTCAGCTCCCCCTCCTAGATGATGCCCTCTCTCCCTCTATTTATCCCTCCTATCAAATCTGATCCTCACCTTTTCCTCCCTCCCTCTGTCCTTTACCCGGCCTCCTTCTCCCTCCCCCTTCTATTCTGTTCTTTCCTTGCCTACCCTCTCTTTAACTCCATTCTCTCCCCTGAGTCCTTTTTCTCTCCCCTCCACTGCCTTCCCCACTCCTTCTCGCGTCCACCCTACCCCCCCTCCCCCTGTTTTCTGTGTCCTCTCTCTCCATTGGCTCACCCCCTTCTTCCTCTCCTCCCCCCCCCCCCATTTTTCCCTTCATTTGTCTGGTTCTGCCTTAGTGTCTACTCTATCATGCTGTGTTTATGTGAGTTTTCAGTGTTGTATGTCCCCTTTTTAAGTGTTGTGACCGACCGGGGTGGCCGAGCGGTTCTAGGCGCTACAGTCTGGAACTGCGCGACTGCCACAGTCGCAGGTTCGAATCCTGCCACGGGCATGGATGTGTGAGATGTCCTTAGGTTAGTTATGTTTAAGTAGTTCTAAGTTCTAGGGGACTGAAGACCTCAGAAGTTAAGTCCCATAGTGCTCAGAGCCATTTGAACCATTTTAAATGTTGTGAATATACACCATAGTGTCACTTGGTGAGTTTTTTAACTCTTGCGAACAGAAACAAGAGTGTCGCCGTGTTTTTTTTAATTGTGCCTGTCTAATTACTGTGCATTTTAATCAGCATCACCAACCCTTTGTTTTTATATTTTCACTTCACGACATTTCACCATGTTACAGTTTTAAACAGTCACCATTTTATCGACTATTTTTTATTGTTTTGTTATCTCCTCATTATGTTTTTAACTCTTCTGTAAGCTGCAGAACAGCATATTACGCTGCTGCCATCCTGCCCCCTCCCCCCCCCCCCCCCCGCTGGGAGAAATTGAAATTCAATTAAAAAAATCTCTAATAATCATCCCCCCCCCCCCAATCACTCCTGGTTGCTCCTCTCCTCTCCAAACCCCACCCACTGCCGCACCTTCACGATAGTGTCCCCCCTACCCTCCACTTCCAGATCCTTCATCTCCTTTCCCAAGGTGGCTTCCATCGACTCCCCCTCCCGGATAACGCCCTCTCTCCCTCCATTTATCCCTCCTATCAACTCTGATCCTCACCTCCCCCTCCCTGCCCCTGTCTTCCTGGGCTCCCTCTCCCCATCCCCCTTTCCATCCTGTTTCTTCCCATCTACCCTCCCTTTGACTCCATTTTCTCCCCCAAGATCTTTTTCCTTCCCCTCCTCTGCCTTTCCCATTCCTTTTCGCATCTGCCCTGCCGCCCTATTTTTGTGTGCCCTCTCCCTCCATCGGCTCGTCGCTCCTTTGCTTCTCCCTCTCCTCCTTCCTTTTTTTCCCCTCATCCGTCTGGGTCTTCATCCCATCTACCTTAGTCGTGGTGTGTCATCTTCATGTCTACTCAATAGTGCACTGTTTAAGTGAGTGTTCAGTCTCGTGCGTCCCCCGTTTTTCACATGGTGCTATAGGAAACCATACGCTGGGTGTGATTTTTTTTTTCTATTGCAAACAGAAACCAGACTGTCGCCATGTTTTTTAATTGTATGCCTACTATAGTACCTGTTTACTTACTGTATATCTTAATTTGCATCACCAACCCTTTATTTTTATATTTTAACTTCCACAACTTTCCGCGATTTAACAGTTTAGAAAGTCTCCGTTATTATCGCTTGTTTTTGTTTATTTTCTTGTTTTTATGTTTTTAACTGTTCTATAGGCTGAAGAGCAGCGTACTAGCTGCTGCCAGCACCCTCCCTCCCTCTGGGGAGAGTCTAAATTCAATAAAGGAAAAAAATTCTAGTTATCCCTGGAATTCTGACTTTTATGAAGTATTTATGAACTTTTACTGATGATAGTGGTTTTGTACTGTAAGCTGTAAAAAAAAAAGATTGTTAGTTAAGAGATAGTTGGCCTCAGCACCAATCAGAACGATCTTCCAGTGCATTAGTTCTAAAAAAGAAAATATGTTACACATTGTTTTGTAAAATAATACCTTTTTGCAAAACGTTGTCAAGTGTTTTCCGTTCTTACTAATGAAATTTTTTATACGATGTAATGAGGAAAATTGAAAATTGTGGTTGTAAACAGAAACAAACTGCAGTGTGTACCATGTACCCAGAGTCGTCTACCGATTAATCCACTTGGTTTCCTAAATTTTCCTTTGTAATCAGTCTGTACTTGTCTCGTGAACGAGAATGTTAAAGTGATATAATGTAGCTAGTTAACAGTTTTATATGACTGACATAACAGTGGGAAGCTAGGAAGCAATATTTTTGTCATCATAATACGTCTCTTATCGATGGTGAAATGTATCATATTTTCATATCTTCTGATACCAGTTTTGTGTTGTATTTTGTAGCCTTTGATAAGGACATAAAGTCGAAACGCGTAAATTTGTTGGAAAAATAAAGGTGTGGTCAAGACATAACAAAAGTTATCAAAAGTGCAATCAAATGCCCTCGTCGTCTCACAGCATTTTCATGCAAATTGCAGCAAACAGTTTTTGCTTTACAAAATTGTTTCTCAAAAGTACTTCAGTCATTTAATAAACTATTTCAGAAATTGAAGGCATTGATTCAGATTCAAATTCTTGCAAATAGAGATATTTTCATGTATTTATTTTATTTTTGTGTGACCATCCCTCTGGAGGTATGTAATACAATCGCCCTTACGATTTTATTTATAATATGGCTACGAGATTCGGTGCTTCAGCTCGTCATCTTCAGGCTTTAATGACGCTGAGGGCTTAACTCCAACCATTGGAGACACAGCATCGTTGTTACAGGTAGTCTGCGAGAACCAGTTCATAGATGTTGGCCACTGATGAATCGTGTATACGACTGGAGTTAACCCACTCAGCGTCAGTTAAGGCCTGAAAGTGGTGCACTGAAGTATCGAAAGGCGTAGTCATACAACAAATAAAATTGTAAGGACGGCTGTAAGTGTTCCATTTCATTACATTTTTATTTTATGCTCAGCTGTAACTTGTCATCTCTACTTTGTCCTCTTGGTTGGCATCATTTCCGTGATCTAGCAGCGTCGTTCTGTATTTTGTAAATATTCTTTGTTACTGTTAATGTATGCATAAAAGTAATTTTTACTATTCTGGTTTATGGGAAATGAAATTTTTAGCATCGGCGAACTGTTCTGTCAAGTAACGTACTTTCACTGTGAATATGGAAAGCCTGATTCTCGTACTTTCAATAAATACTGTTCACTTCACTTAGCCAAATTGCTTCATTTCGAATGTAAAGCGACCATATTCAGTCATTACCGGTTTGTAAATTTTTGTGAATTGTTCACGTGTCGCTAATTTACTTGCAGTGCATATGTTTAATTGATTCTATATAAATTACTCATTGAATTACCTTTTGATTTATTAAATTTTATGTTCTATTGGACCGGCGACAGGATATTATTAAGCTTAATTGGCATTTCTGTAGCTTATCTAAATTTCATTTGTATCTTTCTCGTTTACACTTGTGTAAGACTGCACCACTTTATTTCCAACTTTGCCTCATTTACATATAAATAATTACTCTGCAATTAACATTTAAGTAGCTGGAGGAAGATTCATCGGACCACCTTCAAGCTATATCTTTACCGTTCTGCTCTCGAACATCGCGCGGGAAAAACGAACATTTTAATCTTTCTGTGCGAGCTCTGATTTCTCTTATTTTATTATAATGATCGTTCCTCCCTATGTAGGTGGGCGACAGCAAAATATTTTCGCAGCCCGAGGAGGAAGTTGGTGATTGAAATTCCAGTAGAAGATCCTGCCACAACGAAAAACGCCTTTGTTTCAATGATTGCTTCTCCACTTTACATATCATTTTCGTTGGCGCTCTCTTCCCTACTTCGCGATAATACAAAAAGAGCTGCCCTTCTTCGAACTTTTTCGATGTCTTCCGTCTATCTTATATGACGCGGATCCAAAACTGCACAGCAAACGAGAGTAGAAAACGTACAAGCATAGTTTAGGCGGTCTCTTTAGTAGACCTGTCGCATTTTCTCAGTGTTCTGCCAATAAATCGTAGTCTTTGGTTTGCTTTACCCACAACGTTGTCTGTGTGATCATTCTAGCTTAAGTTATTAGTAATTTTAATCTCTAAATATTTAATTGAATTTACTGCCTTCAGATTTGTGTGATTTACGGTGTAACCGAAATTTAGCGGATTCATTTTGGTACTCATGTGGATGACTTCATACTTTTCGTTATCTAGAGTCAATTGCCATTCTTCGTACAGTATAGATGTCTAAATCGTTTTGCAATTTGTTTTCATCATTTGATAACTTTATAAGACAGTAAATGAGAGCATTGTTTGCAAACAATCTAAGAAGCTACTCAGATTGTCTCCTAAATAGTTTATGTTGATCAGAACACTGGAGGACATATAACGCTTCCTTAGGGAAAGCCAGATATCACTTCTGTTTTACTCTATGACGCTACGTCAGTTACTACTAACTGAGACCTTTCTGTCAGGAAATCAACGAATCCAGTCGCACAATTGAGGTGATAGACCATATACAAGCAATTTGATTTGAAGTCGATTGTGAAATCTAAAAATATGGAATCAATTTGAAATTCGCTGTTAATAGCATTCATTACTTCGTCAGAATAAATAGCTAGTTGTGTTTCACAAAAACGATATTTTCTGAAACCGTGTTGGTTGTCAGTAAACCGTTCTCTTGGAGATAACTCATAATGTTGGATCATAGTGTATGTTCCAAAATCCTACTTCAGATCGACATTAGTGATATGGGTCTGTAATTTAGCGTGTTAATCTATTTCCTTTCTTGGAAGTTGTTGTCTTGTGCAATATTCCAGTCTTTAGGTACGGATCTCACAGCGAGCAATCGGTTGCATATGACTGCTAAGTATTGGAGCTGTTGTACCAGCGAACTCAGAGGAACGTCATTGGTACACAATCAGGACCGGAGCCTTTGCCCTTATTAAGTGATTTACGCTGCTTTGCTGCATCGGGGATATCTGCTTTTAAGTTACTCACGGTGGAAGTTGTTCTTAGTTCGAATTCTGGAAAATTAGCTTCGTGTTGTTTGGTGAACGAATTTAGGAACACTGTATTTAGTAACTCTACTTTAGCGGCACTGTCATCGGTAACGTCACCGTTGTTATCATGCAGTGAAGGTATCGATTGTGTCTTTCCGCTGGCGTACTTTACATACGACAAGAATCTCTTTGGATGTTCTGTCAGATTTCGAGAGAGAATTTCGTTGTGGAAAGTGTTAATAGCATCTCGCATTGAAGTTCGCACTACATTTCGAGCTTCTGTAAAACTTCGCCAATCTTGAGGGTTTTGCGTTATTTTAAATTTCGCATGTGTTATTTGTTGCTTCTGCAACAAGTGTTCTGACCTGTTTAGTATACCGTGGAAGATCAGTACCACCTCACATTAATTTATTTGGTATATTTCTCTCAATAGCCGTCGATACTATTTCTTTGAATTTAAACCACAACTTGTCTACGCTTACACGTACAGACTGGAAGGACTGGAGACTGTCTCTTAGGAAGGCGTCAAGGGTTGAGCAATAATTTACGATTTCTTCTTCTACACATGTCTCTGCTGGTTTGGATACCTATTTCGCAAACCATAATCTTATTCTCGAACTATTACGTACCTCTTTACATAATTTATTACATCGAAGAGTACAGCTTATGTAAATTCCCTTTTACCTCTATGGCGTAGAAACTACAAAATGCAGTCAGATTCTTGTTAGAGCAGGAATGCGTCACAAATTGTGGACGAATAAAAAGCTCAGCCTTCCGAGCCGTCCACATTAAATTCTTAACCATAGTGGAAGGCGGTGTTGCTTGTAAAGTTCAGTTGATGGATAACTTTTTATTATTCGTAGCCTCTCCACCTTAATATTTAAAATTACGCTAGAAAAAGGTCCACAGAAACCGTATTCTTCGAATGAAGGTACACTACTGGCCATTAAACTTGCTGCACAACGAAGATGACGTGCTACAGACGCGAAATTTAACCGACAGGAAGAAGATGTTGTGATATGCAAACGATTATCTTTTCAGAACATTCACACAAGGTTGGCGCCGGTGGCGACACCTACAACGTGCTGACGTTAGGAAAGTTTCCAACCGATTTCTCATACACAAACAGCAGTTGACCGGCGTTGCCTGGTGAAACGTTGTTGAGATGCCTCGTGTAAGGAGGAGAAATGCGTACCATCACGTTTCCGACTTTGATAAAGGTCGGATTGTAGCCTGTCGCGATTGCAGTTTATCGTATCGCGACATTGCTGCTCGCGTTGGTCGAGATCCAATGACTGTTAGCAGAATAGGGAATCGGTGGGTTCAGGAGGGTAATACGGAACGCCGTGGTGGACCCAAACGGCCTCGTATCACTAGCAGTGATGACAGGCATCTTATCCACATGGCTGTAACGAATCGTGCAGCCACGTCTCGGTCCCTGAGTCAACAGACAGGGACGTTTGCAAGACAACAACCATCTGCACGAACAGCTCGACGACGTTTGCAGCAGCATGGACTATCAGCTCGGAGACCATGGCTGCGGTTACACTTGACGCTGCATCACAGACAGGAGCGCCTGCGATGGTGTACTCAACGACGAACCTGGGTGCACGAATGGCAAAACGTCATTTTTAGGATGAATCCAGGTTCTGTTTACAGCATCATGATGGTCGCATCCGTGTTTGGCGACATCGCGGTGAACGCACATTGGAAGCGTGTATTCGTCATCGCCATACTGGCGTATCACCCGGCGTGATGGTATGGAGTGCCATTGGTTACACGTCTCGGTCACCTCTTGTTCGCATTCACAGCACTTTGAACAGTGGACGTTACATTTCAGATGTGTTACGACCCGTGGCTCTACGTTTCATTAGATCCCTGCGAAACCCTACATTTCAGCAGGATAATGCACGACCGCATGTTGCAGGTCCTGTACGGGCCTTTCTGGATACAGAAAACGACTGCTGCCCTGGCCAACACATTCTCCAGATCTCTCACCAATTGAAAACGTGTGGTCAATGGTGGCCGAGCAACTGGCTCTCACAATATGCCAGTCACTGCTCTTGATGAACTGAGGTATCGTGTTGAAGCTGCATGGGCAGCTGTACCTGTACACGCCATCCAAGCTCTGTTTGACTCAATGCCCAGGCGTATCAAGGTCATTATTACGGCCAGAGGTGGTTGTTCTGGGTACCGATTTCTCAGGATCTATGCACCCAAATTGCGCGAAAATGTAATCACATGTCGGTTCTTGAATAATATATTTGTCCAATGAATACTCGTTTATCTTCTCCATTTCTTCTTGGTGTAGCAATTTTAATGGCCAGTAGTGTATTATGTTTATAGGTAGTACCACACGTCATCTCAAGATCGGTAGAAACGCCTGTTCAGTATTTCGTGTGTAATGAACCCTTTTCAATACCAGTTTCAATTGCTTCAAGCTTTCAACGGTGGAATATTTGCTCGATCTACCACAACGTTCTGTGAGACACGGTCGGGCAACCGGCTGTACGAGGGCCTGATCCGCGCGCGATTGGTTTTAGTCTGGCCCGCGGAAGAAATTCACCGAGTAACTCCTAACTGCTTATCGACTGGGGCTGCCTATCGCAATGCCGAATTTCGGTTTTCTATTCTTTCCCGTGCTAACGTTAGTAAATATTTCTTGTTGTTAACTAACTATACTGCAACAGTTGAAACTGAAGGTAATTTATAATGAGTTAGCTACAACCAGTTGCTTTTATAGGCATTTATTTTTTATTTCTCTATGACGATTTAGAGATGCCTGGCAATCCATCTTCAGATGTTTACATTTATTTATGTGTCGTGAACATTGTTTCTTTAGTAACGGCGTTCCAGAATTTCGCAACGGAAGTTTTTAGGTCAGCTGTTTTAAAACGTCCTGAGATATAATGTTCGCGACGCGTAAATGTAAACATATGGGATGAACATAAAATGATTGCACTCACAAAAACACATGCCAACAAACTGGTTGGCGCGGCGTGACGGTAAAGGGTTGCTATTCATACCAGTGAGTTAGCCAAGAAACATTAACTACAGTTTTGTCTTTACACGCTAGGAGAGCTGCTGTCACATCACGTGATTAGGTGGCCCGCGAGCTTAATAAGTATGCTAATCAGGTCCTTTGGTCATCAATGTTTGCCCACGCCTGCTCTAAGCCTTGGAGCAAGAGGGTAAATACAGTATGACCATTACTAAACTATGTGAAATAAAATCGTCGTAACTTCTGAAAGGTTTGCGTTCAGACTGCACGGTTTGCCGTCGGTCTTGATAGGTCTGGTTTAGCGATGAAGTCCTTTTCATATGGATGGGTTCGTCAATAAACAAAATTGGCGCGTTTGGGGGACTGAGAATCCGCAACTGTTGACTTTGTGGTGTGCAATGTCCAGTAACGGAACAATCGGTGCGATATTTCTTGATGGCACGGTAACTACCGAGCGGTACGTGAAGGTTTTGGAAGGTGAGTTCATCTGCATTATCCAAAGTGACCCTGATTTCGGCAAGATGTGGTTCATGCAAGACAGAGTTCGACCCCAACGAAGCACAAGAGTGTTTGATGGCCAGAGGCCATTGGCATGGGCCCCGATTGGCCGCCATATTTTCCCGATCTGAACACATGCGACCCCTTTTGGGGGGGGCTATATTAAAGACAAGGTGTACAGGAATAACCCCAAACCACTGCTGAGCTGAAAACAGACATTCAGAAGGTCATCGACAGCGTGCATGATCGGACACTTCAGCTTGTCATGAAGAATTTTGCTATGCGCCTGCGCCACATAATCGCCAATAGTTGCAGACATACCGAACAAGTCATAACCTAAATCCGAGTATCTATAGTGACCTTTACATGTTGAATAAAGTGTATGCACGCCCTGTTTGTAACTAATTTACGCTTTTTTCGTATAGTTCAATAATTGTCACCCTGTATTAACTCCAGTAGCCTCAAACACCTCACTGTCACCACAACGAGCCATAAAAAAATACAGGGTGACCCAAGTCACCAATTTTTGCTCATGCGTGCTCTAAGCCTTGGAGCAAGAGTGTACATACTAGCTTCATGAGCAGCAAATCCCTCACTGTGACTACGTAGGGCCATACAGAAATAAAAACCCCAAATGTAAGGTGGCTCAAAAGTCCACTAGCGTTTGGAAATGCGGTAATTCACGGAATAATTTAGGTAAAGAGATAAAACTTGGGACACATGCGTGAAATGGCATACCTGGCCCCTTCCGCCGGAGGTTCGAGTCCTCCCTCGGGCATGGGTGTGTGTGTTGTTCTTAGCATAGGTTAGTTTAAGTGGTGTGTAAGTCTATGGACTCATGACCTAAGCAGTTTGGTCCCTTAGGAATTCACACACAGTTATACATTTTTGAAATGACATGGAGCCGGCCGTGGTGGCCGAGCGGTTCTAGGCCTTTCAGTCCGGAACCACGCAACTGCTACGGTCGCAGGTTCGAATCCTGCCTCGGGCATGGATGTGTGTGATGTCCTTAGGTTAGTTAGGTTTAAGTAGTTCTAAGTTTTAGGGGAACGATGACCTTAAATGTTAAGTCCCATAGTGCTCAGAGCCATTTGAAATGACATGAAACATAAAACGAGTGGAAAAACTGGCATTGGATAGCAACACCTCAGTGACGCCGCATCAGGCTCCGAGGTGCGCCGATATGTTACAGAATCGCACCACCTCTAGCCTGGCTGATAAATACCTGATGAATAGTACTACTTTAATGCCAAATGGCGCTCCACGCCTCCACCCCATATTGCTACACGTGTGGAAGATCTCTTCTGCACATCTTTTCATGAGGATCGCGTGGTGAGCCGCCACTTCCATCACGCTTGGGCTCCCAGGTTACCAGACCTCAGTCAATGTGATTATTGGTTATGGGGTAACCAGCAGACTCAAGCCTATCGCGATCGTCCGACTTCATTAGACAATATCCGTCTGCAATTTCTCACCAAACATACTGAAATGGTGTATAGTACTGTTCACAACATTGTCGATCGAGTACAGGTGGTATCGATGAATGAGGCCCGACGTATGAAGCAGTTGCTTGGTATCATATGAAGTGTCATTTGTTGGTCATTTTGTGCACTGTTTAGGTTTCAAGAAGACCTTACGTCATTTGAAGCATGTGTGTCAATTTTTACTTTCCTACTTACATTATTCCGCGAATTTTGAAATGCTAACGGATCTCTGTATCACTCTGTACATAATTAGTGGCATCGCTTGTTTTACAACAACACGTTTATAATGTCAAATTTATTCTCATATCATTACTAGTAACTCCTTAGTGGTTTACAGAACCTTGGTCGTAAAACGTTGAGCGAAATTAGTATGTGGGCTGATGAAGCTCACTAACGAGAGATTTGTACTGCAGAATTCTGGAGTTGGATCCCTCTGCCAGAATGCCAGTTACATTGGCGTGGCTCCTTTCCGCGATGGAATGGAACATAAATGAGAAAGAATAAGAATAATAGTGAGGGGCAGACTGTCATTAGATAAATGACGGGCTGTATGTTTACGTCCCTGCCTTTGATTCTAAGGTATGTCGATCATTCTCGTGTTTGGATAGATGTATTCAGATACCATCTCTCCACATGTCAGTATCGACTCCAACATTACAAAGAGCAGAGAGGTTTATTTATCTCTTGGCCGAGCGGTTCCAGGCGCTACAGTCTGGAACCGCTCGACCGCTACAGTCGCAGGTTCGAATCCTGTCTCGGGCATGGAAGTGTGTGATGTCCTTAGGTTAGTTAGGTTTAAGTAGTTCTACGTTATAGGGGACTGATGACCTCAGCAGTTAAGTCCCATAGTGCTCAGAGCCATTTGAACCATTCATCCCTTTCAGTAATGAAACAAGGTTTTCACTCCAAAATTGTATAGAAAAGTATCAGGTGGAAAGCTTTATCCATAGCTCCACTTCGGATGCTACTTTCTAAGCATGGTGCTAGTTCTAGAACATCCTACAAAAAATTCTTCAAGTAACTTGACATTGTGAGAACTGTTTCACAAAACACATATTCGTGTATCGGGTGTTTATAATTAAAGTACAGCTTGTCACATAGGTCCAGCGTGGAGCGTGAGTGTCGTATGGCAGCGAAACTTGGTACACATTCTAATGCGTTACGGTGGAACTGATTTATGCTGGGAAAAAATAGTTCCACTTTTGTCCACCATGGCTAAGCTGGAGCTTTGAATGGAAGAAAGATATACAGAAATACTTCAATATACGTATAATATATTGAAAGGATAAACAAGTGTTTGTGAGGCAGGAAAGGATAAAAAAGTGGAAAGGGATAATGTTGATTTTTATTGTTATCCATCGTTTACGCAATTTGGTTCAATGTGAGCACCGGAGACGTCGACGATACACCGTACAGCGCCAGTTTTGCATCTCATGGCCAAAATTCGAACTAATTTTTTTTCAGCGTAAATTGATTATGCAAAAACAGACATAATGTGTGATGGGATAACCCTAATCACTGGTTTTTCCAATGATATTTATAATCCGTCTTGATTGCAAAAATGTTTATTTACATTAACGGTTTCGGTTCCTCTAGAATCATCTTCAGATCTGTAACGGTAATTATACTAATTTACTATTTCACAAAAGCGAACCTATTTCGTCCTACCCGATCAACATCAAATGTACCAGAACTTACCTGCAATTTCGGTTACAGGAGTAACCCGTCCATACACAGTAACCTTCCCATGCTGCGTCACACAAAACCAGTTGGCAGAATGCACGTCATTTATATTAAATATAAAATTATTACCGACAGGTGGCGTCTGGTACATTTGTTACATTACATATGCACATACTGTGTGAAGTAGATTTTTATAATTTACTTTTATCTCTAAAAATACTTAATTAAAATCTGTATATGTCAAGATTAAAATCTGTGCTTGTCAATATTAAAATACACAGTAAAATTACCATTTTCATACCATCTAAAAACAAAGGGAGATTTCTATATCCATGGCGCTGGTATAGACTTGTTTTCCTCCATGGTCCCTCCGTGGTTCCCGCCATTTCGGTGCTGTGCCGCGAGCCCGAGCCGTTCAGTCGTCTGATGTCCATCGCCGTGGGCAAAGAGGACCGCGCAGGAGGGCCCCGTCAACGACGTCAGGCGCTGCACGCATCTTTCGGCTTCTCTACCGCGCACCATCTCTCATCCCTCGGCCTGGACCACCACACGCAACAGTTGTCATCTCAGTAAGTCGTCATAAATACTAAAATTGGCGTTATGATTGAACTCGCTTTGCTCGTTGAGGATTAAATCCGGATCTTTCTTTTCGTGAGTGTATATTTCAATTTCTTCCAAAATGTTAAGAAAACGTCCCTTATGAGCTCTACGCAGTATGTGTAAATTTTGTTCAGAGTTCGTGACAGAGTGCTTTGAGGCAGCCATTTGCACCCCAAATACTGTTTTGTTTTGAGAGTAGGCGTGCTCCCTGAATCTGGTCTCAAAGTTCCTACCAGTCTGCCCTATATATTGTTTACAGTAGTCATCACACTTGATCTTATATATTCCTGAATCCTGAAATTTATTCCTACTGCTACATATTTTGTACCGGAGCTTCAATTTTAGCGTGTTATTTGTTTGGAACCCTATTGTAACGTCGGATTTACGAAAGCATCTTTCTATCTTACCTGTAATTTTTCCACTGTAAGTGAGAGCTACGTATTTTTTCTTGTTGTTCCTCTTAACTGAAACTTGACTTCCTTCTATTTATTTCGGTTGCCTCTTCTTTATCTTATTATAAATATTCATCACCTCCTTACCCGTATATCCGTTAGCTACGGCCACTTGTTTTAAAAAACTTAGCTCATTTTCTACTTCCTGTTGGCTTAGTGGCAATCTTACTAGCCTGTATACCATCGATGTAAATATGCCCATTTGTATCGCAGTGGGTGACAAGAGATAAAAATTATATCGAAAACATAGCACAAAAAATGAGCTCTCAACACCCGAAAATTAGATTCACTATAGATTTTGATGAAGACAACCGTATAGATTACTTAGATATAACACTAATAAAGAAAGATGGGAAGCACAAATTTAGCATATTCAGGAAACATACGTGTACAGATTCAGTTATGAATGAGCGCTCTTGTCACCCACCGTGATACAAACGGGCATATTTTACTTCGATGGTGTACAGGCAACTAAGATTGCCACTAATCAGACGATTGGGCAGATCGCGGCACAACACCGAAATGGGGGGAACCACGGAAGCAGACCATGCAGAAAAACAAGTCTACACCAGCGCCATGGTATAGAAATTTCCCTTTGTTTTTAGATGGTATGAAAATGATAATTTTAGTGCGTATTGTAATTTTGGCAAGTACAGATTTTAACCTTTACATCTACAGATTTTAATTAAGTATTTTTAGAGATAAAAGTAAATTACAAAAATCTACTTATTACAGTATATGCATATGTAAGGTAACAAATATACCAGACGCCACCTGTCGGTAATAGTCTTATAATTAATATAAATGACGTGCATTCTGCCAACCAATTTTATGTGACACAGCATGTGAAGGTTGCTGTGCATGGACGGGTTACTCCTGTAATCAAAGTTGCAGGTACGTTCTGCTACATTTAATGTTGTTTAGGTAGAATTAAAAAGGTCTGCATTTGTGAAATAGTAAATTAGTATCGTTACCGTTACAGACCTGAAGATAGTTCTAGAGGAGCAGAAACCGTTCCTGTGAATAAACATTTTTTTGCAATCAAGACGGATTTTAAATAACATTGTAAATTGATTATGCATTAACAAATCTAACAATTTTTGCAGCCGTACGATAATTACAGCCCGCACTAGACCTCCCTGAGTAGCTGCTCTTTAATCATATCGTAGATCAGATTCACTCTTGATGGGAGTATGCAGCCATAATCAATGTAAATATGACCCTAAAAGTGCCGATAGGCTGCAGAATTGAAATAGGCCCAGACGGTAGTAAATCCTTTACTGTGCTGGCGCATTTCAGGCAAAGCTGTGCACCCTGTGAAAAATAAAAGAAACAATAAAAATAATAATAATACATACAGTGACGTAGCATTTCAACTTACTGAAAACGAGTAGCGCAACTACACAAAACGAAATACATACCACTTCTTATAAAAGAAGTTAAACTGGACTTATGAAGACGTCCAACAAAACTGTCATACAACATTTGTTGTCGAATGCAGTAAGTGACATGGATCAGTCGAAACCCACAACACGAAGTGAGACGGGCCCACCACGGAACCTTAATGAAAGTCAGAGTGTCTAAGCTAAGCGCACTCTACATCGTATGATGCGTCGTAAGTTTAATAAGTCAACTCAATGAAAAAAATTTTATGTTTTGTCCTTTGTCATTGAATTCATGAAAATTTCAACATGTAAAAAGAGCCGCCCAAAACTTTCTAGTATCTCTTGAAACAAATCGGCCGCAGGTATCAGACGAGAATTTGCGATACTCCCACTAAGCGACCTCACGACTGAGTATAGCATGAATGTACAAAGTCTAAAGTTAACCTGCACGGAATTTCACAATATTTAGATTGCGGCCTCAATACAAAGCAGCATATAACAAAGCAGTTGAACGTTAACATATAGTTAAAGAAAGCGTTTTTTATTTGTTATCCACTTTTACATCGTGGAAGAAATCGAAAAACCATTGACGACAACTGTCTACCTGCTCATTTACCAAAAAATTCATATCATCTTGATAACGCGCGTAAATTTAATCTCCTGCCTTTAGTAACATAGCGCAGGATAGACAAGTCATCGGTAATGCCTCTTAAGCAATGCTTGAATTCTCTTAGATGGTTCCCTAATGCGCTACCATTACTAGCACATCACTGCTCACGATACATGACCTGAAAATCCCTCCCAATCTGTCCAATGTAATGTTTCGTACACAAGCCACAGTTGATCAAGTAGAACCGTGCTCTGCTACAGTTATTTATCTCTGGCCACAGGCTGTGTCACCGTATTTTGTCCAACTTACTGTTTGTCCGGAAACCCATAGTAACGCATTAGCCGTTTTATCTGGCAAAGGAGTGTAGTAAGAGAGTGAGATATACTTTTTCATCATCATCTCTCCACTATCTGTCCATTAGCCCCTGATTCCTTTCCAAGGTTCTTAAAAACCGCTTTCCCGAAAGTATATCTCACTTTGAGAAACTGCGGTGTTTTTTCAGATCTTTATAAGTCCAGTTTGACTTCTTGTATAAGAAGTGGTATGTATTCGTTTTGTTTGGTTGCGCTACTCGTTTTCAGAAAGTAGATATGCTATGTCACTGCATGTACTATTATTTGTGTTGTTATTTGGAATTTTTTCTTCGCGTTCTGATGATGAGATTTACCCAAAACGAATCACCACAATAAAGGATTTACTACGATCTGGATCTCCCTCATTTCTGCAGCCTATCAGCATTTTTAGTCTTATTTATATCGACTAATTATAACCAGACGGTAGTACGAAATCTAATGCCGTAATTTTACGTAGATATGAATTTGGACAAATGGCTACACAGATGCAACTTGCCAAAATACCTACAAGGCAAAGTCAGAAACGACCAAGTGCATGGGTGCCCCACTAGAACTACAACGCACAAAGCAGATCTCATAAACCGCCACTGTACGAATATGCTAATGCATCACTAGGGAGCATGCTTAACATTAACTATCTATAAAATATATTCCATAGAGGGTCCCCTCCTTAGTAGGGTGGCAACAGTACGTTAGTGAGGAGTTACGGGAAGTCACAAGAGTGGCATTTCTCCGGTCAAATCTCGAACAACTGTGAGCACGATATGACCAACATATCCCCTAAAAAGAAGGCACAAAAAAGACTCTATCAAATGATATTATATGCATACAAAGAAGAGGAGTACATGTGTACTCCGCAGGCTTGTTTGTTCCATGGTAGAGAGTCTCGGAGCTACAGCTGGTAGATGCTTGAAGATAGAAACCAACTGATACAACAATCTCAGAAGCACATTCAGGCTTCAGAAACTAACGTTCGTGTAATGATAATTTATTTATAATAAGACAAATTATTGAAGAACTTCAGGAATTTGCCTTCGAAACGTATTAATTTTGAGAAATCCTTTGAGAAGGTAAAAATACTCCTTTCTGTGGAAAATACTGGAAATAAAAGGTTTTTCTAAACATCTTATTAATACCATAAAGTGTCTATATCTAAATACAAAAATAGTTATAAGTTCAGGTTCGAAAATGTCAGATGAAATTTCGATAAATCAAGCTGTTCGACAAGGGTGCAGTCTATCAGCCACTTTATTTAATTTATGTGTTGACGACCTAGTTGTAAAGTAGAAAGATGAAGTACACCTAGGAATTAAAATAGGATCTAGCGTACCATTATATGCCACATAATTATACAGATAACAGAAGCTAATTTATGAAGTCAGTATATAGACTGATCCAAAACACAATATATCAGAACTTAACTATATCTGTAAATAATACAAAGATAATGGGTTTCAGAGGAAAGAATCAAGACAAATCGAAAATAATAACAAAAGAGAAAACTTATGAAGTATCCCCAATAGTTGTCAAGGACATGATATTAGATTAACTATGCCAAAGACATTGAGAGAAAGGTTAATCAATATCAAGATATCTATGAAACAATTGGTAGAACTTTGGGAAGAAAAAAAAGAAAAGAGACACAAATGAAATTCTATGAAGTTATGGCTATATATGGCTGAATCATGAAGAGTAACAAAAAAAGAAAAATCATGAATACAAGCAACAGACATTAAATTCATAAGATATACTGGAGGCAGTAATAAAATGCATAAAATTAAGAATGAAACAATAAGATCAGATTCAAAAATCTCTTCAGTTAATGACAAGATAAAAGAGAATAGAATGAAATGGAAGATCGTGTTGACAGAATGACAGAAAATAGATTGCCAAAAGAATACGGATTATCGGTCGGCTGGAAAGAAGGAACTAGATAGACCGCGAAAGAGATGGATGGGTGGATGAAAAAGACCGAGAAAGGTGATTACAACACCTAATCACTGGAAGGAGATGATGATTCTTGTCGTGCTCTTTACGCGAATGGAGTAAGAAGTGCTAATAAGTAGAACAATTGAAAGTACCCCCCGCCATGCAATTAGCGCTGGTTTTCAGAGTGTAGATGTAGATGAAGACGTAGCAAACCTATACTTTTGCGATCGTGTCTGCAGTTACTACATTCATTATTGTTGCTATGCAGTGTCACACTTCACCCAGTTGTTGGAACGTGAGGCACAGTGTCTTAAGGCAAGTCTCGATATGGTTTCTTCGGAAACAACAACGCCTATTTCTTTCCTCAACACGAGTTTGTGCATCGTCCCTAATGTTCACATCGTCGACGGGACGTTGAACGCTAACCTTTCTTCGTTTTCTTTTCCTTCCATCAGGGAGAGGAATTCGAACTACCAAAAAAAGCATCGGTTTGGAACATATCGTGAGGACGGTCTGAAACCCTTTTCCCACAACGCTGCATAAATGACTGGGCTTGATAGCTGCGTATGATATCTGACGCGTAAACCGTGCCGAAGAACACATGCGCGAAACAGGTCCCCTGCTTATAGACGAGGCATGCCTCGCTTTATACGAGTTTCAGACGGACGTTGGTTGGTTCGCACGTGAGGGAACGCAGATTTTACTGTGCGTACTGTACCCACTGCAGATACGTGTGCGTTCTCCCTGCGGCTTATAAGCCATCAGCAGCCGAACTAGCTGGCGAGCAGATGGGCTGGACGCATTGCGGCCAGCAATAACTCGCATGCCTACACACAACACACATGTCGCCCACACGCGCCACACCACTGAGCCGATGGCGTCCCTGTTTTATGATCCGCTTGCGGTCCAAAGTACGGCGCTACTACCCTGTATTAGCAAATATCGAATTACCATCACACAGGCGCTGTACAGTTCCACTGACTGCGTACATCACTGGCTAGCTCCGAAACCCGAGCGGCATCACGTAAAAGCAAATGACATTCGAAATTTTACGTTCATATTTACCATTCTACTAAACCACATCTTCGTTTCGGTTAGTTGTGCGACGATTTTCCATTTTATATCCTTATCTTTAGAAGTGCGACCTTTGGCTCCGCGCTCCATTCCCAAAACAGCATGTTTTTAATATACGTTAAGACAGGAGTGATTAAACGGAATTAAACTAATATCGTGGGATAGTGCGAGCCATAGCCAAATTATGGAGTGAACGACTATGTAATTCACAGAAGCATGATCAGCTGCATTTCTTTATTTTTACGCTCCCGACACTAGAGACGACATTTCTTGTAGATAAACGTTACATATCCTTAATGCCGTGGTTTCCATTTCCTCATGGACGATGATTCTTCCATCTTCACCAACATTCAACACCACGAAGGCAAAAGCGCTGCCTGGACATCTTAACTTTAAATTTTTAAGTTCTGCTGTAACCCTATCAAAATGAAAACTCCGTAATAGATGCTCAGCTTCCAATAGAATGGTGAAAGAAGTGGTATCAGAACGAAAATACACTACTGGCCATTAAAATTGCTACACCAAGAAGAAATGCAGGTGATAAACGGGTATTCATTGGACAAATATATTATACTAAAACTGACATGTGATTACATTTTCACGCAATTTGGGTGCATAGATCCTGAGAAATCAGTACCCAGAACAACCACCTCTGGCCGTAATAACGGCCTTGATATGCGTGGGCATTGAGTCAAACACAGCTTGGATGGCGTGTAGAGGTACAGCTGCCCATGCACAATCAACACGAAACCACAGTTCATCAAGAGTAGTGACTGGCGTATTGTGACGAGCCAGTTGCTCGGCCACCATTGACCACACGTTTTCAATTGGTGAGAGATCTGGAGAATGTGATGGCGAGGGCAGCGGTCGAACATTTTCTGTATCCAGAAAGTCCTGTATAGGACCTGCAACATGCGGTGGTGCATTGTCCTGCTGAAATGTAGGGTTTCGCAGGGATCGAATGAAGGGTAGAGCCAAGGGTCGTAACACATCTTAAATGTAGCATCCACTGATCAAAGTGCCGTCAATGAGAACAAGAGGTGACCGAGACGTGTAACCAATGGCACCCCATACCATCACGCCGGGTGATAACGCCAGTATGGCGATGACGAATACACGCTTCCAATGTGCGTTCACCGCGATGTCGCCAAACAAGGATGCGACCATCATGATGTTGTAACCAGAACCTGGAATCATCCGAAAAAATTACGTTTTGCCATTCGTGCACCCATGTTCTTCGTTGAGTACACCATCGTAGGCGCTCCTATCTGTGATGCAGCGTCGAGGGTAACCGCAGCCATGGTCTCCAAGCTGATAGTCCATGGTGCTGCAAACGTCGTCGAACTGTTCGTGCAGATGGTAGTCGTCTTGCAAACGTCCCCATCTGTTGACTCAGGGATCGAGACGTGGCTGCACGATCCGTTACAGCCATGCGGATAAGGCGCCTGTCATCTCGACTGCTGGTGATACGAGGCCGTTGGGATCCAGCACGGTGTTCCGTATTAGCTTCCTGAACCCACCGATTCCATATTCTGCTAACAGTCACTGGATCTCGACCAACGCGAGCATCAATGTCGCGATACGATAACCGCAATCGCGATAGGCTACAATCCGACCTTTATCGAAGTCGGAAACGTGATGGTGCGCTTTTCTCCCCCTTACACGAGGCATCACAACAACGTTTCACCAGGCAACGCCGGTCAACTGCTGTTTGTGTATGAGAAATTGGTTGGAAACTTTCCTCATGTCAGCACTTTGTAGGTGTCGCCACTCGCGCCAACCTTGTGTGAATGCTCTGAAAAGCTGGTCATTTTCATATCACAGCATCTTCTTCCTGTCGGTTAAATATCGGGTCTGTAGCACGTCATCTTTGTGGTGCAGCAATTTTAATGACCAGTAGTGTACGTTTTTGCGCCTGTTGTTTACTAATGCAATGTGGCAATTCTTACTAACTAACTCATTTTGTAGGCTAACCATATTCGTTATGAATGCTCACAATTGTGTTAAACAATAACAGCCGGTCTGAGTGGCTGAGCGGTTCTAGGCGCTACAGTGTGGAACCGCGCGACCGCTACTGTCGCAGGTTCCAATCCTGCCTCGGGCATGGATGTGTGTGATGTCCTTAGGTTAGTTAGGTTTAAGTAGTTCTAAGTTGTAGGGGACTGATGACCAGAGCAGTTAAGTCCCATAGTGCTCAGAACCATTTGAACCAAATAATAATACCATAACGTAGAATAGTTAAGCTTTTGGTGATGAGTACAATTGTGTGTAAAGCAAAAGCAGACATCGGATTGATACTAGACATCTGGACAATTGTACTCTTCAGCGGAGGGCTACATACAATACCTTTGGACAATGTACTAAAGAGGTTAGTGTCAATACGTTAGAGTAGGACGGACAACTTATGTGTGCAAACTAGGGCAGCGTGAATAGTTGTTCGAATGGGGAGAGATATCTTTGAATTTTTGTTTAAAAAAAAGGGACATACGCACAAAATGCAGAATGGAAAATAAATGTAATAGAAAACAATGTTTACAGCCAGTCTAACATTCGATTAAAACTCCATGGAAATGGGAGCGTTGCTTTAAGGCTCTCATTTTTAATTTTTCATTAATGTGTCTCACCGAAAATTACTTCGAATATTCGTCGAATATTTTTGCAGGATGAGATCTATAAAATTCTAGACATATAAGCGATTAATATACATCCAAATAGCGTTCATTGGTTAATTGATTGATTTGGGGGAGGGGACCAAACAGCGAGGTCACGGATCCTATCGGATTAGGGAAGGAGAGAAGAGAATCCAGCCGCGCCCTTTCAAAGAAACCATCCCGGAATTCGCCTGAAGCGATTTAGGGAAATCGCGGAAAACCTAAACCAGGATGGCCTGACGCGGGTTTTGAACCGTCGTCGTCCCGAATGCGAGTACAATGTGCTAACCACTGCCCCACCTCGCTCGATCCAAATACCGAGCGTCCAATTATTGGTTCTAGGATTTCTATACCACGTGTCCCTTCTCTCGCCTCTGGTACTTGTGAAAAATTCCAAGTTACACGATGGTTCCTGTAAGAACTGCCCAAGCCACAAGTCCGTTCAAAAGTCGCAGGAAGACAACGGCATCAACTACAATAGGACAACGCCTAGAGAAGCAGCATGATGCTCAAATCAACCTTCGAGTTGAGGGCAGCTTTATCTCGTGAGGATAAACTACGTCTACGACTGGAATCTTGCTCAAAAACCTGCTCAGAACGGGAGGAGGAAACGAAATGGAACTTTGCGGTTTGAAAGGATATACGAGATTATTACAGTGATTACAAAATCGAGCCACCATGAGGTCACTTATTAGTATGACGCTGCACCCACTATGGCTTGGGTGCATGCACTGGTTCGGGTAGAAAAGGTGCCATGAAGCCGTCATATCATCTCCCGCGGCACGTTGCTCTCCAACTGTTTTAACTGGTTCTTGATATCCTGGGCGCAGGCACTGGGATCGAGTTGTTTTTCGACGGAAGATGGGGTTTGGCATCCCGTCGACATCGAGGTCATTAGAGACGGAGTTCAAACTCGGATTGTATCAAGGATGAGGAAGGAAATCGGCCGTGCCCTTTCAAAGGAACCCGCCCAGCATTTACCTGGAGCTATTTAGGGTAGTCATGGAAAGCCTAAATCTGGATGGCCGGACACGAGTTTGAACCGTCGTCCTCCCGAATGTGAATATAGTGTGCTAACTAATGCGCCCCCTAGCTTGGTTTGCTGTCCGTGTTGGTCCAACACATGTTCTGTCGTGGACAGATCTAAGAATGTTGCTGGTCACTCGAGTACTTCAAAATCATACAGGCAGTTCATAGAGACAAGAGTGGTTTTGGACGAGCATTGTCCTGTTGAAAAATGGCACCTCGATACTTTTGCATGGGAGATGACACATGAGGACGCAGGATGTCCGTGATACGACGTTGTGCTGTCAGATTTCCCTCTTGTCACTACCAGTCGTGATCTGACGTCATAGCCAATGTATCCCCACGCCGTGACGCTAGGAGTAACACCACCGCACCATTCGGAAGAATGGGATCTCGCCTCACGACGCTGCCGTACTCGCCTGCGATGGTCATTCGGGTTACTAAAGGGCAGCGATTCGTCGCTGAACACAATGCGACGTCAGCCGTCCACGCATCCAAGTCACGACACCATCCCAAACGCAGTCGTTTGTGTTGTGCTGTTAACGGCAGCCTACGCATCGAGCGGCAATTCACAGACTCGGCTGCTGCTAGTCGGAGACCAGTGGTGTAAAGTGAACAGAATGTTGCAGGGAGTGCAATAATTGTTCTCGAATGGCTGGCACAGATATTAAGATGTTACACAATGCTTGGTGCACAACACGGCGGTCCTCCATTGTGGTGGTCAGACATGGTCGATCAGAAGTATACCTGTCCCCATATACCCATGCTGTCCAACATCAGGTTACTACAGAGTGTACATAAAGTCCGGGAACACTTTCAATTATTTATTGCACAAGAACTAAACATTGTACAGATTTCATACATACTGCCTTTTGAAGAGAAACCCTGAAATTTTTTCTTACAAACATTCGATATGCACACCATGAGTGACCCAGCAGACGTCAACTGGCAGACGTTAATACGGTAATCGAATTCTTGCCACACCCGTCCCAGCATGGCATCGTTCACTGTGGCAGTCGCTTCCCGTGTTCTCTCCCGGAGCTCTGCTACATCATGTGGTACATATACCAGCTCTTTAATGTGTCCCCCAGAAAAAAGTCACACGGAGTGAGATCTGGTGATCGGGGAGGCCATTTCATGAAACAGCTCGCTCCGCACCTGAACTCGCAACTAGCGCTCACTATCGGCAAATTACCAAACTACATGAAAAAACACTTTCAGGGTTTCTCTTCAAAATGACATATGTATGATATCTGTACAATATTTGGTTCTTATGCAATAGCCGGACGGACTGGCCGTGCGGTTCTAGGCGCTACAGTCTGGAGCCGAGCGACCGCTGCGGTCGCGGGTTCGAATCCTGCCTCGGGCATGGATGTGTGTGATGTCCTTAGGTTAGTTAGGTTTAATTAGTTCTAAGTTCTAGGCGACTGATGACCTCAGAAGTTAAGTCGCACAGTGCTCAGAGCCATTTGAACCATCTTATGCAATAAATAAATGAGTCTTCCTGGACTTTATGTACACCCTGTACATATAGAAAATTAATAAACGTAACAATGGTCAGAGTGTAACTATAGTTCTCACCAAGCAAATATGCTATTGGTACTTACAAAAGTCTACTGCTACGTTCTAGATCATACATTCACCTTCACCCCCCTCACCACCCTCGTCTAACTCTCCCCTCCCATGGTACAACAACCCTACCATATCCTGTACCACAATATTCGCTCCCTGCCCACCCACAAACTCCTCTTCCTCCACACCCTCCGTCAGCACCGCGTGGATGCCTTTGTCCTAAATGAAACCTTCCTTCAACCCCATATCTCCATCTCCACAGCTCCTTACACCCTTCACCACACTGATAAACCGTACCCTTTGGCGCGTGGCGGAGTTGCTATAGGCCACCTCAGGCACCTCCCTGTCCGGCCCCAACCTCTCCTTAACAATCCTGCTCAGCATCTAACCCTCAGCCTCTTCTTCCCCACCCTTACCGTCACCTGTGCCACCCTCGCACCCCTATCCCATACGATTTCCTGGCCCACAATGACCGCACCTTCTCCACCTACGTGATTGCCGCCGACCTCAATATCCACAGCTGTGATCCTGCCGACCTCCAGCGGTGGCATCAGTTTCTCACCACCCTCCAGGGGACCTGGTTCCCCTCCCTCAGCACACCCGATCCGAATCCAACACCACTCCCGATGGGGTCCTTGCCTCTCCCAACCTCCTTGGGCGCATCACCGCAGATGTCCTTGACCTCATTGACAGTGACCATGCTCCTCACTATCTCTAGTGGTCGCCATCCCCGCAACGCTCCTCGCCCCGACATCCCTTCTAAACTTGTCCATGATTACTCCCGTGCCAATTGGGATGCCTACCGGGACTCCATTCACACCCAGGTTGACGGCCAAGACCTTACCCTCCAATCTACTGATGACATCTCTCCCACTGCTGCCTTCCTGCACCAGACCTTTTCTGACGCCGTCGCCACCAATATCTCCACCAAAGCCATCCACCCTCACCACCCCGCCCTGCCTCCACAGGCCGTCCTTCTCCTTCGAGAATCCCGCCGCCTCTACCGCTCTTTTCTCCGCTCTCGTGACTGGGATACACTTACCCGCCACTGGCAATTACAACGACACATCCGCAACCTGCTTACTGCGAAGAAACGCCGTGCCTGGCGCCAGACATGTACACAACTCAACACCACACTCCCCATAAACTCTTCCAAGTATTGGTCTGCTTTCCACTGCCTTACTGGGAACCACCCCACCCCCCAATACCCTCTCCTCCTTGATGACCGTACCTTTCCTGACAACCTCAGTAAGGCCAACCACTTTGCCTTTCACCTCTCTGATGTTTTTTTCCATCCCAGATGATCCCAACTTTGATTATTCCCTCTTCCCTGACGTCATGGACCGTATGAATACCTCTGTTCTTCCCCTTGCTCCTAGCTTCCAGTACTTGGGCCACACATCACCATCTGAACTTAACATTCCCATCACTCCACAGGACATCAGCCTCACATTCCGCACTAAATGCAACACTGCTCCCGGCCACGACCGCATTACCTACCGCCACCTCAAACACTACCCTCCCTCCTTCCTTTCAGTACTTGCCGCCCTCTACAATGTCATCCTTGCCACTGGCTTCTATCCCAACATGTGGAAAACCTCCTGTATCCTGATGTTCTCCAAACCCAACAAGGCTCCATCTGATGCCTCTTCCTATCGTCCTATCTGTCTCACATCGGTGTTCAGCAAGCTCTTGCAATCCATCCTTTCCCAGTGCATCCATCACCAAACCACCTCCTCCCCGACACCCAATGTGGCTTTCAACCTTCCTTCTCTGCCGATGACCAACTCCTCCACCTCACTCATCTCCTCTCCCTCCAGCTTAACTCCCGTTGCTCCGCTATTTTTGTCTCCCTCGACCTTGAAAAGGCCTATGACCGTGTCTGGCATCCCGGTCTCCTGTTTAAACTCCAAACATATGTCCTTCCTGTCAGCTACATCCGTCTGATGGCCTCCTTCCTCTATCGCCGCCCCTCCTATGTTACCATCCATAATGCCAATTCCCACACCTACCCCTCTGCAAGTGTGCCCCAGGGCTCTGCCCTCTCCCCTCTCCTCTACCTCCTGTACACGGCAGATATGCCCCAACCCCCCCCCCCCTCCAGTACACCTCTTGCAATATGCTGACGACACCGCATTCCTTGCCCTCGCTCCTACCCTCTAACAGTCCCAACACCTTCTCCAGAATCACCTTGACCTTTTTGCTGCATAGTGTAACCAGTGGCTCCTGAAAATCAATCCTTCCAAGACCCAGGCAATCATCATAGGTCGTACCACTTGCTCCTTCTGGGTCCTGGATTTCTCCCTTACCGTCTGCGTCCTGTCCGCCTCACCCCCACCCTCACCTACCTTGGCCTCACCATTGACCGTCACCTCACCTGGCTCCCTCATCTCCACTCCGTCCAATCCAAAGCCCACAACCACCTCCGACTCCTCAAACTCCTCTCTGGCCGGACATGGGGGTTGAACCCCACTACCATCCTCCACACCTACAAATCCTTAATCCGTCCCATCCTCTGTTACGCCAGTCCTGCCTGGATATCTGCGCCCCCCCCCCCCAAATTCTATAAGTCCCTCCAGATCCTTAAGCGTCATGCACTCCGCAATCGCCTTCCGTATACGCCTCCTGTACCCCACGCGAATCCTCTATGACCTCATTCCTTTCCCCCATCTGCTCCTATTCCTTGAACATATCTGCATACTCTACACCTCCCGCCGCCTTGATCCCCCTCACCTCCTGGTTGCTCCTCTCCTCTCCCATCCCCCTCCCCCTGCCACGTCTTCACTGTTGTGTCCCCCCAACCCTCCATCTCTACAACCTTCATCTCTTTTCCCAAGGTGGCTTCAACTCCCCCTCTCAGATGATGCCCTCTCTCCCTCCACTTATCTCTCCTATCAACTCTGATCCTCACCTCCCCTCTTTTCCTCTTCCTGGGCTCCCTCTCCACCCTTCCATCCTCTTTTTTCCCCACACACCCTCTCTCTGCCCCCCTTCTCTCCCCCACATCCTTTTGCATTTCCCTCCTCTTCCTTTTCCCATTCCCTCTCGCGTCTGCCCTCCCCCTCCCCACTTAGGAGTCCTCTCCCTGCTTTGGTTCCCCCCCTTTCGTTTTACCTCTCCTCCCTCCTTGTTTTCCCCTTCATCTGTCCAGGTCCACCCCCCCCCCCCCATCTGTCCTAGGCTGTGGTGTGTCCTCTTCGTGCTGACATTTTAGTGCAGTGTTTACAGTGAGTGTTCAGTGTTGTGTGTGTTTTCCAAAGTGTTGCGAATGGACATCATACTGTCGCTGGGTGTGATTTTATATCTCTTGCGAACAGAAACCAGACTGTCGCCATGTTTTTTAATTGTCTGTCTACTATGTTACCTGTCTGCTTCCAGTGTATTTTATTCGCTTTGCCAACCCTTTGATTTATGTTTTAACTTTCCACAATTTTCTGCCGTTTTACAATTTAAGTGACCGTTTTGTCACCTGCTTTTATTGATTCTTAACTTCTTCTTACGTTTTTAAAAAGTCTGTAGGCTGCAGAGCAGCGTAATAAGTTACTGGATTGAAATTCAATAAAGAAAAAAAAATGATTCTAGATCATATATAAAGCTCGCAGTTATGAACCATATAAAAACAAACTGTTTTAGCACACACGCTACAAACAGTATATGTGATCAAAAGTATTACAGTAAAAGTTGATATAAAAACAATAAGTCTTAGCGACCTAGCTTTTCCATATTGAACACATAAATGGACAGCACGGAAAAATTCTTAGTACAAGAGAACAACGAGAATAATGATTTAAATGATGTTGGGCAGAACGACACATAACAAAAAAATATAAAAAAATTCACTGATCTGAAACTTACTACTGAAAACGACTTTTCCATTAAGATACAAACATCAGAGGGAATAAATTACACACTGACCATGTGTAATTACAGAGTCCAGTCACATTAATATGAGTACTGTCTATCTTCGACGTCAACGTGCAATAACGGCTCGCAGATGGGATGTGGCAGCACTGGCAGTGTGTCGGGATAGGAGGAGCGGGGTTGGGAAGGGGAGGGATGCGTAAAAATGTGCAGTCGATTTCGTAATGCGGAAACGGAAAGATTTATTTGATGTCCAAAAACGCATGAATATTAGCTTTCGGGCCAGTGGTGGTACAATTTTCGAAACGGCTAATTTTGCAATCTGTTCGCGTGCCATCGCGGTTAAAGTATACCACACAGGTCAAAATGGCGTTATGTGAAACTGGTGTCGAGGCAAATGTGGTTCACTACGAGCCATAGATGGCAGGGATGAACAACGGCTGCGGAGATATACACTACTTGCCATTAAAATTGCTACACCACGAAGATGAGGTGCTACACACGCGAAATTTAACCGACAGGTTAGAAGATGCTGTGATATGCAAATGATTAGCTTTTCAGAGCATTCACACAAGGTTGGCGCCGGTGGCGACACCTACAACGTGCTGACATGAGAAACGTTTCCAACCGATTTCTCATATACAAACAGCAGCTGAAAGGCATTGCCTGGTGAAACGTTGTTGTGATGCATCGTCTAAGGAGGAGAAATGGGTATCATCACGTTTCCGACTTTGATAAAGGTCGGATTGCAGCCTATCGCGATTGCGGTTATCGTATCGCGACATTGCTGCTCGCGTTGGTCGATATCCAATGACTGTTAGCAGAATATGGAATCGGTGGGATTCAGGAGGGTAATACGGAACACCGTGCTGCATCCTAACGGCCTCGTATGACTAGCAGTCGAGATGACAGGCATCTTATCCGCATGGCTGTAACGGATCGTGCAGACACGTATCGATCCCTGATTCAACAGATGGGGATGTTTGCAAGACAGCAACCATCTGCACGAACAGTTAGACGACGTTTGCAGCAGCATGGACTATCAGCTCGGAGACCATGGCTGCGGTTACCCTTGACGCTGCATCACAGACAGGAGGGCTTGCGATGGTGTACTCAACGACGAACCTGGGTGCACGACTGGCAAAATGTCATTTTTTTCGGGTGAATCCAGGTTCTGTTTGCAGCATCATGATGGTCGCATCCGTGTTTGGCAACATCGCAGTGAACGCACATTGGAAGCGTGTATTCGTCACCGCCATACTGACGTATCACTCAGTGTGATGGTATGGGTTGCCACTGGTTACACGTCTCGGTTACCTCTTGTTCGCATTGACTGCACTTTGAACAGTGGACGTTACATTACAGATGTGTTACGACCCGTGGCTCTACCCTTCATTCGATCCTTGCGAAACCTACATGTCAGCAGGATAATGCATTCCCGTGGTCTAGGGGAGCCGGCACGGTAGCTCAGCGTGTTCGGTCAGAGGGTTAGCACCCCTCTGTAATAAAAAAACTGAGCTAATCGACCAACAACGAACTTAAACGGATGTCTTACGACGTCCGTCCCGAACAGATGCAACGATCAGACGCGAACAAAATGAGATTTAAAAAAAAAAAAAAGGGGTAGCGTTTTTGATTCATAATCAAAACGTCTTCGGTCCCGGGTTCGATCCCCGCCACTGCTTAAATTTTGATAAATAATCAGCAATGACTTCCGACATAAGAAGTCAGCCTCATTCTGCCAACGGCCTTGTCAAAGAGGGCGGAGGAGCGGATAGAGGTTCAGGGCACTCTCTTGTCCTAGGGGTGGGAAATTGCCCCTAAAGGCGGAAGAATCAGCAATGATCAACGACATGAGGATGCAGAAGGCAATGGAAACCACTGCATTAAAGACACTTAACGTGTATCCACAGGACAAGTGGCCTGTAATTGAAGAAGTGTCATGATGATCTCTCCATTGGCAAAAGATTCCGGAATAGTCCCCCATTCGGATCTCCGGGAGGGGACTGCCAAGGGGGAGGTTACCATGAGAAAAAGATTGAATAATCAACGAAAGGATAACGTTCTACGAGACGGGGCGTGGAATGTCAGAAGCTTGAACGTGGTAGGGAAACTAGAAAATCTGAAAAGGGAAATGCAAAGGCTCAATCTAGATATAGTAGGGGTCAGTGTAGTGAAGTGGAAGGAAGACAAGGATTTCTAATCAGATGAGTATCGGGTAATATCAACAGCAGCAGGCAATGGTATAACAGCAGTAGGATTTGTTATGAATAGGAAGGTAGGGCAGAGGGTGTGTTACTGTGAACAGTTCAGTGACTGGGTTGTTCTAATCAGAATCGACAGCAGACCAACACCGACAACGATAGTTCAGGTATACATGCGGACGTCGCAAGCTGAAGATGAACAGATAGAGAAAGTGTATGAGGATATTGAAAGGGTAATGCAGTATGTAAAGGGGGACGAAAACCTAATAGTCATGGGCGACTGGAATGCAGTTGTAGGGGAAGGAGTAGAAGAAAAGGTTACAGGAGAGTATGGGCTTGGGACGAGGAATGAAAGAGGAGAAAGACTAATTGAGTTCTGTAACAAGTTTCAGCTAGGAATAGCGAATACCCTGTTCAAGAATCACAAGAGGAGGCGGTATACTTGGAAAAGGCCGGGAGGTACGGTAAGATTTCAATTAGATTATATCATGGTCTGACAGAGATTCCGAAATCAGATACTGGATTGTAAGGCGTACCCAGGAGCAAACATGTTCCGGGAAAAACAGGAATACAGAAATACAAGTCGCTGAGGAATGAAATAAATAGGAAGGGCAGGGAAGCTAAGAGGAACTGGCTGCAGGAAAAATGTGAAGACATCGGAAAAGATATGATTGTTGGAAGGACAGACTCAGCATACAGGAAAGTCAAAACAACCTTTGGTGACATTAAAAGCAACGGTGGTAACATTAAGAGTGCAACGGGAATTCCACTGTTAAATGCAGAGGAGAGAGCAGATAGGTGGAAAGAACACATTGAAAGCCTCTATGAGGCTGAAGATTTGTCTGATGTGATAGAAGAAGAAACAGGAGTCGATTTAGAAGAGATAGGGGATCCAGTATTAGAATCGGAATTTAAAAGAGCTTTGGAGGACTTATGGTCAAATACAGGGTTATTACAAATGATTGAAGCGATTTCACAGCTCTACAATAACTTTATTATTTGAGATATTTTCACAATGCTTTGCACACACATACAAAAACTCAAAAAGTTTTTTTAGGCATTCACAAATGTTCGATATGTGCCCCTTTAGTGATTCGGCAGACATCAAGCCGATAATCAAGTTCCTCCCACACTCGGCGCAGCATGTCCCCATCAATGAGTTCGAAAGCATCGTTGATGCGAGCTCGCAGTTCTGGCACGTTTCTTGGTAGAGGAGGTTTAAACACTGAATCTTTCACATAACCCCACAGAAAGAAATCGCATGGGGTTAAGTCGGGAGAGCGTGGAGGCCATGACATGAATTGCAGATCATGATCTCCACCACGACCGATCCATCGGTTATCCAATCTCCTGTTTAATAAATGCCGAACATCATGATGGAAGTACGGTGGAGCACCATCCTATGGTACGTTTAGCTCCCTGCTTGCTTTATTCGTCGACTTCCGCGGGCTACGCGTGAAACTTGCCCGCACGCGTTCAACCGTTTCTTTGCTCACTGCAGGCCGACCCGTTGATTTCCCCTTACAGAGGCATCCAGAAGCTTTAAAGTGCGCATACCATCGCCGAATGGAGTTAGCAGTTGGTGGATCTTTGTTGAACTTCATCCTGAAGTGTCGTTGCACTGTTATGACTGACTGATGTGAGTGCATTTCAAGCACGACATACGCTTTCTCGCCTCCTGTCGCCATTTTGTCTCACTGCACTCTCGAGCGCTCTGGCGGCAGAAACCTGAAGTGCGGCTTCAGCCGAACAAAACTTTATGAGTTTTTCTACGTATCTGTAGTGAGTCGTGACCATATGTCAATGAATGGAGCTACAGTGAATTTATGAAATCGCTTCAATCATTTGTAATAGCCCTGCAAGGCAGAAGGGATAGATAACATTCCATCAGAATTTCTAAAATCATTGGGGGAAGTGGCAACAAAACGACTATTCACGCTGGTGTGTAGAATATATGAGTCTGGCAATATACCATCTGACTTTCGGAAAAGCATCATCCACACAATTCCGAAGACGGCAAGAGCTGACAAGTGCGAGAATTATCGCACAATCAGCTTAACAGCTCATGCATCAAAGCTGCTTACAAGAATAATATACAGAAGAATGGGAAAGGAAATTGAGAATGCGCTAGGTGACGATCAGTTTGGCTTTAGGAAAAGTAAAGGGACGTGAGAGGCAATTCTGACGTTACGGCTAATAATGGAAGCAAGGCTAAAGAAAAATCAAGACACTTTCATAGGATTTGTCGACCTCGAAAAAGCGTTCGACAATATAAAATGGTGCAAGCTGTTCGAGATTCTGAAAAAAGTAGGGGTAAGCTATAGGGAGAGACGGGTCATATACAATATGTACAACAACCAAGAGGGAATAATAAGAGTGGACGATCAAGAACGAAGTGCTCGTATTAAGAAGGGTGTAAGACAAGGCTGTAGCCTTTCACCCCTACTCTTCAATCTGTACATCGAGGAAGCAATGATGGAAATAAAAGAAAGGTTCAGGAGTGGAATTAAAATACAAGGTGAAAGGATATCAATGATACGATTCGCTGATGACATTGCTATCCTGATTGAAAGTGTAGAAGAATTAAATGATCTGCTGAACGGAATGAACAGTCTAATGAGTGTACAGTATGGGTTGAGAGTAAATCGGAGAAAGACGAAGGTAATGAGAAGTGGTAGAATGAGAACAACGAGAAACTTAACACCAGGATTGATGGTCATGAAGTCAATGAAGTTAAGGAATTCTGCTACCTAGGCAGTAAAATAACCAATGACGGACGGAGCAAGGAGGACATCAAAAGCGGACTCACTATGGCAAAAAAGGCATTTCTGGCCAAGAGAAGTCTACTAATATCAAATACCGGCCTTAATTTGAGGAAGAAATTTCTGAGGATGTACGTCTGGAGTACAGCATTGTATGGTAGTGAAGCATGGACTGTGGGAAAACCGGAACAGAAGAGAATCGAAGCATTTGAGATGTGGTGCTATAGACGAATGTTGAAAATTTGGTGGACTGATAAGGTAAGGAATGAGGTGGTTCTACGCAGAATCGGAGAGGAAAGGAATATGTGGAAAACACTGATAAGGAGAAGGGACAGGATGATAGGACATTTGCTGAGACATGAGGGAATGACTTCCATGGTACTAGGGGGAGCTGTAGAGGGCAAAACCTGTAGAGGAAGACAGAGATTGGAATACGTCAAGCAAATAATTGAGGACGTAGGTTGCAACTGCTACTCCTCTGAGATGAAGAGGTTAGCACAGGAAAGGAATTCATGGCGGGCCGCATCAAACCAGTCAGTAGACTGATGACAAAAAAAAGGGGGAGCAAACAGTAATGGATCCATTTTCTCTCTTAATGATGAAAATGGAACAAATGTTTAAAATACAGGAACAATCACAGATACAGCGTGAACAAGAAACTGCTAAACAGGTTGCTAATAATAATTTAGATAAACGTATTAGCAGAGTAGATGAACGGATTAGGACCTTGGATGAACGCATCAGTCAATTAGACGAGCGTACGCAGTTAAGCTTTTCACAGTTCTCAAAAGAGATAGATCAAAAGCTTGAAATCCGGTTAAAAGAACACGATCGCCAACTGCGACAGCAAATAGATGCCCAGTTGTCTGCTGTACAGAACAACATTTCAAGTATGCAACAAACATACCATGACTTACCACAGAGTGTAAAGCAAGTAACCCAGGATGTGGACAAATTACAACAAGCACATACTTCTTTGGAAGCAGAAATACGCAACATAAGTACACGTGTAGAAAACCTTACGGTTGATAATCAAAACGTAATAGATCAAAAATGCAAAGAACAAGAAGAACGCGTTGTGACCACATTCAACACATGGCTAAATGACAAACAAATTAGTACTGTTATACAGAAGGAACTACCTGTGATGTTACAACGAGCAGGAACACAACTGATACATGAAAACAACACAAAGATTCATGAACTCCAGAATGAATTACAAAACGTGTACAAAGTGCATAATGAAACACGTATGCAAACATATTCTTGTAAGCAGCTTCGATGCATGAGCTGTTAGGCTGATTGTGCGATAATTCTCGCACTTGTCAGCTCTTGCCGTCTTCGGAATTGTGTGGATGATGCTTTTCCGAAAGTCAGATGGTATATCGCCAGACTCATATATTCTACACACCAACGTGAATAGTCGTTTTGTTGCCACTTCCCCCAATGATTTTAGAAATTCTGATGGAATGTTGTCTATCCCTTCTGCCTTATTTGACCGTAAGTCCTCCAAAGCTCTTTTAAATTACGATTCTAATACTGGATCCCCTATCTCTTCTAAATCGACTCCTGTTTCTTCTTCTATCACATCAGACAAATCTTCAGCCTCATAGAGGCTTTCAATGTATTCTTTCCACCTATCTGCTCTCTCCTCTGCATTTAACAGTGGGGTTCCCGTTGCACTCTTAATGTTACCACCGTTGCTTTTAATGTCACCAAAGGTTGTTTTGACTTTCCTGTATGCTGAGTATGTCCTTCCGACAATCATATCTTTTCCGATGTCTTCACATTTTTCCTGCAGCCATTTCGTCTTAGCTTCCCCGCACTTCCTATTTATTTCATTCCTCAGCGACTTGTATTTCTGTATTCCTGATTTTCCCGGAACATGTTTGTACTTCCTCCTTTCATCAATCAACTGAAGTATTTCTTCTGTTACCCATGGTTTCTTCGCAGCTACCTTCTTTGTACCTATGTTTTCCTTCCCAACTTCTGTGATGGCCCTTTTTAGAGATGTCCATTCCTCTTCAACTATACTGCCTACTGCGCTATTCCTTATTGCTGTATCTATAGCGTTAGAGAACTTCAAACGTATCTCGTCATTCCTTAGTACTTCCGTATCCCATTTCTTTGCGTATTGATTCTTCCTGACTAATGTCTTGCTCTTCATCACTACTATATTGTGATCTGAGTCTATATCCGCTCCTGGGTACGCCTTACAATCCAGTATCTGATTTCGGAATCTCTGTCTTACCATGATGTAGTTTAATTGAAATCTTCCCGTATCTCCCGGCCTTTTCGAAGTATATCTCCTGCTCTTGTGATTCTTGAACAGGGTATTCGCTATTCCTAGCTGAAACTTGTTACAGAACTCAATTAGTCTTTCTCCTCTTTCATTCCTCGTCCCAAGCCCATATTCTCCCGTAACCTTTTCTTCTACTCCTTCCCCTACAACTGCATTCCAGTCGCCCATGACTATTAGATTTTCGTCCCCCTTTACATACTGCATTACCCTTTCAATATCCTCATACACTTTCTCTATCTGTTCATCTTCAGCTTGCGACGTCCGGATGTATACCTGAACTATCGTTGTCGGTGTTGGTCTGCTGTCGATTCTGATTAGAACAACCCGGTCACTGAACTGTTCACAGTAACACACCCTCTGCCCTACCTTCCTATTCATAACGAATCCTACACCTGTTATACCATTTCCTGCTGCTGTTGATATTACCCGATACTCATCTGACGGGAAATCCTTGTCTTCCTTCCACTTCACTTCACTGACCCCTACTACATCAAGATTCAGCCTTTGCATTTCCCTTTTCAGATTTTCTAGTTTCCCTACCACGTTCAAGTTTCTGACATTCCGCGCCCCGACCCGTAGAACGTTATCCTTTCGTTGATTATTCAATCTTTTTCTCATGGTAACCTCCCCCTTGGCAGTCCCCTCCCGGAGATCCGAATGGGGGACTATTCCGGAATCTTTTGCCAATGGAGAGATCATCATGACACTTCTTCAATTACAGGCCACATGTCCTGTGGATACACGTTAAGTGTCTTTAATGCAGTGGTTTCCATTGCCTTCTGCATCCTCATGTCGTTGATCATTGCTGATTCTTCCGCCTTTAGGGGCAATTTCCCACCCCTAGGACGAGAGAGTGCCCTGAACCTCTATCCGCTCCTCCGCCCTCTTTGACAAGGCCGTTGGCAGAATGAGGCTGACTTCTTATGCCGGAAGTCATTGCTGATTATTTATCAAAATTTAAGCAGTGGCGGGGATCGAACCCGGGACCGAAGACGTTTTGATTATGAATCAAAGACGCTATCCCTTTTTTTAAAAAAAAAATCTCATTTTGTTCGTTTTCGTTCGTTGTATCTGCTCGGGGTGGACGTCGCAAGACACCCATTGTAGTTCGTCGTTGTTGCACTAACTCAGTTTTTTTATTATAGAGGGCAGCTAACCCTCTGACCGAACACGCTGAGTAACTCGCCGGCTATAATTATTACTATACCCCTAGACCACGGGTCTCACTCCCGGTGGTAAATCGACTGTAACTGGTACTTCTTGTGGTTCTGCTTCAGTATGCACTTGAACTACCGTCTGTATTCTGCCTGAGTGTTCTACAGCAGATGGATCACTGACTTTAATATTAGTGTCGTGTCCTATATCGTCTGTCTGATCTGAAAAATATTTTCAATTTCTACATCACTAGTTATTCTTTCCTGCTCTGAATGTTCTACAGTTACTTCCTGCTGTGTAGCTATTCTTATCCGTCGCACTGTTTTCACCATGTTTGCAAATGTTTGGGTGCAAGCCTAATCGGGAAAACGTCACACGCAACACATCAATTATTCCGTCACACAAAACATAAAATAATTACTACACTGGATCAGATTGGAATCAGTACTATAAATGTTCACCTTCGTTTCATTAAAATTCAGTTCCAATCTCGTTTGACTCTTATAGCTTCGTAAGAGGACACACTCACAAAATGTAATTTTTTTTTTAGTGAGATACAGCACCAGGTTGAAGAAGGTGTTGTGCCTACCTCATGAAGTGCTCCGTTCTGCTGCCGCTGGGATGGAATGGTACAGCAAAAATATCGTGGTTAGGGTCGTCGTAGATTTCCGCTCATTACAGCATGAAACAAATAGAAAAAACACACATTAGCACACACATATAAGCTAGTCCTGTCAATAGGTTGCCACTGAATTGCTCTCTCTGTTTATTGATTGGATAGCCACTGAATTGCTATTTATTTATTTAATGGGATAATAATAATTATTAAAAGGTGGCAATTTTATTTAAGCACTGTTTTTACCCTTTCGATTGTTGCGAGTCAGCGATAGTGCAATGCTGTTCGCTTTGGAGATTACACATTTTATAAGAATTATTTGGTCCAGAAAACACTTTTACGATCACGGTTGCGATTTAGACGGTATTCGCGTAATTGTACTGATTAAAAGTTATCGTTTCCGAAAGACGCAGGTTCGATTAAAGCTGTGTGCACTTTTGCGCCTAAAATGAAAATATTCATAGCACGTCGCGTAACAAAAAGAAACATGCGAATCACAACCGTGATCAAACGAAGAAAATAACTGATAACATAAATGTTCTTCGCTGTTATTCAGAACAGACTCAGATTAGACCTTGCAATTTTTAGCTATAGGAAATCACAAGACGTTACACCTTAGAGATATTTGTTTTGAATAACTTGTATTTACCTTCTCTCTCTCTCTCCTTTTTACAGCCTTTATGCCTTCACATCGATTAAGGAAATTTTCTTTCTCTACCGACCAGTACGAGTACAAAATTCAGACTCAACAAAATGTCTTACATCGAATTATTACATGCTTCACCCTTAACAATCATATATAGTTTCGTAGTACAAACAATGCTAATTTATTCCGTGCACTAGAAAGTCTTTGATACACTGAGCACAAAAATGAAAATAATAAAATTATAATTACATTTTTAATATCATTAATACTTCTTAAAATCATGAAAATAAGGTTTGACATCGTCGTAATATTCATTTTCATCGTTGTAGCACTACAATCTGTGTGATGTCCTTAGGTTAGTTAGGTTTAAGTAGTTCTAAGTTCTAGGGGACTGATGACCTCAGAAGTTAAGTCCAATAGTGCTCAGACCCATTTGAACCCTATGTCTACTGTCTACGTGGCAGAGTAACGGTGGTGTACGCGTACGTGGAGAACTTGTTTGCGCAGCAATCGCCGACACAGTGTAGCTGAGGCGGAATAAGGGGAACCAGCCCGCATTCACCGAGGCAGATGAAAAACTGCCCAAAAACCATCCACAGACTGGCCGTCTCACCGGACGTCAACACAAGCCCGACGGGCTGATTCGTGCCGGGGACCAGGCGCTCCTTCCCACTCAAGAAACCGCACGGCTAACCGCTTCCCACCCGACTCAGTACTGGAACATTTAAGAAGAACGCCAGTGGCTACTAATTCGGGGCTCTGTCTTGTCACGACCACGGGGAGTCGGTTTAATTTTACGTTGCATCTCAGAACTGAAAGTTTTTTAGTTGTTATTGCGTGCCGACCATGCAAATCCATGTGGCGTAAGAAATAATTTCTGACTTATTTATTCAATTACCCACATAATTTGTGTAGACTGCAATGTGGTTTTGACAGATATATTTACATACAGATATTTAACACAGTGAAAGTAAGGGAGACATATAGCCGCTTTACTTGTTCGCGTACTCGATTATTTTGCAATTCACAGTTACGGGTTGGTAGAGGGTGCGCAGTACCACTTTAGACTATTTCTCTGTCATTCCAGTCTCGAATAGCACATGGGGAAAATAAACATGAAAATCTTTCCCTACGAGTTCTGATATATGTTATTTTATCACAATGGTCATTCACCCTATCCACATCGCAGTCAACAAAATATTTTGGGATTGTGAGGAGAATCACGCTACAACGAAAAAATTCTTTGTTTTGACGATTTCCGCCCCAACTCGCTTATCATATCCTTAAATCACTCTCCCCTACTTCATGATATTACAAAACGAGCTCCCCTCCTTTGAAATTATTCGATGTCTTCCGTGAGTCCTATGTGGTTCCTGCATTGCACAATAGTACTCCCGAAGAGCATGGTCGAGAGTATTGTGCATAGTCCCTCTAATAGATTTGTTTCACCTTATAAATGATCTGATTCGCCTTATTTTCTGTGCGGTGGTTCCAGGCTAAGTGTTTGTAATTCCTGGCACTTTCCTTTGGCCATTGAAATTTCATTCTTTTCTATAGTATGGCTGTAAATGGGTATAGAATACTACGTAATATTTCTCTGCGTAATCACACTTGGTTTTTATATTACGTGTATGGTGACCAATTAATTCTGCCTCTTGAATCATATCATGTTGTTTTCTCAGATGATAAGACCTCTGTGATTAGTGATCTGTCCTGGCTTCGCATGGGTAACTCAAAGTATCTGTGGCCAAATGATTTACGTGGCATAGCGGTAATTTTTTTACGGGCCATTGTGAAGAGTTATGATTAAAAATCAGGGGACAGCGTTAGGCAACTGAACACCATCGCTGTGTACGCTGAAGAGCCAAAGAAACTGGTACACCTGCCTAATATCGAGTAGGGCCCCCGCGAGCACGCAGAAGTGCTGCAACACGACTTTGCGTGGACTCGGCTAATGTCTAAAGTAGTGCTGGAGGGAACTGACACCGTGAATTCTGCGAGGCTGTTCATAAGTCCGTAAGAATACGAGGGGCTGAAGACCTCTTCTGAACAGCACGTTGCAAGGCATCCCAGACTTATTCAATAATGTTCACGTTTGGAGAGTTTGGTCGCCAGCGGAAGTGTTTAAACTGAGAAGTGTGTTCCTGGACCCACTCTGTAGCAATTCTGGACGTGTTGGGTATCGCATTGCCCTGGTGGAATTGTCCAATGGTATGAATGCACAATGGTATGAATGGATGCAGGTGATCAGACAGGGTGCTTACGTGCCTGTCGCCTCTGAGTCGTATCTAGACGTATCAGGGGTCCCATGTTTCTCCAACTACACATGCCCCACACCATTACAGAACGTTCAATAGCTTGAACAGTCCCCTGCTAACATGCGGGGTCCATGGTTCCATGAAGTTGTCTCCATACCCGTACACGTCCATCCGCTCGATACAATTTAAAACGAGACTCGTCCTACCAGGAAACATATTTCCAGTCATCAACAGTCCAATGTTGATGTTGACGTGACCAGGCGAGGTGTAAAGCTTTGTGTCGTGCAGTCATAAAGGGTACACTCGTATACCCATGATGTTTCGTTGAATGGTTCGCATGCTGACAGTTGTTGATGGCCCAGCATTGAAATCTGCAACAATTTGCGAAAGGGTTGCACTTCTGTCACGCTGAAAGATTTTCTTGAGTCATCTTTGGTCCCTTTCTTGCAGGATCTTTTTCCGGCCACAGCGATGTCGGAGATTTGATGTTTTACCGGATGCTTGATACTCAAGGTATACTCGTGAAATGGTCCTACGGGAAAATAGCCAGTGCATCGCTACCTCGGAGATGATGGTCCCATCGCACGTGCGCCGGCTATAACACCACGTTCAAACTCGCGTAAATTTTGATAACCTGCCATTGTAGCAACAGTAACCGATTTAACAACTGGCCAGACACTTGTCTTATATATTTTTTGCCGACCGCGCGCCGTATTCTGCCTGTTTACATATAACGCTATTTTAGTACGTATGCCGATACCAGTTTCTTTGGCGCTTCAGTGTAACTTACCGTAACCGGCATTACTATGCGAAACAGGTATCAAAGGGGCTGCGGTCGTTGACCCACTTTCTGCCCGACACTGGCTGTAAGGGCAGCCCATTAGCTGGAAAACAGTGCTGGCCACTGCTCCCGCCGCTGCAGGCGGCGCCGTGGCTCATAGCTCCCCATCTTGCTACGAGACGTCATTCCAAAATCAAATCAAATACAGAACAAATGGTTCAAATGGCTCTGAGCACTATGGGACTTAACTTCTGAGGTCATCAGTCCCCTAGAACTTAGAACTACTTAAACCTAACTAACCTAAGGACATCCGTGCCCGAGGCAGGGTTCGAACCTGCCACCGTAGCGGTCGCGCGGTTCCAGACTGTAGCGCCTAGAACCGCTCGGTCACCCCAGCCGGCAAAAACCGAACAGGTAACATTCGTGCCTCCAGAGAAGTTTCCGACTCCAGTGCGAATTTCAAAACCCCTCCGGTCGACTCCGCGCAGGGTAAGATTGCCGATGCGCAATGACCAATTTTCCCCCAAAGCGCTTGGCGAGGTCATGCGATTGTTGGAAAGGAGAGGCCGACAGTGGTTTCGATCTTCCGGCCGGATGGCGATGACATCACCGAGGCGCACACCCTGCAATCTTTCTCAAATGATTTTACAGAAACTATTCCGTAAAAGAAATTGATTTTTGCATTACTTATAGCTTTGTATGTAAGGTTAATGATAATGTGCCCATCATCTCATTAATGATCATAATTATTGTGATATTTAGATGGAAGTAACACACTGCTCGAAGTCCGGAAAAGTTTGCAATGAAAAATAGGGGTCGCTATAATTTTTCATTTGACGCATTTCACGCAGGATGTAGCTGCATATGAAATTTAACTATCACATTACTTTTTTCTCTTTTTAGACTTGTCTGTAGGTTCCTATTTGTTACTAACCTCGAGGAAATTGATCTGATGTAGCACACTCATTTGTAATCCAGCCGTGCAAGCGATAAAGCCATTCCTCGTGTTTCATAAATTGTTTGAGATATCGAATTGAGCTTTTGGCAAATGATAGCACGCAAAGGGAATAGTATTTTTCCATATGGTTATTAAGCAAAACTTCATTATCCCAATGTTATTCCACTAACCACAAACTTTTTCGATATTATAATGTAATTTTTAGCAACCATCGACAGGTGATGAAACTAGAAATGCTGTGGTTTTTGGGACAACAAAAGTGAAGACATTACACACTTACTTTTTACTGAGGATGTCCTTTTTCGTGAGTTTCTGACCTTACTTTTCCTGAGTTCCTCACTCAATAAACTAAATAAATCAGTGTTTCAGAACTCTCGCGCAATTGCGTCTGCACAGCATGTTAGTGAGGTGACACTATGTAAACTTCGCAAAAGAAGAAAATTTTAACATATCAGTAAGGAAAATGTGTAGGCTTTACTCAAAATTCGTCACTCATGACGCTTCTCTGAAAGTCACAAATGGTTAACAAGCCAAACGAAAGTAAATCGCGGCCTTTTCAATGGAATTCTTTTTACATAATAACCAAAGCAAAGGTAACAGACGTTATGAATAGTCACCATGCACGTGTTGGCGAGGAGGTGCTCCACTTAATATTTGCAAAAAATGTGAGTTTAGGCTTCAGCTTAAAATGGCATTTCCCCTCCAGCACTCTGCATTTTCCCTGCAGCGCTGCTCGTAACTCCCACCACTATTATTCTCCCCACATATGCCCTGCCTACTGGCCATGGTGTTTTGGGCGAACTCCAGTTCCTAACTTAGGCTTGACATACAGTCAGAAAAAGGTCGCCAGGTACTTTATAATATGTATGGAAGATGAATATATGTATGGGTGTACATATTGTGGTCATAACAAATACGTGGCCTGGAGCACATTTTCCAACTGGACGTCATTTTCTCAACTACATTTTCCCTAACCAGTTATCTAATGAGGGAAAGAGGACCTACAGCTTAACGTGGAATCCGAACTGCATTTCATTTCTGACGAATCTTCACCTTATTGAGAAGTGCATTCTCGGTTAAAAGGCTACGTGGAAAATAAGTGGTATGGGCAGCGTTCGATCCAACGGCCTTTGTTTCCCGGCACGTGCTTAACGGCCTTTTTTAATCTTGTTCCTCATTTTTTCTCGGCATTTGGTGTATACAGACGTCACATGACAACGCTTCAAGTTCATCGCTGAACACTTCACTCAGTTTTTATATTACAGAGGGCAGCAGATCCACTGACCGAACTTGATGAGCTACTGTGCTGGCCCCACTGGACCACCTTCGCTTTTTCTTTCATTCTCTCAGTTTCTTCGTCACATTTCGTCAGTTCTTCTTTGCTTATGTTGCATAAAACCTCCGACATACCATCAATGCCAAAAATAGTCTAGTATATCGCATTACAGAAGCAGTGTAGGAGCTTTCCCGCGTAAATAAGGCGACCGTCATGTTACTAGCGAAAGCGTGCAGCAGAGTGAAAACAAACACCGTCCAAACAGGCCTTGGAAGGCCCAAAGGAACCGACAGGCCACCGTGTCATCCTCAGCCCTAAGGCCCCACCGGATGCAGATATGGAGGTGCACGTGGTCAGCACACTGCTCCCCCAGCTGTTGTCAGTTTTTTGTGAACGGTGACGCTGCTTCTCAGTCAAGCAGCTCCACAATTTTCCTCACAAGGGCTGAGTGCACCCAGCTTGCCAACAGCACTTGGCAGACCCTGAAAAGGGGAATGAAAAAGTAGATACTTTGGGCAAGGATGCTGTGTACACTTGTTCAGTGAAATATGATAAAGTGCCGCCCGACCACATTCTTCATATCTTAAGGATCCGATGGAATGAAAATCTCCAATAGTTGTACAAAATAAAATGGAGACACTATGCTGCAGTGTTACCTTATCTCCCATCACGTCTTTGATACCAAAATTGCGGGTACAGCAGGTACTCTATACTGACACTGGCACGACTTCATTTCAATCATGGTAGATTCCGGAATCATCTGCACCGCCTCAACATGACCACATCTTCTTCATGGCAGCACTTAGGAAGTTGTTTATTACATTTTCTTCGGCTGCCACTGAAGATATCAACAAACTACGAAACGATTATAGGCATCTATATCTACTCTACATCTACATCCATCTGACATCTTCTGGGAATGCTTTTCCTAAAATTATTAAAACCCCTTAGTAGCATAACACACAGAAGTATATAGGCTACTGTACGATTTTATAGCATAGGGCCAAATAAGAGTATAGGAAAAGCGAATTTTTACAGCATAATATAGAAAATATGTTAATTTATTTAGATCAATTATTCATGTTCAGATTAAATAGATGTAAGAGTTATTGTTTTTATGGTCAGATGCTGGGGCTGTATTGGTGGTACCCAAAAGCCATTAATAAATTAAAAAAACTTTCACTTTGGGTTTTTTTTTTCTTTTATACAGATAGGTGTCAAGCCCTCTGACCAAACACGCTTTTTTCTTATTTCTTTCGATATGTTCCTTCATCGTTTTTTCGTTAGTGGTTCTGTGCGGATGTCGTATGACGCCCTTCACATTCCACCGATGGGAACTTTATTCAGTATTTTTGTTACAGTGGTTGGTCGGTCCCTGGTCGAACATGCTGAGGTACAACACCGGTTACCAAAGCATTGATTTTGTTCAAGCTTTGCGGCAGCCATACCACTATGAGGAAATGGCATCGTTTGCACAGTGGCAGGGAATTTTAATTCATCATAGTTCAGATAACTTCTACGAAATACACTCCTGGAAATTGAAATAAGAACACCGTGAATTCATTGTCCCAGGAAGGGGAAACTTTATTGACACATTCCTGGGGTCAGATACATCACATGATCACACTGACAGAACCACAGGCACATAGACACAGGCAACAGAGCATGCACAATGTCGGCACTAGTACAGTGTATATCCACCTTTCTCAGCAATGCAGGCTGCTATTCTCCCATGGAGACGATCGTAGAGATGCTGGATGTAGTCCTGTGGAACGGCTTGTCATGCCATTTCCACCTGGCGCCTCAGTTGGACCAGCGTTCGTGCTGGACGTGCAGACCGCGTGAGACGACGCTTCATCCAGTCCCAAACATGCTCAATGGGGGACAGATCCGGAGATCTTGCTGGCCAGGGTAGTTGACTTACACCTTCTAGAGCACGTTGGGTGGCAGGGGATACATGGGGACGTGCATTGTCCTGTTGGAACAGCAAGTTCCCCTGCCGGTCTAGGAATGGTAGAACGATGGGTTCGATGACGGTTTGGATGTACCGTGCACTATTCAGTGTCCCCTCGACGATCAGCAGTGGTGTACGGCCAGTGTAGGAGATCGCTCCCCACACCATGATGCCGGGTGTTGGCCTTGTGTGCCTCGGTCGTATGCAGTACTGATTGTGGCGCTCACCTGCACGGCGCCAAACACGCATACGACCATCATTGGCACCAAGGCAGATGCGACTCTCATCGCTGAAGACGACACGTCTTCATTCGTCCCTCCATTCACGCCTGTCGCGACACCACTGGAGGCGGGCTGCACGATGTTGGGGCGTGAGCGGAAGACGGCCTAACGGTGTGCGGGACCGTAGCCCAGCTTCATGGAGACGGTTGCGAATGGTCCTCGCCGATACCCCAGGAGCAACAGTGTCCCTAATTTGCTGGGAAGGCACTGCGTAGGATCCTACGGTCTTGGCGTGCATCCGTGTGTCGCTGCGGTCCGGTCCCAGGTCAACGGGCACGTGCACCTTCCGGCGACCACTGGCGACAACATCGATGTACTGTGGAGACCTCACGCCCCACGTGTTGAGCAATTCGGCGGTACGTCCACCCGGCCTCCCGCATGCCCACTATACGCCCTCGCTCAAAGTCCGTCAACTGCACATACGGTTCACGTCCACGCTGTCGCGGCATGCTACCAGTGTTAAAGACTGCGATGGAGCTCCGTATGCCACGGCAAACTGGCTGACACTGACGGCGGCGGTGCACAAATGCTGCGCAGCTAGCGCCATTCGACGGCCAACACCGCGGTTCCTGGTGTGTCCGCTGTGCCGTGCGTGTGATCATTGCTTGTACAGCCCTCTTGCAGTGTCCGGAGCAAGTATGGTGGGTCTTACACACCGGTGTCAATGTGTTCTTTTTTCCATTTCCAGGAGTGTATTTATAAAGCAATTACACAAAACTTCCTCGTGAATCAGTGTATCTATTAGTCAATATCGGGACAAAATCCTTCAGTACTGCCTAAGATTAGCTTGAACATACAGAGCCTGAATATTCAGACAGAAAACGCCGCACGAGACTTCAATTTATACACTGTGACAGAAGTCGTGAGCTGCATATACAGATGGCGGAAGTATCAATTACACAAGTATAAAAGGGCAGTGCATTGTCGGATCTGTCATTTGTACTCAGGTGATTCTTGTGAAAGGGTTTCCGACGTGATTATGGCCACAAGACGGGATAACAGACTTTGAACGGGGAGTGATAGTTGGAACTAGACACATGAGACATTCCATTTCGGAAATCGTTAGCGAATTCAATATTCCGAGATCCACAGTGTCAATAGTGTGCCGAAAATACCACACCTCAGGCATTACCTCTCACCAGGGAGAATGCAGTGGACGACGGCCTTTACTTAACGACCAAGAGCAGCGGCGTTCGTGTAGAGTTGTCAGTGCTAACAGACAAGTAGCACAGCGAGAAATGGCCGCAGAAATCAATGTTTGCGTACGAGTAACGTGTCCGCTAGTAAAGCGTGGCGAAATATGGCGAGTGCCTTTGCCAACAGCACGACATCGCCAACAGCGCCTGTCCTGGGCGTTTAATCAAATCGGTTAGACCGTAGACGAGTGGAAAACCATGGCCTGGTCATGTGAGTCCCGGTTTAATTTGGTAGGAGCTGGTGGTAGGTTTAGAATTTGGTGCAGACCCCACGAAACAATGGACCCAAGTCTTCAATGACGCACTGTGCAAACTTAGGGTGCTCAATGATAGTGTGGGCTGTGTTTACGTGGAATAGTCACTGTTTGGTTAATTGCTTTACACTTAAGATTATGGCTTAGTTGTTTTGCCATGCTAGAAGGTTTCGATTTATAAATGCGATTTTATTTTTAAACAATTTATACTGCCTTTTACACAGTCGTGTGTTTTACTTTCCGAGGCTAGGACCTTCCCAGTACTACTATTTGCACTTTTTATATGGCATTTAAGTATGCGCCTAATTCCACATACTGTATGTCAGTACATGTTTTATTCTCAGATGCCCATTTTGAAAGCGAAGTAATTTTAATTACTTTTGAATACATTATAGGAGTGGCAGTGATCAATGTGTTACAAATATTTACTATTAAAAACAGTCTTGATCACGATTTATTTATCAAGGTGACCGGTTTCGACCACTGAGTAGGAACCTCTTACTGTTGGAGAATGACTGTTTTTAATAGTAAATAGAAGTAATTTTAATTAATGACTAGGCACACTGCATTTTAGCTACTAATTTTGCGATACTCTTGCACCCTAGCTACAGTGCCCCCTGCTGGTCTCAGTTATTTGTACAAATACCAGACGCATCGAGGCCATCACAAGCACTTGCTATGTACCTACTTGTGTAATTTGACGCTGATACCTACATCAGAATATTTTATGGTATGTATGGATGGTATGCATGGCTGTTAATCATGAAAATATTTTTTTTTATTTATCTTATGTATCACCAGGCCTTTTCTAGATTTAGCTTTAGCTAACTGAACATAGTTGGTTACACCACTGTTTTTGTTTGTAACAGATCTGAAGATGACAGTAGCCGAATCGGTAATACTGAAGTGTAAAAGTTTCTGTGATCAAGACTGGCTTGTAAAATAAAGTACGTGGAACAGAACGGATCCTGTGGGTATTCGGCTGCTTGAAGACGATTTGCAGCCATTCATAGACATCATGTTCCCAAACAGCAACGGAATTTTTATGGATGACCATATACCATGTCACCGGGCCCCAATTGTTCGCGAATGGTTTGAAGGAAATTGTGGACAATTAGAGTGAATGATTTAGCCACCTAGATCGTCCGACGTGAATTTCATTGCCCAGTTATGAGACATAACAGAGAGGTCAGTTCGTCCACAAAATACTGCACCGGCTAGACATTCGCAGTTATGGTCGGCTGTTGAAGCAGCACGGCTCAGTATTCCTGCAGGGCACTGCAACGACTTGCTGAGCCCATGCCACGCCGAGTTGCTGCAAGACGCCATGTAAGAGAAGGTTCGAGACGATGTGAGGAGGTATTGCAATATATTGATTATTCCTTCCTCCTGCAGTGTTATCTTCAAGCTGTGAGAAAGGACAGGTGTTCCAAGGCACGGAAGCAGAGACGATGCTGAGCGCAGACGAAACTAGGATAGATGTTGTTAGATGAAGTAAACCGTAAGGGGAGAGCCTTGCGAAATGCAGACGCCCCCAGACGCGGTCCCAGAGCGCTAGTTACTCTTCAAGGAATTAACATGTAACTTCATATGTCGTCTAGACGCTGTAGTAGATTGTCACCGTAGAACTTTGTAACCAACAGGCACGTACTAGTTTCTGAAGCCAGCTTGATACCAGCCCGGAGAACAGCAACGTCAGTAGGCTCACAAGGGTTAGAAAGAGAGCGAAAACGCCAAAAACTGTTGACCCAGCAGTCCCTACTCCGGGGAGCCCGAGGGGCGGGGCTAAATGACGTATAACAGTAATGTTGCAAGCCTTATTTGGCAGAGCAGTTACGCTTAGTTTTCAGCTGAACAATGTTGATACTAAATACGGACTTAGTGCAACTGCATTAACATCCCCGCCTTAGGAGCAGTAGAGGGGACCTAACTAAACCATGATTGGCAGGCACCTGTAAGAGACCTGCGGGATTGGCTGGGTGGCTTTAAATGGGAAAAACAGTGCCCCCACGCGACTCTTTAAAACCCCTAGATGCCGCATTTCGGCAGAGTTCTCAGTCAGCCGATCTGGGCGTCGAATCCGCGTCCGTCGACTCCAGCCTCGGTCCAGCTCCGCGTAAGTCTGCCCTCACTCACTTGGAGTGCCTCAGTGAACAGTGTAACTTTCAGTATGTTTTGTTTTGCAACTAAGTTGTTGCCTTAAGATGCTGCTAGTGTTTGCTACTGTGGTCAGCATCCACTTCTGGGACTTCTGCCCTGGCTTCCGTTGTAACAGTGTTATTCATGCTTTTTCTGGCCCTAGAACTAGCCTCCAGTGTATTAGTTAGTCCCGTCTAGAATAAAGAATTATTTCAAAACCCTGTTTGTCCAAGAGTCTCCACAACGAGTTCCCTACCGAGTCTCACCACCTGCATTTCTAGTAAATGCCTGTACTAGTGTTGGTCAGATAGAAGAAAGCAATTAAAGGCCTTCACTGTGAAATGGCCTTCTGCCTTCTGCTCTGTACCGCTCGGGAGCGCAGACTGACCAGCAACCCCCTTTTCCCCCTTCCACCTATGTCAGGATACGATAGTATCTCATTGCTTTTGTCGGCTCGATGTATTACTATTCTCGTGTCAGAAACATACATAAAACACAGTTTATGCAATTGTTGACAGATCAAAGCAGTTTATTTGTATATGAACTAGCGACCCCTTTGCTTCTTTGCTTGGATAGCGCTAATGGCCGGGCCATTAGTCTTGCTTATCTGTAATTTTGTTTACAGGTCACTATGTGTAGCTATGATTAATATTCATAGGATGACATTAGGTGGGTTGGTCGATTCGGGGCATATGACCAAACAGGGAGGTTATCGGTCCCATGTCCGCCTCGATAGCTTAGTGGCTACCGGGACGGTAGCTCAGCGTGTTCGGTCAGAGAGGTGGTGGCCCTCTGCAATAAAAATTCAGAGTAAAGGAATCAACGATGAACCTGAACGGATGTCATGTGACGTCCGCCCCGACCAAACGCAACGAACTATATCGAAAAAAAAAACGTGGTCAGCGCGACGGAATGCCATGCTAAGGGGCTCGGAACCGATTCCCGGCTGGGTCGAAGATTTTTCTCCGCTCATGGACTGGGTGTTGTGTTGTCTTCATCGCCATCTCATCCCCATCGACGCGCAAGTCGCCGAAATGGCGTCAACTAAAAAGACTTGCACCAGGCGACCTGTCTATCCGATGGGAGACCCTAGCCACATGACATTTCATTTCATCGGTCCCATTCGATTAGGAAACGATGGAGAAGGAAGTCGGCAGTATCCTTTCAAAGGAACCATCCCAGCATTTTCCTGAAGCAATTTAGAGAAATCGCGGAAAACCTACATCAGGATGGCCGGACGTGAGTTTGAACCGTCATCCTCCCGAATGATGTTAGGTAGCTAGATACCATTACTTTCTTATAACTTAAACGATTATGCAGCACACACCAGCAAAGTTCTCAGGGGATAGAATGTTAGGCGTTCCATATTTAATTGACGTTGGGAATGTCACCTTGTGGCAGTGATAGTAGCTGTAAGCTACAATAAGACCGGGTCCACTCGATCGCAGCGCCAATTCGGCACGAGTTACCTCTGTTTCTGGCCGCCGCCTCCAGCGCCAGACTGGTGTAAGCTACAATTTCTGTGTAACCTTCTTCTGCATTTCCCATCATGCCCCTTGCGGGCATTCGAACAGAAAATGTATGAAATGAGGTGACGAAAGGATGTGTGGTGGCCCCCAACTACGTTCCGTCCGACTCAGAGTTGCAATATTAAAAGTTTGGCTGGTTTAGTTGTCTAGGGGCTGGGATACGTAGTTGCCGCATTAGAGGCCAAATACTGCTGAGTCTACAGTACACGATAAGAATACACACATGAATCGAATGCTCGAAGGTTTCTATCACTCTGCAATTGCTAATTATGAAAGTAACATATAAATTTATAAATGAAAGATGACAATTAAATAAAATCTGCAGGTATTATCTCAACGACTTTAAATGATGAGTATGATAGTAGAAGTACTTTTGAGAATGTGGTATATTTCTGCAAAACACTTATTGGTGTTGATGGTCCAGCAATTAAATAAAATATAAGTTGAATAACAGGGAAACAATAGATTCCAATTGCACGTAATTAGTTATGAACAACAACATAGCTCGCGGGATATTCACTTCTAAACGCACACTACGTCTTCACCGCAGAAGCCACGGAAATCACACAAGAGCACAGGTCGGCACTCCGAAATATTTCTATTCTCCGCGTCCACGCTCAAACTGCTCCACTGTCCAAGTCTTTCCACTGACCGTGCGTCCATCGCGCTGTCCTTTCCGCGTGCAGCACTCATTCCCGTGTTCTGTGCCGTACCGTCCAGAACTGCCGCCCTGCTCAGGACCACTTCGTGTCCCCTCCGGAAACGCGCTTCCATCCGGTCTCCCCATTCACGAGCGCTTTGATTAGCTAGAGCGCTGGCGCCATGTCTTCATGGCAACGCACAGTCACAAACGTAACGAAACATATTCTAAATATCGGATTTACATTTAAATAACTTGAAATTAAATAAATATTCCTATGGCTGGACCATAAACACGCTCTAACACACATTAAATACATGAGCATAGTAAATAAGCATATATCAAAAGAAAGGAAGCAAAAGGTAGGCCAGGAATCTAATGTCTCTGTGCTTTCTAACACACAGTAAATATTTAACCACTTTCTTCATGAATAGTATATATAGGATATACACAAAAACATGGATGAATAAATACATTTATAAGCATGCTGCTACCGTTTTTTTTTTTTTCTGTAATTGTCGAGTACTTATGGCCTGATGCGATCAATAGTAATCGGCCACTATGACCTTCAATAACTCATGTACTATTCAAGTTACATGCCTATAATTCATACCAAATTAGGTTCACACTAATAGCTTTCTAAAGGCACGGCGATCGACAAAATCGGATGAAGCGTTTATATTTTGGAAATTCGTTGCTGGCTCTTACTTGTATAGTTTACCGTCAGATACTAAACTTTAAACTAATAAAGATATTGAAAATCTGATTACACAATGAGAATCATGGTGCAAATAATAGAAATGAGCATGTTTCCTTTTGAGGTATCATGATTCATCTGGCTACTATTAATTTCTATACGAATTGTGAAATGTCTGCCATGATGGTTTCACAAAGCCCGCCATCTTTGGCACTCTTGGCATACAAGTCTCTTTCATTGACACCGCGTCACCCTGGAATTCCCAGCCACGTGGCTGGACCATGCGCTGGAGCTACCCCTCTCGTCCGGCTAACGTTCGCAACCACGTGTTTGCTGCCGGGCCCCGGCTGGCTTAGCGGCTCGTGCGGCCACGCCAACTTAGAATATTTCCCGTTACCTCACACCCTTACAAATTAACTCTGTACTATCATATACTTTCTCATCAGTTTAATATCTGATAGGTCTTACACATCAGGTCGTTTACATAGTCGGCGGTAGTGCGCGCCGGCCTCTGCGCAGTGTTAACCCAATGCAGCCTGGCGCTTCAGTTAGGCGCCATACACCTATCACCATTAGATGGCAAGTGGTCGGGCACTTCAATTCATTATAGATCAGCCAATTTGCATGAAATATTTATAAATTATATACACAAACCTTGCTTATGAATCAGTCTATCTATTACTGAGAACTATATCAGCATTCCTAAAGTAGCTCCTGACATTAGTCCGAAAATACAGACAGAAATTGCGGTAGGGTACTTTACATGTGTACAGATAGATAGAAAAATATATGAGTAGTTACATAGGAGACGTTCAACTGGTATTTGACTGTAGTGCTTGTTGTCAATATGTCAGCCCCTGCTGCCCTGAAGCGCAATCTGACACCACTATAGTGTACAGTACGGTTGTTGATGATATAACACATATCAAGCAGCATTTTGGTCTGTAATACAGACAATCGTGTTACAACGCTCCATGCTGACTATTTTGTGTATTAACAGACAACGAATGACGTCTTATACACTGGTGAATGAAACCATTATAACCACCTACTTAAAAGCCCATTGGTCCACTTCTGGAATGCAAGTCAGCACGGATTCCACGTACCATGCATTCGACAAGTACATCATACTTTTCTAGAGGGTTTTGGCACCAGATGCCTATGCACAGGTCACACACTTCCCGTAATTTACGGACGGTTGGTCTGTGGCGCGGAGCTGTCGCCCGATAGTGTTCCAGGTGGATTTCGCCGGATTCAGAGAAGCCTAATTTGATAGCCAAGACATCAACACGAGTACACTATCACGCTTCTCAAACCATTGCAGCACAATTTTGCTCTTTTGATAGGGGCAGTTATCCTGCTGGAAGTGCCATAGCTGTTGAGGAAGACATGAAGCATAAGCGGTTACAGGTGGTCCCTAATAACGTTCATGCAGTCCATGGTGTTCGGCGACAGACGATCCCTACGTGTTCCCATGTTGACCCAAGCACCTCGTCAGTTATGAGGGCCGCGTGGGATTAGCCGAGCGGCCTAAGGCGCTGCAGTCATGGACTGTGCGGCTGGTCCCGGAGGAGGTTAGAGTCCTCCCTCGGGCATGGGTGTGTGTTTGTCCTTAGGATAATTTAGGTTAAGTAGTGTGTAAGCTTAGGGTCTGATGACCTTAGCAGTTAAGTCCCATACGTTTCACACACATCTGAAGATCAGTTATGAGGCACGCGATCATCGAGATTAGATCGCGGATCAATGGAGTCCTTTCGCCTGGTCGGACGAATCCTGTTTATTGCTAAACCAGCTCGATGGTCGTTTCGATATACGGCTTCATCCAAGGGAACGGCTGCACGAGACATGCAGCTCTCCACGGACGTAGCCCGATGGGAGCAGTATAATGTTATGGGGACATTCACCTGGGACCTGCGGTAGTAATCGAAGGAACCATGACAGCTGTAGACTACATGAACGTTATTAGGGACCACCTCTGACCGTCCGCAGCTCGTGGTCTTGAGAGCCGGCACGGTAGCTCAGCGTGTTCGGTCAGAGGGTTAGCTGCCCTCTGTAATAAAAAAAAACTGAGTGAATGGATCAATAACGAACTTCAAAGGGCGTCTGGGGACCTCCGCCACGAACAATTGCAACGAACTATAACGAACAAAATGAGATTAAAAAAAAAAGAGGTAGCGTTCTCGCTTCCCGCGCACGGGGTCCTGGGTTCGATTCCCGGCGGGGTCAGGGATTTTTTCCTGCCTCGAAATGACTGGGTGCCGTCTTCATCATCATCATTCATCCCCATTACGGTCGGAGGAAGGCAATGGCAAACCACCTAGTACAGCTGTGCCGGTTCCCGCATCGTCGCCTATGCTCCTTGGAGTATGGGACCTCATCATCATCATCATCTCTGACCCCCTTGTCTTCCTCAACAGTTATGGCACATCCAGCAGAATAACTGCCCTTGCCTCTGTGGAACACTGTGCGCTCATCTGTGTGCTCCAAAACGCTTGTTTCTCCGTCACCAGTGCACTCTGCCGTCAGCACAGATCGCCACCTACCCTACTTTAGAGACCGGCAAGCCTCCGGTCTCTACGTTCTGTGATGAGCTATGGACGTCCAACTTCCTGTTGCCTACTCGTGGTGTCGGGATTCTTCAACCACTTTCCACATACGCTCACGACAGTAGCAAGCGAACAGACTACCGGATTCTCCGTTTCCGAGATGCTCGTTCCCAGGCACTGGGACACAACAGTCTGGCTTTTGTCAAAGTAGCTTAGGTCGACGAATTTCCCCATTTGCATCACTTATCGTCGCTAGAATGATTCCTCATTCGTCTCTTCTCCACTCGCCTACTTCTCTTAGTGCGTCACGTGTCCTCAGCACCACCAGGCAGCATACAGGCTCGCGGAAGACAGTAGTCATAATGTTTTGGCTCATCAATGTATGTTTCATTTAGTAAATTTTTTTTCTGATGATGGGTTTGGTCGAAACACGTCAAAATGAATAATAAGCACACTGCGATCTGGATAATTTCTCTCTGTAACTGTTAGAGATAAATTATTACAATAAACTTTCCGGTACATTTATCGAAACACTAAGAACCACGAAAGTGTGAAGAGATTATAATCCGTGTTATTTTACAGGAAAATATAAAACTAATTTTACTTCAGGTTACTGTCCTTGAATGTGTATTTAGGACTGCCAGGAATGCTTTAAATGACTCTCTTCCAAGCAGTAACATGCTAAGAGTTTCCATATACTCAGGCAGAGCAGTCAGCGAAAGTAGAGGAAGGAATGGTTGTCATATTTGTAGATATTTTCAGATTACGATGCAGTTTTGCGATCTGCCTTCGTTGAGATAAATGTAATCCTGACGAAAATTAAAACAAAAAGCTGTAAGAACAGCTGAAGCAACCGCAACTCATACATAAAAATGAACCACTTATTTACAGACACATCCGCAAATTTGAAAGGTACTGCTAAAAAAGTCGACGAGTACTACATGCGCCTGGATGACACTGCAACCAAACCTCAAATTCATGTTCTTACAGCAGTGTCTCAGCTTTTGTGACTCACGGGGTTCGCCCAGTTGTAAGGGTACAGGTATCGATTCTGTACTTGACGCGTGGAATCTACCACTACGCTTCTTTGCTGCTGCGCAACGGTACCGCTGACAGGAATGCCCCACATCGATATTTCTGGACTGGACAGACTGGCAACTGGAGATCGTTTGGGGTGAAGAAGTGAGTCAGTCGCACTACGGCCATCACCCGGGTAGGACGCGTATGTACATTACTGGCTATTAAAATTGCTGCACCACAAAGATGATTTCTCATGCACAAACAGCAGTTGACCGCCGTTGCTGGTGAAACGTTGTTGTGATGCCTCGTGTTAGGAGGAGAAATGCGTACCATCACGTTTCCGACTTTGATAAAGGTCGGATTGTAACCTATCGCAATTGCGGTTCATCGTATCGCGACATTGCTGCTCGCGTTGGTCTAGATCCAATGACTGTTAGCAGAATATGGAATCGGTGGGTTCTGGAGGGTAATGCGGAACGCCGTGCTGGATCCCAACGGCCTCGTATCGCTAGCAGTCGAGATGACAGGCATCTTATCCGCATGGCTGTAACGGATCGTGCAGCCACTTCTCGATCCCTAAGTCAACAGCCGGCCGCGGTGGTCTAGCGGTTCTAGGCGCTCAGTCCGGAACCGCGCGACTGCTACGGTCGCAGGTTCGAATCCTGCCTCGGGCATGGATTTGTTTGATGTCCTTAGGTTAGTTAGGTTTAAGTAGTTCTAAGTTCTAGGGGACTGATGACCATAGATGTTAAGTCCCATAGTGCTCAGAGCCATTTGAACCTGAGTCAACAGATGGGGACATTTGCAAGACAACTACCATCTGAACGAACAGTTCGACGACGTTTGCAGCAGCATGGACTATCAGCTCGGGGACCATGGCTGCGGTTACCCTTACGCTGCATCACAGACAGGAGCGCCTGCGATGGTGTACTCAACGACGAACGTGGGTGCACGAATGGCAAAGCGTCACTTTTTCGGATGAATCCAGGTTTTGTTTTCAGCATCATGATGGTCGTATCCGCTGAACGCACATTGGAAGCGTGTATTCGTCATCGATATACTGGCGTATGACCCGGCGTGATGGTATGGGGTGCCACTGGTTACACGTCTCGGTCACTTCTTGTTCGCATTGACGGCACTTTCAACAGTGGACGTTACATTTCAGGTGGCTCTATCCTTCATTCGATCCCTGCGAAACCCTATATTTCAGCAGGATAATGCACGACCGCATGTTGTAGGTCCTGTACGGGCCTTTCTGGATACAGAAAATGTTCAACTGCTGCCCTGGCCAGCACATTCTCCAGATCTCTCACCAATTGAAAACGTCTGGTCAATGGTGGCCGAGCAACTGGCTCGTCACAATACGCTTGTCACTACTCTTGATGAACTGTGGTATCGTGTTGAAGCTGCATGGGCAGCTGTACCTGTACATGCCATCCAAGCTCTGTTTGACTCAATTCCTAGGCGTATCAAGGCCGTTATTATGGCCAGAGGTGGTTGTTCTGGGTACTGATTTCTCAGCATCTATGCACCCAAATTACGTGAAAATGTAATCACATGTCAGTTCTAGTATAATATATTTGTCCAATGAATACCCGTTTATCATCTGCATTTCTTCTTGGTGTAGCAATTTTGATGGCCAGTTGTGTATGTGATAAAAGCGATTGCGGTTAAAATGTTAATTTTAAAGCACAAAAATAATTTCATATCCGGAAATTGTTATACAATTAAAAATGGCGACCGTCATGTAAGGAAACAGCGATAGTTAACTCACAAAAGCTCATGACAAATAGGGTGAGTGCGATCAGAACAAGTAGGGACGTGATGTTGAAATTAAAGTAAAATTAATTAACTGTGTTGTATAAAAGTGTTCACATACTGCAAAATCTTCATATTATTACAATATTTTGGAAGGAAGCGAGGTACAGAACAGTGTGGAAGAATAGATAGGGCGTGCGTCGTAGCCTCATGGTCAGAACTTCAGTTATCGGCACATGTATCTAGGGAGTAAGTTTGCCTTCCAAAACTTGCTACTTATGACAATCCGTTGCGTAGTTTTGCAGCGAGTAAACTAGAGCAAGTAATAACGAAGTATAAATCAGTAAATTGTGCGGAGTGGCGGCTTACACAGATTACATTCCATCATTGACGTTTGAATTCCTTTGCATCGCATGTTACGTACACTACATCACCCTTTGACAACCAACGAAAATTAAACGAAGTTAATTAAAATTCAAAATTTTTTATGATGTCCTACTTCATCTACCGAGCGCATTTAATTAAATTTAGTCCGTTTAATGTACGGTACGTTTGCGCTAACGACAGTAGCTCATTTGTTCACCAGTGCTCGGTCCCCGGGGCTGCCTTACGAACAGGACAGTATTGAGTTGTGAAAGAGAAAGAAGGAGAATTGTAATTACGATATTATTCAAATTATTATATGGGTTGAGGACTAATCTCAAACGAAAACTATGTAGTATTACTAGGCGTACTCGACGAATTGCCATTCAGACTGTTCACTTTTAGGAATGTGAGCTCTCACCCGCTGTCTACGCCTCCATCAACATTGCTGCAAATCGTTGCGAAGTACGAGGCAGAGAGTACTTTAAATTGAACCATATTTTAAGGTAACTTCTCATTCCGTTCAAGGACAGAGTGACTTGTGCTCCTCTGAGAGAAAGACTACTTGCGTGATTTTATCTGTAGGATATGTAAGTGATAGATACGTAGGGACCCGAACGTTACTGTAGTTTCTCCCGTAATATACTGTCCTTGACGTATTGAATTAAATTTCTCGCAAGACATGTGGCGTCTTTCTTCGAATGTCAGCGCGTTAAAATTTTTCAACTTGCCAAATACACTGTGTCGTTGGTAAATAAGCATGTGACCTTCGCAGCGCCCTTCTTTGTACGTGCTTTGACGTTACCCTGGTATCCGATCTGATATACACTATCTGATCAAATGTATGCGGAAATCTATTAGTAGATATTAATGTGGGCGTCTTTATGATAATTTGAACACTCCTGGGAACACTTTCTTTTAACTGTAGTGTCTGAAAGTCTGTGGAGTAATGGCAGGCTGTTCTTTCTCAAGAGCCAAAATGAGATGGTAGCGATGTTGGATGCCGGGTTCTGGAGCAATGTCGACATTCTACCATGTCCCAAAGGTGTCCCACTTGGTTCAGGTCGGAAGACTGGGCAGGCCAGTCCACTTCAGGAATGTTATTGTCCACGAACCGTTGCTTATAGATACTTTTCTACCGTGGGGTACATTGTCTTGCTGATACAATCATCGTACCCGAACAGTTCCTCCACTATACGAAGTGCACAATGCTACAAAATGTGTTCGCATTTTTCTGCATTTGTTGTTGTTGTTGTGGTCTTCAGTCCTGAGACTGGTTTGATGCAGCTCTCCATGCTACTCTATCCTGTGCAAGCTTTTTCATCTCCCAGTACCTACTGCAACCTACATCCTTCTGAATCTGCTTAGTGTATTCATCTCTTGGTCTCCCTCTACGATTTTTACCCTCCACGCTGCCCTCCAATACTAAATTGGTGATCCCTTGATGCCTCAGAACATGTCCTACCAACCGATCCCTTCTTCTGGTCAAGTTGTGCCACAAACTTCTCTTCTCCCCAATCCTATTCAATACTTCCTCATTAGTTATGTGATCTACCCATCTAATCTTCAGCATTCTTCTGTAGCACCACATTTCGAAAGCTTCTATTCTCTTCTTGTCCAAACTATTTATCGTCCATGTTTCACTTCCATACATGGCTACACTCCATACGAATACTTTCAGAAATGACTTCCTGACACTTAAATCAATACTCGATGTTAACAAATTTCTCTTCTTCAGAAACACTTTCCTTGCCATTGCCAGCCTACATTTTATATCCTCTCTACTTCGACCATTATCAGTTATTTTGCTCCCCAAATAGCAAAACTCCTTTACTACTTTAAGTGCCTCATTTCCTAATCTAATTCCCTCAGCATCACCCGACTTAATTAGGCTACATTCCATTATCCTTGTTTTGCTTTTGTTGATGTTCATCTTATATCCTCCTTTCAAGACACTGTCCATTCCATTCAACTGCTCTTCCAAGTCCTTTGCTGTCTCGGACAGAATTACAATGTCATCGGCGAACCTCAAAGTTTTTATTTCTTCTCCATGAATTTTAATACCTACTCCGAATTTTTCTTTTGTTTCCTTTACTGCTTGCTCAATACACAGATTGAACAACATCGGGGAGAGGCTACAACCCTGTCTCACTCCCTTCCCGACCACTGCTTCCCTTTCATGTCCCTCGACTCTTATAACTGCCATCTGGTTTCTGTACAAATTGTAAATAGCCTTTCGCTCCCTGTATTTTACACCTGCCACCTTTAGAATTTGAAAGAGAGTATTCCAGTCAACATTGTCAAAAGCTTTCTCTAAGTCTACAAATGCTAGAAACGTAGGTTTGCCTTTCCTTAATCTTTCTTCTAAGATAAGTCGTAAGGTCAGTATTGCCCCACGTGTTCCAGTGTTTCTACGGAATCCAAACTGATCTTCCCCGAGGTTGGCTTCTACTAGTTTTTCCATTCGTCTGTAAAGAATTCGTGTTAGTATTTTGCAGCTGTGACTTATTAAGCTGATAGTTCGGTAATTTTCACATCTGTCAACACCTGCTTTCTTTGGGATTGGAATTATTATATTCTTCTTGAAGTCTGAGGGTATTTCGCCTGTCTCATACATCTTCCTCACCAGATGGTAGAGTTTTGTCAGGACTGGCTCTCCCACGGCCGTCAGTAGTTCCAATGGAATATTGTCTACTCCGGGGGCCTTGTTTCGACTCAGGTCTTTCAGTGCTCTGTCAAACTCTTCACGCAGTATCATATCTCCCATTTCATCTTCATCTACATCCTCTTCCATTTCCATAATATTGTCCTCAAGTACATCGCCCTTGTATAGACCCTCTATATACTCCTTCCACCTTTCTGCTTTCCCTTCTTTGCTTAGAACTGGGTTTCCATCTGAGCTCTTGATATTCATACAAGTCGTTCTCTTATCTCCAAAGGTCTCTTTAATTTTCCTGTAGGCGGTATCTATCTTACCCCTAGTGAGATAGGCCTCTACATCCTTACATTTGTCCTCTAGCCATCCCTGCTTAGCCATTTTGCACTTCCTGTCGATCTCATTTTTGAGACGTTTGTATTCCTTTTTGCCTGTTTCACTTACTGCATTTTTATATTTTCTCCTTTCATCAATTAAATTCAATATTTCTTCTGTTACCCAAGGATTTCTACTAGCCCTCGTCTTTTTACCTACTTGATCCTCTGCTGCCTTCACTACTTCATCCCTCAAAGCTACCCATTCTTCTTCTACTGTATTTATTTCTCCCATTCCTGTCAATTGCTCCCTTATGCTCTCCTTGAATCTCTGTACAACCTCTGGTTCTTTCAGTTTATCCAGGTCCCATCTCCTTAAATTCCCACCTTTTTGCAGTTTCTTCAGTTTTAATCTACAGGTCATAACCAATAGATTGTGGTCAGAGTCCACATCTGCCCCTGGAAATGTCTTACAATTTAAAACCTGGTTCCTAAATCTCTGTCTTACCATTATATAATCTATCTGATACCTTTTAGTATCTCCAGGGTTCTTCCATGTATACAACCTTCTTTCATGATTCTTAAACCAAGTGTTAGTTATGATTATGTTGTGCTCTGTGCAAAATTCTACCAGGCGGCTTCCTCTTTCATTTCTGTCCCCTAATCCATATTCACCTACTATGTTTCCTTCTCTCCCTTTTCCTACACTCGAATTCCAGTCACCCATGACTATTAAATTTTCGTCTCCCTTCACAATCTGAATAATTTCTTTTATTTCATCATACATTTCTTCAATGTCTTCGTCATCTGCAGAGCTAGTTGGCATATAAACTTGTACTACTGTAGTAGGTGTGGGCTTCGTATCTATCTTGGCCACAATAATGCGTTCACTATGCTGTTTGTAGTAGCTTACCCGCATTCCTATTTTCCTATTCATTATTAAACCTACTCCTGCATTACCCCTATTTGATTTTGTGTTTATAACCCTGTAGTCACCTGACCAGAAGTCTTGTTCCTCCTGCCATCGAACTTCACTAATTCCCACAATATCTAACTTCAACCTATCCATTTCCCTTTTTAAATTTTCTAACCTACCTGCCCGATTAAGGGATCTGACATTCCACGCTCCGATCCGTAGAACGCCAGTTTTCTTTCTCCTGATAACGACATCCTCTTGAGTAGTCCCCGCCCGGAGATCCGAATGGGGGACTATTTTACCTCCGGAATATTTTACCCAAGAGGACGCCATCATCATTTAACCATACAGTAAAGCTGCATGCCCTCGGGAAAAATTACGGCTGTAGTTTCCCCTTGCTTTCAGCCGTTCGCAGTACCGGCACGGCAAGGCCGTTTCGGTTATTGTTACAAGGCCAGATCAGTCAATCATCCAGACTGTTGCCCTTGCAACTACTGAAAAGGCTGCTGCCCCTCTTCAGGAACCACACGTTTGTCTGGCCTCTCAACAGATACCCCTCCGTTGTGGTTGCACCTACGGTACGGCTATCTGTATCGCTGAGGCACGCAAGCCTCCCCACCAACGGCAAGGTCCATGGTTCATGGGCATTTAGAGTTTTCGTAATCACTGTGCGGGCACCACACTCTAACCCTGAAAAACTGCCATACCAGGACGACATCTCCTCCGCACTTCTCTGGTAGTACTACACACGATGGTGCCTTACGTTCTCTAGGCATTCGACAACCCTTGAAACGTTTTGGTTAACTTTTTATTTATATATTCATAATAATACTTGGGCTTTTAGATGGGACAGTAGATATCGTGAGCCTGTCACAGATAACAATGAGAAAGGAAAAGTGTTATTTTACTGCTAGTTTGGTTCTCCTTAAACATTGTTTACTCAATTGTTTAGGCTTATGCAGTCGTCTACACAGGAAATAAAATTAATAGGTGTTTGCTTAACTACCAATATTTTGAGTTGAGGTATGTAATGTTTTATGAAAGTACTTTTACTTTTCTTATCTTTCGCATTATTTAGAAATAAAGACGGCAGATTGAGACGTTTTATGTCTGGTATGTTTGCATATGTCCATTGACTCATCTGTAAGAATTACTGGACTCAAACGTCTTGGATTAGTCACAAGAGTCACACTTTACCTGTACGTCATAATCGTGCTGTTTACTACACTTGAGCTTGTTTCATAGTTAACAAAGTATTCACGGGAACTGTAAAGGATAGTAGGGGGCTTAGGAAGAGGCAGGTATATAGAAATGGGAACACCTTTACGATGTTCGTATGTGTGCATGTGTTCCTTTCATCTTATATACTTGTTACAATACTGAAAGTCACATAGTGATGTTGCATCAAATAAAACGTTACAAGATCCGACGATATCAGCGTAGATCTGTCGAAGCCGATCGTACTAATAAAAACCATTGCTTGAAATCTCGGCAAACTGGATCCTTCAATAATAATATAACTTTCAGATTGCACCCAAACTGACGCAATGTGAGGTTTCTTCCTTTTCTTCTTTTTTTGATTTTAGCGTATTTCCCATTACCTTTATGGCTCTCCCTGGAGAGCCAGTATGCACTTTCGTCTCTTATTATGGTATATTATTGTCGCATCTCTTTTTGTTCCAGAGTGCTGTTGTTTTCTCTGTATTCTGCTATGTGGATTGGGGTACTTTCACTGTTCAGTGCTGTTATATGCTGTTGTTGTTGTTGTGGTCTTCAGTCCTGAGACTGGTTTGATGCAGCTCTCCATGCCACTCTATCCTGTGCAAGCTTCTTCATCTCCCAGTACCTACTGCAGCGTACATCCCTCTAAATCTGCTTAGTGTACTCATCTCTTGGTCTCCCTCTACGATTTTTACCCTCCACGCTGCCCTCCAATGCTAAATTTGTGATCCCTCGATGCCTCAGAACATGTCCTACCAACCGATCCCTTCTTCTAGTCAAGTTGTGCCACAAACTCCTCTTCTCCCCAATTCTATTCAATACCTCCTCATTAGTTACATGATCTACCCATCTAATCTTCAGCATTCTTCTGTAGCACCACATTACAAAAGCTTCAATTCTCTTCTTGTCCAAACTATTTATCGTCCATGTTTCACTTCCATACATGGCTACACTCCACACAAAAACTTTCAGAAACGATTTCCTGACACTTAAATCTATACTCGATGTTAACAAATTTCTCTTCTTCAGAAACACTTTCCTTGCCATTGCCATTCTACATTTTATATCCTCTCTACTTCGACCATCATCAGTTATTTTGCTCCTCAAATAGCAAAAGTCCTTTACTACTTTAAGTGTCTCATTTCCTGATCAAATTCCCTCAGCATCACCCGACCTAATTCGACTACATTCCATTATCCTCGTTTTGCTTTTGTTGATGTTCATCTTATACCCTCGTTTCAAGACACTGTCCATTCCGTTCAACTGCTCTTCCAAGTCCTTTGCTGTCTCTGACAGAATTACTATGTCATCGGTGAACCTCAAAGTTTTTATTTCTTCTCCATGGATTTTAATATCTACTCCGAACTTTCCTTTTGTTTCATTTACTGCTTGCTCAATATACACATTGAATAGCATCTGGGAGAGGCTACAACCCCGTCTCACTCCCTTCCCAACCACTGCTTCCTTTTCATGTCCCTCGACTCTTATAACTGCCATCTGCTTTCTGTACAAACTGTAAATAGCCTTTCGCTCCCTGTATTTTACCCCTGACACCTTCAGAATTCGAAAGAGAGTTTTCCAGTAAACATTGTCAAAAGCTTTCTCTAAGTCTACAAATGCTAGAAACGTAGGTTTGCCTTTCCTTAATCTATCTTCTAAGGAACGTTGCAGGGTCAGTACTGCCTCACGCGTTCCAACATTTCTACGGAATCCAAACTGATCTTCCCCGAGGTCGGCTTCTACCAGTTTTTCCATTCGCCTGTAAAGAAATCGCGTTAGTATTTTGCAGCCGTGGCTTATTAAACTGATAGTTCGGTAATTTTCACATCTGTCAACACCTGCTTTCTTTGGGATTGGAATTATTATATTCTTCTTGAAGTATGAGGGAATTTCGGCTGTCTCATACATCTTGCTCCCAGATGGTATAGTTTTGTCAAGACTGGCTCTCCCAAGGCTGTCAGTAGTTCTAATGGAATGTTGTCTATTCCTGGGGCCTTGTTTCGACTTAGATCTTTCAGTGCTCTGTCATATCTCCCATTTCATCTTCATCTACATCCTCTTCCATTTCCACAATATTGTCCTCAAGAACATCGCCCCTGTATAGGCCCTCTATATACTCCTTTCACCTTTCTGCTTTCCCTTCTTTGCTTAGAACTGGGTTTCCATCTGAGCTCTTGATATTCATACAAGCGGACGGCATGGTACAAATTTTAAACGTGCATGAAATTCACTGTATTCATGGACCTCTGCCCATACTAAGTCACAGGAACTATCTGCTTGAATGTCGCTTGTGAGCTGGAACACACATTGCATTATTTTTTCTTACGTAGTGCTTCTTGTTTCTGTCGTAGTGCAGATCATCACAATTACGGCTTTTCCCTCCAAAACCTAGGATGCTTTCTCTGTAAATACCAGAGCTAAACAATGTAGAACAACAACGTACGTTACAAGCATAGCATTCTGTATTACTTCATTTCGTTATTTCTAACATTTTAAAACTGTACGGCGACTTTAGATGACATGTCAATCATAGACGTCCTTATCTCTATTTAGTGAACGTATTTTCAGTCATGTTTTGAAAATTGTCCCGCTACACTTCATTAGATAGTAAATTAATATGGAGTATGTCGTTCTTTTTTTCAAACATTCACATACCCATTTGTTCTTTCCTTATTGTCTTTTGGGCATGCAGTTGTAGTAATTAAAGTAGGCACAAATGCAGTGATCAAAAGTGTTTACAGCGTTCCTTTCTTGTTGCTGCCATAGCGATGGACTGTTTCTATCGCAATCAGTAAGCGTGAAAGGAAGGTACCGTACAGACAGAGGAATCAATATTTATACTTGGCAAAACTAATTACATACTGACATCATTGTCGGTATTGCTTTCGTTTCTCGAAAGTTATAAATATTTCGATTTCGGAAAAGAAACTCTGTATTTGGCCAAGATGTAGAAGAAGAAGGTCCCTTACGTACTGGTTGTATCGAGTAAGATGTGGAGACGGCGGTTTGAAAGCGGACGGAAGTAGTACGAGGAAGGGTGTCCCTTACCTGAGGGATTGCTACCTGGCGAAGGGGCAAGTATGGCAAATGTCCGGCGTGGCAAATGTCCGGCATTCCTCCCGAACCACCAACCAATTTAAGCATGTAATCTTCCTAGTATATCGTATACATGCAATGAGTAAAATTTACTGATTTGCTATCTTTAATGTGGAGTTGTAGCTATTGTGCCATTATTCACAGATTTATGAAGTACTATATTTTTTCTTCTGTCAGAGTTTTTAATTTCTTTTGAAGTGTACTATTTCTTTTAAATGCTAGTTTCATTCCGAATTTCTTAAAATTCCCGTTGATCTTGTGTGTGAGCTGACTGCGTTAAATCACGGCATAATATTCTATACTTTACTGTTATCTCCTTTGCTGGACTCTTTATGTATGACCTAGATGTCGGTATTCCTCTAATAATTCCGCCTGTTACTATTTCATGTTTATTATTGTGTCTTTACTCATCATAATACTGACAGATTAAAATTAGTATTAAGCTGTTGCATAAATTATTAGTATATTTGTGTTGCATGTCGCTATTCCGGTTGTTACGGGTTTATTTATCGATTGTCATTTTTCTTTTGTAGTCCATTGTTGCTGTTTGAGTTTACACATTGTCATTTGGAGATAGTGAGTGGAGCTGTAGACACTAGAAAATGGAGTGCCACGTGGGGAAATGGTAACATTTCTAACATATTCTTCTGTTTGAGTTCAGTAGAGAGACGACGCACATGAGCCAGCCAGAAACACTTAGGCGTGTGTGGGGATAATGTGACTGGATAGATCACGGCAAGAAAGTGCTTTTCTTGTTTTAAGGAAGATTGTTCTGATGTTAGTAACTCTCCACTTGGAGGAAGACGTTTGGGGTCTGATGAAGATCGCTTAAACGCATTAGTCCGCAACGATCTACTCAGTGTACCCGAGAAATGGCAGATATGATGAACCGTAATTATTCAACCAGAGTGCGACTTTTTCTAGCAATGGGAAAGGTTCAAAAATCGGGTGTATGTTTACCGCATGCTCTAAGCCAAAATCACATAAATCACCGCATGGCCGTCGTACATCTGTGCCTGATGGTTACCAATCGGCTCATGAACAACAAGGATCGTTCCCAGCCTGTATCGTTACTGGTGACGAGAAATGGTGTCGTCATGCTAACACAACGAAAACAAAGGGAGTGGTTGAGCCCAAACAAAGCGGCAAATTCCCGCACAAAGACCTGCGTGCATCCAAAAAAGATAATGATATGCAGCTAGTGGAACAGCAACAGTGTAGCGTATTACGAATCGCCGCGCGGGATTAGCCGAGCGGTCTTGGGCGCTGCAGTCACGGACTGTGCGGCTGGTCCCGGCGGAGATTCGAGTCCTCCCTCGGGCATGGGTGTGTGTCTGTGTATATGTCCTTAGGATAATTTAGGTTAAGTAGTGTGTAAGCTTAGGGACTGATGACCTTAGCAGTTAAGTCCCGTAAGATTTCACACACAATTGAACATTTTTTGTACTACGAATTGCTTTAACCATCATTGCTGACACTAACTGTCAACAACTGAGACGTCTTGCTGATGCAGTTCAAGAACTACGACGAGGAAGACTGGGTAAATTGGTGCTACTCCATGATAATGTCCATCCCATTTATGCTAGACTGATCAAAACAGGCGTTGGTTTGGGATGTCATTCCGAACACCCCTTATTAACTTCATCTTGTGCCTTCATATTTTCATCTTTTCCGCTCTATATCTAACAGCCTTCAAGGAACTTCCTTTCCGGATGAAAATAGTCTCCGAACATTACTTGATGAATTCTTCGTCAGCTGATTTCTACGGTCGCGGACTACAGAAGTTACCCCCGTGTTGGCAGGCGCTGTAAAGAGTGAAGGAGGCTATATTATTCATGACTAAAGACTCTGTTATGTGTATCTATTGTGTTTCTTAAGCTTATGAAAAAACAAGACTTAGCACCAACCTAGTAAATTGCTTGCCTAAGTCGCCAAAGTAATTGTTGCCGCCACTGTGTTACTACTGTGCATACGTCAACAGCTGAAAGCATCGTAGGCAGTCTTTGGTTGGCCTATGAATTCAACACTGCATCGCAACACTCTGTCGTGGATGACGATCGTAACTCTCCAGCCGTGCAGTCGGCAAACGAAAAGTCCGGTGTGGGTGCGCCTTATGTCAGCTATGTGCACTCTTTGACCAATAGTTTGTTTGCTTGTAAGCTCAGTTCAGTCGCTGTAATAAATATAAAGGACGACAAAGGAACATGTGCTATTATAAATAGCTACCTTCAGTTAAACTCGAGTACCCTATTTTTGTTGTAACATCAGACAGTACATCAAAAGTTTCACAAAAGCAGCGTTTGCCAAGCGCAGTACAGAAGAAGGTGACAGTGACCATTTATCCTGGTATTTACTCGTCGCCATTAAAACCACCTGGCTCTATAGAGCGAGCGTCACCTGCTGTGAACGAGGTTAACGGTGTAGCTGTCACATAAATTTTCAGAATTATTTTTAAGATTAAAAGAGTGGGGCATGTTTCTGTCGACAATTCAGACTACGCTGTATCGAATACTGAATTATGAGTAACTCTACTGGAAAAATTACAAGCACTGACGATGCACCACGGTTTCCTTGCCCGTGTGTACAACGGGTCTTACCTTGTCAGGTGCAACTTCAATCTTGATATAATCTGCCCGAAATTTCAGCAGTATCAAAGACATCGCAATCTTCATGTGACTCACTAAGGGTAAAATGCAGCAGTCTGTTACTGAACACTCGAAAAATCTACGAGAAGGCTTGTATCATCAGTCCGGAACCGCGCTAGGTTCGAATCCTTCCTCGGGCATGGATGTGTGTGATGTCCTTAAGTTAGTTAGGTTTCAGTAGTTCTAAGTCTAGGGGACTGATGACCTCAGATGTTAAATCCCATGGGTCTTGGAGCCATTTAGCTTTTATTATACGGATGAAGGCATCATGCGCATCACATCCAGCTTCTGTGAGTTCGAAAATTAACAAATCTTTGGGCTGTAACGTCGCATCGACGTGGAATCGTTAAAGATAGCAAACTAGCTCATTTTGAGAAGGAAAATCCTACAGAGATTATAACGAAAGGCACACATTAGTGATTTTTAGCTATAAAGCAAAGCGCTGAGATTTTTAAGACGACTTCTTCGATACGAAGGCACAGCTAATATTATTATCAAGTCTTCATTCGTTTGACCTAAATGATACAGTTTCTTTCAATTGAGACACGTAGACACACTATTCAGATAACAGCTTAGCCAAGAGTAGTCTCCCTCTCTCTCTCTCTCTCTCTCTCTCTCTCTCTCTCTCTCTCTCTCCCTCTCCCTCCCTGCCCCTCTCTCTCTTCCTCTCTGTCCCTCTTTGTGTGTGTGTGTGTGTGTGTGTGTGTGTGTGTGTGTGTGTGTGTGCGTGCGCGCTTGTGTGTGTATGGGAGAGAGAGAGAGAGAGAGAGAGAGAGAGAGAGAGAGAGAGAGAGAGAGAGAGAGAGCGTCTGTTTTTTCCAGTACTGCGAACCAAACTTGGTTAACATACGCCTTATTACCAGAATAGAATTATCAGAAGATAAGATCCTCCCCCCTCCCCCTATTTTTGTTATTGGGGATTGGGAATTAGTCACGTGTTAGTACAACTCTTGAAAGCCTGGAGAAATTTCAGGTCGCACGTATGTGACTATGTGGGAAAATGTGCTTTTGAGGTAAGATGCCCCTAACAGCTTTTCGGGATTGGACGGGTTTTGCGAAAGCGCTAAAAATAATGGAAAACAAGAGACAGTGGCGGAGAAATCGTAGTCTTTAGAGTTTCCAGGATGATGGATGCAGTCGCTGTTACATTTAGGTTCAGGTTTAGTTGAACAGAACGGATAGAACTCTGCCCAAACGTCTACGTGGCAATCAACTTGCAGGAGGAAACCTTATTATTTTGTCCTACCGAAGAAAGAGCCTCAACTTCATATCTTTATAATGGGAAACTTCAACTACAGAAGTTTGCTAATGGATGACCGTAGCATCACATTATTACTTCATTTAACGAAAGTTTCTTTAAAAAATTAATTATTATTATTGATAAGTTTCGATTTATTGATTTTTGCATTGGCAATTGCTTTACTTGGATTGTCTATAAGACTGTTTGAGAAGATGCGTCTACCGCAAACAATGAATCAAACAGAAGTTAAACTGACTGCCTAATTTCCAAGAAAGCGTGCTGAGTCGCATAATAAAGACAACTTCTTTACTTCACTGACATGAAATTTGACAAAACCGTAACTGATTTCAGAAAGAATGAAAGGAAGCCTCGTGAAATCTGAAATGTGGTTCTTCTTCTTTCTCTTTTTGACTTACCTGTGGCACTAAATAACGCTTTGGCAACTGCTTTCTGGAAACGGCTGCTGCTGCTACTATTGAAAAGTACTAAAGAAAGCGCGTCTTATTTTCTGAGCGGTAAACTAACTATAGGTGAACTCTGTGTGCAATGAGTCCACGTAATGGGTTTGCATTTTAAATTGCAATTGTGAAACATCTACTGAATGAGAAAGATTGGGAAGTAGATGAGGACGAAGTAAATTACGTTCATGGTGAGTCCTTTAAAAGGTGTGTTAGCTAATTTAGAAAAGTTTATTTACAATAATATTCTTCATTATAATAAACACTCACCAATAAATGATATTACAGCATATAATGTACATCGTAAATAAGAGAGGAAAGTGCCATGTTGGATACCAAATTGTTATAATAGTATTCAGGCAGCAGCTCACTCGCTGTTAAAGCAAAAGATATTAAGTACCACCTGATTACGAAGTCATCAAATCGATAAAAAAATCTTTCTCTCTCGCAGTAAATACACACATCAAAAAAAGTGTTGCATCAGCCCGGTTCCGAGAACTCCTGAAGATAGACGTTGACTGTGGATATTGTATCACACACACATAGTCCCTCTGACTGTTCAGAGATGTCACTAAACCCGCCCAAAGATGTAAACAACCATGCATGAGTAGCGCCTATTAGACGGAGAAGGTCCGACAGCCGACCAGTTCCAGTCATTCCACCAGAAAGAAGGTACACGGCTCGTGTTGTCTGTAGTTAAACCATGCCTGGACGGTCAATACTGCGATTCGATCACATCCGCATTGTTACTTTGTGACAGAAAGGGCTCTCAACAAGGGAAGTGTCCAGGCTTCTCGGAGTGAACCAAAGCGATGTTGTTCGGACATGAAGAAGATACAGAGAGACAGGAAATGTCGATTACACGCCTCGCTCAGGCCGCCCAAGGGCTACTACCGCAGTGGATGACCGCTACCTACGGATTATGGCTCGGAGAAACCCTGACATCAACGCCACCGTGTTCAACAATGCTGATCGTGTAGCCACAGGACGTCGTGTTACGACTCAAACTAGGCGCAATAGGCTGCATGATGCGCAACTTCACTCCCGAGCCGGCCGGTGTGACCGAACGTTTCTAGGCGCTTCAGTCCGGAACCACGCGACCGCTACAGTCGCAGGTTCGAATCCTGCCTCGGGGATGGATGTGTGTGATGTCCTTAGGTTAGTTAGGTTTAAGTAGTTCTACGTTCTAGAGGACTGATGACCTCAGATGTTAAGTCCCATAGTGCTCAGAGCCATTTGAACCATTTTTCACTCCCGACGTCCTTGGTGAGGTAAACCTTTTCAACCACGACACCATGCAGCGCGGTGCAGATGGGGTCAATAGCATGCCGAATGGACCGCTCAGGATTGGCATTACGTTCTCTTCACCGATGAGTGTCGCATATGTCTTTAATTAGACGTGTCTGAAGGCAACCCGGTCAGGCTGAACGCCTTATACACACTATCCAGCGAGTGCACCAAGGTGGAGGTTCCCTGCTGTTTTGGGGTGACATTTGGGGCCGACGTACGCCGCCGGTGGTCATGGAAGACGCCGTAACGCTGTACGATACGTGAATGCCATCCTCCGACCGATAGTGCAACCATATCGGCAGCATATTGGCGAGGCATTCGGCTTCATGGACGACAATTTGCGTCCCCATCGTGCACATCTTATGAATGACTTCTTCAGGATAAGGACATCGCTCGACTGGACTGGCCAGCATGTTCTCCAGACATGAACCCTATCGAACATGCCTGGGATACACTGAAAAGGGCTGTTTGTGGACGACGTAACCCACCAACCACTCTGAAGGATCTACGCCGAATCGCCGTTGAAGAGTGGGACGTTCTGGACTAACAGTTCCTTGAGAAATGTGTGGATATTATGCCATGACAAATACAGGCATTCATCAATGCAAGAGGACGTGTTACTGGGTATTATAGGTACCGGTGTGTACAGCAATCTGAACCACCACCTCTGAAGGTCTCGCTGTATGGTGGTACAGCATGCAATGTGTGGTTTTCATTAGTAGTCAAAAGGGCAGAAATGATGTTTATGTTGATCTCTATTCCAATTTTCTGTACAGGTTCCGGAAATCTTGGAACTGAGGCGACGAAATGGTTCAAATGGTTCAAATAGCTCTGAGCACTATGGGACTTAACTTCTGAGGTCATCAGTCCCCTAGAACTGAGAACTACTTAAACCTAACTAACCTAAGGACATCACACACATCCATGCCCGATACAGGATTCGAACCTCCGACCGTAGCGGTCGCGCGGTTCCAGACTGTAGCGCCTAGAACCGCTCGGCTACTCCGTCCGGCCCAAGACGATGAAAAACTTTTTTTGATGTGTTTATATCAGAAACCATTTTATAAATTCAGTTCGCTAAATAACGATGAATTTTCACCGTTCTTGTCATGCAGTCCTCTCGCCCGTGGGTCATTTCTCGATTACCCAATGTGGACTAACTATCTCTGCGACCAGCATCCGTGCGGAACAGCCGACGCGGAGATGTTATTGCAGACACGCAGCATCGCAGATGACATTGCTCGCTGTCTGAGAAACAAAGTAAGCGCGACTGCCGTCTATGTATCCAATTTATAAGGGAAAACCTCTCCGCCCAGAACTTCGCAGAGTAATTTTAACTTACTGCTACTGACAGAAGCGGTGCTCCGTCTCTCATTGCAGGTGGAACATAAAATAGCAACTTACACACACATCTTATTCATCTTAACAAACTTACTCTGAACAATTTAATCTTAACAAAGGTGGTAAGTACTTTAGATTAAAAAAGTACGTAACTAACAGGCAGCGGCCATATTTATTGCTTCAGACAACTAAGTGTGATATTATCGAATACGATTTAACATTATTATGACTTCCTCTAGCCTAACCGTCATTGAGAAGTAGTTATACAAGAGATTATCACAAAGTGACACCTATCGCCTCGAAAAACATAAAGTTAAGTGATATTTATGATTTGTCTATAAGTATATCGGCAGAACTGGAACACGTTGAAACCCGCATGCCACAGTAACTTAGCACGCCGCCACATGAGGTAAAACGAAACGGCTCGAAAAATGTTAAGGCTGTGACAGATGACCTTTTTAGGAAGGGCTATCGACAGGTTCCTTTGTCCTTTCCTAATCGTGTGTGATCACCGTCTCTAACGAACTGATGCTAAACTGGTACCCTGCTTTGTAATACTGTTTATCTTGTGTATACCAGGTGGTGGTCGTTAAGTGAGTCTCTGTATTACCGTAGCAAAAAACCCATAAAGAAGAGATGTTACACCATAACCATACGCGTTTCGAAATCAGTATCTCACTGTTTGGCCGACGGTGTTTAAATCACCGAATGATAAAACAGAATGTGGAAGCTCGTCTGTTCGATGATGAGAGCGTCGTTCTCCAGTCACGTGTAGCAGTGCTACAGCAGTTTTGTCTATACTGCATAAAAATAGCCTAATCGTACTACTTTCTTCACCAACAGCTGCACTCAAATTCTCATTTATTTGTCAGTAATAATAGCGCAGAATTCTCCGATAGTACTATCATACGCATCAGTGGTTGGCGCGTATACATGTATCATTAAGTACCTGTTGATTATATTCAGTTTCTAATTCAATTGTTCTTCTCAGTGCATTACGTTCCAAATGCTATTCATATACACACGTCGCCCGAATAACTTAAAAGTGACTGGCGCAGTAAAAAATCACACACACACACACACACAGTAAGAGAGAGAGAGAGAGAGAGAGAGAGAGAGAGAGAGAGAGAGACAGTGAGAGAGAGAGAGAGAGAGAAAGAGAGAATTGCCCGGGCATCCATTTTGTAGTAGTGAAGTATCGAATCAATTTCATTTCCATGTGTTTGTAAAAACACCTTTGAAACTGTGAAACACTCGTACAATGAAGTATACATAATGTACAAATGTGCAAATATAGTATCCAAATTATGAAACATGATTCTGGGCAATTTCTGCACGCTGGGCACGGCTGTTTAGCATGTCTACACTGCCATTTTGTAAACGACTCTATTGCAAAACCTCTTCATGGCTCTATAGACGGCTATCGTTTTCACCTAAAGCTGTTCGCGCTTCGCACTTGGAAGCTGTCAAAAGCGCTGCCAAGTGTCAGTGATGCCATCACAATGTGCCCTCGGTCAAACTCAGATAGAGCGTACACTTTTCACCAGCCTACACACGGACAGCACGCTCACTGACACTACATGCACTGTGCGTGTGTCTGACGCAGTCGTTCCCCGTCATGTGACGTTCCAGCGTCTCGACGGGTTCGTATCATATCGTATCGTATGATGTTATGGCCAATCAGTGTATATTACGGTGCCCGTGTTCTTACGATGTACTCTGCAATGACCTTCAGACACATGCTTGTCTCAAGAACACTGCTGCGATCGAGAGCTGTATCAAATACAACAAACGTATACGATCAGACACTCGCTGCAGCATGTATTGGTGACGACGAAAATCTGTGCCGGACCTGAACTCGATCTCAGAATTCCCGCTTTTACGCGAGCGGATCGCCTTAACTGCGGCCGCCATCCGCGTACATCGCCAGGACCGACCCAAAACCTCGTGTCTACGTCCTGTTCTCTCACAGTTGGTGTGATTGCCGTACAGGGGGAGACTTACTATTATTGTCGCGGCCTTGTCTTCGCACAAGATACTGCATTGCCAAGCTTGTCTTGTTACTATGGACGATACAATGTTCTTCGTCCGTGAAATTCTCAACAGGCGACGTTAGTGCCATCTACGTGGAGGTTACAAAATTAAAATATCGTTTCCTACACTAGAGACATATTGTTACGTAGAAGAAGGTGTAATTAGATGAATGACGAACACTAACTTCACTTAACGAAGCTTGTTTATTCACCACTTGCACATACAAGAGCGCGGAGCGAACTACCTCCGGCCAGAAGACATACGGTATATATACAGCTACAGAACATTCCAGTACAATGATTCTTGACATTTGTGGATCCTTCTAGAGTGTACTACAATGCTAATCCGGTGCTTCACCGTCGATTTATCTAATTTGCTCTTCACCTGTGGATTGAAGCATTCAGAGAACTCTTGAAGAATGGCAAGTAGCTGCTTCTGTTGTTCCTTAGTGAGATCTGGTGATAGTCTATCTAGAAGATCGCGTCTCGTAGTAGTAGCGCTAATTTCGCCCACAGACTCGGCATTGGAGGTTTCTATGACGCTCGGCTGTTCTTCAATCAACGGCTCAGCGTTTGCTACGCACGTGCGTCTTGGAAGGATCTGCGGTTCTCGGCGACAGTTAACTATCCACAATTCACCGAATCCGTTCTTAAAGGAAGTGACAGAGGCTGGGAAGACCAAGTTATTCTTCAGTAGTATGCTTCTTTTATATTCCACTACAAGATTCGTGGGTTCATGCATGGCATGTCACGTGGCGGTTACCTTTCTAGCGCTGACTGCAGGAATGATCACTTCACCCAGCACATACAGTCTCCACACACTCGGATGCGCATCTTCCTGTCCACAGGATCTCATCTCGCCTAGCATAATCTTTGAGCAACCACAATCTATAATTGCCTAAGAAGCTTTCAGAAAGTCCCATCCTAGAATGACGTCATGACTACACTCTTGTAAGACAATGAATTCTAAGGGCTGTCTATGGCCACTTATACCCACAAGAATGACACATCTTCCTGTAGGTTTTGCATATTTCCCATTAGCCACCTTCAGCAGAGGCGTTTTGCTGTCGATGAATACGGTTTTCTGCAACTGGTGACGATACTTCTCCGAAATGACTGAATATGATGCTCCAGAATCCACAAGAGCTTCGGCTGGTCTGCCATCTCCAAGTAAGGTCGCACCCTTTATTTTCCAGATTGCGGTGGCTAGGTGATGGGCTGGAGCTCCTAAACGGCGATGGAGACCTTGATTGGCGTGTTGGGGAGCGTCCTCTCCAGCGGCTAGCTTGCAGCGATGGTGACCTACGTCGTCCTGCACCCGCATCTTCTTGTTCATCTTCGTCGTCCCGGAGTTGGCGTAGGGTAAGATCGGTCTCCTGTCTTCTGGCGCTGGCGTCATCAAATATCCGCCGCATTTCTCGACAATGGCGCACTACATGCCCCGGTCGTCCGCAGTGGAAGCATACTGGTTGGTTATCCTGGGTCCTCCAGACGTCAGTCTTCCTTGGTGCCCAAACAGATTCCTCATGCGACAATGTACGAACGTAACTCCGCCTGGGTCTCGACTTTTTCGCCGTTTTAAAGGGAAATGAAGGACGAGAGATTGGGTTCAATGTCTGTTCCACTTTCTCCCTTATGACCTCTTGAAGCGTCTCGGTTTTTTGCTCGCCGTGCAATCCAAGTGCCTTCTGAACTTCCTCTCTGACTATCTGACGAAGAACACTTGTGAAATCAGTTGCTTCCTCCATCACAGACACCGATACGACGTCTGGAAGCCGTTCAAACATCTTGAGTTTAATTCCTCTTTGATGCATTGCCTCGATATACTGGCCCCATTTTATGAAGTCGTCTGCTGTCGAAACCTCCTTCAGGAGTAGGGCTTGATACATGTCCTCAGCAACACTCTTAATGAGATGTGCAACCTTATCTTCCTCCTTCATTCTAGGATCCACTATTTTACACAGCTCCAAGACGTCTTGAATGTAGGATGCTGTAGTTTCTCCTGGACACTGTGCCCTGCACTTTAAATTGTCTTCAGCCTTGTACTTCTGTCGTCGTGTGTCGCCGAAATACTTGCGCAGTTGCGCCTGGAATACTTCCCAGCTTGTGAACTTCTCCTCGTTGTTCTCATACCATTGCTTGGCAGTGCCCTCCAAGTAGAAAAACACGTTAGCTAAACACACCGTGTGATCCCATTTGTTAAATTTGACTATACGCTCATATACCTTCAGCCACCTGTTTGGATCTTGGTCATCGTCACCATAGAACCGGAAGGAAGTCTCATGTGTTGGCACACAGTCGCCGTCATCGTAACGTCCTCTTCTTCTTTTGTCTCCGATAGATTGCGATCTGCTGAATATGGCTCGAACTCGGGTTTCTCGCCACGTAAACGGCGGCTCTATCGTGGCCTGATTGGAGCCACCGTGTCGTCGATAATGTGCGCTAACACAAGTTCCAATGCCCCGGCGCCTTCACCAGAATAATTACACGTAGAAGAAGGTGTAATTAGATGAATGACGAACACTAACTTCACTTAACGAAGATTTATTCAGCACTTGCACATACAAGAGCGAGGAATGACCTGCCTCCGGCCAGAGCACATACAGTATATTTACAGCTACAGAACAAGTAACGAGCAGCCCTTAGTGGCTCGCCAACACAGTTTTCTTTATCTTTAATATTTTTGTGACTAATGCCCTTTTGGCATATTTATTATTTTATATATGACATATAAGTACTGCCAGTCTTTCACGACGATTCAGTACTTATACTCTATCATACGTTATTAGTCATAATTCTGTGTCCATGTTATTGAATATAGACGATTCTTTGATTTAAATTCTGAGGAAGACACTCCCAGCAGTGTCGAAACCAGATTAATTTGTTAAAAATAGTGACCGAGGGCCGATTTTCTTTCAATTGTTAGCTGTGGTTGTTCCTTCGCATTTGAACTTCACACTCACATCACCGAAAGTCACTTTGGGCAACTTAGGAAGGGTATGTCTGACTACTGAGTTCTCCTGACCGACCCATTCTGCTGTTACTGTTTCGCTTATGACAAAACAGTACAGCCCGCTCCCATTTGCACCGTGTGATCCGCCACTCGTGGTATCTAGCTGTCAGTTCCGGTTTAGACAAGTGTGTCTATATACTTTTAATCACACAGTGTATGTGTAACTTTTATTACAGGCAACGAGCGCTTCTTCTGCAGGCGACGAGAATGTACACTACTGGCCATTAAAATTGCTACACCACGAATATGACGTGCTACAGACGCTAAATTTAACCGACAGGAAGAATATGCTGTCATATTCAAATGATTAGCTTTTCAAAGCATTCACACAAGGTTAGCGCCGGTGGCGACACCTACAACGTGCTGACATGAGTAAAGTTTCCAACCGATTTCTCATACACAAACAGCAGTTGACCGGCGTTGCCTGGTGAAACGTTGTTGTGGTGCCTCGTGTAAGGAGGAGAAATGTGTACCATCACGTTTCCGACTTTGAAAAAGGTCGGATTGTAGCCTATCGCGATTGCGGTTTATCGTATCGCGACATTGCAACTCGCGTTGATCGAGATCTAATTACTGTTAGCAGAACATGGAATCTTTCGGTTCAGGAGGGTAATACGGAACGCCGTGCTGGGTCACAACGGCCTCGTATCACTAGCAGTTGAGATGACAGGCATCTTATCCGCATGGCTGTAGCCGAATGTGCAGCCACGTCTCGATCCCTAAGTCAACAGATGGCGACGTTTGCAAGACAACAACCACCTGCACGAACAGTTCGACGACGTTTGCAGCAGCATGGACTATCAGCTTGGAGACCAATGCTGCGATTACCCTTGACACTGCATCACAGACAGGAGCGCCTGCGATGCTACACTCAACGACGAACCTGGGTGCACGAATGGCAAAACGTCATTTTTTCGGATGAATCTAGGTTCTGGTTACAGCATCATGATGGTCGCATCCGTGTTTGGCGACATCGTGGTGAACGCACATTGGAAGCGTGTATTCGTCATCACCATACTGGCGTATCACCCAGCGTGATGGTATGGAGTGCCATTCGTTACACTTCTCGGTCACCTCTTATTCGCATTGACGGCACTTTGAACAGTGGACGTCACATTTCAGGTGTTACGACCCGTTGCTCATTAGATCCCTGCGAAACCCTACATTTCAGCAGGATAATGCACGACCGCATATTGCAGGTCCTGTACGGGCCTTCCTGGATACAGAAAAAGTTCAACTGCTGCCCTTTCCACCACATTCTCCAGATCTCTCACCAACTGGAAACGTTTGGTCAACGGTGGCCGAGCAACTGGCCCGTCACTATACGCCAGTCACTACTCTTGATGAACTGTGGTATCGTGTTGAAGCTGCATGGGCAACTGTACCTGTACACGCCATCCAAGTTCTGTTTGACCCAATGCCCAGGCGTATCAAGGCCGTTATTACCGCCAGAGGTGGTTGTTCTGGGTACTGATTTCTGAGGATCTATGCATCCAAATTGCGTGAAAATGTAATCACATGTCAGTTCTAGTATAATATATTTGTCCAATGAATACCCGTTTATCATTTGCGTTTCTTCTTCGTGTAGCGGTTTTAATGGCCAGTAGTGTAATTAAAGGATACGTATCCTAAAACCATGTGATGTCACTACCACCGTGAAAATGACTTGAACCAAAAATTTAATACGTTCCAGCATATATGTGGCACATTTCACGGAGATTTGGAAATTGTAACGTGCAGAGAGGCTAGAATTAACTTTTACAACATAATGTCATTTCTCGTTATAGTCTTAACAATTGCGAATTGGGTTATTTCAGGAAAAGATCAATCAAGGATCAGCTCGTTCGCAATGGAAGTCCTGAGAAATTCTTTGGATTGTCCGGACTGGATCATCTGAGGACTGAAGACATTCGGCATAGACTGAGTGTATAGTGTGTAAATGAAAAGGCCTGAAATTACCGAGAGAAATGTATCATCACAGAGACAGAAGAAGGAATTTGAAATACCGCAAGCAAATTCTGATATTCAAGCCTAACGAAAGAAATATCCTCGAAGCCCACGAAAATAGTGCAGTGATCGATAACCGAAAAAACACTTAACGATGAAACAGCCATTTCGTCTTATCACCACAGAGAAAACATCTCACTGCACAGGTATTGTCAAATACGAAATGTTTCTGAATCCGATTCCTGTAAATTCAACGAATGCAAAAACCGTTTTTTTTCGAAGTTACGCATGTTTGCTCCCGTCGTCGCATTCGAGTTATCAGGATGAGAAACTTCGTTTCTAGCACAATGTTGTTAGCTAAAAGGATACACGACGTCCCCTCCTGCACGTTACAATTTCCAAATCACCGTGAAATAAGTTTCGTGCACAGAGAGAAAGCGCGAATAGACGCATACTCTTTCCGCCACGTCGGCCCACGCGGCTGCAGGGTTCTACGTCATCAGAGCAACTCGGATTGAGCGTAGGAGGAACCGGCTGGTCGGAAAAAAGCGCCGCTGCTGCAGACGTCCAATTTCATTTCTCATTCGTGCTTTTGCAGCTGACTCCCGCGAACAATTGGGAAGATAGAATCACGTGCGAGAAGCATTCAAATGTAGATGAAATAGCCCTCGAAATATGCGTACATTTAAGTTCCTGTTGAGGGCATTTACTGGGAAAGAAAGAGATTATTGTAGACAGCACACGAAACCGTGTTTAAAAATGAAAGCACTCAACGTGCTACATTCCTGTGTCACGTTGTTGTTCCTGTCATTTGCCTCCGTTCGTAGGCTTATTTGATGCAGCTGTCCAAGCTACTCTATCCTGTGCGTGTCTGCAACCTACATGCATTTGAAACTGCTTACTATATTCATTGCTCGGTCTCTGTCTACACTTTTTACCCCTCTACCATTTCCTCCCATTACCAAACTGACAATTCCTTGGTGTCTCAGAATATGTCCTATCCACTCATCAATTCTTAAATTCAAATTACGTCACGAATTTGTTTTTACCTCACTTCGATCCAGTATTTGCTCATTATCTACTCGGTCTACCCATTCTTCCATAGCACCACATTTCTTCTTGTCTTAACTGCTTACAGTCCACGTTTCGCTAACATAGAAGGCTCTAATCAAGACAAACACCTTCAGAAAAGAATTCCTAACAGTTAAATTTACATTCGGTTTTAACAAATACCTTTTCTTTTAAATTTCCTTTTGTTATTGTTGCCATTCTGCATAATATATCCTCTCTACTTTGGCTATCATCAGTTATTTTGATACCTTAATAGCAAGAAGTGTCTAGTACTCTTACAGTTAGTCGAAACTAATTCCCTCAGCATCGCCTGACATAATTCGAGTACATGTCATTACACATTTGCGAGGTACCGGGGCTAGAGTGCATTTAACACTAAATTCTTTTAGAAACATATGTAAATGATGCTCTAAGACCCCCCCCCCCCCCCCCTCTATTCTAGCTCCGACTTTTGCTGTTGCTCATGGATTAAAAAGAAACGCAGACTGACTATAATCGACGCTGCAAGTGGAGTAGAAAAGAGTTTGGCACCTGCAATAATTTAATTTGATAAATAAGTTAAATAAAGGAAAGTTTCATTAACGTAGTGAGAAATGATAGGGTTTGTCTACCGATTAACAGAATGAAAGTTCTGTCCAAAATAACAATATGATTTATTATGACTAAACTCAGAGTAATAAACAGAAACACAAGAAACATTTACAATACATCAAATTGGATACTCAAATAAATGCTGTGAAGGTGAAGTTGTCCCTCAACTAGATTGTGAAAATTTATGACGAAGTGGTATGTGGAGCCAATTCCTTGCAACTCAAATCTTAAGAGAGACACGCAGCCAGCCCAACATTAATTGCTGCTACATTAGTGAGAACTCACACAATGAATACCCAAGACAGAACAAAGTTAGAAAAGACAAACAGGCGCGCTCTGCTGAGCTCTGATTATCACCTACCAAAATTGCCTGCTTTGCCGGTGCTGTGGACGTACATTACCAAGCTGTCTTCTTAACTGCAAGGACACGATCTGGCGTACCGGAGGCGATGGCTGGTTGCTTCAACGTCCCGTTGTGGTGACAATAATGTCACGAGTATAGCCCGAATCAAATTATCCTGGTCTGGTTGTTCCAGACTAAAGACTTCCTAGCAATACAAATGCGCCTCTGAGGGAGACGAAGAAGGCCCACCACAGAATCACTGACGGTACAGTGATTGATTTTAACAAGCAAAGTCACACAGTAACTCCGATACAGTCAACGTTAGCCAAAACTGCTCAAGACAGACAACATACACCTCTTGTACGCAGAACGCTCAATTGCCGATTGTACTCAGAAAGTTACGTTGAAGTAGAAACTTCAGCAACTTTGTCAAACAGTTACAATTAAATAAAAGTATATTAGACAGCCAACGGAAGGCAGGCTGTCCAGAGCAGCGAGAGCTCAGTCTTGTAACCTACTCCGACCGAAAGGCGAGAGCTGACTCCCACAAGAGCACCCGTACAAACCGAACACAGAACACTCCCGCCCCCTCGACAGTGGCCATGGTTAAACGTTCCAATCAGCAACTCGAAAACCGGCCGAAAATTCCAGTCTATTGCCGAAGCACTATCATTCCACCAATGGAGATTCTTGGCGCCAATTTCTGCACCGATTTTGCTACGTCACGGAGCTATGCCCTGAGCAAGCCAATCACAGTTACGATTTTGCAGAAAACGCGAGAATTTGCCCGCCAAGACTGCCTGTGAACACAAGTCATTCCCACGCCTCGCTGGTAGCCCACCAGAAAGTGTTTTCGCCAAGTTTCTGTGAAGTAACGGAATCTCTATCCCAGCTGCTCCTTCAGGCCCCTGCGGGCGTGTCTCCGCCGCTATTATGACAATGTCGGCATCTGGAAAGCATTCACTCAACCCCCTACACCCGTCAGCTTAACCCTTTCAAGATCAGCAGTTCCTGCCTGTCACCGGACCACCCGGGTGGCGAGAGACGCTGCGTGGGAAGTCCGCGTTTGAAGGAATACAACTTTTCACCACATGCAATTAGAGAGGAAAATCGAATTACTCAGAGTAATATAGAAACATGAGAGGGGGCTTCTGCCACCTCTCATAGCCCCTACGCCATTTTAGATTGTAATTGGTGAGCAGTTGGCTCACTTAGGAGCAAGGTAGTGAGGCAATCGCCCAAGAACAATCTTGCAAACTGACTCCACATGCCGCACTCTATAAAAAAATCACTGCAACTGAAAAATGCAGCGGATAGAGGGAGGATTATTTATGATGTAGCCAACTTCACCTTCTTAATATGGAACTCTAACACTCACATCACACATCCATACCTAGGGAGCCCCTTCCAAACACCGATTCACACATACATTCACGCTCTAAATATGGCCCGGGCATGTGAGCCAAATATGGAGCAGTTTATTCTTTACAATCAGAGTTGGAGTGCTCCGCAATTAAATGCCCAAAATGTTACAACAATTTCAATCATTAAACTAACCTGAACTCAATCACACATGATAATATTTAAGTTAACAATCTCTTTGTGAGCTTTCAGAATCTAATTACAACCTCTGATTCATTCTGTCTCCCTGCAGCAAGAATAACCTTTTCAAAATGTTCCCTGAACTGATGGTCCATTCACAATGCCAGTGGTGGTATCTGCTTCAGTTCATGGGGGCTTCAGGCACACAGTTTGCATACACACAACAAAAAATACAGAATACAAAAAAAACATGGTGTAGAGAACAATATAGTAATTTGTAATTTGTGTACCCTACTCTATCACTTACATAAGAATTACAGTGTAAATTCACAAACACATACAAGATATAACGTACATTACAAAAACAACACTAAAGAAAGAAATTTAAGAAAAAAAAAAACAAGGTTCATGGGGTGTCAAATTGTGCTTGCACATTGCACAATGTTCACGACTGTGCTGAGAATGAGGCACTAAATCACATTGTTAGAAATATTCGAAGCACTTCACAAATTCGTTAGTTTCTCTGAGGGGGTTGGTATGTTGAGTCATATGCATTGATGCACGTGGTTCCATGTCTTGAGCATCGGAGGGGGGCTTTTTGGATGGGGCGACAGTACTGACATCACATAGGGCTAAACGTCGTGTGTTGTTGCTACGTTGTTGCAACAGCAATAGGGTGTCCTGGAGCATCTGCAGTACTCTGTTGAGATTGCAGCGCAGCAAGGCCCACACATATGATCACGGTAGTACGGTAAGAAGGCATAGTGATAGGCTCTCCTCACGTCGATTAATTGTCTCTGAGGTCTACTAGTTGGGATACATCACTAGTCCAGGTCTCTTCTCTCCCTGTACAGTACTTTGCGTTTCCCTATATTGCAGTTCGATGAGGGATGATGGCACGTGGAGTGACTCCACAAGTGTGTGAGGTCATCCAGACAGGATCGAACTAGGAGCGACGATTGCTACAACTGCTCTCTAAGTGAGAGGAGAAGTTAGAAATGAGACAATTCATTTGTTAGAGTTTGTTGCACGATACTGCTTTGTGTATGCAGATCGGTCAATGCTAGTGAGTTGTAAACACTCAAATAGGTGATTATATAGCATCCCTTTCTGTCCTGAGGCACATGAGGCGCAGGTTCTGACACCTTATGTGATCGTGTACTCACGACAACGTGAAGGCTGCCACGTCCGGAGAGCTAGCTGGCTGTTGCGTGCTGGTCGCATGTCAGTGTCAACGGCCAGTCACACTTGCGCTTGTGGCCCGGCGAGGGCTGTCTGCCGCCTAATCCCTCAGGTATACAGCCCGGTGACTGTCAGCTTGTAGGACCGGACGCTGCCGCACCCTTCTCGTCAGGTGGCGCGCTGATGCTCCCCTTCTTGCAGATAGCCGATGACCTCTTGTTTTTTGCTCCGGCCGGCCTCTGCATTGCCACGATTCCCGTCATCTACACAGTTTTGACAAAGATCTTTTGCCTAACTTTTTCTCATGACCTTCTATGTTATAATAAATTTACATAACGGTACATTGATGGTCTGACATTTCAGACACTCTTATTTTAATTTTATACACTCCTGGAAATGGAAAAAAGAACACATTGACACCGGTGTGTAGTGGGCATGCGGGAGGCCGGGTGGACGTACCGCCCAAGTGCTCAATACGTGGGGCGTGAGATCTCCACAGTACATCGATGTTGTCGCCAGTGGTCGGCGGAAGGTGCACGTGCCCGTCGACCTGGGACCGGACTGCAGCGACGCACGGATGCACGCCAAGACCGTAGGATCCTACGCAGTGCCGTAGGGGACCGCACCGCCACCTTCCCAGCAAATTAGGGACACTGTTGCTCCTGGGGTATCGGCGAGGACCATTCGCAACCGTCTCCATGAAGCTGGGCTACGGTCCCGCACACCGTTAGGCCGTCTTCCGCTCACGCCCCAACATCGTGCAGCCCGCCTCCAGTGGTGTCGCGACAGGCATGAATGGAGGGACGAATGGAGACGTGTCGTCTTCAGCGATGAGAGTTGCTTCTGCCTTGGTGCCAATGATGGTCGTATGCGTGTTTGGCGCCGTGCAGGTGAGCGCCACAATCAGGACTGCATACGACCGAGGCACACAGGGCCAACACCCGGCATCATGGTGTGGGGAGCGATCTCCTACACTGGCCGTACACCACTGGTGATCGTCGAGGGGACACTGAATAGTGCACGGTACATCCAAACCGTCATCGAACCCATCGTTCTACCATTCCTAGACCAGCAAGGGAACTTGCTGTTCCAAGAGGACAATGCACGTCCGCATGTATCCCGTGCCACCCAACGTGCTCTAGAAGGTGTAAGTCAACTACCCTGGCCATCAAGATCTCCGGATCTGTCCCCCATTGAGCATGTTTGGGACTGGATGAAGCGTCGTCTCAGCGGTCTGCATGTCCAGCACGAACGCTGGTCCAACTGAGGCACCAGGTGGAAATGACATGGCAAGCCGTTCCACAGGACTACATCCAGCATCTCTATGATCGTCTCCATGGGAGAATAGCAGCCTGCATTGCTGCGAAAGGTGGATATACACTGTACTAGTGCCGACATTGTACATGCTCTGTTGCCTGTGTCTATGTGCCTGTGGTTCTGTCAGTGTGATCATGTGATGTATCTGACCCCAGGAATGTGTCAATAAAGTTTCCCCTTCCTGGGACAATGAATTCACGGTGTTCTTATTTCAATTTCCAGGAGTGTAGTTATCTATCAATGGCTATCATTATAACAAAATCTTGGTATATCTAATCTAGACATGGAAATAATCTATCTTGATATTTGTGTAGAGACCGATCTCACTACTGTATATGGTGTGTGACGCTATATTGGATGAACAACTAAATGTGCGGGCCTGCACCAATATTACTATTAATTATATAGATTGACAGTAGACATGCTCAAGAATTAACTACCATTTGCCAACGATCTACATTCTATGTCTTTTAAATAAATTATGTTATTGTGCTGGTCGAAGTTTTACTGTGCTATAAAGAACATGCAACTATTCTACTTTCGCTCACCCGTCGTCCCTCCATCTCAGGTCTGTGGTTTGGTGACCTGAAAAATAGCATCCCAACACGCGCGCGCCAAACACTTGTGGTAGAAAACCCCCACAGTATTAAGGATCTAGTTATTGTTAAATCCTAAAGTTTAACTTATCCTAGTATATGGTACTCTCTCTCTATCTCTCTCTCTCTCTCTCTCTCTCTCTCTCTCTCTCTCTCTGTCTCTCTCTCTCTTTACCTTATACAACACTCTTACATAATTCCTGTTACGCTGAGATGTCTCGCTGCTCGCCGCTATTGACGACAGTGATGTGCGCGCCGTACGACATGGCCTCCGAGTTCTCACTACGCCACACTGAAACTCCAGAGGTTGGGTTAGCCATGGCTATACAAGACAATAAATTTATAGTTGCAACTTCTTTTTCTATGTGAGGAGGGTTTTCGCGATCAAAGCACACCTTTCCAGAGGCAATGTAGAATGACCAAGCCAGGACTGGTTCCTGTTGAGGATTCCGTCGCCCACCACACACCAGCTACACAGAATGTCACGAATCTCCGAGTATGATTCCTTGGTTATTCATCTGTGACAGTCACAAGCAGCACGCTAAATCCTCAACCAGCCCATTGGCATGGTAGGCTTTATGCCCGCATTTCTACCGTCTAGGGCACCATTGGAGTCAAACGCTCACAGGTTCACACCGACTTGCAAGACAACGATGCTGGCGCATCACTGTAAAAACTATACTGCCCATGTGAGACCTGAGTTTCTCCTGGCGTATACAACTTTCAAATAACTTCCGGGAATTCAGCCAGGTAACACTTTCAGCGACCGCCGATATTTCGGCGGGAGAACACCCCGCCATTCTCAAGGCAAACTGCAACGGACAGGCGACGTACATGCAAATTTAATACCTCGGTTCTCGGACCCAAGCAGGAAAGATAACACACACACACTGAACACTAGTGCCACCAAAGATGGCCAAAGTCAGAGCTATCGATAGTGAGACTATGAATTCGCAGGTGAGGTAGCATTGAGTCTGTCCCTCTGTTTCTTGACAAGGGAGAGAGCCGGATTCCAAACAGAGTTTAAACAGAAACCTCCATCCCTGTTAACAAGGTTGCTCGCTAATTTAATCTCAACTGCCTCCCGAATCACACTGTCCCAATAGCTGGACGTGCATGCCAATATCTCGGTGTTATTATATAACATGGAGTGACCAGTATCCAAGCAATGTTCGGCAATAGCAGATACAAGTGAGACTCTTTAGATACATGCAATGTTACTAATGGCGCCTTGCTAGGTCGTAGCCATTGACTCAGCTGAAGGCTATTCTAACTATCTGCTCGGCAAAGGAGCGAGGCTTCATCAGTGTAGTCGCTAGCTACGTCGTCCGTACAACTGGGGCAAGTGCTAGTCCGTATCTCAAGACCTGCCTTGTGGTGGCACTCGGTCTGCGATCACACAGTGGCGACACGTGGATCCGACATGTACTAATGGACCGCGGCCGATTTAAAACTACCACCTAGCAAGGGTGGTGTCTGGCGGTGACACCACAAGTTTGGCACCTGCAATAATTTAATTTGATAAATAAGTTAAATAAAGGAAAGCTTCATTAACGTAGTGAGAAATGATAGGGTTGCTCTACCGATTAACAGAATGAAAGTTCTGTCCAAAATAACAATATGATTTATTATGACTAAACTCAGAGTAATAAACAGAAACACAAGAAACATTTACAATACATCAAATTGGATACTCAAATATATGCTGTGAAGGTGAAGTTGTCCCTCAACTAGATTGTGAAAATTTATGACGAAGTGGTATGTGGAGCCAATTCCTTGCAACTCAAATCTTAAGAGAGACACACAGCCAACCCAACATTAATTGCTGCTACATTAGTGAGAATTCACACAATGAATACCCAAGACAGAACAAAGTTAGAAAAGACAAACAGGCGCGCTCTGCTGAGCTCTGATTATCACCTAGCAAAATTGCCTGCTTTGCCGGTGCTGCGGACGTACATTGCCAAGCTGTCTTCTTAACTGCAAGGACACGATCCGGCGTACTGGAGGCGATGGCTGGTTGCTCCAATGTCCCGTCGTGGTGATGATAATGTCGCGAGTATAGCCCGAAACAAATTATCCTGGTCTGGTTGTTCCAGACGAAAGACTTCCTAGCAATACAAATGCGCCTCTGAGGGAGACGAAGAAGGCTCGCCACACTATCACTGAAGGTACAGTGATTGATTTTAACAAGCAAAGTCACACAGTAACTCCGATACAGTCAACTTTAGCCAAAACTGCTCAAGACAGACAACATACACCTCTTGTACGCAGAACGCTTAATTGCCAACTGTACTCGGAAAATTACGTTGAAGTCGAAACTTCAGCAACTTCGTCAAACAGTTACAATTAAATAAAAGTATATTAGACAGCCAATGGAAGGCAGGCTGTCCAGAGCAGCGAGAGTTCAGTCTTGTAACCTACTCCGACCGAAAGGCGAGAGCTGACTCCCACAAGAGCACCCATACAAACCGAACACAGAACACTCCCGCCCCCATGACAGTGGCCGTGGTTAAACGTTCCAATCATCAACTCGAAAACCGGCGGAAAATTCCAGTCTATTGCCGAAGCACTATCATTCCACCAATGGAGATTCTTGGCGCCAATTTCTGCGCCGACTTTGCTACGTCACGGAGCTATGCCCTGAGCAAGCCAATCACAGTTACGATTTTGCAGAAAACGTGAGAATTTGCCCACCAAGACTGCCTGGGAACACAAGTCATTCCCACGCCTCGCTGGTAGCCCGCCAGAAAGTGTTTTCGCTAAGTTTCTGCGAAGTAACGGAATCTCTATCCCAGGCGCTCCTTCAGGCCCCTGCGGGCGTGTCTCTGCCGCTATTATGATAATGTCGGCCTCTGGAAAGCATTCACTCAACTCCCTCACATCCGGCGGCTTAACCCTTCCAAGATCAGCAGTTCCTGCCTGTCACCAGACCACCCGGGTAACGAGAGACGCTGCGTGGCAAGTCCGCGTTTGAAGGAATACAACTTTTCACCGCATGCAATTAGAGAGGAAAATCTAATTACTCAGAGTAAGATAGAAATATGAGAGGGGGTTTCTGCCACCTCTCACATTCATTACTTTTTTTATGATTATCTTACACAGTATCAACTTTCGGCTACTCTACAAAGTCCTTGGTTACCTATATCATCGACACACCTCGGAATTTTTATTTCTGAACTTAAATTCCCTTTCCAAATTTCTTCTTGGTTCCCCTTATTGCTTGTTTAATGTACAGATAGAATAACATCAGGGATAGGGTACAACCCAGTGTCATTCACATCTCAACCTCTGCTGTTTCTCTGAGCCCTTTTTCCAAGTAGGTCCTTCAGTGCTCTTTCAAATACCACTCGTAGTATCATAGATCCCATCTAATCCTCAATAAGATCTTCTTCCATTTCAATAATATTCCCTTCAATTCCCTTGCGTAGCCTGTCTACAAAGGGTGTCCCAGGAATAATGGTCAATAGTAAAGGATAGGTCAGGAGCGATCATTATGGCCAAAAAGTATAGTAAACATGGTGAAATGCTCACATTAAGAGCTATGAGCACGTCATCTTCTTTAATATTTGAAACAAATCTCTTCTACTGTAAGCTCTTTGCTCCCCATATTTTGGGAGGAGGTAGTATCGAACAAAACAAGAAAAAAATTCTAGTAAATGTGGGCTCTAAAATGTATACCTTAACACCTATGCATACGTGGTCACTAGAAGAGACGGTTTTCAGTTACAAAGATGAATGACTGCTCATAGCTATTGTGATATGCACCTTAAATCCCCCGGTTTATAGACTGCTTTGCTTCAAATGATAGTTCCTACCGATTTCCCTGGATACTGACCATCCCTCCTGGAACACCCTGTACATTCCCTCTACATTTTAATCTTCCCTTATTTGTTTAGTACTATCTTGCCATCTGAGCTCATAATACTAGTACACCTGCTTGTCTTTCATCCAAAGCTCTCAATTTTCCTGTAGTCGGTTTCTATTGTCCTCTAATTATGCATGATTCTACAACCTTGCAGTTGTACTCTAGCCATTCCGGTTTAGCCATTTTGCACTGTCGATCACTGTTAGTTTCAGACGTCTGTATCCCCTTCCCTCTGCTTTATTTACTGCGTTTTATATTTTCTCCTTTCGTCAGTTACGTCTAGTACCTCCTGTGTTATCCAAGGATTTCTAGGCCTTACTCATTTATCTAAATGTTTCTCTGTTGCCTTCACTATGTAGTCTCTCAGAGGTATTCCTTGGTCTTCTGTTGTATTACCTTCGCTATTTCAATCAGCCGGCCGCGGTGGCCGGACGGTTTTAGGCGCTTCAGTCCGGAACCACGCGGCTGCTACGGTCGCAGGTTCGAATCCTGCCTCGGGCGTGGAAGTGTGTGACGTCCTTAGGTTTAAGTAGTTCTGAGTATAGGGGACTGATGACCTCCGATGCTAAGTTCCATGGTGCCAACGGCCATATTTCAGTCAACAGTTGTCTAATACCCCCTATGAAGCTCTCAACAACCTCTGGTTCTTCCAGTTTAACTAGCTCGCATCTCCTTAATTTAGTATCTTTTTCAATATTTCCTCAATTTTAATCTGCAATTCAGAACCAATAAACTGTGGTCAGAGTACACATCCACCCCTGTAAATGTCATTCTTACAACCTTTTCATCACTCGCGAAGCAAACTCGAGTATAAATTGTACTGTTACAGAGCGTGTTGCCTTTTCAGTTTAAAAACTGCATTCGAAATAAGTGTCGTAGTCTTATACAATCACTTGAGACCTTCTAGTGTCTTACACGTATACAACTTCCTCACACGATTCTTAAAACATTAGCGGAGATAAAATTATTCTCTGTGCAACATTCTGCCAGATGGCTTCATCTTTTCTTCTTTTCCCGCAGTCCATGTTCTCCTACTATTTTTCCTTCTCTTTCTGTTCCTAGAATCACATTAAGGCCACTCATTACAATGAAGTTTTCGTTTGTGGACGTGTAAAGGCAACGCGGAATCAAAAATATTGCCTCTAGGTACGTTTAGAAAGACAATTACGTGCAGAAAAAAGACATAGTTAAATCACAGCGATATCCTAAGGCACATGATAATAATGGCAGATGAAAGCACTTTGTTTAGAAGAAGTAAAAATTGCCTTCCATGATTATTCCGTAAGTGCGTGTGACCTCTGCACTGCCCATTCAGGCTGCCTCCAAACGCTCAACCTCGAGCGCGTAGTCTACCGCCGCCACAGCCACTGCCATTGCAGCAAACGGCATATTTGATTGAACTCCTGTACAATGCGGATACAGGGGCTGCAATGGCCACTGACAAGGTCATGGCTCTCCTATAGAGACGCTACCTGGTCTTTCCTTCGCGCATTAAACGTAAATTTTATTATCCCCAAGAGTCGAAAAAAGGTTGTCCTATATACAAGTCCGTTATTTAGATTTTGTTTCGAAGACGGAACTTTCGCTGCTGCCATCGTTCAACAGCTGTCGATGTTCCATAACGAATGACGTGTAGAAAGCACGTCTGTCGGTAAACTGAAGACCGAGCCAGCGAGTCCCCACTCTGCCTACCCATCTACGTCACAGGGCTCTTCTACAGGCTGTTTCACACCGTAGTACCCGACCTGCCGCGGCGCGCGCTTTAAATCTGTGGCGACGCCTTGTACAGACACTTCCCGGCTGCTGCGTTTATTTCTAGATAAATGCGTTAAGGCCATAAGGAATACAAAAGACTACAGCTTCTTCCAAAACACGACATTTAGAGTAAATAATATTGACATAAGAACGGAAGTCAGGATTCTACTACAAACATAGAATCGAATGCCTGTTCATGTGAATGGATGTTCCTCTATTGTTATTCGTAAAACGAACCCCATATAACGCAATCAATATTTAGAATTTAAGGCTTGTTCTTATTTTGTGTTTCAACTAAAAAAATTGTTTTCTTTGAAGGGCTGCATCGAAACTTAACAATTCTTGCAACACGAAGAGACTTTAAAAAGTAACCAGAAATTTATAATTTTGTGTGTTGTATTAGTCCGATTTGCACTACTTTTTTTTCTCACTGTCTTCGTAAATATGTCTGAAAAGTATTTGAACAATGTTGTGCATATTAGGTATTTACTCTGTTGTCAGCTGTCAAAAATGTTACATCTATTTTGGTAGCATCAACGATTATTTGTTTTGTATAAAAATAGATTAGAGAATAACTCCGCCATAGCCTGTCCCAAGCCCTGTTGAAAAAGGAGGAGGGGGAGGAGTAACACCTCATAAAAAAACCTTGGTTCACCTGGCCTGGGTGATAGTACCTCGTGAGGGCCCCTTGCCAGGGACACGGTGAAGACCTCAACGGCAGTGAAGGCGGAGATGAAGATCATCGGTACGGCGGAACTGGCGGAAGAGGCAGCCTTGCTTTGTGGGATACTATAAAAGCTATCGTCCAAGGTTATTTGGACAAAGGGCACGACGGTTCCACAGGTTAGTGGCGGCAACCCTACAGCGTCTGTTCCACATGTTAGTGGCGGCTGATCTATAAAACTCAGAAGTGGAACTCTGAGCTTAACCAGACTGAAATCTCAATTTCAGTCACAAACCCAGTCCAATTAAATCAACATGGATACAGCACCTTCAAAGACAAATTACCCCAGTGGGTCAAATCCCACGGTTGAAAAACCGCAAGTGGTGTATTCGGATTCTGGGGAGACCACAGAAGTGTGCATGGAGGTAAATTGGAGTACCTCAAAACCCCCGTAATAACAAAATCAAACCAAAATCTAGAATTTGGCTAATGACATTTAATGTAAATTCTCTCTTAAAAATGGGAAAACTAAAAAACATCCTGGACAAATCCAGAGAACGTAAAATCAAAATTATTGCATTTCAGGAATCACGATATACAGATGAAAATCCATTTGATTCGGAAGGATACAGGATATACAAAGGAAAACCTGGAAAACGAGCCATGGCAAATTGTCCACAATTTGGAACTGGATTTATAGTAGATACATCAATACTTGATTCAGTCGCAACTTTCAAATCTTACTCGGGTCGGCTCTCCACGATGACAATAAAATCAGCTAATAAGATATACAACCTAATCAACGGACATGCACCAACTAACATCACTAACAAAAACAAAATAGAAGAAGTAGAAGAATTCTGGAACCAATTAGATAATATTCTCCAAAAAATCCCAAATAACCATGTCAAAATCCTTATGGGCGATTTCAATGCACAAATCGGTAAAGAAAAGAAATATCGTTATTGGGTAGGTAAATGGTCAGGGCATACACAGACCAACCGGAATGGCATGCGACTCATTGAAATCTGCAGAAACCATGACCTATTTTTCAAATCAACATTTTTCAAGAAAAGAGCCTCGAAAACGAAAACTTGGATCTCACCTAATACATCACTAGGCGAATATCAGTCGGATCATGTAATGATCTCCCGCGTAAATACAGTAGAAATCATGAAACTTAAAGTCCTTAATGGACTAGACCTAGATTCCGACCATTACCCAACAAAATTCTCCCTAGATGTCATTCCAGAAAAAAGAAAATTCACTAAGAAATCTCCACACATATGATGTACAAAAGATAAATGGCAATGAACAATTTACAAAAGAAACGAAAAATTTAAAACCACAAAATTGGCAACAAATGCAAGCAGGACTTTTAAATGCAGCTGAAACTGTAGCACCGCAAACAAGAACACGTAACCACCCATGGTGGACAGATGAGTGTAACCAACTGATAAATCTCAGACAACAGGCGTGGCAAAATTGGTTGTACAACAAAAATCAAAAGATATCAGGAAAACAGTCAAAAAAGCAATACGAACAGTCCGTAAACAACACGAAGACAAAAAATTGCAAGACATAGAAAATGATTTCAAGAAAAACAAATCCCGAAATTTCTACAGAGTATTCAAACAAAAATTAACAAAGTACTCTCCTCCATCACTCCAGTTCAAAAATGAACATGGGGAAATTGCTCATACCAACACCGAAAACTGTGAAATTCTTGCAAAATACTTTTCTAAATTGCTGAATTGTGAAAAGCCTGCAGAAAAATTTGAGTTCCATCATACACAACGAAACCCAGACTCAAAGCCACCAAGTTTAGAAGAGATTAAAGAGATAATTCAGTCACTGAAAAATAACAAAGCATCAGGAGAAGACCAAATCATCGCAGAATTATGGAAAAATGCAGGAGAAAATCTTATTGCAAAACTCAAAGAAATTATACATGAAATCTGGAAAACTGAAAAAATCCCCACAGATTGGAAGACTGCAATCATACATCCTCTGTACAAAAAAGGAAGTAAAACAGACCCCAACAACTATCGTGGAATCTCTTTATTGTCAATAACATACAAAATTCTGTCTAAAGCCCTACTAAACCGCGCAGAACCTCAGCTGGATTCAAAACTAGGCGAATACCAAGGTGGGCTCAGAAAAGGTCGATCTTGCGTAGAACGAATCCTTAACTTGAAAAACTCAATGAAATACACTCCTGGAAATGGAAAAAAGAACACATTGACACCGGTGTGTCAGACCCACCATACTTGCTCCGGACACTCCGAGAGGGCTGTACAAGCAACGATCACACGCACAGCACAGCGGACACACCAGGAACCGCGGTGTTGGCCGTCGAATGGCGCTAGCTGCGCAGCATTTGTGCACCGCCGCCGTCAGTGTCAGCCAGTTTGCCGTGGCATACGGAGCTCCATCGCGGTCTTTAACACTGGTAGCATGCCGCGACAGCGTGGACGTGAACCGTATGTGCAGTTGACGGACTTTGAGCGAGGGCGTATAGTGGGCATGCGGGAGGCCGGGTGGACGTACCGCCAAATTGCTCAACACGTGGGGCGTGAGGTCTCCACAGTACATCGATGTTGTCGCCAGTGGTCGGCGGAAGGTGCACGTGCCCGTCGACCTGGGACCAGACCGCAGCGACGCACGCTTGCACGCCAAGACCGTAGGATCCTACGCAGTGCCGTAGGGGACCGCACCACCACTTCCCAGCAAATTAGGGACACTGTTGCTCCTGGGGTATCGGCGAGGACCATTCGCAACCGTCTCCATGAAGCTGGGCTATGGTCCCGCACACCGTTAGGCCGTCTTCCGCTCACGCCCCAACATCGTGCAGCCCGCCTCCAGTGGTGTCGCGACAGGCGTGAATGGAGGGACGAATGGAGACGTGTCGTCTTCAGCGATGAGAGTCGCTTCTGCCTTGGTGCCAATGATGGTCGTATGCGTGTTTGGCGCCGTGCAGGTGAGTGCCACAATCAGGACTGCATACGACCGAGGCACACAGGGCCAACACCCGGCATCATGGTGTGGGGAGCGATCTCCTACACTGGCCGTACACCACTGGTGATCGTCGAGGGGACACTGAATAGTGCACGGTACATCCAAACCGTCATCGAAGCCATCGTTCTACCATTCCTAGACCGGCAAGGGAACTTGCTGTTCCAACAGGACAATGCACGTCCGCATGTATCCCGTGCCACCCAACGTGCTCTAGAAGGTGTAAGTCAACTACCCTGGCCAGCAAGATCTCTGGATCTGTCCCCCATTGAGCATGTTTGGGACTGGATGAAGCGTCGTCTCACGCGGTCTGCACGTCCAGCACGAACGCTGGTCCAACTGAGGCGCCAGGTGGAAATGGCATGGCAAGCCGTTCCACAGGACTACATCCAGCATCTCTACAATCGTCTCCATGGGAGAATAGCAGCCTGCATTGCTGCGAAAGGTGGATATACACTGTACTAGTGCCGACATTGTGCATGCTCTGTTGCCTGTGTCTGTGCCTGTGGTTCTGTCAGTGTGATCATGTGATGTATCTGACCCCGGGAATGTGTCAATAAAGTTTCCCCTTCCTGGAACAATGAATTCACGGTGTTCTTATTTCAATTTCCAGGAGTGTATTTACATAGTACTTCAAACAAAAGTTATGTCATCACTTTTGTCGACTTTAAAAAAGCATATGACAGTATAGACCGAGAATCCCTTTTTGAAGTATTAGCAGAATTTGGACTAGATCAAAAGACAACAAACATCATAAAAGAAACACTCACGGAGACCAAATCCAAAGTAAAATTTATGGGAGAATTGAGCACAGAATTTGAAATAGACACAGGAGTACGACAAGGGGATGTACTGTCCCCAGTGCTCTTAAATTGTGCTCTTGAAAAAGTTGTTAGAGAATGGAAAAAAGCAGGTGCACCAGCACACAGACTGGGACCAAGACATAAGGGCATAGAAGTACACTGTTTAGCATTTGCTGATGACATGGCACTGATCGCACAAGACATTACTGATGCACAGAAACAGCTAGAATTATTACAAGAACAGGCAGCTAAAATAGGATTACAAATTTCATTTGAAAAAACAAAATTTATGACTGACGTCAAAGATGCACCTTCTGATCTCAAAATTGGTAATAACTACATCTCTCGAGTAAAAGAATTCAAATATTTAGGTGAATGGATAGCAGAAAATTGTAATGAAAAGTAATCTGTCAGATCAAGAGTCCAGAAAATGGAGACGGCGTTTCAGTTAACAAAAAACATTTACAACAAAAAGAGTCTCTCGTGGAACTGCAAAATACGACACTACACAACAGTAATGAGACCCGAAGCTCTCTACGCATCTGAGACACTAAACCTTCAACACAGAACACTAAAAGAGGAATTAGAAGTGAAAGAACGTAAGATAATGAGGAAAATCCTAGGACCAAGAACTAAAGATGGGGTACATTATCCAAAACCCAATGCAGAAATATATAAAAACGTCTCCAAAATAACAGACTCAATGCGCACGAGAAGAATCCAATTCATGGGGCACTTAGATAGAATGGACTCAAACAGGTTAACGCACAAAATCCATACATTTGTAAAGAACAATATTACAAGACCGAACTGGTACAAACAGACGGAAAAAGACCTGAGAGAATTAGGGTCTCCAAATCTACATGATAGAAATGAAATCAGAAAAATCACAAACATACGGGGTTTTGAGGAAGAAGAGAGAAAAACTAACCGACATACATGGTCTACGCAACGAAAGCTAGCCCATTAGTTGTTTATGAAGGAATACTGGGCGAAAAGGAAGGCCAACAAATGTTGATTACGCGTGGTCCTAAGTGATCCATCCGCGAAGAAGAAGAAGAAGATTAGAGAATATTGAATTTTGTTATAAGAATTGAATAAAGTGTATGAAATTTTTAGAAATGTTAAATATTGCTTTTGGTGAGCCTGTTATGAGTAAACCAAGGACATACAAGTATTATAAATATTTCAAAGCAGGCCTTAACGGACAGCGGCTTTACAAGCACGCATGAGATTAAAAATGCACAGTTAAGAGACCTATAAACTATCCCGAGGAAACAGTTCCTATAATTCACCCAGGAACGGCAACAACTATTACAGAAGGAGCGATGATAACCGGAACGGGTATTGGAGAACCAATAGACCGACAAATTATCAACAAAGAAACCAATATCAACAAGCGGAGCAAGAAAAGAGAATACAGATAGAAAAGGTGGAGGTAAGACCACCAAACCCCGAAAAACGTTCGAATTGACAGCAAAGCACCCACGCCAAAGAGAATGACGCACCGACCCAGGATAATTGCAGCACCTTAAACAGAGAAGTAAATACCTTACCACGAGAAGAGAAGAAGGAAGAAACAAAACTGCAGTGACCAGATGAAAACGAAGACAGGAAAATAACAATATTGTGTTGGAATGAAATTAATTGGGAGAATACTGACGAGGAAGATGAATTACCAGAGGCATGCACAATGAATGTAGGAGGAAAGGACGAAGTAATGAGTATTGCAGAGCTATTTGAGATGGAAACCAGGGAAAGCAAATTCAGTGAGCATAATGTACAGTCGACAGAAGTTGAAAATAAGTTACTAGTGGGCACACAACCCAATGCATATAATGAAGGAAGTTATGAAGCGATAATTAGAGCATTTAAATGCGATTATGTGGAAGTAGTGACGAAGAAGGAGAAGATAGACAAGGATGAGGAAAAAGTAGAGGATGTTGAAGAAAGCGTAAATGAATGAAGAAATAGAGAAGAGGAAATAAAAGAGAGAGAAGTAGCAGTCGAAGCTTATCCTATTCCCAGTCAATATTGTAACTGATAGCGGAAGTGAACTGCACGATCTCAGAAAATTTATTCATGCAGTGTAACGCCAATGACGAATTGCCAGTTCTGAAAACACATAAGATTAAAGTAAGAGGTCCTATTAGAAACAATGCTGCGGAAGTTACGAGACAAACAAGGTTAACTCTTTGGTGCCAAGGTCAAAAGGTCGAAGCCAACTTCGTGATTATACCTAAACTAACTGTAGATTTGATTATAGGTGCAGATTTTTTAAGTGAGAGATGTGTGATAACAGATGTGGGGAAAGGTAGCGTAAAATTCGGGAATGTCACACTTCTCTTTGAGCAAAAGCTAAAATTAGAAGAAATACCAGTTATAAACAAATAATTAAGAATGATGCGAGATAAAGAGGATATAGAATTAGAATGGTATGCACAAAAGGGGGAATCGCCTCATCTCATGTTAGTCCATAAAGAAAGTGACGAAAAATTTCAAGAAGTTCAAGTAAATAATTAGCACAATATTTCAAGTTTATGTTGCAGATAAGATCGTCAGGAGAAAGAAGAATGAAGAGAGAGGAAGGTGGGGAAAAGAAAGGAGTTTCAATAAAAACAAAAACAAAAATAACACCAATAGTAGCATAGATTAAGGCGAAGGAATAAAGCGTAGATAGTCTAACAGCATGAAATACTAAACTGCTATACACCACGACACTACACAAAAATAAAAAACGAATTTGAGGATTCTCGTAGAAGTTAAGACTCAAAATATCTTAGAATTGCAACATGGAAAGGGCGCCGAAATTTGTAAAGCTTTTTTAAAAAGGCGTAAAACAATATAGGTACTAGACATATGTTAGATGAATATAAGTAAAACTTTTTGTAAGAACCATTGTAAAAACTCCAGCAACAACCAGACGCTACGACCCACAAGTTACAATGCGAGAAGTATCAAGAAAGAAAAGGACGTAATTAGCAAGACATGATTCCTACAAGGCAGAAGCGTCGAGAGAAGGGAAAGGACAGCGAGACCAACAGAGGGCCCTTGTATCTGAAGTGGGCAGTAAATGTGCTGCTAAGCGGAACCCTGCAGAGACACATGGAAGGCCAGGAGGGTCCCGGGACGCCCCGACTCAGTGGAGTGAGCAAAAAATGGCCCGACGAGAAGACTGCTTGGGCAAGCCATCACTGGACAAAAATATGTGTAAAAGTCACACTAGTGCTATTAAACAGCACGCTGATGCACGAAACTGAAGAAAACTTCCACAAAGTAAAAATGACATATCCAAACAATTTATCAAACTGTTACTAAGAGGAGAACTTCAAAGCGACTAGTTATCAATAAATATTACCATATCCTGCCCAGAGAAGAACCAAGAATCAAGTAAGAAGCAGAGAAAAAGCAGGAGGAACAGAAGTTGAAGATTCGCAAGATTGAGACCAAGAAAGAAGATGGGTGAAGAATAGATGACATACATTCCCAAATCCCTATCCTATTGTAATCTAGTCATCTGCGAAGTATCACAACGAAAAACGACCACTCTCAGCAACACATAACGATGACTTTCACGCATACAAAGCCAGTAAACCACGATATTCTGCACTCACTGTTGCAAAGCCAACAAGGAATGATGAACGAAGCTGTACATCAAATACTTGCCCACATCCATCTCGCTCAAGTCCATCACCTTCGTGCAAAAACATTTGCCAACCTCATGCTTAAACATTCATAGGATTGTGTGAATTTGTGAAATCAAATTATGTGATGTAGGAATTGTGCAAAAGAAAGGTGTGGAAAACTAAATAAGTTAAGCACACCAGACAGCTAATAAACTACAAAATAACAGTCATTGACTATGGACTTAAGTAAAAAATAGACTATCGATAAAAATAATTCATTAGTTCTGAAATGGACAGTATATAAAGAACAAAAGTAAGGCATAATAAACACTAAAACTATATGCCACTTATTTTCTCCTCATAAAAATAAAAGAATAACTATATTTTACTTATTTTCTCCTTATAAAAACAAATAATAAAAAATTATCTTGGAGGTTTTCCCTTTTTTTTAACATTTGTACCATTTGTTAAGATAATATCTCCATACTTGTATATGTATATTTCTTTGTCAAAGCAATTCTTGGAAAAAATTCTAATTTGTTGGTGTAACAATGTTGAAATGAGTGTCTAGAAACAAAAACATTTTACTTGTACATGATATTTAGAAAATGTGTTAGGAATAGATTTTACTTAATTACTACATTTATAAAAAAAATGTTTCTAAGAAAATCGATGTGAAAGACTCCTCACTTTCGACAACAAACTTCACACTTAAATAAAGAAATAAAATAATTAAAAATTAATAATGATAATAGCATAAAATATTCTTCCCTTGTCAATATAAATATATTTTTGAGAATAATGTGAAAGAATATAAAAATATAAATTAGTAATACAAACTAGCATAGAACTAGAATAACGTAACTGAACAGTAGGCAACAAAATTTATATAAAGGAATAATTTTTGACTGACTTAGACAACGATTCTATCATTGCCTAACCTCAGTGCAAAAAATAAGTTCAAAGGGTGGTGATATGTAAGGTGTCAGGCAAATCCAACACCTTCCATGAAAACCCTGACATGATAAGCAAATCCGGCAGTATGTCACATAGCTCCAAATAAATCCTGACATTAAATTAACCAAAGTAATACGATCAACGAGTGAGCAAATGGAATACCACAGACTAACACAAGAACACCTAAATGCGTCATACCTTCCCACCTTGAAACAGACGCAGTTCCAAGGGGAGAAGCGAGAACAAAAGCCGAGAGCAGAATCGTGTAGGCTAGGAGGCCCTACAATAAGGGACGGACACCCACGTCGCCAGCTGACTGCCAAAATCACCCGCAGCCCATGTTAAAAGATAGAGCCCATCATCCCATGTTAAAAGATAGAGCCCTCCAGAAGAACAGTATAGATCTTACGATAACACTAAAAGGACCACACCAGCTGCAAGTTCTAGCGTGAGACTTTTTCGCGTCTCTGTTACGTTGCAAACGTAAGCTTAGGGTTAACATTGAGACCCTGATTGGTCAGTTGAAAACACAGCCAGATAGCTTTTATTAAACCAACTTCGGTAAACTGTAGGAAGGAAAAGTTAGGAGAGAGTTGCTTCCGAGACGGCGAGGTGTGGAGCTGCACAGCCTGCCACCCCCTGACATTGCCTAAACACCGACAAGGTAATGAACGCACGCGATGCCGCATTTTTGAGCGCATAAGGCTACATTCAGAGCTGCACAAGTCTCATCTGTTACGTCCCCTTTTTATGTAATACTAGTGTTGATCGTCAATTAAAGCTCATGGTATTCACATTTGCTACGTTAAGTTAAAATCTGAAACGCGATGATTTTTCTGTAATATAATTATTTAGAAGCCACATCAGCCACTGTAATTTACGATAAGTTAAATAAGTAATTTAAGATAATTGAGGGTCACCATAGACCATTTTGATAGTTTTCTCTTTTGTGAAACTTAATTTAAACCTAAATTATACACTCCTGGAAATTGAAATAAGAACACCGTGAATTCATTGTCCCAGGAAGGGGAAACTTTATTGACACATTCCTGGGGTCAGATACATCACATGATCACACTGACAGAACCACAGGCACATAGACACAGGCAACAGAGCATGCACAATGTCGGCACTAGTACAGTGTATAAGCACCTTTCGCAGCAATGCAGGCTGCTATTCTCCCATGGAGACGATCGTAGAGATGCTGGATGTAGTCCTGTGGAACGGCTTGCCATGCCATTTCCACCTGGCGCCTCAGTTGGACCAGCGTTCATGCTGGACGTGCAGACCGCGTGAGACAATGCTTCATCCAGTCCCAAACATGCTCAATGGGGGACAGATCCGGAGATCTTGCTGGCCAGGGTAGTTGACTTACACCTTCTAGAGCACGTTGGGTGGCACGGGATACCTGCCGACGTGCATTGTCCTGTTGGAACAGCAAGTTCCCTTGCCGGTCTAGGAATGGTAGAACGATGGCTTCGATGACGGTTTGGATGTACCGTGCACTATTCAGTGTCCCCTCGACGATCACCAGTGGTGTACGGCCAGTGTAAGAGATCGCTCCCCACACCATGATGCCGGGTGTTGGCCCCGTGTGCCTCGGTTGTATGCAGTCCTGATTGTGGCGCTCACCTGCACGGCGCCAAACACGCATACGACCATCATTGGCACCAAGGCAGAAGCGACTCTCATCGCTGAAGACGACACGTCTCCATTCGTCCCTCCATTCACGCTTGTCGCGACACCACTGGTGGCGGGCTGCACGATGTTGGGGCGTGATTGAAGACGGCCTAACGGTGTGCGGGACCGTAGCCCAGCTTCATGGAGACGGTTGCGAATGGTCCTCGCCGATACCCCAGGAGCAACAGTGTCCCTAATTTGCTGGGAAGTGGCGGTGCGGTCCCCTACGGCACTGCGTAGGATCCTACGGTCTTGGCGTGCATCTGTGCGTCGCTGTGGTCCGGTCCCAGGTCGACGGGCACGTGCACCTTCCGCCGACCACTGGCGACAACATCGATGTACTGTGGAGACCTCACGCCCCACGTGTAGAGCAATTTGGCGGTACGTCCACCCAGCCTCCCGCATGCCCACTATACGCCCTCGCTCAAAGTCCGTAAACTGCACATACGGTTCACGTCCACGCTGTCGCGGCATGCTACCAGTGTTAAAGACTGCGATGGAGCTCCGTGTGCCACGGCAAACTGGCGGACACTGACGGCGGCGGTGCACAAATGCTGCGCAGCTAGCACCATTCGACAGTCAACACCGCGGTTCCTGGTGTGTCCGCTGTGCCGTGCGTGTGATCATTGCTTGTACAGCCCTCTCGCAGTGTCCGGAGCAAGTATGGTGGGTCTGACACACCAGTGTCAATGTGTTCTTTTTTCCATTTCCAGGAGTGTAGATGTGATATGGCATAGGTCATCCTTTGATCCATTGTAGGACTTGGAAACCCATTCAGGGAATATTCGTTCACATTTTTGTTGAACGCAGTTGGTTTTTATCATCCTGTATTAAAACATTTCCTTTTATCAATAGTGCAATTTATAAACAATGTGTTGTGAGTAGAATAAAATTTCCAATAGTAAACTTAACTGCTTTTTCGACGTTATTTTACCAGCTAACTAAAAATAGGAAAGCCTTGAACCCCTTCCACTAAATTTAGTTAGTATTAAGATTCTTTTACAGGGAGTGCAGTGGAGCTGACATTGGAATCATTAAGTATTTGATTATATCATCGCTAGTCTCACTGAACTCTTCTGAACTCTACATGTCATGTGTGGTCTGGCGTCTCCTTACCAGCAACAGGTCCCAGATTCAAACTAGTCAATTCCCTAAAAAACACGCTCAGAGCGTCGTTGCGCGAAAGTGGTAGGGAGACACGACTTAGAACAAACAGACAGCACACAAAATGTTAGATACTAATTGCAGCTATCTAGTGAGAGGGGAGGCTGTGGAGGTCGACCCTCAGCATGACTAGCTGTCTCTGATTGTCCGCGAAACCACAAGATCAGCTGGAAGGACGCTGCTGCTACTAGATAGACTGCCAATTTCTGAGGCACCACCAATAGGGTGCAGCTGCCGCCATCACCCTGGACCTCTGTGTGATCTGGACACTCTCTTTCATCCACCTTCTAAAAGGGGGACCTCTGCAGCTTCTCGTCCCATTCCTGTGGCAGACGTCTATGTTCCCGGTCCTGTTTTCTAAACGGGGGGCTGATAGCCGACCCCGACAAGCCAGTGAGTTCTTCAGGTGGACCTGAGACGAGACTCATGAGTGCAAATCTTCGACACCCACGAGAGCACTTTGGAGATCGATTTACAGAGCCAGAGGCCGCTGGATTCCACAGTCGCTCGATGCAGCAGCTACATCCCGACACTTCACTGTGCTGGAGATACTGCAAGACGAGTCCAAATTGGCTATCTGACAGTGATGAGGCACTATGCCGCTGTTCTGGCGTGGTTCTTTGGAAGAGAATCCTGTATTACTATTCAACTGTAAGGTGGCTAATTTCGCACCTTACAAGAACTCATCCACATACTTTGCTGTGATCTACAGACACAATTAGGTATCATGTGATAGGTTGTACATCGTATATATGAATATATAAAGGAGACTGGCATTGTCACGTACATCTTGTAAATAATTGTTAACGCTTATTGCATGAAAGGTGACGGAGTGTCTTTATTATAAAAACGGCGTAATGAACTGTGGTGTCACCGCCAGACACCACACTTGCTAGGTGGTAGCTTTTAAATCGGCCGCGGTCCGGTAGTATACGTCGAACCCGCGTATCGCCACTGTCAGTAATTGCAGACCGAGCGCCACCACACGGCAGGTCTAGAGAGAGACGTCCTGGCACTCGCCCCAGTTGTACAGACGACTTTGCCAGAAGGGGATCACTGACAAATACGCTCTCATTTGCCGAGACGATAGTTAGCATAGCCTTCAGCTACCTTTGCTACGACCTAGCAAGGCGCCGTATTCAATTGATATTTATTATATGAAGCATGCATCATCAAGAGCGATGTTCTACAATTATGGATTACAGTTAAGTATTCCAGAAGCATTCATTACGTATCCTGTTTCAGACCTCACGCCAGCCTGCGTGAGTTTAAGCGCGTGCCTTTCGGCTTCCTCTCATTGTGTCTAGGCTGTCTTGTCTAGACACAACATGAACGATTGGCTATACTAGTAGAGGTTGGAACGCCAGTGGAGATGAAACGGCAGGATGAACTCAAGCTCTGGGTGGAAGGCCCTCACAGGTGTTGGTCCTGGTTAAACACAGGAAGTAGCTAGACGGACGTCGTGGCAGCTGAGCTCTAGAGCACAGTAATGTGACGGCCCGCCGCTATTGTAGTAGGGACCCAAAGGATAACCGGATAACACTTCCGAACGCTGAAAATCTTGGATGCAAGTGAGAGGAACGAAGAAGCGGCGCCTCATGAACTACACAGGTTGGGTTATTTCGAAGGATTTTCACTCAGAAGCGTACCATTGTACAAGTATAGGTTTTTCCTCGCACACTTTCCGCGCTGCACGATAAAGGACTAAAATATGGTTGGTCGGTGTTCGGAAGAATCTGTAGAGAGGGAGAATATTCCGTGGTTTCGGGAATATGATTCGTTTTCGGAATTACGATGGTGAGGAGCCAAGCCTTGCTGGGAAGCCAGCGCTGGAGAGAAGGGGTCTTCCGTTGTGGGCGCCCGTGTGTGATGGTCGCTCGATATCAGGTTTGTTGGTAAGGACGGACTTTCTGTCTTTGCTCTTGGGAGAGTTTACAGTTAGAACAGTTAGGCACTGTACTGTTGCAAACCTATACGATTCTGGACTTCACCTCCGGGTTGGAAGTTATCGTTGAGTACGCAGCGTTCAGTGGCTGAGAGCACTTCCTCTACCTATACTTACGTTGAGACATTATCTGAACTCAGCCCTTGTGGCTGGGAGTTCACGTTTCTCGTCTGTAGAACACAGAGAGGAGAACACAATATTAGAGTATATTAGTCTGAGGACCGCCTTGTGTCGGCCTAATGTTTGAAAGAGTTTATTTGTGGGTGGAGTTCTTCTATAGTCGCAGACGAGTACGAGAACCATCACTTCGACACACCGGACGCAGTACATACAGTGATATCGCATATTGCTTCGGCTTAATAGGGCTATAAAAGCTAAATATCTGTGATCACGTTAGTTTATTTCGACTGAGGTTCCACACCACCGTAGATCATCTTTGAAAGTAGTGTCTTCTAGTGTTTGGTACACAGATGATGTCAGTCATTTCGAGTTATTGATTTTAGACCACGCAATCATAATAAGGGGTAGAGTTGGGCAACTGATTAGTAATTATACTTAGGAAATGTAAACTTCGTAATATAAAGGTTTTTTTAAATCTACAATAAATGTATAAGGAGGAACAACGTTTATCATTTAGTAGGATTAGTTGCCTTCATCATTCATTTATGTTTAAATTGTAACTTACAGAATTAAGAGATCCTAAGGTCTGACTCAGGGGGTAGTCAGACAGGGCCAAATCTTCATTTTACAGTTTATTACTCTCCGTTGTGCACATTCATTTTACACCCGCCTGGAGTAGCATCTTGGACAATAAATGCATTATTGTCACTGATATTTTCTTGGTGCTCTCGAACATAATTAGGACCTCGCTACCACCTCGTGCCCTCCCCTCTCCTGACGACTGTAGGGCCCCTACATGTGGTGACAGTGGTAGAGATGTGTGTGTGCATGGTACCACATGCACACATCTAAGACAACAACAGCTGAGAATTTACACAGCTTGTAGGTGACGTCAGCAGCTATGACTTGAAATTTTTAACAAGGCAGTATGTTGAGTGACTGATATTTGTTTGCTTTTTTCTTCTGTATTTTCTTTATGGCCAAGTTGGGCCATAGGGACCTTCACAGTACATTAAAACTGTGTTTTGTTAGACAACAGGAACCAACATCAGTTCCGTGAGAGCACTTCAGAAGTCTTCTTGCAGTCAGTGATGTGTTGATACTGTAATTTATCTGGACATGACTTGCCATGTGTTCAAACGGAATCAGCTACCTACAGTATATGTAGAAGGGTTGGTCGCAAAGGACACCAATGCACATAATCTCGTTGGGCTATGATAAAGCGTAAAGATTAAGATTAGTTTAATGTCTCTTTTTCCTGTTGTGTGTACAGTTTCCAACTTTCCTGGTAGAATAGCAGATGAAGTTTGCACAAATTCCGAAACAAGAGCAGAGGTTCTGAATGAAATGGTGGAAGCTTTGAAGGGGCAGATAGCCACATTGTTACAAACTACAACGCAACAGCAGCCAGACAATGAAACATTGAGTAGGAGAATAGAGCAAGGAGAAGCCGTCATGGGCCAAGATTCCTTGATTCAGGAGAAAATAAAACAGTGTTGAATGTACCTGCCCATTCCATCGATGCTGCAGCAGCTAACCTCATAGCGCCATTTTCTGGGAAGGCAACCTAGGATATACCTAATTTTATTAGTAATGTAAAGGCTGCCGCCAAATTGGGAAAATGGTCGGAAGAAACTTCCTTGAAGTGGGTGACGCAAAAACGTACGTTATGTACCACTCAGTAAGGCGCAGATGTTTGATGAACTGGATAACTGGATACTACAGCGCTATCGGAAGCAGAACAGCGCGAGGTTCTTTAACGGAAAACTCAATTGACTATTACGGAAGCACAGCAAATCAGTGGAGTGCTCCTTTGACACTTTGACAGGATTAGGAAAATGAACTCTGCAGGACGTGGAGGCCAATAGAGTGATACTGTGTGAGGCCGAAGATAGGGCTCTGGATGTGTTTCTATGAGGTATTTCTGCTGATTTATCAAAGAGGGTCGGAATGGTGGACCCAAGAGACTTGTCTGCTGTCATTAGAATTGCTGAGCAGTTGGAGGAGATCGACACTACTAAACGTGGTGTTTTTTCCTCAGAAAGGAAGTGTTTTAGATGTGGGCCCACGGGCCACACTAGGGAACAATGTCTTCAGCAGATAAAATACGTGATTGTTGGAAAAATGCACGGGACAAGCAACTTCCTAATAATCTCTGGTTAACTGTGAATGGCCTTGCGTCATCCGTAAAAGGTACAGAACGTAAATTTCCGGCGGGCACAGGGGCTCACGTGTCAGTAGCCAGTGCGGATCTCTTGGCCTGAAAAAGACTGGGTCGCCGCGTATAAGTTGCGCGAATTAGGTGATAACGACGTGAAGTCATTGGAGACAACGCTGTTCAGTTTTAACGTGGGAACTAAGTGTTTTAGGGAGTATGCAGAAGTATTGCCACGAGTTGGTGAGAGGCTCTGTGTGATCTTGGGACCGGGCTTTCTTGCTAAACATCGCGCAAATTTGACCTTTCGCGGAGTACAATTGAACGAGACATTGTTTCCGCTAGGGGCACCTGCTGCAAGTGTTGCACTGTCGCAAGTTTCACTGATCACGAAGGTGGTACCAAATAAATTACGGACGCAAGCATTAAAGATCAGTCCGTGAGATCGAGGTGCGACAATAAGATAATGAAACTGATTTTCTTTGCAAGATGTGGCAACTCTGCAGGCTTGCGTAGGCGCAATATCTTTGACCTTGGTCTATAAGCTGCTTCAGGTCCAAGTGGCACATAGATGCAACTGCTCAGTCGTGAGTTGTGTAGTAATAAGTTGACACGTGTTTGTGTCTCTCGTCACGGAAATGGAACCGCATAATATTGCGCAACGTTATGCCATTTCTTTTTGTGTTAAATTGGGTGACCTCAATGGACGGATGTCAATTTGGCCAGGGTGCGTGAATTCTTAGGATCTGATCGAAGATTATCCGTTAAAATGATTGCAGAAGAACTGAACATCAATCGAGAAACTGTTCGTCTAATAGTAACTGAAGATCTTCGTATGAGTAATATTTGTGCAAAAATGGTCCACAAAAATCTCGCACCATAACAGCGAGAAACACGGAAAATGTGGCAGCCGATCTGTTAGAGCAAACGGAAATCAATCCATAATTGTTGAGCCATGTTATCACTGGTGATAAAAGTTGTTTTTTTTTTCAGTACGGTCTGCAGACAAAACGCCAAAGGTCGCAATGGTGCTCAAAGGGATCACCCAGACCAAAAAAAAAGCTCGCATGTCAAAGTCAAAAGTGAAATGCATGCTTGTGTGCTTCTTTGATTCCAAGGGAATTGCTCATAAAGCGTGAGTGCCTCCTGGACAAACAGTTAACCACTATTACTACAAAGAATCTTTAGAAAGGCCGGCCGCGGTGGTCTAGCGGTTCTAGGCGCTCAGACCGGAACCGCGCGACTGCTACGGTCGCAGGTTAGAATCCTGCCTCGCGCATGGATGTGTGTGATGTCCTTAGGTTAGTTAGGTTTAAGTAGTTCTAAGTTCTAGGGGACTGAGTTCTTCCTGTCCGTACAAACATTGCTGATAATTGGATTCTGCATCACGATAATGCGCCATCCCATACGCTCTGTCAGTACAGCAATTCTTAACCTCAGAACAAATGTCACCTTATACACCAGATATCGCTCCGTGCGACTTCTTTCTATTTCCAAGAGTCAAAACGGAGGTCAAGGGACACCATTTTCAAACAACACAAGATGTCCAAAAAGCTCTGACGAGGGTCTTGGAGGATATTACAGAAGATGAGTTCCAGAAATTTTACCATCAACGGCAGAAGCGGTGGAAAAAGTGTGTGCAACAGAAGGAAATTACTTTGAAGGAGACAACACTAAACTTGACTAAAACGGTAAGCAACATTTTTTTTCACGTCAGTCTCATTACTTTATTGTCACACCTCGTACGATACCGCAATGTATAGGGAAGTGGATGTGGGTGAGCAGAGATACGGACCTACCGAAGGATTTATCGTGTGTTGTAGAGCCACTGGGAACTAACGAAGAATTGGATAAGTCACAATGTTTTGCACGCAGAAGTATAGTTTGTGTTAGTGACGTGGACGGAGATTTTATGGTTTCGGTCAGTCTTGATAATTTTGCCAAGGAAGACGTGCGTCTGCCAAAGGGTTAACTGATTCCTAATTTGAATGTTTTGGAGAAAGACGGCATAGATAGGTCAAGTGAGCATCTCTACCGCAAGCAAACTCTCAGTGCACCTGCATTACGTGAGAAAGTGAAACATTTATGAGGTAATGCTACAGAAACAAATGAAGCCTTCTTACTGCAGTTTGTGGATTTGTTTAATGCGAATGGTCCGTTACCAGCAACGCCACTCACGCAAGCTAGAGCACCAACTGGGAATAATGCTCCAGTGTACAACGGACCATTTCGGATTCCGATCTATATGCAGCCGATAACGGAAGAAGTTACCAATCAGCAGCTAGCTAACGGTATTGCTGAATATCGTGGTAACCACCGGGGGCACTGGTAATTTTGATCCCGAAAAAGTTACCGGATTGCACCAAGAAATACAGATTTTGCTGTGACTACCGATACCTCAATACAAGAACGATCACCGATACATATCCGAAAGCAAACCTAACAGGAATTCTCCTACCGAGGGCGCTTCGCTGCTAGTTGACTTGTTTAGCGTCAGTATACGCTTTGCTTCAAGACTGTTTGTGTCGCAGTCATATGTTATTCGACACTTTCTTTTAGTTGTCAAGGCTGTACGCCAGCTTGGTTAGGAAGGAGTTGAAGTTTGTGGTATGTAACTCATATGACCAGATCTCATTTTCTGTAACGTTGAGACGTGTTGAGTGTGCTGTTCACTTATGTTCTGTACTTTTTTGTAACAGATGTCTGAAGATGTGTGTAATCCTGAAACGCGTAACATGTTCTAATAAAAGAATCAATTGAACATCTCATGACTTTATTGCAATTTTACAGCATTGGTTGCCAATTATTAATATATGGTAATGTTTTCATCCCGCGTCCGTCGCGCCCGTTTTAATCTCGCGATGGCCGGGTACCAGGCCGTGCTGAACTGCAAACCGCCGTCCTTGTTGATGGTGTTTTCAGAGTTTCTTTTTTTCAATAGCTTCTTTTGTGACGCTATCCCAAAATTCCTTCGTCCTCATAATGACAGATGTTTCGCCGGATAGAATTCGGTGTCCATTTTCTATGGCGTGTTCTGCCACGGCTGATTTTTCTGGATAGCGTAGGCGTAAGCACCTCTCGTGTTCCGTCCGGCGTTGCTCCACAGTGCGTACTGCTCGTGGGATTTTAATCACCTGGCGTGGCCAGAAGCCGGAAAGTTTTTTATTAATGGTTGTTTCTGTTTCCACCAGTAGCGCAATCGAACAGTAATGGGCCTTCTCACCTATATTTATATTTTCTTGGGTCCAGGTTATAACACACAGCAGCATTTACATAGCTTATACTATGAAATACCAAGTTTGGTTTATTACGTAGTATGCCCCAACAGAACAAATAGTCCTGTCTGTTCCTACTGTACCATAACCTTAAAGTTGGAAGCAGGTCGTGAAATAAAACTATCTTGTTAAAGCAATTATGGTACAAAGCAACAGAGCAGTGTTACCCTCTGAGAGGAATTTTATTATGTTGACCGTGTTGTACCTAACGGAGGTGGCTTATCGGAAGTGAAAGTCAGAATTACGTAAATATTCGAACAGTAACAAACAAAATTTTGCCTATCTGCACTGTTTAACTGATAAAGAAAACGGTCGCCAGCCTAACTAGGCAAGAGAATGTTTAACATTCTCGTTCAAGAAAATAGTTATTAGAAACTCTAATGGATAAACACAACCTATACTTGGCCACACGCGAGTGCAATTAACTCTGACACATACATATGTTTACGGTAAGATTGAAACTAACAGTTACAGCAGCAGAAACTATTTGCAAAATTATAAGATATACCGAAACACACTATTACTTTCAGGGTTTAAAGAAAATATGGTTTTTATAATTAGTGGTCTTTCACAATAGACAAACTGTGGATCCTTTTATATTATTAATATGCACTTCTAATACACAAGAGAGACAAACACTTAGCAAACATAACGTTTCACAACTGCAGCTTTCCACTTTTACTACAGTGAGACACAAAATTAACATATACACTCCTGGAAATTGAAATAAGAACACCGTGAATTCATTGTCCCAGGAAGGGGAAACTTTATTGACACATTCCTGGGGTCAGATACATCACATGATCACACTGACAGAACCACAGGCACATAGACACAGGCAACAGAGCATGCACAATGTCGGCACTAGTACAGTGTCTATCCACCTTTCGCAGCAATGCAGGCTGCTATTCTCCCATGGAGACGATCGTAGAGATGCTGGATGTAGACCTGTGGAATGGCTTGCCACGCCATTTCCACCTGGCGCCTCAGTTGGACCAGCGTTCGTGCTGGACGTGCAGACCGCGTGAGACGACGCTTCATCCAGTCCCAAACATGCTCAATGGGGGACAGATCCGGAGATCTTGCTGGCCAGGGTAGTTGACTTACACCTTCTAGAGCACGTTGGGTGGCACGGGATACATGCGGACGTGCATTGTCCTGTTGGAACAGCAAGTTCCCTTGCCGGTCTAGGAATGGTAGAACGATGGGTTCGATGACGGTTTGGATGTACCGTGCACTATTCAGTGTCCCCTCGACGATCACCAGTGGTGTACGGCAAGTGTAGGAGATCGCTCCCCACACCATGATGCCAGGTGTTGGCCCTGTGTGCCTCGGTCGTATGCAGTCCTGATTGTGGCGCTCACCTGCACGGCGCCAAACACGCATACGACCATCATTGGCACCAAGGCAGAAGCGACTCTCATCGCTGAAGACGACACGTCTCCATTCGTCCCTCCATTCACGCCTGTCGCGACACCACTGGTGGCGGGCTGCACGATGTTGGGGCGTGAGCGGAAGACGGCCTAACGGTGTGCGGGACCGTAGCCCAGCTTCATGGAGACGGTTGCGAATGGTCCTCGCCGATACCCCAGGAGCAACAGTGTCCCTAATTTGCTGGGAAGTGGCGGTGCGGTCCCCTACGGCACTGCGTAGGATTCTACGGTCTTGGCGTGCATCCGTGCGTCGCTGCGGTCCGGTCCCAGGTCGACGGGCACGTGCACTTTCCGCCGACCACTGGCGACAACATCGATGTACTGTGGAGACCTCACGCCCCACGTGTTGAGCAATTCGGCGGTACGTCCACCCGGCCTCCCGCATGCCCACTATACGCCCTCGCTCAAAGTCCGTCAACTGCACATACGGTTCACGTCCACGCTGTCGCGGCATGCTACCAGTGTTAAAGACTGCGATGGAGCTCCGTATGCCACGGCAAACTGGCTGACACTGACGGCGGCGGTGCACAAATGCTGCGCAGCTAGCGCCATTCGACGGCCAACACCGCGGTTCATGGTGTGTCCGCTGTGCCGTGCGTGTGATCATTGCTTGTACAGCCCTCTCGCAGTGTCCGGAGCAGGTATGGTGGGTCTGACACACCGGTGTCAATGTGTTCTTTTTTCCATTTCCAGGAGTGTATGTAAGATATTGACTCACCTTCTGCGATTTACAACAGGCAGTAATGTGATCATTTACTAAGCAAAACTTTATAAGCCTCAGTCTTAAGAACTTTTAATTTTGAAGTTAGCAACAGCACTTTAATAAGCAGTTTTAATAGGAATATTTTCAGCAAACAACACTTACTTTAACTCACTCTCTTGCCACCTTAATTTTAACTTTCTTTTTACTATGTTGAAGAAGCATTAATGAGCAAAATATTGGGCTTTAATGTTCTTTTAGTAAGGACACTCGAATATTACTTTAGCTCAAACGGAGAGGAACCTGAGAGGTGTTATGATGAGGAAATAAAAACAGGGTAGGTACATAAATTCAGATAAAATTTACCTTATATTTGAGCACACTAACACATCCATTAAGCTGATCCTTCACTGTACACCATTATAGTATTACGTTACATGATTGCGCAACGTGGTGGCAACTGCATGTTGATAGGTGGGTTCGCAGGCAGGATTGCTGGACTCTGGCCACATCTTGGTGGCGATGATGAATACCAAATCCAGAATCGTTCCAGCTATTTGTCCATCCATCCGAGGCATTGTAAAGTAGCAGAAAAAGCCTCTTTCGGAAGCAGAACAATATGCATCTTTTACATGGCAGTGCACAGACTCGTAGCTCGTCTCCGACTGACTATCAGTTCCACCTTTTCTACCTAGGCCAACCACAATTTGCGCGCGCTACACAGTTCCGTTCCCGAGGGGAACCACAACAATAATACAGAATAACTAAGAATCCTAAGCGAGGATCAGCAGTTTACATAACAGCAACCAAATACATTAAATAAAACAGAACATTTGCACATATTGACATTTCTACAGAAAATTATTCACACAAAATTACAATTATATATAGTAAGTTTTGTTCCCTCCATATGGGACAAAGCATTTAAACGCAGGTATACTACATCGCATGGAATCAGAGCATAACTCAAAGTTTTTACAAAGAAAGGAGTATACAGTTTTGTGTTATCTATTCAAACAAACACATTTACAGAAGGACAGCAATGTAACATTAAATGAAGCAAAAGCAAAATAAATCAGTACAGCATTAAGAGCTATGGTGTTACAAGGTCCCAGCAGAAATCAACCATCCTGTGCAATTAACTACTGCCTTCTGCCGTTGTTGTCTTCGATAGCCAAATTATCGACCACCTTGCACAGTTAAACTACACTGGTGAGCCAAAACACTATGACCACCTGCTTTGTAAGTTGTTTGTGCGTCTTTGAAACGAAGTACATAACTATTACTGCGTATCGGGGATCCACAGTTCGTTGGTAGCTTTTTGGAGATACGTGGCATTAGATGATTACGCATAAGTCATGTAATTCGCGTAAATAACCGGCCGCTGATCTGCGTACGCGATGACGGCGTCCTGCAGCGACCCATATGGTTCCCGCAGGATTTGCATCAGGCGAATCCGGTCGCCGGGACAGCATTGTGAGTTCACTATAATGATCCTCAAACCACTTTAGCACCGTTCTGGCTCAGACGGGGAATTATGTTGCATAAAGACGACATCGCCGTCGGGGAAGACATGAAGTATGGAGGGATACAGATGGTTCGCAGCTGTCATCGTGTCTTCTATTACTACGTCAGGTCCCACGCAAGCACAGGAGAACGTCTCCCATACCATAATACTGCTCCCACCAGCCAACGTTCATGGCGCACTGTACGTTATGAGCCATCGTTCACCTCGATGACGGTGTTTGTGGACACGACCATCGAACTAGTAAAAATGTGATTCACCCAAAGAGCAGATTCGTTTCCATTGACCGACGGACGAATCCCGATGGTCCCGTGCCCACTGCAATCGTAATTGACGATGTCATTGGGTCTACATGTGAACACGTAGGCGTGGTCTGCTGCGGAGTTCCATATTCAACAACGTAAAACGAACGGTGTGCTCCGAAACATTTGTGCATGCACCAGCATTACACTCTTTCGGCAGGGATGCCACAGATCACAATCTATCCTAATTTACAGAGTAGTCAGGCCTCTGAACCACGCGTTCTGTAAAGAGTCGGGATATCCAACTATTTAGCGCCTAGTGCTAGTTTCACTGTCCTTCTACCTCTTTCCATAGATGCTCACGCCAGTAGCACAAGAACTTATAAAAGCCACACCGTTTTCGAGATATTCATCCACAGGCTCTTCGTAATAATAATCTGGCTGTTACGGCGTAAAGTCAGGCGCCGGCACGCCAGTCCTGAACGTTAGAGCAGAGAGGGCTGTGGAGAAGACGTCAGCCAATTGCACTCTGACGGACCCCTCTCCAGGACGACAACGCGACAGCACACTGGTCGCGGCCCACTTCTACAACACCATCAAGATTAGGCACTTCAAGACCAGCGACTTAGGAATTGTATATGTTGTTGTTGTTGTTGTTGTTGTTGTGGTCTTCAGTCCTGAGACTGGTTTGATGCAGCTCTCCATGCTACTCTATCCTGTCCAAGGTTTTTCTTCTCGCAGTACCTACTGCAACCTACATCCTTCTGAATCTGCTTAGTGTATTCATCTCTTGGTCTTCCTCTACGATTTTTACCCTCCACGCTGCCCTCCAGTACCAAATTGGTTATCCCTTGATGCCTCAGAACATGTCCTACCAACCGATCCCTTCTTCTAGTCAAGTTGTGCCACAAACTCCTCCCATTCGATACCTCCTCATTAGTTATGTGATCTACCCACCTAATCTTCAGCATTCTTCTGTAGCACCACATTTCGAAAGCTTCTATTCTCTTCTTGTCCAAACTAGTTATCGTCCATGTTCCACTTCCATACATGGCTACACTCCATACAAATACTTTCAGAAACGACTTCCTGACACTTAAATCTATGCTTGATGTTAACAAATTTCTCTTCTTCAGAAACGCTTTCCTTGCCATTGCCAGTCTACATTTTATATCCTCTCTACTTCGACCATCATCATTTATTTTGCTCCCCAAACAGCAAAACTCCTTTACTACTTTAAGTGTCTCATTTCCTAATCTAATTCCCTCAGCATCACCCGACTTAATTCGACTACATTCCATTATCCTCGTTTTGCTTTTGTTGGTCTTTATCTTATACCATCCTTTCAAGGCACTGTCCATTCCGTTCAACTGCTCTTCCAAGTCCTTTGCTGTCTCTGACAGAATTACAATGTCACTAGCGAACCTCAAAGTTTTTATTTCTTCTCCATTGATTTTAATACCTACTCCGAACTTTTCTTTTGTTTCCTTTACTGCTTGCTCAATATACAGATTGAATAGCATCGGGGAGAAGCTACAACCCTGTTTCACTCCCTTCTCAATCACTGCTTCCCTTTCATGTCCCTCGACTCTTATAACTGCCATCTGATTTCTGTACAAATTGTAAATAGTCTTTCGCTTCCTGTATTTTACCCCTGCCACCTTCAGAATTTGAAAGAGAGTATTCCAGTCAACATTGTCAAAAGCCTTCTCTAAGTCTACAAATGCTAGAAACGTAGGTTTGCCTTTCCTTAATCTTTCTTCTAAGATAAGTCGTAAGGTCAGTATTGCCTCACGTGTTCCAGTGTTTCTACGGAATCCAAACTGATCTTCCCCGAGGTCGGCTTCTACTAGTTTTTGCATTCGTCTGTAAAGAATTCACTTTAGTGTTTTGTAGCTGTGGCTTATTAAACTGATTGTTCGGTAATTTTCACATCTGTCAACACCTGCTTTCTTTGGGATTGGAATTATTATATTCTTCTTGAAGTCTGTGGGTATTTCGCCTGTCTCATACATCTTGCTCACCAGATGGTAGAGTTTTGTCAGGACTGGCTCTCCCAAGGCCGTCAGTAGTTGTAATGGAATGTTGTCTAATCCTGGGGCCTTGTTTCGACTCAGGTCTTTCAGTGCTCTGTCAAACTCTTCACGCAGTATCATATCTCCCATTTCATCTTCATCTACCTCGTCTTCCATTTCCATAATATTGTCCTCAAGAACATCGCCCCTGTATCGACCCTCTATATACTCCTTCCACCTTTCTGCTTTCCCTTCTTTGCTTAGAAGTGGGTTTCCATCTGAGCTCAGAATTGTATATACTGAAGAGATTCCTTATTTGCACGTCTCCCTTTGCTTGCGACACTTGTGTGTTATTGTCAAAATTAAGTATTGTCATTTTAGATTTCGTAATAAAACTCATTAATACGATTTGTTTGAATGTTGTCTAGCGATCCGAGAAGACAGGCATCCTAGACACCCCATAAGCGACGACTAGTCAGGATTCAACACTACCCTTTGTCAAAGTCGCTTATCTCTAAGTATTTCTCCATTTGCATCCCTTATCTCTGCAAGGGTGATCCCCTGACCATGTCTGCTCCACTTACATATTTTCGTTACCAAGTCACGTGCAGGCAATGCCACAAGGCGGCATCCAACGTCGTGTGGGTGATGGTCACAATGCTTTGACTTATCAGTGTGTAAACACTGCATAACCCAAATATGTGTGCAACATTTCCTTTGGTTGTGATCCCACATATAGGTATCATTGATTGGCGGCGAAGTGTTCCAGTGACTCCTTAGAAAAGCAGATCCAAACTTTCACCCCCGTTATGAGATGTCATGTGCCTCTTATATCGCTGTGTAATCGTATTTGACAGTAAGTGCTTGTATAGTTTATTCTGTCCATGCGAATGTCTCGTCTTACCTGTTTTAAAGTATATATATTGTATGTGGTACCATCTCCCTCTTATATGTATTGTTTACATTAAAGCTTCTGCCCTAAATTACGATTGCTTGAGAGAGAGAGAGAGAGAGAGAGAGAGAGAGAGAGAGAGAGAGAGAGAGAGAGAGAGATTTTCCTAGGGTAATATTATTAAAGTAGTGAATTATAAGTGCTTTGTTATGGGTGTTAATGGAATCATATATTTTTCCATATAATACATCTTGATAGAATATCGAATTGCTGTTAGCTTAGTGGAGTGTTGAAGTTGCCTCTGCATGCTATTCCCAACAACGCAAAACACATTTATCAATGGATGGCAGGAAACTGTCTAGTGTAAGTGACTTCTTCAAAGGAAGTGTTAAGATCATGGTGTAATCATATGAGTCATATTAAAGCTGACCTAACTAGGTATTACTTGTCCCAGTACAGAATGTTGTTCCCTCACTTTAACAAAAAACAAACAGCAAAATCCTTTGGACATATATAATTATACATTTTTTGCTAATCCTACTATAACATTTGTGACTGTGTATCTCTAATGCTGAATATCCAAAACATCTGCTTATCTTCCATGTGTCTCATATCTAAAGTATGATTTAATCTAATTTGTCTTACTGTATATCACAGTAGTACCACGTTTCAGTACCATAACACTTAGAACAAGTTGTGGGAAATCCGCCAAAGAGACTGCATACACTATGCTTACCATTGTATGCATATTGATACCCACTGCCCCAGTACCAGCAGTATGTGAGCTGTATGTACTTTTCTACTGCTATAAAACAAGTTGCAACAGTAGATCTGTATACATGCTTTATATTCGAAATCTTTTATAGGGACTGGTTTAAATCTCTTTGCTGCATTGGCTCTTTTTCTTAGCATGTATAACATCGTTTGTAGGAACCGATCCGAATTTGGTAATATCTCTATATTCCACACAATCGTGGTGAATAGTGTTCTGGATGGGGAAAAACTGTTTGTCACCTGATTTAATATAACACTTCCATATCAGAAGCACTTTTAACATTTACACAGTCCTCCACAGGATCCGGCACAAACAATCCGTTCTGTAGATATAAATTGTGGCTTAAAGGTATACATTCTCGAAACGGTCTCGGAAGCTCCCTCGCCAATTTTTTCCAGTATGCCTCTTGGGTAACAGAAGAAATATTGAATTTAATTGATGAAAGGAGAAAATATAAAAATGCAGTAAATGAAGCAGGCAAAAAATAATACAAACGTCTCAAAAATGAGATCGACAGGAAGTGCAAAATGGCTAAGCTGGCATGGCTAGAGGACAAATGTAAGGAGGTAGAGGCTTATCTCACTAGGGGTAAGATAGATACAACCTCCAGGAAAATTAAAGAGACCTTTGGAGAAAAGAGAGCCACTTGTATGAATATCAAGAGCTCAGATGGAAACCCAGTTCTAAGCAAAGAGGGGAAAGCAGAAAGGTGGAAGGAGTATATAGAGGGCCTATACATGGGCGATGTACTTGAAGACAATATTATAGAAATGGAAGAGGATGTAGATGAAGATGAAATGGGAGATATGATACTGCGTGAAGAGTTTGAAAGAGCACTGAAAGACCTGAGTCGAAACAAGGCCCATGGAGTAGAAAACATTCCATTAGAACTACTGACGGCCTTGGGAGAGCTATTCCTGACAAAACTCTACCATCTGGTGAGCAAGATGTACGAGACAGGCTAAATACCCTCAGACTTCAGGAAGAATATAATAATTCCAATCCCAAAGAAAGCAGGTGTTGACAGTGTGAAAATTACCGAACTATCATTTTGATAAGTCACAGCCGCAAAATACTAACGCGAATTATTTACAGACGAATGGAAAAACTGGTAGAAGCCGACCTCGGGGAAGATCAGTTTGGATTCCGTAGAAATATTGGATCACATGAAGCAATACTGACCTTACGACTTATCTTAGAAGGAAGATTAAGGAAAGGCAAACCTACGTTTCTAGCATTTGTAGACTTAGAGAAAGCTTTTGACAATGTTGACTGGAATACTCTCTTTCAAATTCTAAATGTGGCAGGGATAAAATACAGGGAGCTGAAGGCTATTTACAATGTGTACAGAAACCAGATGGCAGTTATAAGAGTAGAGGGACATGAAAGGGAAGCAGTGGTTGGGAAGGGAGTGAGACAGGGTTGTAGCCTCTCTCCAATGTTATTCAATCTGTATATTGAGCAAAAAGTAAAGGAAGCAAAAGAAAAATTTAGAGTAGGTATTAAAATCCAGGGAGAAGAAATAAAAACTTTGAGGTTCGCCAATGACATTGTAATTCTGGCAGAGACAGCAAAGGACTTGGAAGAGCAGTTGAACGGAATGGACAGTGTCTTGAAAGGAGGATATAAGATGAACATCAACAAAAGCAAAACGAGGATAATGGAATGTAGTCAAGTTAACTCGGGTGATGGTGAGGGAATTAGATTAGGAAATGAGACACTTAAAGTATTTGGGGAGCAAAATAACTGATGACGGTCGAAGTAGAGAGGATATAAAATGTAGACTGGCAATGGCAAGAAAAGTGTTTCTGAAGACGAGAAATTTGTTAACATCAAGTACATATTTAAGTGTCAGGAAGACGTTTCTGAAAGTATTTTTATGGAGGATAGCCATGTATGGAAGTGAAACATGGACAATAAATAGATTGGACAAGAAAAGAATAGAAGCTTTTGAAATGTGGTGCTACAGAAGAATGTTGAAGATTAGGTGGGTAGATCACGTGACTAATGAGGAAGTATTGAATAGGAATTGGGGAGAAGAGAAGTTTGTGGCATAACTTGACTAGAAGAAGGGATCGGTTGGTAGGACATGTCCTGAGGCATCAAGGGATCACAAATTTAGCTTTGGAGGGCAGTGCAGAGGGTAAAAATCGTAGAGGGAGACCAAGAGATGAATACACTAAGCAGATTCAGAATGATGTAGGTTGCAGTAGGTACTGGGAGATGAAGGAGCTTGAACAGGATAGATTAGCATGGAGAGCTGCATCAAACCAGTCTCAGGACTGAAGACAACAACAACAACAACAACATGCCTCTTACTGCTGCAGTGTTGCTGATGTTTAGCAGAAATGCTAGCTAGCTTCGTTTTGACATTACGTCACTGGACTCTATTGCCTTCCCGCTATTGAAGTAGAGATATGTGACGTCATCCTTCTCCCATATCTATTGCTCCCAGTTTCTACCGAAAGTTCCGCTTATTTGCACAAAATAATGCTTTTTCTAAGAGCATCTATGAAATCGATGTAATATTACTATAGTGATGTGTCATATTGGTTGTAGCCAACGAATTATAATTAGAATGTCACGGATGGTTTGTGTGGTGAAGGGATCAGATATTTTTCGATGTCATACATCCTGATGTAGCATCGAGTTGCTAGTAGCTTAGTGGAGTGTACATGTTGCCTCTGGACTGCTAGTCCCACATCGGAGAGCTGTTGTAGTAGGTGATACAGCACCTTGTAGTACAGGTCCAATATATGGGTGTAGGCAATAAATTATAATTTTTATGTAACAGCATACTTCCTGCAGTAACTGTGGGTCATGAGTATACTTCATGCTGTGCTGCCTCTGATATGCTTTTCCAGCACTGCAAAGCACCTGTTACAGGATGATACGAAACAATGTGATACAGGTAATAACAATATTATTCTGCAGGGAATAAAGAGATGTTTTGAACTCTATATACGACTGCCTACATAAACTAACGTTGGTTTGTCAATTCTGTAGTTTGACATTAAAATCACGAAGTTTACCCTTATTAATTAATAATCTTTGTGTACCTAAACGCTCATAAATTATATTAGACAAACAAAACAAATCAGAATAACATAAACCATGACCAACCATTAAAGAAAGTGAACCTATTAATGCTGGTCAGTGCTTTCACTGGAAGTTTTGAGACCTTGGTGTAATCATAGCCATCATATTTAGGGTTAAAGTATCAGGTATTCTCTGTCTCAGTACAGAAAGTTGATGTGCAGTATATCACTTTAAGAAAAAAACAGCTATACCTTTGGCCATAAACAATTTTATAGCATTTTTGCTAACTATACTATAGCATATGTGAACGTGCGTCACTTTTTCAATCGAAAATATGTAGAATATTAAAAAAAAAAAATCTATTTAATCTCGCTTGGAATGGCAATATTTCAAACGCCCATCTTCAAATCCACCAAATGCTAATATAATATAACCATCCTTTTTAACCATAACCAAATGGGAATGGAGGCTTATAAACAGATATTTCGTATACCCCCTAATGTAATGGTATAGGTAGTTAAATTCTGCAAGCCCACAAATGTGTAGTCACTGCCGTCTAGTATTTACAGCAAGTATCTTGTATCCCCGATTCATACCTGGATTTTATCCATGTGCTCTGTTTGAAGTAAATCATGCTTAGCTGTTAGCGAGCCTGTTCTTGTCCAAGCAGCAGTTTATAGTCGTCCTTAAAGCCAAAGTTTTCCATCGAAAACGTTGCAGATTGGAGTTTTCCAATATGTATCACTTTACTGTGAAAGGTCGTAGATGATGCGGTTCTCTATAATACGATATGAACGCCAGGAGGCTGTAGCAAATTTCATAGGAAGGGGGTATTTGCTACAGGGAGCTGCACAACAGGGAAACTATGAGCCAAAGAGTCCATTACTGTTTCATTACGCTTTTGGTGAAACAGAAACAATCATATAATACCTAGAAGCAGCCATCTAGGCCAACCTAAAGTAGGATGACTGCGTGAGGAAGTGCAATTCATCCACAAAAGAAGAAACGGCTTTCAAAATAATTGTTCGGCTGTTTTTTGGGTATTGTTCGTCAGCCTGTGATCCTTGTCAGGTGAGATTAATGGAAGATCCAACACAACGCTAACGTTTAGTCAGTGTGATTCCTGTCCTACATGCCACAAGAAGGGTAGTTTCTTTCCGCATTTTGATTTCGGTACGCTCAGGTTAGGGGCGCCAAAGCTTTTTTTATCTAATGAAATGGAACTGTTGCATCATGATCGGATACTGAGAGAACCACTGAGAATGTTATGCTACACGAAACACCTAAAATACATAATCTTTCCGCATTCTTAAAGTAGTTCTGCATTGTGCGATACCACCTCACTGAAAGATGCTATTGCATGAAGCAATGTATAATTATAGGTGCAGGACCAGGGTCAATTTGGTCATTACTCTAAAGAACTATTAATCCATCTTTCCCTATATTCTCACCACTACCAAATGTCTATGGTTCAAATGGCTCTGAGCACTATGGGACTCAACATCTGAGGTCATCAGTCCCCTATAACTTAGAACTACTTAAACCTAACTAACCTAAGGACATCACACACATCCATGCCCGAGGCAGGATTCGAACCTGCGACCGTAGCAGTCGCGCGGCTCTGAACTGAAGCGCCTAGAACCGCTCGGCCACCGCGGCCGGCTAAAAGCTATGGTCTTCATAAATTTAGTTTCTCATACCAGTTGTTTAAGCAACAGCATTGATACAGCTGTTACTGCATGATTGTGTTGGAAAACATATGATTGACTGAACAGCATACATATTGTTATTCTATTGCTCTTAAACAAAAGCACCATAAACTGTTACTGCCCCCACAAATATCATTACTCCACAGTGCTTAAGAAAATAAAACAATGTATTAAATATACTCAATCTGGCCCCAGTAAATGAAATTACTTCAAGTTCCCGCAACAGAGATATGAGGTATATACTACACTATCCTAAATTTGATACCAAAGTTACTCCACCCTTGAACAGTACATGGGAAGAATGAACAATATCTCTCTTAAGCCCCTAGATCTTAACATATCTCATTGTTCTGTTTGTAATATTATTAAGCAATACAGACCTCAAAGTATTAAATCCACTTTTCGTCCCATGTATACCAAAGTGTTCTTCACTTTTTCATCTTATTCCTATGACCTCTTTGCAAGATATACGATGGTGAGGATAGTACTATCACACAGCTTATCCTGAACGCAAGTTCCCTAAGATTACTCAGCTGTGTTTCGTAAGAACAACATTGTCATTCCTCTATAGAACCCCATTTCCTGCCAAGGTGAAAAGCCAGTCGAGTGACTGCGTATGCCTATGTCTAAACAATGGCCAGGCTGACCTTTGCAACTGATAAATGGTCGCAAGTGCTGCACACATGTACTAGCGTTTTATGAGTCGTGATTTTCTTTTTTAAGTGTGATCAACGTTTTGAGTGGAAGACACACCAAATATTAATGTCCTCTAGTATATATCTAGAAACTTTTGATCAGATAGCATAAGCATAGTGTAGATCACACAGCGCACTGTCAGGCACCTTTTGGTGATAAGTTTTCGCACAATGAAATTGAGATATACTCTATCCTAATCGAATTCCAATATCAAAGTTGTTCCACCCTTGAATGCTGTTGTACAAAGTAATGACGATATGTATTTGCTATACTAAGCAATAAATAATTAAACTTGCAGCAGCAAGGTTTATTTGATCATTGCTCAAGAGAACTATTAATCTGCAGTCCCCTGCATTTTTCCATTAAAAACTGCTATCTTTGAGATATAAAGCAGTTTCTCTCTTCCTGATTGTGAAATGCAATTTGTTTATTTCCATCAGCACTTCTATCTCTGTAATTTTATGGTCTGGCAATTGTCCAGCAGTGTATAATCTCCTTTTGATAAGACTGAAGACCTGCATCAGGAAACTGTACCGTCTTGTCAAGGTTTAATGTAAGATGCTGAAGCAGTATTGTGTTTCTTGTTAAGGTAGCCCATAGGTGAAATTTAACTCCAATTAATTGGCGACTCACTCCAAAAGTTTACATTTCAAATACATTGGTACTAAATTTGGTAGTATTCCATACTAAAGTTACTATAGAACCATACCCACACATTTGCAATTATCTTGTAATTGCCTCATTTATAAATGCATGTTCATGGATCGTATTTCCTTGTGTTGTATATTTTCCTCCGTGTTAGTTTTGGCTATTAACTGTGACATATCCCATATAATGCGTTTAACTGTTGATCGACATGATGGCTTTTATTTTATTTGATACTACAGTAAGAACGTTTCTGACAACCTGTTGTAAAAAAAATTTTGCTAGTTGATAATGATCAGATGATTTAAACCGGTACTTAATAGAGATATATTTCCACCAGGTCTTGCCAGTAATTTTTTATATACTATTTTTTACCAAATATGAGATGTGGTGCACCATCTACACACACACACACACACACGCACAGTGTATATATATACTGTCTACCAACAAAAAGTAATGCTTTCTTAGACATGGTCAGATATCAATATTAGCTTCATACTTGCACACCCCATCAGCAGGTATGTAAATGATAAGAGCTGCAATTCCATATGACAGGTAGAACTGTCACCAGGGCACATTAGTTTCGTTTGTGTTTAGCGTTGTTGCCTGGCATGGAAGTGTATGCAGGGGGTGAGAACAGCATCAGATGTTGCGTGATCATGGTGACAGGCATGGAGCTACCATGTATTCATGTGAGACAATGTTATCATCAACTGATTTGAAAAGGACCTCATTTTAGGTCTCCATTTGGCTGGCTAGTTAAACCGTGTGTCATACAGATCGGAGGGACATTCACTTGCGACAATGGCCAGATGCTGGAGTGCATGCTAATGCTGTGACAGTGGGTATATATATCATCAATGTTCTTCTCGACTACATCTGACTAGCAGAAGGGAGTATCACTGTATTGTGCACCAGGTACCTTATATCCCCTTCTCATTCATGCCTTCTATCGAAGAAGAAGTAACGGAATATCGGCAGCATTATGCATCATCTCAGTAGCGGCAGCTGGACTAGGGAATTGCCATCCAATGCATAGGACGTTGTTAACACCTCAATGCAAATGGCTGCATCTGACAGACTACCTTCCTATTCCTATAAGAGATGTGGTGCCATGACTAAAAGCATGGACTGCTGATGAATGGTGGCACTGTGTTCAGTAAAGAATCGCAATTCTGCACTAGCCCAGATGACAGCCAGTGGTGAATTCGGCAGCACAACAGAAAGAGGTCTCATTGCTCCAAAGTTTTGGAGAGGCACAACAGAGTTGCTCCTGGCATCGTGTTGTGGGATGCCATCGGGCATGACTTCAGATCAGCGAGATCTCCAGATCTGTCCCCCCTTCCGCACTGCTGCTACGATTGTAGGTTCGAATCCTGCCTCGGGCATGGTTGTGTGTACTGTCCTTAGGTTACTTAGGAATAAGTAGTTCTAAGTCTAGGGGGGACTGATGACCTCAGATGTTAAGTCCCATAGTGCTCAGAGCCATTTGGACCATTTTGTCTCCCCTTAAAACATGTATGATCAGATTGGACCTCAATTCTGCCCAGTGCTAGTATCCAGGATATCGAGGACCAGCTACAACAGTTGAGGGTCATCATGCATCAGGAGAGGATACAAAGGCTTTAGGACAGGCATCCCAACCGAATGTGTGTATACATTGAAACCAGAGAAGATGCAGCGTTAAACTGATAATTGTGCTTATGCCAAATTCTTTGTGAATTTTCTTAACATTGTAGACACTGAGATAAACATCAAATCCCCTCTCAATGCATGGATATTTATTTTCTTTTCTCTTTTCCTTCTGAAACCTTCAGCTTTTTGTCAGGCAGGGTATAATAAGACTTTGTTACGCTTTCAGACTATTTCAGAATAAAAGCAGTCTTTGTTGCGAAATAAAGACTGTTTTTATTCCGAAATAATTTGAAACTAGTTGGGGCAGCACGTTGCCAAAATGAAATAATCAACAAACGAGCTAGATCATAATAAAAGGCACACAGAGACTGTAGGAAACAGAAAAAGAGAGACTAACTATTTCTTCTCAGGAATAGCCGCAGCTTAACCCACATGCATGCACGTGTCACGTATAACTGTAAATACACGATCCTTGAGGCACAGTATGATCATTCCCTTGTGTATGTCCAACCAATCGCGGAATTTTCGCAGTGACGGAAAAATTCACATGCTATGGTAAGGGTGTTATTCTGGACATGTCACTGTGAGGGGTCCCAGTACTCGCTAAGTCGCTGCACGAAGCCACGTGGAATATTTGCAAGCCCTCTTGCCCAGCTTATCTGCCAGCTCCTCTCACAAGATCGGCCACCTGCAGAAAATTCCACACTATCTCGTTTCCACTACCGGCCATTAACCTCCTTCCAAATTCCACAGGCATCAGATGCATTGTCTCGCATGTGTTAAAACTGAGATATTGCAAAGCGATCTTTCAGTATCTGCATGTATTCATGTAATCTTCTGTTTTTCTGTTTTATAAACCCCACAGCTTTACCCACATGCATGCACATGTCACGTGTATCTTACATACATTGAACATATTTGCTCACCTGCATCTCTAGCGAATCTCGTCCTACATTTTCATTTTCACTCAGCTCGATGGTCGCGATTGAGATATAAGTTGTACAATGATATAATTTTGTAGGAACATGTAGTGGTACATGTGTACACTGTCCGCAAAATGCGTGGCGAATACAGTTAGTAGTAAATAAGTAAAAAATTAAAACGTCTTACTGATGTAGCAATTTTACTGTTTGAACAGCGAAATCCTAGTAAACGATAAAGTTTTTTCTCCTTTCACCATTTTTTGGGGGAGATCAGAGAGAAATACTTTTGTAAGGGTTTGAACTTATGTGTAAAGTTTGTTGCCAGTGCCTAAGTTCACTCATTCTCAAATACTGAAATAATGCATAGGGATTATACAAGGCCCCTTAACAAATATAATAAATGATTCCTTCACATCAGGGACATTTCCAGAGCAGTTAAAACAGGCAAGAGTTGTACCTTTGCTTAAGAAAGGTAATGCAGAAGACATAATAACTTAGCGGACCATTTCCCTGCTGTCAGCATTCTCAAAAATAATAGAAGCAATCATGAAAGACCGATTAATGAATTACCTGAATAAATACAATCATTTAAGCGAATCGCAGTTTGGTTTCCGAAGTGGCAAAAATATGGAGTCCGCCATAGTAGAATTAACAAAAGTTGTACTTGCTCTTGATAAAGATAAGTGTGTCACAGGCATATTTTTGGATCTTTCTAAGGCGTTTGATACAGTCGACCACAATATCCTATTAAATAAATTGGAATCAATAGGAATAAGAGGGGTAGCTAATGGCTGGTTTCGATCATACCTAACAGATAGGGTACAAAGAGTAGATACTTCGAATACATCTAAACATTTAGTATTTATCAGAACCAAAATACATTACTATAGGGGTTCTGCAAGGTAGCATATTAGGACCAATACTGTTCCTGATATACGTCAGTGACTTTCCCAGTAGTGTTACTCAGTGTGAAAAAATCCTCTTTGCTGACAGCAATGTTATAGACACTGAGAAAACAAGAGAACTCCTTGCCGAGAAAGCAAATGAAACTCTGAAAGAAGTTTATGATTGGTCAATAAGTAATGAAGTGACATTGAACACAAAGAAAACTAATGCCATGAATTTCAGTTTGAAGAGGAAAAATGACAATGTTTAATTAAATGTAGATGGCACCTCTATAGACTGTGTAACAAATGCAAAATTACTAGGAATGAATATTGATTCTCAGTTGAAGTGGTGTGAACACACAAAGGTACTTGCAAACAGAATATCACCAGCATGTTATGCCCTTAGAATCCTGTCGTCAGTGTGTAACATGCAGTGTCTTTTAGTTAAATATTATTCATATGTGCACTCAATTCTTAGCTATGGAATTCTTTTTTGGGGAACAAATGCACAAAATATGAACACAATTTTAAAACTTCAGAAAAGAGCCATAAGAATAATAACCAAAAATACTAGTCGAGCTCATTGTAAAGATCTGTTCAGAATACGGGATTTTAACTGCTCCATGTGAATACATTTACCAGTCAGTTGTACACATCGAAAATAACATTGGTAATTACTGCACAAACAGCTCTGTCCATGACCATGCAACAATAAATAGACTCAACTTACATTTACCAAGAAAAAATAAACACAGAACTCAAAACAGCATTTCTAGGAAGGAATAAACCTATTCAATAACTTACCTAAGGAGATTAAACAAATTTCCATCATACACTTATTTAAAAAAGGCAGCTAAAAAGTACCTGTTATGCAATACATTATATACATTGAAGGATTGCAAAGCTAAAACAGAGTAGTGGTTTGATAAAAATGTTATACAAATGAATAACAATAATAATGATTATAAAATATCCAACATTCCACATAACACCTTCACTTTATGTTTTTTCCTTCTTTTTTCCTTTCTAGAAATACTTACCCCCAAGCTATGCATAGCACAACACTAACACTTCTTCCTCTTTCTGAGCTCAACATCTCATTCATTGTGGAGGGATGCTGACTCAGTTTTTCAGGATAGCAAATGGGAAGTTGCGATACAGAAAATGGCCCAGAGATCACCAATGTGTGTGTGTGTGTGTGTGTGTGTGTGTGTGTGTGTGTGTGTGTAGTGACTGAAGTGTTATGAAACAATGTGTGTATAGTATGTGCAGTGACTGATAGTGAGATATGAGTGAACAATGTGACATTATATTATTTAATAAGTTATTTGTAAAAAAAGTATTGTATACCAGGAGTAAATCTAATGATTGTCCCTAACTAGAAGTCTGTAAATACATGTGTATACGAATTAGCTTATTTTAAATTGATCTAAATTTGTAAATACTTTGACATGTCCTATATCCTTGCAGAAAGAGATCTACAGATGAATAAAGCTACTACTACTACTAATAATAATAAAGTCCGGGTATTTGCGCGTCGTGGGCCGTACTAATTATTCACTCCTTTTGATAGGTAGGTGGTACTTAACCCCACAGCCCTTCATCCCAGACAGTACGTGAGACGTGAAATTTGGTTGAAATCGATCCAGTAGTTTAGGAAAAGATTATATGTGTGGATTATGTTTTCTATCAAGCAGAGAGCGTCCTTTGAATTCTTCTCAACATCATTATCTTATGACATAGCTAAAGACAACCACTTTGAGATAAGGAGATTCGTAATTCCGTTTATCCAATTACAATTTACTGGACACAAAGCTGTTGTAAGTATCCGAAGTGCGTCCTTTTATCTGAAAGAGAAAATTTCAGCCGCCCAAATACAATGTGTGTGTGTGTGTGTGTGTGTGTGTGTGTGAAAGACCGCCCACGCCGTCCGTAATTCTCGGCGACCCCCTGGTGGGGCCTCCGGCGATGGCTGTGACTGCCTTAGACTTTGGAATCCAATAACGAGGGAAACAATTTGTGCGCGTTTCTGCTCCCCTGATCAGCGGAACCTTGAGCTCCTTTGCCGCCACCGGCCGACCGAGCAAGGCACCGGCTTACAGTGGCAGATTGAGGGGATTAAGGCGTGCACAGAAGTGGCGCCGTCCATTTATAACCCACGAGAGGCAGCTTCGTGTGCGCCGCAACGAGGTGCAGTTGTATCGCGCAGCGTCATCATCTGGTCAACCTGAGTATTTTGCTGTCACTGCACTCGTCTTGCACCGTTTCGACAGACTCCATAAACCGTGCTTTTCCATCGACAGAAAGCAATTTTCTCCGCAGCCAATGATTTCTTTCAAATGCTTGTATAGAGCTCTCTACTATCCCTTTATTCTGCGGCTGGAAGACAGTTGTGCTTATTTTTTTTATCAATAAAGGCATTGACATTGGAGCTACGTGCACTAATAGTTTGTGAATGGAGAACAATAGAGCTTTTATAGTTAGCTTTAGTTAGTTACACATTTCGTGGCTCATTCTTCATTTCTTCTGGTTTATTGTTGTTTGTGAATTCGTTTATGATGTTTCGGGTCTCTTTTGGGATATGTCTTCCTCTTGTTTTGACAGTATTATATCGGTCATACTAGCTAACCTCTGGCAGAATACGACTTTTGTGCTGAGCTCCATCCCCTACATTGCGTGTGTTCGTATTCATGAGTTTTGATACCTGAGCAGTTCGCCTTTCAAACATATACTCTGTCGGGTTAAATTCTATCTTTAATATAATACAACGCAGCAGAAGTTTTACTAAGACACTCAGGTGCAATATGCGTTACATGTAATACGCTGGTTATTTTCAGCCTTAATTATTATGTTTGTGCACTGTAACTGTGTGGGATAATTATTTATTTCAAGTTTCTGCTAACAGTTGCTTTTTATTTTATGCTTAATCTAACATAATGCAACGCGTTTCGAACATATTCTGTCATCTCCAGGCGTTTATACATACATACATATATACATACATACATATGGAGAAATGTTACTTAAAAATAAACAATCTTAAACTAGATTAATCTAGAACTCTTTGTCCATTGTTTTTTGCTGTAGCTGCTGGTGTGGCATTCAGGGAGAAGGAGGGGGCAGTGTATGGCTAGAAATCGAAATCAGTGATGTCTTATGCTGGTTTTCTTCCTGACATCACTGATTTCGATTTCTAGCCATACACTGCCCCCTCCTTCTCCCTGAATGCCACACCAGCAGCTACAGCAAAAAACAATGGACAAAGAGTTCTAGATTAACCTAGTTTAAGATTGTTTATTTTTAAGTAACGTTTCTCCATATGTATGTATGTATATATGTCTGTATGTATAAACGCCTGAAGATGACAGAATATGTTCGAAACGCGTTGCATTATGTTAGATTAAGCATAAAATAAAAAGCAACTGGCAGCAGAAACTTGAAATAAATAATTATCCCACATCAACAGCAACAGTAAAAAACAAAGGACGAAAGTTCTAGATTAATCTAGTTTAAGACTGTTTATTTTTAAGTAACATTTGTCTATATGTGTGTATAAATGTCTGAAGATGAACAGAACATGTTCGAAACACGTTGCATTATGTTAGATTAAGCATAAGAAGTGACTGGTAGCAGAAACTTGAAATAAGTAATAATTCACTGATGTCTTACTGTTTTCTTAGAATATTAATGCAAACGTTTTTCCTACTGTGTTTGCCCTCAATGACTCCCTATAGTACCATGGAAGCTATTTGCTGATATCTTAACACACATCCCATCACCGCATCGATTTTTCTAGTCATTGTTTTCCACATACACTATATCATCAAATATACCCAGACACCTAATAGTGTACATTAATACGGGATGTGTTCAACCTTAGAATTTATGATGGCTTGAATTCTGCTGAGAACACTATCAGTGAGCTGTCTGGATGTCTGTAGAGGATTACCAACCCATTCTTCCTCAAGAGCCGAAACCAGAGGAGGTAGTGATTTTGGACGCTGGGGTCTTATGCAAAGACACATTCTAACTCATCCCAAAGGAGTTCCACTGGGTTCAGATCGGGACTCATGGTAGGCCAGTCCATTACACGAATGTTATTGTCCACAACCATTGCCTTATATACGTTGTTTTATGATCGGCTGCATTATCATGCCAATACAAACAATAATTGTCTCTGAACTGTTCCTGTCCCGTACACAGTACTGTAAAATTTGATCACATCCTTCTGCATTTATGCGTTTTCTTAATCTCAATAACGGGACCACACTTTAACCACGAAAAACACCCCCCCCCCATACCTTACCACCACTACCTCTATAGTTCCCTGTTGACATATTGGCTGGTAAGGTTCTCCAGCGATTCGTCAAACACAAACCCTTTCATCGGATTTCCACAGGGCATATCATGATACATCACTCCAGGTCTCTATTTTCCAGTCATCGTCCATCCAGAGGTGTCGCTCTTTACCTTAAGCGTCACTTAGCATGTCACATAGTGTTGACTAGAGACATGTGTGGCTCATTAGGAACTGATCGATCATTGCCTTCCCCCCCCCCCCCCCTCCTTTTGATAGCATAGTCATTATGTTAGGTGGAATGCTGGCGACGCTCCTGAGCTCACAAATGATTTCACCGGTTGATGTCATGCGAATTTTTACAACTTCCCACCGAAATTCTTGACTGTTCCATGGTTAAGCCATGGCTGTTCCCTCGCGTTTCCACTTGACCGTCACATTACCAACAGTCGACTTGGGCAGCTTTAGAAGAGTTGAATGTCCCTGCCAGAGTTGTTACTCGGATGACACGGTATGACTAGTTCACATTCGAAGTCGTTGATCTCTCCCAGCAGGCCCAGTTTGCTGTTTACTGGCATCGAAGAGGGCATCGAAGAGGGCTGAGGGGGAGGATGTGGGAGGGACACAGGTGAGGAGAGGGTGCAGTGACTCAGGGGGGGAAAGGAAAATCCGCTCTGGGAGAAGGAGGGGAGAGGAAAAAGGGGACCCCGGGGAGGGGAGGGAACAAGGACAGGTTACAGTTTGAAGGAAGGGTAGATGTCATGGCGAAGTTCAACATCTGGGAGGGGAAAGTGCTGAAAATTGCCCTGCTGGAGGAGATAAAGGGTGTGGAGGTGGATAGAGGATGGGGCAACAGCCAGGGGGTGGAGAGGAAGGAGGAAACCAGGGCATAGGGGGGGATCAAGCCTGCAGGAGAGGGTGTTCATGAGTACATATTTGTTGGTGCAGAAGGAACGGATGTTCTGGAAAATAGCGAGGTGTATCACTTGCTGTAATAACTAATGAGGGACCATAGTTTTTCTGTGAGAAGAATTTTGCGATAGGCATGAAATGGAAGTTTAAGTACAGGAACTCACATGTATTAATACCGGTCGTTGTCCTGTTGTGAACTCTGTCCAGTGTAACATTGGTTTGGTGTATAGCGATATAAGGAGATACTTTAATATTGGCTGTCTTGTTTCCACTTCATGGGCTTAGCTGGAAGCCGATGGCGCGAGGCAACTCTGGTTGACAGTGCGGTCTGCCTTGTGTGTTAACCAATACCAGTATTTTTGTTTTGAATAAACAGTATTTTTTGGTATTTGTTTGGTCTCGGTTATAAGGATGCAGAGATGTTGGAGGAAAAGGAGGAGTTTGGGGAAGGGGATGAGGTGATACAGTAGTCATGTGGGGGAAGGATGGAGGATACAGAAGGGAAGGATGACCACATGACATTCGATGATTTGGAGGGCCTGTAAAAGCTGGGGGGGGGGGGGGGGCAAGATCCAGGCAACGCTGGCATAAAAGAAAATAGGATGTATGAGGGATTTGTAAGTGTGGAGGATGGTGGAAGGATGAAATCCCCATGTCTGGCCAGACAGGAGTTTCAGGAGGTGGAGGCAGGAATGGGGTTTCTGCTGGAGGGTCAGGAGATGACGGGTCCAGTTGACGTGATGGTTAAGGGTGAGGCCAAGGTATCTCCAGTTGGGAGTGAGCTGGATGGGATGACCATAAATGGTGAGGTTGAAATTATTGAGACGGAAGGAGCGGGTGATGTGGCCTATGATGATTGCCTGGGTTTTGGAGGGGTTGAGACGAAGGAACTGCTGGTTACACCAAGTGGTGAACTGGTCGAGGTGAGTTTGGAGGGTGTGTTGGGACCTTTGAAGGGTAGGATAGAGACCCAGCAAGGCAGTGTCATCAGCATATTGGAGAAGGTGGACAGGTGGGGGTGGCTTGGGCATATCGGCAGTGTACAGGAGATAAGAGGAGAGTGGAGAGGATGGAGCCCTGTGGGATGCCAGCAGTGGGATAAAAGATATGGGAGTTGGTGTTATGCAGGGTGACATGAAGGACGGCATGAAAGGAAGGAAGCGACTAGACAGACAAAATTTATAGGCAGGGCGTAGGTTTGAAGTTTAAAGAGGAGACCGGGATGCCTCAAGCAGTCATAGGCATTTTGGAGGTCGAGGGAAACAAAAATGGTGGAGCAGCAGGAGTTGAGCTGGAGGAAGAGAAGGTCTTCGGCAGAGGAGGAGGATCGGAAGCCACACTGTGTAAGGTGGTGTTGAGTAAGGTACTGATGGATATGATGGGAGAGGATGGACTTGAAGACCTTACTGAAGATGGAGGAGATGCAGATGGGACAATAGGAAGAGGCGACAGATGGGCGTTTGTTGGGTTTGAAGAATGAGAGGACACAGGAAGTCTTCCACAGGTCAGGGTAGAAACTGGTAGAGGGGATGACGTTATAGAGATTGGCAAGGACAGTCAGGAAGGGGAAGGGGCTTTCTCTAAGGTGTCAGTAGGTGACACAGTCGTGACCAGGGGCCATGTAGCGTTTGGACTGGAGGATAAGTTTAATGTTGTGTGATGTGATTGAGGGTGTTGATGTCGGAGGGGGGCAACTTCCCCAATTACTAGAGCCTAGGAGCAAGTGGAGCGTCTGAGGTATCGGTGCATTCCATGACGGTGTGAAAAAGAGAATAATCAAAGTGGGGATCATCAGGGACAGAGAAGACCTTGGAAAAGTGGGAAGCGAAGTTGTTGGCCTTACTGAGGTTGTCGAGAAGGGGATGGTCGTTATGGAGAAGGGGGTAATGGGGTGAGTACTGGGAACCAATAAGGCAATGGAAGGCAGACCAGTACATTGTAGTTGATAGGGAGGGTGGCGTTGAGTCATGTACAGGTCTGGCGCCAGTCCTGGTATTTCTTTGCTGTAATAAGGTTCCATATGTGTCGCTGTATTTGCCAGTGGCATAGGAGTGTATCCCTGTCACGAGTGCATGGGAGGGAGTGACCGAGGCGGCGGGATTCGCGGAGGAGGAGGACAGCCCACAGAGGGGGAGTGGGACAGTGCGGGTGGATGGTTTTACTAGGAACATGGGCCTCCACGGCGTCAGTAATTGCCTTCTGAAGGAAGCATGAGGCGTGGATGATGTCGTCAGGATGGCGATAGGTAAGAGGGTGGCTTTCGACCTGGGTGGCGGTGGAGTTGGCATAACGGTAGTCATGGACGAGCTCGGGAGGGGGTGCAGGGTGAGGAGCCAGCGAGGGATGGCGAGCAGACGTTATGGTGAGAAGGACAGGGAGATGGTCGCTACCTGTGGGGTCAAGGATATCGACGGTGATACATACGCCCAAGGAGGTTGGCAGAGGCAATGACAACACCGGAGGTGGTGTCGCTTTCGGGACAGATGTGCAGGGGAAGGTGAACAAGGTCACCTTGGATCATGGAGAGGAACTGATGCCACCGCCGAATGGCGGCAGGGGATCGGCTATGAATGTTGATGTTGGCGGAAATCACATAGATGGAGAAGGTGCAGTCAATGTGGGAGATAAAGTCATAGGGAAGAGGAGTGGTGGAGCGGACATCGATGGTGGCGCAGCTAATGGTGAGGGAGTGGAAGAAGACGCTGAGGATAAGGTGTTCAGTGGGATTATTGAGGAGGGGTTGTGGCTGGACTAGGATATGCTTAAGGTAGCCAATGGCGACTCCACCCTGCACTCGAGAACCACTAGCATCAGTGTGGTGGAGGATATAGGGAAGGTGTGGAGAGTATGGTGCGGCTGGAGAAAGGTTTCGTTCAGGAGGAAGGTGTCGACCCGGTGGTGGGAGAGGGTGTTGATGAGTAGGTATTCGTTGGTGCGGAATTAACGGATGTTCTGGAAAAAGGTGAGGTCTATCAGCTGCTGTAATAACTAATGAGGGACCATAGTTTTTCCGTGAGAAGCATTTTCGCGATAGGCATGAAATTCAAGTTTAAGTGCGGGAACTCGCGCGTGTTAATACTGGTTGTTGTCCTGTTGTGAACTCCGTGCAGTGTAACGTTGGTTTGGCGTATAACGATAGAACTAGATACCGTAATAGTTACTGTCTCGTTCCCACTTCGTGGCCTTAGCTGGAAGCCGACGGCGCGAGGCAGCTGCGGTTGACAGTGCGGTCTGGTGTGTGTGTTAACCGATACCGGTATTTTTTTCTGAATAACCAGTATTTGTTTGGTCTCGGTTCTAACAGGTATTTTTCTTTTTTACTGGTACCGGCATGTAAAACCGATATATCAGTTTACCATATTATTGCTAAAATTTTTGGTTTTAGATGACACTCTTCTTAAAAACAGTTTTCGTAAGACGTTCTAAAAGCGTGAATGATATTTTTTCTGATGAAAGGAGTCAACTTACAGATCAACACGTTATATAACAAGTATTTGTGAACAAACTGGACAATAAATATTCGCCATTGGATTATTTCATTTTCGATATCTTAACTATTGTCATGTAACTGTTCTTGGTTCTCCGCACTATCTATATTGTTACTTTGAATTTTTTAAAACATTATGACTAAAAAACGGCTCTTTCATTCGAAATAGTTAACGAAAAAGAATGCTTCGAATTTTACACAAAACCTTATAATTTGCCTGCCATAAAAAGGAAGTTATGGCTTGAGTAATTAATTAAAAATATAACAAATCATTTGTAACAACATCAGCAATTATTTGATCTTCTGCCTGTGCTACGTAATATACTGAGGTGACAAAAGTCTTGGGATAAGTCCTACTAACGTTTCGAACCTCCTTTTGAACGGCGTAGGGCAGCATTTCGACCTGGCATGGACTCAACAAGTTGTTGAAAGCCCGTTGCAGAAATAGCCATACAGCCTTCATAGCCGTCCATAATCGCGAAATTGTTCCCGGTGCAGAATTTTATGCACCCACTGACCTCGCAATTATGTCCCACAAATGTTCGATGAGATTCATGTCGGGCGAACCGGGTGGCCGAATCATTTGCTTGAAGTGGTCAGAATGTTCTCCAAACCAATCGCGAACAACTTTGGCGCCACAATATTGCGCATTGTCATCCATAAAAATCTCATAGTTGTTTAGGAACCAGAGTAATGGCATCTGTCCATCCTTTAGGGATGATGGTGTAGCATGCTTGGTTCAGAGTCTGCAGCGTCTGCTGTGGCTAAAAAATCCCACTCGAAAGTGGCAGTCCCTACTGCAGTTTGGACAAGTGAAATTTGAGGGACTTCGAACAGAAGCCGCTCTGTCTCTTCGCTTTGTCCTCTTCCTGATTTGTTCCTGTGTGTGTTCGTCCTCTGAGAGCTTGACGCCGTTGCGCACAGTTACTCGCCACTTGACACGGTCATCTGCAATGCTTTCCCAGCGACTTGGATTGATTCTGGTATTGGTCAGGTCTCTCTTGCAGACATCCTTGAAACGAAGATGCGGTCGTCACACTGGCCTCACACCCTCCTGAAGTTCTCCGTACAGCAGTTGTTTCGGTATCCGTTCAGGATCCATGCGCCTGACATGTCCCAACCATCTTAGACGTCGATGACTCAGGAGTGCAAAGATGCTGGTTGTGCTTGCACGATGAAACACTTCGGTGTTGGGTACTCTATCTTTCCAAGAGATCTGAAGGATCTTCCGGAGACAGCGGAGATGGAAGCTGTTGAGTCGAGATTCATGCCTAGAAAGAGTTGCCATGTCTCACAGATATAGAGAAGGGTGCTCATAACATAAGCGTTGTAGACTTTTAATTTAGTTTTTGTGGTGAGCAGTCCATTGTTCCATAATCTGTTTTTCGATCTAGTCATGACAGATGATGCCTTTGCGATTCTGTTGGTAATTTCAGTGCCCATGGACAAGTCGCTACAATTGTGGATCCCAATTAGGTAAAGTCATCAACTACCTGGAGAGGATTGCCATCAATGCTGATGGATGGAAGGTTGGTAGTGCTCTGCGCCATGATCTTAGTCTTTTGAAGGCTGATGAGTAGACCAAATTTTTCACAGGCATTTGATAATGTTGAAAAGATTTCCATCAGACCTTGTATGTAGATGCACTCCCTCCTCACAGTCTTCAAAGGCAAATCTGAGCAGAAGGGAAAAGAAAATCCCAAATAATGTAGGAGCTAACACACACCCCTGTTTCACACCGCTATTAACAGGGAATGCTTCTGATGTTTTACCGTCGAAGCAGATTGTTGCTTGTGTTTTCTCATGGAAAGAGACAATTATCTGTAGTAGTTTAGGTGGGCATCCAATCTTCTGCAACAGTTTGAAAAGCCCATTTGTGCTCACTAAATCAAACGCTTTAACAAGGTCAATGAAAGCAATATAAAGTGGCCTCTGCTGCTCACGATATTTCTCTTGTAGCTGTCTTAAGGAGAAGATCATATCTACAGTTGATCGGCCGGGCCTGAAGCTACACTGAGATTCTGGGTAGATTCTGGGTAGATTCTGGAAGCTAAGATCTGTAATCGCATTAGGATGACTCTTGCATAAGCTTTCCCGGCTGCACTTAGTAATGAAATGCCTGGGTAATTGTTACAGTCACTTCTGTTCCCTTTCCGATTTTATAGAGAAACTATCCTCGAATTCCGCATACTCATCTGGACATAACCTTCTTCCCAGCTGGTTGTGATAAGTGAATATAAATGTTTGAGAAGAACAGACTTGTTATACTTAATAACCTCTGCAGGGATCGCGTCTTCACCTGGGGCCTTTCCGTTAGCAAGAGAATCTATTTCTCTACTAAGTTCTTCCATAGCATGCATTGCATCTAGTTCTTCCATAACTGGCATTTGTTTGATGGCGTCACATGCATCCTTGCTAACTTCATTCTCGGCTGCATACAACTCGAGGTAGTGTTCAACCCAGCGTTCCATTTGCTTGCCTTCACCAGTAATGACTTCACCCGTCTTGGACTTCAGAGGAGCTGTTTTTGTGACAGTTGGTCCAATTGCTTTGTTAATACCATCGTATATTGCCTTAGCATCCCCAGAATCGGCCGCTTTCTGTGTACCTGCACATAAATCCTGGATGTTTGCTGTGCCATGTTCTCTGCTTTTCGTATGTCATCTCGAGTTCTTTCATTTGGGTTTCTTTTGTAAGCAAGCAGAGCTTTCCGTTTAGCCTCAGTGACTGGTTCCATTTCTTCCAAATTTTGCTCGTACCAGTCCTTATTTCTTTTTCCTTTTATTCCATAGGCCAATACTTCTGAATTGTAAATTGCACCCGAGAGTTTTGCCCATTTCTTATCAACATTCCTTTCTGCTTGCACGTTTCCTTGGAAAGCACTTCCAAAATTACTGACAAAATCCTGCTTTCTTTATGTGTCATCAACATGATCTGTATTGATACGGGGATGACCTCTCGGTTTAGCGTGGTGACATTTCTTAGGAGTGAGCCTCAATGTGCACACCATCAATGGTTGTAAATGGTCTCCAGGTAGCTGAACACAACCATTTCCAGTTCAGTTGTACCAGAGAACCCAGTTCATTCATGTAAACAGACCCAACGCCATGGAGCCACGACCAGCTTGCGCAATGCCTTGTTGACAACTTGGGTCCATGGTTTCATGGGGTCTGGGCCACATTATAACCCTACCATCAGCCCTTACCAACTGAAATCGTAAGTCACCTGACCACGCCACGGTTTTCCAGCAGTGTAGTGACCAATCGATATGGCCACGAGCCCAGGAGAGGCGCTGCAGGCGATGTCGCGCTTTTAGCAGAGACACTCGTGTGCGTCATCCGCTGCAAAGCCCAGTAACGCTAAATTTCGTCGCACCGTCCTAACGGATACGCTCTTCGTACGTCCCACATTGATATCTGCGGTTATTTCACACTGTGTTGCTTGTCTGCTTGTCTGACAACTCTACGCAAACGCCGCTGCTCTCGGTTGTTAACTGAAGGGCATCGGCCACCGAGTTGCCCGTGGTGAGAAGTAATGGTTCAAATGCCTCTGAGCACTATGGGACTCAACTGCTGTGGTCATAAGTCCCCTAGAACTTAGAACTACTTAAACCTAACTAACCTAAGGACATCACACACATCCATGCCCGAGGCAGGATTCGGACCTGCGATCGTAGCGGTCGTGCGGTTCCAGACTGTAGCGCCTTTAACCGCTCGGCCACTCCGGCCGGCGGTGAGAAGTAATGCCTGAAGTTTGGTTCTCTCGGCACACTCCTGATGCTATGGACCTCTGAATACTGAATTCGCTAAGGATTCCCGAAGTGGAAAGTCCCATGTGTGTGTGTAGCTCCAACTAACATTCCGCGTCCAAAGTCTGCTGATTCCCGTCATGCGACATAATCATGTCGGAAACCTCATCACATGAATCATCTGAGTACAAAAGACAGCTCCACCAAAGCACTGCCCTTTTGTGTCACGTGTACGGGATATTACCGCCGTCTGTGTACGTGCAAACTGCTATCCCATACTTTTGTGATCTCAGTATATGCCATTATCTGCTTGTGGTTCATCTACATCTGCATCTATATGGATACTCTGCAAATCACATTCAAGTGCCTGGCAGAGGGTTCATCGAACCACCTTCACAATTCTCTATTATTCCAATCTCGTATAGCGCGCGGAAAGAATGAACACATATATGTTTCCCTACGAGCTCTGATTTCCCTTATTTTATCGCGTTGATCGTTCCTCCCTATGTAGGTCGGTGTCAACAAAATATTTTCGCATTCGGTGGAGAAAGTTGGCGATTGAAAATTCGTGAGAACATTCCGTCGCAACGAAAAACGCCTTTCTTTTAATGATGTCCAGCCCAAATCCTGTATCATTTTAGAGACACTCTCTCCCATATTTCGCTATAATACAAAACGTGCTGCCTTTCTTTGAACTTTTTCGATGTACGCCGTCAGTCCTATCTGGTAAGGATCCCACACCACGCAGTAGTATTCTAAAATAGGACGGACAAGCGTAGTGTAGGCAGTCGTCCTAGCAGATCTGACACATTCTCTAAGTGTCCTTCCAATAAAACGCAGTCTTTGGTTAGCCTTCCCCACATTTTCTGTGTCTTCCTTACAATTTAAGTTGTTCGTAATTGTAATACCTAGGTATTTAGCTGAATTTACGGCTTTTAGATTGGACTGATTTATCGCGAAACCGAAGTTTAACGAGTTCCTTTTAGCACTCATGTGGATGACCTCACACTTTTCGTTATTTAGGGTCAACTACCACTTTTCTCACCATTCAGATATCTTTTCTAAATCGTTTTGCAGTTTGTTTTGATCTTCTGATGACTTTATTAGTCGATAAACGACAGCGTCGTCGGTAAACAACCTAAGACGGCTGCTCAGATTGTCTCCCAAATCGTTTATATAGATAAGGAACAGCAAAGGGCCTATAACATTACCTTGGGGAACGCCAGGAATCACTTCTGTTTTACTCGATGACTTTCCGTCAATTACTACAAACTGTGACCTCTCTGACAGGAAATCAGAAATCCAGTCACGTAACTGACAATACATTCCACAGGCACGCGATTTCACTACGAGCCGCTTGTGTGGTACAGTGTCAAAAGCCTTCCAGAATTACGGAATCGATCTGAAATCCCATGTCAATAGCACTGCACACTTCATGCGAATAAAGAGCTAGTTGTGTTTCACAGGAACGATGTTTTCTAAACACATGTTAACTGTGTCTCAATAGACCGTTTTCTTCGAGGTAATTCGTAATGTTCGAACACAATATATGTTCCAAAATCCTGCTGCACATCGACGTTAGCGTTATGGGCCTGTAACTTAGTGGATTACTCCTACTACCTTTCTTGAATATTGGTGTGAGCTGTGCAACTTTCTAGTCTTTGGGTACGGATCTTTCGTCGAGCGAACGGTTGTATATGATTGTTAAGTATGGAGCTAATGCATCAGATACTTTGAAAGAAATCTGATTGGTATACAGTCTGCACCAGAAGACTTGCTTTTATTAAGTGATTTAAGTTGCTTCCTACTCCGAGGATATTTACTTCTACGAGGGTTATTCCAAAAGTAAGGTCCGGTTATAAAAAAAAAAAATCAAAACTAAAATGTTTTTTCAAAACAATTGTTTTATTTACATTCCTTACATCTTTATCTATTTTTCTACATAACTTCCATACTTATTTAAACATTTGTCACATCGTTCAACAAGCTTTTGAATGCCCATGTTATAGAAATCGGCCGCCTGTAACGATAACCAGTCCTTAACTGCTTCTTTCACTTCATCATCTGTGTCGAAGCGCTTGCCGCCGAGAAACTCCTTTAAGTAACGGAACAGGTGGAAATCACTTGGCGCCAGGTCCGGACTGTAAGGAGGATGGTCCATCTGTTCCCATCCAAATTTCTTGATCAGAGCTTCCGTTTCATTTGCAGTGTGGGGTCTGGCATTGTCATGCAACAACAAGATTCCAGACGACAAAAGACCACGTCGCTTATTCTGGATTGCACGTCGAAGTTTAGTCAGGGTAGCGCAGTAGGCGGCTTTATTAATCGTTGTTCCTCTCTCCATAAAGTCGACTAACAATACTCCACGTCTATCCCAGAACACAGTCGCCATAACCTTACGTGTTGAGATTGTCTGCTTTGCCTTGACCTTGACTGGCGATGACGTGTGACGCCATTGCATTGACTGACGTTTAGACTCTGGAGTGATGTGAGAAACCCATGTCTCATCCCCTGTGACAACATTGTCTAAAAGACTGTCACCTTCCTTATGATATCGCTCCAAAAAATCAAGAGCAAAAGCCATTCTTTTCATTCGTTGGGGCTCAGTAAGCAGCCTGGGAACCCAACGGGCACACAATTTGTGAAACTTCAAATGTTCAGACACAATTCTGTACAAAGTTGTTCTACTCACATTCGGAAAATGCATGTCTACGTCTGTAATAGTGAATCGGCGATCTTCACGAATTTTTTTGTCAACCGCATTGACCAAATCGTCTGAAATCACTGATGGTCGGCCACACCGTGGTTCATCGTGCACATTATCCCGTCCTTCATTAAAAGCTCGCACCCACTTGCGCACTTTACTGTCGCTCATTATGTTAGGACCGTACACTTCAGTAATCTGCCGATGGATTTCCGCCGCTGAATTGTTTCTTGCAGACAAAAACCGTATCACTGCCCTTACTTCACAATCGGCGGGCTGATCAATTGTCTTAAACATTGTAAAGTGACACTGTGAACTACACTCAGCAACAGTAACAAAGCGAATGGCGGCGTTTGACGCGCAAGGCTTGCCGGGAGTCGGCGCGCATGCGTGTTTTGTCATTGGCGCCAAATTTCAATAGTTACGGCGAATCGGACCTTACTTTTGGAATAACCCTCGTACGTTACTCATGTTGGCTGCTGTTCTCGGTTCGAATTCTGAAATATTTACTTCGTCTTCTTTACTGAAGGCATTTCGGAAGGCTGTGTTTAGTAACTCTGCTTTGGCAGTACTGTCTTCGATAGTATCTCCATTGCTATCGCGCAGAGAAGTCATTGATTGTTTCTTGCCGCTAACATACTTCACATACGACCAGAATCTCTTTGGATTTTCTGACAGGTTTCGAGACAAAGTTTCGATGAGGAAACTGTTATAAGCATCTCGCATTGAAGTCCGCGCTAAATTTCGAGGTTCTGTAAAAGATCGCCAATCTTGGGGATTTTGCGTCTGCTCAAATTTGGCATGTATGTTCTAACCCGTTTTGTGTACCAAGGAGGATCAGTTCCGTCGTTTGTTAATTTATTTGGTATAAATCTCTCAATTGCTGCCGATACTATTTCTTTGAATTCAAGCCACATCTGGTCTACACTTATATTATTAATTTAGAATGAGTGGAGATTGTCTCTCAGGAAGGAGTCAAGTGAATTTTTATCTGCTTTTTTGAATAGGTATATTTTTCGCTTATTTTTCGAGGATTTGGGGATTACAATATTCAATCTCGCTACTATAACCCTGTGTTCATTAATCCCTAAATCGGTTTTGATGCTCGTTATTAACTCAGGATTATTTGTTGCTAAGAGGTCAAGTGTGTTTTCACAACCGTTTACTATTCGCGTAGGCTCATGAACTAACTGGTCGAAATAATTTTCAGAGAATGCGTTTAGCACAATTTCGGAATATATTTTGTGCGTACCTCCAGAATTAAATATGTATTTTGTCCTACGTATCGAGGTTAAATTAAAGTCACCACCAACTATTATCTAATGAGTCGGGTCCGTGTTTGAAATAAAACTCAAGTTTTCTTTGAACTTTTCAGCAACCGTATCATCTGAATTGGGAGGTCGGTAAAAGGATCCAATTATTATTTTATTCTGGTTGCCCATAATAACTCGCAGGAAATATCTACTTCAATATCGAGACACGTTAAACTACTTCTAACAGCAAAAAACACGCCACCGCCAACCGTATTTAGACTATCCTTTCGGAACACCGTTGGGTTCTTCGCAAAAATTTCGGCTGAGCTTTCAGTGCCTATAACTATTCGAGTATCAGTGCTTTCTATTAGCGCTTGGATCTCTGATACTTTCCCAGCTCAGCTACGACAATTTACAACTGTTACACCAATGGTTCCTGTATCTACGTTCTTCCTGTGTTCAGCCTTCACCCTTTGTGACTGAGGCCCTTCTTGTGTTTTCCCGAGACCCTCTAACCTAAAAAACCGCCCAGTCCACGCCACACAGCCCCTGCTACCCGTGTAGCAGCCTCCTACGTATAGTGGACACCTGACCTATTCAGCGGAACCTGAAGCCCAACCACCCTTTGGCGTAAGTCGAGGGATCTGCAGCCTACACGGTCGCAGAACCGTGTGAGCTTCTGATTCAGACCCTCCACTGGGCCCTGTACCAGAGGCTCGCAATCGGTCCTGTCGATTATGCTGCAGATGGTCAGCTCTGCTTTTATCTTGCAAGCAAGACTGGCAGCTTTTACCACTTTTGTTAGCCGCTCGAAACCAGAGAGAATCTCTTCTGATCCAAAGTGACACACATCATTGGTACCGACGTGAGCAACCATCTGCAGTTGGCTTTGAAATAAACAACACGAAAAATATTCTCCAAACCTTGTTTTACCCTGGTTAGCACTGACTCTTCGTAGTGCCTAAATAGCGGTATGATTCTAGATTACAAAGTGGCTTTTGACAGACATTTAAGGAATTAGAATCAGTAGAAGAGTGCTTGTGAATCTTTTGTAGCATTAAAACCCTCAGTACCTTTCGAAGCAGCTAACGGTGGAAGGAATAAATTTTCTCTTATTTTCCTGCTTTACTTAATATTTTGATTCTCTGTATCTTGAAACGTATAACGCAAATGTCTGAGGGAGTCGTATAATTTTTCAGGCTTTGTGCGATGTTTACATTTATCGCTGGAAAAATAGCTATAAAAAACCGAGAATCGATTATTTCAGAAACCGGTTATTTTGAGCGGTTTTAACAGTCCGGTTAAACTAGAGATGTAACAGAAAACCGGTTTTTTCAGCGATAAGCGGCTTGCCTACTTTGGCATCAGCCACGTGCGGTGCCAACTGCGCGCTCTACACGTGTTAGCTACGTCATATGTAGGTGATTGCAGTGCCACCCACTCAGGAATAGCAGCACATCAAGAGGGTGATGTCACGGGCCTTACGAGGTCTATAGAGACCGTTCTGCTAGGCCTCTATGGTGAGCGGTGGTTCAAATGGCTCTGAGCACTATGGGACTTAACTTCTGAAGTCATCAGTCCCCTAGAACCTAGAACTATTTAAACCTAACTAACCTAAGGACATCACACACCTCCATGCCTGAGGCAGGATTCGAACCTGCGTCCGTAGCGGTGATCGGTGGAACAGTATAGTTGGTGGTCAGGATGCCATAGCCCACCACTGTTGGTTTGCTGGACCTGAAGCAGGGAGTGGACACCTGGTAGTCGTCCGTCTTGTTTGCAAGGGTGCGATTATCTGTGTTTCATTCTACACTCACGTTTCCGCGATCTCTTCTTCTGCAGTCATGTCCACACCCCTTTCCTATTAGGAAAATGCGTAATGTTCGTCGGCTAGAAAAAGCTGTAGCGGAAACTTGTCACGCTATACATCTCTACAGTCGCATCGAAATGATTTACAGTATCAGGTTAGCTGAGCGATTGATTAAAAGGTAGTTTGCGAGTGAAAATTTCGATATATTTTCACTTGTTTGATACAAAACACCGACAAGCCCGTACTAATCTTAAATTACAGTTCCGTCTTTCACACGCAATCACACTTACTCGTAACAGCCAGCTTACGGTAATTAACGGTGGTATCGATAGCTACGATGCCACAACATAGATGCGCTCTGCTCGGTTGGCACTACGACAGACACCGACGACAGCGCACTCTAGCCGGAGCGGGAGACCTCTACGAGCTCCGCTCCAGATTTTGCCCATTTCATCAAGAGCAGACGCCCTGGAAACATCGCTTCAACCTCAGCTATGTACTACTAACGACGGGAATACGATTTTGCACCTACGGGCTCATCTTTACCAAAAGTTACGTATCTGTCATTGGTTAATATTCTCTATTAAATGTACTTCTACGTAAAAAGTTGTACCGAGAGATTTTTCATCTTTTCCTGCTCCTACTCACTTCCTACATACAAATTAACCAAACTCATTATCAAAAGGATTAACAAACGGTTTGGCTTTGACAGAATGCTCTCTCAAACATTACTCAGATTGACTACTACGGTCACGCCTTGTATAGGGCTGCACGCGGATTTTGGTTATTCAAAGGCCGCAGTCTACTTATTAAAATCGGAATTTCACGTGTCCATCTTTTCCACACGTTCGTGTCTACGCATCCACTTTGCAGCACTTCACGGTCAATTTTTAACTATTATTCTATAAAATTTTCACATCTGTTCCGAGCTTCTTATATCCACGTCCGAATACAATCATGGCTGAGATCTGAACTTACCTAGGCTTCAAAAAGCAACTCTCTTAGCCCACAACACGCGAACGTACTGTCCTCTGACTGGCTGATACACATCGCAACTAATCCAATATTAGTATTAAACCGCACAATCCTGCATCTATTACTTTTCAACAATCACAACTTAATAGATTTATGAACAGTTTATCAAAAGATCAAATTTATAAATTCCACAAATATTAAAATAACTCTCTCTTTAAACAACAAAATTACAGTAAAATATTACTTGTTTCCCCAGTACCATAACCTGGATCGTTGTAATTTACAGTTTCTCTCTGGCCGGCCGGTGTGGCCGTGCGGTTAAAGGCGCTTCAGTCTGGAACCGCGTGACCGCTGCGGTCGCAGGTTCGAATCCTGCCTCGGGCGTGGATGTGTGTGATGTCCTTAGGTTAGTTAGGTTTAATTATTTCTAAGTTCTAGGCGACTGATGACCTCAGAAGTTAAGTCGCATAGTGCTCAGAGCCATTTGAACCATTTTTGAACAGTTTCTCTCTAAGTACACAGTTCTCACACTAATGTATACTCAGTTAACAGACATAAAAATATTCATTTATTTAATACTTCACGTTCACACCATCATTCACACTAACAATTAAAGAAACCAGCAATAATTATTGAAACTCGTAATAAAGGTAATAAATATAGTTTTATTTCCAAATGATAATGTTTCACTACCTGATACACTACGTCATCAAAAGTATCCGGACACCTGGGTGAAAATGTCTTACAAGTTTGTGGCACCCTCCATCAGTAATGCTGGAATTCAATAAGATGTTGGCCCATCCTTAGCTCTGAAGACAGCTTCCACTCTCGCAGGCATATGTTCAATCAGGTGCTGGAAGGTTTCTTGGGGAATGGCAGCCCATACTTCACGGAGTGCTGCATTGAGGAGAGTTATCAATGTCGGGCGGTGGGGCCTGGCTGGAAATCAGCGTTCCAAAACATCCCAAAGATGTTCTATAGGATTCAGGCCACGACCCTGTACAGGTCAGCCCATTACAGGGATGTTACTGTCGTGTAACCACTCCGCCATAGGCCGTGCATTATAAACAGGTGCTCGATCGTGTTGAAAGATGCAGTCGCCATCCCAGAATTGGTCTTCAACAGTAGGAAGCAAGAAGGTGCTTCAAACATCAATGTAGGCCTGTGCTGTGATAGTGCCACGTAAAACTACAAAGGGTGCAAGCCCCCTCCATGAAAAACACAACCACACCATAACACCACCGCCTCCGAATTTTACTGTTGGCACTACACACGCTGGCAGGTGACACTCACAGGGCATTCTCCACACTCACATCCTGCCATTAGATCGCCACATTGTGTACCGTGATTCGTCACTCCACACAGCGTTTTACCAATATTCAATCGTCCAATGTTTACGCTCCTTACACTAAACGAGGCGGCGTTTGGCATTTACCGGCCTGATGTGTGGCTTATGAGCAGCCGGTCGTCCATGAAATCCAAGTTTTCTCACCTCCCGCCTAGCTGTCATAGTACTTGCAGTGGATCCTGATGCAGTTTGGAATTCCTGTGTGATGGTCTGGGTCGATGTCTACCTATTACACATTACGACCGTCCTCAACTGTCTGTGGTCTCTGTCTGTCAACAGACGAAGTCGGCCTGTATGACTTTGCGCTGTACGTGTCACTTCACGTTTGCACTTCGCTATCACATCGGAAAAAATGGATCTAGGAATGTTCTGGAGTGTGGAAATCTCGCGTACAGACGTATGGCACAAGTGACAGCCAATCACTTGACCACGTTCGAAGTCCGTGAGTTCCGCGGAGTGCCCCATTCTGCTCTCTCAAGATGTCTAATGGGTACTGAGGTCGCTGATACGGAATACCTGGCAGTAGGTGGCAGCATAATGCACATAATATGAAAAACGTATGTTTTTGGGGGTGTCGTGATACCTTTGATCACATATTGTAGTTTCATATTCCGTAGGATACTAACACCTTTCGGCCACAGCCGAAACTGCTTGCAGTTCGGTACTGAATCCCAACTTATCTGCCATGCGAGATACGTCTTATGTATGTGGCTGCCTGTTTGCTACCATTTCTTAATTACATAGGCCGATGCAAGGCTTTGCGCCCCATATTGCATCACCTTCAACAATCGTGATGATACTCCGCGAAGTCAACGTCCCCAGGACGTGAGCCCTGTACGGTCAGCGAGGAGGTGCGCCAGAGTTCTGCGTGGAACTGGACCGCAGAAGCACGAGGCTAATCATAATTCAGACTAGAGACTCCGCAGAAGCCGATGACATAGCGCAATGAATCACCTCGTATCCCCAAGATGCGCGAGAAGGCTACCTGTAGCACGAGGCGATTCATAATACGGACTAGAGTCTTCCCAGCAGCCACGATATAGCGGAATGAATCACGTCGTGTCCCCAAGGCGTATGAGACTACCCCCCAGTAGCACCAGTGGCTGTTCACACGAGAACAGGCAGGCAGAAAGCAGTCTGCCTGCCCAGGTGATTACTGCTGATCGGCTGCACTGCCTCAGGTTCGAACTGTAGACCTCCAGCGCAGAAGGCCAGTAGCAACTGAAGTGAGCCGCCACGTGGCCCACCGGTTGGAGGGCTCCAGTCCACAGGTTCAGAACTGGCACCACATCAGGGCCGCAGCTAGCTGTGCGAGTCTGGAGGTGGGGACTCGTTGAGCCAAGTAGACTCGTCGACTGACGTAGGTTCCTCCTTGGGACTGTGGCTGACAGATTGTTGTATCTTTGCCCGAAAATGTCAAGTATTTATTCAAGCGTGGCCTGTGCTTGTTTTGCTACACCATCGTTTTCGATCACGTCAGCCACAACAAGTCTGTGGCTCGGATGTGACTTTGCAATAACCCTGCCTCTTTCAGAAAATCCTGCCTCCTGATTTCTGCTCATGGTAATTCAGCATAATCTCGACGCACATTTACAAAACGGGAATTATATACAGAACACTTAGTTTTTCTCTTACACTAGATTAGCTTAAACCAAAAGATTCACTGTTTGTATTCTTAATTCTAAACATCATTTTCTAGGCTGTCCGGAGAACTGCCTTGCTTCCCTACAGGAACATGATACCAACTAGTATCATAAGACAATGGAAAGCCCAAGTTGAAATGTCAAAAATATTATGAAAAGGATACATTGCTGCTAACAGTAAAATTGACATTTTGAGTTGTAGATAGGCACAACGAAAAGACTGTTACACCCTGAACTTGCGGCCAAAGCCTTCCTCAGAAAAGAAAAGGAAACAACACACATTCAACCAAACAAGCATATCTCATTCTAAATTGATAAGGAAAAACATTAGGACCACCTGGTTAACAGCTTGTTGGTCCATCTTTGGAACTGAATATATCCCTGATTCTGGGTACCAAGGGTCCCACAATTTGTTGGTAAGTTTGTGGAGGTATGTGGCATTAGATGCATATTCACAGGTCGTGTAATTAGCGTAAATAACGGCCCACTGATTTGCTTAGGCGATGATGGCAACCGATGATGGCTTCCATAGGATTTACATCAGGCTGATTTGGTCTGAGAGACACCAGCATGAGTTCACTGTAATGCTCCTCAACCACTGTAGCACGGTACTGCCTCAGACACAGGGACAATTTTACTGCTGAAATATGACACCGTCGTCGGGGAATACATCAAGCATGAAGGGATGCGGGTGGTTCGCAGCTGATAAGTCTTCGATTACTAGCACAGGTCCCAGGCAAGCGCAGGAGAATATCTCCCATAGTATAATACTGCGCCCAACAGCCTGCGTCCGTGGGGCGCTACACTTTTCTACCCGCCGTTCATCTGGACGACAGCGTTTGTGGAGACGACCATCGACCTTCTGCAGCAAAAATGTAATTCACCCGAAAAGCCTACACGTTTCCATTGATCGATGGTCGAATCCCGATGATTCCGTGCCCGCTGTAGTCATAACTGACGATGTCGTTGGGTCAAAATGTGCACTCGCAGGAGTGGTCTGCTGCGGAGCTTCATGTTCGACAACTTACAATGAACAGTGGAATCCGAAACACTTGCGCGTGCGCCAGCATTGTGCTCTTTCGGCGGAAATGCCGCAGATCACCATCTGCCATGCTTTACAGAGCCGAAAAGCATCAGATCGCCACGTCCTGTGAAGAGTCGTGGACGCCCAATTACACTCCTGGAAATTGAAATAAGAACACCGTGAATTCATTGTCCCAGGAAGGGGAAACTTTATTGACACATTCCTGGGGTCAGATACATCACATGATCACACTGACAGAACCACAGGCACATAGACACAGGCAACAGAGCATGTACAATGTCGGCACTAGTACAGTGTATATCCACCTTTCGCAGCAATGCAGGCTGCTATTCTCCCATGGAGACGATCGTAGAGATGCTGGATGTAGTCCTGTGGAACGGCTTGCCATGCCATTTCCACCTGGCGCCGCAGTTGGACCAGCGTTCGTGCTGGACGTGCAGACCGCGTGAGACGACGCTTCATCCAGTCTCAAACATGCTCATTAGGGGACAGATCCGGAGATCTTGCTGGCCAGGGTAGTTGACTTATACCTTCTAGAGCACGTTGGGTGGCACGGGATACATGCGGACGTGCATTGTCCTGTTGGAACAGCAAGTTCCCTTGCCGGTCTAGGAATGGTAGAACGATGGGTTCGATGACGGTTTGGATGTACCGTGCACTATTCAGTGTCCCCTCGACGATCACCAGTGGTGTACAGCCAGTGTAGGAGATCGCTCCCCACACCATGATGCCGGGTGTTGGCCCTGTGTGCCTCGGTCGTATGCAGTCCTGATTGTGGCGCTCACCTGCACGACGCCAAACACGCATACGACCATCATTGGCACCAAGGCAGAAGCGACTCTCATCGCTGAAGACGACACGTCTCCATTCGTCCCTCCATTCACGCCTGTCGCGACACCTCTGGAGGCGGGCTGCACGATGTTGGGGCGTGAGCGGAAGACGGCCTAACGGTGTGCGGGACCGTAGCCCAGCTTCATGGAGACGGTTGCGAATGGTCCTCGCCGATACCCCAGGAGCAACAGTGTCCCTAATTTGCTGGGAAGTGGCGGTGCGGTCCCCTACGGCACTGCGTAGGATCCTACGGTCTTGACGTGCATCACTGCGTCGCTGCGGTCCGGTCCCAGGTCGACGGGCACGTGCACCTTCCGCTGACCACTGGCGACAACATCGATGTACTGTGGAGACCTCACGCCCCATGTGTTGAGCAATTCGGCGGTACGTCCACCCGGCCTCCCGCATGCCCACTATACGCCCTCGCTCAAAGTCCGTCAACTGCACATACGGTTCACGTCCACGCTGTCGCGGCATGCTACCAGTGTTAAAGACTGCGATGGAGCTCCGTATGCCACGGCAAACTGGCTGACACTGACGGCGGCGGTGCACAAATGCTGCGCAGCTAGCGCCATTCGACGGCCAACACCGCGGTTCCTGGTGTGTCCGCTGTGCCGTGCGTGTGATCATTGCTTGTACAGCCCTCTCGCAGTGTCCGGAGCAAGTATGGTGGGTCTGACACACCGGTGTCAATGTGTTCTTTTTTCCATTTCCAGGAGTGTATTTAGTGCCTACTGGTAGTTTCACTGTCCTATCTCTTTCCGTAGATTCTCACGGTAGAAGCACTTGAACATTCGACCAATTTCGCCGTTTTAGAGACACTCGTTCACGCCGGCCGCAGTGGTCTCGCGGTTCTAGGCGCGCAGTCCGGAACCGCGCGGCTGCTACGCTCGCGGGTTCGAATCCTGCCTTGGGCATGGATGTGTGTGATGTCCTTAGGTTAGTTGGGTTTAAGTAGTTCTAAGTTCTAGGGGACTGATGACCACAGCTGTCAAGTCCCATAGTGCTCAGAGCCATTTGAACCATTTGAACACTCGTTCACAGGCTCTGTGTAATAATAATCTGGCCTTTCTCACGGTCGCTTATCTCAATGGATTTCCACATTCGCAGTAGATAACTTCGCTAGTATGATCCTCCTCCGTGTCTGCTCGGGTAACGTACTTTTGTTAGACGTCACGAGCCCACAACACCGCCAGGCGGCGTCCAACGTCGCGGTAGGCAGTGGTCGTAACGTTCTGGCTGATGGGTGTACATGACCGCTCGTTCTGGCCGCTGCGAGCGGAATGGGTAAATGTATGTGTGTGCTTTCTTTTCCTTCTAAAGAAGGCTTTGGCCGAAAACTCAGTGTGTAACAGTCTTTTCGTTGTGCTTGTCTGTAACTTGTAATACACCTTATTCAAAAAGATTTCGGGCTTGCAGCCGGTCGTCGTTAGCTTTCATCCACGACATTTCGACTGGACAACTGCCAGCAATCCTCAGGTGAGCCATCGAAGACTGATGAAGACCCCCTCCGTTCTGCAATATATAACGTGCAACGAGTATACCGCGCAGGCGTCAAAATCACATTGACAGACGAACCACACCGCCCGCCAGCAGCGCCCTCGCTGGTGGAACTGCAGAACCCAGCTGTCTTCGGCGTTGTCAATTGCCGCGGCCATCGTCTGGAGCAGATCTTAGAGATGACGGGGTTCCACGCATTATCTAGCTGGTAGCCATTGTCACGGTTCATAAGATTGTCTGTCATGCGAATTTCCACTGATTCTTTTATGACTGAGTCCCAAAAGGATGTAGCTGTGGCCAAAATTGTTGTCTTGTCATACTCCATTGAGTGTCCAATGGAAATACAATGTTCAGCAATTGCAGACTTGCTAGGTTGCAAAAGGCGAGTACAGCGTTGATGTTCGGTGCAACGTTCTTCCACTGTTTGCAATGTTTGTCCTGTGTATGACATACCACACTGACAAGATATTTTATAAATTCCCGCCTTCCGCAATACCAGATAGTCTTTCACTGACCCCAGCAGGTCGGAAATCTTCGATGGTGGACGGAAAATCACTTTCACTTCGAAACTGTGGATGATTCTTGCAATTTTGAAGGAAATGTTGCCAACAAAGGGAAGAAAAGCTAAAGACTTAGTAGGCGTGCTCTCTTCTTTCTCCACTCCTTGATTCTTGGCTTAATTGCAAGTGCCTTGCTAGTTTGCCGGGTAGAATATCCATTCTCTTTGAAAACCCTCTTCAGGTGGGCAAGCTCTTCAGGCAAACTATCTGCATCTGACATGTATGATTTTGACGCATGCACGGAATACTCGCTGCGCGCTATATATTGCGGGACGGAGGGCGTCTTTGTCAGTCTTCGATGACTCACCTGAGGATGGCTGGCAGATGTCCAGTCGAAATATCGTGGATGGAAGCTAACGACGACCGGCTGCAAGCCCGAAATATTTTTGAATATTTACACTCCTGGAAATGGAAAACAGAACACAATGACACCGGTGTGTCAGACCCACCATACTTGCTCCGGACACTGCGAGAGGGCTGTACAAGCAATGATCACACGCACAGCACAGCGGACACACCAAGAACCGCGGTGTTGGCCGTCGAATGGCGCTAGCTGCGCAGCATTTGTGCACCGCCGCCGTCAGTGTCAGCCAGTTTGCCGTGGCACACGGAGCTCCATCGCAGTCTTTAACACTGGTAGCATGCCGCGACAGCGTGGACGTGAACCGTATGTGCAGTTGACGGACTTTGAGCGAGGGCGTATAGTGGGCATGCGGGAGGCCGGGTGGACGTACCGCCGAATTGCTCAACACGTGGGGCGTGAGGTCTCCACAGTACATCGATGTTGTCGCCAGTGGTCGGCGGAAGGTGCACGTGCCCGTCGACCTAGGACCGGACCGCAGCGACGCACGGATGCACGCCAAGACCGTAGGATCCTACGCAGTGCCGTAGGGGACCGCACCGCCACTTCCCAGCAAATTAGGGACACTGTTGCTCCTGGGGTATCGGCGAGGACCATTCGCAATCGTCTCCATGAAGCTGGGCTACGGTCCCGCACACCGTTAGGCCGTCTTCCGCTCACGCCCCAACATCGTGCAGCCCGCCTCCAGTGGTGTCGCGACAGGCGTGAATGGAGGGACGAATGGAGATGTGTCGTCTTCAGCGATGAGAGTCGCTTCTGCCTTGGTGCCAATGATGGTCGTATGCGTGTTTGGCGCCGTGCAGGTGAGCGCCACAATCAGGACTGCATACGACCGAGGCACACAGGGCCAAGACCCGGCATCATTGTGTGGGGAGCGATCTCCTACACTGGCTGTACACCACTGGTGATCGTCGAGGGGACACTGAATAGTGCACGGTACATCCAAACCGTCATCGAACCCATCGTTCTACCATTCCTAGACCGGCAAGGGAACTTGCTGTTCCAACAGGACAATGCACGTCCGCATGTATCCCGTGCCACCCAACGTGCTCTAGAAGGTGTAAGTCAACTACCCTGGCCAGCAAGATCTCCGGATCCGTCCCCCATTGAGCATGTTTGGGACTGGATGAAGCGACATCTCACGCGGTCTGCACGTCCAGCACGAACGCTGGTCCAACTGACGCGCCAGGTGGAAATGGCATGGCAAGCCGTTCCACAGGACTACATCCAGCATCTCTACGATCGTCTCCATGGGAGAATAGCAGCCTGCATTGCTGCGAAAGGTGGATATACACTGTACTAGTGCCGCCATTGTGCATGCTCTGTTGCCTGTGTCTATGTGCCTGTGGTTCTGTCAGTGTGATCATGTGATGTATCTGACCCCAGGAATGTGTCAATAAAGTTTCCCCTTCCTGGGACAATGAATTCACGGTGTTCTTATTTCAATTTCCAGGAGTGTAGTTCGCCGGGAAAATTTTAAATTTCACATGTAATACCCCTTTTTTATAAAATTTGTTTTCCACTGAATGCATCAATATTTGTGTGAATATAAATGTAAACGCTTTAGAGTGTAAACGCTAAGGTAATAAAATAAGGCGCTGGCTTCAAATCTTTTAGAAAACAGCTTGGTGAAGCCCGGCAGTTCGCACTTTTCTTTCTGCTTTCAGCTACCGCAAAGTAAGCATAGTGGGCTGTATCCACGAATTATTTCATAATACCCGAGGTTATTTTGAGTTTCTTAAGTGTTACTTCCTTATTAATACAGTAGATTACATGTTTATTTCACTGTTTATTGTATTATGCGTTCTATTTTTCAGCATTTCTAACAGGGAAGACGCAACACTTCGTTGTGGCACCACCCTGCCATTGATGTGTTTTCGTTACTTATCTGCAACGTTATTTTTTGTTTTTGTTTTTTTAAATTTTTTTTACTTATTGTGTGTGTGTGTGTGTGTGTGTGTGTGTGTGTGTGTGTGTGTGTGTGTGTGTGTGTGTGCAGAACCTCCTGCCATTCACAGTAAAAGTACGAATTTCTTAAATCAATCTTAGAGCATAGAGCGATTACCAAATCGCAATAAGCAGATTACATATTCTAGAACTCCGTCGGTCCACAGTCTTCGTTGCGCCGCTCCCAGCACGAATCTTGGTTTACGATCTTCACTCTGGCAACAATATTTTGAAATATTTGAGTTGGTGGGGGTAGAAGCCAACCCAAGAACTCACTGTGTCATCTTTACGGTGAGTAGCAATCTATCCTTTTCATAATTAGTACAATAAGATTATTACACTCCCCATCTTCACAGATTTTTCAACAACCATATCACAGTAAACAATCTTGTCCAGCTTATTGTGCTTCCTTCTTTACCAAGTAATTTCCTATTTTAGTCTTAACTAATCATTTCACGCTACAATTTACCCAATCCACTGGTAGCTGATGCACTGGGAATTCACGGCGAAGGGTAGTTTTCCGCCAAAGCGAGGTGTAGGTTACACAGACTAAATCAGCACCATGACAGTAACATAAACCGTGACACTTACGGTCATAATGTTGCGTCGTCACTCACCGTGATTCTGCCATACACGTTGGAAGATTCGCTTAGCGGTAATTCGACCCTCTTGTAAGGCTACAAATCCATCCAAAGAATGAAGGAGTCCTGGTTTCAGGTTGTCGTTTAAATAGGTCAGGTTCCGGCTTGCTAAAACATCTTGCGACGTCTCCTGGCAATAAATTGCAGGCTGTCAGATTCATTGTAGTAAAAAGTGAAGTCGTATGGCAAGACTGGCTGGGAGACCCCAGGAGGGGAGGGGTGGCGGAGGCAGCGGCCTAATTCAAAAGGTTTTTCCTGGCGCCTTTTCTTGACGAAATGGGAGATTTGCGTGGTGAGTGTATCTAGTACGTGTAGATGACTGTAATGAGCGTGTGTGTGATGTGATGTCATGTCTGCGTTGTATGATTATTAGAGGAGGGAGAGGATGAAATTCGATGCTGAGACATAGCCTATTTCTCTCGACTAGCATGAAGGGAACCGCCGAGCTTAACGTCCACAAGTGATGGGCAAACCACCGTCAAAAGTTGCACATGTCCTCGCTCCATGAGACTTGGCGGAGAGGTTTGGAACTCAATCCAGGTCATCGGCGCAGAGCCTGTTGGTCAGGAAATGCAAAGGGAAAATTTCCAGTAGCAACAGCGAGGTAACCCATCTCTAACAACCCTACCACAACAAAGGTCAAAATTTTAGTAACGATTGTGGTGTTGCTCACGCTGCTAAATACTGCATTAACGGGCAACAACAGTCATATTATGTGGCAGGAGCCATTAGAGCACAGTTAATAGTCATTTCATGTAATAATGAAAAAACTAGGCACTCATCTTTTTGTGTTTCCCACGCAGGTCTCGTCGTAAAATCATGGCTCAATCGTTGAAAATCTGGGTGGTTATGATTCCAAGCTCGGATGCAAAGAGGCCTAGGTTTCATCCTGCTGTATTCAAAATTTATGTAGATGCGCTTCACAAACCATCCTTGAAGATTACACTTTTGCTGGACAATGGTGATGTAAAAAAATAATCAGCACTCCGAAATTAAGTTACACTTTCTTTTAATTGCTTTTATTGCAATATTGCGTAAACACAAAACATCACTTCACAATACAAAACATAATTGAAAACATCTCTCTCACAGTCACTCTTAAAGTGCGCATTTTATAAGCTGACTACGTTAAGCATCTTTCCTACATAACGTCCAAAACTTGACTTTCTCAATGTCCGACTATCTAACAACTCAACAACTAACTAAATAATAATCGCTTACGCGCCCAAAAATCAGAGTACAAGTACGTCAAAGATCATAGTGACAAAAGAAGGAATACACATAAGAATAATATCATTGCAATATAAACATGTCGATGTATCAAAAGTGAAATCAAATCTGAATGTTGTCTCAGAAATATGTTAAGTACTTAACAGAATTACAGTAGAATATTACTGGTATCGAGAGGTTCAGGTGAGGTACCATAAAGGTTACGTAATTCAAATACCATTACACATCCAAGTACTGGCCACAGCCAGCGTTGCTCAGCTTTGGTGATCTACTGAGAACCAATGTATTCCCCGAGACAAGGCTGTTGGCGGTGTTCCAGTGTTAGTAGCCAGGAGAAGGAGCGTCGTACCATCTGCATCATACGTTGTACCATTGGCTAATATTCCATTACTCCAACCTCATCATTTCTTTGGGCCTGTCCCGCCCGTAGCAGTTTATTGCCACTGCCTCTAGAATAAACACAGAGTGAACCAAAATGTTCAAACGTGTGTGAATTTCTAAGGGATCAAACTGCTTAGGTCGTCGGTCCCTAGACTTACACACTACTTAAACTAACTTACGCTAAGAACAACACACACACCCATGCCCGAGGGAGGACTCGAACCTCCGGCGGGAGGGGTTGCGCAGTCCAAGTCATGACGCCTCAAACCGCGTGGCCACTATGCGCGGCCAGAGGAAACCCGGTGCATACCCATTCACTCCTGCTGCTTCCTCTGTAACAACGTTTCAAAGGATTGTGCATCGTACTGCACAATTCTAGTTGGATATATCGTAATTCACTCTATCTCTCTCTTTCTCTGTCACTCACTCTCTCTCTCTCTTTCCCTCTGTCTCTCTCCCTCTTTCTCTCTCTCCCCTTTCTCTGTTTCAAGCGTAGCCCATTCTTTAACATCAGCACATAGTTACCCTTTTCTGTGCAGATTAACAACAACTCATGCATTTTCACATGTACAAATTTTCCCATAGTTTCCCATTTCATTGGAAAGCTCCCGTAATACATAACCACACTTGCCTCTGAAGACCGATCCAACACAATAAGTTCACCTTTATCAGTAATAGTCTAGACCATTTACATATGATAAGGTGATGACAAACTTCAGTCCATTGGTTCAACCATGAGCTGCAATTTTGCCATCAATTCTTGCTGTACCTTCTGTTGTCCTGCTAAGATCTGTCATGGATGTAGAAATGTAAGACTTAAGTGCCTATTACAAGGGTCGCAGCAACGTTGCTACATTCATCCTCTCATCCAGTGAGCTCAGTCGAGCCTGTACTTTATTCAAATTCCTATTAATTGTTCCCACAGTCATATTCATTTATACCGTTAATTCTGCAGACAATTACCACATCATCCTTGTTTAGCCAACACATCTAGCTCAAAATATGGCAACTTGTTTATGCCATTCCATATTTGCTTTGTTACATTTCGCTACTGCCTGCAGTTGTATCAGAATACTACTTAACTACTGGATTTCGTCATTACCTGCTGTAGCCAGGGGGAGAGAAATCAAAATTCAATAATGGAAAAAAAACCTGCTCATCATCTTCTACTATCCTTTTCCTCTTCTTAGCCTTAACGCCCTTTACAGGTACCGACAATGACACTTCTGCCAAAGCATGCACAGTTCCTTGTGCCCTACATAAATAATAGAAGTTCCTGTTGGTAACTGCAACTTCGATTTCATGGGTGGTGTCATTTCTATGACTTGACAAGAAAATTGTTACCTTAAAAGGGCGTTTTTTTGATTAACCGTTTCGTGTGTATGGATTTGCCAGCATGACCCATTGGCTAATAATATACTCAGTTAATTCACCGACACATTGCCAAGTTGCTCTTGATATTCGACCGCTTTTGTGTTTGATTTTTCACCCATTTACAAACATCAAGTAACATCTTCTTCAACAACTCCCCATTTTTCCAAATTTTAGGCTTACTAACTTCAAAAGATGATGGCATCTTTGTACTGTATACCACCTCATATTGTGAAAGCCCAATGCTGCTATATACTTAAGAATTATACATGGTTATGATGTAAGGTAGGTAAATATCCCAATCATTTTGGTCGGCCAGAGTGGCCATGCGGTTCTAGGCGCTATGGTCACAGGTTCGAATCCTGCCTCGGACATGGATGTGTGTGATGTCCTTAGGTTAGTTAGGTTTAATTAGTTCTAAGTTCTAGGCGACTGATGACATCAGAAGTTAAGTCGCATTTGAACCAATCAGTTTGATGACTGTTCATATAAAAACTTTACACCGTGCTGGTGTCCTGATCCATAACTGCTGGATTGGAAACATCAGTCTTTAATAACCAGTTGTTTTTTTTTATCATGGACGACCCTCCATATTTCCTTTTTGAATTGGCATTGTAACCATCATGACATAAGATGATTAACAAGCAGCAACCAACGACTGGTGTTAGGTTGAATGAACCAAAAATGTCTATTCCCTCCATAGGAAGGGGAACGATAAGCTATCTTCTGTATTAGCAGATAATGTAAGGGGGGCCACAGACACACAAGGGATAATTCCTGTGGCTAATGGGACCAGGCAGGCAGGTATTTTAGGTTGAAGTCAAGGTCCAGACAGACAATAATAGAGAAATATAGAATAAAAATAGCTTCATGTAAAGTAAATAGGGATAAAGCTAAGGATAGTATCAATTTACTTCATCAAAATATCAGGGGAATAAGAAATAAAGTAGATGAGCTGTTAGTGCGTTTAGATGATCTCAAAAATAAGAATGAGATTGATATACTTTGTTTGTCTGAACACCATGTAACTGTGGGGATGGAAAGTGTCAGTTTAAGTGAGTATAAAGGAAGAGTCACCATTTACATAAAACAAGGACTAAACAACAGACTAAAAGTAGGGTAAATTAGAATTGCAATGATGTTTGTGGGAGGATTCTAGTGAGATCGCTTACGAGATATCAAATTTTGAAAAGTTCCCCCACCAACCATTTTTCATGCCATTCAACCTCCTTAGTTGCTAGGTACGATGTAGCTATGCCTGCTGACAGTGTGTTTTTGCGTTTCTTGAGTGCACTGCGATGTGCTAGTCAGTTATTGTGTAACAGTTCAAGCAGTAGGTCGTGAGTGTACCAAGGGGTTTACCAATGCAGAAAACGTCGATATGTGCGCAGTGTATGGAGAGTACGAAGAATGCAGTTCATTCTTGTACGGTGTATGTGGCAAGATATCTCTATAGATATCAACCATCTCAGCAATTATTCGGGATTAGCCGAGCGGCCTATTGCGCTGCAGTCATGGACTGTGCGGCTGGTCCCGGCGGAGGTTCGAGTCCTCTCATCGGGCATGGGTGTGCGTGTTTGTCCTTAGTATAATTTAGGTTAAGTAGAGTGTAACCTTAGGGACTGATGACCTTAGCAGTTAAGTCCCATAAGATTTCACACACATCTGAACATTTTTTGAATTACTTGTCAACCTCTTCAATAAGTTACATGAAAATGGTAGTGTAACACCTAACAGCGTAACAGAAGGAAACAAGTCTCAAGAGAAGAGTGAGAAACTAACTGCAATTGATCCTCGTATAATCCGCTGAAAATCGCACAAGAAAGTGGCACGAGTCAGGAAAGTGTTCTACGGATTCCCCATCGATGTGGGTCCCATCCCTATCACATTTGTCTCCACCAAGAGCTGCATGGAAACGATTATGAGAATCGTGTTAACTTCTGTACATGGGTATTAAGACAGATACTCCAGATGTACCATGTATCTTATTTAGTGATGAAGCCACATTTACCAAACATGATCAGGTAAATCACTGAAACATGCACTATTGGTCTGTTGACAATCCCTGTTGGCTTTGTCAGGTGTAACGCCCATGGAGTGAAAATGTGTGGTATGATATAGTGAACCAATAGACAGAACACTGAACGTGCACGAGTACTGCAGTCTCCTAACAGACCATCTTCAACGGACGCTAGAAGACGTTCCTCTGCAACCTAAGAGGAACCTGTGGTATTAACATGATGGCTGTCCAGCCCACAGTGAACCAAGTACTAAAGTATGTCTTCACGAATTGTTTCCAAATCGTTCGACTGGATGCAGATCAGTGCCTTGGTCAGACCGTTCCTCCGGTTTGACACCTGTGGTCTTTTTTCTACGGGGAAAGCTGAAAGATGCTGTCTACGAGGACATACCAACGATACCCAATGGCATGCGACGGCGTATTATTGCAAACTGCTCGGACATCTCCTCTGATATATTAGCAGCAGTCGTCCATATCTGATTGGAAGCATGTTTTGCCGCTGCCGGCGGTCGGTTTGAACACAACCTGTGGCGGTCAGTTTGACTCGTTTCTGATCAGAATCTACATAACTAACGTATGGACTTTTGTTGTTCTTTAGTGTGTGCTAGCACAGGTATTGTACAAGTATCGGTGTGGGAATTTTTCAAAACACGATATGTCGCAAAGGACTCTCACTGGAATCATGCAACAAAAACTACTGGCATTCTAACTTACCCTACTTTCAATCTGTTAGTGTCATCAGGCATTGTTACATTTAATAGAGTGTATGTTTTCAAGCCACAAACTGAGATATGTCACCTGTACAACACAATGCACGAACGTTTGCATGCTTGCATTCAACATTTGGCGGCTACACCGATTATTAATGTGGCAGCAGTTCATATTTGCAGTGGCTTATTTTACGCTTATATTAGCCTGTGATACTGCAATGTTAATCACTTAAATATGTTACCTAGATAAATGTATTCCCGAAATTTCTGAAATTTTATAAATCTACATTAATTTTTTTTTGTGTTGCGATTTTTTTCCGGCGGCGTATTTTTCTAGGTTTTTTTCTTTGTTTCATTTTGCATTTTTTGTCAAAAAAGGTGAAGCGTCCAAAAGAAGAGGTCGGATGTCGGCGTAATTTCATATTTGTACACACTCGGCGAATATGCAAAAGATTAGAGATGCAATTCTCCCTTTAGTCCAGAACCGCGCTGCTGCTACGGTCGCAGGTTCGAATCCTGCCTCGGGCATGGATGTGTGCGATGTCCTTAGGTTAGTTAGGTTTAAGTAGTTCTAAGTCTAGAGGACTGATGACCTCAGATGTTAAGTCCCATAGTGCTTGGAGCCATTTCAATCACTTGCAATTATCTCTGACAGATAGAACGGCTACCATGGTGTAGTAGCGTTGTTCGTGTTTAGTGTTGTTAGTAGGTCTGATAGCATATACATGCGTAAGTAGCGTCGGATCTTGAGTGATCCCTGTGAAGAAAACTGAGATGTCGCATAAGTGTGAGACGGCGTTGTCAGCGCCTGAACGAGTTTGAGAGGTGCTTCATTGCGGGTCTCAACCTAGCCGGCTGGTCGAATAGCACAACATCGACATTATCCACATCTGAGGGCCACTCGGATGTGACAGTGGCCCGATGTTGGACTGAACGAGAACGTTATCGTAGCCACACACGTTGTCAAGGTTCCGCAAGTTTGCACGTATACAAACAAAACTAAGCTGTCCCCATAACCTCATCGTAACGTTTCCTTTACAAGTCAGAGCTGTTTACAACGTGAATATGATTGTATTATGTATTAACATATCTTTGCAAGACATCTACATATACAATATATTTTTGATTATGTATGGCATTCTCTCTTTAGAATCATTTTATAGGTGTATATCCTATTTTTTCTGTCGCAGACAATGTTTTTTTCTTTGTTTTTTTTCTCTATACTGAGAAGTTCTGTCACTGTACTTTGGTGTACAATAAACCCAAATCCACAACATAAAGGACAGTCTAAATACTACGGCGAGGCTCGGCAGCAGCTGACGTTTGTTTCTAAACATACAGACACGCGTCTTTACTACTGTGTGATAACTCTTTGTAATCAGACAACAAATGTTTTTAGCGTTAATGTAGTTTGCGACTGTGGCTTTGATTTCTTTGAGATTTACGTAGTCCAAATGCGACTTTAACATCATTAGCCAGTGTATCGTTCATTACTGTTGTGGCACTCTAGTAATAATTTCGCATGTATTTAATACATTTTCCTGGAAGTATGAACTTTGTTTTCACGTATTAGCTACATACAGCCCTTGTTTCGAATTACCGTATTTACCACCATATTACATAGTTTTATATTTTTATCATTTTAGATTCCCGTTGTTTAAACTTAACAGTTGTTCAGATATGCGACTAGACGGAACACAGTTGGTGGCTTCTAATGTACTGTCGGTTACACTGTAAAAATTTTATATATTTGCTAGTTCTCTTGTGCAGAAGCTAAAATGAACTTTAGTACTGATGTACATTTTTCTGTGTTCAGCGACTTGATAAAGAACAAGAAGATCGAAAGTTTTTGTATGCCAGTGAAGCAAAGGCGTGTTATTTGTACATCTTATGGTGTTCTTTCATTAAATTTCTTTAACTGATGACACTTGCAAAAACTTATGACCGATCGTTACGTTGTTACCACTTATAATTCGTTAGATGTGCTTCGACCTCATTCTACCACTCTGTCAGCTTTCTCATCGATGCCAAAAGTGTGAGCACTAGAAACGTTAGATGTAGAAATCATTGTATAATCAGTGTAGTGACAGACGGTGAAATTGACGCAAAAGAGTGCTTCATCGAAAAAATGAAGGGAAAGCCGAAAGTAGTTTGATTTTAGACGAAGCTGGGGCATTCGAGTAGCGCTGCAGTTAATCCTACGGAAATGCAGTCCGAAAACAAACGAAGTAGGTTAGAGTACACTTGTTCGCCCACTGCTTGAATACTGCTCACCGGCGTAGGATCCGTACCGTACCAGATAGGATTGATAGAAGAGATAGAGAAGATCCAACGGAGAGCACCGCGCTTCGTTACAGGATAATTTAGTAATCGCGAAAGCGTTACGAAGATGATAGATAAACTCCAGTGGAAGACTCTGCAAGAGAGATGCTCAGTAGCTCGCTACGGGCTTTTGTTGAAGTTTCGAGAATATACCTTCACCGAGGAGTCAATCAGTATATTGCTCCCTCCTACGTATATCTCGCGAAGAGACCATGAGGATAAAATCAGAGAGATTAGAGTCCACACAGAGGCATACTGACAAACTTTCTTTCCACGAACAATACGAGACTGGAATAGAAGGGAGAACCGATAGAGGTACTCAAGGTACCCTCTGCCACACACCGTTAGGTGGCTTGCGGAGTATGGATGTAGATGTAGATGTAGTTACTATCTTGTACACGAAGAGGCGATGACATAAGTAGAGGACTATTTCAATATGCTACTTGTTCGTTGTGGATACAAAATCAGCATGGTGTAGTTCGCTGATGATACAGCAATAGTCGCTGAAGGTCAATAGCAACTGAGTCGGGTGCTTGATGCAGTGGGACGTTTGATATTTGGCTGCTACAATATGCACATGAACGAAGAGAAATTTATGGTAATGACGTGCGCATCAGGTGGACATAATGGCTAAATGTCAATCTTGGACAAGAGACTCCTGAAGAGGAGGAGACAAATATGCTGAGTGTGAAGGATAGTTAATAAAGAGAGAAGATGCAAGAAAAGACAAGCAGCATGGATTCCACCTGCCAAAACGACTCGGTCTTAAAAAGAAACAGCTGCCAACATTATTAAAAATACATACATTCTGACCAGGGACATATTCCTGAAAAATGTTTGGAGAACTGCACTGTATGGATGCGAAACGTGGACCACGATAAAGAAAGAAATGATACTACTGGAATCCTCTGACATGAGTTACAGGATTAAAGATGTACTGTAAGGAGACAACGGGAAAATAATGTCTAATGAAGAATATACTGAACCAAAGAGATAGGATGGTGGAGCGCGTTACAGGACGAATCGTTGCTGAAAAATGTAGTTCAAGGAATGTTAGAAGAAAAGAATCGGAAGAACAGGGCTTTTGAAGGTTGCTCACGGATTTTCTGGAATAAGGATACTTTGGCGTAGGGAACTCGTGTTCGACGGTGGCTTGTTACAGAGTAATAACGTAAGGGTGGGTTTATTTATGTAAAGGAAGAAGCAGTGGGCATCCAGCAGTGTCAGAAGCGCCAGTGAATAGGATCAGGTAAACTTATCTCACTTATCTCAGGAGCCCAAAGAAATTAAACACAAGAAGCAGCAGGAAACTGAGCGAACCTCGCACCATGGAATGTCATGTGTTACGAAGGCGTCACAGTACAAAACCGTATCACTTTCAACTGCATCAAGCATTACCAGGAAATCAGAAAACCCGATGTTCAAGGTTTAACATCGAACTGCAAGAATGTCTGGAAGCAGATAATAATCTTCAAGATGATCTTCCAGACTTTCAGCCCTACGCTGTCTTTGAAGTGAGTGGAAAAATGAAAGAGCAAACACACTATTTTGGGCGACATGTGAGTGACTCCTCAAAGTGAATGTGGTCTTCGGTGTGGTGAAAACGATCTACGACCCGTTCTTCTTCATTGAACCGATTGTCAGGGCTGTCATACAAGGATGCTCTTACAAAATGGCTTTTGCGCCTGTTGAATGACGCCAGGAACATTTCCGTACTGTAACAGGGTTGTGCACCATCTCATTTCCACTGAGACATGAGACCGTTTTTAAATCAACAACTTTACAGCGGAACGGACTGCGATCAAATGCTCTCACACCCTAGTAAACACGTTGGGCTCACACGATACCGAACAATTTCTTCATGAGTGGTACGTTGAAAATCAAACCTTTGTCGCTCCTGTACCGAAGAACATTCTGGAAGCGCAGTTAGAGTCCTAGCCAGCTGCATTAAGATCTCCACTGACATGATGGGACGTATCTGGAAAGTCAGTTCGTTAGTTGGTTACATTAAAGGATTCTTTCAGCGAAATGCTGTCGAACAAGTCAATTTACAAGATATGTAGACATGAGTAGTTATTTACAACTTTGGTTGGTTGTTTGGTTGACCTGGGGGAAGGGAACCAAGCAGTGATGTCATCGGCCCCACCGGATTAGTGAAGGATGGGGCAGGAAGTCGGCCGTGCCCTTTCAATAGAACGGTCCCCGAGTTAGCCTGAAGCGATTTGAGGAAATCACGGAAAACCTAAATCAGGATCACCGGACTCGGGTTTGAACCGTCGTCCTCCCAAATGCTAGTCCAGTGTGCTAACTACTGCGCCAGCTCGCTCGGTGATTTGTGACGAATTCCATCAACGAATATTCTGAAGATGCAATAAAAATCCCTAACTCCTTGAGAAACTACTTAAAGATGACTGCAGCTGAACGCCTCGTAACCTTACTGCTCTGTTTTGTACAGCCAGTACTTTCTAAGTCATGAGTTACGCCTTACTAATTTCGTAAGTCATTACTGAGCAAAAATGTGCAAAATATGTTAGGAGCTGATACCTTTGTTTCCAAGAATAGCAATTATATGCAGAGCAACAGCAGTTGGACTTAATTATTTGAGCAGCTGAGTAACATGCTTCTTCCACTTCGAATTTTGGAACATTCTATCCTGTATATTGACTCCTGTTCATATACTACATCAAATGTAGGTATGACTGTCATTTTTGTACAGAACTGAACGCAGTGTGCCATCTCAAAATTAGGGGGAGACCATGTTCAGAGAACTATTTAATAATTACAGGATGAAAGAGTAATACCGACGTCAGCAGTATTAGAGCATTGAAATAATTCAATAGCAACGAGTGAAAATTTGTGCCTGACCGGAAGTCGAACCTGGATTTCCCACCTTCCGTGAACGGCCGCCCTAAGGCCTTTGACTAGCCGAGCATTTTTTACGTCCACCGCAAATCCCAACTTGTCTCACACTACTTCCGTAACACCCCCCCGTCCATTTTCCTCATTGCTGGCAGCATCTCGCATGGTTCCCACATAAGGTCGAGCCTAGGGCGCATCCACACTGAAGATATCATGAAGTGTCGGGAAAGCTTAGATATTACAATTACATGTTTGGTGCCTCAAAATCATCATTAAGAGACGGCCTGTTGCATAGATTTGTGTCGAGGAACAACGCGTGCAATCGTAATTTATGTAAAAATCCAACTAAATCTGGTAAAAAAAATTTGTGAGTCACAGTACACAATAATATAAAATTCGTTTTCCTGCGTGCACCGCGCAATCTCTCATAATTTTTTTGAAACAGCATTTTAGAACGACCTGTTTTTAATACACTTCATTGCAGTATCCTCTTTGCAATTACGACTTTAATTTTCTGTTTATGTGTAAGATCTACATTTACATCTACATCCATATTCCGCAAGCGGAGGGTACTTTGAGTACCTCTATCGGTTCTCCCTTCTATTCCAGTCCCGTATTGTTCGTGGAAAGAAAGATTGTCCGTACGCCTCTGTGTGGGCTCTAATTTCTCTGATTTTATCCTCATGGTCTATTCGCGAGATATACGTAGGAGGGAGCAATACACTGCTTGACTCCTCGGTGATGGAATGCCCTCGAAACTTCAACAAAAGCCCGTAGCGAGCTTTATATGATCATTCCATTTTAAATCACTCCTAGTGCCTACTCTTGCAGAGTCTTCCACTGGATTTTATCTATCATCTCCGTAACGCTTTCGCGATTACTAAATTATCCTGTAAGGAAGCGCGGTGCTCTCCGTTGGATCTTCTCTCTCTCTTCTATGAACCCTATCTGGTTCGGATCCCACACTGGTGAGCAATAACAAGCAGTGGGCGAACAAGTGTACTGTAACCTACTTTCTTTGTTTTCGGATTGCATTTCCTTAGGATTCTTCCAATGAATCTCAGTCTGGCATCAGCTTTACCGACGATCAACTTTATATGATCATTCCATTTTAAATCACTCCTAATGCCTACTCCCAGATAATTTATGGAATTAACTGTTTCCAGTTGCTGACCTGCTATATTGTAGCTAAATGATGAAGGATATTTCTTTCTATGTATTCGCAGCACATTACGCTTGTCTACATTGAGACTCAATTGCCATTCCCTGCACCATACGTCAATTTATTGCAGATCCTCCCGCATTTCAGTACAATTTTCCATTGTTACAACCTCTCGATGTACCACAGCATCATCCGCAAAAAGCCTCAGTGAACTTCCGATGTTATCCACAAGGTCATTTACGTATATTGTGAATAGCAACGGTCCTACGACACTCCCCTGCGGCACACCTGAAATCACTCTTACTTCGGAAGACTTCTCTCCATTAAGAATGACATGCTGCGTTCTGTTATCTAGGAATTCTTCAACCCAATCAGACAATTGGTCTGATAGTCTATATGCTCTTACTTTGTTCATTAAACGACTGTGGGCAACTGTATCGAACGCCTTGTGGAAGTCAAGAAACACGACATCTACCTGGGAACTCGTGTCTATGGCCCTCTGAGTCTCGTGGAGGAATAGCAACAAGGACTGAGGGCCATAAGGGAGACCATCACTGACAATAGGAAATACGTGTATCAGTTTTTTTCATTTAGGTTTTTGCCTTTTACTGGGCGATATAACTTAAATAATCACCTTACATGTCACAAGAGGTTTCTTCTGATGTTTTCTAATAATGAATGTATCCGTATATCGAACGAAACCTAAGGATTATGAGACAGGGAAGAAATGAGTGTTACAGTTGCTAGAAGTTTTGAACTTTTTATTTGGTTTTGTGTTACACACGAAGTGCAGTTAGTCAGATGTGGGCCTTAATGGACGAGAGCGTGGCCATAGCCGAGAGCAGGGGCGGCGTAGCCGTAGGCTCCGTATCCGTAACCCAGAGCGGGGGCGGCGGCGGCGTAGCGGCCGTAGCCGTAGGCCGGGGCGGCGTAGGCTACGGGGGCGTGTGCCACAGCGGGGGCTGCGTAGGCCACAGGGGCGTGGGCCACGGCGGGGGCGGCGTAGGCGAGGCGGGCAGTCTGCGAGATCCTGTACGTGTTGGCCACGGAGGAGGCGACCGGGGCGTGCGCGACGGCCACAGCGGGGGCGGCGTGCGCCACGGCGGCGACGGGAGCGGCGTAGGCGGCCACGGGGGCGGCGTAGGCGGGGGCGGCGTAGCCTCCCAGGTAGCCGGCGGACGCGGCGGCCACCAGCGCGGACAGGATCAGCTGTGAGGAAGAAGCACGCTTAGCCTTTCATACTGGACGATCCTCACATTTAACATGTGTTATCATCCCTGTTCAAAATAAATAAGGACAAAGGAAATTAAACGAAGTAAAGCTCTTCAGTGCTGTCATCCTCGAATTGCCTCTTCAACTACCAGCTGCTGAGTCTACTGTCTCATGCGTAAGCGGACGGTCACCCTATTGTAGGGTCACAGTCGCTAGGTCACTACCATGACAACGATTGATGTAGGTCTTCAGAACTGGAACAGCTATTTGTCTTTCAAATAGCCGCCCCCCCTCCCCCCAGCTGACTTCATAAGACTAAGGTAAACTAACGACACATTCTTATTGGGAAGATAATCAGAACAAATGGACCCGGCAGAGTGATCAGCATACTAAACTCTCAAGCTGGCGGATGATTGTTCAGATCTCCATCTGGCCACCCAAATTTAGGTTTTCCTTGATTTCTTTTCACTTAAGGCAAATGCCAAGACGGTTCCTTTAATAGGGCACGGTCGATTTACTTACCCCATCCTTCCCTAATTCTTGTTTGTGCTCTATCTCTAATGACCTCGTTGGTGGCTGGACGTTAAACCCTAATCTACCCACTACATCAGACACATATCCTCCACATAAAATTTACATATGTTGTCCACTCGGCCTTTGAGCTGCACATTTGATAGCAAAATGGCATAAAATGGAGACCCTGTGTCCAATTCACCCATAGTCCAGGGATAGCGTCTTTGACTAGTAATCAAAACATCCTCGTTCCTGGGTTTCAACGTTCCACCTCTTAAATTTTGAATAAAAATCGATATTGGTGGCCGAAGACTTCCGGCAACGGCCTTGTCAAAAAGAGGGCGGAGGAGTGGACAGAGGTTCAGGGCATGGGATGAGAAACTACCCCTGAAACCGGAAATATCAGCAATTGTCAACAGCATAAGGATTCAGAAGGCAATGGAAACAACTGCATTTAAGACACATAACATATATTCACAGTACATGTAGCCTGTAATTGAAAAAATGCCCTGCTGAGCTTCCCATTACCAAAAGATTCCGGAAGAGTCCCCTATTCGGAACTCTGGGTGGCAGCTGCCTAGAGGGAGGTGACCATGAGAAAAAGAACTGAATAACGTTCTACGAGTCGGGGCGTGGAATGTCAGAGTTTGAACGTGGTAAGGAAGCTGGAAAATCTGAAAACGAGAACACAAAGGCTCAGCCTAGATATAGTGGGAGTCAGTGAAGTGAAACGGAGAGAAGACAAAGATTTCTGGTCAGATGAATGTAGCGTAATATCGACACCAGCAGAAAAAATACTGGAGTAGGATTCGTTACGAATAGGAAGGTAGGACAGAGAGTGAGTTACTGTAAACAGTTCAGTGATAAGATTGCTCTCACCAGAATCGACAACAAGCCAAAACCGACAACAATAGTTCAAGGTATACATGCTACCGTCGCACCCTGAAGAAGAAGAAGAGATAGAGAAAGTATATGAGGATACTGAACGGATAATTCAGTATGTAAAGGGATGTGAAAATTTAATAGTCATGGGGGACTGGACTGCGGTTGTAGGGGAAGGAGCAGAAGAAAGCATCACGGGAGAATTTGGGCTTGGTACTAGGACTGAGAGAGGAGAAAGACTAGTTGAGTTCTGCAATAAATTTCAAGGACTAATAGCGAATACTTTGTTCAAGAATCACAAGAGGAGGAGCTATACATGGAAAAGCCAGGAGTAAATCAGATACTGGATTGTAAGGCGTACCCAAGAGCAGATATAGACTCAGATCACAATGTAGTAGTGATGGAGAGAGGGTTGAAGTTTAAGATTCAATACACAAAGAGGTGGGATACGGAAGTACTAAGGAATGAAGAGATACGCTTGAAGTTCTCTAAGGCTGTAGATACTGCAATAACGAATAGCTCAGTAGGCAGAAGAGGAATGGACATCTCCAAAAAGGACAATCACAGAAGTTGGAAAGGAGACCGTAGGTATAAAAAAGGCAACTGCGAAGAAACCATAGATGACAGAATAAACACTTCATTTGATTGATGAAAGAAACATAGTCTGTGGGAAAACTGGAAAAGAAGAGAATTGTAGCAGTTGAGATGTGTTGCTATAGACGAATGTTGAAAATTAGGTGGATTGCTAAGGTAAGGAATGTAGAGGTTCTGCGCAGAATCCGAGAGAAAGAAAAAAGAAGTCTAACGAGAAAGTGAATAAACAGGTTTCTATCGTCTGCAATCTATGCCAATTAGCATGCAATATCGTCTATGATGTGTGAAGTTCAGTCCCGGATCTGAAGCAACAGAAGAATTTTTTCTACTTTAAAAGACTCACAGCTGTTGTACATCAGTTAATTTCCAGTTATTTTCCATTAAGCAGAAACATGTGTTGCACCAAAGTCCACAAAATTCCTGAAGTGTGTCCCAGATATCGTCTTTTACATGACATTCCAGCAGTCCTAAGGATTCTACTGTAACTAGCGTGTTAATCTCAGCACTGGTGTGCGCGTTTCATATACTACACAATCCATGGGGCCCCAGGTGATCGACATTTAAGGTATATCGCACCTCGGGGCACAGTACAATCAGAACCATAGTATTTTCAGTCTAGCAGTTTTATTCCTGGATCTAATCACTCACGTGTACTGTAATTTCAGGTTCCGTAACTGACTCCTCAAGTTCCTCTCTGTTACATTTGTCCTTAACAAGAAATTCGTGCTGCATAACGTGCTTCGAATTCTAGTAACTATTTTTCAGCTACCTTGTTTTTGTTTAAATACCAGAAGACTCCTAACACACATATCATCCAGCAGAGGTTCACACAGAGTTCACTGAAAGCCAGTAATAAACAACAATTAAGAATGTAGGTACTTTTAAGTGTTGCAGAACAACAACCACAACATTTTCAGTCTAGTAACTTGATCTTTGGATCAAAATAACCACGTGGTGAACCGATGAATATAAGAGGATAAAAGGACAAGAAATTCCTTTTGTACAGGCATTAAGTACCAAGAATTTCAAATATAATTTTTATAACTTAATCTCATTCAACATATTGTCTACACGGCGGTGATATTTACCAGTCACAGAGGGTCTAAATTTTCATTTTATGAGCAGCTGACTTTGTCTATTATATAACACATTGTAGAAGAAAATTATGTACAAGGACGCTCACTCAATACGACCTGTGTAATTAGTGTAAATTAGCTCAAACTACATGAAGAAACTGACGAAAACTTTCGAATTTCAAGCTGGGTGGAAAAGTACAGCGACTTTTGGAAGAGTGCCATATGCATAATCTTCTGGCAAAGTTCACTTCATGAATAATATACGCCGGAAGATTCTACATTCACACATGACAAAAATTTGTTTACAGCCCGAGCTTTCGACAAAACTTCTACTACGGCGTGTAAATTGCAAATTTTTGTTGTACAATACTTGCTAGTAAGCACAATGAATCTAGGTAGCTGCAGGTTAAGACCAAATGAAACTCAGTTTCTTTAGAATTGCTTTTTCGTCCTGTCTTCAACCTCAAGATTTTGTCTTGCTCTTTGAAATCATGTTCTATACACAGCGATGATAAGTTATGTAAAATAAGTTTAAGTGCTCCTGTTTAAGCATGAAGGTAGTTGGCCCTAGTGTCGCAAATACTTTTCATCTCCAGTTTTTGACCAGCAGATGAAGCAATTTAAATCCACAGATGCATGTTCTAATGTCCAATGGTTAATCCCAAAAAGTGAGCGTATCTTACAGAGTTGATAGAAATTTGTTCTCTGCATGGAGATGTTATGGTTGGTAGCCCAGAAATTTTCATACGAACATAACAGTATACTATGCAAGCAAATCAACATGATACACTTCGAGACTGGAAATCCAGAAGCACCTTGTCAAGAGAATAACACGAAATTGTGACACTGTCATTAGTAATGATAGGACTCAGCTTAGGGTACGTCCATTAATTACGTGAGCACAAGATGGGGGAGAGGCGTCCGGAAAAATCTGACCAAATCACATTTAAAGGGTGGGGGGAGGGGGCGAAGCAAAGACAATCTCACATCAACATTTTGATTCAGAGAATATACACCATTGTAAAGGATAAGATTTTGTTTCACAAAATTAATCACGAGCATAGACTATATTAAAGTACCCACCGGTCTTTACGCACTCCGAACTGAGTTGAATGCTTTTACACGTGTGCATGCCCTGGATTTCCCGATTTGGAACAAGTGCCACTCAAGTATCCGATTTCACACATGGAGTTCCCTGTCACGCTGGTAGAAATCACTGTCCTTCAGTCAGTAAGCCAGTCCGGACGTTCTGCAACACTTATAGCCGATATTATTATGTTCGACATGAATGTGTATCAAAACGTTTACAATGCCTATGTTAAGTGACATGCCGATAAGTCGAAACAGACACGCCAGAAACAAGTTAGTTGTTCTTGGAAGGAAGCTAAGCTGAAGTTCACCGACAAGAAATCACTTGGTGATCACATAAATCAAGACATTGAAAAGATACGTAGTCATCCGGTTCCAAGGAAGGTACAAACAATGTTGTCTTTGATCTGCAAAGAAAATAAAGGTACAATGGCATTTACTGCATATGATATATCAATAAACGAACAATTTTTTACGTATTCTCCAGGGTTGGCATGTTTACGATAAAGTGTTTTTAATCGCGATAAATAAAGAAATTTCATTTTTACCTATTTTTACTCAGCTTTTACGGGGTGAAACTCACGTGAGGGGGAGCGAAGTCCCACCATCTCTCGCATTATGAGGGGGAGGGGGGGAGCCCTGATAGATATTGTCAATGCGGTTTTCGCGTGGTGTGAATGGTGTGAGAGGTCAATTAGCCAGAAGTTGCCTTACTACAGTATGTAGATTTCCAAGATCTCGACTTAGGTCATATCCGTATCACATTTACTTAGTGCTGACTATCTAATCCATCACTGTAGAATACTAGCAGCCCAAAAGACATTGTCAGAATGCAGAGAAACTGAAACCCTTAATCGTGTGGGAGGAACTTGCTTCCAATGCAAGAGGTTTTTGTCGAAAAATGAGTTAGTACTTACAAGCTTGTACATGGTGGAGTGGTGATGGCTGTGTGTCGGTCTGGTGATCGAGTACTGCCCGTGGAGCGGCGTGGGTCCCTTTTATACGCGGGCGGCTTTTAGCCAGTGCCGGTCCTTTCGCTGCTCTCGCAACGACGGCAGCTGCCCCGCTCGCTCATTCGCAGTCCGGTTTGGAGCCGACCGCCCGGGGGCTCTGCAAGACAGTCACCAGCCAGGTGTCACAACTTACGACACGCCACGAGTCATAGCACACTGCCCGGGTTCTTTACCCTGCCGTCACCTAGTGAACTAGCGAAATCAGTCGCCATGATCACGTCTCAAGTACGGAGAGATAAGGAGCTGCTACTATAAAGTGCAACTTCTATCACACCTCTTGATTTGTAGTCCATCTGACAACAAAATCAAAATAGTAAATCGATGAGCTGTGAACTGCCTGCATTGAAATTTGCGCCTAGAAAAGGCCGAGGTAACAAACACTGAACCCCCTGTCTGAACTCCATAACTCGTCCGAAAGGTATAAAAACTGAGGGGTCATACGTGGTGTTACCCCTTTTAAAATACACTACTGGCCATTAAAATTGCTACACCACGAAGATGAAGTGCTATAGACGCGAAATTTAACCGACAGGAAGAAGATGCTGTGATATGCAAATGATAAGCTTTTTAGAGCATTCACACAAGGTTGGCGCCGGTTGCGACACCTACAACGTGCTGACATGAGGGAAGTTTCCAACCGATTTCTCATACACAAACAGCAGTTGATCGGCGTTGCCTGGTGAAATGTTGTTGTGATGCCTCGTGTAAGGAGAAGAAATGCGTAGCATCGCGTTTCCGACTTTGATAAAGGTCGGATTGTAGCCTATCACGACTGCGGTTTATCGTATCGCGACATTGCTGCTCGCGTTGGTCGAGATCCAATGACTATTAGCAGAATATGGAATCGGTGGGTTCAGGAGGGTAATACGAAACATATATATTATACTAGAACTTACATGTGATTACATTTTCACGCAATTTGGATGCATAGATCCTGAGAAATCAGTACCCAGAACAATCACCTCTGGCCGTAATAAAGGCCTTGATACGCCTGGGCATTGAGTCAAACAGAGCTTAGATGGAGTGTACATGTATAGCTGCCCATGCAGCTTCAACACGATACCACAGTTCATCAAGAGTAGTGACTGGCGTATTGTGACGAGCCAGTTGCTCGGCCACCACTGAACAGACATTTTCAATTGATGAGAGATCTGGAAGTGTGCTGGCCAGGGCAGCAGTCGAACATTTTCTGTTGACCGACACGTGTAACCAATGGCACCCCATACCATCACGCCGGATGATACGCCAATATGGCGATGACGAATACACGCTTCTAATGTGCGTTCACCGCGATGTCGCCAAACACGGATGCGACCATCATGATGCCGTAAACAGAACCTGGATTCATCCGAAAAAATGACGTTTTGCCATTCGTGCACCCAGGTTCGTCGTTCAGTACACCATCGCAGGCGCTCCTGTCTGTTATGCAGCGTCAAGGGTAACCGCAACCATGCTCTCGAGCTGTTGGTCCATGCTGCTGCAAACGTCGCCGAACTGCTCGTGCAGATGGTTGTTATCTTGCAAACGTCCCCATCTGTTGACTCAGGGATCGAGACATGGCTGCACGATCCGTTACAGCCATGCGGATAAGATGCCTGCCATCTCGACTGCTAGTGATACGAGGCCGTTGGGATCCAGTACGGCGTTCCGTATTACCCTCCTGAACCCACCGACTGCATATTCTGCTAACAGTCATTGGATCTTGACCAACGCGAGCAGCAATGTCGCAATACGATAAACCGCAATTGCGATAGGCTAATATCCGACCTTTATCAAGGTCGGAAATGTGATGCTACGCATTTATACTTCTTACATGAGGCATCACAACAACGTTTCACCAGGCAACGCCGGTCAACTGCTGTTTGTGTATGAGAAATCGGTTGGAAACTTTCCTCATGTCAGCACGTTGTAGGTGTCGCCACCGGCGCCGACCTTATGTGAATGCTCTGAAAAGCTAATCATTTGCATATCACAGCATCTTCTTCCTGTCGGTTAAATTTCGTGTCTGTAGCACGTCATCTTCGTGGTGTAGCAATTTTAATGGCCAGTAATGTAATTATCCTGATATAGCTGCACTTCGGGACCATCCTGAATCTGCTCTTAGTCGTTCTGTTGATGGCATATGGTGGCTGATACCCGTTAACGATATAAAACGTTTCCTGTGATTGCAGCAAACAAAATAATAACTATAGTAATACAAACCTCCCAGGTAAACAGGGCTTCTGCCAGGAGGCAGTAGGAAGCCAAGTGGAGGGTGTGCTATAGTCCAGTTAGCTAGGGCTCGTTGCAGTTCGCAACAACTACTGAGTGGCACTCCAGAAGACCACACTTTCCTCTCAGCGTAGCAGAGCCCTCACGCTGATGTCCATACAGTGTCAAGTATGCAAGCACTCAGCCAGTTGGTGACAGTTAATCAGTCAACATCATGTTCTAGGACCAACGAGGTGATACAGTTTCAGATGAAATGTGCTTTCGTAAATATTGCATTTTGTACTGCAAGCGAACAGCTTCAAGTGATGTTTTCATAGTCAATAACAGTTGTAAATTAGCCAGTACTGTGGCAAAAAAGTGTGTCAAAGTTAAGGGAATCTTTCCTTAATTTGTGTAATATAGTGAACTCACAGTGTACTAATTTGATGAGCCTTTTCCCAGAGCGATCAAAGAACCCAGAGTTATGGCTGGACAAAAGTCCAGGGTGTTTCAAATGAATGACCACCGATTTCAAAACTCCATATTTATTGATAATAACATACTACAAATAAGGGATGAATTGCGAACTGCTTACAAAATCCTAAAGTTTTAGCTACGCTATTCCAAATTCTCTATGTGTCCACCAGCAACATCACGAACATGTAGACAGAAGCTAAATTTGTCATAAATTTTACAAACTGTATCTGCTATCCTGTTCTTCAGTACTCCTATGTAACGCGGTAAAACAGAGAACAACACACATTCCTTCACATGTCCCCACAAGTAAAAGTCGCATGAGGTCATGACTGACGATCTTGGAGTCTAACAATGCGAGGCAGCGACTCGGGGTCCCCTGTGCCCTATCCAGCGCTGAGGCAGAGTATCATTGTTGTGCCAGTGTGGTGGAGCTCCATCCTACTGGAAAATGAAGTCATCGGAGTTAGATTAGATTGTATTAGTACTTGTTCCATAGATCATGACTACGACACTTCGTAATGATGTGGAACGTGTCAGGTTGATAAAAGGTGTCTATACAAGGTATTACATTACACAAAATATTACGTAACACTTTGGGGGGGGTTGAGGAAATTACCCACTTATTATGTCCAAAAATTCATCTAAAGAGTAGAAGGAGTTGCCATTAAGAAATTATTTTAATTTCCTTTTAAATGCTATATGGCTATCTGTCAGACTTTTGATGCTATTAGGTAAGTGACCAAAGACTTTTGTGGCAGCATAATTTACCCCCTTCTGAGCCAAAGTTAGATTTAACCTTGAGTAGTGAAGATCATCCTTTCTCCTAGTGTTGTAGCCATGTACACTGCTATTACTTTTGAATTCGTTCGGATTGTTAATAACAAATTTCATAAGTGAATATATACAATGTGAGGCTACAGTGAAGATCTCTAGCTCTTTAAATAAGTGTCTGCAGGATGATCTTGGATGAGCTCCAGCAATTATTCTGATTACACGCTTTTGTGCAATGAACACTCTTTTACTCAATGATGAGTTATCCCAGAATATGATCCATACGAAAGCAGAGAATGAAAATAGGCGTGGTAAATTAATTTAGTAAGATGTATATCGCCAAAATTTGCAATGACCCTAACAGCATAAGTAGCTGAACTCAAACGTTTCAGCAGATCCTCAGTGTATTTTTTCCAGTTCAACCCCTCATCAATCCATATACTAGAAATTTTGAATATTCTACCTTAGCTGCCGATTTCTGATCGAAGTCTATATTTATTAATGGTGTCATTCCATTTACTGTGTGTAACTGTATATACTGTGTTTTGTCAAAGTTTAATGGGAGCCCATTTGCAGAGAACCACTTAATGATTTTCTGAAAAACATCGTTTACAATTTCACCACTTAATTCTTGTCTGTTGGGTGTGATAGCTACACTTGTATCATCGGCAAAAAGTACCAGCTTTGGATCTTCGTGAATATAAAATGGCAAGTCATTAATATATATTAAGAACAGCAGAGGACCCAAGACCGAACCTTGCGGCACCCCATTCTTGATTGTTCCCCAGTTTGAGAAATCACCAGTTTTTTGCATATTATGTGAACTGCTTATTTCAACTTTCTGCACTCTTCCAGTTAGGTATGATTGAAACCATTTGAGCACTGTCCCATTAATACCACAGCACTTGAGCTTATCTAGAAGTATTCCACGATTTACACGATCGAAAGCCTTTGATAGATCACAAAAAATCCCAACGGGTGACTTCTGGTTACTCAGGGCATTTAATATTTCATTAGTGAAAGTATATATAGCATTTTCTGTAGAAAACCCCTTCTGGAAACCAAACTGACATTTTGTTAAAACTTTATTTTTACAAAGGTGTGAAGCTACTCTACAATACGTTACTTTTTCAAGAATTTTGTATAAGGCAGTCAGTAGAGAGATTGGGCGGTAGTTGTTGACATCAGGCGTATGCCCCTTTTTATGCAGTGGTTTAACAATGGCATACTTCAGTCTATCTGGGAAAATACCCTGCAACAGAGAGTTATTACATATGTGGCTAAGAATCCCACTTATTTCTTGGGAACAAGCTTTTATTATCCTACTGGAAATGCCATCAATTCCATGTGAGCTTTTATTCTTGAGAGAGTTTATTATCTTCCTAATTTCAGAAGGAGAGGTGGGTGGAATTTCAGTTGTATCAAAAGGTGTGGGTAAGGCCTCTTCCATTAACTGCCTTGCTTCTTCTAATGAACGTTTAAATCCTATTTTCTCTACAACATTTAAAAAATGGTTATTCAAAAAGTTTTCGACTTCCGGCTTGTTGTTTATCAAGTTTCTATTCGCTTTGATGGTGATGCCATCATACTGTACTCTTGGTTGCCCTCTATCCCTCGCAATAATATTCCAAATTGTTTTGATTTTGTTATCAGAGGTATTACTCTCAGACATGATGCACATACTTCTGGACTTTTTAATAACCTTTCTTAATGTAGCACAGTAGTTTTTATAATATTTGGCTGTGTCTCGTAAAGTTGTTTAAAAAGTCAGTTCTACGGTATCTGAAGATAGCTTATTCCTGTCACTGTGTTTTCATAAAAAAAAGAAGGGATCGTAGTCTTTTTCACGAGGAATGGCACAAAAAACGTTCAGTTTATTTGAGAGTCTTTCATGCTCAATAATGTCATAAAGGTTCTGCAATCCCCATATGCGCTGCACGTTATGTCGAATTACTTTATCGCTAACATGAAATGTTGTTTCATCACTGAATATTAACTGGGGTAAAAATACATCGTCTTCAATGCTCTCTGGCAGGGCATTGCTAAGTCCACCCGTTTCCTTTTACCACCAACACATCTAACAGTGACTTTCTGAAACTGTAGGGCGCGTCCTCTCCCGCCGGAGGTTCGAGTCCTCCCTAGGGCATGGGTGCGTGTGTTGTTCTTAGTATAAGTTAGTTTAAGTAGTGTGTAAGTCTGGCGTGGCCGAGCGGTTCTAGGCGCTACAGTCTGGAACCGCGCGACCGCTACGGTCACAGGTTCGAATCCTGCCTCGGGCATGGATGTGTGTGATGTCCTTAGGTTAGTTAGGTTTAAGTAGTTCTAAGTTCTAGGGGACTGATGACCTTCGAAGTTAAGTCCCATAGTGCTCAGAGCCATTTTGTAAGTCTAGTGAACGATGACCTCAGCAGTTTGGTCTTATAGGAATTCACGCACATTTGAACATTTTTGAAACTCTAGGCCATGCACTTTCCAACAACACACATTCCTTTTGCCGCCACGTCCCATGTTTCGTAATTATTAACGTCCAAAATCAGGTCATTCTTTTTGAATTGAGCTATCGTCTGGTTCAAACGGATCTAAGCACTATGGGACTTAACATCTGAGGTCATCAGTCCCCTCGACCTAGAACTACTTAAACCTAACTAACGTAAGGTCATCACACACATGCATGCCCGAGGCAGGATTCGAACCCGCGACCGTAGCAGAAGCGCGGTTCCAGACTGAAGCGCCTAGAACAGCTCGGCCACAGCAGCTTACCGTGCTGTTTCTAATGGACACATAGAACATGTGTAATAGCATAGCAAAAAACCTTAAAATTTTGTAAGTATTTTGCATTTATCCCAAGTTTGCAATATGTTTTTTTCAATAAATACGGAGCTTTTAAATTAGGTCATTCTTTTTGAAACACTACCTAGTCCCGCCTCGTCACAATAAAATGGTGACGACGATTGGGGCTTAATCAGCTCCAGCTGCCTGCCTGTTCACGAGATGTGCAAGCTTTTCTTACTGTTCCTGTTGTATTCTCTCGCATTTATGTATCCTGCTAGATTTCCCCATGTCTGAGCTGCCACAGGAAATGTCTGTAAGTGAAATTGCACCGTTTCGGGACCAGCAGATTGAACACCTGCTGCTGACTATCAGCCAATTGACGTCACTAATCAACAAACAAGCAACACCGCCGCCTGAAGCTGCTCCAGAATTTCGCCCACACCACAACCACGACAACGAGATGTCGGGCTATTGGACGCAATTAGCTGCACACTTCGTCGCCTACAAAATAACAGGTATGGAGCGCAATGCTTACTTTTTATCCACCATTGGTCCCGCAGTTTATCAACACTGTGTGAAATTGTGAGAAAAAAATGTTCCCGAGAACGTAACGTACGATGCCCCTGTGAAACTGTTAGATGACTATTTTCACAGTCAAGTCCATATAGCAGCTGCTCTGTCTAAATTTTTTCACCTGAAGCAGCAGTCTGCTCATACCGTTAAACAGTGGCTATCGGAACTCAAAGGTCTCACAGGCACTGCAAGCTTAGATGTTCCTGTGAAATTAACTATGGTAAAGTAATGTTGCCTAAAGCTGGTTCAAAATGGCTCTAAGCACTATGGGACTTAACATCTGAGGTCATCAGTCTCCTAGAACTCAGAACTACTTATACCTAACTAACCTAAGGACATCACACACATCCATGCCCGAGGTAGGATTCGAACCTGCGACCGTATCAGTCGCGCGGTTCCGGACTGAAGCGCCTAAAACTGTTACGCAGAATATTTTAGGTGCACCCACTGGCACCGCAATTCTGAAACTGTCAGATTTCTGCCGGCCGGAGTGGCCGAGCGGTTCTAGGCGCTTCAGTCTGGAACCGCGCGACCGCTACAGTCGCAGGTTCGAATCCTGCCTCGGGCATGGACGTGTGTGGTGTCCTTGGGTTAGTTAGGTTAGTTCTAGGGGATTGATGACCACAGCTGTTAAGTCCCATAGTGCTCAGAGCCATTTTTTTTTGTCAGATTCCTATTTAAAACCATTTCCGTCTGTTGTGGTATATCAAACAAGTGACGAGAGATTGATTTTCAGGCTCCTTGTGTTGCCGGCCGGGGTTGCCGAGCGGTTCTAGGCACTACAGTCTGGAATCGCGGGACCGCTTCGGTCGCAGGTTCGAATCCTGCCTCGGGCATGGATGTGTGTGATGTCCTTAGGTTAGTTAGGTTTAACTAGTTCTAAGTTCTAGGGGACTGATGACCTGAGATGTTAAGTCCCATAGAGCTCAGAGCCATTTGAACCATTTGAGCTCCTTGTGCTTCGGTTGTTAATAGTGCTCTAGTCACTCAGACTCACGTACTGAATTTTATTCATGTAACTAAGAAGAGTACTCTGACAGATAGTAACCACATTAGGAGTAAAAACTTCTTGTTTCGTAGTACACGGTATGGGCTACAAAACACTGAGAGAGAATATTTTTCTCTGTGCTTTTTGAGGCTTGATCGGAAAGATTGTCCTTGTCGCAATGTTAGTTGCTTTCAGTGTGGACATAAAGGTCACATTTAACTGTACGTTTACGAGGTAGGCGGGGCACAGGTGCTAGGCACGCGGCAGTCACAGCTTTTCTGTCAACACGTGTTCGCAGCGCAAGCGACACCACACACTGGAGCGTGAGCCGAACCAAGTACTACTACGTTGCGGAAAGCTTCCACTGTAATATGGTGCTTCTGTTTACCCGATAAATAAAGTCACTTATGTCAGAATCTGTAGCGCACAGCTACAGCAGCGTACTTCTATTTTTTTCTGCCGATAGTGGACATGAAATTTCAGTGCTTGGAGTGTGTAGTTTGCCAGCAACTTTACGGAGAATACAAAGTATGTTTCATTTCAAGTACTCAATTATAAAAACAGAGCAAATATATTTCTGTTTAAGTTATTTGATTAATTCAACTTACGCTCTCAGAACAGTGTGTTACAAACCAGTGTTTCTAACTTTTTATAGTAAGTACAAGGAACTATTAGAATCAGGAGTATGAAGGGCAAGATCTTCGAAGCGCACATCGCTATGAAGGACAACGCACAGCCACGATTTTTTCTTGCATGACATGTCCCTCATGTAGTATGCAAGCAAGTTGCTCAGAAATCACAAAGATGGCAAGACAATGGGGTTTCTGTAAGCCAATGGGCATCGTTCTTGGCAAGCCTTCCAGATAGTTTACATCTGTGTGCTGACTTTAAGGCAACAGTAAACCCACAGACTGCAGTGGATTATTTTCCTCTTCCACGTCCAGAAGAATTGATGGTCAGACTGGAGTAGATACTTTTCAAACACAGATTTGCGAGAGGTATACGTACAGTTACCGCTAGATGAACAGTCCAAACGATCTTTTGTGATACACATTGACTTAGCTTTGCTCCACTTTCGAAAACTGCCATTTCCTGGAACAGTTAACAGCGAATGTCCCTACTTGTACTAACTATATGGATGATATTTTCGACGCTGGTAGTACGCCTGCTGAACATTTAATAAATTTAGACTGCTTGTTTCATGTTCATTCTGTTGATGACTTAAAATGCAGCAAGGAATAGTGAACTCTGAAGGTCACATGATAGGTGCACGCAGCATGCGTCCAACTACATTGCGCTTGGCCGCAATAAGAGATCTCCGCCGGCCGGAGTGGCCGAACGGTTCTACGTGACAGTCTGGAACCGCGCGACCGCTACGGTCGCAGGTTCGAATGCTGCCTAGGGCATGGATGTGTGTGATGTCCTTAGGTTAGTTAGGTTTAAGTAGTTCTAAGTCTACGGGACTGATGACCTCAGAAGTTAAGTCCCATAGTGCTCAGAGCCATTTTGAGCCACTATCAGAGAAGTGGTTGGTTCAAATGGCTCTGAGCACTATGGGACTTAACTTCTGAGGTCATCAGTCCCCTAGAACTTTGAACTACTTAAACCTAACTAACCTAAGGACATCACACACATCCATGCCCGAGGCAGAATTCGAACCTGCGACCGTATCGGTCGCGCAGTTCCAGACTGTAGCGCCTAGAACCACTCGGCCACTCCGGCCGGCGAAAACAGGGAAGTCGACATAAAATACTCCAGACAAACCTGATTTGTGAGGGACCGATGGCCTTTGTAGTCCGGTCCCTTCAACCTCCACAAACCAACCAACCAACCGATTTGTGACGAAAGCGAACCACGGACCCATCGGACGCCTTATATTGTGGCACTTACATGCAATTAGCAATGTTAGCAAAGTGGTAGTCGCCAAGTGTGAACTTGCATCGTTTTCCTTTCAGTTCTTGCTCTGATGCGGTCAGGCAGGCTGATAGCTGTATTGATGTACAGAATATTTAATAATAAATCTGTACTTAGATATACAAAGTATAATTAAAAGCAATTGTAGCCCTCGGTCACAAAAAAGAAGTCTCTTGACCTAGGTTTCGGCACTGCTATGAGGGCCTTCATCAGAAGTAAAACACTCAGACTGGCATGTCACGTATAAAAATAAATATTTAGCGATAAAGCTTTAGTCACAAAATTTTTGATATAGAATACATGGAAGGCAAACCACTATGAGCTGTTCACACTTGTCGAGCTACGGTAGCGTCGGCAGTATATTTAGATGTGCAACCGATATTTTATAAGGCTGTATCTCTCCAATTCCTGTAATGATATCTAGAAGTTTTGGTACATCGGATACCCGATTTCTTAAAAATATCGACAATCCTAGTGTGGGCAGGGAGGCGCCATTGTCCACTGTTAACCTCCTTGCCTCCTAATCTATGTCCGCCCCTCCCCCAACGTCACGTGCGTCCGCCCTACATGACGACTGTGCAGAGGTTGGGACGGACGGACGGGGCTCAGCACAGCAGCGCCCTCACGCTGAAGTCAATGTAGCGTCGAGCACGCAAAAGGTTAGCCCAGGTTGGGACCTCACATAAGCAGTCAACGTCAACATATAGGACCAACGAGTTGTTGTAAGTTTCTCAAGAAATGTACTTTCGTATATTTTGCATTTTGTGCTGCAAGTGAACATTGTGTTAATCTGTGCATCAGGTGATGTTTTCACTGTCAATGACAGTTGTAAATTATCCAGTACTCCTGTGGCAAAGAAGTTAGTCAAAATTAAGTAAATCTTTTCATTCATTTACGTAATAAAGAGAAGTAATTCAGTGAAGCGCCAGAGAAAATAGTACGGGCATGCGTATTCAAATACAGAGACATGTAAACAGGCGGAATACGGCGCTGCGGTCTACCAGGGTGTGAAGAGGGCATATATAAGACAACAATGTCTGGCGCAGTTGTTAGATCGGTTACTGCTGCTACAATGGCAGGTTATCAAGATTTAAGTGAGTTTTAACGTGGTGTTATACTCGGCGCACGAGCGATGGGACACAGCTTCTCCGAGGTAGCGATGAAGTGCGGATTTTCCCGTACGACTGTTTCACGAGTGTACCGATAATATCAAGAAATAGGTGAAACATCAAATCTCCGATATCACTGCCGCCGGAAAAAGACCCTGCAAGAACGGGACCAACGGCGACTCAAGAGAATCGTTCAACGTGACAAAAGTGTAACCCTACACGATATTAGGCAGGTGTATCAGTTTCTTTGACTCTTCAGTGTATTTATTGTGTTACAGTTTGATAAGCATTCTCCCAGAGCCAACAAAGAACCCACAGTTATGGCCGGACGAAAATATTTTCGCCTGGTCACAACAGTTTGTCCACCAGTGCCTGCTGAAATGAACCCTATTCAACAAGCTTGGGAGCAGATGAAACTTGCATTGAGTCGTAGCATGGCCCTCTACACACACTGGTAGACCTCAGGAAGGATGCAGTCGAAGATTGGGACAGGATTCAGCGATATTGTCACGACCATCTTGTGGAGGCTCCAGGTATGTTATAATACAGAATTGCAACGACATGATACTACTATCCCTGTGATTTCGCAGGGAGTGTTCGCTTTCGAATAGACTACCTTGATTTTGCTCATTCTTTCGTTCCTGTTTCACTGCACAGTTACCGAGCGAGGTGGCGCAGTGGTTAGCACACTGGACTCGCATTCGGGAGGACGACGGTTCAATCCCGTCTCCGGCCATCCTGATTTAGGTTTTCCGTGATTTCCCTAAATCGTTTCAGGCAAATGCCGGGATGGTTCCTTTGAAAGGGCACGGCCGACTTCCTTCCCAATCTTTCCCTAATCCGAGCTTGCGCTCCGTCTCTAATGACCTCGTTGTCGACGAGACGTTAAACACTAACCACCACCACCACCACTGCACAGTTGATTTTTTACGTTTAAAATGTCTTATTCTTTCATTCTTTGCTGCCTTTTAAATTTAAGCCCATATAAGACCGCAGTTATGAAGATGACGTAAAATATTATTATATTGCAAACCCGCAGTGGCCCTATAACACTAACCTTGGGGTATGTCGCTCGTTTATGATGATGCCCCTCATTCTATATATGATATAATCATCGAGACGTCATGTATTCCCTTGAATGTCACATAAGTTTCGTGTTACTTACTTACGTGCTCCTTGCAAGGTCCTCCAATTTACTGAACTGTCAGCATCTGCCTCAACTACACGTCAGCAAACTCCGCATATAGCCTACAGCAAGGGTATCGACTGACCTCACTCAGCCTATCGTAGTTTTTAAAGCGTTTATCTTCAAACCTTTAATTTTGTAGAGGATGATAAATGTTAATAATTGCAGTAGACGATAGCCTCAAGGACGTTTTCAATTCGTTTCACAATATTACGGGTTTTTCTTGTTCTTTTCTTGTCCTACGTGAGCTCAACGAATTTGTATACAAGAGCCTTTTAGTTTATTTTCCTGACTGGTGGGATGCTCACGTTTAGAATCGCATTTGTTTTCCACAGTCCCTCTCGTAGGTGTGTTGTGAGTTCACTGAGTTATAAAGAGATCAGTGGCTCGTTTAGCTTATAAAGATTAAATAGTGCCAATACTTCATGAGAATGCTATGTAGTAGAGATAAATTAATTTGACGAAATCTTATCTGACAATAGCATGTAATCTGAATTAGTAGTTGTAATAAAGGAACAATGTACATCGGTGATATGGAAGCTTGGGTTGCATAGTAATGTGTGCTAAGCGGAGTAGAGCTGTAAATATTGCTCTACAGAAAGTTTTGGCGAAGAGAAGTAAACCATGTGTCTCACATGGGAAGGTTATATCACAGCAGCTTTCGACTAAATGATGCATCTCTTCAGCCGTAGGAGGAAGTGCAAATACAACATTTTTGGGAAATACGCTCAGGAAAATTGTAATATTAACTTTATCTTGTGAAAACCATGCAGATACAGTAATAATAGTGTAAAGAATATGAGACCAATTAAGAGAAAAAATGACTTGCTTGATGTTAAAATAGTGAGCGACAAAGTAGTAGACGAAATGAAGCCAACATTCTTTCTAGCAATTAAAAGCAAGGAAGATACTAGAAGCAGCTAGGCCTGGACGAACGAAGCTTTCTTCAATGAAAAATGGCTGCTGGTATCAAATATTGATAAAGACATGAGGAGGAAATTCCTGAAAGATTACGTTTAAAGTGGAGCATTGTGTGCAAGTGAAACGTGGACCATCGTAAATCCTAAGAGGAACTGAAAGCATCTAAAATGTTTCGAAGAACGTTAAAAATTAGGTGGACTTATTTTGTACGAAATGAAGAAGTACTCATATTTATGTGTGAAGATAGAAGTTTATGGAAGGCCGTTACAACAGAGATGTCTCAGACCAAATAATCCACAAACATCTCGCAACTGTGGCTGAAATATCAAAGGGCTTTGATACTTTGCAGACAGACAAAGAATTCTAACACCGCAAACATTTGGCAGGATGGCATCTCACTCTATCTATCTCTCATATGCAGTGCATCAAATCTCTAATGGTTTACCGGGGCTGAGATTGAAATGAGGGAGATAGCACATTCTGGTAGATATTTTAAGCCCTTCCTGAGAAACGTCAGGCCACCACAGTGTGGTCATCCTAACATACTGTCTGCTTGTGACATAATTTTTCAGAACTTATACATGCAAGTTTACCATATGCTGCTATTTTTTATGCTTTACGCTATTAGACATGAAGGAATTGAAAGAGTGCCTTGATTGACCTGAGCTTTTGTGATAATACTGTGGCACTGTATTATAATTTATCCTTCTCCTCTATAGTGAGCTGAGGTAAAGTGAGAGTAAAAATTTCTTTCTGTTGTGTGGTTAATTACGACGGCACTAATTTTAATTAACGGCAAAGTACTAATTCATGCAAAGGATAACGCGACACGTATACAGAACCAGTGCGCTCAATAATGGGGCTGGTAACCGTTTGCTTTACTCATGTCTGACAACAGACGTCTACTTAATTGCCAAAGGGGAATGACTAATTAATTTAGCATCACTTAAGATTGCTAAAGGAGGGCTCCTACTCATTTATAGCTGTGAAATGAAATCAATAATCAAGTAACTTGGACAGGAAAGGTAATTGTCTGCAAGTCCAACACATACTTTAACGTAACTGAAGATTTAATGTATATATGAACATGTTCTCGACTCGTTGCAGACATTGTTGTTACTGTCGAGTTGTGATGAAATTCCTAATCGTTCTCTTACTCTTACGCTACCAATTGTCACGCTATAAAGAGACAGGGTGGGGTCTCTCTCTCTCTCTCTCTCTCTCTCTCTCTCTCTCTCTCTTTTCCATCTCTCTCTCTCTCTCTCTCTCTCTCTCTCTCTCTCTCTGGGGCACAACATTCCCATGCTGAAGTACACAGCGAAGCATTACACGAAATAGCACTACTATATAAATTAAAGTAAAGAATGATCACACAGGGCTGGGAAGCTACACACCGACATGCCTGGGCATACGCAACATTCATTTGCGCTCGAGAGGCGCGCCAAGAGGGGGCGTTTCCTAATTACAGAATTTAGACAGTAAAAGATTTGATTTATTGTGATAATATGAATCCACGTTATGAGTGATAATGACGTGATAGGTTCACTCTAACCTAATACAAATACGTGCTTGTGGGAAGGGTCAAAGCTTTAAAATATTTCGGGAAGATTCGCCAGTAAGTTGCAATGGGCCGTGGGGGATGGGGGGAGGGAGGGGGTGGCTAAAGGCCGTAACAGTCAGTTTATTGTGAATCAGATGTGATTGCATGCGAAACACAGGGGATAAATGAATTATGCAGATCACTACCTCTCGCATGGCTGTTTCAAACACATAGACACTGTACCTCAATAGTCACAGGATTAGCGTTCAAAAATTTGCTCTTAAGGAGGCATGAAACATTGCCCTAATATCTTCCTGCCTCAGATAAGCCACAGACATACTCATACCACGCGGCCCCAGCACAGAAAACCATTAGCGTTAACACACAGGAAATCAATAGAAAAACAACATCAGTTACTCAAAACGTACCTCCCTTAATTCGGAATAAATATATTAATCCTTCAACGTGATTAAACGTTGCAAAACCGAGATACTATGGCTGCTATGGCGCTCGTTTTGACATGGCGCATACCCGTGGTGTGAACATAACACCCAAATAAAATTACCAAAACTCACAAAATGATTTAACAATATATAAAAAAGAAAGAAAACGTGATCGGGGTTCTAGTACCATTAGGAAGTACTTGTTACTCTTTTCGTTCCAAGGGAGTCGCATGTTCTCGCGTCTGTGTTACAAAGAGAATTACCGGTACTCGAAAACTTTAGGATTTCTACCCGTTGACGAAATGAGCTAAGACCCACAAATTTCTGTATTCGCCCGTCAAAATAATCACTCTTACGACATCATTACGTACTTCTGTAGCCTCGACAAACTTAACTAATACATATATATGAAGATGGTGTCTGTCCTTTCGGACATGTCCGAAAGAACAAATGGTTCAAATGGCTCTAAGCGCTATGGGACTTAACATCTGAGGTCATCAGTCCCCTAGACTTAGAACTACTTAAACCTAACTAACCTAAGGACATCACACACATCCATGCCCGAGGCAGGATTCGAACCTGCGACCGTAGCAGCAGCGCGGTTCCGGACTGAAGCGCCTAGAACCGCTCCCCCACAGCGGCCGGCTCCGAAAGATCAGATACTATCTTCTCATATATATATATATATATATATATATATATATATATATATATATATATATATATACAGGGTGTCCCAGCTATCTTGTCCACCCAAAATATCTCTGGAACATTAACAGCTATTGGAAAACGACTTTCACCGGTATCAATGTAGGGCTGGGGCCCATGAATGTACATATTTGGAAACATTCTAAAACGAAAGCATATGTGTTTTTTAACACAAACTTATGTTTTTTTTTAAATGGACCTCCTATATTTTTTCTTCAGCAATCCATAGCATGGCAAAGCACATACACAATGGCGTTGATTGCATCGCAATATTCCCATTACATCCCGAGATATTGAGACGCGAAGTTGACGCTTGAAACACCCGACATGCGCTGTTAGCGCACGTCCTGAGGCTCAGGCGTGAACCCCATGCTGCCCGTAATCGCAGCAGACCGTATTATTCGTTTCGGACCTCTTGATAAGTATGGAGGTGTGATTACACATGTCAATCACATCGCGATTACGGGCAGCATGGGGTTCACGCCTGAGCCTCAGGACGAGCGCTAACAGCGCATGTCGGGTGTTTCAAGCGTCAACTTCGCGTCTCAATATCTCGGGATGTAATGGGAATATTGCGATGCAATCAACGCCATTGTGTATGTGCTTTGTCGTGCTATGGATTGCTGAAGAAAAAATATAGGAGGTCCAATTAAAAAAACATAAGTTTGTGTTAAAAAACACATATGCTTTCGTTTTAGAATGTTTACAAATATGTACATTCATGGGCCCCTGCCCTGCATTGATACCGGTGAAAGATGTTTTCCAATAGCTGTTATTGTTCCTGAGATATTTTGGGTGGACAAGATAGCTGTGACACCCTGTATGTATATAGTTAAGGCTCACCGGGCATTTGACCATCTTCTTCTGTGCGGATGCACATACAGTGCCCGAACTCTTACAGGAATCAGCAAAATACATCGCGAACTGTATCAACGACGATAAACCACCTTTTTATCACATCTTACCATCATCCAGACTGAGCGCCGGTACTGCTCCGTCCTGTCCTCTGCGCGCCCCGGTTAACGGCATAGCTGCCTATCGGACACGACGGACACTGTTTGAACTGCAACGTTTCCACTGACTGAAAGCTAACCTCCGCCCTCTACATTCCCAAGAACCGATCTTTCTGGGGTCTTTCAAGAAATCCCTGTATTTAGTTTGCCTGGATTCTCTTTTGAGAAGCCTACTTCATCGTTCAACTCCCTTTGGAACAGCCTTTCACCTTCCAAAATCCATCGCATTCATACAACATGGCCTCATACTTCCTGAGAAAGGTACAGAGAGGAGAGGAAGTATCACACAATGCAAAAGTTATTGAAAGAAAGTAGTAGCTCCTCCTCATGTCAATCAGTTGGGTTTTTTTAGTTAACGGGCGACAAGAGAAAAAAAGCATGCACATAATCTAGCTGTTCTACAATCAGCTAATCAATTTTTGGTATCACTCAGCTGTGATTTATGCAACTGAAGCGTGGTTTACGTTCACGAAGCGTCAGTTGCCTTGTGTCTGACAGCCTAGTCGAAACATTAACCTTTAATTTCTCTCTTATTCTGTTTGTTGGTGTATGACATTGATTACACCGTTTCCTGATTTTCTGTGACAGTATTTCGCGTCCACTCTAGACATCGTTAGGTGTCGCTCGCTAATGCCATTCTGGTCAGGCCGAGCTGTTGTAGGCGCTTCAGTCCGGAACCGCGCTGCTGCTGCGGTCGCAGGTTCAAATCCTGCCTCGGGCATGGCTGTGTGTAATGTCCTTAGGTTAGTTAGGCTTAAGTAGTTCTAAGTCTAGGGGACTGATGACCTCAGATGGTAAGTCCCATAGTGCTCAGAGCTATTCTGGTCACCTGGGGGTGACTTCGGAGAACACACGAGAGGTTTCCACCTGCAAGTGGTACCGTCCCCTTATGGCTTCCAGTCTAGCCAGCGCACGGGCAAAACAAGCACAGAATCCAAGTCCCTAACACCTTTAATATACTGTAACAATTGCATGGCGGACTTGTATCGTTGCACCAGGCAACTTTTAATGCCATTCAATGATGTTGTTTCTACACTCATGCTAATCTCTGTGGCATGTGACTTGAGGTGAGAAGCAATACACGTGTGGTGATTTACGTAGGTATCACTGAGGAGGTAGCTGTGAATGGTAGCTCCATTCACTGGTTTATTTTAGTTCACCATTAAAATGAGAAGCCATTTGCCTCAATTTCATTCTACACGTTGTTGCTCCCAGCCGCTGACTCTAGCGACGACGGCTTCCCACGAATCCATCCTTTGAAGAGTGAAAAGACACGCATAAAACTTCTCCTCAGTGAGGTCAATCCAATTTTCAATTCAATTTCAATTTATTGCCTTGAACTTTTGACCTGTTAACTGTAAACTCTAAAAAGGTCGTACATATGAAACAGGCATGATGACATACAATGATTTATATTTTGCAGATAGTAATAAATTATGTTAACAGCATCCATTTGTATTATTAATGTAAAAATAAAACAGAAAATTGAAATTGGGTGGTCATATCATTCTTACTGAAACTTAAGCAGCTGCCTTTTAGATATTCTACGTGCAATCATATTAACTGTAGTCCACAAGTTTTGGTCATTTACAATTGTCTGCAGATCACAGTCAAACTGTCTGCAATCTCTCATTACCTGAAAAAAGGACAACTGAAAACCACAGGATCGGCGGAGCCTTCCTCTCCACATTCACAGATTGCTGTGTTACTACATCCCGCTCAATGCAAATGATTGGGAAATGGACTTTGACCTGTTAATACCAGCACCATTCCTCAGGTAGGAGCGATGTCGCGCAGTTTGAGCCTGTTCCTAATGCTTGGGAATATATTGTAAAACCATTTTGCAGTGCATCCAGAGTCTCAGTCAGACCGCCATTCATATAACTTTCAGGCTCGTAAATATCTTTTATCATAATGGAATTTCCTGTGATCTCGTACACACGATCATATTGACCACGCCCCAACCAATACAGCGCCGCCCTGTAACGTGCCGCGATGTCCGTTGGGCATATGCCCAGGACCATCAGTAATCACTCGACAGGCGTAGAACGAAAAGCACCGGTGAGCCTCAGAAGTACGCTCCTCTGAATTCGCCGCAGCATTGTTTTGTAGCTGTCAAGTCGAAGGCGATGCACCCAGACGCTGACAGCAAAACCCAGAAGGGCGTTGAAAATAGCTTCGTGATACGACCGCGCCACATGCAAAGGTAATCTATACCCAGTAGTACCAGCATGAGCAATCTTATGCACAATTTTAACCGCTTTCTGAGTAACAGATTTTACATGTGCTAGAAAATGTTTTTTTCTTGTCTAGAAGACTGCTCAAATATATACAAACAGTACTGCATTTTACAGGTATTCCGTCAAGCCTCAGGGAAGGATTTCTGGCAAGAGAAAGTCTTCCCTTAAAAGTGTGTATGTGGTTTTATGAACAGCTGTAGTCCGTTTGTTGCCCTCGCATCAATGCTGCATTTGAGCAAGCTCGTCATTCGTCTTTTCCTCAAGTCTCGATCTGGAGTCTGCAGACACAACTACTACGATGTCATCTGCGTATGCAACAACACTTTCAGTAACATTTGCACCTTCTAACAGATGTAGTAGAAATTAGAATTATATTAATATCTTCAGCTGTTGAAGAGCGTTGATATATATCAACGGTGACAGGTGAAAATGTGGGCCCCGACTGGGGACTCGAGCCCGGGATCTTACATCGGTCTATCCATCTGAGTCACCGAGGGCACAGAGGATAGCGCGACTGCAGGGACTATCTCGCGCACGCCTCTGGCGAGACCCACATTCTCACCTTGTATGTCCACACACTAGATTCGTAGTGTCCCACCCCATCACACTTATTACTCGTGGAAGACATTCTTAGCAACTCTCGTAAGAGTTCGGGGAATATGTGTGCATCCGCACAGAAGAAGAAGGTCATGACCGGTATTGCCAGAACGATATACTTATATACAGCTTCAGGTCATCAATGGTGTCTGTTCATTCGGACATGTCCGAAAGAATAGACACCATATCCGTATAAGTAGATGTAGTAGAGGTTCAGTACTAATATCCCAGAACAATGGACACTTATGGAGCCTTGAGGACAGGTCTCGGTAATCTTTTGGTTACTATGCTACTGTCCAACAATTCACTGGAGGCTACGTCGACTACAATAATCTACAACGAGATGCATAACTTTGACGACATAGGATGCATGTTTTCTGGGAAGCTCTGTGCTGGATTCAGTGTTAGCGGAACGGGGAGATATTTACAGCCGTAGCCTACCTGCCACAATGTCGAGCCTCAGAAGAAACGTGGGAGAGGAGACAGTGGAAGCTGGGGCCGAACTCTGAAGTGACGGGCACGAGGACGTCGGAGTCAGCGAGGAGACTGTTAGCGAAATAAGAGAGTTGCAACACCAGGACGGAGGCTTCCTCCGGCAATACGACTGCAAACAATACGAAGGACTCAGCTGGGCAATGCAATGTCTTTTCAGAAGATACTTAAAGGTGAGAGGAAACTACAACAACGTTCTGTTGCTGAAAATAGGTGAGTCCCTGGTAAGCAACTGAAAGACCATGTTGAACAGATAACAGCTTTCCTTTGTTTCATGAAAGGGATCAGCACTCAGGACTACTTATTTTTTCCCTACTCTTAACGGCGGGAAGTGACACTCGGGCACAGAACCTGAAAACAGATTTGGGTAAGATTCTCGAGTAAGTTTCTGATTGGCTTTTCCATACAGATTCAAAGGTTGGGAGTTGAAATGTTGCCTGAGGGGAGGGTTGAGGGGGGGGGATAGGAGGAGGAGGGGAGGATGAATGTTAAAGTGCTGTAGACATCAGGCGCAGGTAGCACCCCGCACAACTAAGTCGTTTGGGTTGCCGCGAGCTTCGCTCCTACGGAACAGACGCTGCGGTATCTCCCAACTCCGGAACTCCTCTACGCCCCAATCTGGACTCTGCCACCATCCTCCAGGACAGCACGCCACCTCCTCTGTCTCTACTCTTAAGTCTGATCGGCCACACCCCAGCTGGGACTTGGTATAATTTCTACTGTTTGTTTTCTTTAACGACCAGGTAGTACCAAGATTACTTTGTGCGGCCATATTTGTCAGACTTACCCATTCTTCTAAAATGTTTGACAGTCGGTGCCTCTCCTGAGAAGTGCTGCTGTAACATACGTTGAAAATGTTTTGTTTCTGTGACTTCAGCTAGAGTGTGGACTTTGGTTACAAACCCAAAAACTGAGCATCTTGCTTCACATCGAATTCAACATCATTCATATTTCAATATTTGGCTTACCTTAAAGAATATTGTGATTAATTCCACATGATCTTCTTCTTTTCTTTTAGCTTTTGTCCGGCCTGGTAGCAGGGTCCGCTGAGTGAATTCGCTGTCTCCATTTCGTTCGATTGTCGGCCATGTTTGGATGAAGATTTACAGCCTTCAGGTCGTTCTGCAGAGTGTCGGCCCATCGCTGTCTACGTCATCCCTTGGCTCTCTTCCATGACTTACACTTTGTGTGCTACCTTCACAACAGTATCTTCCACTGCACGCAGTACGTGTCTGCACCATCGTAACCGACTTTCTCGCGTTTTCTTCTGGAACGGTGCGAGCCCAAAACGTTTCCTGATGGTGATCCAGACGAGTGTTATCAACCGTCCGTCTAAGCATCTTAGTCTCCATGACCCCCAATACCCCAATCATCGTTTTGCCTCTTTTGTAGCTTGTCAACAGTCAGTGCCGTAGCAACAGGACGAGTCCAGTAGATCTTTGATTTCAGATGATCCTTAACCCCACGCTCGGAAGTGACGCCTGTTGTCATTCGCCACTTCATGCTGACACCCTACGTCCTAGCGTTGTCCTCGACTGTACGCTGACCATCGCTAGTAATTGTAGAACCGAGGTATTTAAATTTTTCTAGTGTTCGTAAATCTTCTCCGTCAGTGTTGATGGTCCCAGCTTCTCGTGAATCTGATGTCATGTACTCAGTTTTCCTTCTGTTGAACCGAAAGCGCAAGTCGGTCGTTCTACTCTTATATTTGGTGCTGGAGATCAAACTTGTTCTCCGCAATCAACATGACATGATCAACGTAAAGAAGAGTCCATGCTAGTGCCTTGTGCAGATCTGATGTGACAGTCACAAGAATAAACAGCAGTGGTGAAAATGTGGACTCCTACTGTGATCCGAAAGTCATCAGAGGCTTCTGCTGTTGCTTGGACATGGCCCCTCGGTTCTATATACAGAAGTCATACCCAGTTAACAAGGTACTCTGGAAGCCATGGTCCCAAAGCACTAACCAGATTAGGTCATTTTGTACCCGACAGAAAACCTTTTCCAGGTCTAGAAAGTAAAGATGCAGTGTCTGGTTCTATTCACGGTATTTACCAACCAGCATGGATTGTGCCAGTTGTGCGACATCTTTTCACAAATCTAACTTGGTTCCTTCTGATTTGGTCTATATCACGAATCCTTTTGTCGACAATGTGTTCAAGAATCTTCATCGCATGGCTCAGTAAACTGATCGGACGGTAATTGGAACATTCAGCATAGCTTCCTTTCTTTTTAATGATCGGCACAGTAATGCTCCGCTGCTAATCTGTTGATATTTCACCTTTGTAGTTAATCTGGTTGGGAAGATCCGTTAGCCAATCTGCCACATTCCATCGTTTGGAACACCGTCGGGGCCAGTAGCTTTTCCTCTCTTCATCTTCTTCAGAGAAGTCTCGACTTTGGCAATGTTAATATCCTTAACTGGTCCTTCAACAGCAGACATGTTTGGTATTGGTGGAAGGAGAAATTCTTTGGTCGAAACTCGATGAAAGTAGCTCCGCCAGCGTTCCCTTGCTGTCTTCTGGTATACCAGCAGCTCACTCATTTCGTCATTGATGCCGTAAAAGTGTTGGATGTCTTCTCCTTCCTGATGTTTTGATTTGACTAGTCGATAAATGTCACGTTCTCATCTCTGTGTGTCTAGTTTTCGTGTAGAGTTCTGAATACTTTTCTGCTTTTGTTACTGCAACGACCTTCGCCTCAGCTGGTTTGTTTGTAGGCATTTCAACGAGATAGCGTTTTGTCTGCAAGAAACTTATGGTATAATTTCTTATTCTTGCGTACGACATCCCTTACATCGTCATTCCAAGACCAAGTGACTTTACAAATCCTTCGTCGGCCTGGTTTCGTAGTTTCGAGAATATCGCGTGCGGCTTCGTGAACAGAGGTCTTCAGTATACTCCAGCATTCTTCGATTGTTGTAATTGGTAGCACTGTAATTTCTGTCATAATGTCCTCCTCCTTCCCCTTGACGGGCCACCATTTCATTCTTGATGGTCCGTTTCTGGTAGAGTACCCAGGTCTTCGTGGGTTTATTCTAAGCTTGCAGATGACTGGTCGATGTTGCATTTCGACGGTTTCATATGGAACAACCTTGGCGTGTAACATATCTTTATGGTTCCGATTTTTGAACAGGACACTGTCAATCTGAATTGCATTTGATGAGTTTCACGTTTTTTGAACCAAGTGTTGGTGATGACCAGGTCATGAGTTTCTGCACAATCCAGGATTCGCTGGCCGTCATGGTATTTCTCTCCATATCTATGTCCACGATGGGCGTCATAATCTTTTCTTTGTCCGATGTGTCCATTCAGGTCACCAGTGACGCTGAGGTAGTCTTCTGCTGGGACCTCACCAGTCCTCTTGTCTTTGGTTTCTACACTCAGGCCGGTTTTTGGGGCATAGGAACTGAATAAATGGACGTTTCGTCATTCTGCGATGCAGAAAATTTTCATAAGGCGATCTCAGAACCACCTAATTTCTTTGATAGGACAATGTTGACGCCATTAGTTGATATGCGGGTTCCAATGTATTCGGTTTGTAACCACAAACAATATCATATAAGTTTTGCCCACTCTACCTTATTTGTTGCACCCCACAGACGTCGATGCTCCACTTTTCGAGTGCCTTAGCTAGTTCGCTGCATCGTTCAGTCATTCTCTCGAAGTTCGGTAATGCGAGACAGAATACGTGGGCTCGCTTTTTTAGTCGTCGCTGCCTTTGCGACGGTAACCGTCGCATTCTTGCCACGCTGACTGGGCCCTGAGAAGGCGCCTCGCTTTCGGAGGCGCCCTAACTGTGGTTTCGAATCCTTGAGACAGCATTTCCATAAGTATGTGACAGTGGTTTTACGGCAGGCTTGTCACAAAGCCTGTCGCCAAGCGTTTTAGAAGAAGCGTTGGAGAATCGAAAGACATCCTAGCCTACGAAACCTAATGACATAGGCGTGGGAAAAGAGCAAGAGGAGGGCGTGGATAGCCAGATAGGAAGAATAAATGAGAGATTAATCTGGCATAAGTATGTGGAAGCTATACCAGAATCAGCCCCGGGACCCCGTGTTCACCATCAATGTACTTACTAGGTGTAAATCCCTGGAGAAATTAATTCTACGTGTTGAGAAACCACATTATTTCTTTTTGGGATCCGGGATCTTTAACTTTGATTGCCACGAAGAACTTTTGTTTATTTATTCGCTTTGGAAGAGTTTAGTTTAATTTGAGACTTAAAAGAATTTTACCTCAATATTACTTTGAAGATTTTGTTAACGTTGTGTTAAAGGAGTACACTTGTATTACTTTGACTGCCTGCTCCTGTAGTAGATATCTGGACAAATCACTTTTCATTGGTAGTAACTTTTGAGCCGGCGCTCCGATTGACTCGGGGAATTGTCGGAAAACGTAATATAGAACTCGAGGAAAGAAGCGAGCAAGTCTAGGAGGCTACACAGTCACCGACAGAGCTCGAGAGAGGTTGTTCTACTCATTGGCAAGCAGTCTTGGACTTGGCAGTTGGTGACATACATCTGGCCGTATCGTGACTGATAGTGGAGCATCTTTAGCGGTGATGATGGCCACTTTGCTGCCACATTCGTTAGTTCAGCAATGGTAAGACAAAACTTACGAGTCAGCTATGAAGCTGGGGAACGGTCGATTTACAATATAGTTAGCGTAAGTTGTTAGATGGTGGGTGCATGTGTTTGCAAGAGAGGTCAGAATTTTTTACCACAGAATCTTAGGCTTTAGACTATGTTTCTTACTTCCCTTGGGATCGAGTAATTAATCGAGCAGGTACATGTGACCTACTTTCGTTTGAGAAATGGCAAAACTGATTTGCTTACTTCTTGCCAGTTTGGTTTTACCTCCCAGTAAACCAACTGAACGTTAATATAGTTACTACTGTGGTTTATGATATGTTCTTCTATATGTTCTACTTTTTATAGCCTGCATTTACTTAAATTTTTGTTGAGGAAAGCACTTTAAAACATTTATAATATCTTGGTCAACGAACCTAATTTCGTGACTGGATTTCGCACATTCCCTTTCTTCTATATGGGAACTCCGTCGCCATAACTCTGTTACTAGGGCCTAGATTATTATTACATTAATTTTTTTAGCAGTCGGGATACTTGCTAGGTTACCGTTGTGCGACACTTTTATGGCAGCTGAGCAGTATGTTTCACGTGGGTACTGGCACGGCAGGCGTTCTAATCGAGCTTTGCTTTGAAGCTCATATGGCGTGTTGCACCGCTATGCTCTAGATCCTTTACATACTGTCTGATGTAAAATGTGAAGCACCCAGAAAACAAGATCGGACGTCAATGTAACTTTCTACAACTACACACATTCGGCGTCACAGGTTGCATTAGTCTTATTACCAGGCCTCAAAGGATATATAAGTAGTGTGAACAGTGTCCGATGTTGACTGATCACTGCGAAGAACACAGAAATGCCGCTTACCCGTGTGAGACAGAATTATCAGCACATGACAGTTTGAAAGGGGTCTCATCATGGGACTCCATTTGGCCACATGGTCGAATCTCGCAATATCCAGATTTTCAGGGCATTCGTATCCAAAAATGGTCCAGTGTTGAACTGCACGTGAAAATGAGGGCAGGAATACTCGTTGTCAAGGTTCGGGTTCACGATGTGCGAGCCAGAAAAGAGAGGCTCGCTATCTGTGCACCAAGCATATCGTACCTCCTTCACATGTGTTTCTACAAGTAATGGACACTCTGCAACACTGTGTGTCAATCCGCACCATTGGTCGAAGACTAAGAGCAGCCGGACTTGGGTATTACTGACCCGTAGGTATCCTGCCCTTAACACCACAACACAAACGACTGCGTCTGGAGGATTCCTGTGATCAGAAAGCATGGGCTGCTGTCGAAGGACGTCACACTCTGTTCAGCGATGAATCGCGTTCTTCAGTGCCCCAGATGACCGTCGTTGGCAAGTATGGCGGCGACCTGGCAAAATATCCCATCTTTTACAAGGTTTTGGAGAGGTGTGGTGGTGTTAATGGTGGCGTCAAGGTGTGGGGAACTACCGGGTTTGATTTCAGGTCACGGCTGCCAGAGCCTCAGGGAACTCTAACGGCACAACGTTATGTTCCAAGCATCCTACGTCATCATGTGTTACCTCTCATGTGACACCACTGTGATGCTATTTTTCAATAGGACAACTCTCGTCTATTCACGGCACGTGTCTGCAAGATAAGGTACTCCTGTGACCAGTGAAATCCCCAGGTCTATCCGCCACTGAACGTGTCTGGAATCAGTTCGGACATCACCCTCATCCCAGTGACAACGTCCAAGATATCAAGGACCAGTAACAAAAACTGTAGGCCAGCTTACATCAGGAGAAGGTACAACGCCTGTGTCACACCCTTTCCAGTCGAATCACTGCACGTATTCAGCCTAGACGGGGTGCTACATCATATCGATAAGTGGGCTCATACTGCCAAGTTCCTTGTAAATTTGACTCGAGTTTGTTATCACAAAGAAAATTTCACATAGTCTATCAATTCGTGAAGTTTCATTTCGTTTCCTGTTCCCTTTGTGGGTGCTTCACCTTTTTGGCAGGCCGTGTATATTGGTAAAAAGCAAAGACCCTAAAATTCTCACTTGGGGATCTACCGAATTTAGTATAGTTTTCGTCCCTTTAAGAACTATATGTTGCAATATTGCTGGGCTGCTGGCGGCACTGTGGCGTAGAGTACAGCACGGACCAGATATGAGCTCCGTAGACTCGCATTAAACTTGCCAGCGAGTCTTGTGACGTCATCTCCGAACTCAACGTCTCCGCTGCTCACTCGTCACGTGAGTCTTTTGTCGGGTAAAAGTGGACTCGACTCGCTCAGAAAGGAGAGCGAGTACACGAGTTCGCCAGTATAACAGCGGACTCGCAGCATTCTCGCTAAGCAACCGTTTCAAAAGAAATTTCCGCCATTCAACTGAAAATTACTGTTTCATACAATTATGATTTCGGCTCTACAACCACTCTCAAGTGGAGGTGAAATTTCACAAAATGTCTGACCTGCCTAAATGACAGAAGCAATTCATATACCAATACAACAACTGACTGGTTAGCAGTGAATACTGTTTTGATTACACATACATTTACACTGCCCTCCATAAGTTTGGAAATACCATGCTGCATATTACAACGGAGCAAGATGGAAGTGATCTGTGTGAGTTATTGGTTAGAATACTGAATAGCAACCAATAATAATAGTTAATAATGACACGTACGGTATTGTACACTTAATTATTGTACATATACATACATATTGGAACATACTAGTAACATACTACTACTGCTCAGTTTTATGTAAACCGACGTTACCCGTACAAGCAGTTCTACCAAACACGCCAGGTGGCGCGAGTAGAACGCATTTGGCTATGTAGAGTTACGTTGTTTACATTTCTGTTCACTTGTAGTTGTGTTTGCATAAAGGTATAACATGCCGCGAAAGTAATTGAAAATTGCCCCAAAGTGCCAGATTCCTCATGAATCACGGGTAATGATAATCACTTTGCACCAAGAAGGCAACAGTGTCCGACAAATAGCAAAGAATCTGATGATTTCCATCAGCGGAGTTGTCAAAACCATACGCCGGCATCGAGAAACAGGCTCCTATGGAGATCGTTCTCGCTCAGGAGCACTCAGTAAAATATCAGAACGCCAGGAAAAATAATTGTTAGTGACCAGTAAACGTAACAGATTAAAAACTGTCCGTGAATTGACTGCTGAACTAAACGCAACGAGGGATACACCGGTGAGTGACTCAACAGCGAGACGACGCCCAGCAGACAAGAACCTCCGAGTTTGTGTAGCAACAAGGAAACCACTGTTACGCCCTGTTAACAAGAAGAAAAGGCTTCGGTGGGCTAAGACACACCAAAATTGGACAGCGGGGGTTTGGGAAAGAGTCTTATTCACTGATGAATTCAAGTTCGAAATATTTGGAAGTAAACGCCGTCAATTTGTATGCCGTTTACCCCATGAACGCCTGAATCCTCAGTTCGTAATTCCAACTGTGAAGCATGGAGGGGGTTCTGTGATGGTATGGGGATCCTTTGGAGGAAATAAAGTCGGAGATTTGGTGAAAATAGATGGAAAAACGAACCAAAAGGTTATCATGCCATTCTCCAGCGACATGCTAAGACTTTTGGTTTGCGTGTGATTTGGAAAGGCTTTGTCTTGCAGCAAGACAACGACCCGAAACGTAAGTCTCGCTTGTGTCAGAACTATGTGACGTCTCTAGAGGTTCGTAAAATATTGAAAAACATCGAATGGCCGCCCCAGTCCCCTGATTGTAACCCAATCGAGCTGCTATGGGATGAATTGGACAGGAGGATCCGGAAACGGGAAATCATGAGTGGCTCACAATTGTGGGAGTTCCTGCATCAAGAATGGAGATTACTTCCCACTAAAACCTTGGCAAAATTGACGCAGCGCATGCCCAGAGTGTGCAAGTCAGCGATGAAAGCAACGGGTGGCTATTTTGAGAAATCGAAAATTTAATTGTTGCATCTTCCTGTGTATTATTTGAGCTTAATAAACATTTGGAAAACAACAAAATGCATTTTTATACTGTATTTCCTTTCCATTGTCTATAATTACTAGGTGTTTCCAAACTTATGGAGGGGAGTGCATATGATAAAAGTTTTTCGAAGACTGCCCTAAATTTATTTTAATATTTAATGTCTATTCCAAGAACGTCTAACAATTATGTTGACATATAAACGCTTTCGGGGTGTTACCGAGGCTGTAACGACAATACTAGAAAACTTGACATGAGGATGAAGTGCAATCTCTAAATCGTGATTAACCGTTAAAATAAATCACAGAAATTTATGATAATCTACACCATTCGCTGTTAGCCCATAATCGCAAGTTTCCATGACCAAATGAGTGCAGGAATAGGGCGCTTTTTTTGGCGCAGGGATATAACAGTGACCGTGGTCTGCGTCCAGAATTCACTTGACGCAGCACGAATGTTTTCTCATGATGTAGGTGGAATATATAACAATAAATGCAATTTTTTCGCACTGAACGAAATTTGTGTGTTTTTCGTCTGAAGTGTGGATTACTGCGTAAGCCGTGCCGGCCCCGGATTATGCGTTGGTTTAAACCTTGACTGTTACTCTGCGTTTGGTTTCCCGCGGTTATTGCGGTTATGCCGTGGTGCTCCCCCTTTCTACGTGTGGCAGCGGCGATGTGTATCGATATTCGTCCCTTGCACTATCTTTGGTCTGGTGCTAATAGTTTCCAGCTAGCCGGTGTGCGGCAGTCGGTCAGTTCGAGTGGATCAGCAAGGAAATTTCCGCGCGGAGCAATGGGCCGGGCCCACTGGTGGTCTCTTCGCAGTGTCGGAGTGTGTGGGAGCTGTTTCGATTGCTACGAGGTTCGTGGCTCACCGACCCACGACATCAAAGTTGAGTGGTGATTTAATTACCGAAGCCAGTGTGCTCACATTGTGCCGTTGGTTTTCATGGTTGGCTGTTGGGGGTATTCCCGTGATCAACAGTGAGTTTTCGAGTTGGCGAAAGTTTGACCACCATCAGGTGGAGTTTAATTGTATTTTGGTTATTTGGAGTCCAAATGCACCAACGGAATTTTCTGCCTTGTGGCAGCCAGCGTTCCGGTTACCTGCCCTGGCCGTTGACGCAAAATTCAGGCGGTGTCCTTTCCTCACCGTGTTGTCGCTGTCCAACACGTATGTGTAGTTTTGACGGCTTATGCATACTTGGTTGTGGGCGGCTACGCCTTTTACGATTTGGCTTTGGAGTTCCTTGTGTACTGGTCGGGTGGAAAGCATGTCGTCTTGTCGATTGGTACGTTGACTGTCTCACGGTTGGGTTGCCGGTGGATCTGATATAGCTGGGCCGACAACCTGTCTCCCCTATGCGAACGTTAATATTTCAAGTGCAGACCGACCCCTGGAAACTTCTGAGCGCCGCTGGCTGTACTGCCTTTTCTTATTAGTGTTTGATTGTGTATTTTAATGGCTCATAGCCGATAGTCTGAATCTGTATGCTTTTAGTTGGGTTTTAAATCATGGGCTTTCAGCCGTCTTAAAATTAAAATTCCTTACTTGGTAAGTCTTAGATTGTTTGGGCGTTCAGCCTCCCTTTTAAAAATTATTTAAAGATAAAGCTTTGGGCCTTCTGCCTTTTGAAAACTTATTGTAGTTGTGTTTTAAATCACGGGCCTTCAGCTGTTTCAAAAGTTAAAGAGGTTGTGCCCTTAAGCCATAAGATTGTGTGACATATTCAGTCGATAGTTAAGCTCGGAAATTTGCGCTGTATTGTTTGGGCAACTAAATAAAGTTTGGGCAACTAAATAAAGTTATATGTGTTCGGGTGTAACTGACAGTGTCTCATTTCTGGCCCCTTTCCACAATTCCAGCTAACGTTCTGTCCTGCGGATTTAACCAGGCGTTTCACTGCGCAAAACTTATTCTAGATATTACTCTTCCTCAAATGAAACACATTTGAAATTGTGTACTTTGCATCGATTAATTTTCGTCTTATATCCTCCACAATCTCACAAATCACAGATTCGTTCAAGGCTGCCTGATCCCGACAATCGGTTATTTCGCCTTGTCAGTGCTATTCTATTGCAGCAAGATCGTGTACGCATCTATGTCTACATCTACATTTCTATGGATACTCTTCAAATCACGTTTAAGTGCCTGCCAGAGGGTTCATCGAACCGCCTTCGCAATTATCTGTCACTCCAATCTCGTATAGTGTGCGGAAAGAACGAACACCTATATCTTTCTGTACGAGTTCTGATTTTCCCTATTTTATGGCGGCGATCGTTTCTCTCTATGTAGGTCGGTGTCAACAAAATATTTTGGCATTCGGAGGAGAAAGTTGGTGACTGGAATTTCGTGAGTAGGTTCTCCCGCAACGAAAGACGCCTTTGTTTTAATGATGTCCACCCCAAGTGAGAAGATTGAGGCGCAACGAGAGACGCCTTTGTTTTAATGATGTCCACCCCAAATCCCGTATCATTTCAGTAACACTTTCTCCCCTATTTCGCGATAATACAAAACGTGCTGCCATTCTTTGAACTTTTTCGATGTACTCCGTCACTCCTATCTGGTGAGAATCCCACACCGCACAGGACGGACGGACAAGCGTCGTGTAGGCAGTCTCCTTAGTAGGTCTGTTACATTTTCCGAATCTACTGCCAATAAAACGCAGTGTTTGATTACCCTTCCCGTATAACACTTTCTATGTATTCTTTCCAATTTAAGTTGTTCGTAACTGTAATTTCTAGATATTTAGTTGAATTTACGGCCTTTAGATTTGAATGATTTATCGTGTAATCAAAGTTTAACGGATTCCTTTTAGCACTAATGTGGATGACCTCACACTTTTCGTTACTTAGGGTCAGTTGCCAATTTCCGCACCATATAAATATCTTTTTTAAATCTTTTTGCAATTTGTTCTGATCTTCTGATGACTTTATTAGTCGATAAAGGACAGCGTCATCTGCAAACAACCTAAGACGGCTGCTTAGACTGTCTCCCAGATCGTTTATGTAGATAAGGAACAGCAAAGGGCCTATAACACTACCTTGGGGAAGGCCAGAAATCACTTCTGTTCTTCTCGATGACTTTCTGTCAATTACTACGAACTGTGACCTCTCTGACAAGAAATCACGAAACTGAGACGATATGCCACAAGCACGCAATTTCACTACAAGTCGCTTGTGTGGTACAGTTTCAAAAGCCTTCCGGAAATCTAGAAATACGGAATCGATCTGAAATCCCTTGTCAATAGCACAAGAACGATGTTTTCTAAATGCATCTTGGTTGTGTGTCAATATACCGTTTCCTTCGAGGAAACTCATAATGTTCGAACGCAATATATGTTCCAAAATCCTGCTGCATATCGACGTTAACGATAAGGGCCTGTAATCTAGTGGATTACTCCTACTACCTTTCTTGAATATTGGTGTGACCTGTGTAACTTTCCAGTCTTTGGGTACGGATCTTTCGTCGAGCGTTGTATATGACTGCTAAGTATGGAGCTGCTGCAACAGCATGCTCCGAAAGGAACCTGATTGGTACTTTCGTATTAAAGATAAGGCGCTACCAGCCTTACACTCCTGTATGCTTCAGTAAGAGATAACGAGTCGACGAGTGCGAAGCGATCGCAGCACCGTGAGTTCTCAGACTCATAATATTCGCGGAACTACAACGACTTCGAAGGAAACCCTTTAGCAGTGATGTAACGGCGGCACTTTGATTTGTGAAGTATGCAACCCAAACACTATACCTGTACTAGTTCCGTTTCTGGTCTCTAGTCTGCGGCCGTTCTGGTGGGCGGCTTTGTGTCGCATCGCTTTGCGGCGTCTGGGTGGCGAGTGTTGGCCTCTTCTGTTTGTGCAGCGTCCATTCCCTCTGGCTCGGCGGCAACACGAAGTATCCGCCGGCCGAAGTGGCCGTGCGGTTAAAGGCGCTGCAGTCTGGAACCGCAAGACCGCTACGGTCGCAGGTTCGAATCCTGCCTCGGGCATGGATGTTTGTGATGTCCTTAGGTTAGTTAGGTTTAACTAGTTCTAAGTTCTAGGGGACTAATGACCTCAGCAGTTGAGTCCCATAGTGCTCAGAGCCATTTGAACCATTTTTGAACGAAGTATCCGCGATCTGGCGAGACTCAACGGTTCATCGGTCTGCGGCCACTCCAACAGGCTCTGCGGGGTCTCTAACAGTGGACCGCCGTCTCGGCATCCCTCGTGTTCCTCCTCTATAAAGTCACTAATTTTCTAAGACGGGTTTCCGGCTTTCAACGCCAGCTCTTGATGTGGCAGCATAATGCTCGCATAGCTCTTTTGTGAATACAGGTTCAGTTAATTTACCCAGCAGGGTTCTGCAAGAACTACGTCGTCTTACTTCCGAGGATTTCCAGTTACGCAACCTGAGCACTTCTATTATACTTTCGTGGGGTTAAAGAGGAACCATTAAGAATGGAACCTTTTTTTAATTTATTGGAATGTGAACATACAGCCACCTCAGCACTGGAAATGTTACACAACAGTTAGTTTTGACAATTAATAGTATACATTAGTTTAAGTCGTTCCCTGACACGAAGTTACGTGGGCTTAACAAAGGACAGATTCCGACATCAAACAAATTTTACAAATGTCTCTGAGCACTATGCGACTTAACTTCTGAGGTCATCAGTCGCCTAGAACTTAGAACTAATTAAACCTAACTAACCTAAGGACATCACACACATCCATGCCCGAGGCAGGATTCGAACCTGCGACCGTAGCGGTCGCTCGGTTCCAGACTGTAGCGCCTAGAACCGCACGGCCACTCCGGCCGGCTAAGTTTTACAATCACAGTACACTGAATCGAGTAAACAAGACGAAAATGTAACACAGAATACACAGAAATAGTAACCTCTAAAAATCCTTCTGGTAATGAAATGTAAGTGTAGGAACGAGACAGCAGAAATGACATTAGCGATAAACTTAAAATTGGGGGCCACGTACCAGAAGAAGCAAAGCAATTACTCTGCCGTGGAACCAAATAAAGTATGTTGGGCAAAACATGGTGGATATAAGAAACAGACTAGTGAAGGCTGAGAGAGAATTCCTCGCTAAAAGAAGCTTACCAGTATCAAACGTAAGCCATAGTCTGAGGTAGAAATTTCTGATACTTTTTCTTTGGGGCACAGCACTGTACTATGGGAAAATCGGAATAAAAGAGACTTGAGGCGTTTGAGACGTGATTTGGTGAAAGATGTACAAAATTAAGTGTAGAAGACAAAAAGAGTAGAACCACAAAATCGGTGAGGAAAGGAATACACGGACAGCATTCAGTAGGAGAAGCGACAAGATGCCAGGAGATGTGTTCAGATATCAACGAATAACCTTTGTGGAACAAGAGAGAGCCGTAAGGGCAAAAATTATAGAGGAAGACAGATATTGAAATACACAACTGGCCATTAAAATTGCTACACCATGAAGATGACGTGCTACAGACGCGAAATTTAACCGACAGGAAGAAGATGCTGTGATATGCAAATGATTAGCTTTTCAGAGCATTCACACAAGGTTGGCGCCGGTGGCGACACCTACAACGTGCTGACATGAGGAAAGTTCCCAACCGATTTCTCATACACAAACAGCAGTTGACAGCGTTGCCTGGTGAAACGTTGTTGTGATGCCTCGTGTAAGGAGGAGAAATGCGTACCATAACGTTTCCGACTTTGATAAAGGTCGGATTGTAGCCTATCGCGATTGCGGTTTATCGTATCGCGACATTGCTGCTCGCGTTGGTCGAGATTCAATGACTGTTAGCAGAATATGGAATCGGTGAGTTCAGGAGGGTAATACGGAACGCAGAGCTGGATCCCAACGGCCACGTATCACTAGCAGTGGAGATGACAGGCATCTTATCCGCATGGCTGTAACGGATCGTGCAGCCACGTCTCGATCCCTGAGTCAACAGATGGGGACGTTTGCAAGACAACAACCATCTGCACGAACAGTTCTACGACGTTTGCAGCAGCATGGACTATCAGCTCGGAGACCATGGTTGCGGTTACCCTTGACGCTGCATCACAGACAGGAGCGCCTGCGATGGTGTACTCAACAACGGACCTGGGTGCACGAATGGCAAAACGTCATTTTTTCGGATGAATCCAGTTTCTGTTTACAGCATCGTGATGGTCGCACCCGTGTTTGGCGGCGTCGCGGTGAACGCACATTGGAAGCGTGTATTCGTCATCGCCATGCTGGCGTATCTCCCGGCGTGATGGATGGGGTGCCATTGGTTACTCTTCTCGGTCACCTCTTGTTCACATTGACGGCACTTTGAACCGTGGACGTTACATTTCAGATGTGTTACGACCCGTCGCTCTACCCTTCATTTGATCCCTCCAAAACCCTACATTTCAGCAGGATAATGCACGACCACATGTTTCAAGTCCTGTACGGGCTTTTCTGGATACAGAAAATGTTCGACTGCTCCCCTTGACAGCACATTCTCCAGGTCTCTCACCAACTGAAAACGTCTGGTCAATGGTGGCCGACCAACTAGCTCGTCACAATACGCCAGTCACTACTCTTGATGAACTGTGGTATCGTGTTGAAGCTGCACACGCCATCCGAGCTCTGTTTGACTCAATGCCCAGGCGTATCAAGGCCGTTATTTCTCAGGATCTATGCACCCAAATTGAATGAAAATGTAATCACATGTCAGTTCTAGTATAATATATTTGTCCAACGAATACCCGTTTATCATCTGCATTTCTTCTTGGTGTAGCAATTTTAATGGCCAGTAGTGTATATACAACAAGTAATTGAAGACGTTACGCTTAAATGCTTAAATGCTACCCTTAAATGAAAAGTTGTCAGGGGAGAGAAAGCCGTGGTAGGGGGGTGGGGGGGGGGGGGGGGTGAGGCGAGAGGGCACATTACATTGGTCAGAAGAAGACTGAGGAACAAAGAAACCAAGTGTACAGGGGATCTCAATGATTTGGATCTAAAATTTATACTGTAGCCGTACAGAACTAAATGAAATACTTCTCAGATAAGGAAGCTGTGCTCAAAAAAGCCTAGTCCACAATTTCAGCGATCTTAAACATGCAGTGGAAGTGTGGCAAGTGTGGGTAAACCGCTTATGTTTCAAAACGAAATAGGTCCCTGCCGCGTCGACGCTCATGGTGCTACGTTGGAAAACCAAATACAAACGTCTGTGATACGGGCGACGTTATTTACCAATCCTTACACTGCATGAATGATTATGCTATATGCCGCATTACTCTTTACAGGAACTCGCAGACCATTAAATACTCGTACGCGGTATAGAAGGATGTAGTACCCCAAACGTCAAAAGAACGCATAGAAATTTGTCTCCGTGGATAGAAACTTATGATGAAATGATCGATCTACAACTGGCTGAGATTCTCGACAAAGAAATGTTTTTACAGTAGAATTCGGGAGATGATGTGTGACTGCAAGCGAGAAGGTCCATCGATAAGTACACGTCAAATTACTCATGAAAATCTTTCTGTGATTAGTGCAGCGTGGAAGAAAGAGAAGAGCAGCAGTTACATGCATATCGTGAATAATATGTGCAAGCACGAGGCCAAATTGTTCCCGGAGTTAAATTTTGTCATTGGTTTATCGAGCTAAAAACTACAGTGCAATAAGAATGAATGCATTGCGACTATCAGAGGTCACTTTGAACCGTTGCTATGAGTTTAAGTTTTTGTGTTTATTGAGGGTTGAATAACACTTAGACGGTTTTTTGTTCAACTGATTTTTATTTGTATAAACTAGTTTTCGGCTTATTAGGCCATCTTCAGATAACTACTGGCTATCATTTACAAGGAGCATGTGTTCTTATGAACCAAACATTCTGGACTAAGATACAACGCACTTCGCAAGCTGTGGTATTGTCTTTGGAATTGACAAACGGGCCTTTTGACTTTTTGTTCTGTAAAACTTTCATGGTTTTTCAGTACCATGTATGACAACAATTAGAATTATTTAGAATACACACTATTACAAAATTACAATTTTTTGGTATTTGTTGTGAACAGTTGCACTGGGCACTAATAGTTGATTGTACAACAGTGATGTTTTCTTTGGGGGTTACATTTAACGTATGCCAAACTTAACAACCGATACATCATAGCAATTGGCTATCAGCTGCTACCTTTTTGAAATGTATCTAGCATGAACATCGATACAAACTGTATAACGTTCCTGTTGCCTTCTTACATTTAAAAATGGTTCTTATTGAGTTAGAGGTTCAGGCAAATTTACATAGCTGCCTCTGTGCACTATCGCAGCATGATGTAATGAATAACATCGAGATCAGGTATCGTTCCAGCCTGGCCTGAGTTAAATTCCAGCAGGCACAGTTGTTTCGGAGTTTGTGGGACCGTGTCCCTCGGCAGGCGCTTTGTGACAGCCTTACGCCGTATCTTAATTGACGGCGGCAGTAGTTACACTGAAACATTCCGAAACTACCTCAGCTGTGTTTCGCGTTGTTGTCTGGCTTTCTATTCACCGTAGTAGGTAAAACCGTATCACTCTATTCTCAACGGTATCCTACAAGGTTAGGTGGAACGACTTACGAAGTTTAGGAACTCTTGGCATGAACTCTTCTCTGTAGTAGTACATCAACATTTCTTCCTTGTGAAAGGCGTCGAAATTGTTTGTAGCTAGTTTACAGTTTAACCTCTGCTCTGAGACACATCTGCTACTAATTGTAGGGTTGCAATGTTCACTTCTCTAGTCTGACATCTGAAATATTATGAAGACAGGAAGAGATGTTTCTGCAACAAACTAATGTGATGCGTTGTCCCTCGGTCTTTATACATAGGTTGGTTCTACACCATGTAGGCAGTCTTCCGAGCAAAGTTTTTGAAGAAATTCCCTCCTTGCTCTGCATGGCACTGTACTTACCTAAGAGAGTTTCTCGGGCCAAAAAACTTGTCCCTGCAACGCATGCATCACACGATGATTGAGCTGAATAGTCACAGTTAATAATATCTATTGAATTTCTGTCAGATTGAGTTTGTAAATTGTTAGGAATCCTTCTCCAAAAACCTGTTGTCTTCCTCAACAAGGTGGTTAACCCTTGTCAAAGTAAACCAAAATTGAAGAACGATTTTCTTGTTTTGATTTCTCCAGCCTTTGCTCCTCAAGGCAGTTCAAAATGAAGAACACTTCAGAATTACGCACACGAAAAAACGTTTTGGATCACCTCGGTTCAGCCGGCCCTGGTGGCCGAGCGGTTCTAGACGCTTCAGTCCGGAACCGCACGACTGCTACGGTTGCAGGTTCGAATCCTGCCTCGGGCATGGATGTGTGTGATGTCCTTAGGTTAGTTAGGTTTAAGTAGTTCTAAGTTCTAGGAGACTGATGACTTCCGATGTTAAGTCTCATAGTGCTCAGAGCCATTTGAACCATTTTGAACCACCTCAGTTCCGAGAGTTCCGGAACCTATAAAGAAAATTGGAATAGAGCTCAACATAAACATCATTTCCGCCCTTTTCTTTTCTCATGAAAACCACACATTGCGTGTGGTACCACCACACAGCAGGACCTTCAGAGGTCAGTTCATCAAGGCACTGTTGGTCCAGATTGTTCCACTCCTCAGTGGCGAATCGGCGTAGATCCCTCAGAATAGTTGATGGGCCACATCGTCCATAAACAGCGCTTTTCAATCTATCCTAGGCACGTCGATAGGGTTCATGTCTGGAAAACGTGCTGGCCACTCTAGTCGAGTGATGTCATCCTGAAGGAAGTCATTCACAAGATGCGCACGATGGGGGCGCTAACTGTCGTCCATGAAGACGAATGCCTCGCCAATACGCTGCTGATATCGTTGCACTATCGGTCGTAGGATGGCATTCCCGTATCGTACTGCCTTTTCGGCGCATTCCATGACCACCAGCGGCGTACGTCGGTTCCACATAATGCCACACGAAAACAGCAGGGAACCTCCATCTTGCTGCACTCGCTGGACAGTGTGTCTAAGGCGTTCAGCCTGACCGGGTTGCCTCCAAACACGTCTCCGACGATTGTCTGGTTGAAGGCATATGCGACACTCATCGGTGAAGAGAACGTGATGCCAATTTTGAGCGGTCCATTCGGGATGTTGTTGGGCCCATCTGTACCGCGCTGCATGGTGTCGTGGTTGCAAAGATGGACCTCGCCATGGACATCGGGAGTGAAGTTGCGCAGACGTCCTGTGGCTGCACGAAAAGCATTATTCAACAAGGTGGCGTTGCTGTCAGGGTTCGTCCGAGCCATAATCCGAAGGTAGCGGCCATCCACTGCAGTAGTTGCCCTTGGGCGGCCTCAGCGAGGCATGTGATCGACAGTTCCTGTCTCTCTGTATCTCCTCCAAGTCCGAACAGCATCCCTTTGGTTCACTTCGAGACGCCGAGACACTTCCCTTGTTGAGAGCCCTTCCTGGCACAAAGTAACAATGCGGACGCGATCGAACCGCAGTATTGACCGTCTAGGCATAGTTGAACTACAGACAACAAGAGCCGTGTATCTCCTTCCTGGTGGAGTGATTGGAATTGATCGGCTGTCGGACTCCCTCGGTCTAAGAGGCGCTACTCATGCACCGTTGTTTACATCTTTGGGCGGGTTTAGTGACATCTCTAAACAGTCAAACGGACTGTGTCTGTGATACAATATCCACATTCAACGCCTATCCTCAGGAGTTCTGGGAACCGGGGTGATGGAAAACTTTTTTTGATGTGTCTATTTTCTTATTCGAGACACTGTTTTCTTCTGGTAGCAAATACCTCAGCGTTTTACTAATCCACTGAATTCAATGTATATTTGCCAGCTCAGTATCCCAACATCGAATTATGTATAACAAAGAAAGAGAAATGCCCTAGATAGTTAATTTAAGTTTTTTCATGCGTTATTTGTACAAATTGTGACGAAATTGTGTACAACGAGACAATTTATAGGACCTTGCGCTATGGTGGTGCCAAGCCAGTGCACCGAAACTAATACATTCAACATTATATGTTTTTTCACAAATGTTTTAAGTGTAATACTGTTTCAGAAGACGGACTCCTTCTTAGTCACATATGCGGGCCAGTTGTATTCTTCCCAAAACCAGTTTGCCCTGCCATCACACCGATGCAGGCAAATTTTAAAACAAGGGTCTATAACTACACGATCCACGCACCATCAATTTTTAGAAAATTAATGGACAAGTCTTTGTCACCCTTCGCTCGCCAATGTAATATAGACAATATTCACTGAATAATACACGTATATCTTGACTAGGAGCGATGGGTACACGTATGGCCATTTAACATTGCATCTGATGATGCTGCTTTAGGCCGCGAAACAGGTTGTATACCTATAAAACAACAATTTTACCAGCTGACATCGGAATTCTTCTCAACACCATGATCTTTCGATGTCATATTTATTCTTTTGAATAACAAAGATACCATTTGCAAACACAAGTACATTCAGGTATTTCTCACTCGTTAACTTAATTCTTTTGTTTACTTAACATTTCCATTTATTAAGGGTTAAGACAATGTAAATATAAAAATTATTGGCGATAGTGCACACCCTTCTCTTACACCTTGGTTAATAATTACTCCCTCTGATCGTTTCCTACCTGTGTTTATTACAACACGTGTATTTCTGTAAAGACATGTGTTAGGTGGTAAGGATATCAAGATTGAGACATAATATTCCGTAGTCCATCACGGCTCACATGATCAAAAACCTTCTCATGGTCGATAAAGACCATGTGGGTTTCTATATTAAACTATTTGTGTTTCTCTGTCAATTTTTAATTACAAATACATTGTCTGGGCATGAACGATCTGATCAAAATCAATTACGTTCCTCAGAAATAATAGCTACTGTGCTTCATGCGCTTAGATTAGGTTAGGTTACAGAACAACGTAAATCAACTTCGTCACAGAGAATAAGAAAAGAAACACACTGCCTGCATACAATTCACAAGCAAATTCTCTTACAGTATAACAAATATACTGGCGTGCAAGACTAAAGAAGAAAGTAGCTTTACACAATGTGTCACCGCCAAATAACACAGCTTGATGAACCATACACCGTGTCGAAAGAACTATCGTTACACTAAAAAATATTTTCGCTGATGCGTTCATTCACAAGATTAGCTTCGGCGAAATTAAAAGAAAGGTCGTCAACATGCAATGGATATTCCACTGTCAATCATAGAGGAGAGAGCAGATAGGTGGCAAGACCACATCGAAGGCCTCTTCGAGAAGCAGGACTTGTCTGATGGCGTGACTAAGGAAGACATGCGAGTCGAAATGGAAGAGGTTCAGCTAAGAGAGAGTTTAACAAAGCTTTGAAAGGATTGTGACCAAATAAGGCAGAAGGGACAGATGATGTTCCTTCAGAACTTCTAAACTCATTGGGTGGAAGTCGCAACCAGGTGACTATTCAAGTTGTTGTGCAGAATCTATGAGTCTGAAGATATACCATCAGACTTTCGAAAAAATATCATCCACGAAAACCTGAAGGTAACAAGGGCACAGAACTATCGCACAATCAGCTTCACGGCTCGTGTATCCAAGTTGCTTACAAGAATGGTGTACCGAAGACTGGGAAAGAAAATTAGGGATCTGCTAGAAAACGATCAATTTTGCTTTCGGAAAGGTAAGTGCACTAGAGAGGCAGTTATGGTTGATAATGGAAGCAAGACGGAAGACACGTTCACAAGATTTAACGACTTAGAAAAAGCTTTAGACAATGTAAAATGGTACATGATGTTGAAAATTCTGAGAAAAATAACAGTAAGCAAAAGGGAAAGACGGATACTATACAATACGTAATATGAGCAAGAGGTAACAAGAAGAACGAGGTGCTCGGATTAAAACGCTGTAACACAGAATGTAGTCTTTTGCCCTTGCTGCTGAATCTGTATGTCGAAGAAGCAATGATGAAAATACGTGAGGAGCCAAAGAAACTGGTACACCTGCCCCCGCGGGCAAGCAAAAGTGACAAACACGACGTGACATGGGCTCTACTAATGTCTGAAGTAGTACTCGAGGGAATTGACACCATGAATCCTGCAGGGCTGTCCAAAAATCCGTAGGAGTACGAGGAGAGTAGATCTCTTCTGAACAGCACGTTGCAAGGCATCCCAGATATACTCAACAATATTCATGTCTCGGGAGTTTGGTGGCAAGCGCGTGTTTAAATTCAGAAGGGTGTCCCTGGAACCACTGTAGAAATTCTGGACGTATAGGATGTCGCATTGTCCTACTGGAATTACCAAAGTCTCTCGGAATGTACAATGGATATGAATGGATTCAGATGATCAGACAGGATGCTTACACAAGTGTCACTTGTCAGAGTCGTTTCTAGGGGTCCCATATCACACCAACTGCACGCGCCCCACACCATTACAGAGCCTCCACCAGCCTTAACAGTCCCCTGCTGACATGCAGGGTCCATGGGTACATGAGGTTGTCTCCATACCCCAATGCGTCCATCCCCTCGATATAAATTGAAACGAGACTCGGCCGACCAGTTAGCATGTTTACAGTCATCAACAGTCCAGTTTCGGTGTTCACGGGTCCAGGCGAGGGACAAGCCCATTTCGATGATGTTTCCATGAATGGTTTGCACGCTGACACCTGTCGATGGCGCAGCATTGAAATCTGCAGCAATTTGCGGAAGGATAGCACTTCGGTCACATTGAACGATTCTCTTCAATCGTCGTTGGTCCAGTTCTTGCAGGATCTTTTTCCGGCCGCAGCAACGTCGGAGATTCGATGTTTTGCCGGATTCCTGATAGTTACAGTACATGATAGTACGGGAAAATCGCCCTTCATCGCCACCTCGGAGATGCTGTGTCACATCGCCTGGAGGAGGTTAGTGTTTAACGACCCGTCGACAATGAGAACATTAGAGACGGAGAACAAGCTCGGGTTAGGGAAGGAAATCGGCGGTGTCCTTTCAAAGGAAACAACCCGGCATTTCCATGAAACTATTTAGGGAAATAGCGGAAAAACTAAATCAGGATGGCCGGAGACGGGTTTGAACCGTCGTGCTCCCGAATGCGTGTCCAATGTGCTAACCACTGCACATCGCTTGTGCGCCGACTCTAACACCACGTTCAAACTCACATCTTGATAACCTGCCATTGTAGCAGCAGTAACCAATCTAACAACTGCGCCAGGCACTTGCCTTGTATAGGAGTTGCCGACCGCAGCGTCGTATTCTGCTTGTCTACATATCTTTGTATTTGAATACGCATACCCGTACCAGTTTTATCGCGCATCAGTGCAAAAGTTACAAGAGTGGGATTACAATTCAGGTTGAAAGGATAGCAATGTTAAGACTCGTATGAATTTAGAGCAAACCGAAGAAAACCGAAAATTATGAGGAGCAACAGAAATGATTGTAGCGATAATCCTAACATCAATATTGACGACCACAGAGTAGAAGAAGATAAAATTTGTTACCTTGTAAGCAAAATAACACATTACGGACGAAGCCAGGAGCACATAAAAAAGTAAACTAGCACAAGTAAAGAGAGCATTACTGGCTAAGAAAATTCTACTGGTATCACACATTCGCCACAAAAAAGTGAGTCTAACGTCCTTCACTGGTCCTCGAAGTCACTCGCAGAAATATGCTTCACTTAGCCCCCAGGGAGCCCAATGAATGGACAGGGAAATGTTTCGAAATAGGCGTCTTCCCTGTTAGTTTTAGAAATTTATCGCCTGAATGAAACTTAAGCGTTAATCAATACACCGACGGTTAATGCTCTCGAAAAAGGATTGTTCGCACTGTAGAATTTGACTAGATTTATCATAAGAGCCCGCCAGCTGGCCCATAAAAAGTACAAATAAAATAGTGCTGTTTGGGAAGTACTCGGGGCACAGAAATTACTCCATTATACTAACATGTGAAGCAAAGGAACCAGAAGATTTTGAAGACGGAACTCAATTCCGTCCATGGTTTACCCTGAAAACAATCGCAATGCCGAAATTCCTGCTGTTATTATTGTGAAGTGCGAAAAACTGTTATGAAACATAATTCTTGTGTGAAATATTAATTTCCGACAGTTTACTCCTGCTCTCGTAGTACTCAGACTACTGCCCGCACGTAATTTTCACGGTACAGGTGTGATACAATCCGGACAATCTGTTAAGTGGCGACTCATTTTGGGAGTTAGTAATATAACAGAGATTTGATGTTAATAGACCACTGTCGACACGGCTGTGGCTGACAACAGCAGCGGCTACAGTACAACAACGATCACCGGTGAATGGCAGCGGGTGCTTGTGATTTAGCAGCCAGAGGTGCGTGATAAAGCGTTGCTGCAACGCTCGCTGTGACCGACTTTCCTGACAGGGCTTTGTTTCACTGGCCTCGTATCTCGGACCCACATCTACATCTACATTTACATATCCAATCGGTAGACTGTTGATTTGGTGACAGCACGTTTAATTACAGAACATTCGTTGATGTGCGAATAATCTCAAGCAGCATTTGTAAACGGGATTAAATACATTTGGAGAGAGGATTGGTTTTGACAAGCAATGAGTAATTAAAGAGGTACTATTAACAACTGTGAAAATATCGGAATCAAATTACACGACAGAGCACGGTAGCCGTGATTCAAAATGTGTTGTAATACCCTCTGATCACGAATGATCTCAAGTAAATCAGTAGTGTTTCATGTTTTCCAAAACTAAAGTACATGCTTCATTCTTTGTTCATTGACCCATTCTTGAAAGAAGAGAAAGGCAATTACAATTACAGTTATGTTTAATTTAGCACGCGAGGACTGCCAAGGGCTAGGCTTCGTCACCTGTATAAAACAACCGTAGCAGGAAGCAAAGACAGCCCCAAATGCGTAAAAATAATACGTTAAGAAAGTGCGACTATTACACGACAGGTTAATACTTTCGAATACGTTGTCCGCTAATCCTTTATTATGCATTTACCTTTGTATGAGAAATTTTATGACTGTTGTTATTACGTCTTCCATAGCAATGTGCGAGACCGTAGAGTCGGAAATAAGCATTTTTATATATACATTGTTTAAACCATGGTTCTGTAGTCAGCATAGACTGACTGACATAATTACGTGTCGACGTCAGACATGGAGGGGGCAGTTACTCCTGAAGCAAAATTAGTTTAACCTAATCGATTTATCAGATGTACCACAAGTACATGGTGTTTCCAGTTTCAATTTCCATTAGTATGTACACCAAAGAATGCATATGCACGCATTTTATTCACGGAAAATTTTGTTATCGGTTATTTTAAAACACACATATGAGCACATACAATTTGTGGAAAGTTCGGCATTACGGCACTATTCTGGATAATCCATGTAGGGGATTGAACTCCGTCCCCAAAATCTTTGGGCTCCTTTGCTACACACGTAAGTATAAGGGTGTAGTTGCTGCTTCTCCGGTTGTTCCCGAACACACACACACACACACACACACACATATATATATATATATATATATATATATATATATATATATATATATATATATATATATATATGTGTGTGTGTGTGTGTGTGTGTGTGTGTGTGTGTGTGTGTGTGTGTGTGTGTGTGTGTGTGTTTGTGTGTCTGGTATTGTGATTAAATATATCACATTTCATTTGAAATTGGTTTTTATTAATAGTGGAAATAGCCTTTAAGCCGTAAATGTTTTGAGAAATGAGTCAACATTTCAAAGTCTTTGTGAAGTGCAAGAATGCCAATATTAGGAAGTCCTCTTGAAGCCATTCTTATCGCTCACGTTTGCCGAATGCTCTATTTAAGCTGCATTGGTTGAGGCAATTTTTACACGAGGCAAAAAAACTGGCTCTAAGCACTATGGGACTTAACATCTGAGGTCATCAGTCCCCCAGACTTAGAACTACTTTTACCTAACTAAGCTAAGGGCATCACACACATCCATGCAGGATTCGAACCTACGACCGTAGCAGCCGGACTGAAGCGCCTAGAACCGCTCGGCCATAGCGGCCGGCTCCACGAGACAATCCAGACTGAAAAAAGTGCACAATTAGATCAGTGCAGTGGGATATCTAACTGCACAATATGCTGAAGTGAGTTTCTTTCTTTATTACTCTCCCTGTGTGTTGAGCATTTCAACATGTTAAGTTGAACCTCAACGAATTTTAAATCTACTGCTTCATTTAGTATATTAATTTCTGTTTTTCGCAGCAGCGTCCCATCTCCTTAGCTGAGGTCGTTAACACACGCCTGTGTGCTAACTATCTATACGGAGGAACCCGTTTCGAATCTTGTAGATGGAAGACGTTTTACCGCTAGTAAACAAGGGACGTAAAGTTCTTGATCATCAAATTTCTTCTCGGTGTCTCAATGAGTAAGTACATGCCACACAGCTGGTGGTGATCAGTCTGTAGGATGTGGACGTTAAGCTTGACGGTCCCCTTGTAGTTATTAAAGAGGAGTATGACGTGTGCCGATACTGGGTTTCACTATCTCCCTTCCTTCATTGCCTTACAACACAATCATGACACCACAGTATATACACACCGATTACAGTCACTTACACAAGGGAGATACTCTTAAGACACATCTGTCACATACGTCGAGGAAAGGGGGCAGTTGTGTGCTCAGACAGATAACTCTCACCGGTTAGGTGTCTGAACCCAGTTCTTGGTATCTCCCAGTCAGCTATTACTTTTTTCTGCTATTTTCCGATCATTTCTGATTACCGGTTTCGGATTTACAGCCATCATCAGATCTAAGAATGAGAAGTTATAAACAAAAACTTATCGACATACTTGTTGTTATCGTTATTGTGGTAGTGGTCATCAGTCCGAAGACTGGTTTGGTGCAGATCTCTGTCCTGTGCAGGCCTCTTCATATCCAAAAAGCTACTGCAACCCACACTCATTTGAACCCGCTTACTGTACACATCTCTCGGTCTGCCACTGCAATTTTTGCCTCCCACGAAAATGGACTTGAAATGCGTGGAAAGAAACGAGTAAGTTACGCAAAAATTTAGCAACGTCTCGTAGGAGCGTAGTCAGTACATAAGAGAACAACTGCAGGGAGTGCATATTTATAAATAAAGTTTCCAGTGGTCGGTCCTAGTAGACCTTCCCGGCTTATAACTCCTGGTAATTTACTCGGATTGGTCACCGTATCCTTAAATCAAAAGACTCGATGTTTCGACTGCTGCTGCTGCAGAGTGCCGCTGAAAATTGATGCCAAGGCTAGAAACCGTCGTTCCCGTACCGTACAAGGAGCACGCACAACCCCCTCCCGGAGTGGACCTGTGGCGTCGACCGTACTAGAACATCGGCGCCAATGTTATATCTCTCTCAATGGCTGACCTCAAACGCTTGCGCCGGCCGTTCCAAAGAACGTAGTGTTTTGATGCGAGATAGTACAGAGTTCCACGTCCTTCTAAGAGGAAAACCCTGGTCTCTGTTAATCACACTGTCTGTCAACCCAATTTCATCTGCCTTCCTACGGATACAGTCCCAAAATTGGACTTAATGGCAACTATAAGAGTTTCGGCATATTTCATACCGTGTCTCTCGTTTAATATTCCGGTACGTTCATTTTCCAGGTTCTTACGGCCTTGTGTGCCGGCGATGTTCCACGCACCTCTCGTGAACTGGGCGAATCGACCGACATACGTAAGCTTTCCCACACGGTGTTTAGTATATGCCAGGTTTTTTAAGTCCCAGATCATCCTTGACAGACCTGAGTAGCGCCCTAATCTTGTCAAGTATGTGGAATATACTCTTAATGTCAAGTTTCCTTAAAATTCATCCTATCTTAAAGGACTGAAAGAATCCTAAGGAAATGCAGTCTGAAAGCAAAGGAAGTAGGCTACAGTACACTTGTTCGCCCACTGCTTGAATATTGCTCACCGGTGTGGGATCCGTACCAGATAGGGTTGGTAGAAGAGATAGAGAAGATCCAACGGAGAGCAGCGCGCTTTGTTACAGGATCATTTAGCAATCGCGAAAGCGTTACGAAGGTGATAGATAAACTCCAGTGGAAGACTCTGCAAGAGAGACGCTCAGTAGCTCGGTACGGGCTTTTGTTGAAGTTTAGAGGACATACCTTCACCGAGGAGTCAAGCAGTATATTTCTCCCTCCTACGTATACCTCGCGAAGAGACCATGCGGATAAAATCAGAGAAATTAGAGCCCACACAGTGGCATACCGACGATCTTTCTTTCCACGAACAGTACGAGACTGGAATAGATGGGAGAACCGATAGAGGTACTCAAGGTACCCTCCGCCACACACCGTCAGGTGGCTTCCGGAGTATGGATGTGGATGTAGACATGTCACAGCGTAATGAATAAAGGCCACGAATCTACTGTCCTCTTAATGCATCTCCAGGGATGCAACAACTACATAGTCTGATGAATCTGCTTCTCAGGCTATTCACGTTCGTTAAGTATAGATGTGCGAGTTACTGTTTAAAGACTATCCCTGTCGAAAATAGTGTATTCGTTGCGTACCAGAGTCCTAAAGACGCCACTGCGCTTTGATGTTGCATCCTTCAGATTTCTTGTGAATTCTGACATGGTATCTATGTTCTCTCGAACCTCTCTGGAAGAATCATTGATTTCGATTGGTGAAAAATCCGATGAAGGTGAATGTTTGCCGTTAATTGCTGACATCCGAGTCCTTTTCGTTTAATGGCAATATTCTTGAAGAGAATGACGGAGCACCTATGTTGTTCCGTCGATTTGCACAGTTCAGAACATCTGCCCGAAAACTGCCGTCTCTCGATGCTAAAACCGCCCGCAAAATGGGCTCTAGCGGAACATTGTTTAAACGAGAGACGCGGAAAGAAATATGACGAGACTCATAGCTGCCAGAGTGTTCGGTTTTTGGAACAGTGTTTATAAGAAGTGTACTGAAATTCGATTGGCCGACAATCTGATTAATGGATCCTAGCAGGACGATGAACCCGTAGTTCGCATAAGAGCGCAATGGTTTTTGGTGCGGCTGGCTAGAGTGTTTGAGGATAGTCTTTCAGAACGACATCTTTAAGAACGATATGTCGTTAGCGTCGGTGTTCTACTAAGGACGCCACAACAAGCCCAGTTATGGGGGCAGCACTTCTGGTTACCGGCGCATGCTCCGTGTACGGTAAGGGATCCTATAAAAGACAACAGGTAACAGTTTCCAGCCTTCAGCGAGACTCAGCAGCACCAGGGTCTCTCTAGAAGATGAAAAACAAGTGTATCGACGAAATATTGAGTCACGAGGAGACTAGGTAGGTCCATAAACGTGGAACTATCCTACTAAAACAAAAGCAGGTAGATTTTATGTAGGCTGCTTAGGTTTTTATATTGGTAACGCCACGTAGCGCTCTGTATGAAAATCACTGGCTGTGCTGTGTGCAGCCTGTGGCTGGTTTTCAGTGTTGTTGGCTATTGTAGTGGTGGGCAGTTGGCTGTTAACAGCGCGTAGCGTTGCGCAGTTGGAGGTGAGCCGCCAGCAGTGGTGGATGTGGGGAGAGAGATGGTGGAGTTTTGAGAGCGGATGATCTGGACGTCTGTCCATCAGAGACAATAAATTTGTAAGACTGGATGTCATGAACTACTATATATTATGACCTTTGAACACTATTAAGGTAAATACATTGTTTGTTCTGTATCAAACTCTTTCATTTGCTAACTATGCCTATCAGTAGTTAGTGACTTCAGTAGTTTGAATCTTTTATTTAGCTGGCAGTAGTGGCGCTCGCTGTATTGCAGCAGTTCGAGTAACGAAGATTTTTGTGAGGTAAGTGATTTGTGAAAGGTATAGTTTAATGTTAGTCAGGGTCATTCTTTTGTAGGGATTATTAAAAGTCAGATTGCGTTGCACTAAAAATATTGTGTGTCAGTTTAAGCACAGTCATGTATAATTTTTCTAAGGGGACGTTTCATATGGCGACCCTATATTGTGTGTCAGTTTAGTGATGATCAGAATAAGTAAAGAGAAAAATGTCTGAGTACGTTCAGTTTTGCTCCACTGTTTGAAAATCAAATAACGTAAGGGGTTAACCAGCATAGTAATTCATAAATTTTTCTGAGGGGACGTTTCGTATGTCGACCCTTAGCCGAGGATACCTCACTGGAATCTTCTGATATTTCTTGTAGTTTGTGTAATTAGTATAGCTATTGTTTATTGCTAGCACGTAATTATAGAGAGAATTTCCTTTGTAGTTGTAGTTTTTCATTGTTGTACAGTAAAACAGGTGTGGTATGCATATAGATTTGCACCAAGTATTCCGCAGCTGCGCTTGCAATTAAGTAGGTATTATTTTCAGTGCTATGTTAATGTGTTTTCTTATTTTTGCTCTTCAAATTGTGCTTTTCTTGTTATCGTGTGAAATACGTGATAATTACGGCGTGTGAAAAACGTAACACTAGGCTCCAAAGTAAACTGAGAAATGACAGTGAAGACGAAAGCAGTATGTTAGCGCCACCGTATAATGAATTAACCAATGTTCAAAGTAGTAATTTGGTAATTGTGCATAGGGAAATAGCGCGGGCTGCAAATAATGGTGTAGACAGTGAAACAATTAGTGAACAGGGAACCATAATCGATCGATCGGTCGGCAACAGCTCGCCTCAGCAATCCGAAATGGCAGGACGCAATCTTGCAAATACTGTAGATTCAGGTTTTGCGTCCTCGCCGTTTTCTGAAATAAGTCAAGACACATTTTCTGCTTTTCAAAATGTGAATATTGCCAGTTCAAATGCACTGCCGAATAGCACTGAGGAACATTTTTCAGATACCAGTGCATTGTTATTACAATTAATGCAACAAATGGGACAAAAGCTTCAAACGTTAGACACAATGGAACAAAATCTTCAAAAGTTAGACACAATGGAACAACACCAGAGACAAACACAGCAACAGTTAGACGCAATGGAACAAAATCTTCACACCCCGCTTGAAAAAACACGTGAAGATTTAACTACTGAGTTACATAAAATCGAATCGAAATGTCAAAAAGTCTGTAATGACGTAAAAACACAAATTTGTGAGCATTTCCAACCTATTTTTTCGCGGCATGAAAATACATTACAGAATCACGAAGCAGCCATAAAAGACCTGCAAACTATTGTTCATGAAAATCATGAGACCTTGCAAGCTAAAACTGACTCAGTTGCATCTACCGATTCGGTTACACAACTTGCAAAAACTAAGGAAAACTTAAAGGACACAGTAGATACGGTTTCAACACAAATGGACACTCTGAAACTTGGTTCAGAAAAACACACTGAGGAAATAAGTACACTATCGCAGAAAGTAGCCGAACTTTCGGATCAGTTCACTAACTTATCTACAAAGGTAGATGATGATCTGAATGACACAAGACCTGTAGCCATCACTGACACAGAAGAGTATAAACAAATTAAGAAATTCAAACAAAATCAGAATCAAATTAATACGCAACACAAAAGAGAAATCCGGGAAGTACAAGATCAGTTGGCACAAGTAATACGAAAATTACATATTTCAGAGGACACTCGCGCTCCAACATGGGAAGAGGGACTTAGAAATACGGAAAAGCCGCAAAATAATAACACAGGGCATTTCGGAAATTATGAAAGAAATTGGCAAGGTGCACCGAATTTTGAGATGGAACTGCCGACACGACGTAACAATGATCGGTATGCGACTCGCCGACACGATGATTTTGACTATAAGCTGTTTATTACTACACGTAAATTCAAACCATTTAAGAATTCCGGCAACGACATTCATCTACAAGCGTGGCTTCATCAATTCTCTCATTGTTTTCCTCCCAACTGGTCATTAGAGCACAGATTAGAATTTATATGTGGCTGTTTAGAGAATGAACCAGCTGAAGGAATGCGATCGGTCATTCACGATTGTCACAGTGAAGGAGAATTTTATCATGCCTTCCTCTCAGCATATTTGTCTCAAGCTAGTAAAACATAGCATCATAATGATGAAACATTTCGAACAATCTGAATTTTCCAGTCTTGTGAAATATTTTGAAGACATGTTGCACAAGAATCAGTACCTCTCAAACCCTTACAGCCCCTCAGAACTCATCCGCATTTGCTTAATCAAATTGCCTGAACATTTACGACATATTATTTTGACAGGACGTTGCAAAGACGACATTGAAGCTTTTCAGGGACTCTTACAAGAATTAGAAATTGCCACTGACAATCGCGGAACGCGAAAACAGGAACACAACAATTACAGGTCACATCCGTCGCAATTCCGTGACGACAGAAATAATAACTGGACACGACAAGGCTATTCTTACAACATAAATCATGATCAAAACAGACACCACCCGTATGACAACCGCTGGCAGAGTAATAATAGTTACACAGCAAGATCGCATTTCTGTAGTAATGAATGTGACAGAGACAACCATAGAAACAGACAATATGGGAACCAAAACAATTACTATCAAGGTAGACAGAATACCTTCAGACACAACGGTCCTCCGCACAGTTACGACTCAGGGAGAAGTTCTCCACCACATTACTGACAAGAAATTAATTACAGAAATTACTGACATGATGACAGACGATATAATCGTAACGACAGACCTGAATTTCATCAGAACTGGCGGGATTCAAACAGGGCTGGGCCCTCTCGGCAAGGTGAATTTGTAGAATTTAAATCTCCTAACCCAATAACGACGCACGTCAACAAAGAGATAGCAGATAATGACTCGCACCACAGGCAGCCAAGTGCGCCGGCTGACTCAGAGAAAAATAACATAGACTCTAACCTTGAGAAAAATTTGAACATTCTTTACCGGTGTACCATACACCACATGATAATTCCGTTGAAGCTGGAGCTCTGCGTAGTAGGAAGAGTAAAGGCTTGCACCACATTTCACATGTAAAATCGTTTATTGAAAGATAATCTGCTTTTTAACTTTGTCTTTTGACATTACTAGTATGCTTTGTCAGACTTAGAAACTGTTAACATGCAACAATGTTTTGAAGTTAACTATCCAGTCTAGAACCTAGGGAACATATTTAGACAGTATTTACGAGTACATTGTTATAGTGAATAGACGACACAGTGTTATTGTGTGTGTACATTCATTACGTAACAACTACAAGGCTCACATACTTAGAACATATACCGGCACTGCTAATGAGATTTTCATGCAACATTTTGGTTTACTTGAAAAGACATTCTTCATTTGAAGTACTTTCTGTGGGATAAAAGATGGCTTAGCGTTTGCATCCTTTGACAGCTGCACAATTATATCACGACGCTACTAATGTGTGACAAAATTTACATTGTTGTTTTTATGCTGTATCTGTTTTATATCTGCACAGTTTTTCTGGAAACTAAAACATGTTTTAGTAGTAACTTTTGTGGTATAGCTACAATGAGACCGCATCTTCCATAGCACAACAATAATTACATTACAGTACTTTCTTGATCACGGTAATGTTTGTAATAACTATGATATCTATACTCATAGCATTTCACTTTTGTTTACGATGTGGTAAGTACATTGACTTCTGCAGAACTTTGCTTTCAGAGGACGATAACTACGACACTTCCACAGAATTATCTTATAGCAAGACGCACATTTAGCGCTAAAGGACACGTATTTGAGTGATTAATTTTGTACTTAAAACATTTATTTTTAAAGATTTTTGAATTACAATGATACAAAGGTTTTCCGTGATACATTTCATTCCATTGCTGTAATCTGTAACACCTGAGGGTATAATTACATTAATCCTCAGGGGGTACACGCCTGCTTTGTGTGCCATGTGTCTGGCAAACACAAGAAGCCGTAGCTAATATGGTATTTGCTTATACAACTTTACACATCGGTACCATATTTCTCTAACACATAAATTACACAGCTATCTGATCACTTAACTGAGAGATAAACATTTTTTTTACTACATCAGTGACACATGTTTACACAATTACACATTTGGATAACTTCACACTTATGAAATTGTATTTTGTCTGTACTGTGTGAACTGTTCATATTTTTTCAGAACCATTGTCATACTATGAGAGCTTTGAATGATGTATTTGTTATGGGATCATGATTTTTAAAGTACGTTTGAGGTAGATGACACTATTGAAATGAGCAGAGAATTTTTTTTTAGGTTTTGAAATTATTGCAGAAAGCTACGACGTTTTCGAGATTTGACTGAGGTGTTATGATGTTATTATTACGACGACGATGTGTATTATGCTGTTGAGGAATGTTTATTATGATATGTATTTATTATGATGAAATATTGAAGAAGTGTCGACGAATGTGTATATGTGTAATAAGGTAAGGAATAATGAGTAGTGGTTAGGGACTTTGGTTTGTGAAAAAGGATGTTGGAAACCAAGAATCGTACTTTAAGAGATATGAAATGTGTGTATATGCGTAATTCATCACAATACCAGCAAAAAATTTTTGGATGCTGTTATATTTATAGGATTTTGTTTCTACACATTTGTAACGCAAATTCTCGACCTGTGAATTTTTTTTTATATGAGACTGTCACTGCTGTTGTAAATATTTCGGTAAGAAAGTTGAGTGACCCTCACGAAATGCGTCGTGGACGCCCAGCTGTGCCACCTGCCTGGAGAAAAAGCCATTAGGTGGAAAAAAAAGAGAAACCATTAACCCCGCTATTGACATTCCTTTGTAGAAAGCATCGCAAATACGACACGCTCATTGCTTGGAAACATATGATTATATTGTGGAGCGTGTACTTTGTGCTACTTACTGAAATGCTCATAAACTGATGGGAAATATTCTTACATCTGCACACCTGATTATGACAAGCGTCGTTCTACGAGAGTTGAGAGAATTTCTACTAACTTATGAAATGTCACATGACTATTGAATGATATTTTTATGCTTTGCTTTTCATAGTTGCTTATTTCATTTGATATCTGGTTTCCAGCTGTGTTGCAGCATTGGTTTTATAAAATAAAATTAAATGCATTTGCTAATGTGAACACTTCCTGTCAACAGATCTATTAAATAATAATTTTATGATCCACATTCTTCGAAAAAGGAGCACTTGGAAAGGAAAGAACAATAAGAAGGGATTAATAACAGTTACTGCATACATAATTTTCTTTTCAACTACTTGGTAATTTTTTTGGTAGAATAACTTCTTGTGGTGCACCACTTTAATGACATAGATATTAAAATGTGAATAGACATTTCCCTAATCTGCATTGTTGTCTTTAGTGTACTATTTTTTGTGCTTGAGCTTTGTCATGTTTAGATATAAGTTATTGCATTTGCTGCTGCTGTTTGCCAGGCATATTGCTACTGAATGTCACTTTGTATTACTCTGTTAAACCAGTTTTACTACTGATTCATTTTTCTTGTTTGCTGCACAGTGTCTTATATTAGTTGTAATATTGCAATTACTCTGCTGATGTAGATATATTTCTACTTGCTTTGCCAATTTCCATTTTTTTGTCATTGCTGTTTGTGTTAATTGTTTTGTGCTGCTGCATTGCCTTGTCCCTTAGTTTAGCATCTGAGTTCATTAGATTTAAGTTAGCTTAAGATGGGGTAGGCTATATAAGAGAACGAGTTGTGATGAACTGAAAGAAATGCATTGAGAAGCTATAAGAAAATGGTTTGGCCAAAAAAGTATTTTGAAAGAGGATACGAACAAAAAAGTACGGTTTAGGGACAACAGGTTTAGGTAGGATTTTCTTGCAAATAAATGATGAGGTAAGATAATGGAAAATAAATAATGAGGTAAGAAATATGTGAACATATAAATACAGAAAGCATGCTTGGATAGGATTTTTTTGGTGGAAACGAATGTTGAAATAAGACGAAAGATCTATAGAATGAAGTTTTGGGTTGGACTGCAGTACCAAATGTCACACTGAAAACAAACCCTGTCCTTTCCTCCTGTGTTATTCTGCTATGTGTTTGTGTACTCTTGCGTATTTGTGTTTTTCCTGTCTTTATGTGTTTAGCTAATACGATTTATGTTGTAGAATTTTTCTAGTACTAAGCTACATTCACTATGATGAGGAATACTGTTATCCTCAAATATAATTTGCATTTATAATATGTTATTTTCTTTGTAAAGATATTTAGACATTATTTATTCTGTTCTGTTTTAATGCTCATGTTTCAAAAGTTATTCTGATCTTTTATTTATGTACTTATGTCATAATTCCTGTAACACTGATGTACATGTTTATTTCTATTCTTTTGTAAAGCCTGTTTTACTACAAATGTTATCTGTATTGTTATGTTCTTTAATGATGTATTTTGTACCTTTGTAATTGTATTCTTATGTTGTAAATTTATAATTAGACACCAGTTCTTAAAATTAAGTTTCATTTCACTGCACACGTTTTTGTTGGTCATAGTACACGCTGAATATGCGAGAAAAAAAAGGGGACTGGTAGCATTTGCAATTGCGTTGATAATTCCAACTATGCTGTTAACCAGTCCCTTGCTGAATTATCAACACACGTCCAAACACTAACAGTCCCAACTTCTCACATACTGTGCATATATTATGACCAACTATTTCTACAAGGACTACAGTGGGTCTGCATATTTGATGGCCCACCAATACCATTATTTCTACAAGGACTACAGTGGGTCTGCATATTTGATGGCCCACCAATACCATTATTTCTACAAGGACTACAGTGGGTCTACATCTTTGATGACTCGCCAATACCATTATTTCTACAAGGACTGCAGTGGGTCTGCACCTCTGGTGACCCACCAATACCGTAATCTCTAACAGGACTACAGTGGTCTGCTCTGTGATGACCTACCTACCAATATTCTTCAAAACTTCGACTGACTCTGCTGTGGGTTTGCTCTGTTGTGGCCCATTACTTGTCTGCATGTCAAGAGTCAGCACTGTCTTTCCGTTGGAAGGACAACACTACTTCTTCAAGACTGCATGGAAATCCACTACTTCCATGTGCATTTTCTTTTACTGCTCAGACTTTGAGAAAAAAAAACACAGCAATTTTACTGTGATGAATGATCAGGAATGTCTTTATGGACTGTGAGAAAATTTTAGCTTTTGACCAACATTGTATCAATAAGTGTGTGCATTTGATTTCTTTGTTATTGTAATTGTGAAAAATTTTAACAAATATTTGTCGGCCAGTGCCCAAAACAATTTGTAAAATTTATTGTGGGGAGCATGGGGGCTATGTAAGCAGGCTGTTTAGGTTTTTATATTGGTAACGCCACAGAGCGCTCTGTATGAAAATCACTGGCTGTGCTGTGTGCAGTCTGTGGCTGGTTTTCAGTGTTGTTGGCTATTGTAGTGTTGGGCAGTTGGCTGTTAACAGCGCGTAGCGTTGCGCAGTTGGAGGTGAGCCGCCAGCAGGGTGGATGTGGGGAGAGAGATGGTGGAGTTTTGAGAGCGGATGATCTGAACGTCTGTCCATCAGAGACAGTAAATTTGTAAGACTGAATGTCATGAACTACTATATATTATGACCTTTGAACACTATTAAGGTAAATACATTGTTTGTTCTGTATCAAAATCTTTCATTTGCTAACTATGCCTATCAGTAGTTAGTGACTTCAGTAGTTTGAATCTTTTATTTAGCTGGCAGTAGTGGCGCTCGCTGTATTGCAGTAGTTCGCGTAACGAAGATTTTTGTGAGATAAGTGATTTGTGAAAGGTATAGTTTAATGTTAGTCAGGGCCATTCTTTTGTAGGGATTATTAAAAGTCAGATTGCGTTGCACTAAAAATATTGTGTGTCAGTTTGAGCACAGTCATGTATAATTTTTCTAAGGGGACGTTTCAAGATAAACAAAAATTTAAATTTAACTAGCATGAAATGGAAGAGATGACAAACAGAATGAAAAGAAATGGCACCCCAGACCATCACTCCTGGTTGCCATGCGATATGCGGGCGACATTCATGCCTGTATCCCACAACTGTCTGGGCCATCTCCAAACGCGTCTTTGCTGGTCATCGGGGCTCATTTCGAAGTGGGACTCATCACTGAAGACCTTCTACTCCAATAACTGAGATTACAGGCTGAAGAAGTGTTTGGTGATGCTCCGGACAGTGCTGGGGTAACCAACATGACTGTCGTCCGCCATACAGACTGACAACCACACGTGATGACCTGGGATGTCATTTCATTTCATAGCGGGACCCCTTTGGTTGTCATCTGCAGCGTCCTTAGAGCGCAGTGGAACATCGACACTTTGTTGCCCTTCATGGCAAGCCACCTGGGAGCTACATTTCAGCAAGATAATGTCCACCCGCACTCGGCTAGAGTTTCTACTGATTGTCTTCGTACTTGCCAAACAGTACCTTGGCCAGCAAGATCACCGGACATCTTCCCAGTTGAGAACGTTCGGAACTTGATGAGCACGTCCCTCCAACCATCTCGGGATTTTGACAATCTAACACGCCAACTGGACAGAATTTGGCATTCATCTACTCTATTAGTCATTGCCCTGCCCAACAACTGCTTGCATAAGGGCCAGAGATGTACCAAATCGTCACTGAATTGCTCAATTTGAGAAGCTCTTTCTCTTGAATAAATAATCCAATTTTTCTAAAGTTGTTATTATATGTTTGTCTGTACACGTACAGCACGTCTACGGATTTCTGTCCCATTCGATTAATTCCTTCATGGTGAGTCATTTTTTTTCTTAGTGTATCAAACTGATATAGAACTAAGAATGATGCCTTTCATTTGAGGACAGCCTAATTCAATCTCGAGCCATGAGTTATGTCCTTCCTTATAGCTGACATGAAGTATGATCCTGGTAACTGAAGCCGGCGCAGTGAGACGCGGATATGAGGACCGAGAAGCACCCGTATTATCTCAGAGGAATTCAATCAACGTCACCCAAGCTCGCCATTCGTTACCACGGCGTGGTGGTGAAACTACTCGCGAAATTCCGATTAACTGGCTCCGTTGCAGACAAACCGCAGGCTTGGCGATCGAAAACAGAGACGGTTGAAGTGACGTCAACGCTGTTCAGACATTGTCTCGCCGAGGACGATCCAGCTCGTCAAGTTCAATTTCAGAATGGATGAAACGCCAAACGAAAACAGTCGTTTACCTTGTGACGTACAGTTTATGGATGAAGATATTTTCTATGTGAACGGAAAGATAAATAAACAGAACAGATACCAGTCGGGTCTCAAACCTCACTGACTGTTTCTGTCGAAGGTAGTTGACCCATCGAAAATGTTGGTTTGGTGTAGACTGTAGATCATGAAGTTCTCATGTTCCTGTGGTTTTATTCATTCAGGATACCCTGGCAGCAGCATCTGCAGTTGTTAGACGGAGGTGTACTGCCGTCGCTGCTGTGTGAATAGAGTAGATTTCCAACTTCCTTTCAGCATTATGATGACCCATCTAACTATGGGCGGTTAGGACATACCTCGATATCTAGTTTCTCTGGATATGGATTGGTCGTAGACGTTCACTGAGCGGCTGCCACGTTCTCTGTACTTAAGTCCATTAGATTTCTGTCTGTGGGGACCTGTGAGGATAACTGTGTATATGGTGAAGATGAGAAACCTTATGCATACCAGATAGTGGATTGTTGGTGCTTGTGCTCCCATTTCAGAATATGTGCTGCTTACAGTCCGTTAGGAATACGTCAAGCGGATAACATCAAGCTTACAACGTGCTGAACAACTTTCTGTAGCGTTTATATATTGTCGCCAGCATCTGTCTTTTTCTTTATAAAAGATGACGGAGAATACTCAAATGAAATGCACCATTGTTTTTTTGTGGAATTCTCTATTTCATAATCGTACGAGTTTCTTTCTATCTGCAGATAATGAGTTGCATCTCAGATGGAGGCTTCCAAAATGGCTGCCATGCTGCTTATGTAACCTCACGTGTTTTCCCCCGTATACATTGAAGGTGTCATCAGCTGCAACATGGTCGCGTATACCAACAGTGATCCAATACTGACAAATGTTTTTTATTCCAGTCTTTGATCACAATATCAATTCTTTTGACGATGACCGGATTCAGTCTTTAATGATCATCCTTAGATCTTTTCTACACCATGTCCTAAGGTAATAAGGCCATAATGGCATCAGATGTTTTGACAATGCCATTATGGCCTTATCACTTTAGGACATGGTGTAGAAAAGATCTGATGATGGTCATTACGGATTGAAACCGGTCATCATCAAAAGAATTGATATTGTGGTCAAAGACTGGAATAAAAAACATTTGACATTGCAGGCGTGGTAATGATGCCTAACTGCTTAAGGATATGCCCACAGTATGACTGTGGCTGTACATCAACTATTATTCTCAATGGTCGATTTGGCCAATAAATTATTCGTAAGGGATGATTTCACATTAATGTGTTGAAAAATACAAAATGTTACGATGTGGACTTCCTTACTTCCAGAACTAGACATAATGTGGAGAGCAAAAGTTACTGTAGTTAGCTGTTCGTAAAGCCTATTAGCACGTTTCTGCAACAAAGATTTTCGACATAACACACTCAAAGATTTGGAACAAAGTTCGCTGACTCTTGCTCATATACGACAGTAACTGTTGGTGTTGTTATAGTTGTATGGAACTGAACGTGCTGTAGTTTAAACTGTTCCTTATGTTGCTCTCTGTTTAGCACGATAAATTCTAAAATTTGTGGCATCTGTAACGAGTTCCAATCGTGTTTGACGCAGAATCTTCAAAGAGGATCTCCCAACAGAATGCCTCACATAACTTTGAAGAGAATACACTTCTTTTGTTTCCACCTGTCTTCATCAGGTGTCTCTGTAGGCTCTACATCATGCTGATGGACCAGTCGGTGCTTGTTGTTCTGACTTTCCAAATGCTTATCTCAACATCGATTTTCCAAGTGTTTGCCACTGTCTACTGTGTACAAGTTCCAATAAAAAGTTCGATTGTGAGAATTCATTGTGTGACGGAGTCAAGCCCCGGCATCTGCCAGAATAGAGTTCTACTTAGTTGATAAGGGACGTTCTTCTCTCTCTCCCGTGTTATTCTATTGAAAAGGTTTTCTCTCACTATATCCTTGCTTTCGTGTTACTCTTCAGCGAAAATGTCTCTGTTCCCTGACCTCCATTAAGAGTCGTTACGTCATATGACTCTAACACCTATGAGCGAACATCTGACTCACTAAATTGGGAACACTTAACTTTTCGATGAATTTTCCAATATACAGTTTGTGTGTTCACTGTTCGGCGAGCAATAAAAATGCGTGTCTTGTTCTGTATTAACAGCTACATCTACATGCAATTGGCTATCGTGTTTGTCGAACAAATAGTAAATCGTCAGAAGAAAAGGTGCGATAATCCTAAACAGCGAGAAACATAACACATCCTGATAAGGTACTAAATACAGGAGTCTGAAAGGAGTCTAGTGGGGCACACTTGTATGGGGCACCCGAATATGATAATATTAATGTCAACTAGAATGAAACTAGTATACTATAAACAATGTACGTCTGTGACAGGCTTTATAATGCGGATCGCTGACTGTGAACGAACGCAGGGCCAAAGATACTGTTTCTGGTCCAAGATAGTAGTGTTGGAGTAAGAGATCGCTTGGCCCACTGTTGTAGGTAGCTGTCTGTGAGTGAAAGAGGATGGTGTAGGCAGTTTTTGTGACGTTCTCTGTGAAGCTACCAAGTGTTAGATTAATGTAGGAATTACGAGAACATGGAAACAGAAGTCTTTATGCAAGCAAGGTAAAGATGTTAAATGATTATGATTTTCGTTTCGCCAGCGCGTTAGTATAGATGAGTGAGCTGATAATTTGTAATTGTTGAGTAACCCTAGAACGCATGTACACTGACTGATAGAAAGGCTAGTTAGATATTTCACTTTTTTAATGTTTCTAAGATTTGTTGACAGAGCTATATGTAATTTGATGATTTAACCCGCATCTCGTGGTCGTGCGGTAGCGTTCTCGCTTCCCACGCCCGGGTTCCCGGGTTCGATTCCCGGCGGGGTCAGGGATTTTCTCTGCCTCGTGATGGCTGGGTGTTGTGTGATGTCCTTAGGTTAGTTAGGTTTAAGTAGTTCTAAGTTCTAGGGGACTGATGACCATAGATGTTAAGTCCCATAGTGCTCAGAGCCATTTGAACCATTTTTTGAATTTGATGATTTGCATTTATGCTGGTTTACTGAGCTTAGATAATACTTGCTGTATAAATCTCATTGTTCGTGAATCAGTTAGTAAATATGATGTCTCTGACTAATGTAACTTCAATTGTCAGATGTTTTTGAAAAGCCGAACTTATCTTGGAATATAATTACACAAAAAAGTCAGTGTACTTCACCACAATTAGTACCGCCTCCCTGTCCAGGTCATATGTTTTTCAAAGAAGTTGGATTTTTCTTCAGTGTTTTCATTTATCAGCCAAAAGAATTTCATGTGCATTTCAAAGTATTATGGCACGCACTGTATACTGCTGGGCCTGTAGCTGGAATATTTTATTTTTTCACGAGAAGCCAGAATATATCGCGTTCCACGGTTGCTGCTTTAGAAGTAAGACAATTTAATTTATTTGTCATGTGCACAGGGACCAAAGTTATCAGTTATGAACATGGCCAGAGGATTCAGTGGCTAAAGGGCTGAATGTATTTTGTAGTGACTGTATTTCTTTATTGGTATTAGGAGTTTCATTGCCCAATTAGTTCATATAAAGTTTTAACCACCAATGACGAAGAGTAAGCACACCACTTACACTTACAACACGCTACACGGTAAGTCCAGTTATGTATCCATTCCTCAGTATCGCATTCATTCAATGTACCACAAAGCAGATCAAGTAAGACGATTTCATGTTATGTGGCCAGAGTAATTTTACATACGTTGATTACAATGCGAGAGGCTCCCGGAAGCGTCTTCAAGACGAACGGTAACTTCAGCGAAATTTCTAGAAGTTTTCCTAACAGCACAGGAGCGAGAAACTCTTTATCAGAAATCTGCCGCGGCGGCGGTGGTGGTGGTGGTGGTGGTGGTGGTGGTGTGTGTGTGTGTGTGTGTGTGTGTGTCTGTGTTTGTGGTGGGCTGGTGGGGTGGCGGGGGGGGGGGGGGGGGGGGGGGAGTGCTTCGCAACATTCGAGCTTGGCGAGAAACCTTGCTGCAGTTTCGGGCCCAGCCCCAACTTCAATCCGTTTTCGAAAGCTTTTCCGTGATTTCAAGGGAGCTTTCCAGTCATTAGTATGCCAAAGTGGGTCCACTAATTGGCTCTGCCAAGCGGCAGCACTGAAAATAAGGTTTGCTACGTGCTGTAGAGGGCTTTGGACCAATGAGAATACTCATATAATAAATACGTACTCCAATCGTTCTGAAAAGTTTTCGCAATGTGCACTAGAATACGCTCTTTGAAATTCTAAAGTTATCAGAAATAAAATAGAGGGAGCGACACGCTGGCTTCTTGTACAAAAAACAGACTGCAATTATACGACTCTAAGGAGGTGAAACGGTAGAAGCAGGGGAACAGGAAGTGAGACAACATTGTAACGTACCCCACACGTTATTCAATCTGTACATGGTGCAGGAGCAAGTAGTAATGTAAACTAAGGAAAAATCTGGGAAGAAACGAAAACTGAAAGACTTGCCAATGAGCTTCTGTTTTTGTCAGAGACAACAGAGGACTCGCAATATCACTTGAACACAATGTATAACGTCCTGAAACAATAGTAAACCAACGGTAATGGGGTGTCTTTCAATAAAATCAGACTATGCTGAGGGACTGGACTATGGAATGAGATAGAGACAGTAGTAGACGAGTTTTGTTCAAAAAATGGTTCAAATGGCTTTGTGCACTATGGGACTTATCATATGAGGTCTTCAGTCCCCTAGAACTTTGAACTACTTAAACCTAGCTAACCTAAGGACATCACACACATCCATGCCCTAGGCAGGATTCGAACCTGCGACCGTAGCGGTCGCTCGGCTCCAGACTGAAGCGCCTAGAACCGCTCGGCCACAACGGCCGGCCGAATTTTGTTATTTGGCAGAAAAATAGCTGACAATAGCAGAAGTGACGAGAATATAACATGTAGGCTGTAACAATAATGTGTGAACGTCCAATGTAAATTCAGGTATTAGGAAGCATTTCCTGAAAGTGTCTTCTTATAGCGTAGCCTTGTGTAGAAGGGTAACGTGGGCATTAAAAAGTAAGAACAATAAAAGGATTAGAACTTTTGAAATGTGATATTGTAACAGAATGCTGTAAATTAGTGGATCGGGTAAGTAAAAAAGAGATGCTGAATAGAACTTGAGAGAAAACAGCCGTACTCCAAAACTCGACTATAAGAATCTGTAGGCTGATTGGAGACTTGCTGATGAATACGAGAAGAGTTCGTAATGGAAGAAAGTGTGAGGGAATAAAAATTGTGGGATACCAAGGCTTGACAACATTAATCCAATTCAGATGGATGTGGGGTGAAACAATTCACGAATATCAAGAGTTGAACAAGCCGGACTAATGTGGAGAGCTACAACAAACTAGGCTTCGGAGTAATCACCGAAACAACAGCGTTGTACCCGTATCGCTGGTTGACAAAAAGTTTTTCTAATGTTCAAGAAAGAAGTAGCCTAATTTCCTGAAATATTTGTGGCTTGAGTCAGTTGTGAACTCTCATGAAGGGAAGAGGTAAGTCTTACGGGACCCAGACGCATCATGTTTTTGGCAGTTCAGAATTACTTAGACGAGCAAGCACTTTCAGGTGCTGTTTCTGAGCGATAAACCTGTGGCGTAATCTTTTTTTGCTTACAGAATGTAGATGGCATTATTCCTATCCGCTTTGCGTTATTTCGCTACAGTGCCAATCGTTTGCATAGCCAAGCATTTAGCACACTTCAGGTAAATTTGACGACTGTTGCATGCCACCTTCGTGATGTTGAAGTTTTAATGGCCGCTAGCATATACTACAGCTGTGATTAAACACAGAACTCAAAATAAATGGTATTAGAATTTATCGCTCGTCGACGATGAGGTCATTAGAACTTGAGCACAAGCTCTGCTGATGAACGATGAGGGAAAAAATCGACCATGCTCTTTCGAAGAGACAACCCCGGCTTTCACCTTAATCGGTTTAGGAAAATTCGAATCTAGATGGATGGTTGTATTAACCACGCGGTAACACAACACGACTGCTAAACACCTACTCAAGTGGAGAGCCTGAGCAAGTAATAGATGGACAAACTGATCTGCGTATTATTGGGAATGTACATAATGAATGTACGAGTCCAGGTTATAGACATATGGAGGACTACATATGTGGCCGTGAAGTGAGCCTGGAGAGCCGAAGTGGTTAAGGTGACCGCTCAAAACAAAAGGGAAGTATGGGCCATGTCCCAAGTTACTTAGCTAGTTAATTTCATGTTCCAGGCATCATTTTGCACGAAATATCGAAACGATGTGAAAGAAGCCCTTTAACAATCACAACGCAAATTAATTCGTACATAATGTTACGCGCTCAACAGTTCTAAGGTTTTTATCCGGCACAAATTTTCAATGTCGTCATTCCATTACATAGCTGAAGCTTGCCGATATTTGCAACTGCGAATATATTTCACGTGTTTCACTGTTAATCTTAATAACGTTTTAAAGAATATTAATTACCTAAAATTATTTAAGGATGCTTCTTTGAACTGAGATGGTTTTTAGCGTAGTGGTTGATGTTGTGACAAGGTTTATCTCGTGCAATATGGATGTTTTCATAGGTTTAAGTTAATGTGTCAGACGAATCAATTTATTTATGATCAGAAGATTGGATCGTACATTATTTTGTATGAGAAAATGATGACAGACATCCATTTTTATTCTCGCTGATCTATAATATGCTCTTGCAATAAAAGACTTGGATTCAGTCATTTTAATTGACTGTGTACGTCATGAAATTGTCAGAAAACCACTTATACGCTTTTGTCAGCTACTTCTTATTTTAAAATGCTAGAAAAAGATAAGTCTATCACCTGTTTGGGTGACACGTATTGTTGTACGTGTGTTAAATAATACCCAGGAAGCATTTTCGTACTGCAAACTGTTACATTGCGAACAAGTAGATTTTATATAATTTGTCTGAAGTTACGAGACGCGGATGACGTAACTTCTACGTGTGTTAACACCATAATGGGATCAAATAATTATCAGTGGTACCTGTACATCGCTGTCACTTTGTTGCGAAGTGTGCTAATATTTTATGTCATCTTGCTGGCGGTATTTAATTTTAATTAAGTTATCCTGCAGCACGAATTAGTCATCCGACGAGGGAATTGCCATCTCTTCTTTCTGATTATTTAACATTTAAGTAGGGAACCGGCGATATAGTGATTTTAATTAAGAGGTTGTCGCCGAAAATAATGGGCTATGTTCGCCAGCAAGCGCGGAAATCGTAAACAAAAATGAGCAGACTGTCCACACAATGTCAGCTAGAGCGTCTGGCTGAAGAAAGACTATTGTTTCCAGGAATATGTGACATTTAAAGGTTATATATTTATTTGAGGAACGCAAAATTGGAATGCCTCAATTGGATATGTTGAATTGTGACTTGACTGTTGTGAATATAGTAGGACGGAAGTATTTTTATAATTAACAAGTGAAAAGTGCTGTCGCTTTCGGTGCTCGTGTACAGATATTATAAATAATCTTCGAAATATTTGTGACTGTATCATCGAGAAACTTTGTAAGTAGGCTGTTTACGTTTTTATGTTGGTACCGCCACGTAGCGCTCTGAACGAAAATCACTGACTGTGCTGTATGCAGTCTGTGGCTGGTTAGCATTGTCGGAATATTCGTTATTGTAATGTTGAGCAGTTGGATGTGAACAGCGCGTAGCGTTGTTCAGTTGGAGGTGAGCCGCCAGCAGTGGTGAATGTGGGGAGAGAGATACCAGAGTTTTGAGCAGACGATCTGGACGTGTGTCCGTCAGAAAAAGGAAATTTGTTTAATTGAATGTCACAAAAGTATATATATATATATATATATATATATATATATATATATATATATATATAATGACTTTTGAACGCTATTAAGGTAAATACATTGTTTGTTCTCTATCAGAATCTTTCATTTGCTAACTATGCCTATCAGTAGTTAGTTCCTTCAGTATATAGAATCTTTATTTAGCTGGCAGTATTGGCGCTCGCTGTATTGCAGTAGTTCGAGTAACGAAGATTTTTGTGAGGTAAGTGATTCATGAAAGTTATAGGTTATTGTTAGTCAGGGCCATTCTTTTGTAAGGATTACTGAAAGTCAGACTGCGTTGCGCTAAAACCATTGTGTGTCAGTTTAGTGATGATCAGAATAGGTAAAGAGAAAACTGTTTGAGTACGTTGAGTTTTACTCAGCTGTTTGAAAATGAAATAACGTAGAAGTTGATCAACACAGTCATTCTTGATTTTTCTAAGGGGAAGTTTCAACTTGTAATAATACCACATAGAACTGAACGTCTTGTGTGGAAACGTGTTGACTGTCAATACGACTCCAGTGTTTATAACTTTTTTACCACACTAAATCGCCAAAATCTTCTGAATTCAGTCATGAAATAATGAACGATGAAGACTTTCTCGCCACACATGTGTCTTTAACGATTTAAAAATATGAAGCATAATTGGTTCTTCTTCTTCTTCTATGTGATCAGGCCCAGTGGACCACACAATGTTACAAGTTTCCTCCTCCATTTTATTCTGTCCGTTGCTGCTGTCCGCCAATGCGTCCACAACTACTGATGCTTGGTTTAAATCTTCATGGAGGCGATCCCTCCAACGCTTCTTGGGTCTCCCTGGCGTCTCTTTCCTTTAGGTGTGAAATCCAAGGGCTTCCGAGGCCATCTGTGATCTTCCATCCGGGGCCACGTGGCCGGCCTACTGCATTCGTTTGGCTTTGACAGTTCCTGCCATCTTGGGCCGCTGGTATAGTTCCTCAAGCTCTTGATTGTGTCTGATAACCCATTCCCCTGTGTCTGGATCCAGAATCGCACCGACGCACTTTTCTCTCAAAAACGAGGAACTTATGGAATTCCTATTTCGTATACTCACGTCTCACAGCCATATAGAACAACAGGCTGGATCAGGGTTGGGTATAGTCGAATCTTGAACTGTCTGGAGAGATATCTGGACCGAAGCAGAAGTATAATTGGTTATTTCACTGAAGGGTTTTTCAGAACATACGAGAGTGTGGTTCTGAGTTTGTAAGCTGTTTTTCAAAACATGCCTTGCTACCTGCGTCCTTAGCAGTTTTATGTACGAGCTTTTGCAGTGTGGACAGGAAGTGATTGCAACCTGTGTAATATCGAAAAGTGAATGATAGACATCATCTGTGCGTGCTGTAACTGAATATTTACGGTCATACAACTGAATCACGTAAATTTCATTTCCTAACTTGCTTCCATTCTGCGACACGTCTGAATGTCGATAACGTGTTTGTTCCCAAAAACGTCCATGAGTTAACATATAAAATGCTGTTTCTACTGTATAATTTTAATTATGATGATTTCATTCGAGTGCTATTTGTTGGTTGGAAGCCACCGTATGCGAAAAATCTGGATTGTTTTTCTCCCCCAGTGAAAGACGCTAGACGCTTAGCTGACCATCCCCTGTGTTCTCGGTATACAACCCATGCGATATACTACCCTGTTTCATTCTTCAGGTCTGTTCGCTGTTTAATGTTTAACGAAGCATTTTATAAAGTGACAATACCGTCGACTATTGAGTATTGTTATGTTGCTATCAGTTGTGACATTGCGAAACGTGGAAAAATCTTGTACCTCATTCATGGGACTAAGATGTTTCTGTGAGAGACCATCGTTGTACGGGTCACAGCCTTAATATCACGCCTCTTAATCAGCCATTCTTCTATAAACATCTCTTAAAATATTGAGTGAATAACCACCTTTGCCTAAATAACCACCTTTTGCAGCGCAGATGTGCAGGAAGAGTGTGAATGAGAACGAGGACATTATACTGGGTTCTCTCACTTAAGAAGAAGTCTTCGAGTCACGCACGTATCTCGGTATCTATTCCGTATGCTTGCACCTTCATTAATACTCGGCAGTGTGGCACCGTGTCAAATGCTTTAAGGAAATCTAGGAATATGGACTCCACCTGCTGCCCTTTATCCACAGTTCGCAGTGTATCACGTAGAAAAGGACGAGATGAGTTTCGCACGGCTGATGCTTTCTAAAATCGTGCTGATTTGTGGACAGAACGTTTATCTCTTTCAAGGAAATTTATCATATTCGAACTGGGAATATGTTCAAGCATTCTGCAGCAAACTGATGTTAAGGTTATTGGTCCGTCCTTTTACCCTTCTTATGTAAAGGAATTACCAGCGCTTTTTTCTTTACTGCGTCTATCGATGCCCATTTTCTCACCTGAAATTACCAGTACCGGTTTGTGTGAATTCCTGTGTATCCCAGTTTCTGCAGAGTAATTCGATGCAGGAGTATTATTTTCGATTATTAGCAGTCCTTCGTCTTATTTGAAGTTTATTTGAGCATTTTCTATATTTTCACAAGACATAATTACTGTAACTCCGAAAATATTAGTCATCCGGGGATTCTTACATCCAATTAAAACAGAGTTGGTTGAAATACTTATCATAAGTATTAATACAAATCATATTCTATAATAACGAAGGAATATCTACATTTTAATGTACCAAAAAATTATTATCACAGTTTACATTTTCGTATAAATGTAACAACTTTAAAATTTCTCTTTGATAAATTATTGTCTTTGATAATATGTTGGCGCGAAGTGTGGTAGAGAGAGTTGTTCTGAGTTGTGGTTAAGTTACGTATTGTGTAACGGGATCGTTATGAGCAGAGTTTGCTAGTAATGTAATGTTTGTTATTAATGTAACTACTGCGTTGGTGCATAAGTTCGTAGCATATTTGTTTTGTATGTTGGTATTCCGATAGTTGTTGGTTTATTTATCGATTGTCATTTTTTTTCTTGCAATTCACTGTTGTTATTTGAGTTAACATATTGTCAATTTGTCATCTGGAGATAGTGAGTGGAGCTGTGGGTGCTAGAAATTGGAGCGCTAAGTGGAGAAATCGGAACGTTCTCGACATATTCTTCTCTTTGTATTCAATAGAGGAGTGACAACAGCGGAGGCAGCCAGAAACATTTGTGCTGTGTATGGGGAAAATGTCACTGGACACAGCACGACAGGAAAACGGTTTTCTCGTTTTAAGGAGGATCGTTTTGACATTAGTGACTCTCCATCTTAGGAAGGTCTTCGGGTTTTGTTGAAGATCATTTAAACACATTAATCCACAATGATGGACGTCAGTGTACTGAAGTTCTGTCAGATATGATGAACTGTATCATTCCACCATCGTGCGACATTTGTATACAGTGGGGAAAAATAATTTAATAATTTTAGAAATCAAATACGCCCGCAACTTGATGATGATTCTGGGTGGAATCGTTCGTCGCAGCACACAAAAGCAATTTATGTTAGAGAGAGAGCTACGAACGGATTATTTCCAGGTGCCATATTTTATATTCATGGCTAGTTTTACAATCTATAAAAAAAAAAAAAATCTGTCTTGCTTTAGATCGATATGCAGGAGGCAGGGGGCCTCTCTGGTGAGCTGACCTGGAAAAAACTATCATTCCTTTTATGTTCTGACCGTGAAATCGGAAAGTTAAAAGACTGCAAACTCTTGAAAAGGGAGAAAATTATGCTCGCACAATTTTTATGTACCGCGCAAGCGGCCATTTTGACACAGTCCAAGCTAGCCAGAAATTAATCCGTTTCCACTTACCTCCTTTTAAGCCTTGAAGAACAACTAACTTCCTTCGCCTTCTCTACAGTAAAAGATGCCACAGTACAATAAGAATTGTGCACTCCGGTTTCTTCACTTGACTGGTTATTACAAGGTGGCCATATTTTTGGAAGTCCAAGCTGGAACCAACATTGGTGGCCACACAGGAGGGCAAGGGAGGCCGTGCCTCCCTACCCGTCCCCCAGATTTCAGGGAAAGGAAAAACTATGCTGTAGTTACATGAATTTAATTCAATAAATTTATTACAAAGTTTGAAAAAATTGTGAGGACATGGGAAAAGGAAATAAAAGGAATTCAGCTTGGGATTAAAAAAGAACGGAGAATTAGGGTGAAGTGTTTGGCTTTCGCAGACGATCTTGCCCGAGCAATAGAAAGGAAGCCAAACTTGCATTGGAAAAACTACACGAAATCTCACAGAAAATTGAGCTACAAATCTCCTACGAGAAAACGCAGTATATGGAAAACAAACCTGTAGATAATCTCCCCATTACTACTCAATACGGAAAAGTGGCACAAGTTGCCCATTTCAGATATCTGGAAGAGGTAATCCAACCATCAGGACTGAACTCAATAGCCAATAAAGATAAACTCACTTGGAATCACTATAATAAGAAATCTGTTTCTGTCAGATCAGAGAGATGGAAAAGAAGGAAAGAAAAATTCTGAGGAAAATATATGGACCAGTGTTTCGGGAAGGAATCTGGATGAAGAGGCCAACTAGAGAGCTTTACAAAGACATACGAACAATAACAGACACCATTAGAAAAAGAAGGATGAAATTTTATGGACATATCAACAGAATGAATAAAACCAGGCTCACAAGACAAATCTTTGAGACAGTAAACAAGAGCAAAAACAAGACAAAGTGGATCACTGAAGCAGAAGACAACAGTAAAGAACTGGGGATCACACAAGACAACATAAACAATAGAGAACGGTTTAGAAACACCATAAAGGAACACACACGTAAACAAGAATATACGGAGAACAGAACGGGAAAAAGATTGCCGGAAGAACGAAAGACAGAACACAGTGAACGTATGAAGAGAATTTGGGAAGAACGAATAAAGAAGAAGAAATCATGACTGCTCAAGTTCAATCGCTCTCTCAAAAGGGAATAATCGAAAATGTGTGTGTTTATGACAGAGAAGCCCCCTCCCCCACCTGCAAACTATGATATGGGCGTCCTTGGGGACCAGTTTTTATACAGTAACTACTTACTACTCGGAATACAACAGTGTTCTATAATTGTTACACTTCATTAAAGTTTACGCTGAAATAAGTAGCAGGCATCAAATGACAATATCACAAAATGGCTGGTTCAGATGGCTCTGAGCACTATGCGACTTAACTTCTGAGGTCATCAGTCGCCTAGAATTTAGAACTAATTAAACCTAACTAACCTAAGGACATCACACACATCCATGCCCGAGGCAGGATTCGAACCTGCGACCGTAGCGGTCGCTCGGCTCCAGACTGTAGCTCCTAGAACCGCACGGCCACTCCGGCCGACAATATAACAAATGTAATATAAAACATAAGACACAATCACAGTTGCTGTATAATAATGATGCACCAAAGTATCAAAAGTTAATAAAACATTTGCTTAGATAACTACGTACAACTTTTAAAAATTCAGTTGCTCGTACCCCCACAGTTCTGTGATGAATGAATTTTATTTAATAAATGTTTGCTCTCTTTTAAGTTTAGAAAATCATAAAATTCTAAATAACTGTATTTCAGATTAATTTTAACCGTCAGAATTGATTTCAAATTCTCTATTTTCATTTGAGTTGTCTCAGATCTCCATATCTTATTCATTGAAGAAAAAACACGCTCGACTGCTTCATTTGTTGTACCTGGAAGACACAACCCTTGAAATACTCTCGTAAGGAATTTGTTTCGATATGAAGTGTTGAAACATCTGTACCCATCGCATATCAGTGTCAGTTTTTTCTACGTTCCATTTTCCCATTTTCTGAGGGGTGGCGAACTGCTGCATATTAATACAGTCTCGAAATAATTCACTGTCATTGATGTTACAGTTTGGCAGTACGTTTATGAGAGATGCGTAGCATTTTTGGACTTCAGCCCACGTAGTTACATCGTTTAAAAGAACCCATTTGAAGTTCGAAAAGGCGTTAAAATGATCCGTCCACTGCTAAATGTATTTTGCACTGCTGTCGTAAAATTCACAAATGGTTTCAGTGATCTTCATAACGTTTATGTCCCCCTCAGATTCAAGTTTGCTTAAAGTACTTCTTATAACGTGTGGCACGAATCTGCTTTTTCGTTTTTCTGTCATTTTCACTTTGAAATCATGAAGTGCTTCCCAGACCTCTTCATATGAAACACGCTGACCTTCTATCTTCAATACTGCTGCATGAAAAGTTGACGCTTGATTATGCGAAAACATAAGGACTTCACCCCATGGGTTTTCAAAAAATTCCTTAGTATTGTTCCTTAGCATTTCATTTTTCTTTACTCAAAAAGCATTATTTTAGTGGTCCGTAAAACTCTCTCAATGGCTGTGATCAAGGCCAATCATCTGGTACTACTGTATCCAAGTAATTGTTTGTACTCTACGTCTAAAAATGTACAAAATTCTTTTAGACTTTCTACATGCACAGAATGTATGTTGAAGTAATAATACAAGTAAATCTTGTGAATGACACACTCTAGATCGACTGGCAAACCATCTGCAGCTGTGTTTATAGCATTATGCACTATGTGTGCTGCATTTCCTACACCAATGATGTCATGACCACGACAGCCCTTCAATTCGTGGAAAATATCTTTTCGAGACCGTCCACCAAAGTTTATGTTGGGATTGTCCCCGCATTCTACAATCTTGTCATTCAAATTATACTGCTCTTTAAACTCGAGAATTTTCATACATATGCTTTCAAGAGTCAAGAAATATCGAACAAATACAAGGAAGAGCTTTGTGTTTCCATGATTGGATGCGTCAGAAAGAATAATAATAATGCAATTCACTTTGCATATTTCTGGCTACAATTCATCACGACAGTGTGGAGCAATTACGTTAACAACAATAGCTTCGCATTTTGTACGGCCACAAGTGTACTTAAAGTCGAAACACTTCCGGGTGAATTTAGATGTCAGTCACTTGAACGAAAGCTATGGTTCTCTTGCACTAAACGGAAGGCCCATGTGCCTTCCGCTGCAGCTAGTTTAAGTTCGTGGTCACTTGGAACAACTTGCCGAAAGAAGTCTGTTAAACTTCTCGAAGATGTGGCACTGGTTGTAACACCATAGCTCTGCTGCTCTACTGATTTATTTTGTCTTTTGTTTTATTTAATGTTATATCATTGAGTTTCTGTAAATGTTGTTGGATTGAATCCATACCACGAGAGTGTTTATTCTTTTCTCTGTTATAAACTTTGATGTCTTTTAGAATGTGGGAAGTTTGACCTATGTAATATGTACGATATGAGCAAATCATATGTTTGTCTTTCTCACGTAATGTCTTTGCTTATCTTTGAGATTGAATAATTTTGTTTAAATAATTTTTTTGTAGAAATACCAATATGTGCAAATGTTCTGTTTTATTTAATATGTTTGTTTGCTCTTATGTAAATTGCTGACCTTCACTTCGGGTTCTTAGTTATTTTGTATGTAAAAGGTGTTGTGGTTCCCCTCGGGAACGGAACTGTGTAGCACGCGTAAATTGTGGTTGGCCTAGGTAGAAAAGGTGGAACTAACAGGTAAGAGCCAGTCGGGGACGAGCTACCAAACTGTCAACTGCTCATGTAAATGTTGTGTATTGTGTTGGTTCTGAGAGAGGCTTTTCCTGGCGCTTTCCAATGCCTCGGATGGATGGGTAAAGAGCTGGAGCTATTCTGGAATTGATGTCTATCATCGCCACCAAGAAATGACAGAGTCTGGCAATTCTACCTACAAATCCACTTACCAACATGCAATCGCCACCACATTGCGCAATCACTGTAACGGAACACTATAGTAATGTACAGTGAAGGATCAGCGCATTGGATGTTTAGTGTACTCAAATACAAGGTAAATTTTAACTGAACTCTTGTACCTACCGTGATTTATCCTCAGTCACATATCCACTTAGGATCCCTCCCACGCTTAAGTGTTTGCCGAGTGTCCTTTATAGAAAGGAAAGTTAAAGTTAATGTGGCAAGAGAGTAACCTAAAATACATTATGCTTGCTGAAAATAAATTTTCTATTAAAACTGCTTATTAATATGTTGATGCCAATTTCAAAATTAAAAGTTCTTAAAACTGAGGATGGTAAAGTTTTGCTTAGTAAATGATCACATTGCTGCTTATTGCAAATCGCAAAAGGTGAGTCAGTTTCTTACAGATATGTCAAGTTGTGTTTTAGTGCAGTAAGAGTTGAGACCTAATACCTTGTTTCTTTAGTGTATTGAAAGTGTGTTTAGTATGCTCTGTTACAGTGGTCAAGATTAAGGGCCCCCTCCACTGAAAGTAGTTCAAAGGCACAAAGTTACTTAATTTTAGAACTTGTGTATTAAAAGTGAATATTAATGTTGTAACAGGATCTATAGTTTGTCTATTGTGCCCATGCTAAATAACAATTAATAGAAAGACCACTATCTATAAAAACAGTAGCTTCTCTTATTCAAAATTCAGTGAGAAATTTTTTGTTAGTGAAATACATTTAACTTTCATTCTAAATAGAAAAGTATTTAGCTGAGAGAGAGAATTAACTTATGAGCAGTTCATAATTTTGCAGTGAACTACATTTACAATTTTTTGTCAGATAGGAAAATGTTTGAAAAGTAATATTGAACCTATGTCTATTTTATGATTCTACAGTCAATATTGATAGTAATATTATTGAGACCATTCAGTTTGAACAAGCCTTGAAGGCAAAAGTATATGTCGTTATCTGTTACCATTATGCAAATATCCATGTTATCTTATAACTGTTAGCACTTTCTTTAACGTGAACATATGCAGGTGCCAGAGTTCATTGCACTCGCGTGTGGCAAAATATAGGTTGGGTTTGTCCGTTAAAGTTACTCATACTTATTTTCTTGAACAAGAATGTCAATCATTCTCTTGCCTAATTAGGCTGACGACCGTTTTCTTCATTCTTTGAACAGTGTAGATGGGTAAAATATTGTTTGTTACTGATTAAATATTTACATAATTCTACTTTCACTTCCGATAAACCACCTCCTTTAGGTACAACACGGTCAGCATAACAAAATTCCTCTCAGAGGGTAACACTGCTCTGTTACTTTGTACCATAATTACTTTAACAAGATAGTTTTATTTCACGGCCTCAAACTTTAAGGTTATGGTATAGCAGTAGCGGACGTGGCTTTTCTGTGACAGGACTATTTCTTCTGTTGGGGCACAATACGTGATAAACCAAATTTGGTATTTGATTGCATAAGCTACATACTGCAGTGTTATATGGTATCTGATGACTTGTGTTTGGCCATCTTCAAGTGATACTCTGTGCCGTACTTCCCTCCATGAGAAACAGAAAATTCTCCTCCATATTTCGTGCAACGGACTATGGATGGATACTTCCTGTGTGAAAAATAAATAAATGATAGGGTATGAGGGTTTGTTAGATTAAATTTGATTTAACCCGTCTACAGAAACACAATTAGTACGTATGTGTCTATCAGATCGCCTTTTTATTTTTTTACGTAAAACATATGTAAAACAATTGCTCTGGTCAATATACATGTTTGTGATTCCATGTTTTTTTCTGCTTTGTAAGTGCTGAAACGAGCAACTACAAAAAACAGAAATTATCATCGTCGGTCAGTCGTATAAGATAAACATACATTCTCGAAGACTTTAATTTACATCTTTTTAACATGTTGACAGCCACGGCCAAAATGAGTGTACTGCTCCCAAAATCCATGTTAAACGGTTCATACAGATTGAACCGTCATCTCAGTTGTAGCAATTATCGACAAGAAAATAGAGCCTGCAAATTATCTTATGGTTGGCGTAAAGAGTGGAAAGTTCAGCTCAGATGCGCCGTAATATCGTCTTACACCTTAAAGAAATGGAGCAGAAGGAGAAAGTACATTTGCCAGATGAGTTTTGTACGTCTGTGTACTTATTAAATGACCTTACCGATAATCGCCTTTTACAAGCTATCTCGTGGTTTTTTGTCCTGTTTGTAAAGAAACGCTAAGGCTGCGTGGAAGAATGGCTTAAGACAGCGTTCCCCAACTAAAGGTTCGCGCCCCAGCACCGGGACATGAAAATAAAATTTCGGGTCGCACAAATATCTCCTTGTCGTAATTGGCAGTTTACAGTTACATACGTTATTAAATAATTACATTTTAGTAAGTTCATTTAAAAAGTTAGCTTCTAAAGTGAATCACATGACAGTTGCATGTTACATAAAAGTCGTACTCATTCTAGTAAATAATGAAATTGTGCGTCGTTAAGATACTACTTTACTGACGATCGTGCTGCGTTTGGCCAAACACTGAGGCTTACAAAGCTAAGAGAATTTCAGAGAGTACAACATAGGTTCATTCCCGCACGATACAACAACTCTTATCAAGGGGCATTTGCTGGAACTGGACAGTGGACACTATTCTGAAATAATATTTTCCTTCAATCAACAGCAGCCGAATATGGAGAAGGAACCTATTTTCAGTCAATTTAGAATCCTGTATTTGGTCAGATTCAAATGCTGACTCGTTAACTGTGCTGTCGTGTGATAGATTTTTGGATATCTTGTCGCCAAGAGATCACGCTTTTAGGAGAACAAGCGATGAAATTTCTAATGTCTTTAGACTCCATACACAATTGTGAATCAGGGTTTTCAACATTGGTGTTCCTCAAGAAATAAGTAGGCGTTTATAAACCGATTGGAATTTGAACCAGACCTAAGGATAACGTCTTTTGAACCGAATTTGGAGTTCATAATTAAAAATAAACAGCTGCATACTTCTCACTAATAGAGGACAGCTAAGGTGATATAACTGTGAAGCTTTAATTATCATTTTATTGTTAAAAGCTGGCGCTTACAATATATTGTATACTGTGTAGAATTTAGAAAGTGTTTTAATTTGCTTCATTATCAGCCACACGAGAATTTGAACTTTCTGCATCCTATAAGTGCTGTTGGGGTCTTGGCGGCATCATTAGAAATGTTAATCGTGTCAGCTGTGCTCACTTTCTCATTGTTACCAACGTGATTAGTTCTAACAATTTTTACACTATAGCTGCGTGGCAAAGTGTTGTTACAATAACAAGTTGAATTTAATTTCATTTTCTTTGCTACTTACCTGTGCTGTATATGTAAATAAGTCCCTGTAATGCCAAATCACTTTTTTTTATAAGTTCACCTGCGCAGGCTGTGAAGGAGAAGGGGCAATGCAGTAGGTCTGACAACTTTCACTTGCGCAGAGCTCACACACTTCAGTAACGTACCTCCTCTGTGCTAAAGACTATATTCTCGCAAGTGTTGGCATCTATGTGGAAAGGCAGGAGAAGAACTAGTGGTGGTGGCGGTAGCCCTTTCAAATGTTCTAATGTATAGTAAAAATGTTTTTCGGTGGTTCAGGAAGGGAAAAAAATAATCGGGCCAGGATAAAAAAATTTGGGAACCTCTGCTTTAAGACATATTAACTATTAAAAAAACCTTCGTTGCCATTGCGATTAGCGACACACAGTATACATTTTTCGTCTGAAACTATAACATTTGTATGAAATTTTGTGCGCACTTTTCTCTTAATGTATTCCAAATGGGAAAATAAAAATTCTGTTTCACCAAGTCCATATGACTTACTATACCTGTTCCTGACGCCCAAAACCTGTAAACCACACGTATTTGCTACGAATGTTTTCGTATCTGGCTTTATGCAGAAACCCACTTCCTGCGAGTTAACTCGCAGTTGGCGCCAGTGGCCAGTTCGTTCGTACGACATAACTTGTAGTTGGCAGGCAACGTCTTAAGCTCTACAATCTGGCACTACCTAACATACCACATTACGGTATAGAATGCGTTTACACGACCTGTCTGCTGACGCGTTCAAGTCAGAGACCTTCAATAACACCTGCGCTGAAATTAGTATTACTGACCTGGATTTCTCTAGCGGCAGCTCTTTCGTGATTGTTTTGTTGGCGTGAGTACTGTAGCGCGTGTAGATTGTAACCAGCTTCGCAATGCCCAAACGTCACTGCATTTTCAGTTCCGAACTTCAAAAGAGATAAGTAACATATTCACAATTCAGTGTAATAAACGCCGTGGTAGCTCTGATCCCTCAACTACTATGGATCGTCTCTCAGAGCGCATAAATTTTTTTTTATTGTGATATATGACTCACCCACGCAAACTGAAGTGGGCTCTTGCCATTGGATGTGATCCGTGGATACCCGAACTCTAGATTATTTCAGCACTTTTTTCCTTATCAACCGGCGACTCAAACAGAGCGGCGTTACAAGTTTAAAGTGTTTTTGTGTGTGTATGTCAGTGGCATCATAACTTCCAATTTTAAGGCAGTTTTCTTGTTTGGCAGCTGGCTTAATCAGAATGGTTCTGAGCTCTGTTCCATGAAAGGTTGTACAGAAGTTCAAATTTCACCAGATAAATTTTAAGTAAAAAAGTTTTCCCTAGCTCCCACGATAATACGCTACATAACACGATTCATAGTCTTATGAGAGTTCTAGAGTTCGGGCATCCACGCATCACAACCAATAGGAAGAGCCCCCTTCAGTTTGCGTGGGTGTGTCATATCATAATAAAAAAAATTTGCTGCGCTCTCAGAGACGATCCATAGTAGTTGAGGAATCAGAGCTACCATGGCGTTTATTACACTGAATTATGAATATGTTACTTATCTCTTTTGAAGTTTGGAACTGAAAACGCAGTGACGTGTGGGCATTGCGAAGCTGGTTACAATCTACACCCGCTACAATACTCACACCAACAAAACAATCACGAAAGAGCTGCCGCTAGAGAAATCCAGGTCAGTAATACTAACTTCAGCGCAAGTGTTATTGAAGGTCTCTGACTTGAACGTGTCAGCAGACAGGTCGTGTAAGCGCATTCTATAATGTGGTATGTTAAGTTTGGGATATGGTATGGAAACAAAGTGTAAAACACTTTTACAATACTAAAAATGTGAGAAGTTACATGTTGAAACATCCCAAGACCGAGATTTGGATTTGATTTGTAAAAACCGGAACATTTAGGCGGTCCGGTCGGGACTGGGGGACAGGACTCCAAAATCAGGAACTGTCCCGGCTAAATCGGGACGTCTGGTCACTTTAGTTATTATTAAATAATGAACCGACATACTTCCATTTGCCCAAGTTCTGTTGAACCTAAAAATTGAAGATGCCAGAGTGTGACAAAACAAGATCAACCTTAACCTATCTACTGTTTTCTACAGATAGCCTATAATAATACTCCATCTGGCACCGAAACTATTGTAAACCTTCACTGTCCCCTTGGGCTAAGTTTGTGCAAGTTCACTCAGATGGATGTACGCAATTTTTTTGCTTCAGAGAATGTTTGTTACATACTGTCTTTCACTTATGCCAGAGTGTCCTCGGATAATTTAAAATCTTAGTAGTGATTATTGTCCATGATGCTTTGATTTTATTGTCCATGTTGCTTTGAGGTTCGGTGATCTCGTTTGTGGTTCTTTCACGTGACAGTTTTTCCACTAATATAAAATGGTCTTTCGTTCTCTTTTGTCAACTATAGTAACACACACAATATTGTTACACACAAGAAATCATCCTAACTTATTTAATTACATCGCAAAAATTATATCTTATCACTTAGCTTCGTTGCCAGGTGATTTCTCTCTTTAGACATATTTCATACATTCGTATTCCAATAATAAAACAAAACCCAGTTTTACAGTTCTTCGTACCTGAAACGGAAAAAAGAAAAAAAATACAAGACAAGATTCATATATAGGTACGTTCTCTTCGGGTGACTTACTGGATGTTAAAGTCATAGGATGAATCAGGAATGGGTTCGATAATTGGAATGCCTCTTGATCCATCCGTGAAAAGGCCTTCAATGCGTAGTTTTTTGATATCCAAGTCTGCCCATGGTACCCAACACATTTGAGGAGTGTCCATCCTTTACCAAACGATAGTTCACATGAAACAAACATTTTCCCAGAAATTAGATAACATCTTATAATTCATACATATACATAAAAATACTGCATTCTCCTTTATAACGTCATCATCTTCATTCTCGCTGATCGTAGTTCTGGAGTGTCTCGAGATTTCTTCTTTTGTGTTAACTTATGAGCTTTTAGTCAGGATACATTTATTCCAAACTTTACAAATTCCTTCAAGATGCACTTGGATAAGTGGCTGGGAAGTTCGCTTCCTATTCTTAAATTAACACTGTCCCTACATCGGCTGGAAGGCAAGAATGCTGGCGCGTGCATGAGTGGATACGCACCAATCAATACGGTACCACAGCGCGGCAATTGGTCCTCCTATCCACCACATTTGAGCTGTGCGGCACACGTTGTAACTGTGCATGGGTTGCCAAGTGCTTTCTTCCATCGTGGATTTACGTGTACCGGTCTCCACCATACCCAGAGAAGAGTAGCAAGGTTCTTGAAGAAGCCGAGAGTCCATCCCGGTAAGTAACACAGGTTAATGTTTATTTGCGTGAGCCATACTGTCTTTAGAAATTTTTACTGTGCACCGTTGCATGTCCGGATCAACCTGTCCTTCACAACGGGAACAAAACCTCCTTAAACCACAGTCTTCATTTCACAATATTTGCACTACTTGATGTAAGCACTCAGTTTATAATCTTTTCTTTTTTTTAATTAACGTCGTAACAATCTTCATTCATACCGTCCTCGCTCCTGAGCACAATCCTAACTTGTTTAGTTATTAAGCGCGATTTTGCAGTTTTGATTCGTTTTACTTTGCTGAGGCTAAGAAACTTACGCTACAATTTATAATTATCCAGGGACGACAAGCCACTCTGAAAAGTGAAGTTGAGGCCGGAGTTGCCGTTTATATTAAGAAGCAATACAAAGCACACTCTTCCATTTTGCAGTGATTAGCATTTTGAAACTTGTACTGCAGAAGTAGAATTGCATAGCCATAGTCGCCATACACTGGACTCTATCTGACGGTTCTGAGTTATTTATGAGGCAACTACACGCATTATCAAAGTTTTAAGCTTCCAAGCAGTATGACGTACCATACCATAATTTTACTTGGACAATTTAAATCAGATTTAAGGGCAAATACATTATACAGCTGGACTCCAGTCCCTTGCCATTTCACATAATAGAAATCTCTCTCATACAATTTATAACAAAAGTTATGGTAATTAGCAGTGTTGCTTTCGATACTACTAAAGACACACCAAGATTACAAAACAAATTGTGTAAATACTTGCCTTTAATTTATATGACTAATGAATGCAAAAGAAACTGAAAACTGAAAAAATGAAAAACTAATTATATTAGCACACTACCTGTATCTATTCCTCTATTGTACTCTTTTAAGGAGGTCAATTTTTTGTCCCGTCCTTTGTCCACTCATCTTAATCAAGCTGTAGTAAATTAATTTGCAAAGTCCCTGTCCATAGACTCTGAATTCCCCTATTACTTAACCTAATCTACAGTGATCAATATACTATCCTACATGACAATTTCATGTCCTTGCTTCTTATCTGCTAGCCACAGATGTATCCTAGTCCAATTTCCGTTTTATAATCCAGCGTCATTCGACACATAAGTGTACCAATTTTTTGCTTTATTTAGGTACTGTGCGAAAGATAGCATAGCACCAGTATGTTTCTGTTGCTGTGATTTTGGTCTTTAATTTTGTGCTGCGATCTACAGTTTTACTTCCTTCTTTCTGTTTTTTTTTATCTTAGCGTTACTTACACTAGCACTGTCTTTACTGTTAGTTTTCTTTACGTTTTGCTACTGGAAGTACTTCTTCATGTCGCGATGTGCCTAAAAACTTTTTATATTCCCACTCTGCGGATATGTGAAAAGGACCGGTATACATCAGTTGCAATTTATTATGTTTCTTTTGTAACAATGATGGTTTACAGTAAGTCTTTAGCAGTACAGTTTCCCCAACAGAAAACTGATTAACCCTACAAAGGTGCTTGTTGGAATAATTCTTTCACACCTTGGCACTTTCTGTTAAAGATATTAATACTTGCCTTATCTTTCCTTCAAGGGCTACATCATACCTAGCTATATGTGGAATCTGTGGAATTCACTCGTTCTTTCCCTTGTTTTTGTGTATTAGATCTAATAGTGTATATGGTGTATTATACAACAAAATGTTCTTAATGATCTGCTCAAACACGCTGAAAACTCCACACACTTAGTCTGTTTGGTGGCTACATGTGTTCTCATGAATCTGTTGAACTCATGAAAAATTCTTTTAATTGGGTTGGGCTGAGGACTAAATTAAGAAATTAATAATTTGCTCAATTTGCTGGTGCCTCGAAAATTCCATCCATGAATTGTAGGTAAAGTTTGACGTGTTGTCTGACAACGTAGCCACAGGCTTACTGACCATAGAGACATAATCACTTGCAATATGCTTCGCTATGGGCGTGGCAGAAGCAGATTTTGTAGCATGAAGTTTAATATATATAGAGAATACATAATATAATCCAACGATACATCTCATTTCTCCTTGTGAAAGTGGAAGGGGTCTTGTTATGTCAATACATAAAGATCGAAGGGTCCTTTTGTATTGATTGGGTGTACCTCTGTTTTACAATTCTGGTTTGGCGGCTTAGCCTTTAAGAAATTACGCAGGTTTTCCAATATTTGCAATGTGTCCTGAATCATATCTGGCAAATGACAGTAAACACTAATCTGACAACATTTGCGAGAACCATGGTGTCCCCAAGTGTAGTGTGTGTGCCAGATTAGTTTATCCTCGCAAGATGCCAGTATACATTGTAAGGTGTCAAACAAATAACACACCTTACATTGAATTCCTGAAACAATTCCAGTTAGCTTAATATGTCACACGACATGTTGTTGTTATTGTCGTGGTCTTCAGTCCTGAGACTGGTTTGATGCAGCTCTCCATGCTACTCTATCCTGTGCAAGCTTCTTCATCTCCCAATTCGTATTGCAGCCTAAATCCTTCTGAATCTGTTTAGTGTATGCATCTCTTGGTCTCCCTCTACGATTTTTACCCTCCACACTGCCCTCCAATACTAAATTGGTGATCCCTTGATGCCTCAGAACATGTCCTACTAACCGATCCCTTCTTCTTGTCAAGTTGTGCCACAAACACCTCTTCTCCCCAATCCTATTCAATACTTCCTCATTTGTTACGTGATCTACCCATCTAATCTTCAGCATTCCTCTGTTGCACCACATTTCAAAGGCTTCTATTCTCTTCTTGTCCAAACTATTTACCATCCATGTTTCACTTCCATACATGGCTACACTCCATACAAATACTTTCAGAAACGACTTCCTGACATTTAAATCTATACTCGACGTTAACAAGTTTTTCTTCATTAGAAACGCTTTCCTTGCTATTGCCAATCTACATTCTATATCCTCTCTATTTCGACCATCATCAGTTACTTTGCTCCCCAAATTACAAAACTCCTTTACTGCTTTAAGTGTCTCATTTCCTAATGTAATTCCCTCAGCATCGCCCGACTTAATTCGACTACATTCCATTATCCTCGTTTTGCTTTTGTTGATGTTCATCTTATATCCTCCCTTCAAGACACTGTCCATTCCGTTCTTCCAAGTCCTTTGCGGTCTCTGACAGAATTACAATGTCATCGGCGAACCTCAAAGTTTTTATTTCTTCTCCATGGATTTCAATACCTACTCCGAATTTTTCTTTTTTTTCCTTCACTGCTTGCTCAATATACAGATTGAATAACATGGGGGAGAGGCTACAACCCTGTCTCACTCCCATCCCAACCACTGCTTTCCTTTCATGTCCCTCGACTCTTATAATAGCCATCTGGTTTCTGTACAAACTGTAAATAGCCTTTCGCTCCCTGTATTTTACCCCTGCCACCTTCAGAATTTGAAAGAGAGTATTCCAGTCAACATTGTCAAAAGCCTTCTCTAAGTCTACAAATGCTAGAAACGTAGGTTTGCCTTTCCTTAATCTAGCTTCTAAGATAAGCCGTAGGGTCGATATTGCCTCGCCTGTTCCAATATTTCTACGGAATCCAAACTGATCTTCCCCGAGGTAGGCTTCTACTAGTTTTTCCATTCGTCTGTAAAGAATTCGTGTTAGTATTTTGCAGCTGTGACTTATTAAGCTGATAGTTCGGTAATTTTCACATCTGTCAACACCTGCTTTCTTTGGGATTGGAATTATTATATTCTTCTTGAAGTCTTGGCCACAATAATGCGTTCACTATGTTGTTTGTAGTAGCTTACCCGCACTCATATTTTTTTATTCATTATGAAACCCACTCCTGCATTTGATTTTGTATTATAACCCTGTATTCGCCTGACCAAAAGTCTTGTTCCTCCTGCCACCGAACTTCGCTAATTCCCACTATATCTAACTTTAACCTATCCATTTCCCCTTTCAAATTTTCTAACCTACCTGCCCGATTAAGGGATCTGACATTCCACGCTCCGATCCGTAGAACGCCAGTTTTCTTTGAGTAGTCCCCGCCCGGAGATCCGAATGGGCGACCATTTCACCTCCAGAATATTTTACCCAAGAGGACGCCATCATCATCTGTCCACACAGTAAAGCTGCATGCCCTCTGGAAAAATTACGGCCGTAGTTTCCCCTTGCTTTCAGCCGTTCACAGTACCAGCACAGCAAGCCCGTTTTGGTTAATGTTACAAGGCCAGATCAGTCAATCATCCAGACTGTTGCCCCTGCAACTACTGAAAAGGCTGCTGCCCCTCTTCAGGAACCAACAGCTACCCCTCCGTTGTGGTTGCACCTACTCTACGGCTATCTGTGTCGCTGAGGCACGCAACGGCAAGGTCTATGGTTCATGGACATAGTTACGTGAAAATGCAAGAATTTTATTGATAGGCAAAGTGTAGCGAATAAACAAAACAACATTTTGTTAACCACTGACACTCACGCTAGTAATTGCACCCAAGTAATTTCCCCGACCCAAGCTGCAAGACGCAGTTCTGAGGGAAAGGAGAATTTTACGACGGCACACCATCTCGCGCAGCTGAAACTCTTGCCACAGGACGCCTTGTGGACACATTGAGAAGCCGCAGCCACTGCGCAGGCCACTGGCAAAAGCAGCTCTTGTCCTTGCTTTTAATGATGACCTTAATACAGCCTTTCTACAAGAACACGGCCTGAGATCGCAGATAAACGTCCGGAGAAACCCAATTCAAAACATTGGTGACTCACTGTAGCCACCTGTGTTAAAACTTGCATGAAAGAAAAGTTACTTATCTCAGTATTACATAGCAGAAGTGAATCTCTGCCCTACGAAAGAAATGGCGTCTTTGATAGGCTACAAAAACTCTAGTGGGTGGAGATAAAACAAGTACGAACGGCTTGATTGTCTAGAAAGAAAACACATGGCCACCAGCTTTGATACAGTCAAACTGCAGAAAATCGTCGAGAGTTTAAGAAGGCAACTCGCGCTGCACTGAGATGATTGCAAGAGTCATTATGTGAACACGTGTTCACAGGCTCGTCGTAACATGTAAGGAATTGAACTGTAAAGTCTCCTAGTACAGAGAATCACATCGATCACTTACAGTTACGCTTGCGAGCAATTTGAGGACAATCACATAGGCGCTCATCATCATCATCATCATCATCATCATCATTTAAGACTGATTATGCCTTTCAGCGTTCACTCTGGAACATAGTCCCCCTTATAAAATTCCTCCATGATCCCCTATTCCGTGTTAACATTGGTGCCTCTTCTGATGTTAAACCTATTACTTCAAAATCATTCTTAACCGAATCCAGGTACCTTCTCCTTGGTCTGCCCCGACTCCTCCTACCCTCTACTGCAGAACCCATGAGTCTCTTGGGTAACCTTGCTTCTCCCATGCTATAACATGACCGCACCATCTAAGCCTGTTCGCCCTGACTGCTACATCTATTGAGTTCATTCCCAGTTTTTCTTTGATTTCCTCATTTTGGACACCCTCCTTCCATTGTTCCCATCTACTAGTACCTGCAATCATCCTAGCCACTTTCATATCCGTAATCTCAACCTTATTGATAAGGTAACCTGAATCCACCCAGCTTTCGCTCCCATACAACAAAGTTGGTCGAAAGATTCAACGGTGCACGGCTAACTTAGTCTTGGTATTGACTTCCTTCTTGCAGAAGAGAATAGTTCGTAGTGAGCGCTCACTGCATTAGCTTTGCTGCACCTCGCCTCCAGTTCTTTCACTATGTTGCCATCCTGTGAGAATATGCATCCTAAGTACTTCAAACCGTCCACCTGTTCTAACTTTGTTCCTCCTATTTGGCACTCAATCCGTTTATATCTCTTTCCCACTGACATTACTTTCGTTTTGGAGATGCTAATCTTCATACCATAGTCCTTACATTTCGGATGTAGCTCTGAAATATTACTTTGCAAACTTCCAATCGAATCTGCCATCACAACTAAGTCATCCGCATATGCGAGATTGCTTATTTTGTGTTCACATATCTTAATCTCCATGAACCATGGACCTTGCCGTTGGTGGGGAGGCTTGCGTGCCTCAGCGATACAGATAGCCGTACCGTAGGTGCAACCACAACGGAGGGGTATCTGTTGAGAGGCCAGACAAACGTGTGGTTCCTGAAGAGGGGCAGCAGCCCTTTCAGTACTTGCAGGGGCAACAGTCTGGATGATTGATCTGGCCTTGTAACACTAACCAAAAGGGCCTTGCTGTGCTGGTACTGCGAACGGTTGAAAGCAAGGGGAAACTACGACCTTAATTTTTCCCGAGGGCATGCAGCTCTACTGTATGGATAATGATGATGGCGTCCTCTTGGGTAAAATGTTCCGGAGGTAAAATAGTCTCCCATTCGTATCTCCGGGCGGGGACTACTCAAGAGGACGTCGTTATCAGGAGAAAGAAAACTGGCGTTCTACGTATCGGAGCGTGGAATGTCAGATCCCCTAATCAGGCAGGTAGGTTAGAAAATTTAAAAAGGGAAATGGATAGGTTAAAGGTTGATATAGTGGGAATTAGTAAAGTTCGGTGGCAGGAGGAAAGAGACTTTTGGTCAAGCGAATACAGGGTTATAAATACTAAGTCAAACAGGGGTAATGCAGGAGTAGGTTTAATAATGAATAAAGAAATAGGAGTTCGGGTAAGCTACTACAAACAGCATAGTGAACGCATTATTGTGGCCAAGATAGACACGAAGCCTACGCCTACTACAGTAGTACAAGTTTATATGCCAACTAGCTCTGCGGATGACGAAGAAATTGAAGAAATGTATGATGAAATAAAAGAAATTTTTCAGATAGTGAAGGGAGACGAAAATTTAATAGTCATGAGTGACTGGAATTCGGTAGTAGGAAAAGGGAGAGAAGGAAACGTAGTAGGTGAATATGGATTGAGGGGAAGAAATGTAAGAGGGAGCCGCCTGGTAGAATTTTGCACAGAGCACAACTTAATCATAGCTAACACTTGGTTCAAGAATCATAAAAGAAGGTTGTATACATGGAAGAAGCCTGGAGATACTGACAGGTTTCAAATAGATTATATGATGGTAAGACAGAGATTTAGGAACCAGGTTTTAAATTGTAAGACGTTTCCAGGGGCAGATGTGGACTCTGACCACAATCTATTGGTTATGAACTGTAGATTAAAACTGAGGAAACTGCAAAAAGGTGGGAATTTAAGGAGATGGGACCTGGATAAACTGACTAAACCAGAGGCTGTACAGAGTTTCAGGGAGAGCATAAGGGAACAATTGACAGGAATGGGGGAAAGAAATACAGTAGAAGAAGAATGGGTAGCTTTGAGGGATGAAGTAGTGAAAGCAGCAGAGGATCAAGTAGGTAAAAAGATGAGGGCTAGTAGAAATCCTTGGATAACAGAAGATATATTGAATTTAATGGATGAAAGGAGAAAATACAAAAATGCAGTAAATGAAAAAGCAATACAAACGTCTCAAAAATGAGATCGACAGGAAGTGCAAAATGGCTAAGCAGGGATGGCTAGAGGACAAATGTAAGGATGTAGAGGCTTATCTCACTAGGGGTAAGATAGATACTGCCTACAGGAAAATTAAAGAGACCTTTGGAGAAAAGAGAACCACTTGTATGAATATCAAGAGTTCAGATGGAAACCCAGTTCTAAGCAAAGAAGGGAATGCAGAAAGGTGGAAGGAGTATATAGAGGATCTATACAAGGGCGGTGTAATTGAGGACAATATTATGGAAATGGAAGAGGATGAAGATGAAATGGGAGATATGATACTGCGTGAAGAGTTTGACAGAGCACTGAAATATCTGAGTCGAAACAAGGCCCATGGAGTAGACAACATTCCATTAGAACTACTGACGGCCTTGGGAGAGACAGTCCTGGCAAAACTCTACCATCTGGTGAGCAAGATGTATGAGACAGACGAAATACCCTCGGACATCAAGAAGAATATAATAATTCCAATCCCAAAGAAAGCAGGTGTTGGCAGATGTGAAAATTACCGAACTATCAGTTTAATAAGTCACATCTGCAAAATACTAACGCGTATTCTTTACAGACCAATGGAAAAACTAGTAGAAGCCGACCTCTGGGAAGATCAGTTTGAATTCTGTAGAAATATTGGAACACGTGAGGCAATACTGACCCTACGACATATCTTGGAAGCTAGATTAAGGAAAGGCAAACCTACATTTCTAGCATTTGTAGACTTAGAGAAAGCTTTTGACAATGTTGACTGGAATACTCTCTTTCAGACTTTGAAGGTGGCAGGGGTAAAACACAGGGAACGAAAGGCTGTTTACAACCTGTACAGCAACCAAATGGCAGTTATAAGAATTGAGGGGCATGAAAGGGAAGCAGTGGTTGGGAAGGGAGTGAGACAGTGTTGTAGCCTCTCCCCGATGTTATTCAATCTGTATATTGAGCAAGCAGTGAAGGAAACAAAAGAAAAATTCGGAGTAGGTATTAAAATCCATGGAGAAGAAATAAAAACCTTGAGGTCCGCCGATGACATTGTAATTCTGTCAAAGACAGCAAAGGACTTGGAAGAGCAGTTGAACGGAATGGACAGTGTCTTGAAGGGAGGACATAAGATGAACATCAACAAAAGCAAAACGAGGATAATGGAATGTAGTCGAATTAAGTCGGGCGATGCTGAGGGAATTACATTAGGAAATGAGACACTTAAAGTAGTAAAGGAGTTATGCTATTTGGGGAGCAAAATAACTGATGATGGTCGAAGTAGAGAGGATATAAAATGTAGACTGGCAATGGCAAGGAAAGCGTTTCTGAAGAAGAGAAATTTGGTAACATCGAACATAGATTTAAGTGTCAGGAAGTCATTTCTGAAAGTATTTGTATGGAGTGTAGCCATGTATGGAAGTGAAACACGGACAATAAATAGTTTGGACAAGAAGAGAATAGAAGCTTTCGAAATGTGGTGCTACAGAAGAATGCTGAAGATTAGATGGGTAGATCACATAACTAATGAGGAGATATTGAATAGGATTGGGGAGAAGAGAAGTTTGTGGCACAACTTGACTAGAAGAAGGGATCGATTGGTAGGACATGTCCTGAGGCATCAAGAGATCACCAATTTAGTACTGGAGGGCAGCGTGGAGAGTAAAAATCGTAGAGGGAGACCAAGAGGTGAATACACTAAGCAGATTCAGAAGGATGTAGGCTGCAGTAGGTACTGGGAGATGAAGAAGCTTGCACAGGATAGATTAGCATGGAGAGCTGCATCAAACCAGTCTCAGGAATGAAGACCACAACAACAACAACATCTTCATCTCACCCAGCCAGTCTATTGTTTTCAACATATGATCCATAAATAGTATGGACAACAGTGGAGACAGGCTGCAGCCTTTTCTTACCCCTGAAACTACTCTGAACCATTAACTCAATTTACGCGCTATTTCAGCCAAATAGTGTATACCATGCCAAGTAGCTAGGGAATAAGAGAAGATTGGTTGATTGTTTTGGGGAAGGAGACCAGACAGCGAGGTCATCGGTCAATAAGAGAAGACATAGAAAATGTATGAGACTGGTGTTTTGCAGTCGAGAGAGATTTAGAATAGATTCTCAGATTCACAGCTCGCTCCGACAGTCGCTACTGCTGCCACCGACACAAGGTAATCACACGCTCTCGCACTATGCCCACAAGTGAGATTCAAGATACTCAATTGGCACTCAGAACTGCGGTCGTCTCTATCTCTCCTAATTTTCTCACATTCATCCATGACCTGTAGTTAAACACATTCACGAGTGTCGGGCTTAATTGAAGCAGAAATGCGACATGTCCGATCCAACGAAAAGGACTGATCAGCCACGGTACAGTTATGAATTGTTTTAATTGTGTACTTCTTTTTCATTGCTCTTTACCGACCCCATTGAATTTTGGGTATTTTCATTATGCATTTTAGCATAATTGAGATCTCTGGTCCCAATTTTATTTAATTTTTTTGTATTTTTATCGACACCCAGACATTGTCATCAACCATCTTACCATTAAAGAACCTTATAATAGCCAGAATGAGATTTTCACTCTGCAGCGGTGTGTGCGCTGATATGAAACTTCCTGGAAGATTAAAACTGTGTGCCGGACCGAGAAGGTAAAGGTCCCGAGTTCGAATCTCGGTCCGGCACACAGTTTTAATCTGCCAGGAAGTTTCAACCTTATAATAGTTAGGAATTTCGCTTCACAGTTGTCAACAGCCAGTATCAATATTTTACCATCCCGTACATAATTTTGCTAACATTGCTATGTCATGAAGTCATACTTGGAGTAAAAATAATCCTTAATAACGAAAATCAAAGATTTTCAATTTTTTGCTGACATGAAGTTACTCCTGAACCTATACACTAATTTCTGTTAGTGGCAATGTTTCCTTTAGAGTGGCTGTAGTGGAACTGACATTGAGATCATTGTCTGATTACATCACTGTCCATACTGCTGCACTCTTCTGAAATCTGCATGTGTCAGATGGTATCTTCCTACCTTGCAGGCCGTAGGTTCAACACCAGATTCCTAAAACACTCACAGAGCATCCTTGTGCAACTATGAAAGGACGATACATCAGAATCTGTCTCACACGTGTTAGAACATGCACAACAAAGATCGTTGGTTGGATTCTTTCTGTAAAACAGAACATTCCAATATAGTGTGTAGTATTGTGAAATTTATGGGTGATTTTACTCCCTCAAGATCGATCTTACCTTTTTCCATCAGGTATCCTCTTCTTGCAGACGAGTCATGTTCCTACACATGTCTAAAAAATATTATTGGTACTTTATCTCTTTCATTAACATAATTCTGAGCTCTGACGCTTGTTTTTCCAATTCCTTGAATCAGGTACCCTTGCGGTAAGCGAGACAATTCACTGGCTAGAACATTATCTTTGCCTTTCATATTAATTATTTCAAAATCATCTGATTGTAAGAAGACAGTCCATTGTGCCAACCAGTTTTGTAACAGTTTGCACAGTAGTAAGAAACCTAAGGACTGATGGTCACAGTTACACCCAAACACGTTTTTCAAATAAATAATAATTGAATTTCTTGAATGCCCAGATAATGGCTACTGCTTCAAGTTCAGTTGCAGAATAAACTCTCTCGCATTGCGACAGTGTTCTGCGGGCAAAACTAATAACTCTAACATCTTCCATGCCCCCGCCTTCAGGGAGGTGGAACAAGCACACTCCCAGTCCAGATGATGACGCATCAGATGCCACACATAAATCTTGTGTCATATCATGGTGCCTCAAGATTCCTGCGAGGAACAGTGCATGTTTTATATCCTCAAAATCCTTCTGGCACTATCGTGACAAAACCATTGTTTGTTATTTATCAGTAACACAAGCAGGACATCACTGTTTAACAGCTGGTCTGGGACGAACTTTCGGAAAAATGAGCATATTCCCAAAAAACCCTTAAGTCGTTTTCTCGTACGTGGGATTGGAAAGTTCCTAATTGAAATTAGTTTATATGGATTGTTCAAATGTGTGTGTTCAGATGTGTGTGAATTTCTAAGGGACCAAACTGCTGAGGTCATTGGTCCCTAGACTTACACACTACTTAAACTAACTTATGCTAAGGACAACACACACACTCATGCCCGAGGGAGGGCTCAAACCTCTGACGGGAGGGGCTGCGCAGTCAGTGACATGGCGCCTCTAACCGTGCAGCCCCTCCACGTGGCTTATATGGATTAGGTGTTACTCCCTCCAGCGAGATAACGTGTCCAAGAAATTTTATTGCACCCTTTACAAATTTTTATTTTGCTAAATTAGCTGAAACACATACAGATGAAAATTTTTCCAGATTACCTTCGAGCAATTCTACATGTTCTAGCTAGATAGATGTACCTACTAAGGTATCATCTACATACACTGTGATAGAGTCGAATAGATCTGGGCTGAGCACCTTGTTGACAGCAGTTAAGGTATAAAGAAACCAGCACTCACATTCGAGCCAAATGGTAGAACAAAGTATTGATAGAACCTATGAGTGAAAATAAAGGCAGTATACTTGCTACTTTCTTTTGTCAGGGGTATTTGCCAACAGCAATTTTGGAAGTCCAAGAAATTTTATTTCACCCCCTACAAATTTTGATTTTGCTAAATTAGCTATGACACCTACAGATGAAAATTTTCCCAGACTACTTTCCAGCAATTCTACTTGTTTTGGCCAGGTAGACGTACCTATTAAGATATCATCTACATACACTGTGATACAGTCAAGTAGACCTGGGCTAAGCACCTTGCTGGGAGCAGTTAAGGTATAAAGAAACCAGCACTCTCATTCAAGCCAAATAGTATAAAACAGTATTGATAGAACCTACAAGTGAAAATAAAGGCAGTGTACTTCCTACTTTCTTTTGCCAGAGGTGTTTGCCAATAGCACCCTCGGAGGTCTATACTAGACGTGCACTGAGCCCCACGGAATTTCGTAAATTGTTCTTCTAGATTGTCCAGCCGTGTCTGTACCAGCATTATGATTTTATTAATCTCCCGTTCATCGAGCACATACCATTCCATATCCCTTGGTTACAGCTAGCAGCGGACTGCTGTATAGAGATAATAATGTCTCTGCAACATTCAGTGCTAACATGTGTTTAATCTCTTTGCCTACTGCCTCCCATTTTGTCAACTGAATTGAGCCCATGCTCTTACAATATGTTTTATGGAGTTTTCCCTCCATGTGATTTGGATACATTTTGATTACTCCTGCTTTCTTATCGAACACCTGTTTGTACTTCAAAGTAGTTCCATTAACTCGCTCTTCTGTTGATGCGAAATTTCGGGACATTCGGATACCTTGTCATCTCCTGACAAAGTGTACAGGTGCCTCATCAAGATAGGTAGCTTTACTTTTACGCATATGTATACTACAATAGAATTTCGCATGTATTCCCTTTACTTTTATCAGATCCACAGTACATTCATGCCCGTTAACATCTAAATGGCATTTCTCTCTATGTGGGTATTCTTAGCATTCTTTCCTTGCAAAAACTCGAATCCGAATATGCAGTTTCCAATTAATCCTTCACTTAGTAAGAAAATGCACTCGAAAATCATCTCTTGCAACTGAACCTCAGCTACAGTTTGAATTTTAATGAGCTTTGATTTCCCTTCTATTGCTCCCACCATGCTACAATTCTGTGCTGGATACATATGCAACATTTTAATTTCATTAATTTCTTCAAACAAACAGAGTGAAATCACGTTCACGATCACTCCTATGACAAGCAAAATGGTTGTGGGTATATTCTCTACTATAACTTTAATGCTAGCTTGTACAATCCCTTCTGACTTCACTGAACACTCATATTTGTTTTTCAACTCTTCTCTAATGATATTTGTTTTCCAACTCTTCTCTAATATTGGCGTCATTATTTTACCTTCACAGGTTACTTCTCAGGTGCGGAGGGCCCCACTCCCTTCCATGGTCAGCATCGGAGGGTGTAATATGACCAATTCTAGTTTAACGTATTTGTAGCCACCGAATGCATATTATCGGTAACCTCGATTACATTCACTGCTGGATTTGGATTTTTCCATTCCAACTCCCCATGCAGATTCAGGACCAGATCCAATTGCTGGTAAGTGTTTCTCTCCTGATTAAATTGTGGCTGGTTTCACTGGTGGTATTACCAACGAGTATTCTGAAAATTCATGTTCATACTGTACTGTAAGTGGTCCCCACTGACTTCTATTGGTCTGGTCATTCCAGTTGCCGTTAACCGTGGTTCGAATAACCAGGGTGATACCTACTATCGTTGATACGTCTCCTTTTATCATTCGGAGAGCTGCCGCCAACAGGACCACATACAGCCATCGGTGCAGCCTGCTGTGTGTCAACAAGAATTGGGACGCGTGTCAGGTGCTCGTCCGTGATTGTTGCAGTTATACTGCTGCCGGGTGGGCGTAGCCTGACCTCCGCCCTCACTATTACGATACTCACTTTGGTTATTATTGTTAATACTAGCCTTCAGTCTTCGATTATAAGGTCAATAGAATCGTGGACCAACAAAAAGTATCTAGGTTTGCTTCTGGGACCTGTACCAGTTGCCGGCCGAAGTGGCCGTGCGGTTAAAGGCGCTGCAGTCTGGAACCGCAAGACCGCTACGGTCGCAGGTTCGAATCCTGCCTCGGGCATGGATGTTTGTGATGTCCTTAGGTTAGTTAGGTTTAACTAGTTCTACGTTCTAGGGGACTAATGACCTCAGCAGTTGAGTCCCATAGTGCTCAGAGCCATTTGATCCTGTACCAGTTTTTCTCTAATGTGTAATAGTGGTTCACTGAGAGGCTAAGCGCCATGGGTTCATCCCGGGAAAGAGTCTTTTTATATACTTCTCGAAATATTTTCTTAACGTTTCCTGCCTGATGTTGTATGGCTCTGGACTAGACACTATTTTTCTTAATCTTTCCTGCACACAGTGCGACCAGTATTTCGCAAGAAATGCATTTTTAAATTGTAGTAATGTGTGACAGCTCTCTGCCGTCTCGGATGCCCAGAGCGCGCCCACATCTTTTATAAAACCTAATACATACTGGATCTTTTGTTTTCCAAACCAAGATTTAGTCAACACGCTTCTTCTACAAGGTTTCACTAAAATAATTGGATGAACAGATTTCTTTTCTGGGATGAACATCTTGAATTGTTGGTCTTTTTAGAAGACCTTCTTCTAGTATAAGTGACGAAAATGTGCTGTCTGCCCCCACTTTTCATGTAACAGAACTTTGTGGTACCTTATTTGTGCTAGCTTTTGTCCTTTGTGCACACACATTTGTGTGAGAAACTGAACTACGACATTCTTCACTATTCTTACCTGTATAGTAACTATCCTTCCTTGCTTGCTCCTTAGTTATTCAATTCTTCTTCTAATTTCCCAAATTGTGTTAGTATTTGTGTTTGCACATGATCGTTTCACTTAAGTAGATCCTGTGTTAAGTGTTCTTTGTATCTGGCCTATCTCAATTTGTATCTTTAATTCTTACGTATTCTGCTATGTGTACACTGCGGTAATCGTTTGCTCAACTTCCGTCTGTGGCTGTCTCTAACCTACCATCAATTAAAGTCTCTTTCTCTCGTAAAAAAAAATCATCAACTTGTTTTTCATGTTTGATTTGCTGCGTCATCTACTTGTTTGACTATCTCTTCAACCGTGGACTGTAGTGTTACATGCTCTGACCGCATTGTATCAAAATCATTTGTCACTTTTCTAATCTGTTCTGACATGCCTTTCATTGTAGTTTTCAGTGTTGAAATGTCATTAGTTATTCTTGTAAGTCGCCGCGAATCACTTCGGTGATGTTATTCGCAGTCTCTGTTTTCATAGTGTTCTGTAGCTGAGAAAGATTACTAACATCGTTACTCGAGGCCTCTAATTTTGTTGAAGTGTTGTCCTTTCTTGATTGTTTTTGTCAAATATTTTATCCAGTTTTTTATTGTTTTCATCAAGTTTTACATTGACTAATGCTTCTGTCCTTCGATATATTTGTACAAAGGGTCAGGTGTAGGGTATGCTACTTCGTAACTAGTATTGCTCACCGGGTGGGACGTTGCGCCACTTTGTGGCACATTGGTACCTCTACCTTGAACATTTTCAACATTACTCTCGGGTATAGTATTTAAAGTGTTGTCTTCCCCTGATCTTTCCATGGTTGTTGTTTCAGACTTAAGTTTTAACAACATTCTCTTTCTTATTCCTCTTCTGTTCGCTACGTAAACGTCATCCGCTGTGGCCGAGCGGTTCTAGGCGCTTCAGTCCGGAACCGCGCTGCTGCTATGGTTGCAGATTCGAATCCTGCCTCGGGCATGGATGTGTGTGATGTCCTTAGGTCAGTTAGGTTTCAGTAGTTCTAAGTCCAGGGGACTGTTGACCTCAGATGTTAAGTCCCATAGGGCTTAGAGTTCACAGATGACGCTTGGCTGTAACTTACCTCCATGCTTACCTCTGCTACTGAAAACTATTTCTTTGCAAAACAGTTGCGTCACACTGAACATCTTTGCGCGCTACTGCAAGAATGCTTCCGCCATCTTTTGAAACATTTACGTAACGACAAATATACGCAATAAACTGAAAGTACTAGAAAAGAAACCAAACTCGATGCATAGCACAGAATGGGTCTCGTAAAAAATCAATTCTACACCCACATTTAACATTAACAAGTGCTACGAATGCGTAATGATGTTCTTTACCTGATGTGCTGTTTTGCTGCCGCCGGGAAGATGTTTCAGAATTGGCGTTTTTCCGCATTTTTTCTCTTCTGGTTTTACTGTCTCAGAATTTTGGAAAATATTTCTTCATAACTGTAGTTTACTCGGCGTCATGCGCTCAGTTGCTTATAATACGAAATATACTTTTATGTAGCAGTAGTATTGTTGCTTTGTACATTTTATATAACAAATATGATAACTGTGTATAAATTTTCGTCGTGTAAACAGTCGGCGGTGTAAAATCTCCTTATGTGTGACTTGCGTTAACTGATACGGATAGAAAAATTGTTGACTGCTTGGTGAGAGAAAAATAACGTAATAATTTTGGAAATCAAATACGCTCTTCATTTGAGAGTGGTTGTCGATGGAATCGTTACTCGCAACACACAAACTGGATTTACATTGGCAAGAAAGGTAGAAACGAGTTATTTCCTATTGCCATATTTCATGATTATGGTTAGTTTTACGACCTAGAAAAAAATACCTGTCTCGCTTTAGATCGATATGCAGGAGGCAGAGGGTTTCTATGATGAGCTGATCTGGAGAAAACTATTATTCCTTAATGTTCAGTCCGTGGAAACGTAAATTTAAAGACTACAAGCTCCTGAAAAGGGTGAAAATTATACTCCCTTAATTTTTACGTACCGCGCAAGCGGCCGTTTTAGCACAGTCGGTTTTCACTTATCTCCTTTTACATCCTCGAAGAACAGCTAAACTGCTTCGTCTTCTCTAAGTAAAAGGTGCCACAGGACAATAATAATTGTATACGCCGATTTCTTCCCATCAATGGTTATTATTAAGTAACTACCGGACATACTCCCATCTGCCAGCTCTATTCAGCACTAAAAAGTAAAGATACTAGAATGTGACAGATCAACCTTAACATATTTACAGTTTTTATAGAGATCGTAATATTTCATCTGGCATCGAAATTATTTATTGTAACTCTTGAAATGCTACCGCATGCTCTAAGCCAAAATCACAATAATCAGCTGTTAGCCGTATGTGCTTTTCTGCCTGCACTTCATTAGTTGGCTAGTGAACAACGCTAACCATTCCTATCCTGTATCGTTATTGGTGACGAGAAATGTTGTCTTTATGCTAACACAAGGAACAGAAAGTAATGGTTGAGCCCAAACAAAGCTGAACTCCCCACATAAAGAAGTGCGCGCATCCACAAAAAATGTAATTACGGTCGTGTGGTGTACTGCGTATTTGCGTAGTGCTTCCAAGAGGTGTAACCATCAGTGCTGATATTTACTGACAACAACTGAGACGTCTTCGTCATGCAGTTCCCGTTTTATTTACCTACATGTCAATGTTGCACTCCCCCTTACCGTGATCACGGTGTAGGAGGGCGCGAAACAGACGGGGTGAAAAAGCATAAACACATTTTGCTGCTTCGGATTACGTTCGAATTTCGTGGAATGATTTTGAACTGTCCCTAATGGTTCCCACTTGCACACAACGCTGAGTGTGGCGGTTTTGATCTCCATCGCAGAGGCGTCAAAGTAAGGGGAGAAATGTGGGTGAGAGGGGCTGTGACGGCCTTTCCATCGTGTGCGAAGTCCACGGTAGCGTTGGACAGAATTGTGGCGAAAATTGGTGCCAATATGACATCATAGACCCACCTTACAGGTCACATGAACTTCTGATCTGAGGCGTATTTTTTGCATGTGTTGACATCTTACTGTTTGAAGCTTCACCAAGACCGAGGATGACACAGCACGACGCCACGCTTTTGCGCCATTACAGAGGAAGGTTGTAGGCAACTTTGAGCCCAATTTCAAACTTATGCGTCGCAATGGGAGACAATTATGGTGTTTCGAAGAAACGATCCTTTGATTGTGTTCTGCAGTCTATAACTTCAATCGTTCTACATCCCTGAAAATTTCCTTCTTGGTGGAATCAATGGAACATGATGAATGAAGGAATGAAATCAAGACACTATTTTGGAACGAATATTTTATTTACTTACCACAGTGAGTAAGCTCGCTCTTAGCAATTCTATTTTGAACTGACTGTTGCTAAAGTTTTGGCTGTATGACATTCAGGGAGTGACTTCCAACAACGCATGATTGGGTAGAGAACAAACTGTACTTGCTTACTTTTAAGATTTTAACTTGTTTTGGTAGACGACACTACCAAACGTTTATTAGTAACACTGCAGCGGTCGATTTGTGACGTCATCCGATCGATACCAAACACAAAGGCCCACAACTTGTCTGGTTTCAATCCTTCTTCATTCTTGTTTGTTTTTGTGGTTTTAGTTTCTAGACGCTGCCATCAGCGTGTACCGTTTAAAACTTCAGCTAATCAGTTCTGAAGACTTTTTTTCACGGATCGAGCATTCACTGGTGGTGTTTCTGAACCAGTGACAATCTCTTTGCCCTGTGACATGTAGTGAGCAGAGGAACGCGTAATTGGCGTTGGCAACTGCACCCCACACCAAAGACAAGACACATCTGGATTGCACGGCTGTTCACTTGTTGTTGCTGGCAGTACTTCACTGAGGACTGAAACCCTACAGAGTCACACACCTGCCATCTGTTACAGTACGCAACAGTCGACGGTGACTCCAGCCAAATACACGATGTGGGCTACGGGAATTTTTTCACGAACTGACACCTTCACGGCATATCATTTGACATGGTGTCACGTAAAAAACGCGGTTACTGCGTGTGCTAGCTACCGTAGTATCTGGACTGTCTCTCCGCAGTGCCGTATGACTGTTGGCCGCACGTGCCGTATGATTGTTCGCCTGCCTGGGTTTTTCAACGAAACAATAAACGCACGACGATACTGCAGTGATGTTCTGTACCCATTCATATGAGAACTTGAGTTAAGTGAAATACTGAACGGTTATTTTCAAAAAGATGGTGCAACCGCCCATACAGCTCGCGTTTCAATGTCACTGCTTGCTGATGTTTTTGGTAATCACATAATTTCACAGGGACCTCCACGATCGCCTGGCCTAACACCCCCTGACTGTTTCTTCTGGGTTGCAGCGAAAGCAACTGTCTATAAATCCATCGATGAACTGAAAACTGCAATATCCACTTTCACTGCTTCTGTTACAGAAGAAATGTTACAGCTTGTGTTTGGAAACATGATTAGACGAATTCAATTATGTAGTCAACAACAGGAACTTTCAACATTTAATGTGAAAATTCGTAAGTGAAAATGAATATTCAATAAATTAATAACTTGTATTTCACTGAGTTTCATTTCGATATATTCACTGCAGCATATGACACGCGCAGCTAACAATCATATGGCAGAGTCAAAGATGATGAAAATGATGATGAGGAACACACCACACCTAGTCCCCTGCCGGGAATCGAACCCGGGCCCCCTGCGTGGTAGGCGGTAACGCTACAGCTAGCACTGCGGAGAGACTTTTTGAACACTCCGTATGTGACCACCTCAAATTGAATTGCTAAGATGCGTCTTTGCTTCACTGAGCTCACAGTAGTGTACAGTAGTAATAAACGGAGAAAGACCTAGACCTAACCATGAAGTTTTTCGCGACGGGTTTGTTGCATTAAGTTATTTTGGCGCACTTGTTACATTAATTCTGTTTGGAAATCCAGTCTTTCGACAATGTCCACCAAACCATCTAACACTAGCCAACCATCCGTGGCCGAATAATTGCAAGAGGATACAGTCGACTGAATACTTGATCTGGAATGTTCTCATGCCTTTTAACAACCAGATCCGGACTTCATACCATTTATTAAAATTCTCAAAATCGTGAGAGTTCAGTGACGCTGATTTTCTCATTGACAGTGTAGAAAAGAGACGTGCACCATATTTAAAGGAAAATTTGTACGAGGATAGGAATATCTTCCGCAAGTTCGTAAGTTAAAATTTCTGGCAGAGGAAAGGGAATTGCAAGCTAAAATTGCAATCGTTTAAACATTACGAAAAATACAATTAACAGAAAGACCACCTTTCAGAGAAATACTGCAAACAGTTCCTCCTGATTTACAGCACACGTTGCAGATCTTCTGTACAGCTAACTTTCAACGCTCTTCTCCAAAATTAACTCCGAAATTTCTGGGTAAATTGCGAACAACCTGTACACCATATTTCAGAACTTGTTACCCTTGATTTTTCATTATTTTCGCTGCGCTTAATTACTTAAAACTGACAGGAAATATGTTTCATTCGCTTTGAAGTAACACTTGATCTAACGTCTGGTAATGCAGAGCGCTTCCACAGTGTTTCGTAACGCCTTATATACGTTGCAAGCTTCCTCCCACTCTGCGTCCTGTATTTCATTGACATTAGCTTACGAAAATTTAATTAACTGTAGTCGGAAATTATTTACTAGCAGAGATAGCACTCAGATGCAAGTACACACGGAAAGGTTAAGAACTGCGACATGGACCGAGTACCAACACCATGACACTGTTTCGGATTTAATAATGTTTCATCGTCGTTCACAGCAATTTAACAGATGGCAATATATACTGCGTTTATATTCGGTCATTAAGATAAAGCAAAGTGCGTAAATAGAGTCACTGCGTATCTGACAAACATTGCAACACTAATAGTTTGTATCGCACTGGTTAGTGCCATTCTGGAAATTTCCCCATTACACATAACTAAATATTAGATTAAGCATCATCCAGAACAGTTATTCTTCCCAATTATTCTCATACGATTGTGCAATGAAACAGTCAGCGAAAGAGGTAGAGTGTGAGCAGATGTTACCCATCGATTTCCACTGACGGCAACGTGTGTGTGTTCATTATGTTATTGACATTTTATTTATAGTGTACTTAAGCTAATAAGGCAATATTAACACCTTTCTTTCTCTATGCCTCCTCAGAGTCCTAATTTCTCTTATCTCACATTTCAGGTCCTAACGCGAAACGTACGTTGGCGGGAATAGAATGGTTCTGCAGTCAAGATTCAAATTCTCTAAATATTCTGTAGAGTGGTCGTCGAACGTTACGTCGCCTTCCATTTGACTTCCCTAAGAATCTCAGTAATACTTGCGTGATGATCAAATGTACCGGTAATAAACCTAGCTGGCCGTCTCTAAATTTCTTCCTTTAATCCTACCTGGTGGGGATCCAAAACACTCTAGCATTACTCAAGAATGGGTCGCACTAGTGCTCTATACGAGGTTTCTTTTACAGATGAACCACATTTTCCTAAAATTCTTCCGAAAAACCAAACTCGACCGTTCGCCTTCCCTAATACAATCCTTATCTCTCGTTCCACTTCGTATAGCTTTGCAACGTTACGCCTAGATATTTAATCGACGTGGCTATGTAAAGTACTCCACTACCACTGTTGTATCCAAACATTACGGGTTTCTTTTTCCTACTCACCTGCGTTAACTTACTTTTTTCTACACTTAGAGCTAGCTACCATTCAGCTAGAAATTTTGTATCCTCCTATAGTCACTCAACGACAACATCTCTCCATACGGCACAGTGTCATCAGCAAACAGCCATAAACTGCTGCTCCCTCTGACCGTCAGATCATTTATGTCCAGGGTGCCCAGGCGATAGGTATCTAAAAACATTTGTTTAAATTTCACTCAAACATTTTTATGCGTGTTTTACGGTTCAGTGTGTGACACCGTTTCTAGCTCGAAGATATCGAAACGATGCTCAACTTATCGCTCCATGTTCGTAGCCATGGCTGGTGTTATGTCCACTACTTCGGCGTAGATCCGTTATCTTAAATCTACCAGATCCCGAATCCTCGTTCTGTAAACAATGTACTTGAAACCCGCCTCCCCCCCCCCTCCCCCCTTGCACTAAATCCAGTGAAACCAGATCGGGAGACCGAGGGGACCCGGCAGTGGGACGCTCCTATGCCAATTCAACGCTTAGGAAACATCGATGCAGAAATATGGTAACAAGTAACGTTTTCTCCGTGAGATTGATCACAGAACGTCGAGAAAACGTTTGACGACGCAGCTTTGTCTGTGCTGGGGAAAGCTTTGAACTTCGCACCGACGCCTAAGAGTTTGCCAGTCGTTGATTTTATTAGTTCCATCGAACAGGCTGTTTATAAACTACCTTCCGAGGCTGCGGAAGAGGTTAGAAGGGAAGCTTGTCGTGTGTTGACCGTCCACCCAAGTGTAACATTACAGCAGCTGAGGCGGCTGCTTTACGTTCACTCAGAATGGATCCTGATATTGTTATTTTACCTGCGGAGAAGGGAAACGCCACCGTTTTGTTGAACAAGCACGATTACATTCAAAAGATGCAGTGTCTACGTTCTGATTCGGCGTATCGCAAAATCGGTGCTGACCCTACTAAGAGTGTTGAGAGAAAGACCTCCTGAAGAAAAGTTCTCTGTCACAGGAGACTGTCAAGAGTCTTAATTCTTACTGTGCTGTACCACCATATATTATATGGCCTCCCTAAGGTCCATAAAGAGGCTGTCCCGTTGAGGCCTATTGTTTCTAATATTGGTGCTCCAACATATCGTGTAGCTAATCATCTTGCTAGTTTGTTGAGCCCACTAGTAGGTACGTGTGAACACCACCTTAAGAACTCTGCAAATTTCTTTCGTCGATTGCAGGGATTGCGTTTGAATGACTGATATTTTAGTCAGTTTTGATGTTGTTTCTCTTTTCACTCGCGTTCCTCTCTCTGATTCGTTGCAGCTAATTGAGGTTAAGTTTGGTGTCGAGTTAACAAATTTGTTTCGACATGTGCGGACTTCCACTTACTTTTTATTCAATGGTCAGTACTACGAACAGACTGATGGAGTTGCAATGGGAAGCCCGTTGTCACCTATTGTGGCCAATTTGTTTATGGAGGACTTTGAGGATCGTGGATTGGAGTAATCGACCTTGAAACCTGCGTGTTTTTTTCAGATATGTAGACAATACTTTTGTCATTTGGCCTCATGGTAGTGAGAATTTAAACCGATTTTTGCAACACCTGAATTCAATCCACCCAAATATTCAGTTCACTATGGAGGTGGAATAGAATGGATGCCTTCCCTTCCTAAATGTGTTGGTCAAAAGGAAGACATTCTGTTTATAGGAAGCCCACCCACACTGACTTGTATCTGCGAGCTGATAGTTGTCACCATCCAGCTCAGCGTGAAGGAGTACTTTGTACCTTGGTTCACAGGGCCCACGTTATCTCAGACCCTGAAAGTTTAGCAGCTGGGCTATCACATCTCGAAGTCACCTTTCGTCGGAATGGTTATAGTGAGAGGCAGATCAAACGTGCGTTGCACTATCAGCCTTCTGTGCAACGGGTGAGTGACGATAGTAACGAAGTGGCACCTAAGTCTACGGCCTTTTTGCATTACGCAGGAAGCATTTCCAACAGGGTTGGCCGTATTTTGCGGAAATATGATGTGGAATGTGTTTTACGACCACCTTCTAGGATTAAGGCCCTGTTGGCGTCCGTAAAAGATGATCTTGGTTTGCGTAAGGCTGGAGTCTATCGCATTCCGTGCAGTTGTGGCATGTCATATATTGGTCAGACAATCAGGACTGTGGAAGACCGGTGTATTGAACATAAGCGTCACATACCGGTCATCCAATGGAACACAACAACACGGAGATTCTGGCTTGCACGTCCAGCTATTGGGATAGTGTTATTAAGGAAGCTGTTGAAATCAAACTATCAAGCAACCTTATTAACAGAGATGGTGGATTTTGTTTAAATGCTGCTTGGAATCCGGCTCTGTCTCTCATCAAAAAACATAGGGACAGAATTAGTGCTACCTCACCTGTTGATTAATAGTCACTATCGATATTTCTGATGTTGGTTATCTTTGCTTGTGTTGACACTTGTTCTGTGTCTGGTATCTTCCTTGTTTCTCCTCTGTGAACTGAGGTATTAAATTTCCTTGCACATTTCTTCCTCCTTGCAGTTGTGCCTTGAGAATGGCAGGGTGTGCTCCTGTCGAAATATCGGCGGTGTTCGACGACGTCACCCGGCAGCAAACCTGTAAGTTATTTGAGCATTCAATTCGCCGGGAAAAGTTAAGGTCTCGCAGTATGGGAACAATTTAACAATCCCATGATGGTGGGGGTGGGGGGATGGAGGACAACCATCCTTCTGGTAAATAATGTCTGGAGGCATCTGTGGAACTGCGTAGTTCGCCAACGTGTCAAGACAGGTGTACCCTGTCACTGGCGTGCAGGCACCGTGCGATTCAGTGCTGTTCATGAAATGGTGAGGATCACATCCTGAAGAGTCTCTACATGGAACACGTCGAACTCTGCACTCTCAACTTCGACATTCGAAAGCGCGCTCCGTGTACTGACTGCTTAAGCCTTAAGGAGTTCCTCTGCAGCGGCGTTCCATTCCTCGACCAGGGAGGCTAACAGCTGCTGAGTAAGGAAGTAGAGGCACACAGCAGTCACTCGAAATTACATTACTTTTTATTATTCTTGCAGATGTGGATTTCGGCTATCAGTAGCCATCTTCTGTGCATTTGAGCTGCAATTCAACATACTCGCGGCAGTAGGTGTCGCCATATGTTCTTAGAGGTGTATAGGAAGAAGGAAAGAAGAAGTTTCCTTCTGCCTATACGTCTCTAGGAACATACGGTGACACGTACTGCCGCGCGTCTGTTGAATTGCAACTGAAACGCACTGAAGATGGTTGTTTATAGCTGAAATGTAGACTTGCAAGAATAATAAAAACTAATGGCTTTGCGGCTGCTTGCTGTGTACCTCTCCTTTCTTGTAGAATACAGTCGCTGTGTACAACTGTTCTTTATGGAGTCAAAGATAGTTAACCGCTGGGAAGTCGTTTGTGCATATCGATGTGCTGCAATATGTCATCTATCACGTGCCCGATTGGACTGAAACTGGATGAACAGGCAGGTCAGTCTATTCGCCGAATATAGTCTCATTCCAAGAGCTCCCCCATCTGTGAAGTTCGATGGAGTCACACATTGTCACCCATAAAAAACCGGACAAATTCGAGCAGGACTCGTGTTGTGAGGGTTCCGTACGAAGTTAATTATGTACAGAGACGGTTCATCTGTAGATTGTCCGCTCCCAGTAGCTGAGTGGTCAGCGCGACAGAATGTTCGATTCCCGCCTGGGCCGGAGATTTTCTCCGCTAAGGGACTGCGTGTTGTGTTGTCCTAATCATCACCATTTCATCCCCATCGACCTGCAAGTCGCCGATGTGGCGTCAAATCTAAAGACTTGCACCACGCGACCGGTCTACCCGATGGGAGGCCCCAGTCACACGACTTCTACATCTACATCCATACTTCGCAAGCGGCGGAGGGTACTTTGAGTACCTCTATCGGTTCTCCCTTCTATTCCAGTCTCGTATTGTTCGTGGAAAGAAGGATTGTCGGTATGCCTCTGTGTGGGCTCTAATCTCTCTTATTTTATCCTCATGGTCTCTTCGCCAGATATACATAGGAGGGAGCAATATACTGCTTGACTCCTCAGTGAAGTTATGTTCTCGAAACTTCAACGAAAGCCCGTACCGAGCTACTGAGCGTCTCTCCTGCAGAGTCTCCCACTGGAGTTTATCTGTCATCTCCATTTCGCGATTACCAAATGATCCTGTAACGAAGCGCGCTGCTCTCCGATGGATCTTCTATATCTCTTCTATCAACCCCATCTGGTACGGATTCCACGCTGGTGAGCAATATTCAAGCAGTGGGCGAACAAGTGTACTGTAACCTACTTCCTTTGTTTTCGGATTGCATTTCCTTAGAATTCTTCCAATGAATCTCAGTGTGGCATCTGCTTTACCGACGATCAACTTTATATGATCATTCCATTTTAAATCACTCCTAATGCGTACTCCCAGATAATTTATGGAATTAACTGCTTCCAGTTGCTGACCTGCTATATTGTAGGTAAATGATAAGGGTCTTTCTTTCTATGTACTCGCAGCACATTACACTTGTCTACATTGAGATTCAATTGCCATTCCCTGCACCATGCGTCAATTCGCTGCAGATCCTCCTGCATTTCAGTACAATTTCCAGTTGTTACAACCCCTCGATATACCACAGCATAATCCGCAAAAAGCTTCACTCTTACTTCGGAAGACTTCTCTCCATTGAGAATGACATGCTGCGTTCTGCGTTTATATATATATATATATATATATATATATATATATATATATATATATATATATATATATTGAAGTGTGAGTTCGCGATTAGCTAAATATATGGCAGAAAAGTCCGTATCTTTCGATTTCTTTGAATTCTTTTAATGTTTTTTACACCGCCAAGGGACCATAGATCTTAGTATTTGACGTAAATTTAAACTTGATACCTCTAATCGTTGATGAGTAAAAGGAGTTTTAACAGAAGGACAGACACATGGGCAACAAATGACAAATGAATATTTTTAATGTGATATATTTACAAATTAACAGTTTATGGATGCTTCCCTGTAATTGTTTTGTGAAAACTTCCTTCTTGCCAAGTTTCATGATTATAGGTCAATGGGAAGTATCCTAAAGGTTTTGATGAGTGACTTTGCGAATATCAAAATACGTAACGTAAATGACCATTCTTTCAATTAAATTGACTTGGAAGCTTAAATTTTTTCACACTGCCAAGGGGCCGTAGACACAGGGGTGATTAAAGTCATGAGATACCTCCTAACATTGTGTCGCACCGTTGCTGCTACTGACGTGGTATGGCCTCAACAAGTCGCTGGAAATCGCCTGCACAGATACTGAGCCATGCTGCCGCTTTAGCCATCCACAATTGAGAATCTGTTGCCGGTGCAGGATTTTGGGCATGAACCGACCTCTCGATTACGTCCATGAATGTTCGAAGGGACTTGTGTCGAGCTATCTGAGTGGCCAAATTCGCTCGAATAGTCCTGAAAGTTCTTCAACCAGTCGTGAACAGTTGTGGCCCAGTGACATAACATTGTTGTTTGGGAGCATGAGGTCCATGAATGCCAACAAATGGTCTCCAGTCATCAATCGTTTCAGTTGGACCAGAGGACCCAGTCCATTGCATGTAAACACAGTCCACACCATTATGGAGCCACCACCAGCTTGCACAGTGCCTTGCTGACAACTTGGGTCCATGGCCTTCTAACATTCTGCGTGGTGTCTGTCTGTTCTAAGTCGTGTCTCCCTACCACTTTCGCGCAACGACGCGCTGAGCGTGTTTTTTAGGGAATTGACTAGTTTGAACATGGGACCTGTTGCTGGTAAGGAGACGCCAGACCACACATGACATGTAGAGTTCAGAAGAGTTCAGTGAGACTAGCGATGATATAACCAAATACTTAATGATTTCAGCGTCAGCTCCACTGCACTCCCTGTAAAAGAATCTTAATACTAACTAAATTTAGTGGAAGGGGTTCAAGGCTTTCCTATTTTTAGTTAGCTGGTAAAATAACGTCGAAAAAGCAGTTAAGTTTACGATTGGAAATTTTATTCTATTCACAAAACATTGTTTATAAATAGCACTATTGATAAAAGGAAATGTTTTAATACAGGATGATAAAAACCAACTGCGTTCAACAAAAATGTGAACGAATATTCCCTGAATGGGATTCCAAGTTCTACAATGGATCGAAGGATGACCTATGCCATATCACATCTATAATCTAGATTTAAGTTAAGTTTCATAAAAGAGAAAACTATCAAAATGGTCTACAGTGACCCTCAATTATCTTTAATTACTTATTTAACTTGTCATAAAGTACAGTGGCTGATGTGGCTTCTCAATAATTATATAACAGAAAAACCATCGCGTTTCAGATTTTTACTTCACATAGCAAATGTGAATACCATGAGCTTCAATTGACGATCGACACTAGTATTATGTAAAATGGGGATGTAACAGATGAGACTTCTGCAGTTCTGAGTGAAGCCTTATGCGCTCAAAAATGCGGCATCGTGTGCGTTCATTACCTTGTCGGTGTTCGTCAGGGGGCGGCGGACGGCACAGCTCCCCGCACCTCGCCGTCTCGGAAGCAACTCTTTCCTAACTTCTCCTTACCATAATTTACCGAAGTTGGTTTAAAAAAAACTATCTGGCTGTGTTTTCATCTGACCAATCAGGGTCTCAATGTTAACCTTAAGCTCCGCCTACAAAAATTCTGTCCATCCAATGAGAAACGTTATACTTTTAGTGGTGTGGCAATGTTTTTAAAGTTTGCAACGTAACAGAGACGCGAAAAAGTCTCACGCTAAAACTTGCAGCTGGTGTGGCCCTTTTAGTGTTATTGTGAGATCTATACTGTTCTTCTGGAGGGGTCTATCTTTTAACATGGGCTGGGGGGTGGTCCTGTCGGTTACTTTTCGTGGTCGGGCAATGTTTTTAACGTTTGCAACGTAACAGAGACGCGAATAAGTCTCACGCTAAAACTTGCGGCTGGTGTGGCCCTTTTAGTGTTATCGTAAGATCCATACTGTTCTTCTGGAGGGCTCTAGCTTTTAACATGGACTGAGAGGTGGTCCTAGCGGTTAGCTGGCGACGTGGGTGTCCGTCCCTTATCGTAGGGCCTTCTAGCTTAACACGGTTCTGCTCTCGGCTTTTGTTCTCGTTTCTCCCCTCGGAACTGCGTCTGTCTCACGGTGGGAAGGTGTGACATGCATTTAGGTATTCTTGTGTTAGTCTGTGGTACTCCATTTGCTCACTCGTTACTCGTATTACTTTGGTTAATTTAATGTCATGATTTATTCGGAGCTATATGACATACTACTGGATTTGCTTTTCATGGAAGGTGTTGGATTTGCCTGACACCTTACAACAGTGCCTTGCTGACAACTTGGGTCCATGGCCTCGTAGATTCTGCGCCACACTCGAAACGTACCATCAGCTCTTACCAACTTAAATCCAGACTTATCTGACCAGACCAAGGTTTTCCAGTTGTCTAGAGTCCAACCGATATGGTCACGAGCCCAGGAGAGGCACTACAGGCGATGTGCTGTTAGCAAAGGCACTCGCGTCGGCCGCACACTACCATAGCCCATTAACGCCAGATGTTGCCACTCTATTGATTTCTGTGGTTACTTCATGCAGTGTTGCTTGTCTGATAGCACTGACAACTCTACACAAACACTGTTGCTCTCGGTCGTTAAGTGAAGGCCATCGGCCATTGCGTTGCCCGTTGTCAGAGGTAATGTCTGAAATCTGGTATTCTCGGTACGCTCTTGACACTGTGGATCTTGGCATATTTAATCCCCTATCTATTTCCGATATGGAATATCCCATGCGTCTAGCTGCAACTACCATACCGCGTTCAGAGTCTGTTAATTCCCGTCGTGCGGCCATAATCATGCTGGAAACCCTTTCACATGAATCAGCTGAGTACAAATGTCAGCTTTGCCAATGCACTGCCTTTTTACATCTTGTGTATGCGATACTACCGCCATCTGTATGTGTGCATGTCGCTGTCCCACGACTTTTGTCACCACGTCGTAAATTTCAAGTTGATACATTCAGCCATTCCTGAGAAAAAACGAAGTGGTCCTGGAAGTGTTCCCTTTTTACCAACTTAGGTATGGAACCCTAAAAATGAACCCATGGTCCAATACACCCCTGAAAAGAGGCACTTGGAAATGAAATACAGTGTCAGAATAACGATGACCATTAAGATGTAGAGGTCGGTATGGCCATGCAAGTTCGTACCTCCGTAAAACCATAACACCTGGACTACCAAGACGATCATGTTCGACTATGTTTCAGGGCCCACTACATGCTCCCATCTGTTGTCATATGAGGCTACATAATGTACCCAGGACTATTGACGAACATGGTCGTCTTGGTGGTCGAGGTGTTATGGTTTGCGGAGCCATTGGGCGTACAGACCTCCAAATCTTTGAATATGGTACAGTCATCGGCCAACACAACTGTGACGCTCTATTCGTTCCCCGTTTGCTTATTTTCAAGGTTACATTTGGCCCTTATTTCGTTTTTATGAATGACAATGCGTGAAAGAACTGCACAGGTGAAAGACGTCTTCGAACGAGAGGATATTCGGCAAATGGTCTGGCCTGTCGATTCCCCTGTCTTAAATTTCAACAGCACGTGTGGGATGCGTTGAGGAGACGTGTACTACTGCATGTCCACGTGCTACAACGATCATCGAGCAGTTGTCAGCCGCATTGATGGGAGAGTGGACTGCCCTGCGACAGTAAATCTTTACCAACCTTGTGGTCTGCATGGGAACACGTTGCAGAGCATGCATTGCCGTATATTGTGATCACACAACCTATTAAGAACCAGTTCCCCCCCGTCTAATGTCCAAGTGACCATCATAAATTGAGGTAACTTTAGTGTAAATATTGTCTGAATAAAAGTGTAACTTCAGTTCGTCGCATTCCGTACTTCTTTGCTGCCTGCTGTTCTACAGTGTCGCAAATAAAAGTATATGGTTCCAGCGACCCTTGCAAGTCTCAAACATCACTTATGTATATACGCTGATTGAAGTGACGAATACAAATTTGTATCAATGCTGGGAGTCGAAGGCGGGTCTCCTGCTCACAAGAGAGGTGCACTAACTACTACGTCATTCTGGGACTGTGGCTTTGCAAAACTGCACGGACTAACCTAGTACGCTGCTGTCTTCAATCCAAATTCCGATCCACGCGTCGGCCAACTTGATATTACCCCTAAACTCAAACAGCGTTGCAGAGGCTCTCCAACCAGGTCGGTTGATATTTTTAAAAATACCGGGAACCGATGCATCGATTTCAATAAATATCAATATCGGTCCTCGTAATATAAAAAAAAATTTATCGATATATCTACGGAATAAATATCGACGTACAGGCCAAAATAAATGTCGGCTGCACATGGTAAATATACTGCCAGTTTTAGAGCTATATATTTAAGTATTGATTTATTATTAGATATTCTGTACATCGACAAGCTAGCAGCCTGCTTATCCTCCTTAGAGCAATAATTGGAAAGAATATGACGCATGTTCACACTTGGCAATAACCACTTTGCTAACAATGGTAACTGCAAGTAAGTGGCACAGTAAAAGGTGTCCGATGGGTTCGTCGATGGAGTCCGACACATATCGGATTTGTCTGGAACACTTCATGTCGACTTCCCTGTTTTTTTTATTTCTACAAGGGCCACGGACCCAGCAATTTTAGTGTCAAAATTTTGGCGAAGTTAGAAGTTGCAGTTTCTTTTGGTAGTACCGAACGCCGATTGCGTCAGCATCTCCACCCACCGCAAAGATCAATCTAACATTTAGATTTTTGTTCATCAGTTTCGGCAGCTGTTTTTGAGAACGACGATGTGAAGAAATAGCACAATAGTTGCGTTAAAAATTGTTTTTTAACGCGACTGGTGTGCTATGTCTTCACGTCGGATATCTTGTTATTCCATTCACACACACACACACACACACACACACACACACACACACACAGTGCAATCTGATTTCTGGTTTGTGCCATATATAATTGCTTCACACAGTCAAGGAGAAAACTGGACGGGATGAAAGGTCAAGAAGTAGTAAGACTCCTTCACACAGCGAAAGTAAATTATCTTCAACTACAATTTCAAAAGAACAACTAGAAATATTTAACGAAAATTGCGAAAAATATAATATAAAATAAAAATATCGGCAGTCGGTATTGTCATTTCGATATCGATATATCGATGAAAAAATATCGCCGTTATGTATTGGTATATGCTCTGCCCCCAGTAGCTGAGTGGTCAGCGCGACGGAATGTCAATCTTAAGGACCCACGTTCGATTCCCTGCTGAATCGGAGATTTTCTCCGCTCAGGGACTGGGTGTTTTGTCCTAATCATCATCATTTCATCCCCAGCGACGCGCAAGTCGCCGAAGTGGCGTCACATCGAAAGACTTGCAACCGGCGAACGGTCTACCCGACGGGTCACACATCAGTATCTTTACTAAAAGATATTGATGCTTCGATATTTTATCAAGAACCCTATCTCGAACTACACTGGATCAGCAGCTCATAATCGAACGAAATGAGGTGCCTGAAACCAAGGTATAGTTGCCCTTTAATCAGATATTTAATGATGTTTGTGTCTTGCAAAAGTCTCTGGAACTATATGCCCGGGTTTCAGGCAGGATCCCACATTTCCTTCAATGCTGAAGACCTAATCCCATAGGTTTGCAGAGCCTTTGCAATACTGTTTGAGTTTAGGGGGAATACCAAGTGGGCTGAAGCATGAATGGTAATGTGGATAGAGGAAGAAGACATGCTAGGGTAGTCCACGCAATTGTACAAAGGCACTATTCCTGGGTGGCGTAGTTGTTAACGCATTTGCCTAGTGAGCAGGAGATAAGGGTTTGAATCCCACCCTTGGTACAAATTTTGATTCGTCTCTTCAGTCTGCATATACCGATTATACATAATACATTACTGGCCATTTAAATTGCTACGCCACGAAGATGACGTGCTACAGACGAGAAATTTAACCGACAGAAAGAAGATGCTGTGATATGCAAATGATTAGCTTTTCAGAGCGTTCACACAAGGTTGGCACAGGTGGCGACACCTACAACGTGCTGACATGAGGAAAGTTTCCAACCGATTCCTCATACACAAACAGCAGTTGACCGGCGTTGCCTGGTGAGACGTTGTTGTGATGCCTCGTGTAAGGACGAGAAATGCGTACCATCACGTTTCCGACTTTGATAGAGATCGGATTGTAGCCTATCGCGATTGCGGTTTATCGTATCGCGACATTGCTGCTCGCGTTGGTCGAGATCCAATGACTGTTAGCAGAATATGGAATCGGTGGGTTCAGGAGGGTAATACGGAACGCCGTGCTGAATCCCAACGACCTCGTATCACTAGCAATCAAGATGACAGGCATCTTATCCGCATGACTGTAACGTCTCGATCCCTGAGTCAACAGATGGGGACGTTTGCAAGACAACAGCCATCCATCTGCACAAACAGTTCGACGACGTTTGCAGCAGCATGGACTATCAGCTCTGAGACCATGGCTGCGGTTACCCTTGACGCTGCATCACAGACAGGAGCGCCTGCGATGGTGTATTCAACGACGAACGTGGGTGCACGAATGGCAAAACGTCATTTTTCGGATGAATCCAGGTTCTGTTTACAGCATCATGATGGTTACACGTCTCGGCCACCTCTTGTTCGCATTGACGGCACTTTGAACAGTGGACGTTACATTTCAGATGTGTTTCGACCCGTGGCTCTACCCTTCATTCGATCCCTGCGAAACCCTACATTTCAGCAGGATAATGCACGACCGCATGTTGCAGGTCCTGTACAGGCCTTTCTGGATACAGAAAATGTTCGACTGCTGCCCTGGCCAGCACATTCTCCAGATCTCTCACCAACTGAAAACGTCTGGTCAATGGTGGCCGAGCAACTGGCTCGTCACAATACGCCAGTCACTACTCTTGACGAACTGTGGTATCGTGTTGAAGCTGCATGAGCAGCTGTACCTGTACACACCATGCAAGCTCTGTTTGAATCAATGCCCAGGCGTATCAAGGCCGTTATTACGGCCAGAGGTGGTTGTTCTGGGTACTGATTTCTCACGGTCTATGCACCCAAATTGCGTGAAAATGTAATCACATGTCAGTTCTAGTGTAATATATTTGTCCAATGAATACCCGTTTATCATCTGTATTTCTTCTTGGTGCAGCAATTTTAATGGCCAGTAGTGTACTACAGCTTTCTATGTATAGTCCTTGTTTCCTCGAGCTGTAGTTGAGAGTGAAAGTTATTTTTTGTCCTTTATTTTTGCACGCTAGTGTACCATTCCGTGTACAAAAGAGAATGACAATAAAATTTCATATTTATACGGAAGACTTGTCATGATTATATCCCGATCCCTCTCCACCCACGCGGTTCATTCGTGCTGAAATCGCGAGGTTCGTCGATTTCGACCGAGGAGTTGAGCCGGCGTGGCCGACCGCGGCCAGGTGACCACCAGCTGTCGGCTGGCCCGGACCTCCGGTGTGTCCTTGGCCCAGAGAGGCAGCCGCCACGAGCCGGCAAAGCGCGTTGACCCCGGCCGTGGGCGCGCCCGCCGTTCGCTGTCGATACGGCAGCCGGTCCTGGCTGTGGTTCTGGTTCTAATTCTCGCTACCTGTGAACGCCAGGCAGCCGTCGGTTACTGGCGGTGGGTGCCCGCCCGCCTAAGAAAAGAAATTTTACGGCCGATCTCGAGCCGATGTGAGGCAACAGAATTCCGGTTGCTCCCAATGTGTCGTAAACAAGCGCGTACAATAACTGCTCTCATTAATACGATCTACATCTTTCTCCAGAAACTGCACCATTTCTGGAGCAAGATAATCGACTCCCTTATGTAAGATCCTTTCAGTTTTTTGCTGGCAACAATACCACGATTTTTTTTTATGTCATCAGACTTTCGAATCCAAAAGTTATGTCTACCTCATTCATTTTTTCATAAATTAAATAAATTCTAGAGTTTCAGACACCTGTAAGTATGGTTTGTATGCTGTGCAAAATTCATCGAAGAATCTCTCTTACTTATGAAGAAAAGTGTACCTACGGCAACAAATGCAACCAATAGTAAGTGAAAAAATGATGAAATTTCACATGTAAAAAAAAATATTTTGTTGTGTTTCTGAACTTCCACTCCTATGGGAGTCAATCCTGAATCCTTTCTGGTCATACTGACAAAGTTTTATGAATTTATTTATAAAACTGTAGACAGTAGAAATACAAATGTCCTGTGGCGCCTCTCCTGCTCCAAGTCGGCCCGTTTGGCGTCCTACCCCCCTTAAGTGTGAATTGCAGAGTAACCATGTAGATATAGATGTAGATAAACGGAAGTTCGTAGGCGTGTTTCTACTATCAAAACATGACGTCGGTTCAAATTTCCCACCAGTCGCTTAACACTGCCGCTAGTAGCCCACTATGAGGATACAAATCAGATTTGCTTTAAATACTTGTACGTTAGTCAAGAATGCCTTCAGGGCAATAAAGACGCATTATCAACACCTCGCTGAGTTTGAACGAGGTCTTGCAATAGGGCTACGAGAAGCTGGATGATCCTCCTGCGATACTACAGAAAGACTTACCTGGAATGTAGCCACTGTACTTGACTGTTGGCAGCGGTGCCACCAAGGAGACCGGTCTCCGCACGGTCACGTGGCACTGCCGAGGGAGACGACATCGTATCCAGGGTGTTATGGAGCTGTGGTGCGATTTCGTACCTCACGCACCCTAACTCAAAATTTGTACATCAATCTGGTCATTCGATCTGTCGTTCTTCCTTTCATGGACAGTATTCCGGGGGGTGTTTTCCAACAGGATAACGCTCGCCCACATACCGCTGTTTTAACCAGTGGCGGATACAGAAAAACCTCAAGGAGGGGACGCTAAAGGTATCTTGAGCTGGCACTACAGTGACACAACGAACTATTACAAATGGGTTACTTCAAGTTTTACGCATGTCAGCCTGTATCTGCCGGTACAAGTATGCGACCATTATTATTAGTATACTTGACTGGATTTTAGAAAAGCTGAGTAGTCGCAAACAAACAGGTTCTGGTTGTTTTTTGGAGCATTTATTCCAAATGACATGTTTCAGTCTCCGCCCACCATCAGATTTCCATTTCATAGCAAAAGTAACTCTGACAGCTTGTTCCTTACTCATATATTCCCGAAACAAAAGGCATTATATATAATTTAAACTTGGAAAATGCGAATGTTGGCCGTGAGAAGGACTACGAAAAACTACTTCAAGGACAGCACCGTGCCAGGTGCCATGAAGCGTGCCTTCCGCCAGCCGGCTGGTGTGGCCGAGAGGTTCTAGGCGCTTCAGTCTGGATCCGCGCGACTACCACGTTCGCAGGTTCGAATCCTGCCTCGGGCATGGATGTGTGTGATGTCCTTAAGTTAGTTAGGATTAAGTAGTTCTAAGTTCTAGGGGATTGATGACCGATGTTAAGTCGCATCGTGCTCAGAACCATTTAAACAAACGGATATTTTGCAAGATTGCGTTTATTTTGCCACAAAACAATATAAACAGGTGATAGTAAATTACAAACAATGTAAAGAATACAGAACGCAATCAGCTGCAACATGCATAACGGTAGAGAAAAACGTTCTTCTTTTCTTTTTTTTTTTCAATTCCGTGAATTTGCACACACAATCTGCCAACGGGTTAATGTGTTCAGTATGGGGTGTGATCACCGCTGGCACCAATGCGGGCTTGACAACGACGGGAAACTCTGTGAATGTCATCAATCCCATGCAGAGGCAATAACGCCCACATGCAGAGCTGCTCACAATGCTGACGCGATGCAACCCATTCCCTAGTGTATCCTGGACATTCTCTATGGGATTCAAATCGGAAGAGCGAGCAGGCCACGCCATGCGTGCAATGTCTTCCGTTTCCTACAAAACATCAACCACCCGTGCTCTATGAGGTCGAACAATATCGTCGATCATTACGAAGTCTGGGCCCACAGCACCTCGCACCAACCACGCAGGAGATTCGAAGACCTCACGGTACCTGACAGAGGGTCAAATCTTGCTGATTCACCCGTCCAATTTCATGAAGAGGTGTTCGAGTAGTCAAGATAATCCCTGCCTGCACCATTAGGGATCCTCCTCGATATCGGTCTCTTTCCACAACGTTTGGGTCCCGAGATCGTGTTCCACGTGTCCTCCAGATGCGAATCCGTCGCGAATCACTCTCCAGACCCATCTGTGAAAACAACACTGGCCCTCAGTTCGACTGTCCAGGTGGCATGTTGATGGCTCCACTCTAGACGTTCCCTTCTTTGAAGACACGTCAGGGGTAAACAGACTGCAGGTCTCCAACAATAAAAGCCACTCTGCTTAAGCCGTCTTTACACCGTTTGCCTCGATGGAACACGTCCAGAGGATGCTGCGAGGTCAGATGCCAGTTGCAGTGCAGTACTAAGGTGGTACCCTCGTGCCCTTACAGCCAAATAATAGTCCACTTTTTCTGATGTCACATGTGGTCGGCCCTGTTCTGGTCTGCGGGATAGTTTCTATCTCTATAAACTGTCGCCTCATCCGAGAAACAACAGAACGGTTCATATTAAGCCATCGGACCACATCAGTTTGCCACTCTTCCACGTCCATTGTTCCTATGTCCCTCCACGGCAGAGAGTCTGAAGACGTGTTCTCTGTGCCATACAGCACCATCTGTGACTGTGTACACAGCGATTGTGGCTGTGGGACTGCTCAGCAGACACTAACCCGCTTGATAGCTGCCCTGACGTTATTGCTGGCATGGTTGTCAGTTGTTCGGAATGCCATCTTCCGTTCACAACACGATAGTACCGACATCTGTTGACAACTTGTATGATTATATCGTGAATTAGACACAGATCGGGGAAACAGCAGTTTGTCGCTTTAATTTTGGCTACTAGTGTAGTTGGGTTGGATTTATTAAATTACATTGTAGATGAAGATTTAAAAAAAAGATTCATGTAAATGGCCAGCATTTAGCCATGTTTTTCACAGAGAAAATTTATCTTATTTGTCAGTTTCGTGTCGTAGGGAGCTTACGAATATAATCCACGGAATATGCAAAACCTAAACTAGACTAATTCGTCTTTTAGATCTTAATCTTGGTATACTCCTCTTATCTTCTCCTTCTATTGGTCCTTCCAGTGCTAAGTTAACTATCTCTGGATGCTGTACTAGCTGTCGCACTAACCTGTCCTTTCTTCTGATAAAGTTCTTTCAAAGACTTCTTTGATATCCTATTCCCTTTTAGTACTTTCTCATCATGTTCTTTGTCTGTCCATCCAATTGTCAACATTTTCCGGTATCACCACACTTCAAATGCTTCTAGCGTCTCAGCATAGGAATCACACAGCCAACTGGTTGCAAATAATCTGGGTACGTTGACATAGATTTCGACACCTCTAATGATTTCATCAAAATGAAATTTTAAGAAACCGAAAAGCTATATTTATTTATATACGATTGCTAAGAGACAGCCATGTTTAAAACTGTAAGTCTTCTAGTGTCTCTTTTTGCTGGTTTCCATTGATCAATCTTTCATTTTCATGCAATGCTGCAGTCTAGGCATTACACATTCAGGAACTTCTTCCCTCATTCCCACATACATTAACGACACCAATATGTCTCTTTTACTGAAGAAAGCTATATTTATCGCTGCTGATCTACACTATGTTTTCAGAAGATTCATTCGATTTCACAAGATTGTACTATGTACTTGAAAGATGATAGAGACTTTCGGTACATTTTAATTTACGCATCGAGCCTAAAAGTTTACCTAGGCTGCAGTCTCGAGTTTCCCGTCGCAACCTCCCAGCAGATAAAAGTATAATTATATACTCATCATCTTCTGGCGAAGTGCCGAGACTTTGCGGATGCCGGTCCCTTTATACCTGCGGTGTGCCCTCCACCACCTGGCCGCGGGAGGCTGGGTCCAGAGGAGCCGGCGGGCGGGGTGGAGGGGGAAGCGGGTGCGCCGTTCGTGTCTCCGTCAGAGCATTCTGATCGCGTCTCGTGAGCCGGACGGTTCTTGTTGCGTTCCTGGCGCATTGCGGCTAATGCTGGATTACAGGCCGCGCTCAGTTGATAGCCTTCGTCCCTGTTCACAAGATTCTCGCGGACCCGTATTTCTATTGATTCTTTAATGACGCTATCCCAATAGCTCCCGGCTCGGCACAGCACCCTGGTGTTTTCGAAATCAAAGGTGTGGTTCTCTTTGGTGCTATGTTCAGCTATAGCAGATTTCTCTATCTGTCCAAGTCGAACATGCCTGATGTGTTCCTCGCACCTTTTAGAGATGCAGCGCTGCGTTTGACCAATGTACTGCACACCACATTCGCAGGCAATGCTGTATATACCAAGTGTGTTTAGTTTGAGTGGGTCTTTAGCTGAGCCCAGCAGCTCTTTCGTCTTCGGCGGTGGTCGGAAGACGGTATTTATGTTTGATTTTCTTAATAGCCTCCCGATTTTGGCTGATGTGGGCCCCAAATATGGAAGAAAGGCGAGTCTCTTGTTAACTTCCTCTTCCTCTTCCTGAAATTTGTCAGCCTGTCTCCTCTTGAAGGCCCTGCCAATCTGTGTTTCACTGTACCCGTTTTTCCGAATTACCTCTCTTAGGTGGTGTAATTCGTCTGAGAGGCTTTCTTTGTCACAAATGACATGCGCCCTATGTACCAAGGTGGTCAGTACTGACTGGCGTTGCGCCGGATGGTGGCAGCTGGTTACATGGAGGTACAGGTCTGTGTGCGCCTTTTTTCTATATACTGAATGGCCCAGCGTGCCATCCGGTTTCTTCCTGATCAGTATGTCCAGGAATGGAATACAGCCATTCTCTTCTACTTCCATCGTGAAGGTGATATTCTCATGTATGCCGTTTAGGTGGTCCATAAACTCCTCCAGTGCCTGCCTGCCATGCTGCCAAATCACGAAAGTGTCGTCCACATAGCGGAAGAAGTGCCTGGGTTTACGGTGAGCAGTTTGTAGTGCCACCTCCTCAAAGTGTTCCATATAAAGATTCGCGATCTCTGGAGCAAGTTCATAATGCTCTCCATTGCACTTGAAGTAGGTGGTCGTAAGTGCATATCAAAGAGCTTCACTGTTTCAGGCTCGAAGTGCTGATTAAGGAGCGCCAAGGCGTCTTGTAGCGGTACTTTCGTGAACAAGGAGGTGACGTCGAAGTTCACGAGTAGGTCATCACTCTGTATTCGGATGTCCTTCAGTATTCTAACGAAATCTGCGGAGTTTTTCACGTGATGACTGCAGTGTCCCACCAGTGGTTTCAATAGTGTCGCCAGGTATTTGGCCAGTCCATAACTGTGCGAGTTGATAGTGCCCAGAATCGGCCGTAGAGGCACCCCATCTTTGTGAATCTTGGGCAATCCATACAGGCGCGGTGTCGTTGGCGCTCTGGGATACAGCCGTTTCTGCACTGCCTCTGGTAGATCTGAGTCCTTCAGTAGCGCCACGGTTTTCCTGGTCATCGTCGATGTAGGGTCCTTGTTTAGTTTCCTGTAGGCTGGGTCTTGCAGCAGAGAGCAGATTTTCTGTTGGTAGTCGACTGTGCGAATCAGCACCGTCGCATTTCCCTTGTCTGCTGGGAGGACCATGATGTCAGCATCATCCCTCAATGCGCGGATAGCCTCTCGCTCCGGCGCAGTAATGTTGACTTTAGGGAGTCGTGACTTGTCGATGATCCTGCAAGTCTCCCTTCGGATCTGCTCAGCTTCCTCCTTGGGTAGGCCCCGGATTGCTTCCTCTACGCTGCTGCTGATGTCCTGTTTCGGTATGGTCCTTGGTACAGGTGCAAAGTTCAACCCTTTCGTGAGGACAGAAGTTGTGGTTGCATCTACCACCTTATCTGCCAAATTTGCAATAGCTCTGGTGCTATTTGTCACCTTCTGGATCGACTGAGCTACAGAGAGTCTGCCGAATTTGTCGATCTGTTTTGCGGCAACATGTCGTTTCTGCACCTCACTGTCGGGGGGGGGGGGGGGGGGGGGGGAGCAAAAATTTGCCATGAGCAACAAATTTTTCTATAACCTATTTAGTTTACTAAGTCTACAATCACAGAGTACATAAATTACTGATGAGTGCAGAACATATTAAGAAATGAAAAAGTGCACACGCACTGAGATCAGAACATATTAAGGAATGACAAAATGTATACACAATGAGTACAAAATATATTAACGAATGACATAAAGTGCACATGCACTGTAAAAGTATTTGGCATTTTTTCTTTTTTTTTTTTTTTTGCAAGAATTGAATACCTTAAGAAATGAAATAAAGTGCACACGCACTGTAAAAGTTTTTTAGTATTTTTAAATGAATTAAACATATGAAGGAGTGAAATAAAGTGCACATGCACTGTAAAAGTTTTTAACATTTTTACATGAATTAAACACATCGTGGAGTGAAATAAAGTGCACTCGCACTGTAGAAGTCTTTACCTTATTTACATGAACTGAATGGATTAAGAAATAAAATAAAGTGTACATGCACTGTAAAAGTCTTTAGCATTTTTACATGAATTAAACATATCAAGGAGTGAAATAAAGTGCACTCGCACTGTAAAAGTCTTCAGCATTTTTACATGAACTAGGAAAGGAATGAGAAGGACAGCATCATGGTTGTAGCACAGTGGGTTGCACGTAGCTGCACTGAAAGTCCATATCTTTCCACAGAAGCACAACACCAAGTGAGACAATCTGAAGTTCTCTTCCCCGAAGTATTTATCAGTGTAGCCAAGACACTGAAAAGTTGTATTATTATTGTATGTTATCGTTTTGGTAGTACATCAGGTACACCAAACAGTAGGACCGAAATAACATCTCCATCGTTCAAGGTGGTGGACAGCTTGATATGTCAACACCACATTCTTGTAGAATCCATAGTCTTACGTCAACGCAGAATTAGTGCAAACACCAAATATAGTGCTCCATGATCATGAGGATGGACAGGACATACGGATATTGCGGGAATTGCTGGTAATTAGGTCAGAAGGTGAAGGATACATTAAGTCTTATGCTAGTCGTCATTCAGAATTACACTAGTGTATCAACCGATCTGAATAATTATTGGGATTCATTGGATATTTACACAGCATTTAAGTAGAATGTATGGAGTATTACAGAACATTATCCATAAGTCATCTCATTACAGTAATTATTGGCATAGCATTTATGCATAAGTCATCTCATTACAGTAATTATTGGCATAGCATTTATGCATTATTACATAACATCATTCAGTATTATTCAGAAGTCATCATTCAAAACAAGAGTTATTGTGTGTAGCATCAAGTTGTTAGTGTTTATATATGATATCATGTAAGTGACATAAGACATATTTAAAATGTAAGACATTGTAAATATTACTCAAGGTCTGTAGTCCAATAATACATAGACATAAGGGAATCAACACATCAGAAAAATTTGCATTATATTTAGGACTAGAAATATATCTTAAACTGGTAGCATTATTTAGTTGTATACTGGTAATAAAAAAAAATTTGTGCTAACAATGCATTTGCGTTGGGATCGATAGTCAGTTGCATGAAAATATTTACTTTTGGCTTATTGCTGGAAATAAAGATTAATAACATCATTCGTCATGAGTCAGCTGTAGCAAGGTTATGAAACAAGTACAATATATGTGATCACATTCATAAATGATAGACACAAGTGGGTAAAGAAATGCAAGTACTAGAACAGTGTTAATAATTAACTGCTTCTAGCCTATTAATATCATGAAAAGCTTCTCCTGGAAAAAATGCAACATGGATTATTCAGCTGAAAGAAGAAATGTATTCATATTATGCTGAAAAGTAGTAAACTGCGAATTTACAGGTAATGAAACGTGTACTCAGTATGTATGTACTCTACCTGTCTTTCCCAAAAGATTCAGTCATACTATGCGACATAAGATATGCTGTCAAAAGGAACTGCAACAAATACTTAAATAACTACATAGCATTTCTTAACTAACTTCATCATTATCATCATCTGCAAAGAAAAACTTCATTCTTCATATTACCATATACTTCATATAACTATTCATCATCATTTATAATCATCTGCAAAAAATAGACACTTTATTATTCAATATTCACATTACCATTTTCATCATATAAGTGTTCATTATCATTCATTACTTCATATACTATAGAGTTTCTTACTTCTAGCATATTTCAGCACTAAAATTAACATGTGTAGTTCTGTCTGACAGCCTGCAGTAATCGCCTCGTATTCTGAAAGAAAAATAATTAGTCAAGACTGCTATCATACAGTGTGTATAGTATATTCTTGTTAATGCTTGTTAATTCTAATCCATTTACTCTTCATGAGAAGGTATTCCATTTTCTTTCTTTCATTCTGATGGTAAAATTTCCATTTCATAGTAAACCACTATGGTTGTATGATTTACTTCTTTTACACAGTATTGCTTTCTGAAAATGATGAATCAGGATTAATATCTTGCATTTAAATCATATACCCATTAAATGAAAACTTGTTTCTAGTGATAACTAAGCATACAGCATAGCAAAATAGAGAACATATTAGGCCAAAACATAGACAGTTTTCGAGTGCAAAAAATGTACACACAGTATCATAATGTAGTAGTAAAAAATGTAAAATAGTCAAGATATTGAGATATCATAAAGCAATAATGTCAAAGTCAACTTGTTTGTTACATCTTAAAGATTTCATAGTGCATACAGAGAAAATTCTACTTTCAATAGGAAAATCATCATATATTCATAAAAAGAAGGGAAAATGTGCAGTCTGATATATAACGACAAGAAGAGCGACCTGCTAACCTTACCTTGCTGGGCACTTGCCAAGAAAAAATATAATCATCATCAGTAAGTGGTCATATAAATATCTGGAAATGGCATTACAGTGTGATAAATCATAAAGTATGTTCATTCAATAAAGGGTTTAATAGGCTATTGGAAATATGGTGATTGCCCTTGCTTTTTCTGGTTCTCAAAGTTTCGACATGTACTACATTGTGGTGAGGAATGCTACGAATTCTATATGCATCTGCTCAAATTTACTGCATCTACTCTTTCCTCTGTTGGAAAAAAGGTGTGTGCGTACTAATATCTTTTGTCCAATGTGAAAGTCACGGCGTGTAAAACCTGTTTTTACTGTCTTCTCCGGCGCTCTGCGGCACGTTTGATGTTGAGCGCAATGTCAATTATTTCATAGTGGTGTAGTCGACGAGATGTAGGAAAAGATACTGATTCTTTAATTTTGTTAGGTGGTTCAACATTTTTCAATATAACAGTCGGAGATAGCATAGTTGATTCATTTGGTATGAAGTTAATTACATCCCGGAATGAGAGTATGTGTGTATCCCAATCAATATGTCTTTTATGGCAGTATATTCTACATAGTTTACCGATTTCTTTCATCAATCGTTCAGAAGGGTTCGAAGAAGCATGATACTTAGATATATAGATCGGAAAAATGTTTCTAGCTCGTAACATACGTTTTCATATCGCAGATAGAAATTGTGGTCCTTTGTCGGACATTACTTTCAATACATGTCCTACATGGAATAAAAAATGTTTTACAAATGCATTCGAAATAGATTTAGCAGTAGCTTTGCGTAACGGAGTGAAGGTAACAAATTTCGAAGTGAGTTCAACAGCGACAAAGATGTAACAGAAACCTATATTAGATCTGGGAATCGGACCAAAAATGTCTACAGCGGCCATGTGCCTCAATTTAACGGGTACAATGGGATGTAACGGAGGAATATGTGAAGTCGTTTCTGATTTAGCTTTCTGGCAGATTTTACATGACGCTAAAACTCATCGAATACGTTTCTCCATGTTGACAAAATAACAGTTCCGTCTCAGTATAAGAAAACTTTTTCTGGCTTCATAATGTGCGTAACTTAAATGAGTATACCAAATTAATTTGTTAACAAGTTCGTCAGGAATACATAATAACCAGTTGCTGCTGTCAGGGTGAGAGCGGCGAAACAGAATGTTCTTGCGCACAGTACAATGGTTTCTGATGGTAACGTTATTCTTATCTTGCCAAAGGTGTTTAATTTCTTTCCACACGTTGTCTTTGCTCTGCTCTTGTGCTATGTCTCGTAATGACGACGAAATGAAATTTTCAAATGCATCTTGTTGAATATACATGACGCTGAAATTTGCTTGGCAGAAGTTGGTTGCGATGTCTTGCTGATTGTTGCTAAGGGAACGGGATAGTGCGTCTGCTACAATATTCTGTGTACCGGGAATGTGAATAACTGTAAAATTAAATTCCTGTAAATAAAGTTTCCATCTGCTAAACCTGTCATGTGTAAATTTAGCGGAAAGTAAAAACTATATAGCTCTATGATCTGTGTAAACGGTAGCATGTCTTCCACAAAGAAAATGCCTAAATCTGGTAAATGTCCATACAACACATAATGTTTCAAGTTCTGTAACAGAATAATTACGTTCAGCAGGTGACAGAATGCGACTTGCAAAGGCAATGTTTTCAATTACTGTAGTACCGTCTTCTTCAATTTCCTGAAAAATATGTACGTCTAAAGCGGTGTTAGAACTGTCGGTGGCAATGGAAAAATTTCTAGTAGGATCTGGGTGTGATAAAAGTGGTGCATTCAACAAAGCTTGTTTCAGATTAACAAATTAAGACTGTACTTGGCTATTCCAGGACCAAATAGCGTTTTTACCCGTCAATTGGCATAATCTAGGGTGTCTAAAGCAGAGTAATGAATGAATTTACGGAAAAAGTTAATTAAACCCAGAAAGCTGACTAGTTGTTTCTTCGTCGCTGAAACAGTAATGTCACGTAAAGCTTGAAGTTTTCCCGGGTCAGGCGTAATGCCTTCTGCTGAAATTACATGTCCAAGAAATTTTATAGAAGTTTTGACAAAGTGAGATTTGCTAAGATTAACTGTGAGTCCTTGTGCAAGAAAAGTTTGCAACAGTTGTTCAAGAATCAAATTGTGTTCAGACCAGTTAGCTTCTGCAATAAGGATGTCTACATACGTTGTGATTCTGTCTTTAAGTTCTGTCGGAAGTATAGTATTCCAATCGCGAATAAATGCTGCTGAAGAAATTTTTAAACCGAACGGTAATTTGCAAAATTGATAACAATCACCAAAACAGAGAAATGCTGTGTACTTTCTGCAGTTCGGATGGAGCTGAATTTGCCAAAACCACCATTTTAAATCTAATGTAGAATAAATAGCAGTACCATGAAATATATGTAGAAGTTCTTCTAGTGTCTGTGGACGATCTGTTCCATTAATAATAAAGTCGTTGACATGACGCGAATCAAGTACGAGGTGAAGTGAGCCATCCTTTTTCTTAACAATATGGAGCGGGTTTATGTACGGACTAACTGCCGGTTCAATAATTCCTTAGTGAAGCATAGCTTGCAATTCATTTCTAACTTGTTCTCTCCCGTCTCCGGCCATCCTGATTTAGGTTTTCCGTGATTTCCCTAAATCGTTTCAGGCGAATGCCGAGATGGTTCCTTTGAAAGGGCACGGCCGATTTCCTTCCCAATCCTTCCCTAACCCGAGCTTGCGCTCCGTCTCTAATGACCTCGTTGTCGACGGGACGTTAAACACTTACCACCACCACCACTTGTTCTCTGTGGATATACGGAATAGGATAATGTTTGGCTTTAAATGTGTCATGCTGTTTAACTTGAAATTCACACACAAAACCGGACATAGTACCAGGGATGTTGTTGAAAACTGGAGCTTGCTGTAAAATAATTTTGCGTAATTCAGTACGTTCGTCATCTGTGTTTGCGTTGCTCTGTTTTACTTTATCAGAAATCATGTGCATAACGTCATAGTCAGCTTCGTCTGGTGTATTGTAGTTGTGTACGTATGTATCTGTGAACAATGTGGAATGACAGTCCGAGTTACGCGGTGTGGAAATGACCTCTGTTCGATTAATCGCCTGTTCATCTGCAGATATAGCGTGCTGAAATTCTAATGCCAGTTGTACTTTTTCATCCTTGACCATTAAACAGGAATTTTGAAAGTCAATAATTGCGTCATGTTGTACCAGAAAATTCGAACCTAAAATAAAGTCTGTTGTCCATAAGGGACCATCCAAAACTTTGAGTGGAACGTATGACCTGCAACACAAAATCATTAAGTGTGTCTGTAAATTTACATCTACTCCTTTACCAGATACTGCTCCTTTTACTTTAGTTTTGCCTGATGGTAACGTAGGATAGGTGTTCTCTTTGTTACATTCGTTGGAAGTTTCTTCATTTATGACTGACATAGGTGATCCAGAATCGGTTACTGCTGAAAATGTGGATGATCCAATCTTTACTTCAATAACAGGGTGGGAAATGATTTTTTGAATAACAGGTTTTTCATGCAAAAATGTGCCTCGAAAGTCGTCAAAAGTAATAACATTTTTGTGAACAAGATTCTGTGAGTCAAAAGTATTGCTTACGTTGCTGGCAGATGCAACCTGTACTGTATCTAGTCAAATTCTTTCTGATGTCCTGTTATTTGTGGGAGGATGCTGTGGCATTTCGATTACTTGTACCGTTCTGCTATTTCATCCTGACATATTAGGTTCGTGATGATATCGACTGTCTGGTTCATTCGTGATAATCTGTTGTTGTGGATGATTCTGCTGCTGGTAAGACCGACTGTTATTAAATGTACGTTGAAAACTGTGCTCATTAGTTTTACGTCTGTCATGATAGTCATTACTATACGGCGCGTTGCATTAGGAGTTGAAATGATGTGTTTCCTGTACGTAGTGATTTCCTTGTTGCTGTGCGTTACTATTTGGTGGGGCCGACGCTATACGTGTAGGCAGCGAAACATTAAAGCTTGGTTGACCTTGTTTTGTTGGTTGTTGTGGGGAAAAACCTCTATTGTTGCCAAAATGTGTCTGCGATTGCTGAAAATTTTCTACATACTAATGATTAAAATTTTGTTTGTTATTAAAGTTCTGGTGGTTATCATTTCTGGGGCGTCTAATGAAAACCGTCACTTTCAGGTAAAACTTGTCATATCAGGTTTTCTTTACTCATCCCTAATTCGAGATAGATCGATAGTTGAAGAGCTGTTTTGATAGATATAGAGGTTAGTAAAAGAGAGGGCAGCAGTGCAGAAAACTAAAGATGAAATAGCACTACTACGGCTCGGGGCCCTGTGCACGTTACGGTACATATTCATCGAAGTGTAATGAATCCCCTGAGGTCACTTACGCGCTGCAAATAAATTTTAGTTTCTGCGTTACAGGCAATGACGGTGAAAATTCAAAAGCAAATTGTTTTATCCAGTCCAAAGAGTGTATCTGTGTTCTGTCATTCTTAAATACCTTAAATTTTCTCACGGAGAGAAAGTGCTTATAATCAAAATTATCGTCTCTGAATGAACTGGTTCAGGATTGTATGATAATCCGTTTGTCTGTGTCTGCCCGGAATCCAAGTCACGTACTCTTTGTAAATTACCTAAGTTACACTGGCTGTGTGAGTGTGACAAACGTTCAAGATGTGGCATATGCTGTGCTGTGTTAGAGGCAGAAATATTTTTCATAACTGTCACTTTAAAATGTTCGTCAGTTTGCCTGTTCTGTTGTTCAAATTTCTTATCGACTTTCGCATCCAGAGTGCGTGAAAGTTCTGCTGACATTAATTTAAACTCGACCCGTAACTGTATTGCGTTTTCTGAACATTGTTTAGCGACTGCACTAATTTCATCTCTAAGTAATTTCGTTGTGGCTGCATGTGTATTACTTAATTCGTCACTACCATTCCTGGCACAAGCCTTAATTTCTTCACGCAATTGCTCTTTAGTTTCATTACATTGCACGGAAATGGCTGTAAGCTGTTAATTGAGCTGTTCATTAAGGTTGTCGTGTTTTTCATTCGACTGTTTGAAACTTTCATTAAGTTGTTTGTTCGATTCATTAAGTTGTTTATAATTGTTGTCTTGTTTTTCATTAAGTTGTTTCAAATAATTGTCTAGGTTTTTATTCCACTGTTCCAGATTTTCATTAAGTTGTTTGAAATGGTTGTCGTATTTTTCATATTTTTCATTGAGTTGTACTAATAATGCTATAACTTGATCCATGCCAAAATTAGCGACTCTATTTTCTGTGCCGTGTGATGGTGTATCTACATGTGTCACGTTTTGTGAACCATTTGATCATTGTCTGATTCATGAAGTCCGCAGCTCGTGGTCGTGCGGTAGCGTTCTCGCTTCCCGTGCCCGGGTTCCTGGGTTCGACTCCCAGTGGGGTCAGGGATTTTTTTCTGCCTCGTGATGACTGGGTGTTCTGTGATGTGCTTAGGTTAGTTAGGTTTAAGTAGTTCTGAGTTCTAGGGGACTGATGGCTATAGATGTTAAGTCCCATAGTGCTCAGAGCCATTTTTGATTCACGAAAAGGTCTGCTAATGGATGTGCACTGTAGGTCACTACATCGGAATCAAATAAATCTGACGTATTTTGACTACGTTGTTCATTTTCCTAAGAAACATTTGTCTGTTCACTGTGTAAATTTTGCCAATCAGTTGTGTCAAACTGGGCAGCGTTCACTGTATCGGAACGTGCCGCGTCGTCAATTGTTAAATTTACTGTGGACATAATTGAATTTGTTTGCTCATCATTAGGATTAAAATCATTACTAGTGATCGGCATGCACTGATTATCTGTAATTAGAGGATTATCACTATGACTCTGAGTGTTGCTAGTATTATCAGTCAAATTATTCGAGTCGGCTTTTTCACTCAGTGCACATCGCGAGGTACTGTTAGCAGTTTTTCGCGGCATTTTCGCAAATCAAAGTTGAGCACAAAATCAAACAAAGACAAAGCAAAATTGAACAAATACAATAACAACAAAGAGCAATAAATTGCCGATGATCTGTGAAAGAAAGAATGACAAATTAGTAAATGTGTTGTGCCATATGCAAACTACATTTAACATTAAGTAAATAAGAGCAGATATACAGGGTGTTACAAAAAGGTACGGTCAAACTTTCAGGAAATTCCTCACACACAAAGAAAGAAAATATGTTATGTGGACATGTGTCCGGAAACGCTTACTTTCCATGTTAGAGCTCATTTTATTACTCCTCTTCAAATCGCATTAATCATGGAATGAAAACACACAGCAACAGAACGTACCAACGTGACTTCAAACACTTTGTTATAGGAAATGTTCAAAATGTCCTCCGTTTGCGAGGATACATGCAGTCACCCTCCGTCGCATGGAATCCCTGATGCGCTGATGCAGCCCTGGAGAATGGCGTATTGTATAACAGCCTTCCCCAATACAAGCGCGAAGAGTCTCTACATTTGGTACCGGGGTTGCGTAGACAAGAGCTTTCAAATGCCCCCATAAATGAAAGTCAAGAGGGTCGAGGTCAGGAGAGCGTGGAGGCCATGGAATTGGCCCGCCTCTACCAATCCATCGGTCACCGAATCTGTTGTTGAGAAGCGTACGAACACTTCGACTGAAATGTGCAGGTGCTTCATCGTGCATGAACCACATGTTGTGTCGTACTTGTAAAGGCACATGTTCTAGCAGCACAGGTAGAGTATCCTGTATGAAATCATGATAATGTGCTCCATTGAGCGTAGGTAGAAGAACATGGGGTCCAATCAAGACATCACCAACAATGCCTGCCCGAAAGTTCACAGAAAATCTGTGTTGATGACGTGATTGCACAATTGCGTGCGGATTCTCGTCAGCCCACAAATGTTGATTGTGAAAATTTACAATTTGATCACGTTGGAATGAAGCCTCATCCGTAAAGAGAACATTTACACTGAAATGAGGATTGACACATTGTTGAATGAACCGTTCACAGAAGTGTACCCGTGGAGGCAAATCAGCTGCTGATAGTGCCTGCACACGCTGTACATTGTACGGAAACAACTGGTTCTCCCGTAGCACTCTCCATACAGTGACGAGGTCAACGTTACCTTGTACAACAGCAACTTCTCTGACGCTGACATTAGGGTTATCGTCAACTGCACGAATAATTGGCTTGTCCATTGCAGGTGTCCTCGTCGTTCTAGGTCTTCCCCAGTCGCGAGTCATAGGCTGGAATGTTCCGTGCTCCCTAAGACGCCGATAAATTGCTTCGAACGTCTCCTGTCGGCACACCTTCGTTCTGGAAATCTGTCCTGATACGAGGTGCATTCAAGTTCTAAGGCCTCCGATTTTTTTTCTAATTAACTACCCAACCGAAATCGATGAAACTGGCGTTACTTCTCGACGTAATCGCCCTGCAGACGTACACATTTTACACAACGCTGACGCAATGATTCCATGGCAGCGGCGAAGGCTTCTTTAGGAGTCTGTTTTGACCACTGGAAAATCGCTGAGGCAATAGCAGCACAGCTGGTGAATGTGCGGCCACAGAGAGTGTCTTTCATTGTTGGAAAAAGCCAGGTCAGGTGAGTAGGGAGCATGAGGAATCACTTCAAAGTTGTTATCACGAAGAAACTGTTGCATAACGTTAGCTTGATGTGCGGGTGCGTTGTCTTGATGAACCAGCACACGCGCAGCCCTTCCCGGACGTTTTTGTTGCAGTGCAGAAAGGAATTTGTTCTTCAAAACATTTTCGTAGGATGCACCTGGTACCGTAGTGTCCTTTGGAACGCAATGGGTAAGGATTACGCCCTCGCTGTCCCAGAACATGGACACCATCATTTTTTCAGCACTGGCGGTTACCCGAAATTTTTTTGGTGGTGGTGAATCTGTGTGCTTCCATAGAGCTGACTGGCGCTTTGTTTCTGGATTGAGAAATGGCATTCACGTCTCATCCATTGTCACAACCGATGAAAAGAAAGTCCCATTCATGCTGTCGTTGCGCGTCAACATTGCTTGACAACATGCCACACGGGCAGCCATGTGGTCAGCCGTCAGCATTCGTGGCACCCACCTGGATGACACTTTTCGCATTTTCGGGTCGTCATGCAGGATTGTGTGCACAGAACCCACAGAAATGCCAACTCTGGAGGCGATCTGTTCAACAGTCATTCGGCGATCCCCCAAAAACAATTCTCTCCACTTTCTCGATCATGTCGTCAGACCGGCTTGTGCGAGCCCGAGGTTGTTTCGGTTTGTTGTCACACGATGTTCTGCCTTCATTAAACTGTCGCACTCACGAACGCACTTTCGACACATCCATAACTCTATCACCACGTGTCTCCTTCAACTGTCGATGAATTTCAATTGGTTTCACACAACGCAAATTCAGAAAATGAATGATTGCACCCTGTTCAAGTAAGAAAAACGTCGCCATTTTAAGTATTTAAAACAGTTCTCATTCTCACCACTGGTGGTAAAATTCCATCTTCCGTACGGTGCTGCCATCTCTGGGACGTATTGACAATGAACGCGGCCTCATTTTAAAACAATGCGCATGTGTCTATCTCTTTCCAGTCCGGAGAAAAAAAAATCGGAGGCCTGAGAACTTGAATGCACCTCGTACAAACGTACCGCGCCACGGCTATTGCCCCGTGCTAATCCATACATCAAATGGGCATCTGCCAACTCCGCATTTGTAAACATTGCACTGACTGCAAAATCACGTTCGTGATCAACACTAACCTGTTGATGCTACGTACTGATGTGCTTGTGCTAGTACTGTAGAGCAATGAGTCGCATGTCAACACAAGCACCGAAGTCAACATTACCGTCCTTCAATTGGACCAACTGGTGGTGAATCGAGGAAGTACAGTACACACTGACGAAACTAAAATGAGCTCTAACATGGTAATTAAGCGTTTCCGGACACATGTCAACATAACATCTTTTCTTTATTTGTGTGTGAGGAATGTTTCCTGAAAGTTTGGCCGCACATTTTTGTAACATCCTGTATAACTGACTACTTCTCAGAAATTCACAAAAATACGATCCTGTCCGGTTGCCACCAAGTGCAACCTCCCAACAGATAAAAGTACAATTATTTAATTCACATTCAGCGTTACCATCCAATAAAAAATTCCGTGACCTACCAAAAATACAATCTGACTAACCTCCTAATAAAAAATGTGACTCATATATAACCTTTCAATAATTGACTGTGAACTTAAACTGGTAAACTTTGGACATCAGCAGTGCTGCGTCATGGCCCTGAAAGATCATTCTGAATAAATTGAAAATTCTTAACTCAATAAGGTCGCTGGATAATGCATATATATCTGCTCCTATAAGAAATTTTTCTGGCACGTCCCAGTGCAATGCTGGCCGATAGATTTGTCATGTATAAAAATAAACAACTGATTTTTCTTTACAATAATCGGTATGACCATGGATTGGAGAAATTAGTAAATTCTTTAAATTGAGATGAATGATTGCCAAAAGTTAATTTTTATAAGAAAGATTATTATTAAGAGATTTTTAAAACATTTACATGGGACTTGATATAACAATAGTACATATGCGCGAGGCTGCTTTTGCCTTATACTACATCGCTCAGGCACCGCCATCGCTCCACATGACCGGTCCAGCCAACTCCACACACACAACAGCTCGTTACTACTACTACATCTGCTCATCTGCTACACAGTTCCTACAGCTGACAACACTGCTCTCTGGTCTGAGATTCTCTTGTAGCTTACATATCACAGGCAGTGCGCGAGCAATCCATCGAAATTACATCTGTTCGAGTGCGCTAGCAACAAATTCCTTAATCATGGACCTCTTACACTGTTCTTGCGGCAATAGCTCTCGGCCTGAGGGTGTCTTTCAGTTCCTGTCTCTCTCACCCCAGTTCTACGGGGTCTGATGCAGGACCCTAGCCCAAGGTTGTGGGTGAAGTCCCCAACGGCAGCTGCGGCGGAGGAGGAGATCTCTGGTACGGTGCATATGCTTGGCGGATGGGGCAACGGATCCGGAGTACCGTAGGCGACAGTAGGGTTCAACCTGAACAAGTCGGCAACTCCTGCAACCCACTCAACTCCACACGTAGTGACCCATCACTCCTGTGTTTGGGTCAAGAGAAAGCTGTGAACGCTGGGCAAATTCGTGGCTTTTAAATACGACCCAGGCGATGCAGTGCCTGTGGAGAGGACACTCCGCCTGTACCTGCAAAGGTGCAGATAACAACACGGGGAGTCGCAGTTACCGGTTTTAAGCCTTGTGCTGAGGGACGTGAGTGCGGGCGCCAGGGGTGACTCACGTCGACGGGATAGCCCATTGCGGCTAACTGACTGGTTACCGCCCGTCTCAAGCTGGGCAACCCCCAGCCAGTAAGGTATGGGTGGAGGTTATACTTAACAGCCGAACTAAGTTAATAATTGGCTCCTTCTACCGACCCCCAGACTTCGATGATACAGTTGCTGAACAGTTCAGAGAAAATTTGAGTCTCGTAACAACAAAATACCCCACTCATACGGTTATAGTTGGTGGGGACTTCAACCTTCCCTCGATATGTTGGCAAAAATACTTGTTCAAAAGCGGTGGTAGGCGGAAAACATCTTCCGAGATTGTCCTAAATGCTTTCTCCGAAAATTATTTCGAGCATGTAGTCCACGAACCCACGCGAATTGTAAATGGTTGCGAAAACACACTTGACCTCTTAGCCACAAACAATCCAGAGCTAATAGAGAGCATCATGACCGATACAGGGATTAGTGATCACAAGGTCGTTGTAGCTAGGCTCAATACCGTTTCGTCCAAATCCACCAGAAACAAACGCAAAATAATATTATTTAAAAAAGCGGATAAAGTATTACTAGAAGCCTTCATAAGAGACAATCTCCATTCCTTCCGAACTGATTATGCAAATGTAGACGAGGTGTGGCTCAAATTCAAAGATATAGTAGCAACAGCAATTGAGAGATTCATACCTCATAAATTGGTAAGAGATGGAACTGATCCCCCATGGTACACAAAACAGGTCCGAACACTGTTGCAGAGGCAACGGAAAAAGTATGCGAAGTTTAGAAGAACGCGAAATCCCGAAGATTGGCTAAAATTTACAGACGCGCGAAATTTGGCACGGACTTCAATGCGAGATGCCTTTAATAGGTTCCACAACGAAACATTGTCTCGAAATTTGGTAGAAAATCCGAAGAAATTCTGGTCGTATGTAAAGTACACAAGCGGCAAGACGCAGTCAATATCTTCGCTGCGCAGTGCCGATGGTACTGTTACCGATGACTGTGTCGCTAAAGCGGAGTTATTGAACGCAGTTTTCCGAAATTCCTTCACCAGGGAAGACGAATGGAATATTCCAGAATTTGAAACACGAACAGCTGCTAGCATGAGTTTCTTAGAAGTAGATACCTTAGGGGTTGCGAAGCAACTCAAATCGCTTGATATGGGCAAGTCTTTAGGTCCAGATTGTATACCGATTAGGTTCCTTTCAGATTACGCTGATACAATAGCTCCCTACTTAGCAATCATATACAACCACTCGCTCACCGATAGATCTGTACCTTTTTTTTTTTTTTTTTTTTTTTTTTTTTTTTTTTTTTTTTTTTTTTTTTTTTTTTGTCATCCGTCTACTGACTGGTTTGATGCGGCCCGCCACGAATTCCTTTCCTGTGCTAACCTCTTCATCTCAGAGTAGCACTTGCAACCTACGTCCTCAATTATTTGCTTGACGTATTCCAATCTCTGTCTTCCTCTTTCCTCTACAGTTTTTGCCCTCTACAGCTCCCTCTAGTACCATGGAAGTCATTCCCTCATGTCTTGGCAGATGTCCTATCATCCTGTCCCTTCTCCTTATCAGTGTTTTCCACATATTCCTTTCCTCTCCGATTCTGCGTAGAACCTCCTCATTACTTACCTTATCAGTCCACCTTATTTTCAACATTCGTCTATAGCACCACACCTCAAATGCTTCGATTCTCTTCTGTTCCGCTTTTCCCACAGTCCTTGTTTCACTACCATACAATGCTGTACTCCAGACGTACATCCTCAGAAATTTCTTCCTCAAATTAAGGCCGGTATTTGATATTAGTAGACTTCTCTTGGCCAGAAATGCCTTTTTTGCCATGGCGAGTCTGCTTTTGACGTCCTCCTTGCTCCGTCGGTCATTGGTTATTTTACTGCCCAGGTAGCAGAATTCCTTAACTTCATTGACTTCGTGACCATCAATCCTGATGTTAAGTTTCTCGCTGTTCTCATTTCTACTACTTCTCATTACCTTCGTCTTTCTCCGATTTACTCTCAAACCATACTGTGTACTCATTAGACTGTTCATTCCGTTCAGCAGATCATTTAATTCTTCTTCACTTTCACTCAGGATAGCAATGTCATCAGCGAATCGTATCATTGATATCCTTTCAACTTGTATTTTAATTCCACTCCTGAACCTTTCTTTTATTTCCATCGTTGCTTCCTCGATGTACAGATTGAAGAGTAGGGGCGAAAGGCTACAGCCTTGTCTTACACCCTTCTTAATACGAGCACTTCGTTCTTGATCGTCCACTCTTATTATTCCCTCTTGGGTGTTGTACATATTGTATATGACCCGTCTCTCTGTACCTACAGATTGGAAAATTGCGCAGGTCGCACCAGTGCTTAAGAAGCGTAGTAGGAGTAATCCATCGAACTACAGACCTATATCATTGACGCCGGTTTGCTGTAGGGTTTTGGTGCATATACTGTATTCAAACATTATGAATCACCTCGAAGGGAACGATCTATTGATACGTAATCAGCATGATTTCAGAAAACATCGTTCTTGTGCAACGCAGCTAGCTCTTTATTCGCGCGAAGTAATGGCCGCTATCTCAGGTTGATTCCGTATTTCTGGCTTTCCAGAAAGCTTTTGACACCGTTCCGCACAAGCGACTTCTAATCAAGCTGCGGGCCTATGGGGTATCGTCTCAGTTGTGCAAATGGATTCGTGATTTCCTGTCAGGAAGGTCGCAGTTCGTAGTAATAGACGGCAAATCATTGAGTAAAACTGAAGTGATATCAGGTGTTCCCCAGGGAAGCGTCCTGGGACCTCTGCTGTTCCTGATCTATATAAATGACCTGGGTGACAATCTGAGCAGTTCTCTTAGGTTGTTCGCAGATGATGCTGTAATTTACCGTCTAGTAAGGCCATCCGAAGACCAGTATCAGTTGCAAAGCGATTTAGAAAAGATTGCTGTATGGTGTGGCAGGTGGCAGTTGACGCTAAATAACGAATAGTGTGAGGTGATCCACATGAGTTCCAAAAGAAATCCGTTGGAATTCGATTACTCGATAAATAGTAACATTCTCAAGGCTGTCAATTCAACTAAGTACCTGGGTGTTAAAATTACGAACAACTTCAGTTGGAAAGATCATATAGATAATATTGTGGGGAAGGCGAGCCAAAGGTTGCGTTTCATTGGCAGGACACTTAGAAGATGCAACAAGCCACTAAAGAGACAGCTTACACTACACTCGTTCGTCCTCTGTTAGAATATTGCTGCGTGGTGTGGGATCCTTACCAGGTGGGATTGACGGAGGACACCGAAAGGGTGCAAAAAAGGGCAGCTCGTTTTGTATTATCTCGTAATAGGGGAGAGAGTGTGGCAGATATGATACGCGAGTTGGGATGGAAGTCATTAAGGTAAAGACGTTTTTCGTCGCGGCGAGTCACCATCTTTCTCTTCCGAATGCGAAAATATTTTGTTGAGCCCAACCTAAATAGGTAGGAATGATCATCAAAATAAAATAAGAGAAATCAGAGCTCGAACAGAAAGGTTTAGGTGTTCGTTTTTCCCGCGCGCTGTTCGGGAGTGGAATGGTCGAGAGATAGTATGATTGTGGTTCGATGAACCCTCTGCCAAGCACTTAAATGTGAATTGCAGAGTAGTCATGTAGATGTAGATGTACCAGTCCGTCCCCCATCTTGCGCTTCTATGGGTGTATGGAGCAGCAAGCATCTCGCAGTGCTTGATACAAGGTGGGTTACTGAGGCACCTGGAAAAACAACAATAAAGTAGCTCATATGAGCAAAACCAACTATTCAATAACCCGATTTGCCACCTGGAATGTCAGAACTATGTTACCCGTATATGACACTCGTACAATGCTGCCCCTATAGTCAGAAAAACAGCCATTATTGACAGAGAACTCCTGCGTCTTTGCGTTGATGTTGCTGCATTACAGGAAACTCGTCTCTCTGGGGAAGGCAGCCTGCGTGAAGATAATAGCACCTTTTTCTGGAAAGGGAGAGAAATTGGAGAAAGACGTGAAAACAGAGTTGGCTTTGCAGTGCGAAACAGTCTTCTCAGCTGCTGCGAACAACCAAAATCTATGTCTGAACGATTAATAACTTTGAGATTAAAGACAACATCAGGCCCCGTCACATTAATCTCTGCATATGCTCCCACTATGAAAGCGCCACCTGAAGTCAAAGACATGTTCTATGAAGAGCTGCGGAAATGCCTGGAGAATGTTCGTGGATCAGATAAACTCATGTTACTGGGAGACTTTAATGCCAGTGTTGGGAATAAACGGAACAACTGGACCGACTGCATTGGCCCATACGGCATTGTAAATATGAATGAGAACGGTCAGCGACTGCTGGAACTTTGCACCTCTCTTTCTCTCTGCATCACTAACACTTACTTCCAGAACAGAGACGTGCACAAAGTAACATGGAAACACCCACGTTCAGGCCATTGGCATCAGCTCGACTTCATCATAACCAGAAGAAGCGACCTACGTCATGTCCTTAATTCCCGCACATATCACAGTGCTGACTGTGATACTGATCACTCTTTAGTTATGACCAAATCACGGTTCACACCAAAGAAGATTCACTCAGCTGAGAGCGTTTGTCGAAGAGCGAAGATCAACACCAAAGCCATTCAAGAAGATGCGCTATAAAAAAAGTCCAGTGAAGAAATTGAGATGAAACTGAATCCTGAGCAATTTGTAACTGCACAGAGCACCGAAAATATGTGGCGTCTAGCTAAAGAAATATTATGCAGACAGCTATTGGAACATTTGGGATGCAGGGTAGGACTCAAAGTGACTGGTTTACTGAATGTGAAAGTGAGTTGCGTCCATATATAGACAAGAAACGTAATGCTCATATACAGGTTATGAATAATCCTAAAGACCAACGAGCAATAGCTGAATACAAGGCCTGCAAAGCAGATCTACAACGAGTTTCTCGCCATTGCGCAAATAGATATTTGACCAACCTTTGTAAAACCATTCAGAACTGCCGAGACAAAGGAGATTATAGTGGCATGTATCAAGGCATCAAAAAGGCCATTGGACCAACAAGCAGAAAGTTCGCTGCATTAAAAGATCTAAATGGAGACCCAATCAACAATAAAAACCAGCAGCTAGATAGATGGGTGCAGCACTATGCTAAACTATACTCAGAAGAGGTCAACATTTCTTCAGAAGCTCTGGATACTTTAACAACTTACCCAGTTATGTCTGAGCTTGATGATCCTCCCACTGTTGACGAATTAAAACTCGCACTTAAAAGTCTAAAGCTAGGCAAGAGTACAGGCCGTGATAACTTACCAGCAGAAATCATCAAACTTGACTGCGTTTTGCCAATATTGTATCAAATCCTACTGCAGTGCTGAGAAGAAGGCACAGTACCTCAAGACATGCAAGATGCAAATATAGTAACAATCTATAAGGGAAAAGGTGACAGAGGTAATTGTAACAACTATAGAGGAATATCTCTCTTGAGCATTGCTGAAAAGGCGTATGCAAGAATAATCCTGAAGAGACTGGAAACCTTGGCTGCTCAGATCTACCCTGAGTCACACTGTGGATTTCGAATTGGCAGACCCACTAGTGACATGATATTCATCTTGCGCCAACTGCAAGAGAAGTGCCGCGAACACAGAGTGCCATTATATGTGACTTTCGTTGACCTCAACAAAGCCTTTGACACCGTCAGTAGGGAGGGACTCTACAGCATACTGGAAAAAAATTGGATGTCCTCCAACTTTGCTGTCTTTAATAAGATCTTTTCACGACAATATGCGTGGCTCTGTAATCTTCGATGGCAGTACATCTAAACCATTCAGTATGAACTGTGGCGCAAGACAAGGCTGTGTATTGGCACCTACGCTTTTTGGAATTTTCCTCTCAGGTCTGATCCAAGTGCGCTACGAGATAGTCGCTCGTGAACTCCTGTATGCTGATGATGCTGCAATTGTTGCGAACTCCGCAGAAGAGCTGCAAGAGCTAGTATCAAGATTTAGTCACGCATGCCACCTATTCTCGATTAGTGTAAACAGCAGTAAGACCGTAATTATGGTTCAGGGTACTAACACAAAGCCGAATATCACACTAGATGGCACTACTCTGCAAGTCGTAGATAACTTCTGCTATCTTGGATCTGCTATAAAATCAAACATGTCTGTTGACAAGGAAATTGATGCTCGCATTAGAAGAGCTGTGACAACTTTTGGCAAACTCTCTACACGTGTTTGGAAAAACAACAAACTCTCTTTGACCAACAAAATTCTTGTATATCAAATTTGCGTCCTCAGCATCCTTTTGTATGCATCGGAAACATGGACTACCTATGCCAAACAAGAACGTCGCCTTAATGCTTTCCACATGCGGTGCCTGAGATCCATCCTCGGAGTAACGTGGAAGGACCGAGTGACCAACGAAGCAGTGCTATCGAAAACTAACTGCAACAGTATTTCAGCTATGTTGAAGCAGAGACGACTCCGCTGGCTGGGACACGTCCACCGTATGGATTCTGACAGATTACCACGTGAGGTGATGCTTGGACAGATCTCTATAGCCAAAAGACCTGTAGAACGTCCTGTATTGAGGTTCAAGGACTCCTGTAAACGAGATATGGAGAGCTTTGGAATCGACACAAACAGATGGGAGGCACGGGCTAACATGAGACCAGAGTGGTGTGATGATACATCATCTGGAATGTCGAAGCATGATGAAGGCTTGTTAGACAGATTAAGGCAGAAAAAGCTTTGCAATGCCACCACTGCTCCTGCCTCAGCAGCCAGATACACTTGTGACAATTGCGGCAAGAGATGCCGTGCTGCCATTGGCATGATAAGCCATATGAAAAAATGCAACCCATAAACACACAGACACTGCAACAATCATGTACCAAGATGTTGTGGCCAATATATAGGTCTCGGTCTCGCTGGCCCGCTTTCTCGTTCATTATCCAACGCATGTCGAGTCGAAATAACCATAACTTGGCAATAAAAGATGATTTGTGTTCTCAGTTCAAACCCGATGCCATTCAGTTACAATTGTGCGCTGTGATTTTCGTCAGCCTGCCTGTGCTGGCCGAGCGGTTCTAGGCGCTACAGTCTGGAACCGCGCGACCGCTACGGTCGCAGGTTCGAATCCTGCCTCGGGCATGGATGTGTGTGATGTCCTTAGGTTAGTTAGGTTTAAGTAGTCCTAAGTTCTAGGGGACTGATAGCCTCAGATGTTAAGTCCCATAGTGCTCAGAGCCATTTGAACCATTTGATTTTCGTCGAAAGTACGTCACTACACTTCCTGCAGCTTAAAGCATCCGATGATGGCACCAGGAGGACAGTCTCTTTATGTGAGGAAAAATCGACATGTCGCCCCCATGTACTCGTTCAAGATGTGTTGTGCATTCAAAAGTTTTGCACATAGTCCACACAAATTTTTTCGTTGTGCCACTCAAGAGTTAACAATTAATCATGCATAAGACACTACAGTATCTGATCAAAAATATCCGAATACCCCTATGCAACGCGGAATTGACAACTAAATGTCACGAGAGGCGGTCCCGCGAGCATGAAACAAGGCGGGGAGTATTTGTTGTCAGCGATGAAACAGTAGAATAGGTAGGCCAGGACAGCTCAATGACTTCGACAGTGGTCTAGATATTGGAAGTCAGGTGAGTAACCAGTCGATCAAGGACATTTCAACCCTCCTAAAGTGGCCCAAGCTGAGCGAGGTTGCAAGAAATTGCATGAAATGAGCGGAAGAAACTCGTGAGTTCCAAAGCACTACTAGCACTGTAGCTAGCATTAAGACAGAGCTTACTGAGTTCACATTTCTCCAGTCATATCAAGCGACGCTTGAGGTGGTGCAAACCACTGTACTTGCCACTGTACAGTGGATGACTGGAAACGAGTGATTTGGAGCGATGAATGACGCTATTCCCTGTGGCAATCAGATGGAAGGTTTTAGGTTTGCTGAATGGTTTGAGAACGTAAACCGCCATCATGTATAGTGCCAAAAGTGAAGTACGAATGGCGTGGTGCAACGGTAAGGGTTTATTTCGTGGTTATTAGTATGGCCCCGCTATTGAGTTTAATAAAACACTAAATGCGAAAGGATACGAACACTTTCTGCAGCACTGTGTACTGCCCGTTGGAGGAACAGTGCGGACACTAGTGTTTGCATTAGCATGACGGTGTTCCGAAAGGACAGGCTAAACACGGTTGGCGGTGGCGTGTTTGTTGCTGTCAGAAGTAGTTCAGCTTGTCGCGAAATTGAAGTAGATACTTTCTGTGATTATGGGCACAGGTCATTGTTGGCAACTGGAATAAAATAATAATTGGATCCTTTTACCGACCTCCAAATTCAGATGATACAGTTGCTGAAAGGTTCAAAGAAAACCTGAGTTTGATTCCAAAAACGTACCCGACTCATACGATAATAGTTGGTGGTGACTTTAATTTACCCTCGATATGTTGGCGAAAATACATGTTCAATTCCCGAGGCACGCATAAAATATCATCCTAAATTGTGCTAAACGCATTCTCTGAAAATTATTTCGAGCATTTTAGTTCATGAGCCCACGCGAATAGTAAACGCCTGTGAAAACACACTTGACCTCTTACCAACAAATAATCCTGAGTTAATAACGAGCATCAAAACCGATATAGGGATTAGTGAACACAGGCTTGTCGTAGCGAGACTGAATATTGTAATCCCCAAATCCTCGAAAAATAAGCGAAAAATATACCTATTCAAAAAATCAGATAAAAATTCACTTGACGCCTTCCTAAGAGACAATCTCCACTCATTCCAAATTTATTATATAAGTGCACACCAGATGTGGCTTGAATTCAAAGAAATAGTATCGGCAGCAGTTGAGAGATTTATACCAAATAAATTAACAAACGACGGAGCTGATCCTCCTTGGTACACAAAACGGGTTAGAACACTGTTGCAGAAACAACGAAACAAACATGCCAAATTTAGACAGACGCAAAATCCCCAAGATTGGCGATCTTTCACAGAAGCTCGAAATTTTGCGCGGACTTCAACGCGAGATGCTTATAACAATTTCCACAACGAAACTTCGTCTCGAAACCTGGCAGAAAATCCAAAGAGATTCTGGTCGTATGTGAAGTATGTTAGCGGCAAGAAACAATCAATGCCTTCTCTTCGTGATAGCAATGGAGATACTATCGAAGACAGTGCTGCCAAAGCAGAGTTACTAAACACAGCCCTCCGAAATGCCTTCACAAAAGAAGACGAAGTAAATATTCCAGAATTCGAATCGAGAACAGCTGCCAACATGAGTAACGTAGAGGTAAATATCCTCGGAGTAGTGACGCAATTTAAATCACTTAATAAAAGCAAGTCTTCTGGTCCAGACTGTACACCAATTAGGTTCCTTTCGGAGTATGTCGATGCATTAGCTCCATACTTAACTATCATATACAACCGTTCGCTCGACGAAAGATCCGTACCCAAAGACTGGAAAGTTGCACAGATTACACCAATATTCAAGAAAGGTAGTAGGAGTAATCCACTAAATTACAGGCCCATATCGTTAACGTCGATATGCAGCAGGATTCTGGAACATATATTGTGTTCTAACATTATGAATTACCTCGAAGAAAATGGTCTATTGACACACAGTCAACATGGATTTAGAAAACATCGTTCCTGTGAAACACAACTAGCTCTTTATTCGCATGAAGTGTTGAGTGCTATTGACATGGGATTTCAGATCGATTCCGTAATTCTGGATTTCTGGAAGGCTTTTGACACTGTACCACACAAGCGGCTCGTAGTGAAATTGCGTGCTTATGGAATATCGTCTCAGTTATGTGATTGGATTTGTGATTTCCTGCCAAAGTGGTGACAGTTCGTAGTAATTGACGGAAAGTCATCGAGTAAAACAGAAGTGACTTCTGGCGTTCCCCAAGGTAGTGTTATAGGCCCTTTGCTGTTACTTATCTATATAAACGGCTTGGGAGACAATCTGAGCAGCCGTCTTAGGTTGTTTGCAGACGACCCTGTCGTTTATCGACTAATAAAGTCATCAGAAGATCAAAACAAACTGCAAAACGATTTAGAAAAGATATCTGAATGGTAAGAAAAGTGGCAGTTGACCCTAAATAACGAAAAGTGTGAGGTCATCCACATGAGTGCTAAAAGGAACTAGTTAAACTTTGGTTACAGGATAAATAACTCTAATCTAAAAGCCGTAAATTTAAGTGAATACCTAGGTATTACAATTACGAACAACTTAAATTGGAAGGAACACATAGAAAATGTTGTGTGGAAGACTGCGTTTTATTGGCGGGACACTTAGAAAATGTAACAGATCTACTAAGGAGACTGCCTACACTACGCTTGTCCGTCCTCTTTTAGAATACTGCTGCGCAGTATGGGATCCTTACCAGATAGGACTGACGGAGTACATCGAAAAAGTTCAAAGAAAGGCAGCACGTTTTGTATTATCGCGAAATATGGGAAAGAGTATCACAGAAATGATGCAGGATTTGGGCTGGACATCATTAAATGAAAGGCGTTTTTCGTTGCGACGGAATCTTCTCACGAAATTCCAATCACCAACTTTCTCCTTCGAATGCGAAAATATTTTATTGACACCGACCTACATAGGGAGGAACGATCACCACGATAAAATAAGGGAAATTAGAGCTCGTACGGAAAGATATAGGTGTTCATTCTTTCCGCGCGCTGTACGAGGTTGGAATAATAGAGAATTGTGAAGGTGGTTCGATGAACCCTCTGCCAGACACTTAAATGTGATTTGCAGAATATCCATGTAGATGCAGATGACAGTGCTGTGAGAAAGCAGTATCTACGAGGCAATAGTTTTTGCTCGATAATATTCCAGATACGGACAGGCATACCCCAGAGTCCCAACATCAAGCCAGTGGAACACCTTTGGGATGAGTTGGAAAGTCTGCTTCCATCCAGATCCCAGTATCCAATATCTCTACCTTCTCTGGATTTGGCTCTTGAGGAAGAGTTGGCTGGTATTCCTCCACAGCCACATTGAAAGTATCCCCAGCAGATTTAAAGTCATCGTAATTCGAAGGGTGGACACAGCCCATATTAATGTCAACTAATATGACTACAAATATTTTTGATCAGATAATATAGGTTTGTCATATCAGATGAATCCTTTCCCAACACCCTCCGCTTCTGAGAACAGGATGTACCTTGTCATCAGATTTCGCTCTCACCTAGGTTTAATTCACTTGAAGAACATTTTCAACGAGTTTCTCTTCTGTTTGCTATCAAATTGGTGTTAAGTTCTATGTACAGCATACGGTTAGAAATTTTTCCCTTTTTTCCAGTCACTGTCTATGTCTGCAAACAGATCTGCACATGTAAGCCTATCTACAGGGTTTGTTTGCAGTTCCCCTATAGCACTTGTGAATGGTGGACGGAAAGGACGATCCCGGCAAACCTCTATCCGAGTTTGAATTCCTCTGATTTTTTTCCGTTATGATCATTTTGCGAGATGTATACGTAACGAGAGAGTACGACATAAAGAGTGTTCTCTCCTTGCTGTGTACTACCTCTGTTGTAGCACCTCCAACTGGAGTTTCATGAGCGTCTCTGTGGCCCTTCATTGAACTAACACCTGACAAAACACTCCGCTCTTTTTCGGATCTTCCCTAGCTCCATACTAATCCTATCTGGTGAAAACACGTATCTGAAGAGCAGTATTCAAGAATCTGTCGGAAGACTATTTTTAATCCTTTTCTTTCCAATAAGTATTATTGTATTTCCTTAGGATGAATCTCAGATTGTCCTCCGATTGTCCGTCAGTTGCTTTTTATGCGGGCTCTGCACTTTAGATCGTTCTGACCACGTATTCCTGGACATTTTACAGTTTTTGCTGTCCTGTGATTGCTCTCCAGTAGCATAATCGGACAATAATGGGTGTTTTGGTTTATTTGTGCTCAATACGTTGCACTAAGTTTGTTCAGAGCCGGCTACTAACACACTGATGAGCCAGTAAATTATGACGACTGCCCATCGCGAGAAAGAATGTTACATCAGGTCGACGGACATGTCCTGATACGCAGCTATCAAGCGCAGAACAGTGGTTAGTTAGTTACGCGTTCCATAGATCATTTCAACAATTTTTATATCGAAATGATGTGCAACGAGTTACTTTACAGCATAAGTGTACGTATTTGTTTTAATGTGAATGAAAAAATTATTTTACAGCCCTTCTCCAGCAACTACACTTAAAAACTAGATTTTTGACAGGTTACCAGTGTCCTGTGTCCGTTTTAAGAACGTCGCACGCTGCCAATCACTTTTTAATATCTGCCAAACTCATCGTATTGGTGACATTTGTAGCATGACCGAAACCACATAATCTTATTATCATGTATTTAAAAGTAGTGTTACTTATTATGTTGAGTAACATTACAAAGTCACTCATTGCGTATCAGTTGCCTAACTAAATAGAAAAAAGTAAGACCACATACTTTTTAAAAATAATAATACATTGTTTTTAGATAATATCGTATTTGTACCAAAGCGTAAATGCGGCAGAAATTACTTCTGGGCTTTATTTAAGACTACGTTCCATTCAATATCCATATTCACACACAGAGTAAAAATTTGTATCCTCTGTCATTGTGAGCGTCTTGCTGAGCATTTTTTTTACTTTATTTTATTTGTTACTTTTTTCGGAGGTCGTTCATGGTTTATGAATCGTTGAAGTATCTCTAAACCGTGAAGCGCTTTCGCAGTTTTCATTAATAGGAAATTGAAGCACCATTTAGCTCAGTGTCTTGAAAGAGAAAATTATTAGGCATATTTTCTAAACCCAGTGAGTAAAGTTAATTTTTCACTATTTCGTTTTTTTGGGTTCAGAAGGTCTTCCAAGACTGTTCACTGACTAGGTACAAGCTTCACATCTTTCCTTTCTTACTCTTACTATAATCAAAAGGCGAGGATTAGGTATGTATCAGTTTAAAATCATTTAATCTGTTACTTTTAAACGGGTGGGTCAAATATGTGTAATAGCAAACCGAAAGAATCTCATCAAGTTTTCTCAAGATCAGTTATTCCAGTTTAAAGTAAAAGTTATGATTTATTGTTCATTCAATTGCAGTTTCCTTTTTTCTTCACTTACAATTTCGATTCTAATTTTTCATTTTGTTCGTGTTGTCGAACTGAATTTTGAGTAGTTGTCTTCTTGTTCTAACAAATTCACACGAGAGAACTTTACTTTTTATCTTTCCCTTCTTCCTCTAATTAGCGCCCTAGTTGCTACAGGACAAAGTATGTTAATAAACTGAGTACGATATTCAGAGCTTTGTTTTTGAAAAGGTTTAGGCATTGTGTTCAAATTGCTATTAACAGCAAAGTTGAGTTCGCTTATCCCAACAGACAAATACTGGAACTGATTCACTCAGTAATCAGCTTAATTTTACAAACTTGCCACCGAAGCTAGGAATATCGTACCGACCCTACGTAGCAGATACAAGTATATTTCAAGGAGCAAGAAATTTAAGCATGTCATTGTCACCATATTAATCGCGAAAGAACCAAAATGTTATATAGATATTGATTGGAAAAGTGATTGTCTATTTGTGTATGTTGTTTTGACAGGTAAAGTTAAGAACGGATAAAGGGAGAAAAAATAACCATCCCATTACTGTCTCTCAATGCTATCTCTGCCTCCATCGTACTGCTACCAGTGGGCTCTATACTGCCGATGTAGATCTCTAATATCAGAGCCTAGAACTTCGAGGTGCCTGCATATTCTTGTCATCTGCGTAGTCCGCCATGTTGTAATTAGGCAAAAAAGTCCACCAGTCTGTACGTGATAAAGAATACTTTACTTATTTCTGGCTTTGAACTTTATACCAATATGCGATGAATAGGTTACTCGGGGACGGGAAGGGGGGGGAGGGAGGTGGGCAGGACCGAAAAGTATTTTCGTTTTGCGTTCTCGTGACGTTTCGTGGAAGCCATGCTGTAATTAGGTGCATTCAGGCAGCTAGAATTCGACACCCAGATAGTATAGATACCACTGACTGCTACATAATTCTTAAGAACCAAAGAAATGATACATGCAAAATGAGACAATACACATCAGTTTACTTTAACCCTGTCTTCAACAATTCTTACAAGTTTACTTAATGTTCACGACCTCGAGATATCATCACTCCACTTTTGCGGGATTGTAACTTTTTTTTTTCGGCAACATCTCTTACGTATTCACATCATTTTCTTTACTTCCAAGTTTTCAGACAAAATTCATCTACAGATTATAAGGGATTGTCAAGAAGTTTAATTTCTAACTTGCTTTGCTATCTGCTTACCGTTTTATGTTATTGGGAAAATTATCAAAGGTTTTTGTTGATGCATATTGAACTCCTATCTGACACACCAACAGCTTAAAAGTAGTGGGTAATAACACATTTTTCTTCTATTGAAGTAGGTACGTACATTATTCTTCTTAAATTGTGACCGATTGTTTGTGCCAAATTTCACTTCTTGCTGTCCGCTTTATGCAACCAGTACTCTTCTTCTATGTGACGAGTTACCCTAGAAAATTATTCCGTAAGACATTATTGAGTGTAACTATAGAAAATATGTTAGAAGAGTGATTAATTTTTAATTTTTTTCGAAGACTAGCACTTATACGAAGACCTTAATTGTTTGAGCAGGTCAACAATAACTTCTTCCAGTTCAAGGTTTCATCACCATGTATACCCAAAAATTTGGAGCGTTCTAACCTATTCACGAACTCCTGTTCAGGTGCTACATCACTTGTTGGTATGCCTCTATTTGTTGTACCGAAATGAATATGGTGTGCCCGCATCTCGTGGTCGTGCGGTAGCGTTCTCGCTTCCCACGCCCGGGTTCCCGGGTTCGATTCCCGGCGGGGTCAGGGATTTTCTCTGCCTCGTGATGGCTGGGTGTTGTGTGCTGTCCTTAGGTTAGTTAGGTTTAAGTAGTTCTAAGTTCTAGGGGACTTATGACCCCAGCAGTTGAGTCCCATAGTGCTCAGAGCCATTTGAATATGGTGCGTTGGATCAAAATTTAGGGAGAGTCCATTTTCAGAGAACTAGTCGATCATTCTTTGAAAAACGTAACTGACTTCCTGTGTTGCTTTATTTCTAATGGAATCAGTATAATACTAATAATTCCTTCAAAAAGTACCGATTACGATGCGTGAATGTTAAGTGGAAAGACTATTCACATATATTAGGAAAGGTGCAAGGCAGCTTCGTTTTAAAACTGGAAAGTAAGCCTTGCTGGTGTCGCAATAATATTAAGATGCCCTCCAAAATAATAACTGGCGCAGCTTTCGAAGACTGAAAGAGACAAGAATCACCATTACTTTGTCTTATTCCGATAAAATTATTGATAAAACGAAAAACAGTGGTAACACTAATATAATAGGGCCTTGGCACATATGACATAGGGGTAGAGGAAAAGATACTAATAACGGTGCAATTGAATTAATTATAATCGCGCGGTGCATAGTGATTATCGTGAAGTTAACTGAAAACAGATAGCACAACAGAAAGTAGTATGTCACATCTGTCATTGAAGTTGAAAACAAACCGTTCATTGCCGTTAAAATACAACTCTTCAGTGTGAAGTTTGAAGTAACGAAATTACTATAAAATGATTTTAATGTCCCTACACATCGTCTTGGTGTTGGAGCTAGATCTCACCATAGTACCGCAGGTGGATGTTGAAGAAGTTACTGAATCAATAATTGGGGGAACCAACGACACTCGTCAGCAGCTAAGTGCAGAACAGGCCGAAATTTTTCTAAGTGCCCACTACATCTGGTCAGGTAGGCCAGCGGAGTCTATGTCAGCTCTCAGTGGTGGAGGCTCCGGAAAATCGATTGATCTCTGATCGATTGTTAATTAAAAGGAATCCTTGCATTGTGGCATTTTGTGTATCTTTCTGCACTGAGATTGGCTTGGCCCCGGTCCTTCTGAGTGCCGACTGATAATAGTGCCTTAGAAGACAGTAGTCCGCTTCCTCTAGCTTGTTGACCAGTAACGTTCATCCTATCATTATCCTCAGAAAAAAGTTGCTTCACTCTCCCTCTGTGACAAATGAGGCTGTCTTTGTCGTCACTGTCCCGTTTCTTTCTTTAATCTGTAATTTATTTACGTTAGGCAGTGTGGTGGTCGTTACTTTGCATAAACATTTATTTTTTGCAGTGTCAACATGAACAGCGTCGTCTCAGGATTTCAAAGACCTAAACTGCGGGACCCCATTACGTCTTTGAGATATTTACTTCTGGCGTCTGGTGCTTTCTGGATAAACAGTCAACTTTCTGAATTTGGGTACAGTAGTGCCCTTAACCAAGAAGTAAACCTTCTCACTTCATTCTCAGGCTGTAAAATTTTTTCACCAGGCATTCGTACCACAGAAGATCCTTAGTTCCTTCAGAACAATGCCGGATGTCCCGGCGCAGCGCTACAAATGTATGACCAGTGGCCGGTGGGCTATTGACACTTGCCTCTGCGTTGGCTGGTCTCCTGCAAATTGGCCCTGGGGTTGGCAGCCGATTCTACTACCCCTGGCGATACGGGTGCTTTCTCCAACAATCAGAAAGTTTTCAATGTTCTCTTACTTCTGTAAGGCATGCTAATTCTAATCAAGAGCAAAACAAGGATAATGTTGCATTAGTCAGTCACCGGCAATTGCTGGTGCTGCTGTTTATCATATTCCTCGGTTTCAGTTAAACACTCTGATTAATGGGTGTTTCAATATGAATTTTCATGTGTTATGTGACTGCTTCTGGAAAAACGGTCATATAAAAATGGCTGCTTAAACCATCTAAGATAAGTCCAGCATGCGAGGAAATCTCCTTCCTGAGACATTCAGTATCAGCTGGTGGAGTAAGGATAGATCGGGAGAGTACTAGGGATTTACATAAATTTCCCACACCTAAAATCAAGAAAGGAATTGTCCTGTTCGTTGGCAAGGCCAATGTTTTACGAAATTTGTGACTCATTTTGTCCAGTTCACAGCCCATCTAAATCAACTGTATGAGAAGGACGAGGCCTTCAAGTGGACAGAATGTCAACAGTCAACTTTTGAGACCATTAATACCGCATTGGCTAACCCTTCTGTCCTTGCTCTCACGGATTTTGATAGATCTTTTATCGCGCAGACGGACCGCTCTAATTTCGGCGTGGCTTACGTTCTGATGCAGAAAGATGAAGGTGAACGCGTCCCCATCGCTTACGTGTCTAGAATGCTCTCTCCTGCATAATTAAGGAACTCAGTTTATGAATAGCCTTGGCGGTAATGTTTGCCTTGGAAAACTTCCGCTTTAATTTAGAGCATCAGCATTTTGGTATAGAAACTGATAACCAGCCTTAAGTTGGATTGTGGCCTGACCGAGGAGTACCAGATGCTCTGCCCACTGAGTGGTCCATATATCAGCCTTTCGTTTCACCATCAAACACATAATGGGCTCCAATAATGTGATATCTGATGTTCTAAGCCGCATATTGGAAGAGTATTAGCAGGACGGTCACGACGGGCAACCTAACAAGAACTCCAGTCGGGTAATATGGGTCCACTCGGAGCTCTCCAAGCTGTTTAGCAATTTGAGTGAGAAACAAAGCCAGGAGCCCCTCCTTGTAGGTGACGAAGCAGCAGCTGCTGGAGGGTAAGCATGTGCTGGGATACAGTTTAGAAAAGGTCAGGCCAGAAGTAATGGGCGACTTGAGATTTGTTTACTGGGTGAGCTGATTCTAGTTATCTTCACTGTTTAAAAAAAAAAAAAGTTCAAATGGCTCTGAGTACTATGGGACTTAACTTCTGAGGTCATCAGTGCCCTAGAACTTAGATCTACTTAAACCTAACCAACCTAAGGACATCACACACATTCATGCCCTAGGCAGGATTCGAACCTGCGACCGCAGCGGTCGTGCGGTTCCAGGCTGTAGCGCCTAGAACCGCTCAGTCACTCCGGCCGTCGTCATTGTTTTCACGGTTTTATAATAGGAGGACATCTGGGGGTGGTGAAAACTATTTTCAAGATCAGAGAACCCCTTATCTGCCCCAGCTTGCATAGGGATATTCAGAAGTTAGTCAGTGAATGGTATGACTGAAAGATAGCTAAGCCTAACCCTAACTTGAGGAAAGGCTCTCTGCAAGGGAGGATGGCCCAATGGAGAAATTATTCACTAATTACGTTGGACCATTGTCCAGGACACGAAATGGCAACCATTATACACTACTGGCCATTAAAATTGCTACACCACGAAGATGACGTGCTACACTCGCGAAATTTAACCGACAGGAAGAAGATGCTGTGATATGCAAATGATTAGCTTTTCAGAGCATTCACACAAGGTTGGCACCGGTGGCAACAACTACGACGTGCTGTCATGAGGAAAGTTTCCAACCGATTTCTCATACACAAACAGCAGTTGACCGGCGTTGCCTGGTGATATGTTGTAGTGATGCCTCGTGTAAGGAGGAGAAATGCGTACCATCACGTTTTCGGCTTTGATAAAGGTCGGTTTGTAGTCTATCACGATTGCGGTTTATCGTATCGCGACATTGCTGCTCGCGTTGGTCGGGATCCAGTGACTGTTAGCAGAATATGGAATCGGTGGGTTCAGGAGGGTAATACGGAACACCGTGCTGGATCCCAACGGCATCGTATCACTAGCAGTCGAGATGACAGGCATCTAATCCGCATGGCTGTAACGGATCGTGCAGCCACGTCTCGATCCCTGAGTCAACAGATGGGGACGTTTGCAAGACAACAACCATCTGCACGAACAGTTCGACGACGTTTGCAGCAGCATGGACTATCAGCTCGGAGACCATGGCTGCGGTTCCCCTTGACGCTGCATCACAGACAGGAGCGCCTGCGATGGTGCACTCAACGACGAACCTGGGTGCACGAATGGCAAAACGTCATTTTTTCGGATGAATCCAGGGTCTGTTTACAGCATCATGATGGTCGCATCCGTGTTTGGCGACATCGCGGTGAACGCACATTGGAAGCATGTATTGTCATCGCCATATTGGCGTATAAAGCGGCGTGACGGTATGGGGTGCCATTGGTTACACGTCTCGGTCACGTCTTGTTCGCATTGACGGCACTTTGAACAGTGGACGTTACATTTCAGATGTGTTACGACCCGTGGCTCTACCCTTCATTCGATCCCTGCGAAACCCTACTTTTCAGCAGAATAATGCACGACTGCATGTTGCAGGTCCTGTACGGGCCTTTCTGTATACAGAAAATGTTCGACTGCTGCCTTGGCCAGAACATTCTCTCACCAACTGAAAACGTCTGGTGAATGGTGGCCTAGCAACTGGCTCGTGACAATACGCCAGTCACTACTCTTGATGAACTGTGATATCGTGTTGAAGATGCATTGGCAGCTGTATCTGTACACGCCATGCAAGCTCTGTTTGACTCAATGCCCAGGCGTATCAAGGCCTTTATTACGGCCAGAGGTGATTGTTCTGGATACTGATTTCTCAGGATCTATGAACCCAAATTGCGTGAAAATGTAATCACATGTCAGTTCTCGTATAATATATTTGTCCAATGGATACTCATTTATCATCTGCATTTCTTCTTGGTGTAGCAATGGCCAGTAGTGTACTTGGTTGTCGTGGATGCTTTCTCGTGTTTTGTACGACTTATTCTCAGAAACGGTATTACGGTCAGCTTCACTATTCCTCATTTATCCGAATGTTTTCTATTTTGTACCCCCAAGATCATTTATTAGTGATAACAACCCAGCCTTTGTGTCACGAAAGTTTAAGAGACTTTATTTCGAGATTTGCGATACATCATGTTGTTGTTGTTGTGGTCTTCAGTCCTGAGACTGGTTTGATGCAGCTCTCCATGCTACTCTATCCTGTGCAAGCCTCTTCACCTCCCAGTACCTACTGCAACCTACATCCTTCTGAATCTGCTTAGTGTATTCATCTCTTGGTCACCCTCTACGATTTTTACCCTCCAAGCTGCCCTCCAATACTAAATTGGTGATCTCTTGATGCCTCAGAACATGTCCTACCAACCGACCCCTTCTTCTTGTCAAGTTGTGCCACAAACTTCTCTTCTCCCCAATCCTATTCAATACTTCCTCATTAGTTATGTGATCTACCCATCTATCTTCAGCATTCTTCTGTAGCACCACATTTCGAAAGCTTCTATTCTCTTCTCGTCCAAACTATTTATCGTCCATGTTTCACTTCCCTACATGGCTACACTCCATACAAATACTTTCAGAAATGACTTCCTGACACTTAAATCTATACTCGATGTTAACAAATTTCTCTTCTTCAGAAACGCTTTCCTTGCCATTGCCAGTCTACATTTTATATCCTCTCTGCTTTTAATTCGACTACATTCCATTATCCTCGTTTTGCTTTTGTTGATGTTCATCTTATATCCTCCTTTCAAGACACTGTCAATTCCATTCAACTGCTCTTCCAAGTCCTTTGCTGTCTCTGACAGAATTACAGTGTCATCGGCGAACCTCAAAGTCTTTATTTCTTCTCCATGGATTTTAATACCTACTCCGAATTTTTCTTTTGTTTCCTTTACTGCTTGCTCAATATACAGATTGAATAACGTCGGGGAGAGGCTACAACCCTGTCTTACACCCTTCCCAACCACTGCTTCCCTTTCATGTCCCTCGACTCTTATAACTGCCATCTGGTTTCTGTTTTTTTTTTTTTTTCAACCTACGTCTTCAATTATTTGCTTGACGTATTCCAATCTCTGTCTTCCTCTACAGTTTTTGCCCTCTACAGCTCCCTCTAGTACCATGGAAGTCATTCCCTCATGTCTTAGCAGATGTCCTATCATCCTGTCCCTTCTCTTTATCAGTGCTTTCCACGTATTCCTTTCCTCTCCGATTCTGCGTAGAACCTCCTCATTCCTTACCTTATCAGTCCACCTAATTTTCAACATTCGTCTATAGCACCACATTTCAAATGCTCCGATTCTCTTCTGTTCCGGTTTTACCACAGTCCATGTTTCACTACCATACAATGCTGTACTCCAGACGTACATCCTCAGAAATTTCTTCCTCAAATTAAGGCCGGTATTTGATATTAGTACACTTCTCTTGGCCAGAAATGCCTTTTTTGCCATAGCGAGTCTGCTATTGATGTCCTCCTTGCTCCGTCCGTCATTGGTTATTTTACTGCCTAGGTAGCAGAATTCCTTAACTTCATTGACTTCGTGATCATCAATCCTGATGTTAAGTTTCTCGCTGTTCTCATTTCTACTACTTCTCATTACCTTCGTCTTTCTCCGATTTACTCTCAACCATACTGTGTACTCATTAGACTGTTCATTCCGTCCAGCAGATCATTTAATTCTTCTTCACTTTCACTCAGGATAGCAATGTCATCAGCGAATCGTATCATTGATATCCTTTCACCTTGTATTTTAATTCCACTCCTGAACCTTTCTTTTATTTCCATCATTGCTTCCTCGATGTACAGATTGAAGAGTAGGGGCGAAAGGCTACAGCCTTGTCTTACACCCTTCTTAATACGAGCACTTCGTTCTTGATCGTCCACTCTTATTATTCCCTCTTGGTTGTTGTACATATTGTATATGACCCGTCTCTCCCTATAGCTTACCCCTACTTTTTTCAGAATCTCGAACAGCTTCCACCATTTTATATTGTCGAACGCTTTTTCCAGGTCGACAAATCCTATGAAAGTGTCTTGATTTTTCTTTAGCCTTGCTTCCATTATTAGCCGTAACGTCAGAATTGCCTCTCTCGTCCCTTTCCTTTTCCTAAAGCCAAACTGATCGTCACCTAGCGCATTCTCAATTTTCTTTTCCATTCTTCTGTATATTATTCTTGTAAGCAGCTTCGATGCATGAGCTGTTAAGCTGATTGTGCGATAATTCTCGCACTTGTCAGCTCTTGCCGTCTTCGGAATTGTGTGGATGATGCTTTTCGGAAAGTCAGATGGTATATCGCCAGACTCATATATTCTACACACCAACGTGAATAGTCGTTTTGTTGCCACTTCCCCCAATGATTTTAGAAATTCTGATGGAATGTTATCTATCCCTTCTGCCTTATTTGACCGTAAGTCCTCCAAAGCTCTTGTAAATTCCGATTCTAATACTGGATCCCCTATCTCTTCCAAATCGACTCCTGTTTCTTCTTCTATCACATCAGACAAATCTTCAGCCTCATAGAGGCTTTCAATGTATTCTTTCCACCTATCTGCTCTCTCCTCTGCATTTAACAGTGGAATTCCCGTTGCACTCTTAATGTTACCACCGTTGCTTTTAATGTCACCAAAGGTTGTTTTGACTTTCCTGTATGCTGAGTCTGTCCTTCCGACAATCATATCTTTTTCGATGTCTTCACATTTTTCCTGCAGCCATTTCGTCTTAGCTTCCCTGCACTTCCTATTTATTTCATTCCTCAGCGACTTGTATTTCTGTATTCCTGATTTTTCAGGAAAATGTTTGTACTTCCTCCTTTCATCAATCAACTGAAGTATTTCTTCTGTTACCCATGGTTTCTTCGCAGCTACCTTCTTTGTACCTATGTTTTCCTTCCCAACTTCTGTGATGTCCATTTTTAGAGATGTCCATTCCTCTTCAACTGTACTGCCTACTGCGCTATTCCTTATTGCTGTATCTGTAGTGTTAGAGAACTTCAAACGTATCTCGTCATTCCTTAGTACTTCCGTATCCCACTTCTTCGCGTATTGATTCTTCCTGACTACTGTCTTGAACTTGAGCGTACTCTTCATCACTACTATATTGTGATCTGAGTCTATATCTGCTCCTGGGTACGCCTTACAATCCAGTATCTGATTTCGGAATCTCTGTCTGACCATTCTGTAATCTAATTGAAATCTTCCCGTGTCTCCCGGCCTTTTCCAAGTATACCTCCTCCTCTTGTGATTCTTGAACAGGGTATTCGCTATTACTAGCTGAAACTTGTTACAGAACTCAATTAGTCTTTCTCCTCTTTCATTCCTCGTCCCAAGCCCATATTCTCCTGTAACCTTTTCTTCTACTCCTTCCCCTACAACTGCATTCCAGTCGCCCATGGCTATTAGATTTTCGTCCCCCTTTACATACTACATTACCATTTCAATATCCTCATACACTTTCTCTATCTGTTCATCTTCAGCTTGCGACGTCGGCATGTATACCTGAACTATCGTTGTCGGTGTTGGTCTGCTGTCGATTCTGATTAGAACAACCCCGTCACTGAACTGTTCACAGTAACACACCCTCTGCCCTACCTTCCTATTCATAACGAATCCTACACCTGTTATACCATTTTCTGCTGCTGTTGATATTACCCGATACTCATCTGACCTGAAATCCTCGTCTTCCTTCCACTTCACTTCACTGACCCCTACTATATCTAGATAGAGCCTTTGCATTTCCCTTTTCAGATTTTCTAGTTTCCCTACCACGTTCAAGCTTCTGACATTCCACGCCCCGACTCGTAGAACGTTATCCTTTCGTTGATTATTCAATCTTTTTCTCATGGTAACCTCCCCCTTGGCAGTCCCCTACCGGAGATCCGAATGGGGGACTATTCCGGAATCTTTTGCCAATGGAGAGATCATCACTTCTTCAATTTCAGTCCATATGTCCTGTGGATACACGTTAAGTGTCTTTAATGCAGTGGTTTCCATTCTCTTCTGCATCCTCATGTCGTTGATCATTGCTGATTCTTCCGCCTTTAGGGGCAATTTCCCACCCCTAGGACAAGAGAGTGCCCTGAACCTCTATCCGCTCCTCCGCCCTCTTTGACAAGGCCGTTGGCAGAATGAGGCTGACTTCTTATGCTGGAAGTCTTCGGCCGCCAATGATGATTATTTATCAAAATTTAGGCAGTGGCGGGGATCGAACCCGGAAGCGAAGACGTTTTTGATTATGAATCAAAGACGCTACCCCTAGACCACTTTCTTTTTTTTTTTTTTTTTTTTTGAATATATAATCAAACGTAGCCAGAAGAGAATAGAATCTGCCTCTTCCTATCAAAAAACATCGACAGAAGTTGGAATCGAACCGAGACCAACATTATATGAACCTATCATCAGTCCAACAGACCACCTTTTTTTTTTTTTTTTTTTTTTTTTTACCATATGCGCCAATTTGTAATAAGAATAGAATGAACAAAGTGTATATCATTGCTAGGCTGCCGTAGCGCAATATAAGAAATGAAAAGTATTCTTGAGTTTTTTTTTTTTTTTTACCATATGCGCCAATTTGTAATAAGAATAGAATGAACAAAGTGTATATCATTGCTAGGCTGCCGTAGCGCAATATAAGAAATGAAACGTCTTCTTGAGGTCTTTTTTTTTTTTTTTTTTTTTTTTTTTTTTTTTTTTTTTTTTTTTTTTGGCCAAGTAGTAAACAGAATTTTTTTATGGTGCACAAAAGACTATCACATCATCATTGAAGGAAGGTTGCTCTGCAAGAGAACGGAAATGTGAAAGCGAAAAAGGGAAAGAAAAAATGCCTTCTGCATTGGTGAGCATCTGAATAGTATCATAAAATTCCGACAAGTACTAAAGTCCCAGGAAGCAAATGGGATTCATACATACAGGTCACTGGCAACCTCTGCGATCCGAAAGAGTGTATTTGAAGCATTTAACCGTTAATTATGATGTTCAGCATATTTCCAAATATCCTCCTGTAGTCACAGTGTTGTCTCATTTTAAAGTGTACAATTTCTATGTAAGAATAATAGTCGAGGAAAGTAGCATGCCTATTCTGCATAATAAACGATGCTGTGTGGCCCATGATCCACGTTGCAGCGTTGTTTTTTGCTCGTGGATATCTCAGTTTTTGTGGCTGAATGATCTCTAAAAGATCTACACCACAGGGCGTCGTACGGTCTATCACCGACAATCGTTGACGAAGAAATGTAGTAATTTCTTCTGCATGTCCGCACGTGAACCTATGAAGAAGCGTATCGACCCTTCCGCATGTGTCACAGTTGGGCGTTGGATGAAGGCCAATTTTATGTAGCTTTTCATTCGTTGCTACTTTATCGTTGACTGTTAGATACCAGTCGGCTATGACGCGTGACGGTAACACGTCGCTGTGCACATTCCGCCATACTATACTCCAATGTGTATGTGGATGTTTTTCTTCGAGACGATTCCTGTGGTTTGTTGTCGTGAGAAGGCCATAAAGCTTCCTGTTCGTCAGGCTTCCGTTATCGACGATGTTGTGTCGAATGTAACTCATTTCCATGTAGTACAGTCGCACATGTCGGTAAGAAAGTGGAATGCCGGCGATATTAACGGGTGGGTCAAGGCTATGAGGCTTCCACCGCTGAATGAGGTTTGTGATGATACTGGTCCTCCGGGTACGGAACTCCTTCCTGATGCGATTTAGGAGCAGGGTGACACATTTTTTGTGTACTTTAATGAGGTTAAGGCCACCTTTGAGCGAAGGTAAGGTTAAGGTATCGAATTGAACTTTGAAAATGTGCCCCCTAAAAAGAAACCAACATAACGCTTGTTGTATACTCTTGGCTAGATGGTCGGAGATTGGAAGAATTTGCGCCAAATAAGTCATCTTGCTCGTAATGGCGATCTCGATGGTCTTAACTTTCTGTAGTATGTTCAAGTCACGGTCGGAGTGAAGTACCAAAGCAGCACGTAATTTATTAAGCATGTGTGACCAGTTCTTCGTCAGGAATTTGTCTGGTTTGGCCTCAAAAGTAACACCGAGGGTTGTATGAGAATCCTTGACCTTGCACCGGGGAACATGGGATATGTCTCCGATACCGCCACCGATCTGCAAAGCTGTGGTTTTAGTTCTATTGAGTATTGCTCCTGAAAGAAACGTGAATGTTTGTAAAAGAGTTTCCGCTGACAGAAGTTGTTGCGATGATGACACAGTGACGCATACATCGTCAGCATACGCAATGCATGGGATAGTGACAGACTCGACGCTAAGTCCGATCCCGCTATGCGCCAAGTTGTTCAGGAGCGGCTCCACTGCAATGGCGTACAAAATCATTGACAGAGGACATCCTTGGCGGACGGATTGCTCAATGGAAACTTCTTTTGTAAAATGGCCATTAATGAGAATCCGTGAAGAGGCGTTTGTAGTAAGTTTGCGAATTAATTCTATGAGATGAAGTCCAAAACCTAGTTTCTTCATGCATTTAAAGAGGAAGTCATGACGTACACGGTCATAAGCCTTCTCAAAATCTAGAAAGATCAGAGCGCCCTGTCCTTGGGTTTCAGCATACGAACAGATGATGTCCCTCAAATCGCAGGCTGCTGAGATTGCACTTCGGCCTTGCACTGCACTGTACTGGTAACTGCCCAAAACCTTGTACATAACGGTTTGCATCCTTAGCTTAATCGATCTGGTGATGATTTTGAAATCGGCATTCAGGAGTGTGATGGGTCGCATGTTTTCGACCTTCCTGCTGTTCCCTTTTTTCGGTAAGGGCAGGATGATACCTTCCGTAAATGCCTTGGGTATAACTTCCAGGTGCCAGAGTTCATTTGCTATCTCGAGGAGTGTCGGACCGAGGAGGTTCCAGTAACGCTGGTAAAACTCAGCGCTGAGATCGTCGGGTCCTGGTGACTTCCCTTTCTTTGCACTGTGGACCGCCAGTCGGATTTCGTCCTCTGTGAAAAGAGATTCCAGATTTGCAGTATCCTGTTGCGACAAGCGACAGCTCAAGGTCCTAAGAAAATCATCGCACGATTGTTCATCAACGGCTTGCTTCTTGTAAAGTTGACTATAATAGTCGTAGACGTGCGAGATGATGTCACGTTGCTTCGTGATGGCATTCTCAGCGTCATCAACGACGGCTTCAATCAACATGGCTTTACACCGTTTCGTCGTTCTCAGGATGTGGTACAGAGAGGCCCGTTCTTCGGCGGCCACGTCCTTGGGGTGGGCTCGCACGATGATGCCTTGCATTCGTTGGCGTTGTATCGCCGTGATTTTCGCTTTATATCGTTTGATCTTTACGTCGATATCGCCAGAAGGATTGTTAGCGCGACTGTACAGGTCTCTCAAACAGCGATAATAAAACTCAATAGTCTGTTTCTGCCAAAAGCTTTTTTGTCGGGCGTAACTCATGAGGGTGAGGCGTAATTTAGGCTTAGCACACTGAGTCCACCACTGGAGAGCGCTATCGTAACGACGTCGTTGCCGCTGAAGCTGTTGCCATGTTATGTTCACCTTCTCTTCAAGTTGGGCATCCTGCAGAAGGCTGACGTTCAATTTCCAGTAGCCTTTCCCGCGGTATATTTGCTGGCGGTGTAGGTTAAGGTAACACTGATACGCACAATGGTCGGAGATGTTGACAGGAGCTATGTCACAGTTCACAGCGTGTCGCTGGAGGGCCTCGGACACATAGATCCTATCCAACCGACTGGCAGAATGACTGGTTACGAAGGTGTACGCTACCCGTTCACCGTGCAGTTGTTGCCATGTATCGTGAAGACGCATGCCATGAATTAAATGTTCAAGTTCGATACATCTGTTCGTGTTAGGAGTTTGGTCTCTGTCGTTAAGCACACAATTGAAGTCACCACCGAGGATGAGATGTGCACGATTAGCGCTAAGAAGAATGGGAACCTCGTTTTTATAAAATGTTGAGCGATCTCTCTTATGAGTGCTACCTGAGGGAGCGTACACGTTAACAAACTGCACACCATTCACTCGAAGAGAAATGCCACGACCACTAGGCAACCGCTGCACATCCGTAAATGGTATACCGTCGCGCAGAAGTATGGCAGTGCCTACAGCATCCTGGAGATTGATGTTATCAATGAGAACGTAACCGGGCACTTCTAAGACTGTGACTACCTCCTGTAGGAGGGCAATGTCAACGCTGGTACCATACAAGAAATCAGTTAGCGAACGGAGTTTCACCGCACTTTGAATTCTATTGACGTTAAGTGTGGTAACGTTGTAGGTTTGGCTATCGCACATGATGGTTCAGAGGACAATGAGCTCTGTGTTGGATCGTCCTTCTCGACGTCTTTGAATCAAACTCGTTGGGAACGTCTGGAGTACTCAGAGAGTGGAAATGTCGCAGCGCGATGGTCATGCGCGAGAGCAGCTACTGCTGCATCTCCTCGTCCTGCTGCCACCACGGCTCATTGCTGTCGGGGTGCTTCGCGGTGTGCGCGCCGCCCTGCCCGCCACCGCCGGCTGAGTCTGTCAACGTGGTCGCATCCGCCTGACCACCACGCGGGGCTGCGACTGACGTCATCGAGATCCTGCGGGAGCGCTGCTGCAGCTGCTCGCTACTCTGTTCGCTCTTCCTCTTAGCCGTTACGGTGCTCTGTTCCCTCTCAGCGCTCAGTAGTGCCTTCAGGTGTTTGGTCTGTTCACGAATGCGTTCTTGCCTCGCGGTGTCCTCGCAGCGCACGGAGCAAGAAGATTGAGGTTCAGTCTCGCTGCCACTTTCTGACATGTGTACGGGTCTCAAATCATCCGACTTTTCCTCTTTGCTACTATTCCCTTTGCTTCTCCTTCGGCGGCCTTTCTTCGTTTCTGCTGCAGTCTCTACCGTTAGGGGCGGTTCAGGCAAACTGATCTGCACCCGCTCCTGTATCTCACACGGCTCAGTTGCAGAGGTGGCTGGCGCATCGTTGGTATCCAGCGGTAACTGCCCCGGTGAGGATGACGGTGCCGGATCGACGTCCGTCCTACCGCAAATGTCTTGGGCACTGCATTCCATCGGAACTGGCATCTCCGCCTCGCTAACACGTTCCGGCTGCCGAGGTGGTGGTACCGTCCCCGCGACTACCTCACTCAATAGCGGAACAAGCTTTTCACTACCGTCTGCAGGACGTTCCCGTGGAAGTTGAAATGGACGTCGACGTGTACAGTTCATCCGCAGATGTTCTGTTGAATGGCAGATCGAACAGGTAGGGGGTTGTCCAATGTAAGTTACCTGTGCACGACAGCCGCCAATGACAACATACGAAGGTATATGCTTTTTTAAGTCCACACGTACACTTCGCACCCCGCTGTTAACTTGGTAGCGATATGCACTCGACCATTTTTCATTGGTAACCGACAAAACAACGCCGTACAGTGACAGGGAACGTGCTATCAGGTCATTAGGGCACTCAGGTGGCACATTAAATACCCTGACGGTTCTCACTCCGTATCCCGAAGGCACGATTTGGTTCAAATGGCTCTGAGCACTATGGGACTCAACTGCTGAGGTCATTAGTCCCCTAGAACTTAGAACTAGTTAAACCTAACCTAAGGACATCACAAACATCCATGCCCGAGGCAGGATTCGAACCTGCGACCGTAGCGGTCTTGCGGTTCCAGACTGCAGCGCCTTTAACCGCACTGCCACTTCGGCCGGCTGAAGGCACGATTTGAACATTGCTAATACTGCCATCATTATGACGAAATGGTCTCACACCAGCATGCTCCTCAACGAATTTCTCATAAGTGTCACTCGAAATAAATTTGATAAATAACGAGTACTGCATAAAGTCCAACTGGAACGTATCGACTATATCTTCCGGCAATTTCAGATCCTCAAAACTCCACTCATGGATTTCGAAAGCCGTCGGTCGCAAGGCAGCACGATCGAAAACACACTGAACGCTGTTCGCTCTGTTAATTGTTGACATCTTACTTACAACAGTGGTACAGAAACAAACGTTAACAGCGCTCGAACACGCTGCGCAGCTCTCCACCGCAGCACTGCTCGCGACGTAAACACTGGCCCGCGCTACCGCCCGTCACCGCGCGATGTGCACTGGCCGAGTGCCTGAGCACGACTGTGTCCACGGGTCCAGTACTAATTGGAAATAGCCTTTGGCTCCCTGTATTTTACCCCTGCCACCTTCAGAATTTGAAAGAGAGTATTCCAGTCATCATTGTCAAAAGCTTTCTCTACGTCTACAAATGCTAGAAACGTAGGTTTGCCTTTCCTTACTTCTAAGATAAGTCGTAAGGTCAGTATTGCCTCACGGGTTCCAGTGTTTCTATGGAATCCAAACTGATCTTCCCCGAGGTCGGCTTCTACTAGTTTTTCCTTTCGTCTGTAAAGAATTCGTGTTAGTATTTTTCAGCTGTGGCTTATTAAACTGATTGTTCGGTAATTTTCACATCTGTCAACACCTGCTTTCTTTGGGATTGGAATTATTATATTCTTCTTGAAGTCTGAGGGTATTTCGCCTGTTTCATACATCTTGCTCACCAGATGGTAGAGTTTTGTCAGGGCTGGCTCTCCCAAGGCCGTCAGTAGTTCCAATGGAATGTTGTCTACTCCCGGGGCCTTGTTTCGACTCATGTGTTTCAGAGCTCTGTCAAACTCTTCACGCAGTATCTTATCTCCCATTTCATCTTCATCTACATCCTCTCCCATTTCCATAATATTGTCCTCAAGAACATGCCCTTGTATAGACCCTCTATATACTCCTTCCACCTTTCTGCTTTCCCTTCTTTGCTTAGAACTGGGTTTCCATCTGAGCTCTTGATATTCATACAAGTCGTTCTCTTATCTACGAAGGTCTCTTTAATTTTCCTGTAGGCAGTATCTATCTTACCCCTAGTGAGATAAGCCTCTACATCCTTACATTTGTCCTCTAGCTATCCCTGCTTAGCCATTTTGCACTTCCTGTCGATCTCATTTTTGAGACGTTTGTATTCCTTTTTGCCTGCTTCATTTACTGCATTTTTGAATTTTCTCCTTTCATCAATTAAATTCAATATTTCTTCTGTTACCCAAGGATTTCTACTAGTCCTCGTCTTTTTACCTACTTGATCCTCTGCTGCCTCCACTACTTCATCCCTCAAAGCTACCCATTCTTCTTCTACTGTATTTCTTTCCCCCAATCCTGTCAATTGTTCCCTTATGCTCTCCCTGAAACTCTGTATAACCTCTGGTTCTTTCAGTTTATCCAGGTCCCATCTCCTAAAATTCCCACCTTTTTGCAGTTTCTTCAGTTTTAATCTACAGGTTATAACCAATAGATTGTTGTCAGAGTCCACATCTGCCCCTGGAAATGTCTTACAATTTAAAACCTGGTTCCTAAATCTCTGTCTTACCATTATATAATATATCTGATACCTTTTAGTATCTCCATGGTTCTTCCATGTATACAACCTTCTTTCATGGTTCTTAAACCAAGTGTTAGCTATGATTATGTTGTGCTCTGTGCAAAATTCTACCAGGCGGCTTCCTCTTTCATTTCTTAGCCCCAATCCATATTCACCTACTACGTTTCCTTCTCTCCTTTTTCCTACACTCGAATTCCAGTCACCCATGACTATTAAATTTTCGTCTCCCTTCACTATCTGAATAATTTCTTTTATTTCATCATACATTTCTTCAATTTCTTCGTCATCTGCAGAGCTAGTTGGCATATAAACTTGTACTACTGTAGTAGGTGTGGGCTTCGTATCTATCTTGGCCACAATAATGCGTTCACTATGCTGTTTGTAGTAGCTTACCCGCATTCCTATTTTCCTATTCATTATTAAACCTACTCCTGCATTACCCCTATTTGATTTTGTGGGGGACTGATGACCACAGATGTTAAGTCCCATAGTGCTCAGAACCATTTGAACCATTTGATTTTGTGTTTATAACCCTGTAGTCACCTGACCAGAAGTCTTGTTCCCCCTGCCACCGAACTTCACTAATTCCCACTATATCTAACATTAACCTATCCATTTCCCTTTTTAAATTTTCTAACCTACCTGCCCGATTAATGGATCTGACATTCCACGCTCCGATCCGTAGGACGCCAGTTTTCTTTCTCCTGATAACGACATCCTTTTGAGTAGTCCCCGCCCGGAGATCCGAATGGGGGACTATTTTACCTCCGGAATATTTTACCCAAGAGCACGCCATCATCATTTAATCATACAGTAAAGCTGCATGCCCTCGGGAAAAATTACGGCTGTAGTTTCCTCTTGCTTTCAGCCGTTCGTAGTACCTGCACAGCAAGGCCGTTTTGGATACATCATACTACCACTATACCTTACTAACTCCACCCTTCATTTGCAGGAAGAGTCTGTCTGAGCCTCAAGTCCGGTTTTGTTGTATTACACCAGAATTCTCAGCAGGAATCGGATGTGTCACTACCCTGGCTAAATTTGGCTTTCAGTAGCACTTGCCATGAAGCAAGTAAGGCTACGCCAGCTTCCGTGTTGTTTAGTCATCCATTGAACTCCCTGTTGGCCCCAGACGTTATTAAGGAAAAGTGGAAACGTCCACATAGGAATATAGGAACAGAGGCCCCGTTATACAAAGAGTTCGCCCCTTTATTGTGGAGCCTGGAAATAATATTTTCATTCGTAATTTTTGCAGCTAGGGGACAGGGTAAGAAGGCTATCTCAAATATGTTGAACGACCACTTCACGAGTGTAGCGTGAACATCAGGAATCCGGTAAAACATGAAATCTCCGACACTGCTGCGGCCGGAAAAAGATCCTGTAAGAACGGGATCAAAGACGACTGAAGAGAATCATTCAACGTAACAGAAGTGCAACCCATCAGAAAATTGCTGCAGATTTCAGTGCTGGGCGATTAACAAGTGTCAGCGTGCGAGCCGTTCAAGGGAACATAATCGGTATGGACTTTCAGAGCCGAAGGCCAACTCGTGTACCCTTGGTGACTGCACACAGAAAGCTTTAGGCCACGCCTGCGCTCGTCAACACCCACATTGGATTGTTCATGACTGGTAACATGTTGCCTGGTCGGACGAGTAGCGTTTCAAATCGTATCGAGCGGATGGACGTGTACGGGTATGAAGACAACCCATGAATCCATGGACCCTGCATGTCAGTAGGGAACTGTTAAAGCTGGTGGAGGCTCTGTAATGGTGTGGGGTGAGTGCAGCTAGAGTGATCTGGGACCCTTGATACGTCTATACACGCTCTGATAGGTGACACGTACGTAAACGTCCTGCCTGATAACCTGCGTCCATTCATGTCAATTGTGCATTCCAACGGAGGACAATACGACACCCTACACGTCCAGAATTGCTATAGAGTGGCTCCAAGGACACTCTTCTACGTTTAAACCCTTCTGCTGGCCACCAAACTCCCCAGACATGAACATAAATGAGCGTCTCAGGAATGCCTTGCAACGTGCTGTTCAGAAGAGATCTCCATCCCCTCACACTCTTACGGATTTATGCACAGCCCTGCGGGATTCATGATGTCAATTCCCTCTTGTACTACTTCAGACATTAGTCGAGTCCATGCCACGTCGTGTTGCGACACTTCTTCGTGCTCGCGGAAGTGCTACACGATACTAGGCATGTGTACCAGTTTCTTTGGCTTTTCAATGTATATTATTACACGTACATACGTTTTTACAAAATTCTGTTTTCCACATTAGAGCTTATTAAAAAGACATGTCCTGTATTTACGAAGTAGCGCATTGTCCTGCATTTTCTCAGTTTGCTGTGTTGCACTGTTGGCTTTTCGTGGGCGAAAATTTTGTGCCTTCTACATTTCCATCAGTTGCATTATATAAGTAATATGTAACATTATTGCTGCCATGTACTGAATGAGTACTCAAGCCTTGTAAGACCTTTAAAACACATAATTATGTATTTTTACACCACTTCGTTTTAAATATATTTTCGTATCCTGTCCACTTGTACCTTATATATATATATATATATATATATATATATATATATATATATATATATATATATATATATATATATGAGCACGTAGAAAGCTATACGTTGTGAAAAATGTAACATGATGTTATGATACGGAGCTTATAATTATCACTGGAATGTACCATCTCTGATACGTGCACACACAGTATCACTTTTGAATGTATTTTCGAGTCAATTGCGTCACTTCACTTATAATAGTGTGTCAGCACATTCATTTATAATGATTCATGTGAAGAAAGTTAACATTGGTAACATCAGGTTACCAACCATTCAGAAAGCAGTTGCACTCAGCGACTGTTATATTGACTTGTAAATTATAGATTGCAGCGATCATTCGTCCTTTTTTAAATTTTATTGTGCAGATCTAGAATTCGCCTAGACGCTAGCCATTGTCAATGCACTATTAACTTCGCTCAATGCAAGTAATTCCCTGTTGGTCGGGCTTCATCCACAGTTCATTGAATACATTGAGCGAAAATAATAGTACCAACTACAGCATCTTCCATCCCGCTGCAGGTGTACCCCACAGTCCTATCCTCTCTCCTCTCCTGTATGTCCTCTATACTGCCAATATGCCAGAGCCCCCTGCTCCTGTTCATCTCCTCCAGTATGCTGATGACCCCACCTTCCTCACCCTGTACTGTACCCTCCAGAAATCCCAACGATTCCTCCCGCTCCATCTCAATCAGCTCACCTCCTGGTGAAACCAGTGGCTGTTCAAAATCAACCCTACCAAAACCCCTACAATAATTATATCCTGAGCCACCAGCAGCTTCTACCGCTACGACTTTTTTCTTACGATTTACGACCGTCCGTCCTATCCAGTTAACTAATACACTAAAATACCTCAGACTAACACTTGATTGGCAACTGACATGGAAGGCCCATCTGCTAATAGTTCAACCGAAAGCCCACAATAGACTAAAATTACTAAACCTGCTACCCAGCCAAACATGAAGATTGCTGCCTTCCACAATTCTCTACAAATATAAATCCGTGATTGGACTCATCCTCATGTTATCACACCCTACAGATCCTCAAACGCCATGCACTCCGCCTAACACTTCTGATCTGCTTGCCCACCCTGACCTGCATCCCCAACCGACTTACAAAATTCCGCTCCCAATTCTTCGATCTTAAACACCTCCAAGTATCCTATGTGCCCATAAACTCTACACTACTCAACCCCGAATTAGCGCCCTGCTCACTGATCCAGGTGCTCCGCCGTGCCTCTACCACCACATTCCCCTAGCACTACATTTCCTCAGCCTCCACATCCTCTCCCAACGAAACTTAAAAATCTTCAGTTATCCGACCATGAAATGCGACTTGATAAATACCCATGCTACAAGATGTAGGAGATCCCTACCAACCTCACCTTGTCAGAGCTCTCTCCCTCTCCTCTCTATCCACATCCTGCATCGTGGTTCAGGACCGATTCATCTTCACCCTTCCCAGATCTCTCTTTGAAACATCATTCCATGCAAACACTCTCCCATGCACTACCCTGAATGCTACGTTCCCTTGATAGCCTTACCCCTGGCAGTCTGCATCCTCTCATCCCTTCATTTATCTATTGTGGTCAGAAAACACATCGGCCTTTTAGCTTCTTTTTTTTATTTTTATTTTTTTTTAAAAAACCATATTGACCAACTAGGATCACGTTAACAACTTCAGTTCCTCTTCTTCATTTGTTGTTGTTTCCTATTTTTCCAGTATTCCCTCATTTTCTCCCCATGAAGTCTCATCCTTTCTTCTGTCCATGTTGTTCCCGATTTTTTATTTCTTCTGCTTTGAAAGCCTTCCAAATTTAGTATTTTGTTTTTAAAACGGTTTCTTTCTGCTATTTCTGATTCTTTGATGTTGTTTCTTTCAAGATCTTTTCTTACTTCTGTAATCCATGCTATTGTCGATTTCTTCTTCCAGAATTATAGGAGTATTTGTTTTTTTAGTCTATTTCCATCCATTCGGTCATTTGGTAGAGATGTCCAAAAAAGGTTAATCTTCGTTTGGCCATTACTTCAGATATTTTCTCTATATTTTTGTAGATCACCTCATTACTTCTTATTTTCCAACCATCTGCAGTTTTCATTGCTCCCATTATTTTTCTAATAATCCTTCTTTCCAGTACCTCTAGTTTGTCCATCTTATAGTTCATCGTTAGGCATTCAGATCCATATAAACATTCTGGTCGTACCACTGTGGTGTAGTGTTTTAGTTTTGTTTTTATAGACATACATTTCTTGTTGTAAATATTTTTGGTCAAACCATATGCTCTTTCCATTTTGTTAGTTCTTACATCTATTGTAGATTTTTCTAGTCCATTCTGTTGTATAGTTTCTCCAAGATATTTAAATTTATTTACTCGCTCTATTTTACCTATTTGTGTTTCTATGTATTTTGGTGCATTTTTTATATTTGTCATAAATTTTGTTTTTTCAGCTCAAATTTTGAGACCAGTTCTGTTTGCTAATATTTCCAGAACGTTTATTTGAGTAACTGCTTCTGTCAGGTTTTCTGAAAGTATTGCGAAATCATCCGCAAAAGCCAAGCAGTTTACCTTAATTCCATTTGTTTTCCTTCCAGGCTTATTGGTTCAATTTTGTGATTTTTTAGCTCCGAATTCCAGATCCTTACAATTTTTTCCAGAACACAATTAAACAGTAAAGATGATAAACCATCACCTTGCCTAGCACCCGTTTTTATGTCAAAAGGCTGGGATGCTTCTCCCATAAATTTGACTTTAGATACTGTACCTGTTAGTGTTTCACTAATTATGTTTGCTAGTTTAGATTTAACACCAAATTCTCTAATGACCTTATCTATCGTTTCTCTGTCTATACAATCAAATGCTTTCTTGAAATCTATAAATGAGACTAGTATTGGTTTGCTGGTTAACATTCTGTGGCGAATTATTAACTTTAAGTTAAAAATTTGTTCTGCACAGGATCTTCCCTTTCGAAAACCACCCTGATATTCTCCTAGTTGTTTGCCTAAAGTATTTACCACTCTGTTGAGGAGAATTTTGATAATATTTTGTATGCCACTGGCAGAAGTGACATTCCTCTATAATTACTGACATTTTGTTTGTCTCCCTTTTTATGTAGCGGGTGGATTAATGCTGTTTTCCAATCAACTGTAATCTTTTCAGTTTTCCAAATGTTCTCAAAAAGCAGCTGTAGATCCTTTATGATTTTTGGTTCTGACCAACCTTTTAATTTATTCAGCTGTCCATCTGTTTTTATATATTTGCGTGGAACACTCGTTTTCCATTATCTGTGTCTTTAGTTTCCTTAATTAACAAATCACCCCTTTATATTTTAACTTACGCAACTGACGATCTGTCTTTTTATGGTGCAAAATATTCATTTTTGTCGGCTATCATGTCCAGTGTTTTTACTATGTTTTAAAATTTTTACTCTCCTGCGGCTGAAGAGCGACAAATGTTATCCGCTGATAGCCCACCCCCGACCCATATGAGGCGATGCGGATGAAATAACAACAAAGAAGAAAAAACAGTGACATGTACACGTGTTAGTGGATTTTAATGTACTTGTGTTCAGAGGACATGTTCTTGCAAATCTTTATATGCATTTTTCGTATTCTTTTAGATTTTATAGTACCACTTGATAATGGTCCAAAGGCCGAAACTGCTGTTGCGAAATAAATAATTTCTACAGTCATAGGCGAATGTGATACCCTTAAAAAAAAAAGAAATTAAATTAGTTACAATGCTGGATGAAAACTGACCAAAGTAATGCGATATTGTAGTGTCTGCATTGTTGAGAGGAACGATGGAATTTCCTTCGGACTATTAAAATGTCGTCCACTGTATGGAAATTACATAATGTAAATGAGTACGGGTTGCAATGCAGGAACGACGACATATGGAAGTTTTGTTCTGTCTGTGATTCGCGCACAAATAGCCAACGTGGTTAAGGTGACTACTCACATAGCAAATACATATCATGTAGGCCAAAAGAAGTTATCCAGGACTGTTCTCAGTATTTCTCAGTGCAATTCGAGACAATTACTCAACAAAATGGGACTTAACATCTGTGGTCATCAGTCCCCTATAACTTAGAACTACTTAAACCTAACTAACCTAAGGACATCACACACAACCATGCCCGAGGCAGGATTCGAACCTGCGACCGTAGCGGTCACGCGGTTCCAGACTGAAGCGCCTAGAACCGCACGGCCACACCGGCCGGCAATTACTCAACAGAAAAATCATTGTAAACTTTGTTTTTGTACTGCCGGCATCGCTTCATGACATTCTTCTTCTCAAATTAAAAATCACTAATAAATATCTGAGGAACATAACAAATATTGACAGACAGCAGTTACTGTAAAACATAATCATTCACTGTACTTCACTAAAGCTGTTTTAGTATTAAGACAGCTCGTGACTTCGTCGTTCATAATTGGAAAATGATCGTATGGCATTGTTAGTCTGGAAGCCCCATTCGGGGGAGTTCGGCCGCCGTATTGTAAGTCCTTTTTAGGTGACGCCACATCGGCGGCTTGCGAGTCAATGATGATAAAGAGCACACAACACCCAGTCCACTGCCGGGAATCGAACCCGGGCCCCCTCTGTGGTTGGCATTCATAATTGATTCTATTAGTTTTGAGCTTTTTTTTTTTTTTTTGGCTGATAGTTGTATTTGGTCGTTGCGGACGTCACATGACATCCGCTGAAGTTCGTTGTTGATCCTTTCACTCAGTTTTTTATTACAGAGGCCAACCAGCTCTCTGACCGAACATGCTGTTTCAGATACTTTGAAAAGTCACCTGAGATAAACATTTAATAAACAACGCAGCCTGACAAGATAAAGTGAAGCACTTGGAAGGGAAGGCGGACATGAAATGAAACTTCACGGGTTGAGGAGGTGCCTTATGTTTTTAGTGATTACAGTGTTCTTGTTGCCATGGTCTTCAGTTCAAAGACTGGTTTGACGCAGCTCTCCACGCTACTCTATCCTGCGATGCAGCCTTCCACGCCGCTCTATTCTGTGATGCGGCTGTCTACAGTACTCTATCCTGTGATGCGGTCCCCCATGCTACTCTTTCTTCCTAAAATCTGCGAATAGCTGCTGCGACCCACGCCATTTGAACCTGCTAACTGCACTCACCTCTTCATCTACCTCTGCAAGTCCCTCCCCCCCCCCCCCCCCCCCACACACACACACTTCCCTCCAGTACTAAACTGGTGATCCCTTAATGTCTCAGAAAGTGTCCTGTCAACAGAATCCCTCTTTGAATCAAATTATACCCTAAATTTCTTTTCTCCCCTGTTCCATTTAGTACCTGCTTATTAATCACGTGATCCATCGATTTGATCTTCTGCATTCTGCTGTAGCACAACATTTCAGAACTTCTATTCTCCTCCTATCTGAATTACTTATCGTAAACATTTCACTTCTGTACTAGGTTACACTCCAGGTAAATGCCTTCAGAGAAGACTTCCTAACACTTAAATTCATATTCGCTGCCAACAAATTAATCTTCTTCAGACACACTTTTCTTGCCTTTGCCAGTCTACATTTACCTCTTCTTTGCTCCGGCTGCCATCAGTTATTTGCCGCCCGAGTAAAAAAAACACGTCTGCTGCTTTCGATGTTTCACTGCCTAATGTATTCCCTGATTTAATTCCACTACATTCCATTATCCTTGTTTCGCTTTTGTTCATGTTCATTTTACATGCTCCTTTCTGACACTTGCCGTTCCGTTCAACATCACTTCCAAGCCCCTTGCTGTTTACATACGAATTTAGGCACTGTATAATAACAGTGGTTTATTGCGATTTGTATTAAGGATGTGAGCCTTGTGAAAAGGCTCTGTTCTGACAATGCCATGCTTACATGTCAGAGGATTTTCCAGCAAATTCTTTTCCATTACAAGTTGGTAATGACCTTAAGACCGAAACAGCAATTGTGAAAAAAATGTATTCTGCAGTCAGCGGTGAATATTATGATTTATTTTTTTTAAATCTGTGCCACTTTTAGGCCACGGACCTATGCAAATTAAGTTCTAAATTGATAAATATGTAGGATGATAAGAGTGGAGAAACTTCAGGATAAGGAAATCAGGCACAAGTACATAACAGCGATCTCAGAAAGGTACCAGTTAGTTGAATGTAGTCAATTACAGTCATTGGAAAAGGAATGGACAAGGTACAGGGACACAGTACTAGATGTGGCTAAAGAATGTCTTGGAACAGTAGTGTGTAAAAGTAGGATGAAGCAAACAGCTTGGTGGAATGACACAGTCAAGGCAGCCTGTAAAAGGAAAAAGAAGGCGTATCAAAAATGGCTACATACTAGAACTCAGGTAGACAGAAAAAGTTATGTTGAAGAAAGAAACAAAGCCAAACAGATAAATGCAGCATCCAAGAAGAAATCTTGAGAAGACTTTGGAAACAGGTTGGAGACTATGGGTCAAGCTGCTGGAAAACCATTCTGGAGTGTAATTAGCAGTCTTCGAAAGGGAGGTAAGAAGGAAATGACAAGTATTTTGGACAGGTCAGGAAAACTGCTGGTGAATCCTGTGGATGCCTTGGGCAGATGGAGGGAATATTTTGCTCAATGTAGGTGAAAATACGATCAGTAATGTTTCAGCTTTCGAGGTAGAATGGGATAGGAATGATGATGGAAATAGGATCACATTTGAGGAAGTGGAGAAAATGGTCAATAGATTGCAGTGCAATAAAGCAGCTGGGGTGGATTAAATTAAGTCGGAACTCATCAAATACAGTGGAATGTCAGGTCTTAAATGGCTACACAGGATAATTGAAATGGCCTGGGAGTCGGGACAGGTTCCATCAGACTGGACAAAAGCAGTAATCACACCAATCTTTAAACATAGAAACAGAAAAGATTCTAACAACTACAGATGTATCTCTTTAATCAGCGTTGTGGGTAAAATCTTCTCAGGTATTGTTGAAAGGAAAGTGCGAGTATTAGTTGAGGACCAATTGGATAAAAATCAGTGTGGGTTTAGGCCTCTTAGAGGTTGTCAGGACCAGATCTTTAGCTTACGGCAAATAATGGAGAAGTGTTATGAGTGGAACAGGGAATTCTATCTATGCTTTATAGATCTAGAAAAGGCATATGACCGGGTTCCTAGGAGGAAGTTATTGTCTGTTCTACGAGATTATGGAATAGGAGGCAAACTTTTGCAAGCAATTAAAGGTCTTTACATGGATAGTCAGGCAGCAGTTAGAGTTGACGGTAAATTGAGTTCATGGTTCAGAGTAGTTTCAGGGGTAAGACAAGGCTGCAACCTGTCTCCACTGTTGTTCATATTATTTATGGATCATATGTTGAAAACAATAGACTGGCTGGGTGAAATTAAGATATGTGAACACAAAATAAGCAGTCTTGCATATGCGTGGGACTTAGTTGTGATGGCAGATTCGATTGAAAGTTTGCAAAGTAATATTTCAGAGCTAGATCAGAAGTGTAAGGACTATGGTATGAAGATTAGCATCTACAAAACGAAAGTAATGCCAGTGGGAAAGAAATATAAACGGATTGAGTGCCAAATAGGAGGAACAAAGAACAGGTAGACGGTTTGAAGTACTTAGGATGCATATTCTCACCGGATGTCAACATAGTGAAAGAACTGGAAGCGAGGTGTAGCAAAGCTAATGCAGTGAGCGCTCAGCTACGATCTACTCTCTTCTGCAAGAAGGAAGTCAGTACCAAGACTAAGTTATCTGTGCACCGTTCAATCTTTCGACCAACTTTGTTGTATGGGGGCGAAAGCTGGGTGGATTCAGGTTACCTTATCAACAAGGTTGAGGTTACGGATATGAAAGTAGCTAGGATGATTGCAGGTACTAGTGGATGGGAACAATGGCAGGAGGGTGTCCACAATGAGGAAATCAAAGAAAAACTGGGAATGAACTCTATAGATGTAGCGGTCAGGTCGAACAGGCTTTGATGGTGGGGTCATGTTACACGCATGGGATAAGCAAGGTTACCCAAGAGACTCATGAGTTCAGCAGTAGAGGGTAGGAGGAGTCGGGGCAGACCAAGGAGAAGGTACCTGGATTCGGTTAAGAATGATTTTGAAGTAATAGGTTTAACATCAGAAGAGGCACCAATGTTAGCACTGAATAGGGGATCGTGGAGGAATTTTATAAGAGGGCTATGCTCCAGACAGAACGCTGAAAGGCACAACCAGTCTAAATTGGTGATGATGACTGATAAATAGAACACAGTGCAAGGTAATACATCTGAATATTTAGGGTACATTATTACATATGGCGCAAATAATGAAATACAAAATAAGATAGACATATTTAATTATTTCTGTGCAACTATATGCAGAACGTTGGGAGAGAAAGTCCAAAGAGATACTCCACTGAAGTTCTATTAGGTTAATGCTATACCTGCATATGACCACAGCTCGTGGACTCCCTTTCCGAGCACGGAGTCCTGGGTTTGATTCCCGTTGGGGTCAGGGGTTTTCACCTGCCCCAAGATGACTGGGTGTTGTTGTGTCGTCTTCATCATCATCATTCATCCCCATTACGGCCGGAGGAAGGCAGCGGCAAACCACCTCCACTAGGACCTTGTCTAGTACGGCGGTGCGGGTATCCCGTATCGTTCCCCTACGCGCTGTCAAGAAGCATGGGACTTTATATATGGCACATAAGGCTCTATCTCTGTGGATGAAAAAATTGGAGCCTTAAAAAGAGAGGTCAAAAGAGAAAACTACAGAAGCATGTGAAAGTAACTGCCCTAGACATGTAGCTGGATATATTTTAATAGATAAAAATAGAAATGAAGACATTCGAGATGAATTGAATATGTGAAACTATTCGATTCAATAAAACAATATCAGGTAAGATGCAGAGAGCACATACGCTGTATGCCAGATGAGAGGATCACTAAAACAGTTTAAATCAAAAGGGAAAAGCTCTTTAGGAAAACCAATGTAGAGATGGCTTCACCAGTTTCGAAGAAAACTGAGTGACCAAAACTCCAGTCTACGCTGTAGATGATGCTGAAGTGTTTCTCTCATACCAGTCAAATTATTCGGTAACCTACCTAATTGGATAGAATAAAAATTTCTTAAAGATAAAAGTTAATAATTTTTGATAGACCATTACTTTCACTCAGAAAAAAATCTTGAACCTTGAAACATCGCGTTTGCCGGAGTGGCCGAGCGGTTCTAGGCGCTACAGTCCTGCCTCGGGCATGGATGTGTGTGATGTCCTTAGGTTAGTTAGGTTTAAGTAGTTCTAAGTTCTAGGGGACTGATGACCTCAGCAGTTAAGTCTCATAGTGCTCAGAGCCATTTTTTTGAAAACAGGACGGTCTAATTAATAAAGACAGCGGCCTTCAACTTAGTCAGGCTTAGAACCCTGCACGCAGCCTGGAGAGAAATATGCGGTCCCAGAGATCGAGGACTGCCCCCGACGGCGGCAGCAGGGAGACTGCAGACCCCAGTTCAGACCCAGGCGCCGCTTCCCCCACCACCTCCAGTAACCGCCGCGCCGGCCGCACCAAAGACACCAGGAGAGGAGCGGTAGAGAGGGTAACGGCTAGTACATATAGGGCGCCTGCCGAGAGGAACAGCACAGCATTCGTCAGGAACCACCTGAAGATGGCAGCGTGTACATCTGTCGAAATATTGTGGAGAAATTACGACGCTTCCCGGTCGGATACCCGAGAACTGTTCAAAGAAGCAAATTTTTTGAAACACAAACGGTTCCAGGTTTTCCATCTGATAAAAAAATCTTCATCCTGTTGTGTTCATAAAATTTTTTAAGGGGATGTTAGCTAGACCTTGATCAGACCAACAGAAAATACATTTTAGTAAAAGTTTTATCCAAGGGGAAGCCGCCCTCCGGGCAACTGAAAGCTGCCAAACCTATGAGTTGTTTTTTTGAGAAAGCGTTCTTGTCGAAGTCTTAGTCAAACCAGATATAGGAAAGACGCTGCAAGGAAGTGTTTAACCTGAAGCCATTCCGCAATAGGCAAGGCGATCTTCGAAAATATTTCGAAAAGTATTTGAATAACTGGGATGAACCAGTTTCGCATCGAGATGTGTTACAAATACATAAGCAAAGTTGCCCTGGACGTAAGAGAAAAGTTAGTCCACATTCCAGAGATAAACTGAGAACACTTCATGTCCGCACTAGATTCCACTGATTTCACACATGCAGATTCAAAGGTAAATAATGGTGGCATAGAGCAGTCACCACACACACAAATATACAATCACAGCACATCAAAAGACGGTCACATTTACTTTGAAACGAAGCCAGCGCTGCCTTCACTGCACAATACTCAGCACCCCTATTGAGGTCTGCCAAATTCTAATAAAACATGAAGGGCAGCTAACAGGTACCATCCAGATACGACAATAAAACAGTAGGACAGTGGCATTGGAACAATAATAATCAGTGGAATTTCAGCATGGTAAACCATAACCAGTTAAGTATAAACAGTACTCACCAGCAGAGTGGTCAAGTATAAAACTGTGCTGTTGACGCAAGCTGGTAAACCCAAAATCCAACAGTCAAATGGTTCAAATGGCTCTAAGCACTGTGGGACTTAACATCTGAGGTCATCAGTCCCCTAGACCTAGAACTACTTAAACCTACCTGACCTAAGGACATCCCACACATCCATGCCCGATGCAGGATTCGAACCAGCGACCGTAGCAGCAGCGCGGTTCCGGACTGAAATGCCTAGAACCGCTCGGCCACAGCGGCCGGTTCCAACAGTCAATATTACTGAGGTGTCAGAAGAATCCCACCTGACAAGACTGCTTCAAAAAACAAGAAAGAGCAGCATTACATCCTCTAATGATGATAGTGGGATAGACTGGGGCTGAGAACACAATCCAGTAAACCTGTTAAGCTGTAATGAAAATGGAAATGCCGTGTGGCTAGGGCCTCCCGTCGGGTAGACCGTTTGCCTGCTGCAAGTCTTTCGAGTTGTCGCCACTTCGGCGACTTGCGTGTAATGGGGATGAAATGACGATGATAAGGTCAACACAGCAAATAGTCCCTGAGCGCAGAAAATCTCCGACCCAGCCGGGAATCGAACCCAGGCCGTTAGGTATGACATTCCGTCGGGCTGACCACTCAGCTACCAGGGGCGAACTTAAGCTGTAACAAAAACACACAAATTAGAGAAGAATTAGTTACTGGCCGCTATAAACGTTGTGATCAATGCAAAAATGTAGTTCAGACAACTACACTACTGGCCATTAAAATTGCTACACCAAGAAGAAATGTAGACGATAAACGGGTATTCATTGGACAAATATATTATACTACAACTGACATGTGATTACATATTCACGCGATGTGGGTGCATAGATTCTGAGAAATCAGTACCTCTGGCCGTAATAACGGCCTTCATACGCCTGGGCATTGATTCAAACAGAGCTTGCATGGCGTGTACAGGTACAGCTGCCCATGCAGCTTCAACACGATACCACAGTTCATCAAGAGTAGTGACTGGCGTATTGTCACGAGCCAGTTGCTAGGCCACCATTGACCAGACGATTTCGATTGGTGAGAGATTTGGAGAATGTGCTGGCCAGGGAAGCAGTCGAACATTTTCTGTATACAGCAAGGCCCGTACAGGACCTGCAACATGCGGTCGTGCATTATCCTGCTGAAAAGTAGGGTTTCGCAGGGATCGAATGAAGGGTAGAGTCACGGGTCGTAACGCATCTGAAATGTAACGTCCACTGTTCAAAGTGCCGTCAATGCGAACAAGAGGTGACCGAGACGTGTAACCAGTGCCACCCAATACCATCACGCCAGGTGATAGGCCAGTATGGAGATGACGAATACACGCTTCCAATGTGCGTTCACCGCGATGTCGCCAAACACGGAAGCGACCATCATGATGCTGCAAACAGAACCTGGATTCATCCGAAAAAATGACGTTTTGCCATTCGTGCACCCAGGTTCGTCGATGAGTACACCATCGCAGGCGCTCCTGTCTGTGATGCAGCGGCCGGCCGGTGTGGCCGAGCGGTTCTAGGCGCTACAGTCTGGAACCGCGCGATCGCTACGGTCGCAGGTTCAAATCCTGCCTCGGGCATGGATGTGTGTGACGTCCTTAGGTTAGTTAGGTTTAAGTAGTTCTACGTTCTAGGCGACTGATGACCTCAGCAGTTAAGTCCCATAGTGCTCAGAGCCATTTGTGATGCAGCGTCAAGGGTAACCGCAGCCATGGTCTCCGAGCTGAAAGTCCGTGCTGCTGCAAACGTCGTCGAATTGTTCGTGCAGATGGTTGTTGTCTTGCAAACGTCCCCATGTGTTGACTCAGGGATTGAGACGTGGCTGCACGATCCGTTACATCCATGCGGATATGATGCCTGTCGTCTCGACTGCTAGTGATACGAGGCCGTTGGGATCCAGCACGGCGTTCCGTATTACCTTCCTGAACCCACCGATTCCATATTCTGCTAACAGTCATTGGATCTCGACCAACGCGAGCAACAATATCGCGACACGATAAACCGCAATCACGATAGGCTACAATCCGACCTTTATCAAATTCAGAAACGTGATGGTACGCATTTCTCCTGCTTGCACGAGGCATCACAACAATGTTTCACCAGGCAACGCCGGTCAACCGCTGTTTGTGTATGAGAAATCGGTTGGAAACTTTCCTCATGTCAGCACGTTGTAGGTGTCGCCACCGGTGCCAACCTTGTGCGAATGCTCTGAAAAGCTAATCATTTGCATATCACAGCATCTTCTTTCCTGTCGGTTAAATTTAGCGTCTGTAGCACGTCATCTTCGTGGTGTAGCAATTTTAATGGCCAGTAGTGTATTAATGCTGTTGTGGTAGAACTTCCAACTACAGTTGCTACTGAAACAGGCACTACTGGAAACGTAACGTCAACAAATCTATTTAATAGGGTTAGTGATGTTACAAGGATGCCTACTCAGCCAGTATAGAACTGGAAAATTATTAGTGCAGTCTGTGTCAGGTTGCGACCTGTCGAAGTGTGGGTGCAGGTTGGGATAGTTGTAGGAAATGGAGCCATAATTTGACTGTTCCTAATAGTAAATTGATTAATACCCGAATGCATTTGTGGCATGAAATTTCTGAGAGATATGGACACAGGACTAGACTTCTACTCAGGTTAAGTGCTATCTGAGTATTGATGGTGAAGATCTCGTTGCAGAATTGATGAAGGTGAAAGCTGGACATTGTAAATACTACCAAGGCATAAGAGTCATGTTTATTAAGGAAAACGCTGCACATATTAGGCGCCAACCTGATCACTGTAGTACCATTAAGAATGATAAAGTTCACATAACTGACGAAGTGACAGAATCTTCAATTATTAACTCACATCAGAGACCTAACTAAAAGAATTGTTGTAGAAGTATGTACAAATTTTTAATAAGAACGTCATACATACTTATCAGTACCATATGGAAGTACTTGTAAAGAACCCCTTATTTGCAGATAAGGGCGTATTGAACTTTATTTCCAGTTTTGCTGTTTCACATACGTGAAGTGAATTTATCATCACTGCAGTGCGAGTGGAGTAAGGAGCGAGCAGTAGGTTCCCACTCTGGATAACTATTTGTACAAAGTAGTATTGTACAGTAGTATTACATTTTGCATTTTCAGAATACAACGGCGCTGCTTCGGCTCTGCAAGGGGACATAAAACTACTAGAGCATCTCCACAAAACAGGTAGGAAGAATTTCTACATAGTGACTCACTAAGTCAGTTCAAGAACGGACTGGCCTAATTATCGTAAAACTCGGGTGTGAACGTGTGGCCAATTATTTAGGTTAAAATCAACAGTCGATAACGTAATTATATTTGTTTGCTTACAGGTTTCGGCTTATGCTAAAGACATCCTCAGAATTTCTGGCCCCCTATGGTTAGTGCTGACGGCTCCTCGATTTTCTCTTAAGCAAACAAATATTATTGCGATATCGACTGTTCATTATAACCTAAATATAGCACCAGGTCGCTGCTCTCCATAGACAAATTTATGGACGTGGCCAGTTGTACTGCACTCCCCCTGCACCACCATCTACAGACTCACTGGCTAATCTGAGACATTTCTGGAGGTCTGATACGAGTGGGGGATTCTGGCATACTGCCACACAAAATTTTCTACCAAAACACTTTCTCCATTGCACAGACAAAACGGTAGGCTGCTACCAAAGAGATACAACAGATGTTAGAATGGAGAATTACCATCACGGTCACTTCCTTTCAGCCCTTTTTTAGTGGTAGCTAAACCTGATGGTAATATCATCTTGCACTGGATGAATTGGCTGTTAATCAAACTATATTCCCATCATAACTTTAAGAAACATGTACAAAAAATGGTTCAAATGGCTCTGAGCACTATGGGACTTAACATCTGTGGTCATCAGTCCCCTAGAACTTAGAACTACTTAAACCTAACTAACCTAAGGACATCACACACATCCATGCCCGAGGCAGGATTCGAACCTGCGACCGTAGCAGTCGCGCGGTTCCGGACTGAGCGCCTAGAACCGCTAGACCACCGCGGCCGGCAAGAAACAAATACACAAATGATTCATCTTGTTTATCTTTTACTAATGTTTGTAAATACGTTAGTAGTTAGTTGTACACTAGTAATTAACTCCTCATACTAGGAGGAGGATCAACGAACTTATCGTGTAGCGCCATAAAACGGAATATCGTTGTGTAGCTGCTTCATACAAAAGAGTGACGATTGGAATATGCGGTATCCAGTTTTATGGCGTTATACGATAAGTTCGTTGATTTGAAAAAAGCGTATGGGGCCTGGTGATGACAAAATGAATTTCCAAAACTGCTTGCTTTCAGAATAAAATAAAATATCGTAAAGTGTATGGCTGTTGGTAAAGTTTATTGAATTGAAAACTAACTGTATAAGACTGTTACTGACATCATCTGCTGATTCAAAGCAATAATTGATGGTTTAACTTGCTGTATACTGAACACTAGGCAGTGCTTTAAAAATGGAATAAATGAGGTCCCCCCCCCCCCCCCCCCAAGTTAAACACTGATCCATTTCACGTATTTAAGTCACTCTCAGCTAATCTTATTTGTGTGAAAGATTATATCTATGTTAACAAAGTTCTTCGTGATTCAGCACAAGTTGTGTAAGTCTTACCTTACATATTTCTGATACCTTTGTACAATTGTTATACACTCCTGGAAATTGAAATAAGAACACCGTGAATTCATTGTCCCAGGAAGGGGAAACTTTATTGACACATTCCTGGGGTCAGATACATCACATGATCACACTGACAGAACCACAGGCACATAGACACAGGCAACAGAGCATGCACAATGTCGGCACTAGTACAGTTTATATCCACCTTTCGCAGCAATGCAGGCTGCTATTCTCCCATGGAGACGATCGTAGAGATGCTGGATGTAGTCCTGTGGAACGGCTTGCCATGCCATTTCCACCTGACGCCTCAGTTGGACCAGCGTTCGTGCTGGACGTGCAGACCGCGTGAGACGACGCTTCATCCAGTCCCAAACATGCTCAATGGGGGACAGATCCGGAGATCTTGCTGGCCAGCGTAGTTGACTTACACCTTCTAGAGCACGTTGGGTGGCACGGGATACATGCGGACGTGCATTGTCCTGTTGGAACAGCAAGTTCCCTTGCCGGTCTAGGAATGGTAGAACGATGGGTTCGATGACGGTTTGGATGTACCGTGCACTATTCAGTGTCCCCTCGACTATCACCAGTGGTGTACGGCCAGTGTAGGAGATCGCTCCCCACACCATGATGCCGGGTGTTGGCCCTGTGTGCCTCGGTCGTATGCAGTCCTTATTGTGGCGCTCACCTGCACGGCGCCAAACACGCATACGACCATCATTGGCACCAAGGCAGAAGCGACTCTCATCGCTGAAGACGACACGTCTCCATTCGTCCCTCCATTCACGCCTGTCGCGACACCACTGGAGGCGGGCTGCACGATGTTGGGGCGTGAGCGGAAGACGGCCTAACGGTGTGCGGGACCGTAGCCCAGCTTCATGGAGACGGTTGCGAATGGTCCTCGCCGATACCCCAGGAGCAACAGTGTCCCTAATTTCCTGGGAAGTGGCGGTGCGGTCCCCTACGGCACTGCGTAGGATCCTACGGTCTTGGCGTGCATCCGTGCATCGCTGCGGTCCGGTCCCAGGTCGACGGGCACGTGCACCTTCCGCCGACCACTGGCGACAACATCGATGTACTGTGGAGACCTCACGCCCCACGTGTTGAGCAATTCGGCGGTTCGTCCACCCGGCCTCCCGCATGCCCACTATACGCCCTCGCTCAAAGTCCGTCAACTGCACATACGGTTCACGTCCACGCTGTCGCGGCATGCTACCAGTGTTAAAGACTGCGATGGAGCTCCGTATGCCACGGCAAACTGGCTGACACTGACGGCGGCGGTGCACAAATGCTGCGCAGCTAGCGCCATTCGACGGCCAACACCGCGGTTCCTGGTGTGTCCGCTGTGCCGTGCGTGTGATCATTGCTTGTACAGCCCTCTCACAGTGTCCGGAGCAAGTATGGTGGGTCTGACACACCGGTGTCAATGTGTTCTTTTTTCCATTTCCAGGAGTGTATGTAGCTTGATTACGACTGACCATCTGACGCCTCCTTTAAATGCAACCAAATTATACTGAAACATACTACCTGCTGTTTCGGTCATCAGTCTCACTGTCTGGATTCTGTCCATCATTATTGGCCCTTGTGCAACTGGCAAGTGTCGCCAACATACTGTCCCTGGGCCCATACTACCTTGTGTTCATCAGCAGAACACTCCATCACCAGTCTAGCAGCACCTAACTTCTGATATCCGTTTCCGTAAAATACGAACTGAAATCATTTTCTCGTTGCACCAATACTGCATGTTATGTGTTACTTATACGATATTACTTGTGTTAGCAAACAAACACTCAAGATCTACAGATCCGTATTAATTACGTCAAATAAAACACATCCAAATGCATATAAACTGTAGAGCCAGCCATTCAGATCTCCAGGAGGGGACTGCCAAGTAGGGAGTGACCTTGAGGAAAAGATAGAATAACCAGCAAAAGTATAGCATTCTATCGCTTGGGACATGGATTATCAGTAGCAGGGGAATCTGAACAGGAAAACGCTAAGGCTCGATACAGATATAGTGGTACTCAGTGAAGTGAACGGAAGTAAGACAAGGATTTCTGGTCAGATAGGGTAACACCAACAGTAACAGAAAGTGGTGTAATGGAAGTAGGCCTCGTTATGAGTAGGAACGCAGGGCAGAGAGCAAGTTACTGTGTACACTTCAGTGAGAGGGTTGATCTCATCAGAGTCGACAGCAAACCAACACTGACAACACTAGTTAGGTATACGTGCTATGTCGCAAGTAGCAGATAGAGATAGAAAAAAAATGGTTAACATGGCTCTGAGCACTATGGGACTTAACATCTGAGGTAATCAATCCCCTAGAACTTAGAACTACTTAAACCTAACTAACCTAAGGACATCACACACATCCATGCCCGAGGCAGGATTCGAACCTGCGACCGTAGCGGTCATGCGGTTCCAAACTGAAGCGCCTAGAACTGCTCGGCCACACCGGCAGGCTGATGAACAAATAGAGAAGGTTAATGAAGATACTAAATGGGTAATTCAGTATGTAAAGGGAGAGTATGGGCTTGGTAGTAGGAATGGGAGGAGAAAGACGGGTTAGGTTCTCCAATACATTTCAGCTAGTAATAGCAAATACTCCATTCAAGAATCGCAAGAGGAGTAGGTATACTTAGAGGACGCAAGGAGATATGGGAAGATGTCAGTTAGATTACATCATGGTCAGACAGATATTCCGAAATCAGATATTGGATTGTAAGGGGTACCTTGGAGCAGATACAGACTCGAGTCACAAATTAATAATGATGAAGATTAAGCTAAAGTTTAAGAGACTAGTCAGGAAGACACAAAGTGCAAAGAGGTGGGGTACAGAAATACAAAGAGTGGTGGGACAATCTGGCTCTGACCTCAATATTAATATTAGATTGGTAGGCAAATTAATTAAACTGATCAAAAAATTACCCCCACACCTTCCACCCGCACGCCCAGGTGACATACTGTGTTTTCCTCAGCCAGGTGCCCCGCTCTCCCCCAATCCCTTCCCCTCCCTCTCCTCCAACTATCTTATTGATGGGAATTTCGAATTTTGGCGCGAATTTCTTTGTCCCAAGGGCATTCTAACGTCCAACCCCGCTCCCCATCTGGGAACTGGCGGGAAATAAAAATGACGGTGCCCTTTACAGGACTCAAACCCTGGCCCTTGTGGACAGAATGCACAAATGCACTCCACAACACATAAATTGTCCAGATGCAGGATAAGAGGGTAAAATTAGTGTACTTTATTTATTTTGGTTGGGCCACTGAAGTAAAGATCAATCCTAATTATGTAATTAATCATAAAGATTGCTCCTAATTACATGACTATATGCATAGTGCTATACAAGGATTGCCTAAATCACAATACAGCTCTAAAATGAAAGATGTCATGCAACTGGTGGTATCCTGCTGAGGAAGAATTTCATAATACCTCTCGAAACTAGTGGCATACGTACTCAGACTCTACCCTTCACCTACAAACTGGTGGGAAAAAGGCTGGCATGGCAAGTACTATCTTTATATTTTTTGGTAGGAATTGTGTTCAACTCATAGATGCTGATGTTGAACAGAGAGGCGTTTAATAAGTGTATTACCTGTAAGCATACAGCTGAGTACTTCATGTATCTCTGTTTGACGTCAGTGTTCGCTACAGACGCCTCCTCCTGCATTGCTTGACAATCACCCTGCAGCCCAGGTAATTACATCCAATACAGGCTACCACAACTGATGGAAAATGACTCACTGTTCTAATCACAGCCCGAAATTGTAGTGAAAAAAGTAAAGCAGCACTCGTAATCAATGTGGCTTATGCAATCCCATGTACAGGGGCTAGGGAAAATCGTTGTCCCAAAAGATTGCAACACGACAGAGGGGCGGCAGTTGAACATGCATTCTCCTCAATGTGCAGTCAGGAACAAGTGAAATTAGAGCTACTCTTGCCTCTTCTCGCATAACTTAATTATAGATAACACTTGGTTCAAGAATCATGAAAGGAGGTTGTATACATGGAAGAACCCTGGAGATTCTAGAAGGTTTCAGATAGATTACATAATGGTAAGACAGAGATTTAGAAACCAGGTTTTAAATTGTAAGACATTCCCAGGGGCAGATGTGGACTCTGACCACAATCTATTGGTTATGAACTGTAGATTAAAACTGAAGAAACTGCAAAAAGGTGGGAATTTAAGGAGATGGGACCTGGATAAACTGAAAGAACCAGAGGTTGTACAGAGTTCCAGGGAGAGCATAAGGGGACAGGAATAGGGGAAAGAAATACAGTAGAAGAAGAATGGGTAGCTTTGATGAATGAAATAGTGAAGGCAGCAGAGGATCAAGTAGGTAAAAAGACGAGGGCTAGTGGAAATCCTTGGGTAACAGAAGAGATACAGAATTTAAGTGATGAAAGGAGAAAATACAAAAATGCAGTAAGTGAAGCAGGCAAAAAGGAATACAAACGTCTCAAAAATGAGATCGACAGGAAGTGCAAAATGGATAAGCAGGGATGGCTAGAGGACAAATGTAAGGAGGTAGAGGCTTATCTCACGAGGGGTAAGATAAATACTGCCTACAGGAAAATTAAAGAGACCTTTGGAGTAAAGAGAACCACTTGCATGAATATCAAGAGCTCAGATGGAAACCCAGTTCTAAGCAAAGAAGGGAAAGTAGAAAGGTGGAAGGAGTATATAGAGGGTCTATACAAGGACGATGTAATTGAGGACAATATTATGGAAATGGAAGAGGATGTAGATGAAGATGAAATGGGAGATACAATACTGCGTGAAGAGTTTGACAGAGCACTGAAAGACCTGAGTCCAAACAAGGGCCCGGAGTAGACAACATTCCATTAGAACTACTGACAGCCTTGGGAGAGCCAGTCCTGACAAAACTCTACCATCCGGTGACCAAGATGTATGAGACAGGCGAAATTCCCACAAACTTCAAGAAGAATACAATAATTCCATTTCCGAAGAAAGCATGAGTTGGCAGATGTGAAAATTATGGAACTATCAGTTTAACAAGTCACAGCTGCAAAATACTAACGCGAATTCTTTACAGATGAATGGAAAAACTGGTAGAAGCCGACCTCGGGGAAGATCAATTTGGATTCCGTAGAAATGTCGGAACACGAGAGGCAATACTGACCCTACGACTTATCTTAGAAGAAAGATTAAGGAAAGGCAAACCTACGTTCTAGCATTTGTAGACTTAGAGAAAGCTTTTGACAATGTTGACTGGAATACTCTCTTTCAAATTCTGAAGGTGGCAGGGTTAAAATACAGGATGCGAAAGGCTGTTTACAATTTGTACAGAAAGCAGATGGCAGTTATAAGAGTCGAGAGGGTATGAAAGGGAGGCAGTGGTTGGGAAGGGAGTGAGACATGGTTGTAGCCTCTCCCAAATGTTATTCAATCTGTATATTGAGCAAGCAGTAAAGGAAACAAAATAAAAGTTCGGAGTAGGTATTAAAATCCATGGAGAAGAAATAAAAACTTTGAGGTTCGCCGATGACATTGTAATTCTGTCAGAGACAGCAAAGGACTTGGAAGAGCAGTTGAACGGAATGGGCAGTGTCTTGAAAGGAGGATATAAGATGAACATCAACAAAAGCAAAACGAGGATAATGGAATGTAGTCGAATTAAGTCGGGTGATGCTGAGGGAATTAGATTAGGAAATGAGACACTTAAAGTAGTAAAGGAGTTTTGCTATTTGGTGAGCAAAATAACTGATGATGGTCGAAGTAGAGAGGATATAAAATATAGACTGGCAATGGCAAGGAAAGCGTTTCTGAAGAAGAGAAATTTGTTAACATCCAGTATAGATTTAAGTGTCAGGAAGTCGTTTCTGAAAGTATTTGTATGGAGTGTAGCCATGTATGGAAGTGAAACATGGACGATAAATAGTTTGGACAAGAAGAGAATAAAGCTTTCGAAATGTGGTGCTACAGAAGAATGCTGAAGATTAGATGGGTAGATCACATAACTAATGAGTAGGTATTGAATAGAATTGGGGAGAAGAAGAGTTTGTGGCACAACTTGACTAGAAGAAGGGATCGGTTGGTAGGACATGTTCTGAGGCATCAAGGGATCACCAATTTAGTACTGGAGGGCAGCGTGGATAGTAAAAATCGTAGAGGGAGACCAAGAGGTGAATACACTAAGCAGATTCAGAAGGATGTAGGCTGCAGTAGGTACTGGGAGATGAAGAAGCTTGCACAGTATAGAATAGCATGGAGAGCTGCATCAAACCAGTCTCAGGACTGAAGACCACAACAACAACAACAACACCTCTTCTTATCCCTCCCTCCACATACGGTGGGAATGCAGGCTTTTTCAAACAGTCAGCAGCTACTGTCTCTGTGCAGCCTCCCATGATGTAGTGGCAGAGTCTTCAATACAATGTATCGCCGGTGGAGCCTATGGGTGAGTGATCAACATGGTGGCTCTTCGCTAACACAAAAGGGTGTAACGCCCCCTATACAAAAGTGAGATAAATGACAGACACAACTTGACTGTTTGCCTAAAATGTAACTGCACCCTGGTCGGTGAACAGCTCCATCAGGCCACACACACACACACACACACACACACACACACACACACACACACACTGGACTGTCCCGCACACACGGACCTAGAAACGCCCGCCATTCTGAGTTTGGAAACACTTCACTGCAACAATTGTATTTATTGTCAACGCACTTCCTGCAAGAGCGCATCTGTTAAAAGAAAGAAATCACAACTCAACGATAATGGATGTTCTCTTTCCACAAAAATAGGCACATCCCATTTTCTTTTAGTTTTATCAGCAAAATCGGTAGAGTGGTTACTTTTGAATGCGGGAGACTATTCGCATCTCCCCTCCCCCTCCCCCGCTTTCGGTCATTTTAAGACATCCATCGAAGTGATAAAAAGAAAACTTACAGCACTGTGGCTGATTACAGATGAACAAACTGCATGTCCAACCTCTGTACAATAGAAAAAAAACTTCCAATTTTTGCTGTGAAAACCGCTGATCATTACGGAATATCCTCAGTATTTTGAAACCGTCATTGGAGTAAAGAAAACGTAAGAATTTAAATTCCAAAGAAAAACATCTAAGTTAAGCGATTTCCTTCAGCTCAATGGACAAATTACTCAGATTCAGAGCGTCCCTCGCATTCAAATCAGTGTCTGCAAATAAATCGTCATGCACATGTGTATTGGAAACATTTCAGACATGTAAAATAACATTACAGAACACAGACATTCGCACCATTTGCTCACATGTCGGAAAAAACACAATCATATTATGTTCGACAACAACGATCTATAATTAAAAAGGACATTGCTGTTTTGTACACTGTGACAGGTCCTGTTTTACCAGTGCAGTGCTATATCGCATTGGCGTTTATGAAACAAATTGTGAGAGCGTGTCTTGTAACAAAAAATCCTATGGTCACCTAGTAGAGAACCCTATATGTTGGAGACAAATACTGTACGAATGATGACATCTGACATTTTTTGGTTCATAACTCGCCTCTAGTGACCAATCTGTAAAGTTTCTATCATCCAGCAGACAATCATTCGCAATAGCAGCAGATTCTTGCATTCTAGTTTTGTAAGCAATTTGATCATCAAAGCCTGTTTCACAGAATCTACTCACATGTCAGGAAAACAGTATCACGTCTAGATTCTACAATGAACTATAACTCAAGTGGTGTCTACTTTATAATTAGAGGTTATGAAGTATGAAATAAGACAGCACTTGAGGTAACACTTATTTTTAAACATGTAGTCGTGATGAGAACAATAAAAACAGCCACGATTCCATGAGAACAGATACAGTCGATTTCTTTAAGTTTTATGAGCAAAATCGGTGTAGTTTGAGAGTATTCCACACGTTTAAATTACAAATTGTCATGTACAAGGGCATTGCATTCATTTCAGAAGTATGACATAGCAATACAGATCAGTATCTCTACTGTCAGTTTGTACGTTCACTCCTCATCGTTACTTTGTAAGATACAGAGTAGGTAAAAGGCTACGAGCAGTCTGCACCCAAACTTTAATCAGTCATACCACTCCTTGTCATAGAACCTCGTAGAAGATTTTTCATGCCTCTCTCTTCCGATATGTCTAAAAACAAATACTGTCCATGTGTTGAAATCGAGCATATTACACGTACATGTATTGCTCCAATGGAGCAGATGGTCAGTGGTCGAAGTCCCTTGCACAGATCTGTGTAAAGTTTTGTCGACTGTACTGAAGAAAGGCCATATCCAACAAACTGTCAGTCATAAGAGAGGGATCCTGTATTATTCTTTCATGAGCAATTGAATACATTGTTTTTCAGCTATAACACATCCAAGAAGTGTATGACTATAGGTTTGTACACCGCCATGCACTTTGTTTTTCTACCATGACTTTGAGATCAGTGTCAGGTACTAGACCGACATTACCATGTTTCGATCCATTGGCTGTTATAGAAAGCTGAACATCACATGGTGTAAACTATGCTGCTCCCATAACACGCAGGATGGTAGAAATAAAACACAGAGGCGATGTTTCTTAGTGACAAAGTGTTACACCAAGACTCCCTCAAACTAGTGTTGTAAAAACCAAGTCTGGCACTATGTGATATGAATACTGAACTAGACGTGCACGGTACTCCCAATCAAGTGCTGTAACTTCCATTGCACAGAAATTAGCCTCTAACCACAGCAGAATAATGGCATTCAGATCAGGCGAATTCGATGGCTAAGGAGTGTTAATCAAATGACAGTCAGTTAAGTAGTTAATGATCGATGTGTTTGTGTGGGTTGAAAGATATCTAAAGAGTATTAAAGAGTGCTAAAGTGCTGTTTACTGACTTCGACTGGAATGAAAGGTGGCTACACTAAGTCACAGCGCCAGTGATTGCGCCAAAGAGTATTATTCAGCCGCCTCCACGGGCAGTGGTAGTTCGGAAGTTGCCGAGGGCAGTAGTAGTTCTGAGGTTCCCGTAGTCAGAGCTTGTTGAGACGATGTTGATAGCAGTACTGGTTGTGAGCATGTCGTGTGCAGTTGTTCTGATGGGCTAGACAGCCGATGCTGTTCGATTGGGGATGTTGTAATGATCAGAGTGTATTTTTCGTCAATATATATGAGGTAATAAAACAATTTTTGTATTTCAAATTTCCTAAATAACAATGCTTCTTGGCCACAGATTCAGTCAACAAAGCATTTGGCTTGTGTTCATGTATTAGAGTGTAATTCTGATTTCTATGTGCAATCATAGTATTTCTGGTTTTTTTTATTATTTCAATGTAAATGGCGTTTAAAGCATCTTGTCGTATTGAGGAAGAACCGTGCCAGATTTGTACGTTGAATCACACTTCCACACACAGAACAGTTGCACTTGTGCTTTGTTGTTTCGTAGCTTTTATAGTTGCTGGGGACTTAATTAGTTAATTGCGTTAACGGAAATTTCCTTTCATTCTTTGTTGTTATTCTATGCAGTCAGATTGCGTACTAATACTACTCAGGGCCAACCGGTTACGAGACTTCGTAACCGGACAGACGGCTACTAAAATTAAAATTATTAGCAGTTTATTTAATTTAGCCCCCATGCACGTGGCGTCCGCTGCTTCGGATCGTCCCTTGGAATTCTTTTGATAGTAAAAATAGCAGACAGTAGTATTGTTGAAGTAATTTGTAGTTTAGTAATTGTAGTCTATATTGCATGTGTAGATTTGGTAATGAACATTTGTAGTTATCTTGTCTTTCTTCTAATGGTATTTTTGCAGAATTTAATTTTTGATGTCTTGTCTACGCGTTTGACAACTTTGTGCAATTATGAAGATTTCAATTGTTCGTTAATCGTGTTTGAGGGAAGCATTTCGTGTGAATGGTATTGTTGGTGATAAAGTGTCATATTGTGTGTAATTTTCGTATAGTGATCATTTTTGTATGTTTTGTAAATGATTACGCGATCGATGAAAAAGGCAAAAATGATGGATAGTCAGAAAGACGAAACTGTTAACATGGCGAACTCGCCAACACAGGAGAACAGTATGATGAATAATGAAGTAGAAAATAATTTAATAAGCAGGGAAAATAGTCCGGAACTAGTTCAAAACTTTTCACAATCAAAGAATTTTCAGAATACGAGATTAGCGACAGAAGATTCTGGAATAGTATCGAACACAGATAGCTTTACGGCTATGCCGAAGGAAGTTAGTTTTACGGGAAATGTTAGGGGCGAAAAGAATTTCGAACCAGTTAATATGGAGCAGTTGATGAGTGCAATATTAAATTTGGGATCACAAATAGGAACAATTAGAACTGAGATGGGAACAATGGAAACACGGTTAGACTCACAAATAGGAACAATTAAAACAGAGATGGAAACAATGGAAACATGGTTAGACTCACGAATAGAGACATGTTTCAAAAACATGAAAGATGATTAAAGAAAGAAATTAGAGAAGTACAACCAATTTTGAATGCTCACAATAATAGATTAATTTCAATAGAAATTAGACAAAAGGAACAGGATAGAGAACAGAAAGAAAGAGATCGTGTGATAGTACAAAAATTTTCAGAGTTACATTTACAACGTACACACGATAAGGAAGAAATATTTGAAAGAATCGAGGAATCCGTACCAAATGACAGAATAAATAACCTAACGCAACAGTACGAACAGTTAACTACTAAATGTGTCAATACCGAAACCCGAGTCGCGACACTTACGGAAGACGTAAATAAACAGAAAGAACAGATAGGTGACTTATCGGAAAGAGTTGAGGAGATTTCAGATAAACTGACAAGTCTTAGTTTAAATGGGGACAGAGATTCAGATGATACAGCTCCATTGCCATTTGCCGAAACCGAAGAGTACCAGAGCGTAAATAAACATGTTGAAAATCAGGGAAAATTTAATGAACGCGTTAAAAAGGAATTTGAGGCGTTACGGAAGCAAGTCAAACAAATTGAAAGCAAAATCGTGGGAAAAGACGGTAGAAGAAATTTGGAATCACCGATAGCAGCGGGTTTTGAAGATAATAATGTATTTCATTTACGAGATGCAACAAGAGAGCGCCAGGCGCGCGAACTTGACAATAATCGACATTGGGAATGGGACAGACGCGGTAGGTCTTTGTCGCCACGAGGCGAAAACTTTGACTATAAACACTTTTTAACTGTTCGGAAATTTAAGATCTTTCGCAATTCTAAGAATGACATACATCCATGTTCATGGTTAGATCAATTTATGTACGCACTTCCACCAAATTGGCCACTAAGTCACAAACTGGAATTTATGTGTGGATATTTAGAAACCGAACCGGCGACGCGCATGCGCGCACTTATTAGAGATTGTAATAATTTAAATGATTTTTATCATGCATTTCTATCGGCGTATTGGTCCGAAAACATGCAAGACAGAGTCAAACATAATCTTATTATGCAGCGTAATTTTAAACAGTCGGAGTTCCGTACGCCGGCAGAATACTTTGAAGACATGATTCGAAAGAATCAATTCCTTTCCAACCCTTATAGCCCGACTGAATTAATTCGCATTTGTTTAACTAAGCTGCCACAACCGATAAGACAAATTGCTTTAGCCAGAAGATGTAATGACGACATTGAGACTTTTAAGTCTTTGCTACAACAACTTGAGTATGACAACGATGACGGGACTTCTTGTAATTTTTTTAGTAACGGTAATCACAGTATATTTTCAGACAGAAGGAATAATGATCGGAATGGACGTTATAGCGGTAATTTTGAGAATGACAGACGAAACAGACAGGACAATAGATACCAGCCTTATGACAATAACAGACATTCTAACAGAAATTACACAGACAATTATAGTAACGGAAATTCCTACCGGAATGATCAATCATACGGAAACAGTAATCGGTATCATCAAGACAGAAATTATTCCTACAATAATAGGAATTCTTATTACAGAAATAACCAGGGTAGTAGATATAACAATAATTTCAGAAGTGACAGTCGAAATTACACAAGAAGTAGTCATGGAGATAGACAGGAAAATAGAAATTTTAATAACAGACACAACCAAGAATTTACATGTAACAGGAGGGACCTAATTGGCATCCTCCACGTGACAGAAATTCCGAGAGACAAGTGCAAATCGTAGAAATTGATCCGCGAAATGACGCGAATAATCAAAGACGTGACGCAAACAATCGACAATGACTTGTAGCTTCGGCTTCTGGCAGCAATATAGACGGTTCAGAAAGTAATGACACTACGACTTGACACTACGTACGCCTGGAAGACATGAGAGACATTTTGCTAGACGAAAAGGAAAATAATGTAGACGCATCTTTACATCCTGTTATTGAAGTATGTGTGGGTAAGAATATGTTCACTGCGGTTTTAAATTCTGGGAGCCCATTGAATGTTATTAGTCAATCAGTTTTTCGTATATTTGTAAGAACTATTGCTTGTCCTGTGTTACCTGTTTCTGGAAAAAGTGTGGAAGTCGAACAACAGACCAACCTAAATTTCATTTGTCAAGGATACGAATTTTCTGCTAATTTTATTATTGTTCAATTACTCATTACACAAATTATATTAGGTATGGAGTTTCTTAACACACATAAGGCAATTTTAAACTTTAAAGAAGGAAGTGTGAATTTGACTGTTGCCGGAACGCCGAATTGTTTGAAATTTTTCGAGTGTTTAACAAAATCTGAATCAGACACAAAATGTTTAAGGTTTCTTACTTCTGATGTTTTCGCTGAGCATTATGACGAAAATGTGTTCATTCATGACAACGACAATAGATACAGAAATGTGATAGATGATATAATTAATAGCGAAGAATTAATTAATGAAAAGGTTAAGAAAGCTGAAGTGCCAGATGACGTTGCAAGAGAAGAACTGCACCAAATTTTGGCTTCACATGCTACAGTATTTAGTCATCACACAGGAACTATACAAGGCTTACAATATTTATTTAAAGTAAAAGAACACACACCATTTCGAGGAAAAACGTACGCTATTCCTTTGGCTTACAGAGACAAGGTTAAGAGTGAACTTCAATACATGTTAGATCAAGGCATTATTGAGCCAGCAGTCAGTCCTTATACCAGCCCATTACATGTTGTTCTTAAAAAGGATGGGTCAATTCGTTTGGTTCTGGATTCCAGACAGATAAATAAGATCATCATTCCTGAAACTGACCGTCCACAAAATTTAGATGGACTTCTTCAACATTTCCATGGAATTAAAGTTTTATCCACGATTGATATGCGCGCAAGTTTTTGGCAAATAGAACTCCACCCTGATTGTAGAAAATACACTGCCTTTTTAGCCTTTGGTAACTGTTATCAATTTCGGAAATTACCGTTTGGACTTACTGTATCTTCAGCAGCATTCATTCGTAGTTTAAACGAAATTTTACCTGTTTATCTTCGTGACAATATTACTTCATACATTGACGATATTCTTATTGCTAAACGTTCTTGGAGTGAGCACAACAAAATTTTGGATTTATTATTACGTATTTTTGCAAGAGTTGGTATTACAGTGAACTTGGAAAAATCTGGTCGTTCTCAGGTGAAATTTCTTGGTCATGTTATTTCTACAGAAGGTATTCTTCCTGATCCAGAGGAACTAGATGCTATTCGAAATTATGCTGTCCCTACTACAAAACGTGATGTTCCTTTTTTCCTTGGTGTCTGTAATTTTCTTAGACGCTTTGTTAGATTGGACGATTTGGCCACACCTCGTTTATGTGAACTTTCTGGAAAGAATTCTAATTGGTGTTGGGATGAGGAAGCTCAATCAGAATTTGAACAATTTCGTGATGCTTTAGTTGCTGCTCCACTTCTTTCACATCCGGATTTATCTAAAGATTTTTGTTTGGCGACGGACTCATCATACAAAGGCCTAGGTGCACACTTATTTCAAGAGATAGAAGAAAACGGCGTTGTAGTGTAGAAAACTATTGCATTTGTAAGTCGTGTTCTCTCTAAATCAGAAAAGAATTATTCGATTACGGAACTTGAAGCCTTGGCTCTTGTTTGGGCTTTCACAAAATTTCGGAAATTTTTGTGTGGGAGACATACTAAGGCTTACACCGATCATCGAGCTCTGGAATTTCTTATGTCAACAAAATTAACTCATGGAAGATTGTCACGATGGGCGCTGTATCTACAGGAATTTGACTTTAGTATTGCTTACTTACAGGGTCTTCAAATATTATTGCTGATGCTTTATCACGTGCACCTGTGGGTTTGAAACAAAGTGCTGAGGAGGACTGCAAGGAAAACAATTATTGTTTGATGTATATTAAAGGTGTTGCGTTTGAAAATTTTATTTCTTCTTCGCTCCAGGACATGGCTAAGGAGCAAAATAAGGATCCAATCTGGAAGGGCATTAAGGAGAAGTGGAGGAGAAAGGAAAGCGTAGCAATTAGACGGTATTATTTAGTTCGCAATGATATTCTTTTTAAACGAAAATCGGTCGACAACTCTGTTTGGTTAGTTTGCATTCCTGATGAGTGGGTTAATAAATTGCTGATTTGGTATACACATTTCAGTTACGCACACTTTGGTCCCAGAAAATGCTTTCATAAATTACGAGACAATTGCTACTGCAGTAATATGGAAAAACGTATTTGATATGTTCTTGCCAAATGCAAATTATGTCAAAAGGCTAAGCCGCCAACTATTTCTCACAGAGCACCGTTGTTTCCTATCATTCCAGCGAAATTAAAGGAGATGGCTGCAGTCGATTTGTTCGGTCCAGTGGTTCGTTCTACTAATGGTTTTGAATACATTTTGTTAGCAGTGGAATTGACATCAAAATATGTGTGTTTTACGCCTTTACGCAAAGCAACAGCTCGTTCAGTATCTAATGCTTTCATCAAACATTTTCTTAAAGAAGTGGGTCATGTTGATAAGGTTATATCAGATAATGGATCACAGTTTCGCTCTAAAATTTGGCTTCATTCTCTACGGCGTCATAAGATTAAACCAATTTTCATTTCACTTTTTCACCCTCAATCAAACGCTTCAGAGAGACGGATGAAGGAAATCAATAAATTGTGCCGTCTTTATTGTCATCAGAATCACAGAACGTGGGATCAGTATCTTCATATTTTTCAAAACATTCTGAATGAACTCCCTAATGATTCAAGATATTAAAAAAATAAAGCACCGACAAATCGCATTTCTGAAATAGTTCCTTTCCCGCCTACACGGAAACTGCGGCATTCTGAAGTTGTCAACCTGGCTCTACAAAATATTGCATCTGCGGCTGCTAGAAGAGAGAAATCAGCTAAACGTGCTGGTCGTTTAAAAACCTTGTCAGTTGGTCAAAAGGTGTTAATTAAGTCTCATCGTTTGTCTCACAAAGGAAAAGGCTTGTGTCGCAATTTTTTTCTGCTTTATAACGGTCCATATAGAGTTCGCAAAATTATTCATGATAACACTGTAGAAGTAGAAACTCTTAAATCTCGGCGCTCTAAGGGAATACATCATATATCGAACGTTAAAATTTTTGTGGAATGACATACTTTTGAGAAACTAACAGTTATACGTAATCACACGGAGAGTACAAGGATACCGTGCCGTGTTCCGGCGGCGGCACATACTCAAAGCAACAAACAGTCAAGTCTGCGCGGCGCACAAGGCAGTCGTTGACCGCAAACAATTACTTCCTACGTCACGCGTACCTACAGCTGATCGAGCGCTCAGTGCGAATGCACTGACAGCCGTAAACAAATACACAGTCTAATTTCTCTGATTAAATTCAGTATAAAGCTATAGTGACTTGATAAATTATGTTATTAACGTTGAGTATTTTTCAGGATACGGTTGTATAAAATATTTAAGAACTTCAGGTAAATTCTGTGTGTGTCCGACGTTAAGAGGACTTGCTATCGAGAAAATTTCAGGAAGAATGTAATTTCGAAGAAGAAACTAATAAACTAAAAAGGTAACTATTAATTGAGTTTATTTTTCAGGTAACATATTTCCACTTAGGTACGTACTTTAGACGTAATTTGCTGCTCGCGATTACGTGATTTATACTTTGTGCTAATTTTATGTTCTATGAATCTACTTGTGAAGCGACGTGCTTGCGTACATTTGCTGATTTTGACAATGTTTTATTAATGAACAGGGTTGCTACTTGTGTATATTATGCATCACTTGGCTGCTATGCTTTTTCACTGATGTCACATTTTTTTTTTTACTATGTGCCTGCTGTGCTTATTTATTTAAATTATAATTGTCACCTGATTGGTTGTGCTGATATGGTTATGTATGTAGGTTATACTTTGTGATGTATCTGGTTGCGCCTTCATGTTTACTTATTATTACATATGACCATTTATTTGCTTATGCTGATATGATGCTAATGACCTGTTTATTATGTAAGATATATATTTGCTGCTTTGCATATGGATTGCATATTTACACATTTCTGCTTTGTTGTCATAAATACACTCTAATTTGGTATATAGAAATGCTGATATAAGGTGTACGAACATGGAGTTTAGGCCACAGTATGGTGTTAATTATAGATTGTTCGCTTGGCAGAGCCTCGTTATAGGGATTGTGCTGCATCCACTCGTTGACATTCTGTTCTCTACTGGTATATTTACTCGCTATTGCATGTTTTGCTTACGCTCAATGATTTATATTTTAAGATAAGAAAATGAACTGCTGTAATTCTACGAACGACGTTGGTACAAGAAACTTCATTGAAGTCACATGAGCTGGAGGTTTTATGGAAGCTGTATAAATTTATGCTAATAGAAAGGAAGCTAACGACATGAAATACCAACACTAACTGAGCAATTGAAATAGCAAGTGACACTTGACACAAGAAATACTCCACATGTTTGCTTCTGTTTTGCCATGATTCTTGAAGTGGTGTACACACTGTGAAATATTACGATCATTCACACTCCGTACTCGTACTTACTTACTGAAAGTTATTCGAACTAAAGGCTGTTAGAGGTCATGTATGCATTTCTTTTATTTAATGATGGACAAGGTAACCAAATGTATTTTATAATTCATAATGAGTAGAAGATTTGGGTCAGATGGATTACACAGAGGTTGTGTGTCGACATTGGGTCTTCAGATTGTATGGGATGATGAATTGAAGTTTGCACTAGGATTTTATCTGTACTTGTTCGAGGAGACAGACTAGAGGAAAGAGTTGTTCTGGAAGTGAAATTATATTGGCGATAAGGTTTATATGTGTCGACGTATTGAAGAGGTATTATTGAGGTATTGAGATTGTGTGAAGTTGACGATTATTGGAGTTTTGGTGGACAAGAGGTAAGGTAAATGGTATTAATGATAAGGTTTGTATGTATCGACGGAAGAGGTATTATTGAAGTATTAAGATTATGAGATGCTGATGATTATTGGAGTTTTGGTGGATAAGAGGTAAAGTAAGTGAGGAGCATATTTTGTTGGTTTATATGGAACAAGGAGGATGAAGATGGCAGACTAGAACACTCAAGTGGAAGAAAGATTGTCTACACACACACTTTGTTAAATCAATAAGCAGTATATACTTTTTTTTGGAGAGAGGAAGTAATTGCATATCTTGGCTCACTGACAGTTGTTCAGCAACTGTACATTTTGATCTGGCTTGGCAAACATTGGTCTTGACATGATGACTATGACGTTGACTAACTATTATTGACTGTTATACACTGTTGCCACTACTACTTGATACACATTTTGAACATCAAATTTTGACAGAATTGCATTTACACAGTTAACACTATTCAATTACACAGTAGTACTTAAATGTGGATGAAAGATGAGTGAGTGTGTTTTGTGTGTTTTCCTTTACTAATCCCAAATAATTGGTACCGACCTACATCCTAAATATTATTATACTTGTTTGTTGTGGCTTGCACTGACATCCATAAATATTATAGGTTTACTGATATTTGTGTATTTGTAATAGGTAATATGACAATTATCTGATATCATTTGTGTGTTTATTATAATTTGTATGTTTAGTGTAAGAGTGTTGATAATAATTATGTGAAAGCAATTGTGTGTGCAGTCAAACTGTTGTTCGTGCTTACACGTATTAACAGTGGTGGGTGCCACTTGGAAATGTTTAATTTCTGCTGATGAACTCTGATGAACTGTCTAATTAGTAATAGTGAATATTATGGACTGTTACCTGCACTTGTGCAACATTGGTGGGTGCCACTTGGAAATGTTTAATTTCTGCTGATAAACTCTGATGAACTGTTTGATTAGTGATAGTGAATATTATGGACTGTTACCTGCACTTGTTCAACATGATGGGTGCCACTTGGAAATGTTTAATTTCTGCTGATAAACTCTGATGAACTGTCTGATTAGTGATAGTGAATATTATGGACTATTACCTGCACTTGTTCAACATGATGGGTGCCACTTGGAAATGTTTAATTTCTGCTGATAAACTCTGATGAACTGTCTGATTAGTGATAGTGAATATTATGGACTGTTACCTACACCTGCTCAACATAGCTGGGTGCCACTGATGGAACTGCTTCTACTGAAATAATGACACTTGTTGCTGTCTGCGCCTGAATCAACAATACTGGGTGCCACTGATGGAACTGCTTCTACTGAAATAATGTCACTTGTTGGTGTCTGCACCTGCTCAACATTGCTGGGTGCCACTGATGGAACTGCTTCTGCTGAAATAATGTCACTTGTTGGTGTCTGCACCTGCTCAACATTGCTGGGTGCCACTGATGGAACTGCTTCTGCTGAAATAATGTCACTTGTTTGTGTCTGCACCTGCTCAACATTGCTAGGTGCCACTGATGGAACTGCTTCTACTGAAATAATGTGATTTGTTGCTGTCTGCACCTGTTTAACATTGCTGGGTGCCACTGATGGAACTGCTTCTACTGAAATAATGTCACTTGTTGGTGTCTACACCTGTTTAACATTGCTGGGTGCCACTGATGGAACTGCTTCTACTGAAATAATGTCACTTGTTGGTGTCTGCACCTGTTTAACATTGCTGGGTGCCATTGATGGAAATGTTTCTACTGAAATGATGTCACTTGTTGGTGTCTGCGCCTGCTCATCATTGCTGGGTGCCACTGATGGAATTGTTTCTACTGAAATGATGTCACGTGTTGGTGTCTGCACCTGATCGCCATTGCTGGGTGCCACTGTTGGAGCTGTTTAAATACTGCTGATGAAATGTTATGAGACTGCTATTTGCAGCTGTTGACCATTGCTGGGTGTTACTGTTGGAACTGTCAACTACGCTGAGGAGTGCTACTTGTTTATTGAACTATTTTTAGTGAATATTTGCATAAACTGATTTTTTGTATATTTACTCTGTATGAAATGTTATGAGACTCTTACCTGCACCTATTCGTCATTGCTGACGCTATTGATTGAGTTGTTTAACCGCATGATACTTGTGTAAACTATTATGTACAATCACATGTATGCAAGCACTTGTATTCCTTACTGCATTTTATATATTAAGTTATTGAAGGGTCAGTGCAAAGCCAAAATTAATTTAATTATGTGATATTTACTTATTCATATTATCTTTTATTTTTGTCTGTATTTTTTTGGGCGAATTTGGTGGTATTTTCACCACCAATGCTGGCAAAAATACCATCAAATTCTAGCCGTGGAGGAGGGGCATATGAAAGGTGGCTACACTGAGTCACAGCGCCAGTGATTGCGCCAAAGAGTATTATTCAGCCGCCTCGACGGGCAGTGGTAGTTCGGAAGTTGCCGAGGGCAGTAGTAGTTCTGAGGTTCCCGTAGTCAGAGCTTGTTGAGACGATGTTGATAGCAGTACTGGTTGTGAGCATGTCGTGTGCAGTTGTTCTGATGGGCTAGACAGCCGATGCTGTTCGATTGGGGATGTTGTAATGGTCAGAGTGTATTTTTCGTCAATATATATGAGGTAATAAAACAATTTTTGTATTTCAAATTTCCTAAATAACAATGCTTCTTGGTCACAGGTTCAGTCAACAAAGCATCTGGCTTGTGTTCATGTGTTAGAGTGTAATTCTGATTTCTATGTGCAATCATAGTATTTCTGGTTTTTTTTTAATTACTTCATTGTAAATGGCGTTTAAAGCATCTTGTCGTATTGAGGAAGAACCGTGCCAGATGTGTACGTTGAATCACACTTCCACACACAGAACAGTTACACTTGTGCTTTGTTGTTTCGTAGCTGTTATAGTTGCTGGGGACTTAATTAATTAATTGTGTTAACGGAAATTTCCTTTCATTCTTTGTTGTTATTCTATGCAGTCAGATTGCGTACTAATACTACTCAGGGCCAACCGGTTACGAGACTTCGTAACCGGACAGACAGCTACTAAAATTAAAATTATTAGCATTTTATTTAATTTAGCCCCCATGCAGCATGCACATTAATATACTGGTCTGACTCTATTCATCACAGCAACTCCTAAAACAGGAGGAGCAAACTTATTCAGATTAAGGATGGTGTCATCTCCTGAGTTGGAGAGGCACCCAACGTCTTCAAAATAAATGACGGACAAGTCTTCGAAAACGGGATCTGGTGCTTGCTATACTTTCGGATCCATTTGAGTGGGTAAATATGTGGCTAAATTCTCTCTTTGAGAGAGAGAATCACTCTGATATGAGTCCTGATTTGGTCTGTAGAGTGGTTCTCGGCGGATTCGCATCTGAAGGTGTGTGGAACACGATTTCGAGACCCGAACATTGTGGAAAGAGACTGATATCGAGGAGGATCGTTAATGGTGTGGGATGTGTTGATCACTCAAACACCTCTTCATGAAGTTGTATGGGTGAATCGGCAAGGTATAACTGCTGTCAGGTATCATGACGAGGTCTTGGTGCCTCATGTACGGCTGTTGCGAGGTGCTGTACACCCATACTTTGTACTGATGGACAATAATGCTCTACTTGATAGAGCACAAGTGATTGACACTTTCTTGGAAATGGAAGACACTGCACACATATCGTGACTTGCTCGCTCTCCCGATCTGAGTCCCATAGAGTACGTCTGGGAAGCTCTATGGAGACAGGTTGCATCACGTCAGCATCTACCAACCACTCTCCAAGACTTGCGAGCAGCTCCGCAGGAAGAATGGGTTCAAATGGCTCAGAGCACTATTGAACTTAACATCGATGGTCATCAGTCCCCTAGAACTTAGAACTACTTAAACCTAACTAACCTAAGGACATCACACAACACCCAGTCATCACGAGGCAGAGAAAATCCCTGACCCCGCCGGGAATCGAACCCGGGTGCGGGAAGCGAGAACGCTACTGCACGACCACGAGCTGCGGACAGGAAGAATGGGCATTATTGCCTCAACATGACATTGATGTTATTCTTAGCATGCTCCATCCTTGTCAGGCCTTTATTGCTGCCAGAGGTGGTCGCATCCCAAAGCGAGCACGTGAAAATATTGTCGGAATGTGTATGCAAATCTGTTAAGTTTGAAAGAAGAAGAACATTTTTGTCTAGTGTTATGCATGTTGCAGCTGTTTATGTCGTGTATTCTTTACATTGTTTCTACTTTGCTATCACCTGTTTACACTGTTTTGTACAAAATTAACGCAACCTTGCAAAATTTCCGTTTGTTGTTTTAATGTTGGACGTCAGTGAACCACTTATTTTATACAACTAGAATGCTACGAGACTGAACACAAAACGCTATGTCTATGAAGCACGGTTATTAAACACTTTGGAGCTAGTCAGAAAAATTTCTTCTGATCAGTCGAAACTAGTTGCAACCGTTCATTGGTCGCCATTCGAACAAATTACCCAGTCACGAATCATGGGAACTGGGAGAATGCCTGCGCAGAATGCATCAGCGTGGTTCCAACAGTTTCAATCGTATCTGGAATGTACACCTATGCCTCCATTCCACTCTAGCGTCAGAAGGGGTACCACCACAGAACATTAAAATATCAGAAAGGCCATGTTACGAAGTGAAACAGAGAACGACAGCAACGCTCGAAGTGGCTTGGCAGCAAACTTTGAATACGAGAAACTGGGCGCGGATGTGCGTATTACTGCTTTTCGAAATATGAGTAGTAGATAATATTTTTCATTTATACTTTAATGGTGGACCTGGTAGTCTGGTGGTAAAGTATATTTATTTGTAAGACACAATATTGCAATTTCTACCATGGCTGTTATCAAGTGGAAATTATATTCCTGATTACAATCTTCTTGTGAGTATTGCACTCTTTGAATTGCAACGTAAATATGTTGTTCTCGTCCATAATAATGGGTAGTATAAATGATTACATATTTGTTTTTGTTTCACATAAAATAGGAACTGCTTTCGTCAATGGTATTCTGTGGACTCTGTCTGTTATTGCTTACGAATCTGTGTGTGAACTGTCCGATTTAAGTTCACTGCAAGTATATTGCTCGCATTCTACGTTATTTTTGTTACCATCCATTTTTCGTAGTCTTGCATTTAATGTAAGCCAGCGAAATTTTCATTAACGTCTGTTAAAATGATCTGTCTGTAGCAGGCTACATGTTAATAACACGTGAACACATTTGTGTTATTATTGTCGCATTTTCATCATTTGCAAGGAAGAATGCTCTAGTCGCCAAGATGACAAAGCATAGAGTCTACTCATCCACTTCTGTATCCGTACTCAGGAAGTACTGAAATGCATGGCACTCACTGCCAAGAAGGAACAACCAGGAAAAACAGACTTACATACACATTCCATGGCAAGATGATAAAGTTGAATACCAATATTTTCAAAACCTTCTAACAAAGACTTAGCCAAAAAGTGGGTGGGAGTACCGTGCTTCGGACCCCCCCCCCCCCCCCCCCGCCTTATCACCTAAATGAAACTATGACGACCTAACTGCCATGTCGTGAAACTGAAAGATATTTTGATTTTCAATCATTTGACGAAAAAGGGATTCACACTGTGGATAGTCAGCAAGGCCAACGATAGAATTTAGCTATCTATACACCCGCAGCACTATCGGATATTGGCCATCCCTATTTTAGCCAAGACAGTTGCTGGCCTTGCTTGAGCTCAGTTGTTGTTTTGTTAATCAGCTCTGCCGGCCGGAGTGGCCGAGCAGTTCTAGGCGCTACAGTCTGGAACCGCGCGACCGCTACGGTTGCAGGTTCGAATCCTGCCTCGAGCATGGATGTGTGTGATGTCCTTAGGTTAGTTAGGTTTAAGTAGTTCTAAGTTCTAGCGGACTGATGACCTCAGAAGTTAAGTCCCATAGTGCTCAGAGCCATTTGAATTATTTTGAACACCTGGCTGAATGTGACTCACAAGTAATACTGGAATTCAATATGGTGTTGGCCCACCCTTAGCCTTGATGACAGCTTCCACTCTCGCAGGCGTACGTTCGATCAGATGCTGGAAGGTTTCTTGGGGAATGGCAGCTCATTCTTCACGGAGTGCTGCACTGAGGAGAGGTACCGATGTCGGTCGGTGAGGCCTGCCACGAATTCGGATTTCCAAAACATCCCAAAGGTGTTCTGTATGCTTCAGGTCAGCACTCTGTGCAGGCCAGTCCACTACATGGATGTTATTGTCGTGTAACCGTTACGCCACAGGCCGCGCATTGTGAACAGATGCTCGATCGTGTGTTAGTGGCACGCAAAACAGCAAGGGGTGCAAGTCCCTATAACACTCGTACTGCTCTTTGTTTACGTTCTGATGCTGTACTGGTGACCAATTATGGCATTTAGAAGCAGTGCAATGTTACCCTCTGGAAGTAATTTTGTTGTTTTGACCGTGATGTGCCTAAAGGAGGTTGCCCATCGGATGTGAAAGTCAGAATTAAGTAATTATACAACAAGTAGCAGATAATATTTCACCTATTTAAACTGTTCAAATGATAAAGGACAACTGCCGCCAGCCTAATTAGGCATAGAAATGTGTAACATTTCTGTTCAAATAATATATGTATAAGTAAATTCAGTGGAAAGACACAACCTATACTTTCTCACACGAGAGTGCAATGAACCCAGTCACAAGCATATGATAACGTTAAAGAAAGTGCTGACAGTCATAGCAGAACAAACCTATTTGCTTCAGCACAACAGCTAATGACACACACTTTCATATTCAAGGCTTAGTCTAACTGAATAGCTTCAATAACATTACTATTAAAACTCACTGCTAAATTAAAAATCTGGGCATGGATTTAGTCTCACTTCAACAAATATTTTTCTACTTGGCATAAAAATTAATTATAGTTCCCTGACAACGAAATTCTCACTGTCCTCTAAAGAAAAGACGTTACTATTTTCATAGATAATGATCTTTTTGTTAATAATTTTCTATCAGTGAGCACAAAAGGCAAAATGTGGATCCTCTTAAACTGGCAAAATATCGTTTACTGTACTCAATATGAATTTAGCTGGCCTGAGTAATTAGATTACAGTGAGAGTATTTGAACATTACTGCTGTGAGGCACAAACTGACGTAATTAATAAAACACTTACTCACTTTTTGTGCGTTTCAACAGGCTGTACAATGACTATTTACTATGAGGAACACTTTAAGCCAAGTTTTGAAAATAATTACTTTTGAGACTAACAGCAAATAGAATTAATACCTGTCTTTATTGCTTCAGTCTGTTATTTTAAGATCAATGATTCATTTTATGCTTCTGAAAACCCACGAAACTATAAAAAGAACTGTTTCAACTACTGAGATACTTTCACAAAACTGCCTCTACTATCTCACACAATTTTGCCACACTTACATTGAATTTAAGCACTTTCTTTTTACTGTATTTAAATCGCATTATTCAGTTAATAACTGGGCTTGAATACTTTCACTTTCACAACAAGGATACTCGGTATTCATAGTTAACAAGGAAAGGACCCCGAGTGGTTATGTGGTACGGGATAATTCAAGGTAAGTTATCAAAGTTTTTGTTTTAAATTACCTTATTATTGGAACCAAACAAAACATCCACATGAGCTGATCCTTCACTTTACATTTCTACAACTCCGTTTCGTTGCAGTGACTGCGCAATGTGGTGACGAGTACATCTTGGCAGGTGGATGTGGAGTTGGTCGTGTTAAGCTCTGTCACATCTTGGTGTCGATGATCCCCAGATTATTAAATACCATTTCCAAAACAGAGCTAGCTACTTAATCCATCCATCCGAGGCTTTGTCACATTGGGAAAACAGCACAAAAAGCCCCTCTCAGCACCCGCACAATACATTGTTTTCACATGAGCTGTTGGCGGTTCGGTAGCTCGTCTCTGACTAACTTTTGGTTCCACCTTTCTATCCCTGCCAACCACATTTTGCGCACGCTGCAACTTTTCGTTCCAGTGGGGAACTACACCCCCTTTCCTTCTTACAATAAACTAAAAGCCCTAAGTGAAGGTCAGTAATTACACAGCACCAACCAAATATTTTAAATAAAACGGAACATTTGCTCATTCTGACATTTCTACAAAAATTATTCACCCGAATTCCAATTAAATACAATAAGTTTTGTCTCCCTCCAAATAAGGCAAAGTGTTTAACTAATAAAGACAATACATTGCATAGGATTAAACCAGGACATCAAAGTTTTTAAAAAGAAAAAAACACTTTTATGATAACAATACGATCAAACAATATTTACAACAGCTTAACGACAAAATGTTGAATAACCAAAAGACAAAATAAATCAGTAGAGCCTTAGAGCTCCGTTGTTACACCCCCTCCACGAAAAATACAACCACATCATAATACCACTGCCTCCTACTTTTACTGTTGGCATTGCGCACACTGGCAGATGACGTTCGCCGGGCATTCGCCACACCCACACATTGTATACCGTGATTCGTCACTCCACACAACGTTTTTCCACCGTTCAATCGTTCCATGTTTACGCTCCTTACACTAAGCGAGGCGTCGTTTGGCATTTACCGACCAAATTATGAGCAGCCGCTCGACCATGAAATCCTATTTTCTCACCTCCCACCTAACTCTCATAGTACTTGCAGTGGAATTCCTGTGTGATGGTCTGGATAACGTCTGCCTATTACACATCACACTCCTTTTCAACTGTCGGCGGTCTCTGTGAGTCAACAGACGAGGTTGACCTGTGCGCTTTTGTGCTGTGTTCCTTCGCGTTTTGTGCTGTGTTCCTTCGCGTTTCCAGTTCACTATCACATGGGCAACAGTGGACCTAGAGATGTTTAGGAGTATGGAAATCTCGCGTACAGACGTATGACATAAGTGATACCCAATCACCTGACCACATTCGAAGTTCGTGGCTTCCTCGGAGCGCCCCATTCTGCTCTCTCGCGATGTCTAATGACTGCTGAGGTCGCTGATATGGAGTACCTGGCAGTAGGTGGCAGCGCAATGCATCTAATATGAAAAACGTAAGTTTTGGGGGGGGGGGGGGGGTGTCCGGATACTTTAGATCACATAGTGTAGTTGACGAGATAAGAGATACGTGATAAAATGCAGCTTCAGGCATGAAGTTGTAATACATTTATTCTTTACTACTAAGACACTTGTATAGTCGAGTCAGCTCACGGAAGCCTCTGACACTCGGCAACGCTTTCCACAGCTTTCAAATGCGAAGCGCAAACGGCTGTAGGTGAAAACAATAGCCGTTCATAGAGATATGAAGTGGCATTGCCATAGAGAAGTTTACAAAATCTCGTTGTAGACACGCGAAGCAGCTGCGCCCAGCTTACAGTAACACTATAATCCAAATTTTCCCTATTTAGGTTCATGCGTTTGTCTGCCTGGACATTGTCTAATGCAGAAAATGATCTTTCTTACATTGCAAGAAGTGACGGATGCATACTTAAAGGGAGGAAATTTGGGAAAGTGTAGGGCGGAATAATACCAGGTCCTTTGCATTGTCGCCACCAACAATTGTTCTAAATTCTGTGTCGAACAGAGATCTCTTTATTCCAGAAGCCATGTCAGTAATGATTACGGTGTCCCAAAAAATTACCGCTCGTTCATTGCAGATCGCTTCTTCAGCTCAAAACCAGATTGAAAGAAGAAGAATGTAAAATGACCGTGGAGGGCGAAGGAGGACTGGAGCATGACAGCTTCTTAGTGATTTGCCGAAATACGGCATTCCCAAGTAAGGATATTACATCTCCGCATCGTGAAAACTCAGAGATGATTGTCGAATAAAACGGTTTATCGTTCTTGCAGCCGCCCTCCGTCTATTTGCTATCGTCGACCTCTCTGACGTAAGATATTGATGTTGTTATCTACTGTATATGCCCGACTTTTCGTTATATCTACATATCAGATGGAGCAGCCATAAACATCTTCACTGTGGCGGCCACTCAATTTCGGTTTTTCATAATAATAGTTGAAGTTGACTTTTTGCACAGTCGATCACCCTTTATTTGTTGCTGCGTTACCGAGGAGAAATAGTTAATAAAGTCTTTCGGTGTTAATTGTTATTTCATCTCCCAATTTCCGACGATACTACTTATCAGCACTTGTTTCTGATTTTGTACTATTTCTGTCCCATTGGAAATGAAATGTTAAACAGCTTTTATGTCACAGTTTACGCTTCGTAATATTTCATAATCGAACTTTGCGTCATCCAGAGATACAGTTTGCAGCTTGCCTATGATTATCATTGACTAATACACACGCTATTATGGAGATCATTTAATTTTTTCATTAAGAACATTTAATAATAATTAAATGATCATGAATGATTGTGCTTTGTGTATAGGGAAAAGGAGGGTTGATCCTACAATTACTCTCAGCAATTACGGCAGCTAAAATGTCCGTGATTTTTATAGTTCGCCACTGAAAGATTTTATCGCAAGGACTATGGTCCATTCCTATACTTCGATAGTCATTCGAACTTCGTACGGTTTTACTTTCACAAAGCTAAGTGCTCAATTCCGTCCTTATATTCGATTTAACGTCCCTTCGTATAGTCCACAGATCCTATTATCGGTTATTTGGCATGTAGTAGAGTTTAATATTGAGCGCTACTTTTTCTCGCTCACACAATTCCTCAAATATTCTCAGTCCGTGACTTTACGACAAAGATCTACCTAGACCTCAGTATAAGTTCCAACGTAAATCTCTCCCTTATAAATTAACTACACTCACTATTCTTACAGTTTAACAGAAACGCTCCGATCTCTTCCGTAGCATATCACACGGAAAAGCCAACTATATCGCAACCCGCAGCTACGTAGACTTACTCTGAGCTCAGAAATCAAGACAACAGAACTAACAATACATGCGCATGGTTAATATAGTAGAATTTAGAAACAAAAGCAGACTCATTGAGCGCTCTTTGAGTTACTCTGAGGCGCTACTTTGCTGCAGGCGTTATTGTGATGAGAGACTGTATATCTATAATTTTAATTAAAACTTTTTCAATGCTATTAATTATATTCGATATTATCGATCACCTCTCCCCTAAATGATAATAAGCCTGATAATATTGTTCTCAATTAAAAGAGCGGTTATATTCTTTATGGAAATTTTCTAAATAAATGAAAAACACGAGTATTTTTAAAGTCCTCTTGAACAAATCGGCCACCCCCCACCCCCATCCCTCCTTTGACAAAATCATGGCTACGTCCTTGCTTCTAACACGGACTCCTTCAAGTGCGAGAAAGTATGGGAAACGGATGCTAACAAAATTGGCGTAGAGAACGAGCTGCGCTTATGTGAAGCAGTGCTTACAACACATTTGCGGTTATATTCTTTATGGGAATTTTCTAAATAAATGAAAAACACGAGTATTTTTAAAGTCCTCTTGAACAAATCGGCCACCCCTCACCCCCATCCCTCCTTTGACAAAATCATGGCTACGTCCTTGCTTCTAACATGGACTCCTTCAAGTGCGAGAAAGTATGGGAAACGGATGCAAACAAAATTGGCGTAGAGAACAAGCTGCGCTTATGTGAAGCAGTGCTTACAACACATTTGCGTTCACGTACAATTTGTGCTCCAAGCGGTGCTGATAATGCCACCTATTAGCCGCCGTCATAACAGCTGTCAGCTGCTAGATACTACGCATCTACGAAAGGAAAACCTCAGACAGTGGTCATGAAAAAGTCTACTGGATTCTTGAAATCGAAACTAGTAGTTACATGTTGAATGATCGTACTTGTGGCTACCAATTCCGTAACAGCCCTCATAGAAAATTCGGAATTAAAAAAGAATCACTAGTAAAACTTATATTGTGGCAATAAAAAGAGAATGAGTAAAATTTTTCACTTAGTGATATTTGTACACACAAATCAGTCTTACTCAGTCTCATTACGTTTCTCAGCTGTGCACAATGCATTATTGTTCCTACTGTCCGATTCAGGATTACCAGTACTGACAGTGGTTTCGTCTATTGCGATTTCGAGGACATCGTCGAGCATCAAGTAATCTTCTTCTGGTTGCTGGACCTTATTCCAGTACCCCGACCAGACATCCGCAGTTGCTGACAGAAAGTCTTCACTTGCAGTCTTAAACAGATTGTCTTTGTACAACATCTTCACTTTGATGCCATACAGTGTGGGTGTTTTGTCCACACTTTGGTTTGGTATGGAGCGTTGTCCACCATAACTTTGGAAGAAGATTTGGAAAAATCACTTTTGCAAAACATTTTTCAGAGTTCATTTGACCATGGTAATCGTCTTTTGTGGATTTAGCATTGAATTTTAGTTGGTCTTCCCTGACAAACCCCTTCCTCGATCCAACACTTTCAATAATGTTGTTTTTAGAGGAGGTTCCCCACCCCATAAAGCTGACATCATCCTTCTGACAACATTTACCAACTGTGATATTGCTATCTATCCAAGTTTCATTCAGACAGGATATTTCTGCGGCTGCTTTCCTAATTGTTTCATTTTTGCAATGAAATGTGACCATTAATCAATAATGTCTCCACTCTCAAGCATAATAGACACAGGCGAAAACAAGAAGAACTGTATGGAGAAAAAAGGCTTTATTTCACCTGAGCAAAGTTAAAAACAGCACAACAACTGAAAATGTAATCAGTTTCCTATGTAAAACCTTCCCTGAGTTCAATAATTTTGAAGTAGAAAAACTAGCTACAAAAGGTCTAAACACAAGTTTCAAAATTGGTGTTGACTTCGAACTAAAGGAAAAAGTAATGAACAGTTCTATAAGGCCTAAGAGTGTAGTATTACGGCGTTTTTTATTCCGGAGAACATTCAAGGCATTAGTAAGCCTACTATTGTAACTGCACGTCAACAAAGCTGGAATCAAAATAATGTGCCCATAGTTTTAGCTAATGTAAATGTTCAATGTCTACAAACAAAATGTGATCTGTTATCTATATTTATTGAAGATGCAAAGCCAGATGTGATATGTGTATGTGAGCACTGGCTCGACAAAGAAGAGGGTGAAAATTACAGAAGTATTTAATACCTAGAGATGGTGAGCTCATGGTATCGAGAAACTACCAGTCATGGAGACCTGTCTCTCTATGCCAGTAAAAATCTCAACGTTAGGGATGTGAACCTGAGAAATTACTGCTCAGGTATGGATTTAGAACTGGCTCACTTAGAACTAGTAGATACGAATATGATTATTGTTTCAGTGTACCGTTCACCAAATGGAAATTTCTAAAACTTTATCACTAACTTGGAAAGTTGTTTACGTCACATAACACACCTTAAACCAAAAACTGCACTGTGCGGCGATCTTAATGTACACATAGGTGAAAATAGTACAAATTCTTGAATTTATCAAATACTTATGGTCCCTTCATAGCAAACAGACTTCCAACTAGAGGTGATACACGCCTCGACACCATTATTACAAATTTAGATAACTGGAGTTACAAAATAATGTAGTTGATGCAATGATAGCAAACAACAGTGCATGAGTCATGAAACTACAAACGAAGACTCTGTGTAAGCAACAGACAAATACAAGGCAATAAAATTATGTGTTTCACAGACCAGTATAAACTGGCAGTAATTAATTACAGAAACAAAACCTATTGATGCCTTAAATGTTCTTTTCCAGACACTAAAAACCAAATTTGATGAGATGTTACCACTGATGCCAAAGAAAAGCCACACAGGTAAAGCACAAGAAAGACAGAAAATAGTAAATGCAAAAACATGGTACACACCTGAGCTAGCCAATCTAAAAAACATTTTCCTAATGTGGAATGGCTGTGCGAAAGCAGCCACAGATCCAAATAGTAAACAATTGTTGCGCAGCAATTACTTAGAGGCCAAGAGATTTTACAGAAAAAAAGTAGAAGAAGCTAAAAGGAGGGGGAATGATAGATTCATAAGAAAAGCCTATAATCCGTGCAAAGCAATCTGGACTCTAGTAAATGAACGCAGGAAGAAGCCTACTTCCTCTTCTAATGCCTGCAGTCCTGATGACTTCAATGACTACTTTATCAGAGTTATAGAAAACACTGTTGCTGAAATCCCGACTCGATTATAGATCCTGCTGTTTACTTACCAAATAAGACTCACAGTAAATTTGAAACATGGAAAAAAGTACATGCAACTGACATAGTGAAAATAGTAAAATCTTAAAAAACTTCGGAGATTCAAGATACCTGCGGGATGTCCTGAAATATCCTACAGAAAATTATTGGAGAAATAGCACAGCCATTAGCAACAGCTATAAACAACTGCCTATCTGCAGGAGTTGTCCCAGATTTCTTGAAACTTGCAAGGACAATACCAGTTTACGAAAAAGGAAACCCAGATAATGTGTCAAGTCTTAGGCCAATATCAATCATTCCAATAATAGCAAAAGTGACTGAATCCATCATGAAAGATCAGTTCCTAACTTATTTTAAAGAAAACAATCTCTTCAAAGATGCACAACACGGGTTCCAGAAGGAAAAGTCCTGTACCACTGCAACATTAGACTTATCAAGAAAAGTGATGCAGGCATTCGAGGAGACAGAGTTTGTGGCACTCACACTGCTTTCGATTGTATCCCCCACAAGATCTTGCTCAAAAAACTAAAATTCTATGGTGTGGGAGGTACAGCCCTAGCTACACTTCATTCTTACTTGGAAAACAGAAGGCAAATTGTTTCAATCGAAGGAGTAACATCCCAGTAAAAGAAGGTAGAACACGACGTGCCACAAGGTTCGGTCATAGCCCCACCCCTCTTCCTCATTTTTGTAAATGATCTAAGAGAAGTTGGTGAGACACTACAATTTGCGGACAACACCACTCTTATTGCCAAAGGGGAAAATTCTGCCCAAGCAGTCATGAAGTCTGATGCACAGTTCGAAAACGCTAAAAAATGGTTCATCGCCAACAAGATGATAGTAAACGAAGAAAAAACCCATCGTATGGTATTCAGCCTTAGAAAAAACACATACTTATATATAGACTGTGAAACTGTTACGCTGCACAATAGACCACAAACTCTCATGGAATGGACACACTGAGCGTATATGCAAGAAACTCGTATAATATACCTCCTACGAAGATTTAAACAAGTGATTACAGACCAGTTTCTGATAACTGTCTCCTAAGCTTTGTTCCATAGCCATACTTTGTATGGATTACAGCTATGCGGTCATTCGGCAGGCTGCAAGGATGTGCTGCTATTGCAAAAGAAGGCAATAAGAATTATTACATCGAGCAGCAGCCAGAAACACTGCAGACCGTTATTCAGAACATTGGGAATAATGACTCTTTATAGCCTGTATGTATTATTATACCTCATCCACATAAGGGAAATCCTAGACACCTACAGCAAGAGGCATAACATCCATAAACATAATACCCGCAACAAAGAAGACATAAATCTACCAACCTGCCGACTGCCCAAAACAAGAGACAGTTTTCCGGTGATCGCTGTGAGTGTGTTCAACAAACTACCTATTGAATTGCAGACCCTGCCGCTGGACTACGTCAAGAAACAAATTGCTTGAAAGCCTGAAACAATACTCACTATACTCTGTCCAAGAATTCTTTGACTATGAAGAAAGCGAATGGACACAGTGAACATGACAAAGACTATATACATTACCTGTGAAAAGTTTAGATGATATTCTGTAATTCATTGTATTGTAAATCACTTGATTGTGACTTTGACGTAGTCTGTCCAGCCATGGCTGGTGAACGACGAAGACCTGGTAATAAATAATAGTAATAAAGACGTCTTATTCTGCGCTTTTTTCTGTGTGAATCCCATGGACAACAAAATATTCTGCAGAGATATAATATCCCATGTCCAACCTATCTTTTCCTCGAGTATTGGTCCAAATTTCTGCAGACTGGGAATAATCTTCTGCACCAATTACATGTCTTCTATTGTTTGTATCAAGACATCCCTGTTAAAGTTATCCAACTGGATTTTCCCAGCAGATCTTGCCCTACATGAGAAAAAAATATAAAAAAGTCAGAAGGAAGAATTCAGTTTTATGCAGAATGTACAGTTAGGATTCTCTTTGCAAAATCTCGAATACTTTTCACAGAGCTGAAACATGCTCCTCTGTGTGTAACAGTACGTCTTGTCGGCTAAGAGATGGATCAACTCTTTATTCTTGCTCTCCCGTTCACAACATTCAGCGACATTATTAATTATTTTCCTTACTACATTCCATAATGCGCTATCCTTTGCTCATCTCCGAGGAGTATCTAGCACTGTCAGTGATCAAGGGTGTGGATCGGGGGGAGGGGGGGGGGCGTAGGGGGCCGGGGCTACTTGAGCACGTACTCCCCGTCCCCCCAAACAATCCAAGGGAGGGAGGGAGAGAGAGAATCTCGACATAGTCGCAATTTTTACTTATGGACAGCATGTAACTGTGAGTTTAAAAAATGAAGAAAGCCTGGAATTAACACGACGTTTTACTTGTTATGTTAAGGCTTCTTGTCTCTATTTTTTGTCAGAATTTACGATAAAAGTTCAATAAAACATGACATCGTTTATCATTTCGTGATTAAGTATCAGATAAATGAGCTATTGCGTAGATTTTACTCGCCATACAAACCAAACTAAGATTTAACTTTATGAAAATTTGTCAATTTCTGGGGCCTCATTCCGCTCACATAATCAGATATTTTCGGTAAATATGTAATCTCCCCCCATGAACCATGGACCTTGCCGTTGGTGGGGAGGCTTGCGTGCCTCAGCGATACAGATAGCCGTACCGTAGGTGCAACCACAACGGAGGGGTATCTGTTGAGAGGCCAGACAAACGTGTGGTTCCTGAAGAGGGGCAGCAGCCTTTTTAGTAGTTGCAAGGGCAACAGTCTGGATGATTGACTGATCTGGCCTTGTAACAATAACCAAAAAGGCATTGCCGTGCTGGTACTGCGAACGGCTGAAAGCAAGGGGAAACTACAGCCGTAATTTTTCCCGAGGGCATGCAGCTTTACTGTATGATTACATGATGATGGCGTCCTCTTGGGTAAAATATTCCGGAGGTAAAATAGTCCCCCATTCGGATCTCCGGGCGGGGACTACTCAAGAGGATGTCGTTATCAGGAGAAAGAAAACTGGCGTTCTACGGATCGGAGCGTCGAATGTCAGATCCCTTAATCGGGCAGGTAGGTTAGAAAATTTAAAAAGGGAAATGGATAGGTTGAAGTTAGATATAGTGGGAATTAGTGAAGTTCAGTGGCAGGAGGAACAAGACTTCTGGTCAGGTGACTACAGGGTTATAAACACAAAATCAAATAGGGGTAATGCAGGAGTAGGTTTAATAATGAATAGGAAAATAGGAATGCGGGTAAGCTACTACAAACAGCATAGTGAACGCATTATTGTGGCCAAGATAGATACGAAGCCCACACCTACTACAGTAGTACAAGTTTATATGCCAACTAGCTATGCAGATGACGAAGAAATTGAAGAAATGTATGATGAAATAAAAGAAATTATTCAGATTGTGAAGGGAGACGAAAATTTAATAGTCATGGGTGACTGGAATTCGAGTGTAGGAAAAGGGAGAGAAGGAAACATAGTAGGTGAATATGGATTGGGGGACAGAAATGAAAGAGGAAGCCGCCTGGTAGAATTTTGCACAGAACACAACATAATCATATCTAACACTTGGTTTAAGAATCATGAAAGAAGGTTGTATACATGGAAGAACCCTGGAGATACTAAAAGGTATCAGATAGATTATATAATGGTAAGACAGAGATTTAGGAACCAGGTTTTAAATTGTAAGACATTTCCAGGGGCAGATGTGGACTCTGACCACAATCTATTGGTTATGACCTGTAGATTAAAACTGAAGAAACTGCAAAAAGGTGGGAATTTAAGGAGATGGGACCTGGATAAACTAAAAGAACCAGAGGTTGTACAGAGATTCAGGGAGAGCATTAGGGAGCAATTGACAGGAATGGGGGAAAGAAATACAGTAGAAGAAGAATGGGTAGCTTTGAGGGATGAAGTAGTGAAGGCAGCAGAGGATCAAGTAGGTAAAAAGACGAGGGCTAGTAGAAATCCTTGGGTAACAGAAGAAATATTGAATTTAATTGATGAAAGGAGAAAATATAAAAATGCAGTAAGTGAAACAGGCAAAAAGGAATACAAACGTCCCAAAAATGAGATTGACAGGAAGTGCAAAATGGCTAAGCAGGGATGGCTAGAGGACAAATGTAAGGATGTAGAGGCCTATTTCACTAGGGGTAAGATAGATACCGCCTACAGGAAAATTAAAGAGACCTTTGGAGATAAGAGAACGACTTGTATGAATATCAAGAGCTCAGATGGAAACCCAGTTCTAAGCAAAGAAGGGAAAGCAGAAAGGTGGAAGGAGTACATAGAGGGTCTATATAAGGGCGATGTACTTGAGGACAATATTATGGAAATGGAAGAGGATGTAGATGAAGATGAAATGGGAGATATGATACTGCGTGAAGAGTTTGACAGAGCACTGAAAGACCTGAGTCGAAACAAAGCCCCCGGAGTAGACAATATTCCATTGGAACTACTGACGGCCGTGGGAGAGCCATTCCTGACAAAACTCTACCATCTGGTGAGGAAGGTGTATGAGACAGGCGAAATACCCTCAGACTTCAAGAAGAATATAATAATTCCAATCCCAAAGAAAGCAGATGTTGACAGATGTGAAAATTACCGAACTATCAGCTTAATAAGTCACAGCTGCAAAATACTAACACGAATTCTTTACAGACGAATGGAAAAACTAGTAGAAGCCAACCTCGGGGAAGATCAGTTTGGATTCCGTAGAAACACTGGAACACGTGAGGCAATACTGACCTTACGACTTATCTTAGAAGAAAGATTAAGAAAAGGCAAACCTACGTTTCTAGCATTTGTAGACTTAGAGAAAGCTTTTGACAATGTTGACTGGAATACTCTCTTTCAAATTCTAAAGGTGGCAGGGGTAAAATACAGGGAGCGAAAGGCTATTTACAATTTGTACAGAAACCAGATGGCAGTTATAAGAGTCGAGGGACATGAAAGGGAAGCAGTGGTTGGGAAGGGAGTAAGACAGGGTTGTAGCCTCTCCCCGATGTTGTTCAATCTGTATATTGAGCAAGCAGTAAAGGAAACAAAAGAAAAATTCGGAGTAGGTATTAAAATTCATGGAGAAGAAATAAAAACTTTGAGGTTCGCCGATGACATTGTAATTCTGTCAGAGACAGCAAAGGACTTAGAAGAGCAGTTGAATGGAATGGACAGTGTCTTGAAAGGAGGATATAAGATGTACATCAACAAAAGCAAAACAAGGATAATGGAATGTAGTCTAATTAAGTCGGGTGATGCTGAGGGAATTAGATTAGGAAATGAGGCACTTAAAGTAGTAAAGGAGTTTTGCTATTTGGGGAGCAAAATAACTGATGATGGTCGAAGTAGAGAGGATATAAAATGTAGGCTGGCAATAGCAAGGAAAGCCTTTCTGAAGAAGAGAAATTTGTTAACATCCAGTATTGAGTTAAGTGTCAGGAAGTCATTTCTGAAAGTATTCGTATGGAGTGTAGCCATGTATGGAAGTGAAACATGGACGATAAATAGTTTGGACAAGAAGAGAATAGAAGCTTTCGAAATGTGGTGCTACAGAAGAATGCTGAAGATTAGATGGGTAGATCATATAACTAATGAGGAGGTATTGAATAGAATTGGGGAGAAGAGGAGTTTGTGGCACAACTTGACCAGAAGAAGGGATCGGTTGGTAGGACATGTTCTGAGGCATCAAGGGATCACCAATTTAGTATTGGAGGGCAGCGTAGAGGGTAAAAATCGTAGAGGGAGACCAAGAGATGAATACACTAAGCAGATTCAGAAGGATGTAGGTTGCAGTAGGTACTGGGAGATGAAAAAGCTTGCACAGGATAGAGTAGCATGGAGAGCTGCATCAAACCAGTCTCAGGACTGAAGACCACAACAACAACATGTAATCTCTCTGGATTCTTTTGCTAATCAGTAAGAAATAGCATTGCCACGAGCTACCACTATAAAAAAAAATTTATTTGAAGCCACACGTTTCGATTTTCTGTAATCGATAGGTTCCTTACAGTCAGCACATTTGTTGGCATATAGTACCTTGTGTCCTTTTTGGCGTTTTTGTCAGGAACCAACGTGTTTCAGTCATGATATAACATTTACCTCTTTTTGAAGGGCACATTGAGTAATCCACAAGACACTAATATTGTAAATGTGAAAATAACTCTGTCTGTCACATTTTCAGGGCAGAACCACTGAATCGAATTTGACAAAGTTTTGTGTGGAGGTATCTTGAACACTGATAAATAACACAGACTAATTTAAAAAATTAAATGATGACACAGAGGTGATAATAGTCGATAATAGTGAATCTTTTTTAGCAATTCACTCTTCTACAATATGTTGAGCAGGCGATGAGCTCTTTCAAGTTTGAAAGTATAAAACTGTAGATTTCAAAAAGAGTCCACGAAAGCATATGCTTAGTTTTTACGGCTCGTCCATAGTAATTTTTGTCTTTTGATTGCACCTGGCGTAGCGAAACCGAAAAATTTCACAAAAATAGTGATTGTGGGTGAATCATAAAAGATAAATACGAGGGTATTTCGGAAAGTAAAGATACGCCGTACGCCAGAGGAACAGAAGAGTTTTGGCGAGCAAGTTGGCAACACTGGTGTTAACCTTGAACCGTTAGCTTTTTCCTCGCGGTCGTTCGGCAGTTGAACGTTGCTTCCGGTTGGAGTAGGTCGTGCCGCCAAATGCGAAGTGCGCTCCATCATACGTTTTCTTCATGAAAACGGTCAGCGACCAGCAGATATTCACAAAGAAATTGTTTCTGTTTATGGGAACATTATGAATCGACAAAATTTAACGAAATGGTGTCGTCATTTCTCTGTAGGTAGGACCGATGTTCCTGATGAACAAAGAACAGGTCAGCCATCTGTGATGTTTGATGCCCTTCTTCTGAGAACGGAGGAAGCAATTCGTGCGAATAGATGTCTCACATTGACAGAATTGCATCAGATCATACCGGACGTGCCAGTGACAACTCTTTATGACGTTGTAACTGTCAAGTTAGGGTACAGGAAATTGTGTGCGTGCTGGGTTCCAAAACTGTTAACAGAAAAACAGAAAAAGAAAAGGATGGGCTTTGCACTAGACTTCCTCACACGCTATGCTGAAGCAGGTGATGAGTTCCTTGATCACATTGTGACAGGTGATGAGACGTGGGTTTATCACCATACACCTGAATCCAAGCAACAATCAATGCAATGGCGCCATTCGAATTCACCAAAAGCCAAGAAATGTAAAACGTCGATTTCAGCAAAGAAAATCATTGCTTATGTTTTTTGGGACAGACAAGGCATTTTTCTGTTGGAATTTATGCCTCCTGGAACGACAATTAATGCTGCTGCATATTGCCAGACTTTGAAACGTCTTCAAAGGGCAATTCAAAACAAATGCAGGGGAATGCTGACAAGTGGAGTCCGCTTGCTTCATGACAACGCTCGGTCTCACACAGTGCTCATAACCAAAACACTATTCATACAATTCAAATGGGACGTATTGGACTATCCGCCATACAGCTCGGACCTTGCACCCACCGCCCCCCAGGTCTTCCTTTACCTGAAGTCACGTCTTGGTGGAAAATCATTCCACGACGATGAAGAGATCAAAGATGAAGTTGAAATGTGGTTCCAACAACAGGCAGCAACCTTCTATGACTGTGGGATACAAAAGCTTGTGCACCGACTTAACAAATGTTTGGATAACAGGGGTGATTGTGTCGAAAAATAACAAATAATCCAGTTAATAAGATGTAACTGAAGTTTTCTAAATAAATGTTCTATTTAAGGACTGCGAGCCATTGTATCTGTACTTTTAGAAATGCCCTCATATATGTTCTCACAGAATATTTTGTAGAGATTTTTGTGATCTATGTTGTAGTAGAATCTACACTGAAATCGATGCACTCGTGTCGGTGCTATAATGCCATAGACATACAAAGACTTATTAATACCTGACTTCGTGCGAAGGGCCAGTGATGGGGTCGATGTTATAGTGGTTAGGGAGAGAGAGAATGTGAATTGTTCAGAGCTGACTCAGTTACGCTAATGCACGTTTAACCACACCAGAAGGTGTAAGTCAAGAAACACACATGGGTATGGATACGTGCAGGTTCTGGAACATTAGTTGCGCATTAATTCCTTTGATTTTTTATGTACGCTTAATATTTACATCGTCTCCACACTGATGTACAACAATGCCTTGGCTTGGATGCGTCGGCTATTCTCTCTTCGTGTCGACTTCTTTCCCAAAGAAGTCCATTTAAAAATGCAAACCCTCCTCGCATCAGGGGGTGGAGATTAGATCGTAGCTTGGTAGGAGAATGAAAACATGCAACTTTTGCATATTATAACTTTTAATCAACACAATATTTGGAGAATTTAAGTACATACGTCTTTATCGCACAAGCTCAAAAAGCCCACAGACACCGAGCTCTGTGAAAAAAATAATTGAGGTACATAAAAAAGTTGAAGTATAGCTTTCAATTTTCTATCAGCTCACTCAGGTATAATTACATTTCCCTACGGTATCGTTGTACACTATTTGCACCTATTTTGTACGCTAGTCCAACAGTTGTCCAGTGTGCGCACCTCACTTGGCGTACATAGCATATGCTGCACCCGAGTTTGTTAACGATGCAGTGAAGTTGAGCTGTCCTTGAGTGTGCTACAATTTCAGGTATTTTCCCAGAGCCCGCAGCTCGTGGTCGTGCGGTAGCGTTCTCGCTTTCCGCGCCCGGGTTCCCGGGTTCGATTCCCGGCGGGGTCAGGGATTTTCTCTGCCTCGTGATGGCTGGGTGTTGTGTGATGTCCTTAAGTTAGTTAGGTTTAAGTAGTTCTAAGTTCTAGGGGACTGATGACCATAGATGTTAAGTGCTCAGAGCCATTTGAACCATTTTTTTCCCAGAGTCAATAAATGTGTTCATCCCATTGTTGCAACGTAGTGTGCTGAGGATTGTGCATAGGGGAACCATCGATGTTGTGGCGAGGAGGTTCATCATTTGTGGCCCAGGCATTTGTACTCGTCATAATCCACATGTTTCAGTGGTTGAGCCAGGCTCACGCTATCAGCATCCCGAAGGCAATCGAATGGGTTTAAGATAAGTCTCCAATGTCTTTATTCGTTTCCATACCCTCTCTATGTTAGAATGTGTTATCGATACCAGATACCTTCAAGGATATAAATGTTCGTTACTGCCCAGCACTAGCACATGGTTGTCATTTTTTCAATCTCATTTCCCAATATTGACAAAATATTTGCATACAGCATTATCACATGGTGTTTGTGTTCATAAATCCCACCTGATTCGAGGATCCATCGTTACAGATGTCGGAAAAGAAGCTTCAAAACATGAAATCTCAATAAGAATACATAAGTACGTTCAGCTATGCTTCTGATAAGTTCATTAGGATGTGTCTACCAGTCTACAGGAAATTATGTGGGCAGGAAGAAGCATTAATTTTTACTCGACTACTGCAATCCTTCGTTCATCACGAGAGAACTGCTGAGTGCGTCATTTCATTTCATGACTATCTACTCGTGTTAATCCACTTTGTTCGTGTTTACTATCTATTGATACTTTCTGACAGTACAATATTGTGTTATATAAGTGATATCACCGACTGTAAACAGTATACTTCAATGTCGGTTATCCTGGGTCCTCCAGACGTCAGTCTTCCTTGGCGCCCAAACAGGTTCCTCATGTAGCATTGTAGGAACGTAACTCCGCCTGGGTCTCGACTTTTTCACCGTTTTAAAGGGAAATGAAGGTCGAGAGGTTGGGTTCAATGTCTGTTCCACTTCCTCCCTTATGAACTCTTGAAGCGTCTCGGCTATCTGACGAAGAACACTTGTGAAATCAGTCGCTTCCTCCATCACGGACGTTTGGAAGCCTTTCAAACTTATTGCATGTAATTCTTTTTTGATGCATTGTCTCGATATTCTGGCACCATTTTATGAAGTCGTCTGCTATCGAAACCTCCTTCAGGAGTAGGGCTCGATACTTGTCCTCAGCGATACCCTTCATGAGATACCTTCCGCTTTCATTCTACGATCCACTACTTTACACAGCTCCAAGACGTCTTGAGTGTAGAATGCTGTAGTTTCTCCTGGACGCTGTGCTCTGCACTTTAAATTGTCATCAGCCTAGTACTTCTGTCGTCGTGTGTCGCCGAAATTCTTGCGCAGTTCCGCCTGGAATACTTACCAGCTTGTGAACTTCTCCTCGTTGTTCTCATACCATTGCTTGGCAGTACCCTCCAAGTAGAAAAATACGTTAGCCAAACACGCCGTGTCATCCCCTTTGTTAAATGTGGCTATACGCTCATATACCTTCAGCCACTTGTTTGGATCTTGGCCATCGTCACCAGAGTACCCGGAAGGATGTCTCATGTGGTGGCACACAGTTACTGTCATCATAACGTCCTCTTCTTCTTCTGTCTTCGATAGATTGCGATCTGTGAAATATGGCTCGAACTCGCGTTTCTCGCCACGTAAACGACGGCTTTGTCGTGGCCTGATGGGAGCCACTGTGTCGTCGATAATGTGCGGTATCACAATACCCAGCGCCTCCACCAGAATATTGTCACGTAGAAGAAGGTGTAATTACATGAATAACGAACACTAACTTCACTTAACGGAAGTTTATTCAGCACTTGCAGATACAAGAATGATGTGCGAATTGCCTCCGTCCAGAACACACACAATATATATACAGCTGCAGAACATTCCCGTACAATGATTCTTGACATTTGCGGATACTTCTAGAAAGGTTTAGAACCGGGTATAGAAATTAAAATTGTACAGTCGAGGGGAGTTTTGAACTCACAACCCTCTATGCATTAGTTTAGTTTCATAACCACCAGACCACAATACTACTCAGCTTCTGCCGCCACAATACTCTGGGAGAATTGTGACTGCTCCTGCTGCATTTATGTCGTGTTTGAAAGCATCAGTAGTTTGTTTTTGCTGTTCCAAGTAATTCCTTTTGTGTATCTGTCTGTTGTTTTGCAAAATCATGAATTTTTAGCATCGTTTCTATGAAAAATCATTAAATTTTCCATCAATGCTTTGTCTGAGTGTTTGTTTTTGCTCCTCATTAAAGCCGTTCTTGAAATCACTGAAGCTTTGTTTAAATACTTCTTGTAACAGCTGCATCGTGATCGGGGTTTCCGGAGTGGGCATTGCACCCTGTCGACTCACGTTTGCATTAGGCGCAAGTGTGGGAGACGAAAAATGATTATATGTCAACGTTGTCACGCGTTTCGTTTTCACCAGCGGAAAAAATATCCCTGGAGAAAATTGTCACCCTGTCTCATCCACTGTCATCGTGGTACAATTTCGAATGATAATATTGCTATCTCCTGTGTCCATGATAATCGAAAAATAACTGGTCGTCGTCACTGCAAACGACATTTTCAGTTTTCCACGTCCATGCGCCTGGCTATCCTGCAATAGACTGGCAACCATGTGCCTATCTTGTGTACGCATTTTTTTATATCTTTCCAAAATCACAAAATAAATGAATACTTTTGAAAATGAAATATTCTGTTTATAATAGTGAAGACACCACTACGAAACCTTTTCAGTAGTGCCTCGCTCACATGTATCAAAATACATTGTCAGCATAGCTCAATTGTATGCACACATTTCTCTCCCTAAAACTAATTTTCTGTCCAAAAATCTACGTATTTTACCAGAATGCTTCATTTTGGGAATTGGATTAGCAAAGGTACTACGATCATTATTGGCAGACACGCTACTGAGCGCAGTGATGCACGTAACGGATCGTGAATTTTCCTACCTTTTCGTTGGCTTTCTCGCTCCTTCCCGAATTAATTGTCCAGTGGATTATGTTTAATCTTTTGCACATCGTATGACTCCATACTCTTTGCGAATATGTAGTATATGTTATTGTTGTGGTCTTCAGTCCTAAGACTGGTTTGCTGCAGCTCTCCGTGCTACTCTATCCTGCACAACCCTCTTCATCTCCGAGTAACTACTGCAGCCTACATCCTTCTGAAACTGCTTATTGTATTCAATTCATCTCTTTGTCTCCCTCTGCGGTTTTTACCCTCCATGCCTCCTCCAGTACTAAATTGATGATCTCTTGATGCCTGAGAATGTGTCTTATCAACCGATCCCTTCTTCTAGTCAGGTTGTACCACAAACTTCTCATCTCCCCAGTTCTGTTCTGTACCTCCTCTACATCCTCATTAGTTACGTGATCTGCCCCATCTAATCTTCAGCATTCTTCTGTAGCACCACATTTCAAAAGGTTCTATTTACTTCTTGTCTAAACTGTTTATCGTTCATGTTTCACTTCCATACACGGCTACACTCCATAAAAATACTCTCAGAAAGGACTTCCTGGAACTTAAATCTATATTCTATGTTAACAAATATCTCTTCTTCAGAATGTAGTAGTCCATTCATGAAACAGAGAAAGACAACAATTAGCATAACAGAAAACAGCTTATTCCCGATGACGACGTCCTAATATAGGTCGCCAGATACAGTGGTTAGGGAGAGAGATAATGTGAACTGTTTGACTTAGTTATGCTGATGCACGTTTAGCCGCTCCAGAATTTATAAGCCCAGAAACGCACGCAGATATGGATACGTGCAGGTTAAGAAACGTTGTGGCAGTTCTGGAACATTACCTGAAGATTAATTCCTTTGAGTTTTGGTGTACGGCTTGATATTTACCTCGTCTCCCTAGCGATGTGCAAAAGTGCCGACGTGGTTGCATCACCTACTCTCTATTCGTGTTGACTTATTTTCCAAAGAGGTATGTTTAAAATACAAGTCCTCGTCGCATCGGGAGGTGGAGATTGGAACGTAGCTCAGTAGGAGAACGAAAACTTGCGACTTCCGCATATTATAGCTTCCAATTGACACATTACTGGGAGAGAACAAGTTCATTCGTCTTTATCGCACCAGCTCAAAAGACCGACAGACGCCGAGATCGGCGAAGAAAATTGAGATTCATAAAAAATAGCTTTCAGTTTTCTGTCAGCTTACTCTGATATAATTATACCTCCCCACGATATCGTACAGCACGAGTAAGAATTATTGAGAATATTTATTTATATGTGTAGGCCGTTTTAAGAATCTACACAGTGCACATTCCGAGTTGTGCGTCTCCGATACTTATTCATCGCGACAGTACTACCGACATGCGAACGAAGCCGGCAGTAAAAGCTAATTGAATATATAAAAAAATAGAGGCTATTACTAAGCCACAGACGACTTTTGGAAATGCTTGCAGGTGACACCCTATTTACGTAGCAGTGTTTAGCTGTGCTTTGAACAGACAAAACAGACCCAGTTTTCAGGCAGAATCAGTAGAAGATTATTACTGTCAGTGTCCATGCCTTTTCTCGGTGAATTGTTACATGAAATGTAACCGCTCTTTTAATCGAGAACAATATTATCAGGCTTATTCTCATGTAGAGGAGAGGTGATCGATTATATCAGAAATAATTAATAGCATTGAAAAAGTTTTAATTAAAATTATCGGTACATAATCTCTCATCAGAATAACTCCCGCAGAAAAGTAGCGCTTCAGGAAAATCAAAGAGAGTTCAACGCGGCTACTTTTGTTTCTAAATTCTACTATATAAACTATGCACGGGTATGTTAGTTCTCCTGTCTTCTTTTCTGCACTCTGAATAAGTCTACGTAGCTGTGGCGCGTGCGATATAGCTGGCATTTCCGTGTGATATGCTACGGAAGGGATCAGGGCACTTTTGTTAAACTACAAGAAAACTGACTATAGTTAATTTATATGGTACAGACTATTGCCGTAAGATCACGGATTGTGAAAATCTGAGGAATTGTGTGCGCGAGAAAAAGTAGTGCTCAGTATTAAATTCTATTATATGCCGAATAACCGATAATAGGATCTGTTGGCAATACGAAGGGACGTTAAACTGAATACAAGAACGGAAGGACACTCAGCTTTGTGGAAGTAAAAGCGTATGGTGTTTTAGTCACTGTATCGGAGTATAGTAATGGACCATAGTCCTTGCAATAATATCTTTGAGTGACGAACTAAGGACATTTTAGCTGCCGTAATTGCTGAGAGAAATTGTAGGGTCAACCCTCCTTTTCCCTATATACAAAGCACAATCATTCATGATCGTTTACTTATTATTAAATATTGTTAACGAAAAATTAAGTGATCACCACAATAGCATGTGTATTAGCCAATGATAATCATAGGCAAGCTGCAAACCGTAACTTTGGATGACGCAAGGTTCGATTATGAAATATTACGAAGCGTAAATAGTGACATAAAAGCTGTTTATCATTTCATTTCCAATGGGACAGAAATAGTAGAAAATCAGAAACAGTGCTGATAAGTAGTAACGTCAGAAATTGGGAGGTGAAATAATAATTAACATCGAAAGACCTTATTAACTATTTCTCTTCGGTAACGCAGCAACAAATAAAAGGGTCATCGACTGTGCAAAAAGTCAACTTTAACTATTATTATGAAAAATCGAAATTCAGTTGCCGTCACAGTGAAGATGTTTATGGCTGCTCCATCTGATATGTAGATATAACGAAAAGTCGGGCATATACAGTAGATAACAACATCAATATCTTACATCAGAGAAGTCGACGACAGCAGATCGACAGAGGGTGGCTACAATCTAAGCTACAAAGAAACTGATATCGAGCAACTTTAGTGATGTAGATATAAAACATATTTTGCAAAGTGTTGAACCATACGAAAACGATCTCCCTTGTTTTTAGCTTTGAAGGAAGAGCAAAGGACGAAAATATGGAAAAATGTAATATTTTGAAGAATCAGTCTCAGCTGCGCAAATTTTTTGGCCTTTACCAGGTTTTGGCTAAATTAATCTAGCCTTCTTCAGAAGCATAAAATTACTATAAAATGCCAGAGTAAGGCACACTCAACATTAAAATTAAAGCCTATAGTACCTTGATACTATGTGGAATTAAAACCACTTTACTGAAGTCCAGCTGTCGCATCTCTTCACCACGTGGTCGGTTGGCAGCGGCAACTACATTGGCACTCTATAGGTTTTAATTTTGCTGACGGGGCAGCAACATGCTAAAAATTCTTACATAGAAAAATATCTTGTAGAGGCTTATAAAAGAGCAATGGCTCGTATCAGCATCTTGTGTCAGTTTCCTGTAACAACTAGAACTGTGAAGAGATCTTTCTCAGTTTACGCCATCTAAAGACATAATATCTTCTCCGCAAGATGCCAGAAGCTCTCTTAAATGGACTGGCACTGACGCATATCCATCAGGCTATTGCATCAACGATGATCACTGAGAAACATTCGATATGTTGTGTAGGAAATACAAGAAGAAAGTTTTATTGCATCACATGTAATAACGAGTGTGATAACATTATGGCTGTAACAAAATTATTTTCCTATACATATGTTTGTGTGTGTGTGTGTGTGTGTGTGTGTGTGTGTGTGTGTGTGTGTGTGTGTTTATTTTAAAATTCGACTCACAAATCCTATAAGAACATGTTCACACTTCAAATCTTTTGCCCCACCCTGAAAAAAAAAATATCTGTGTCCTTCCCTGCCCGTGATGGGTCAGAAACAGCTTCATCGTTACTCACAAGAGACGTATAATTTCATTAAGGAACAAAAGAAGTCGCAACACTCAATTCACAATGACTACATATGCAATGTTCTGTATTAGACTGCTGACGTCAAAAGATTGACACAAAAAATGAGCAGACTGACTCCTACCGCTTCTACCATTTCAGAACTAGGGAGGCCTCCCTCTTCTCTTTGTGAACAGAGTGTTAAGTCCACAGAACACCATGAAACGAAAGCAGCTTCAGTTTTATGTGAAGCAAAAATAAATTTGGAATCATATACCCCACCGAATATTACAGGTGCGAGAAGAAGACAGTCAGAACATGCATAAAGCCAGGTTCACACATGCAACAGAAGCGTCGCCACAGCTAGTGGCATACTGCAGTTTCCAAGCAGTTGCATGTCTGAACTCCTACTTTTCAGTAGCGCAACTTACGAGGCGCCATTTTTGCCACGCCACAAATAGTACACCTTGGTTGCGTTTTGTTACTCCATTTTTCTTCGACTGGATAAAGACAGTAGAATTCTAAATGATATTGTTTTCTTTGGTGAAGCTCAAACTAAGAAAATAGCTGTTTTTTCAGTAATAACTTCTCTTTCTCTGAACATGACACACAGTCAGGATAAATAACAGAGCACCTTAGAGTATAGATACGCGGCAGTGGAAATCAGTTAGAATGACTAATGACTCAAAGAGAAATGAGTGCCTCAGTGCCATGGTCGCCATACCAATAACTCTTAAAAATCGCTGTTTTGTGATATACTGAACTGCAAATAATCGTCTTAATGCATGCCAAACTTGTCTGCAACTTTTTCATAGTTTGATTGATGCTGACACCTGGCATTATATTTGGGAACTACTGCTAGGTAGTAGCCATGGGCGAGGTGTAGGCCCTCAGTTACAGGTAAGTTAAGGGGCAGCGTACCAGACCACCACTTATCTTCAAGCCAAATGCAGCGTTAAGTCATGTGATAGAGGACCTAGGGTCTTTATGAAAGGACTTTACAAAAGAGGACCATCTGGTGATAGTGGGTGGGGGTGGGAAACAGTTAGGACAGGGATGGGGCTTATCACATAGGTGGTGACCCGAACAAGATACCTTCCTGACTCATGGCACCAACATACACTTTGTTGAGCTGTTCTGGCGTCATGTTCGACCACACCTTGATGTCGCTGTTAGGCAAATCAGTATGGGATCGCTCTGAGGACAGCCAACTTTGCTCATGTTTCTCTGGTGCCTGTCGGGACTATCAACAGATGGGGTTTCACTAGGCATGGCCTACACCACGACTGGGACTGGGAAGGGAAGATTGTTACAGCTGATTCATGAAAGTATAGGGGGTGGTTCTTGGGCCACACATGGTCAAATACCTGTTGTCGTAGGTAAGAAAGTAGGTCTTTTTTAGGATAAATCCAGACAACAGGTTCCCATTCCTAAAGAGTATCGCCAGCAGTTTAAAAAATTCTGAAACAATCATTCACAAGAAAGATTTTAACACTTCAAATGCCACACATATGAGATGTCACAAAGAAAAACTAACCATTGGAAACAGTAACATTGGGCATTTCACAGACTTACGAATCCTCCATCAAAACGTGCAATCAATAAAAAATAAAATACGGCTATTAGAAGTTGAGCCCCGGACTTTGAACTGCACAGTAGTTTGTATTACTGAGCACTGGTGTACAGACACAGAAATCCAACATGTAGTATTATCATTGTATGAAAGGGCAAACTCTTACTGCAGTATTACTTCAAGGCTTGGGGGATCATGCATTCATGTCAGAAAAGGAACACAGTTCAAATCAAGAGATGACCACAGTACAGTAAGTGAAGACAAACACTTTGAAATATCAGCTATTGAATTAACAGGGCTTGATATCACCAAGAAATTAATCATTTTCTGTGTGTATAGATCTCCCAGTGGTAGTAGGGACACTATTTTTCAATAAATTAACAGAAGTTCTAGATAAAGTCTCAAGTGTAAAGGTCAACTTAATTCTGTGGGGGGACATTAACATCAACACTAAAATTATAAATGAATCCAGCAGCACTTCAACATCCTTCAAAGTTTTGGCATGTCCCTATTGGTCAATAGTGCAACAAGGGTTAATACAGTGACTACATCAGTAACTGACTATGTGGCCACAAATATGGACAGGGAAAAATCTGATGAAGCTGTAAAAGATCTCAGACTATCAGACCATCTCTGTCAAATACCAGCAGTAAAATCAGACATCAAATCATTCCCTAAACTACAAGCCTGTAAACAACATCTGCCAGAAATAAAAAAAATATTTTTCAAAAGAACTAGAAAAACAAAACTGGGATGAAGTGTGTAAAGAAATCAATGTGAATATGAGACTCTCTAAATTCTCAACATTATTTAAATTGAACTTTGTAAAGACATTTCCAAAAGTATGCATGTCTCTATCAACATCTCACAAAAATAGGTGGATAACAGCAGGTATTAAGAACTCCTCGCAAGCACTTAAACACCTCAGCTCCATGAAAAAGATTTGAAATGTAACAGAATTCTTAAATTTCTATCATAGATACAAAAAGATCTATAGGAAGGTGCTGATTGCTGCAAAAAGTCATTTAATGCCAAAATAATATACAATGCAAACAATAAAAGCAAAGCAGTCTGGGATGTTATAAAAAAGGAAACAGGGAGAGGCAAACAAATGCAGAATAGAATACTGCTAAGGGAGGTGGATAAGATAATAAATGATCCACAACATGTAGCAAATAATGTAAATGAGCGTTTTTCAAGTATTACAGAGAATTTACAGCAAAAATCTCCCAAAACAAATAGAACACCTGTAAATAATGTTGCACTAAATACAATGATGTTACTTCCAACCACAAGGAATACAATACAGAGAATACAATAAAACTGTTCAAAAACTACAAAATAAAATGTCAGTAGGCTTAGATGAAGTACCAATATGTGTACTGAAACAATGCATAGGGACTATAAAAGGCCCCTTAACAAATGAATCCTTCACATCAGGGACATATCCAGAACAGTTAAAACAGGTAAGAGTAGTACATTTTCTTAATAAAGGTGATGCAGAAGACATAGAAAGTTACTGGCCCATTTCCCTGCTGTCAGCATTCTCAAAAATAATAGAAACAGTTATGGAAAACAGATTAATGAATTACCTGAATAAGTACAATCTTTTAAGCGAATTACAGTTTGGTTTCTGAAGTGGCAAAAATATGGAGTCAGCCATAGTAGAACTCACAAAAGTTGTACTTGATGCTCTTGATAAAGATGAGTTTGCCACAGGCATATTTTTGGATCTTCCTAAGGCGTTTGATGTGGTCTGCCACAAGATTCCATTTAATAAGCTGGAAGCAGTAGGAATAAGAGTGGTAGCTAATGACTGGTTTCGATCATACCTAGGAAATAGGGTACAAAGAGTATTTATTTATTTATTTTGCCATCTGTGGACATTTTAAAATGTATGGATGTTGTCAGTTGCGTACATTCATATATTTATACAATTTGTTGTTACCTGTAGTTAAACATTGTGACATATAAGTTATTTAGAATCATTTTTGCTCCTTATCAAAATATTGTAAAACAAGAGCTAATTACAATCTTTTTGTACTAAGGAATTCACTTATAGTGTAAAAGCAGTGTCCCTGCAAAAACAATTTCGATTTTTCCTAAAGCGGTACATATTATCTGCTTAATTTATTTTCTGCAGCAGTTTATTATACTGTTTTACATCTTCATACAAGAAGCTATTTTGAGTTTTACGTTTATTCTTCCTGTCTAGGTGAAGACAGTAACTTGTTCTTGTATTATAGTTACGAAAACTGCTATTTCTGCTGTAATTTTCTATATTTTTCTTGACTTACACTATGGTTTGGAATATAGATTCACAAGGAACACTTAGAATTTCTAATATTTTGAAAAGTTCTCTGCAGAGGGCCCGCTTACTGCTTTTTGTTATAATTCTTACTGCTCTCTTTTGCATTTTAAATACTGTTTGTAAATTCTGAGCACTGTTTCCCCAGAAAATAATACCATAACTGATTACTGAATGCGCATAACTGAAGTATACAGATCTCAATCATTCACTACTGCATGCGGATACAAGGACTCTAAGTGCATAACGTGTTGTGGATATCTTTTTCGATAGTTTCATAGCATGTTCATTCCACTTCATTTGGCTGTCACTGTGCAACACTAAGAATTTTGTTGTAGGTACGTCATCTATGGAGATGTTATCTACTTTTAAATTTAAGGTACTCTGTTTTCTGTTGATTCTAAAGCATATCGTATTTGTTTTCTTTACATTGAGAGTTACTTTGTTTACCTGAGACCAATTGTGAACATCCCTCAGCACTCCAGTAGAATTTTCCAACATTTGTGCTGGTGTCTTACTGGTGATTACAATGTTGCTGTCATCTGCAAACAATATCTTCTCTCCATGGCTGATATGTTGCGGGAAATACACCAGAAATAATACAGGGCCTAGTACATTTCTTTGAGGTGCCCAAATATTGATATATTGTGGATCAGATATATGTTTTTCAATGTACTTTGATCCACTGGAGACATGTGTGATCTCTACTTACTGTACTCTGTTTTCTAGATATGAACGAAACCATTTGAGAACCACTCCCCTCTAAATTATGCGACAGCTTCTGGTGGTCAACTTTATCAAATGCCTTAGACAGGTCTAGGAAATGGCCAGTTACATAGCTGTTCTCATCTAGTGTTTCTAAAACTGTTTTTGTAAATTGTGCTATTGCAGATTCCGTACCTCTACCAGACCTGAAACCATGCTGGTTATTGCAGAGGGGGTTGAATTTACTTAGATAGCTCAAAAACCTGTTTTTCATTATTGTTTCTATCACTTTGGAAAAGCATGACAATAAGGCTATTGGTCTGTAGTTCTCAACGTTTTCTACGTCACCTCTCTTGTGAACTGGTAAAATTTTGGCATGCTTCAGATAGTCAGGGAAGCAACCAGTTTTGATGGATTCATTTATGATTTCTGTTAGTGGAGCTTTGATACCGTTTAAGCATTTTTTCAGCACACACATTGGGATTTCATCTAAACCTGCCGAGCTTTTGTTCTTTAATTGCCTTACAGCATTGCATACTTCCTCCTCAGCAGTTGGAAGCAATAACATTGAGTTTGCTATATGCTTCTGTATTCGTTGATTAGCACCTTTTGTAAAATTTTTCTGTAAGTTCTTTGAAATGCTGCTAAAGTAGGTATTGACATAATTTGCTAATTCTTTCGGGTTACTTTCTAAGTGTTCCTTGTTCCTGATTTGTGTGTTTGTACCTCTCTGCTTCACAGTTCCCGCTACTTGTTTCACTACAGCCCATGTGGCTTTACTTTTATTATTGGCCAAATTTGTGAACCTATCGTTGGCTGATTTTTTTGCAGTGTTTAATACCTTCCCGTAGATCCTTTTGTTGTATTTGTAATAGTGCAAAACAACTGGATCACTATTATCCTTTTTAATGGAGTTTAGGTATTTACAAGTTTGAGCACTTTTTCTAATTTCTTTAGTAATCCATTTATTGTTTTTGGGTGTTCCAATGGGAATTAATGCTTTCCAGAATGTTTCTTCAAATTTTAATTTAAACTCAGACACTTTAGTTTCTATGTATACTCCTTCCCAACTTTCATGTGCTAACTTTAAGGAAAACTCTTGCAAAGCTGATGGAGAGTAGACTCTTTTATATAAATGCAGTTTTGATTCTTTTTTTACACAAGCTTTTACTTTTATAATCTGACACAGTTGGTCAGAGAGTCCCAGATTTTTGACAAGTACCGGGTGATCAAAAAGTCAGTATAAATTTGAAAACTGAGTAAATCACAGAATAATGTAGATATAGAGGTACAAATTGAAACACGTGCTTGGAATGACATGGGATTTTATTAGAACCAAAAAAATACAAATGTTCAAAAAATGTCCGACAGATGGCGCTTCATCTGATCAGAATAGCAATAATTAGCATAACAAAGTAAGACAAAGCAAAGATGATGTTCTTTACAGGAAATGCTCAATATGTCCACCAGCATTCCTCAACAATAGCTGTAGTCGAGGAATACTGTTGTGAACAGCACTGTAAAGCATGTCCGGAGTTATGGTGAGGCATTGGCGTCGGATGTTGTCTTTCAGCATCCCTAGAGATGTCGGTCGATCACGATACACTTGCGACTTCAGGTAACCCCAAAGCCAATAATCGCACGGACTCATGTCTGGGGACCTGGGAGGCCAAGCATGACGGAAGTGGTGGCTGAGCACACGATCATTACCAAACAACGCGCGCAAGAGATCTTTCACGCGTCTAGCAATATGGGGTGGAACGCCGTCCTGCATAAACATCGTACGTTCCAGCATGTGTTTATCAGCCTGGCTGGGGATGATGCGATTCTGTAACATATCGGTGTAGCTCTCAACCGTCACGGTAGCTGTTACAAAACCAGAATCACGCATTTCCTCGAAAAAAAAAAAGGGCCCGATAACGGTAGATGTGGTAAATCCAAACCATACCGTGACTTTCTCGTCGTGCAATGGAGTTTCCACGACTGTTCTAGGATTTTCGGTAGCCCAAATTCTGCAGTTGTGGGCGTTGGCAGACCCTCGGAGAGCGAAATGAGCTTCGTCGGTCCGCAACACGTTACTCAACCAATCGTGATCTTCCGCCATCTTTTGAAATGCCCACAACGCAAATGCCCTCCGCTTCACTAAATCACCAGGTAACAGTTCATGATGTCAATGGATTTTGTACGGATAGCATCGGAGGGTACGCCTAAGTGCCCACCAAACAGTAGTGTATGGAATGCCGAGCGACGTGCGACTGCACGAGCTCTGACTTCCCTGTGCATAGACGAACCTGCTACAGTCTCCATTTCTTCCTGAAATATCTCAGCAGCATTGCACCTTGTGTTCGGTCAGCCACTACGGGGTCTATCGTCTACACAATCCGTGGCTTCGAACTTCGAAATCATTCTCGCCACAGCTGCATTTGTAAACGGACCTTTCTTTACCCGTTCGAATCGACTTCCTATGGCGATAGGATCGTAACGCTGAACTAGCACATTCCCCATTGTGACAATACAGCTTCAATAAAAGCGCCTTTTCAGGTAATGCCAACATGCTGCGACTGCTGGCGCATCTGATTCTCTCTCTCATTAAAGCTCCTTTTATACACGATTGTCATGCGCAGTTACTGACGTTGTGCTGTCCAGCGCCATTTGTCAGACATTTTGCGAACTTTGTTTTTTCTTGGTTCTAATAAAACCCCATGTCATTCCAAACATGTGTGTCAATTTTTACCTCTCTGTCTACATTATTCCGTGGTTTATTAAGTTTTCAAATTTATACTGACTTTTTGATCACTCGGTACATCACAGTTTTCTCTGCCTGCATCTGTAGCTACATGGTCAATGGTAGATGAATGTGTGGTTATTCTTGTTGCACAGTTGACTAGCGATGATATACCAAAACTATGTAGGATATTCATAAATGTGTTACTGGTGTCATCTGTTTAATTGTATTTATGTTAAAGTCCCCACACAAAAGGATATTATGTTTGAGAGTCAACGCTAGGCTTTGTATAAGTTTTGAAAGAATATCTCCAAATTACCACTGGGAGAACGATATACACATAATATAGTTAGTTTCTTGGGCATATTTATAGCAACTATCTCTATTGCTGACACTTCAAAGTCTTTGTCTACACTTAGCATGATAATATCATTTCTGACTTTAAATTAAATGCCGTTCATAACATAAATACATGATCCTCCACCTTTCATTGTGTTTCTGCAATAAGAACATGCTTGGACATATGAGAGTAAGTTAATATATAAGATTTCACTTTCTTTACACCAATGCTCTGTAATACAGATAACAGTGCTGTCTAAGATTTGTAACTCGACTTCCAGCTGTTGCACTTTGTTTTTTTACACACTGAATATTTTGGTGGAGTACTGTTAGACGTTTAATGTTACTTATCTTTGTGGCTTCTTTTTCGTCATACCTGCAATTAAAAAATCCTTCAGATGGGAAGGAGGTGTCCTTTTCCGTCTACTTGCTGCCCCATGGATGGTTGTTTCTATGTTTTCCACTGCTCCTGCTATTGCTGGGATTTCTGTTGTTACTGCCATCTGTGATGCTGCTGTTGATGGTGATGCTATTGTTGGCATTTCTGCTTCGATTATTGTTTTTACTGCTGCATTGTGTGTAACTGCTATTTGTTGTGTTTGTTCTGCTGCTTTTTTTGTTGCTGGTATCATCTGTGATGAGATGGCTTCTCCATTTTGAGTTGATACAATAATAGACATGATGTTGTTTTTGTGTACATCATCTCAACCATCTCATTTATTCTAGAACATATGAACTTCTTCCCATGAATATTTAAATGCATACCACGCCTGGTGAAGTGTTTCCTTTCCAAGAATTTCACATCTAGGAAGTTTGTGTTTCTGTGTGCTTTACATATTTTGCGAAATTACCTGTTGGCCTTAATAATTTCCTGGTTGAAACATGATGTTTCTATTAGGTCATATCAGTGTGGTATTCCAGACACTATTACACTTTCATTTTTCACTGTATCTAGGGTTTCCCGGAGGTCACAGACGGCACTTTTTAGTTCATTGCAATAAACATCGTTTGCACCACCAGTTATGACTAAAACCTGATTTTCTTGTGTAGTGTTATCACACTGTATGTTCCTTATAATTTCGTTCATAGGGGCCCCAGGTTTTACATAACTGGTAGCTCTAAGATTGTGTTCGTTTTGCAAACTTTTTGCGAGATCGCGACCATGACTGTCTAAGTAAACAACCAACTTGGATTTCCTAAGATATGTATTTCTGCCATTACTGCCTTTTGGGGCAATGCTATTTCTATATTTTCGTATATCAGCAGCGTCTGTTAGATGGCATTAAAGTCTTCCTTGTTTGCTTTTACACCATCTAGAATGGCGAAATTGTTCTGTAGTTTTTAGACCAAGGCCTGCTGTAATCACTTTCTGATTCACAGTTTTTGTTTTCAAGAGGATTCCTCAATACTTGCTTTAGATTTTCCAGAAATTCAACTTATTTTCAAGCTGCATTTATATCACAATAAAGCTTATGTAACACATTTAGTTCAATTCCGGTACTGCACATTTCCATTGCTACTTGGAGACAGTTACACAGTTGACCACAATCTCACGAGATTTTATCAGAGTTTAATTTCACAAAACAACTTGAGTGGTACCATGTATATGCGTTAGTGAGCATACTCTAATACCTTTTTCCATTATAATGTCCCATGAACAGCACTTTACTGATGATAATAACGAAAAATTTACGGAGCAAATTACCACAGTTTGTATATATTCTGCCATCTTGGATTTGAGATAACACATACTTCAAATAGATCTAAACATTTAGTAAAACACTTATCAGAACCGAAATATGTACATTAATATAGGGGTTCTGCCAGATAGCATATTAGGACCAATAATATTCCTGACATACATCAATGAATTTCCACTAGTGCTTCTCATGGTGAAAAAATTCTCTTCGCTGATAACAGTAATATTATTGTCACTAAGAAAACAAGAGAACTCATTGCCAAGAAAGCAAATGAAACTCTCAAGGAAGTTTATGATTGGTCAATAAGCAATAAAGTGACATAGAACATAAAGAAAACTAATCCCATCGATTTCAGCTTGAAGAGGAAAAATGACGATGTTAAATTAAATGTAGGTAGGATCTCTATAGACTGTGTAACAAATGAAAAATTTCTAGGACTGAATATTGATTCTCAGTTGAAGTGGTGTGATCACACAAAGGTACTTGCAAACAGAATGTCATCAGCATGTTATGGCCTCAGAATCCTATCATCAGTGTGTAACAAGCAGAGTCTTTTAGTTACATATTGTTCATATATACTCTCTGTTCATAGCTACGGCATTCTTTTTTTGGGAACAAATGCACAAAATATGAACACAATTTTCAAACTCCAGAAAAGAGCCATAAGAATAATAAGCAAAAATACTAGTCGAGTTCATTGCAAAGATCTGTTTGAAACACTAGGGATTTTAACTGCTCCATGTGAATACATTTACCAGTCAGTTGTACACATCAAAAATAACATTGGTAATTACTCCACAAACAGCTCTATCTATGGCCATGCAACAAGAGACAGACTCTACTTACATTTACCAAGAAAAAATGAACATAAAACTCAAACAGCACTTCCTACCAAGGAATAAAGATGTACAATAAATTACCAAAAAAGATTTTAAAAATTGCAAAAATACACTTATTTAAAAAGGTGGCTAAAAAGTGCCTGTTATGCAATATTTTTGTACATTGAAGGATTACTTAGATAAAACAGCATAGGGGTTAAATAAAAATGTTATACAAATAAATAACAATAATAATGATCATAAAACATCCAACATACCACATAACACCGTCACTCTATTTTTTTCCTTATTTTTTCCTTTCTAGAAATACTTACCCCCCCCCCCCCCCCCCCCAAAGCTGTGCATAGCACAATACTAACACCTTTTCCTCTTTCTGAGCTCAACAACTCACTCATGGAGGGATGCTGACTCAGTTTTCCAGATAGCAAATGGGAAGTAGTAGTACAGAAAATGGCTGGGAGATCACCAGTGTTTGTTTGTGTGTGTAGTGAGTGAAATGTTCTAAAACAATGTGTGTATAATGTGCACAGTGACTGATGGTGAGATATGAGTGAGCGGTGTGGCATTACATTATTTAATAAGTTATTTGTAAAAAGTATTGTATACCAGGAGTAAATCTAATAATTGTGTCTAGCTAGAAGTCTGTAACTGTATATGTATACCAATTAGCTTATTCTAAATTCGTCTAAATCTGTAAATACTTTGACATGTCCGATATCCTTGTAAAAAGAGATCTACGGATGAATAAAGCTACTACTACTACTACTAGGCCGTTTACAATGGCGCCGTATGTGCCAACTCAACATCAAGGCGAATGAAAGATGTTCAAAAATAATACTAGAAGAAGGATTGTCTGATAATAGTGACAATCACCTGAATTATGTTCCAAATTCTGATGATATTGGATTTTCAGGCAAATATAAAACTATGTATGTGATGATTACATTACGTGATAACCTTGACAGTTTATAAAAGAGCGTTGAAGATTCTAGTGGATTAGGCACATCAGGCAATATATAAATTTTACCAAACAAGACCACAGTTAAGCAACATATAATTTTCTTTGTAATTTTATAATAATTTGTTTTGAATTACTTATGGACACTATTCTCAATAAAACAGTAGTTACTTAAATTAACATAAATATCTCTTTTCCAAAGCTGTGACTCAAGTATTTTGTTGGTTAAGCAAGTCCTGTTCTGAATTTTTTACATATGAACAACATGAGCAAGAGAACCTTGAGATCACCACTCCAAAGAGAAGTAGGGAAAGATTAAGAAAACTGGAAACTCACAAAGTGTTTATTAGAAAATACAAACAAGACCACAGTAAAGTATACATATCTGTATCTAGTAACACAGTGCCTAAGAAGCAATGTTCCTTGGATCCTCACAGTTGCCAATTGCAGTGTGATATCATAATTTCTGGGCAAAGGAGACATCAAATTTTTGACATGTATTACAACATGACTTGGTCTCTAAAACATGCATTTATAAGTGGACAAGTTGAAGTACAAGATGTTAAGCAGAGATATGGTAAATATGATGTTTTTTGACACAGTAAGACAAGAGTGTACCAGCTTCAAGATGACAATGGTGAAGACAAGATAGTATGCAAAACACTCTTTCAGGGAATGCTATCAGTGTTCCATGATAGTACAACCAATGCACTTAAGAGGAAAAAGGTGAATGGAACATCAGGAAGTGACAAAAGTGTCAAATATGTGCCACATAAATAAACCAAATCTACAGATGAGGAGTGGGTTTATAGAATCATTGGAAAGTTTCCCATGTACAAGGGCCATTATTGTCACTGAGATAGCTCATGAAAATATTTATCACTATATCTCAATGTGGCTATAACGTTTAAACTCTATGAGGAAGAGAGCAGTCTGAACAGTCACAGGGCAGTTTTTTGCCATATTTTCAATACAAGATTCAACCTGCATTTTAAACAACCAAAAAAGAACACCTGTCAGACCTGGTATGAATTTCAAGCCAAGATGACAAGTTTCTAAGTAGCCCTTAAAAAAATTGAACTGGTTGTGCAGCATGACCTTCATTTAAGGAAAGCAGAAGCTTTGAAAGAAATGAAGAGGAGGGACATAAGCGAAGCTGCTCAGTCAAGTGGCGCAAAACAAGTTCTTGTTTTTTATTTACAGGAAACACTTCCTACCCCAGTATTAACAACGAGTATATCTTATTATAAGTGGTAGTTAAGGGTCAACACTCTAGGAGTATATGATCAAGTTAATAACATTGGTCATATCTGGGGTGAACATACAGGCTGCTTTCTGTGCATCATAAAAAATTGCCTCATTCTTTTATACTATATTAGAAATTGCCTCCTCCCACTAGCAACAAAAGAAATAACATTCTACAGTGACAGTTTTGTTGTCCAAAACAGAAACATTAAATTACCACTGATGTTAAGTATATTTTACAGAAAACTGAAATTCAGGAGCTAAAACAAAAGTTTTTTCTTCCTGGCCACTTTTTTCTACTTGTGATCAATATTTAGGCATTATTGAAAGGGAAAAGAAATACAATCCTTATATTTTTCACTCTGATCACTGGTCTATGGTGACTGAAAATCCAAAGAAGAAGCAACCAAAATTTGTGGCTCATAAAGTGAATAATGATTTATTTTTCAGTTCAGAATCCTTGGAATAAAATATTACCAACAGGAAAGTAAATATGAAAAATGACAAAGTCGAATGGTTGAGCACAGAGAGGCTAAGAATGCACAAAAAATATCCAAAACTGAAATTTTATATGTATGACTGCTTTGAGGATGATAGTTTAAGTGCACTAGACTGTCGAGACAACGACATCTAGCGACTAATTCCAGGAAGTTTACAACTGTTACATGCTAATGGCAAAAAAAAGTATCAAACGAAAAGAAATCAAGGATTTGCTAAGTCTTCTGAAATTTGTGTCAGTGCACTATCAAGAGTTTTACATGTCTCTTAAAGGAGCAAAGGAAGGAATTCCTGCACACAGTGAGAGTGATTAAGACACAGTGGTTTGAGTGGGACAAAGCAAGAGAGATGAAGATAAGTGACATGGAACAAAGTAGGAGAGGTGACGATATAGTGACACGAGAGGACAAAAGAGAAATGAAGACTCAGTGAAGTGAATGGCATGAATATGTCAATGAGGATTCTAAGAATTAATTGTTCCCAAATAAGTTATCTGTGACTTATCAATGTATTTAATTTGTATTTTGACAAAACTCCCATTTTGATGTGAGCCATACTTGCCTATCAACTGCTGAAGAAACAAAAACTTTATTTTCAATCTGCTAGTTTTCAGTGCCAGAGTTGCCTATCATTGGTTAATAATAAATATTGTTGATACTGAAGTGCCAATTTTTTTTAATTTTGAGATGTGAAATTACATAAAATGTGCACTTTCTGATGCAATAATAGATGACTTCTGCATTTTTTAATATGAACTTTAACTCAATAACCGAGCGAGTTGGCGCAGTGATTAGACACTAGACTCGCATTTGGGAGGACGACAGTTCAATCCCGCGTCCAGCCATTCTGATTTAGGTTTTCCGTGATTTCCCTAAATCGCTCCAGGATGGTTCCTTCCAAAGGGCACGGCCAACTTCCTTCCCCATCCTTCCCTAATCCGATGAGACCGATGACCTCGCTGTCTGGTCTCCTTCCCCAAAACAATCCAACCCAACTCATTTAACTCAATGTATCTGAAAACTACATAGATGTGGGTTAGACACCAATGGCACCAAGCCACTGAAATGTTTTTAAGAGTTGTTGACAGGAGATGACATGGGATGTATTTTATGTTGAACCAAATTCTAACATAAAATTTATTCTGTTCCACTATAAATTCATATCACTATTTGAAAATTGCTTTGCACATTAGCTAGTCAGAAAGGACAGTAAATAGCCAGGTAAAAAAACCATGGATACTAGAGGGATTAAAGTATCTTATGAAAGGAAAAGGGAAATGTATATTTTGGCAAGAACAAGCAGGGATCCTGCGGTAGTTGCACAATACAAAAAATTCTCAAAATTTCTAATAAATGTTATTAAAAAAATCAAAGAACATGCACATAATCTCAGAAATGAGTACTTCCAACAACAGATTTAAAACAATAATGAATGTAGTGAACCAAGAGATAGGACAACTAGCCACAGAACAACACAACAGCACTATTGAACTGAATGGAAGGACTGTAAATGATGGGTTGCAGGAAGCAAAGGCATTTAATAATCATTTCTTAAATATAGTAGAAAGCATATGGACAAACAGTTCAAGAGCAAAATCACAGCAGTATTTTGAAAATGTAACTTTCAAAAAAATTCAATCATAAGAATGTATTACTAACTTCTCCTTCTGAAATTAAGAATATCACACATTTTCTCAAAAATAAAAGCTCATGTAGTTTTGATGGTGGTTCCAATAGACTACTAAAATTTGTCACCATGTAAAAAGCCGGTCTTATTTCGGAAATATGTAATGCATCAGACATTTTTTCAGAGATACTGAAATATACTGTTCTATGTAAGAAGGACGACAAGAGAGATGTCCATAATTATCAACCTGTTTCACTGCTGACATCATTCTCCAAAACTTTTGAGAAGGTGGTGTATTCTAGAGTGGTATCTCACCTAAGAACAAAAGAATCCTTAGCAAATCACACTTTTCTTTTCAGAAAGTTTGCTCTACAGAGAGTGCCATTTATTTCACATGCATTAAATAATAAAATAGCAGCAGCTGGAATGTTCTGCGATCTCTCTAAACTTCTAAAGCATTTGACTGTGCAACTCACAATATTCTCCTAGATAAATTAACGTTTTATGGGATTGGTGGTATAGTCAACCAATGGATAATGTCATATTTAACCAAAAGAATATAGAAAGTTGTGCTTAGTAATTCAAGCAATATACTCCAGGGATATAATTCTGACTTGCGAGAAATCACATTTAGAGTTACCCAAGGTTCAGTCTTAGGTCCACTACTGTTTCTCATACATGTAAGCGATCTTCTCTCTAGTATACTACAAGCAGAGTTAGTTCTGTTTGCAGATCACACAAGTATTGTCAGCAGTCCTAGCATACATGTAGAACAGAAGAAATGGTAAACAAAGTTCTTAAAAGTATCATTGACTGGTTTTCTGCAAATGGTCTCACCCTCCATTTTAAAAAGACTCAACATATTAAATTCTGCACATCTGAAGGTACTACACCAATGATAAGTGTAACACATGATGAGGAAATAATAAACAAGGTGGAAACTTCAAAATTCTTAGGGATCCTTGTTGTTGTGGTCTTCAGTCCAAAGACTGTTTTGCTGCAGGTCTCCATGCTACTCTATCCTGTGCAAGTCTCTTCTTTCTGAGTAACTACTGCAACCTGCATCCTTTTGAATCTGCTTAGTGAATTCATCTCTTGGTCTCCCTGTACGATTTCTTCCCTCCTCGCTTACATCTAATACTAAATTGGTGGTATCTTGATGCAACAGGATGTGTCCTACCAACAGATCCCTCCTTCTACTCAAGTTACATCACAAATTCCTCTTCTCTCCAATTCTATTCAGTATCTTCTCATTAGTTACATGATCTGCCTATCTAATCTTCAGCATTGTTCTGTAACACCATCTTTCAAAAGCTATTCTCTTCTTGTCTAAACTAGTTATCGTCCATGTTTCACTTCCATACATTGCTACACTCCATACCACTACTTTCAGACCTCCTGACATTTATATCTATTCTGGATGTTAACAAATTTCTCTTCTTTGGAAACGCTTTCCTTGCCATCACCAGTCTACATTTTATATCCTCTCTATTTCGACCATCATCAGTTACGTTGCTGCCCAAATAGTAAAACTCATTAACTAATTTCAGTGTCTCACTTCCTAATCGCATTCCCTCAGCAGTGCCTATTTCGTTTGACTACATTCCATTATCCTCCTTTTCCTTTGTTGATGCTCGTTTTATATCCTCCTTTCAAGATACTGGCCATTCCATTCAACTGCTATCTCTGACAGAATTACAATGTCATTGGCAAATCTGTATGTTTTTTATTTATTCTCCCTGGATTTTGATTCTTCCCTCAAATTTTCTTTTTTTCTTTACTGCTTGCTCAATAGACAGATTGAATAATATCGGGGCTAGGCTACAACCTTGTCTCACTCCCTTCCCAACCATTGCTCCCCTTTTGTGCCCCTTGACTCTTACAACTGCTATCTGGTTTCTGTACAAATCGTAAATAGCCTTTCGCTCCCTGTATTTTACCCTTGTCATCTTCAGAACTTGAAAGAGAGTATTCCATTCAACATTGTCAATAGCTTCGTCTAAGTCTATAAATGCTGTAAATGTAGGTTTGCCTTACCTTTACCCAGCTTCTATGAGAAGTCATAGGGTCAGTATGGCCTCGCATGTTCCTATATTTCTCTGGAATTCAAACTGATCCTCCCCGATGAGAGCTAACACCCCAAAGATGTTCGGGCTCACTTGCAGTTCCTCTTCGTCGAAATGTCTTGGCTCAAACTCGTCTAGGGGTTGAACCGCATGTGTCGCATTACGCGCCCTAAATTAGACACTTGTGTCCCTTTGGTTAAATTGTCTGGCTGATGACAAGTGTGCGAAATAAAAGGTTAATATAACATATAATAACAGTAATAATAATATAGGGGACTAAATTAACGACCTGTAAATGATGTAGGCCACATAGTTGCGATTTGGTTAGAATAATGTTTATTCAGAAACCAAACTAATAGCGAAAGTGGTCGTTTTTAGAGCTACTGTTACACTCGGGCGCATATCACGTGACACAGTTCGATCATTCACAATCTCTTCGCGAAATACAAGTTATCTCGCGAAAAGTTGGAGTTGACACCAGGCGCGCGGCTGCTTACTGCTCAGACACTAAGTCCAACGACATCACACAACGCGAAATTTTCTATGTTGTTTCACTTCCTAGCTGTGGGAGCCACTGCGTCGGCGGTAATGTTCGCTATCACAAGCTCCAATACCCAGTGCGTCCACCATAATAGTGTCACGTAGAAGAAGGTGTAATTAGATGAATGACGAAGACTAGCTTCACTTAACGAAAGTTTATTCAGCACTAGCAAATACAAGAGGGCGGAGCGAACTGCCTCCGGCCAGAACACATACGGTATGTATACAGTTACAGAACATTCCAGTACCATGTTTCTTGATATTTGAAGATACTTCTAGAATGTCCTCAAATCGAATATAGTAATTAAAACTATACAGTCCATGTGAGTTTTGAACTCACAACCTTCCATGCACCAGTCTAGTATCATAAACACTACACCACAATGACAGTACTACTCAGCATCTTCTGCGACAATATATTTAAATGAGAGCACAATACTCGTTAACTTACACTGAGGTCTGCTTCTACCATTTTTCCATTCTTTTGCGAAGGATTCATGTTAGTATTTTGCAGCTAGGCTTATTAAATTGATTGTTCGGTAATTCTGACACTTGTCAGCACCTGCATTCTTCTTGAAGTCTCCGGGTATTTTGCCTGTTTCATACATCTTGCCCACATGATATAAGAGTTTGGTCATGGAAAAGTCAGCAGAAGTTCTAAGGGAATGGTGTTTCTGCTTAGATCTTACAGTGCTCTTCTTTGCTTAGGCCTAGTTTACCCATTTGAATATTTGATAGTCACATAGGTAGTTCTCTTTTGCCTAATGGTCTCTTTAATTTTTCTGTAGGCTGCATCTATCTTACCCCTAATGGTGTATACTTCTACATCCTTACATTTATCCTCTAGCCATTCCCGCTATAATGTACAGTTCATAATCAATAAATTGTGGTCAGAGCTTCCATCTGCTCCTGCAAATGTCTTACAACTTAAAACCTGGTTCCTAAATCTCTGTCTTAACATTGCACAATCAGTCTAATACCTTCCAATGTCTCAGGTCTCTTCCACATATACAACCTTCTTTCATGATTCTTAGACCAAATGTTAGCTATGATTAAGTTATGCTCTGTGCAAAATTCTACCAGGCAGCTTCCTCTTTTATTCTTTACCCCCTTTCCATATTCACCTACTGCTTTTCTTTATCTTCCTTTTCCTACTATCGAATTTCAGTCCCTGATGAATAGTAAATTTTCGTCTCCCCCCACTATCTGAATGATTTCTTTTATCTCATCAAACATTTCTTCAATCTCTTCGTCATCTGCGGAGCTAGTTGGCATCTAAACTTGTACTACTATTTTAGGTGTGGGCTTTGTGTATATCTTGGCTACAATAATGTGTTCACTATGCTGTTTGGAGTAGCTTATCCGCGTTTCTGCCTTTTCTTTCATTATTAAACCTACTCCTGCATTACCCATTTTTGATTTTGTAGTTATAATCCTGTATTTACCTGACCAGAAGTCCTGTTCCTTCTGCTACTGAACTTTGCTAATTCCCGCTATATCTAACTTTAACCTATCCCTATTGACAAGAATTTAAATTAGAAAAAAACGCATTTGGAACTTTTTAAACAACTTAGGCCAGCCCCTTTTGCACTTAGAATCATTGAAAATCTTGGGGAAAGAAAAATGAGTAAGTTGAGATATTCTGAATAATTTCATTCAATAATGTCATATGCATTAATATTCTGGGGTAACTTATCTTTAAGAAAGGAACTCTTCATTGTGCAAAAACTTGCTGTGAGAATAACATGTGGCTCTCATCCACATCATCTCGTAGACTTCTGTGTAAGACATTTATTCCCTCATGAAGCTTGCTCTAAATAATTCATTACAGTTCAAGAGTAACTATGAGGTACATAATTAGAATACCAGAAGGAAAAATGACATTCATTACTCCACATTAAGGTTGTCTTAAGCACAAAAAGGATGCTCAATGCTGCAACAAAAGTTTTTTATAATTTATGCAGTAATATAAAAGTTTGACATATGGAAAGTAATATTTTATAACAAACTGAGAACGTTTATCGTTGACAACTCATTTTATCCCATAGAAGAATTTCTATTATTGTAATGGGAGGGAATTACTAAGTGACATCTTCTGTACATTTTTTCTTTCTTTTTTTGAAACAAAAAAGAAGACTAAAATGTTCACAATGTAACCATATGTAGATATTTATCTGCATCTGATTGACTGATTGATTTTTATTTGGTCCCATTTGATTATATTTTGTACAAAGTGTGATCTTGTGATATAGGACAAGTCAACTTAAACATATTTTCTTACAATATTTAACCTATTTATTACAATTTAATACATCGAGTGCAATACTTATAATAACGTTGAAAACATTTTTCAACCATTTTTAGGTCCTGAAAATTATTTACATACTACATCATACTCATATTTACATTTTTCTCAAAGTAGTCATGTTCTCATGTTATTTACACAAGATAATATGTTTAATTAGTTATGGTATCTCTATAACAGTAATAGTAGCATTTTTCATTCATTGATACATATACTCTTCTACACTATAAAATTCTTTTTCCATTAAACAATCCTTTAAAAGTTTTTGGAATGTCTGTTTGCCCACATTCTCCTGCAAACTCTTTGGAAGGCACTTTATGAGTTTGACACCCAAGTGTCATGGACTCTGTTCAGCAACTCTGAGTCAGTGTTGTATACTTCTCAGCTGGCTGGCCTTTATTTATTGTTTCATATGTAAGAATGTCTGCATTTCTCGCTAGTACTGCATTTACTTTTATTAATAATATTATTGTTTTGTAAATGTATACAGATGGAAATGTCAGTATTTTTAGACTATGGAAAACAGTTCTGCATGAGACTCTGTGTTTCTTGTTCAGGATGGTCCTAACAGCTTCTTTTGCAATGTAAATATTCTTTTTGTATTTTTGCTGCTTGAATTTCCCCAAATAGTAATTCCATATTGTAGATATGGCTCATGTAGAGCTTGGTACACTCTACATAGAAGCTCCTTGTAGGCATAATGTGCAAGCTGTTTCATAACATTGCAGTGCCTACTTTACAGCAAACATTTTCTGTATGTTGATTCCAATGGAGCTTTTGCCAACTGTAATCCCCAAAAATTTAATAGTGGTAACTTCTTCCAGTCTTATTTCACCTATGAAAATAGCTATGTGTTCTTCCTTTTCTCTATTTGTGGATCCCATTAACAATGTCTTTTTCAGATTGAAATTTAGGTCATGTTGTATAAGCCACTGTGCTGTGTTATTTATTGACATAAACACATTTCTCTCTGGTGTTTTCAGATTTTTTTTCTACATACATTAGTGTTATGCCGCATATAGTATTTTTTTATTTTTCTCGCTGACACCAGTATTGTTTACAAATAAGTTGAATGGAAGGGGGCCAAGTACAGATCCTTGAGGCACTCTGTATTAATATTTCTGATTTCAAATTTGCATCCAGTTTCGGTTTTCACGTATTGCTTTCTGTTGCTGACGTATGATTTTTATCCACCTGGTTGCATGTCTACAAATACAATAGCTTTCAAGTTTTTCAATAAATGTACTATGGGTGATTGTGTCAAACTCTTTAGACAAATCCAGAAACAAAGCAGACACCGTTTCTTTTGTCTAATTCATCTATAACGAGTTCTGTGGGGGCTTGAGATGTCAGTTTCTGTAGTTTTCCCATTTTTGAAACCATGTTGTGCTGGAATGAAAATACTGTGTTTCTCCAGATATATGGTCAACCTACTATGCATGAGCATCCCTAGTATTTTTGAGAAACCAGAGATTAAAGACAATGGTCTGTAGTTGTTTGGATCAATTTTCTCTCCTTTCTTAAATGCTGGTACTACTTTGCTTATTTTTAATTTTCCTGGGAATGTTCCTTTTCTAAATGAGCAGTTTGCAATATCCAAAAGAGGTTTGATTATTTCTTCATTCACATGTGATATTAAATAATTTGATACTTCATTAACTCCTGGAGACTTTTTGGGTTTTAATTTCTGGATATTTTTATGCATTATGTTTTTGTCACTCGATCCAGGAACATTGAGTGTTTTAACCTGCTTTGAGCACTGATTATTAGTTTCCCCTTTTATATTTTGTACAGCAACTATAAAGTTGCTGTTTAGTATATTAGCAATTTTTGTTCCATCTGTAACTACGTTGTCATCAGTTCTCATTGACTTAATAAAACTGCGTTTTTTACACTTTTTTGGCTATATCTTTCACTGTTGATTATATCCCATGTTGTTTCACGTTTTTGATTTGAATTTTGTATGGATCTGTTTACTGAAATGGCTTTTGCTTCTATTATTAATCGTCTGTGCTTCTGATATTGTTTATATGTTTCCAGATACCCTGCTTGTCTGAGTTCCGTCACCTTAGTCCTGAGTTAAATTATATCTTCCGTAATCCATTTCTTATTGTGACCCTGATTTTTCGGTTAGGCTACATTGGGGAAGACTACGTGAAACTGATGCATTAGTGTGTTAAGAAATGCATGATACTTCTCATTTGTACCTTGTGCTTCCATTGTTTAGGGCCGTTGTTCTTTCCTCAGGGTTGTTTTGAAAATGTTCATGTTTTGTACATTGATAATCCCAACTTCCCCATGAACCATGGACCTTCCCGTTGGTGGGGAGGCTTGCGTGCCTCAGTGATACAGATAGCTCTACCGTAGTGCAATCACAATGGAGGGTATCTGCTGAGAGGTCAGAAAACGTGTGGTTCCTGAAGAGGGGCAACAGCCTTTTCAATAGTTGCAGGGGCAACAGTCTGGATGATTGACTGATCTGGCCTTATAACACTAACCAAAAAAGGCCTTGCTGTGCTGGTACTGCAAACGGCTGAAAGCAAGGGGAAACTACAGCCGTAATTTGTCCCGAGGGCATGCAGCTTTACTGTATGGTTAAATGATGATGGCATCCTCGTGGGTAAAATATTCCGGACGTAAAATAGTCCCCCATTCGGATCTCCGGGTGGGGCTACTCAAGAGGACGTCATTATCAGGAAAAAAGAAAATTGGCTGTCTGGTAGAATTTTGCACAGAGCATAACTTAATCATAGCTAACACTTGGTCCAAGAATTATAAAAGAAGGTTGTATACAAGAAAGAAACCTGGAGATACTAGAGAGTCTCAGATAGATTATATAATGGTAAGACAGAGATTTAGGAACCAGGTTTTAAATTGTAAGACATTTCCAGGGGCAGATGTGGACTCTGACCGCAATCTATTGGTTATGAACTGTAGATTAAAACTGAAGACACTGCGAAAAGGTGGGAATTTGAGGAGATGGAACCTGGATAAACTGACAGAACCAGGGGTTGTAGAGAGCTTCAGGGAGAGCATTAGGAACGAAGAACGGGGGAAAGAAATACAGTAGAAGAAGAATGGGTAGCTTTGAGAGATGAAATAGTGAAGGTAGCAGATGATAAAGTAGGTAAAAAGACGAGGGCTAGTAGAAAGAGTATATAGAGGGTCTAAACAAAGGCGATGTTCTTGAGGACAATATTATGGAAATGGAAGAGAATGGAGATGAAGATGAAATAGGAGATATGATTCTGCATGAAGAGTTTGACAGAGCACTGATAGACCTAAAACGAAACAAGGCCCCAGGAGTAGACAACGTTCCATTAGAACTATTGACAGCCGTGGGAGAGCCAGACCTAACAAAACTCTACCATCTAGTGAGCAAGATGTATGAGACAGGCGAAGTACCCTCAGACTTCAAGAAGAATGTAATAATTCGAATCCCAAAGAAAGTAGGTGTTGACAGATGTGAAAATTACCGAACTATCAGTTTAATAAACCACGGCTGCAAAATACAAACACATATTCTTTACAGACGAATGGAAAAACTGGTAGAAACCGACCTCAGGGAAGATCAGTTTGGATTCCATAGAAATGTTGGAACACCTGAGGCAATACTGACCATACGAGTTATCTTAGAAAATAGATTAAGGAAAGGCAAACCTACATTTCTAGCATTTGTAGACTTAGAGAAAGCTTTTGACAATGTTGACTGGAATACTCGCTTTCAAATTCTGAAGTTGGCAGGGGAGCGAAAGGCTATTTACAATCTGTACAGAAACCAGATGGCAGTTATAAGAGTCGAGGGACATGAAAAGGAAGCAGTGGTTGGGAAGGGAGTGAGACAGGGTTCTAGCCTATCCCTGATGTTATTTCAATCTGTATATTGTTCAAGCAGTAAAGGAAACAAAAGAAAAATTCGGAGTAGGAATTAAAATCCATGGAGAAGAAATAAAAACTTTGAGGTTTGCCGATGACATTGTAATTCTGTCAGAGACAGTAAAGGACCTAGAAGAGCAGCTGAATTGAATGGACAGTGTCTTGAAAGGAGGACATAAGATGAACATCAACAAAAGCAAAACGAGGATAATGGAATGTAGTCGAATTAAATTGGGTGATGCTGAGGGAATTAGATTAGGAAATGAGACACTTCAAGTAGTAAAGGAGTTTTGCTATTTGGGGAGCAAAATAACTGAGGACGGTCAAAGTAGAGAGGATATAAAATGTAGACTAGCAATGACAAGGAAAGCGTATCTGAAGAAGAGAAATTTGTTAACATCGAGTATAGATTTAAGTGTCAGGAAATCGTTTCTGAAAGTATTTGTATGGAATGTAGCCACGTATGGAAGTGAAACATGGACGATAAATAGTTTAGACGAGAAGAGAATAGAAGCTTTCGAAATGTGGTGCTACAGAAGAATGCTGAATATTAGATGGGTAGATCACATAGCTAATGAGGAGATATTGAACAGAATGGGGAGAAGAGGAGTTTGTGGCACAACTTGACTAGAAGAAGGGATCGGTTGGTAGGACATGTTCTGAGGCGTCAAGGGATCACCAATTTAGTATTGGAGGGCAGCGTGGAGGGTAAAAATCGTAGAGGGAGATCAAGAGATGGATACACTAAACAGATTCAGATGGATGTAGGTTGCAGTAGGTACTGGGAGATGAAGGAGCTTGCACAGGATAGAGTAGCATGGAGGGCTGCATCAAACAAGTGTCAGGACTGAATACCACAACAACAACAATCCCTACTTTTTTCTTACCTCGCATTTTTTTCTGTTTTTGAGCTCCTATATATGTGAATTACTTGATGGTCTGATTATGATCAGTCACTCTTTTAGGTACATCTACTATTGTTTTCATATTACACTGTAATAATGACTGTTTCAATTTTTTGTTTTGGTTTTGATTCTTCACCTACAGCTATGATATAGTCTCCACATATTACAACAGTTTTCATTTTAATCTTAATAATTTTTCTAAATTTTTTCAGAAATGTTGTAATATTACCACTTGGGAACCTGTTTACACAGATAATTCTGAGCTCTTCACTCATTACGCCAGTAATCTAATAATATTTTTCAATGTAAGTTGGAGTGTTTACATATTTACAGTATTCAGTATCTTGTACACTTCCAATTTTCTTCTTGTATATAGCTACACAACCATCTTTATATTTTGATCTACAGAAATAGTTAATCAAATCATAGTCTCTAATTAACCATAAAACACATTACTAACTAACTATGCAACCTAACGGCTGCGTTTCGAGCCGTTCTAGAATGTTTTCGTTCGCGAATTTTGATTTAACCCGTCTGCAGCTGTTTCAATGTCAAAAACATTGTCACCAATAACAATTACAAACTTTCTAGAGCTATATGAGAAACGTGATGCTTACGATATCAGAAAAGTGAATCTTATAAAGATAGATACATGAGAGACGTAGAAAATATGCGGGAATTCGTCCCTGGACTTGATATAGCTACTACGGTACAAAATACAAACCAAGAAACATTAGAAATCCTTACACGAACGAACACAGGAAAGTATTGAAATCGCTAAAGACTGGTGTGTCTGCAGATGTTAACCCTTTGCGTTGCATGTGGAAGTGCTACGTTAGTATATACTTTGTAGTCGATATTCAGTAGTTTGGTGTTAAAATTCTAAGAACTTTGGATCAAATGGCGCTTGTTTCAAATGTTCCACTGTAATTGTAGAATAATCTGTATCGTACGGAAGATCTGGGAGAATGTTCGTTGCGTGGTTGCAATATGAATTCGGACTGAGGTGATTTTATTAGATAATTGATGTACTTTCCATTTAAAGATATTTACTAATATTTGCAGATATTTTTGTTTTACTTGCAGACCAGCAGATATTCTCGAAAGTGGACTAGACCTGACAACGGTTGGAATTAGGTTGCAGGAAGACTTTCTTCTATATTTGGAGAAGAGTAATTATTTGGAGAAACTGAAAGAATGTTATGCCAAACAAATCAATGATTCACTAAAGAACAGCATTTTACAACCCGTAAACTTCTATTTACCAATTGATATGGAAGATCTGTTGAGTGTATCAGGTTAGTAGCATTCCCCGCGCCATCTTTACAAGGGTGATATTTCGCCGTATTTCTGAGAACTTAGAAATTCACGATAAACGCTATGTTGTGGAACACGTCAGCATAATAAACACAGTACGTTAACATACAACTACCAGCTGAGTGGCCGAGCGGTTCTAGGCGCTTCAGTCTGGAACCGCGCGACCGCTACGGTCGCAGGTTCGAATCCTGCCTCGGGCATGGATGTGTGTGATGTCCTTATGTTAGTTAGGTTTAAGTAGTTCAAAGTTCTAGCGGACTGATGACCTCAGATGTTGAGCCCCATAGTGCTCAGAGCCATTTGAGCATACAACTAAGGAAAAGGAAAATTAATATTTATGCCACTACATGCTCACCGTTTGCATATGTTATTTCATTAAAAACAGTTATAATTATATCTTCTCGCGTATTCCTCTATGGTACTGGTATAAAGGAATTGTTAAGGAGAAACATATAGAACGTACATTTGAGAAAACTCCTTCTGTCTGCAAGACATATTGTTTCTGTGGGTGAATTGCTAACGATTTTTAAAGCTGTAAGTTGCACTCATTTGTGTGTCAATTTAGATTCATTAAAAGGTGATGCAGACGAGTTTTCTTTCTAGTGCCCTGCATGTGGAAATCTCTGTTACTCTCAAACTTAGCAGGGTTGTGCATAACAAATTTCATAAATGGGTAACACTGCTGTGAGGCTGCGTTTAATATCTCCAGGGGCCTAAATAGTTACTTTATTTCAGATGCGGACATTAGATTAATATTTAGTTCACTAAAGAGCCTTTGCATTACTACATTGTCTGCTTTGTTTTCTCTTTGGAATTATTTGCATCAAGTATCTCACCTCTATTTTAAAAGTAATTATAAAAATGTATGCTACACATGAATGGGTCAAGAGAAATGTTCGATAAGAGCTGTTGTCTTTTGCCAGTGATGTAATGTTCGTGGCTAGTGTAATGTGACCTTTGGTGCATATATTCACAGTTTTATTATTAGTTGGTGACACCAACGAGTTTGAAAGAAAAAAAATAAAATAAAATAAAACTAGTTATATGGACACTCTGATCTGTAGCTTAGCCCGAGGCATAGGTTAGGTTGAAAGGTAGCAACCTGGTTGTGAGCTGGTGAAGCCAACGAATGTCATAGTAAAAAAAAAAAGACCTCTTTGTGGTGACTGACTGGTCTGTGGCTTTGCCCAATGTATTGGTTAGGTTGGAGAGTGATAGTATGCTTGCAAGTTAGCAAAGCCAATAAACATGTTACTCAAAGAACCTGGTTGTGGCAACAGACTGATCTGTATCTTAGCCTGTTTGAAAAAAATCGCCAATAGTATCACATTATAGTCATCATATTGTTTATGGCATTTGTCACATGTTTCCCATGTCAGTGCTCAAAGCTGATGACTGATATCAAACATTCCGCTATATCCCACATGAACAGCCTTTCACAGTGCTCTCATTCTCTGCAGCAGAAATAATGTCATCTTCCGTGGCTTCTTCCCCTGTTTCTTTTTAGCAATATTCCATATTGATTTGATTTTATTATCTAATTTGTCAGTTTCAGACAAGATATACATTGTACACTTTTGATATTTTTTATGACTCGTGCTACTGTTTCAGTGCTGTTTACTGTAAGAAATATTTTGGGATCATTACATGTTCTGGCCTTTTCATTGTGAAGAGGCTCCTATCCTGTAGTGATCCAATGTTTCTTGAATGTCAGCACACTGGATTCGCATTCAGGAGGACAATGGTTCAATCCTGCGTCCGGCCATCCTGTTTTAGGTTTTCCATGATTTTCCTAAATCGCTCCAGGCAAATGCCAGGATGGTTCCTTTGAAAGGGCACAGCTGACTTTCTTCCCTGTCATTTCCTGATCTGATGAGACCGACGAACTCACTGTTAGGTCTCTTCCCCCAAACAATCCAATCCAATCCACTCCACTCTTGAATGTCCTGCCATTGTTACAAACAATTATATTTTTAGGAGAACTGCTTTCAAAAACTGATACAAAATCATGAATAACAATGTTTAATTTATTTATTTATTGTCCCCTGAATCAGTACTGTACACGGCATGCACATGGTGATGCTCAAACATACATTTGATGTTGGACAGTATGATTATTTGCTGGCATGAAGTAATATGCCAAAAGTTTACACAAACATTAGCTTACATACATATTTTCTGAGAAGTTATGAACACACAAATTTATGAACACACAAATTACACATTTGTATTTTAGTGCTGTATTCCTCTCACACATATACACAACAATACCTGGTTGGATATTCTTTATGCACTTAATTTGCTTAGTAGCAGATGATATAGATGCAAGATTTTTGCACATACTTGCATTAATGTTTTACTCCTTACAAAATTCTTTGCGGCAATTTGTTTCATGTTTCTTTCCACCCATGTGGAGCAGAAATTCACTTGCACTGTAGAAACAATGATAAAGTAGAAGTGATTTTAGTTTTTTTTTAATTAAATACAGTTGGGGACTTACTGTTTTTTATTTCTGATTGCAGGCTATTGTATATTTTAATGCCTTTGTTGAAGGGAGAGTTTTTAAAGGCAGAGGTGTGCATTTCTTTAACATGGAGTTTCATTTTCTGTTTAGTACCATAGTCATGGGCATTTATATTTTTATTAAATTTTGTAATATTACTTTTTACAAATTTGCATAGTTGTAGTATATACAGGCTGCCAAGGGGTAGAATGAGCAAGTTTTGGAAGAGAGGGCTGCAGCTATCAGTCGGCTTTGCATTATTCATTATTCTTTTAGCTCTCTTTTGGGTGAGGAGAATGTTTGGGCTATGTGTAGTCTCCTCAGAATATAATACCATACCGCATTACACTGTGGAATTGTGCATAGTAGGCTGTGTGAACAGTTTCTGGGCTTGTGCAGTACGCGAGGATTCACAGGGCATAGCACATTTGGTTTAGCTTACTATTAGTTTTATTAATGTGTGTTTGCCATTTTAGATTATCCTGAATCCATAGGCCTAGAAATCTTGTTTCTGTATTTGGGGCTATTTGGGAACTGTGTAATTTCATATCAGGCATAATTTTATTTGATCTTAGGTGGACGTTTAGGTAAGTGGTTTCTTTTATGTTAACTATGAGCTTGTTTTTCTCAAACCAAATCACCAAGTTCATCAGTATTTCCATTTATGGCCTCTTGGAGTTCATGTTCATTTTTGCTTGTTTTGAGGATACTGGTATCAGCTGCGAAGAGTGTACTGGTGCTGGCATTGATTTTTGACGGTAGGTCGTTTATGTGCCCAAGGAAGAACACTGGTCCAAGAATTTAGCCTTGAGGCACACCTTGTGTAATATTGCAATAGTCAGAGTAGTATGTTTCGATATGCCCTTGATTGTTATGTTTTATTGACACTTTTTGTTCCCTATGTCAGGTATGAGCTGAACCAGTTTAGTAGGGTTCCTCTGATGCCATATGACTCCAGTTTGTTGAGAAGAATCTTGTGGTCTATGACATCAAATGCCTTGGAGAAATCTAGGAAGATCCCAACTGCTTTTTGTTTTTTGGCTATAGCATCTAGGGTGGAGTGTAAATACTCATATATGGCGGTTGTCGTGGATTTCTTTTTTCTGAAACCGTGCTGGGCATTAGATCTGGTTCTTATCAAGAAAATTTATTAGTCTTTGGTGAACTAATCTCTCCAAAAGTTTACCAAACACAGGTAACAGTGATATGGGTCTGTAATTTTCTGTGTTGAGTTTTTCACCTTTCTTAAAGACTGGGATAACTTTAGCCACTTTCATGCATTTTGAAAATGTACCTGACATCTACGATGAGTTGTACACATTTGAGAGTGGGAGAGCTGTTTTGTTTATGCAGTGTTTGATGATAAAATCTGGGATGTCCTCGATTCCAGATGAGAATTTATTCTTGAGGTACTTTGTACTTAGTACAATTTCTTCAGGAGTAGTTTCCCCAGAAGAATATAGATTCTACAGGAGTTGTTATTTTGTTTTGTCTGTTGGGTGTGGGTTTGTTGATGCTTTGTAACAGATTTTTAAAAATATTTTCATAGCCATTGTTGAAAATATTTGCAGTTCTTGTGGATTAGTAACTCTGGTGCTGTGGATCAGGATAGTGTTTTCATGTTTACATGGTTGTTGATTTGTTTCGTTCCTTATGATGTTACACACTGCCCTGGTTTTGATTGAGGATTTTGCCTCATAATTGTCATTTGCTGTTTGCTTTGTTAGTGCTAGGACTTTTTTAAAGGATTTTGACATATTGCTTGATATATCTTTCTTGAGATGGAGTGGGGATGGTGTTATTTTTTATATAATTCAACAGATCTCTCTTCCTTCTGCAGGAAATCTTTATACCAGTTGTTATCCATGGCGTCTTATTGGGTTCTTTTGATGTGGTGTGTTTGAGTTTAAGAGGAAAGGCAATATTGAAGTGATATAGAAATGTGTTTAGAAAGGATTCCATTTTGTTGTCTGTATCTTCTGCTTCATATACTTCATTTCATGTTTCTGGGAGTTATTGTGAGGCTCATTGTATACCTCACCCCAGCCAACATTTTGTAAGCTTCCTTAAACTCTTCAGTAGTTTTGTCATTAATCATCCTCACTAGCAGTATTTTCTAAGAGTATTTTCAAAGTGTACCTGGTACTAATTTATGTAAAGTGACTGTTTATTGGACTCTGACAAGTCTTTTGTCACAAGATAGGCAAGTGTCTCATTAATTGCTGCTTGTTGAATGAATACATTTTCCATAAGGTTCTAGTATTATCTTGAGCAACTTTGGTAGGACAATTTATGACTGATGTCCAATTATTAATGGCTAAAAGCACCTCTGCAACACTTTTCTTTCAGATTATGCCAAGAAATTTACTTTAAAATAGCCACAAATTAATTATCCCTAGCTTCTGAGTGGAAGAGAGGAAAATAATTCAATTTTTTTTCATGAAAATTACCTTGGTTACATCAATAGAATGTGTAAAATGTCTTACAAGTATTCACTGGTGTTCTGAATAATGTCTTGTATTTGGCCAGCACACACTCCTGTTATGTTGTACTGTTAATTAATTTTAATGTTTCAGGTGAACATTTTACAAACTTGCTGTTTCATGAACCACACATTGCTCTTTCTATTATTCACAAAGTGGTATATACTGCTCTACATTGCATGGAAAATACACATATTGTTTTACCAGGACAAGTAAAAATTGTACTGCGACCCTCAAATATATTGCGTAATGTCTCTTATTGGGACTATAGTGCAGAATATTGTGGAATATCAACATTGCAAGGAGTTGTAATATCACTATCAAAGCCACATAAGTATACGTAAGTATAAGATGTTTCTAGAAAAAAGAATTTAGTGCTTTCTAATTTAATGGTGAGTTTTAATTGGGTAATTTCTTGTCTTGTTTCAGCCAAAGTTTAGTTGTCAGATGCCAGGAAACAAAGTGTATCAATTCAAAAGGTTATCGTATGCCAGGTGTCATAAACACATCATACATTCATTGCAACCTCTGTGGTTCAAAACTAATAGAAGAATTTAGGTGTAGAGAAACAGGAGATCAAGTTCTTGCATTGATGGTCAATCCAGAAGCATATAAATTTAATCAGCAGCATCTGTACAAACGCAGCCAGGCAGTGCTTGTCTGTTTTCAAGGTACTGATTTTTTTCTTGTTAAATTTGGGTATCGTATAATCTTGTAAATATGCTTCAGTTACTCATGTTGGTAATTACAATCTTTATATGAATAACCATAAATATCCTATTGCAAGCATACTGGGAATGAACTTTTGTAGCAAATTGTATGATGTCATAGCTCTGTGTTTCAAGACCCAGGTCTTGTCAACTATATTGACAATAAGAATGAATAGAGTGTGTTTATACAGGAAAAGACAGGGTGCAATTATATGTAACTACTAAGGAATGGCGAATTTGATAACAACATTTCAGTGCTGTTATTGTTTATGATCTTTAGTCTGAAGATACGTTTGCAGCAACTCTCTATGCTATCATATCTTGTGCAAGCTTCTTCATGTCTGCATAACAACTGCAACTTACATCCATTTGAACCTGCTAACTGTAGTCAAAGCTTGGTCTCCCTTTATAATTTTTTGCTCCCCTCACAGCCGTACCTTACCAAATTGATGATTTGCAGTAAAAGTGCACTGATGGTATCAGTGGCTTTTCCATTGTGTGCTGCTGTTGCCAATTGTTTGGCCAGTGGATCACAGAAGGTTGACACAATGAATCTTGAGTCAGATGTAGGTAGCTACTGAGATTCTTATTCATAATTTCCTACGGTTCATAAATAAAGTTAGCTGATCTTTTTTTAGGATGGTATTTAACCATGTCTTTGGAACTTTTAGCATAATCAGTAGTAAGGTATGCAAGAATTTTATTGCAGTGACCACTGTATCTTTGATGCTTTGCTACACATGAGTCTATTACAGCAGTTTTATTTTTATGTTGAGATTTGTTGACTTTGCCAACTCACAAGCATTTTAGTACATTCCACTGTAACCTAGTATTTGAGCTATAGTACATGTCAGTCTGTAAGCACCTCTAGTTTTCTTTGTGTTAAATCAAGAATTGATGGAATTTCTCTTAACTACAGAGACATACGATATGACCTGATTTTTAGGTATGTTTGAACATCATTTTCATTTGCGATTCTATTTAATTTGTGGTTTTGGACATTTATGAAGTTTTCTAGTATTTGGGTGAAACTTTGCAACATATGTATTTTTCTGTTTATGTAACAATAGTTATACATGCTAAATTACTGTACCGTGAAAGTTAGTTTTCGAATAAATAGCAGTAAAAGGGTATAAAGCAGAATATTATCACTTACTCTTATCCTGAAAAGTCGTTTTAAAGTTATTCAAGACAAATCTAGCAATTTATATTTTTATTGATTTACAATCAGTAGCTTTTTTATTGATTTACAATCAGTAGCTGATTAAGGTATCAGCATAGCATAGTCAATAACGTTAGAAATATTTACACCTTTTTTTACAATACTGTAATTTCATAAATCTCGAAAAGAATTTACGCTTGTAAAATATATCCATTAAATTGAAATGGTGGTAAAACTTAAAAACGGATGTCATCTAGATACTAATTTGATTTAGGAAAGTTTCTGGAAGCTTCTGAGACAATACACAAAGTATATATCATCCTTCTTTGGTGCCAGATGCGTTACTCATGCTGTAACTGTAATAGCAGAAAGTTCGTGAAGGTCTTTGACATGTTGTGGTTAAGAAGACAATGTACAATTTTACAACACATTTGTCGTGTACTAATTTGTGTTTGTGACTCTGTGACCATTAATACTGATTGGAAATAAAACATCAAAATCTGGAAACAAGTTGTTACATTTCAGCCTTATCATTTCCACAAACCAGGACCTAATGAGTTGTATTAAGACTATGCAATTATCATCACCCTCTGGATGCTGGCATGATTTGCAGGTTAATTGAATAATTAATAATACATGTGGAGATTCCTTTATTGAACTTTGTCTATGTACGCTGTATGTGAAGTGGTTTACACAACTGGAAGCAATGCTATTTAAAATTAATGTTTACAATGTTGAAAATTAAGGGAGGATATTACATTCACATTTGTTAGTTTCTCCACCTCACATCCAAACTATCACAACTGTCACATTCGAACCTAAACTAGGCCTCAGGCTGGTCAGTCTGTCATCACATCTAGTTGTCTTCCATACTATTTGTTAGCTTTGTCAACTCACAACCAAATCATCACATTCCAACATAACTGAGGCCTCAGGCTTTGTTACAGTTGGTGTCTCATTACACCTAGTTTTTTCCAGCCACAAAAGAAATACAAAAATTAGTAAGCAAGCTTAAAATTCAAAAGATCCAGTTAATAACAGTTATTCTGGCACTCTTCATATTGAAAACAATTGTAATCAGTTCATATCTGTTCCCAAAAGAAATCATTAGATTCAGCAGTTCTCATTGGCCACCAAATACTATCACCCGATTGGTTATGAGCAACATCAGTGACCTGCCAATATCAACATGCAGTGCAAGAACCACTGACACCATAAGTGCACTTTAACTCAATTACCTGATTCCTTAGAATGTGTCTTATTAGCTTACATTACATCAATACTTGATCCATAGATCATGAATATGACATTTTGTAATGAAGTGGAACGTGTCAGCTTAACATACCTTCTCTTTAGACAGTATAATTAATTAATTTTATTTTTATTTATTTTTTTATTTCTTAGAGTTACTACTTCTTAACTAAAAATCATATATTGAGGAGAAGGAGTTGTCATTCAAATTCTTTTAATTTGTTTCAAATGTTGGTTGGCTGTCTGTCAGACTTTAAATGCTATTTGGCAAATGACCGAAGATTTTTGTGACAGCAGAATTCATCCCTTTCTGCGCCAACGTCAGATTTAACCCAGAACAGTGAAGATCATCCTTTCTTCTGATGTTGTAGCCATGCACTTCGCTATTATTTTTGAATTGGGATTGGTTATTAATAACAAATTTCATAAGTGAATATATGTATTGCAAAGGTACTGTCTGCAAAGTGATCTAGGTGGGCTCCAGCTATTATTCTGATTGCACGCTTTTGTGCAATGAATACTTTTTCCCTTAATGATGAATTATTCCAAAATATGGTGCCATGTGAAAGCAGTGAATGAAAATAGTCATAGTAGGCTAATTTACTGATACATTTATCACCAAAATTTGCAATTCCCCTAATAGCATAAGTAGCTGAACCTAATCATTTCTGCAGATTGTTGATGTGTTTCTTCCAATTCAATTTCTCATCAGTGCACACACCCAGAAATTTTCAGTATTCTATCTTAGCAACAGACTTCTGTTCAAAGTCTATATTTATCAGTGGTGTTGTGCTATTTACTGTATAGAATTGTTTGTACTGTGTTTTCTCAAAATTTAGTGAAAGTCCATTTGCAGAGAACTACCTAATACTTTTCTGAAAGACATTATTTACAATTTAGTCAGTTGATTCTTGTTTGTTGGGTGTTGTTACTTTACTTGTATCATCAGCAAAACGAACTAGCTTTGCATCTTCATGAATATAGAGTGGCAAGTCATTAATATATATTAAGAACAATAAGGGATGAGAAACTGAACCCTGTGGGACGCCATTCTTGATACCTCCCCAATTAGGAGATGATGAGTTTTGCAGATTATCTGTACTGTTAATTTCAACCTTCTGCATTCTCCCAGTTAAATATTAATGAAACCACTTCTGCACTGTTCTCTTCATACCACAATAGTTAAGTTTATTTAGAAGAATTTCATGACTCACACAGTCAAAAGCCTTAGAGGTCACAAAATATCCCAATGGATGTTCAATTATTCAGAGCATTAAATATTTGATCAGTGAAAGCAAATATAGCATTTTTTGTTGAAAAGCTTTCCTGAAAACCAAACACGTTTTGTTAATACTTCATTTTTCCAGTTATGTGATGTTACTCTTGAATACATTACTTTCTCAAAAATTTTGGATAAAGCTGTCAGAAGTGAGATTGGGCAGTAGTTGTTAGCATCAGACCTATCCCCCTTTTTATGTAATGGTTTAACAATAGCATATTTCAGTCTGTCTGGAAAATACCCTATTTCAATGAGCAACTACATATGTGCCTGAGAATCCTAAATACAGTCTTCTGTGCTCTCAGTTGCCCTGTTTCCCTTTTAACAACATTCCAAATTGTTTTAATTTTATTATTAGAGGTGCTACTCTCAGACATAATACACATACTTCTGGACTTTTTAGTAACTTTTCTTAATACAGTGCAGTAGTTTCACTGTTTCTGGATCATTACTCCGTCTAGCTATAAGATACATTTCCCTTTTGTGTTTACAAGATGTTTTTATCCCTTTAGTAAGCCATGCTTTTTAGGTGGTTTCTTACAATTATATTTCACTGTTTTCTTAGGGTAACTGTTTTCAAATATACTCACTAAGATATCATGAAATAGGTTAAGTTTTAAACTAGCATCAGGATCCCTGTACACCTCATCCGAGTCTTAACTGTTGCAAGCTTTCCCTAAAATCTGCCATTGTTAATTGAATGTCTGTTTTGAATTACTGTATGGAACTATGTCACATACTGTAACTAGCTGTGCATCATGATCAGACAAACCATTCTTAACAGGAAAAGTTTTTATTTGAGTAAATATATCTTGGTGCTGCTTTTCTGTACCATCCGAGTAGGAAAGTCAATAACTGACATCAAATTGAGAGAATGAAGTAATACGTTCCATCAGACTCTTTCAGAAAATCTACACTGAAATCCCCACAAACAGTAATTTAGTTACCTTTGTCTGACAGCGCAATAAAGAATTCAAGTTTTTCAAAAATAGCTGATTATTTCCCAATGGGGACCTATACACAGCTATAATTATAAAAGTACCATTATTTAATTTAAGCTCGCATGCACATGGTTCTATGTTTTGTTCTACACAAAAAAATTATTTTCTAAATTTTTCACACTGTGACTAATTTTAACATATATAGTAGCTCCTCCTTCCTCTGTAGTGTCTCTACTTATGTATGCTGAAAGCTTATATCCACCTACATTTAACTTTTCCATATCTGTGACTATATTATGTTCAGACAGGCAAGTACATCTATTCCCCCCTCAGTTTCTAAATCTTCTAAATAAACGAGAAGCTCACATACTTTATTTTTTAATTCTCTGTTATTCTGATGCAATGTACTAACATTATTTTTCACTGTGCTTTTATGAGAAACTTGTGACATACTAACATTATTTTTCACAGTACTTTTATCAGAATCTTGCGATATTTTAACATCTCCAGTGCCAGCCTGTCTGAGCTCCATTAAGCTTAATTTCATTCACTGTTGAATCACTGGACACTAGTCTTAGCTTAAAAAAGAGGTACCTCCATGAGTTTCAGTGCCACCTGCCCTCCTTAAGGATTTTGCTATCTTCCCCTGCCAATTTACCCTTCCCTTTCCTATTGAGATGTCTTGTGAAGTCCCACCTGCCAAAACCATCCACAGAAACCAAACCTATGCCTGACAAAGTAGCCACCCGAAGCAGCTGATCTAGCTCCATATTGACTCTTCTGACAGAGCTGTTCAGTTGGTGCTGATCATACCATATGAAAGCAGGGACCAAGCCAAGATTTGTATGGTTAGTTGCAGATGCTATTTTTACTCCAATCAGATTGTGTCATGAATATTAATTTCACCCAGTTTTATTCAGTACCTCTGCATTATTTATTTGATGTACTCATCTAATCTTCCATGTTTTTCTCAGCACCACATTCCAAAAGCTTTTGTTGTCTCTTTGTCTAAACTTGTAATTGCCCATGTTTCAGTTTTGTACAAAGCTACACTCCAGACAAATAGGCCCTACCTTCAAGAAAGATTTCATATCATTTACGCTTATGTTCGGTGTTAAAAATGTCTCTCTTTCAGTAATGTTACTCTTGCTATTTTCAGTCTGCATTTTTTATAGTCTCTACTTAAGCCATTGTCAAAAATGTTGCTATCCAAATAGTAAACTCCTCTACTACTTTTAGTGTCTCATTTTCTTATTTAATTGCTTCAGCATGGTCTTTCAATTCAGCTACACTCCATCACCCTTGTTTTACTTTTGCTGATATTCAGTTTATAACTTATTTTCAAGACACTATCCATTGTATTCAACTGTTCTTCCAAGTCCTTTACTGTCAGTCATAGAATTACGATGTCATCGGCAAATTACAAAGTTTTATTTCTTTGCCTCGAACTTTAATTCATTTTCCTAAATTTCTCAATGGTTTTGTTTACTGCTTGCACAGTGTACAGATTGAATAACACCGGAATATTTTACAAACCTGTCTCATTCCCTTATCAACAACGACTTCCCTCTCATATCTTTTGACTCTGTCTATCTGCAGTCTGGGGTCTGTACAAGATTTTAATAACCTTTTGCTCCCAGTATTTTATCCTTGCTATGTTCAGAATTTTAAAGAGTCTTTTCCAGTGAACATTGTCACAATATTCCACTAAAACTACAGATACTGTAATGTCAGTTTGCCTTTCTTCAACCTGATTTCTAAGATGATTCATAGGTATGTATTGTTTCCCCTTTTCTCCAGAACTTAAATGGGTCTTCCCTGAGGTCAGCTAATATTAGTGTTTTCATTCTTTTATAAATAATTTGTGTCAGTATTTTTCAACAATGACTTATTAAATTGACAGTTCTGTAATTATTGTATCTGTCAATACTTTTCTTTTTTGAAATTAAAGTAATTAGATTCATCTTGCAGTCTGATGGTATTTCACAAGCATCATACACAGTGTCCAACAAAGGACTCCATAATTTTAAAATTAAATGTCAGGAAAATAAAGACTGATAGAATAATGCAACAAACAGTATGTTTAAAGACTGATAGAATAATGCAACAAACAGTATGTTTATTGTGAAAGCTAAAAGTATTTTATACTTACTTTTGGAAATAGTAGTTACAAAAGCTACTAACATGTAGCACTGTACACTGTGCAGCTCATATCAGCATCATGAATAAACTTGTTCTCTGCAAGCTTTCTTTGCTTTCACATCACATTCTTTTAAAAATATCCACTGCTTGGAGTGGAGATGAATTTGCAGTGAAATTTGCTGTCCCATCTTGTAGCATTTCAAAGGAAACGGATTCAGTTGCTGCACAGATAAACTATTCAATCTAGTCCAGTTTGGTGGGATAGTTTCGTTACATTGTGTCCTTCAGTGTGTGACAGAAAGTAACCACAAAGAATCAGATTGGTCAATTAATGCCTATATGGTAAATTTGGGATAATTCAACAAAATTATTTTATTCCCAAAGTATTCATCAAGAAAGTGAAACAATATTTTGGTGTGATATAATTCGTGCGCATATTGGATGAAACACCCATTGTCTGGGCACTCCTCCAATGCTTCCTGTGTTTATTTTATTTATTTATTTATTTATTGTTCCGTGGGACCACATTTAGGAGAAGTCTCCATGGTCATGGAACGAGTCAATACATGAAATTATAACACGATTGTAGAAACAGATAAAATGAAATATAAGAAACATATACAGGCGACAAGTCGTTAGTTTAAATAAAGAAAATCAAGAATGTAACACTGGAATTTGCTTAATTTTTTAGCTCTTCCAGGAGCTCCTCGATAGAATAGAAGGAGTGAGCCATGAGGAAACTCTTCAGTTTAGACTTAAAAGTGTTTGGGCTACTGCTAAGATTTTTGACAGTTGTTTCAAAATAGCAAGTTTCACATTCACCTGTTATAGATTCTTGCATGAAAATGTGGTTGGTAATGCCTCTGTTGCATACTGCAGTCCAAACTGGAGCTTGGAAGGATGCAGTGGTTTTGCTTCACACAAATGGATATTTTTGGAACCACAAAATGATCAGATTTGCCTGTTCACAAATCCACTGCAGGGAAAGTATGATTCTTCTGTCAAGCAGATGCAGCCAATATCTAAACCTGCATTATCAATTATTGTGAGAATGTGGTTGACATAGAAGGCGTGGATGTCACCTGGTGACAGGATTTTGAAAGGAAATGTGTGTAGATTGATTCTCAGTATTTTATACATGCTGGAATGCTTCAAATCAGTCTCTTCTCCAATTCTTTGGACCTATTTCCTCAGATGTTGTTGAATATGTGAAGAAAACATGACAACATTTTCAGGAGTTAACTAGAGTTGGCCTGGAGTCAACATTACCCACTAAATCATCAGTCATGTAGCCTGTCTATTAGAATTTGGCAAGGAACTCGCAAATGCTTGTCACATTTGGGCCTTTTGGAAGATTAAATTGTGTTTTAAAACTGTGTCTTGTTGCTGTAATATTGTGTTCTTCTAACCTGTGATATTTCAGTAGCAGAAACACATTTTCAATGGAGTACGTGATTTTAATCTCTTCTTGTGGTACAGCAACCTTCTTTCACATCTAAGCAGTGGGATTGACTACTCATGGCTTAATGACACTGGTATTTAGGCATCACAGATTTTGATTACATCACCATCTGTTACCAGTTTTTGTAACTACTACTTGAGAACTTCTGTGTAAAATTCTTACAGATTTCACAGTAAACAACCATTTGTTGCATTCCTCTACTGATTTTTGTTTTCACAATATTTAATTTGAAAACCAGGGAGTTCTTTGTTGGACATCTTGTTTCTTGCACATGAGGTGGAATAATTTTGTCATGGCTGGATCTCCCAAGGACCTCAGTTGTTCTGTAGGAATGTCACCTACTCCATGTGCCTTGCTTTGACTTACATCGTTCAGTGCTTTGTCAAATTCTTCTGACAGTATCACATCTCCTGCCCCATTTTCATATACTTCCTATTCCCTTCCTGGACTAGTGTCTTCAAGTTCATTTCCCCAGTATAGCCCATCTATATTTTCCTTCCAGCTTTCTGCTTCCTGCTTTCTCTTCTTTAGTTAGGGCCAGTTTGTTCATAAAGATGTTTCTCTTTCATCCAGCATTCTCTTTCATTCTTCTATAGGTTGTATCTAAGTATGTACCGGTATGTATGTATGTATATATATATGTCTAAAAACAAAGATGATGTGACTTACCAAACGAAAGCGCTGGCAGGTCGATAGACACACAAAAAAACACAAACATACACACAAAATTCAAGCTTTCGCAACAAGCTGTTGCCTCATCAGGAAAGAGGGAAGGAGAGGGAAAGACGAAAGGATGTGGGTTTTAAGGGAGAGGGTAAGGAATCATTCCAATCCCGGGAGCGGAAAGACTTACCTTAGGGGGAAAAAAGGACGGGTATACACTGGCGCACACACACACATATCCATCCACACATATACAGACACAAGCTTGTGTCCATACACTAGGTCCCATCGCACATCTGTTGGCAACCTTCTCTTTAAAGCATCTGTGTGAGCCCATCAAAGGGTTTACTCAAATGTACAAGTTTCTTCAATTGATTTTTACAAAACTGTTTCATAGTCCCCTGTGTTTCTCTATAATTTGGTCCATTCAGGAACTCTCTCTTTATCCTGGCTTGTTCAGTTTCAGACCAGAATCGTTTTAAGAACTCAATTTCAAATTCTGCATAAGACATGACCATAGAAAAATTTTTATTGGCCCATGACAAAGATTCCCCATCCAAAAATTTTTTAACAAACTTAATTTTGAAACTTTCACTCATATTGGGCAAAAAATTTTCTCTGCAACTCTGCTGAAAGTCAACAGGATGCAAACTACTCTCATTAGAAAAGTTTTTAACTGGAATATTGGATAATAAGGTACATGTCTTCATAGAAAAATTTTTGTTAGCTACATCATTGCTAAACATTTCAAACTTCTGGTTTAACTCTGATACTGTAGTTTTTAATTCACTAATGTTTGTCTTAGTTTCAATCTCGTGGAGTTTTACTGTGTTACTGACTGTTTCCACTTTATCATTCAGAACATTTAGTTTTGAATCTACTCTACTTTCAAGATCTACCGCCATAGCTTTTACATTTACACAAACTGTATCTATTTGACTATTAACGTTAACAAAACACTTTGCATTTTTCTCTCTGTCTGTGACAAGTTCATTTTTTACAGACTGAATTTTGTTACTCAGACTAGATTTTACTTCTCCAACTTTAGTTTCTACCACCAAAATCATTGATTCTGCCCTGATAAGTTTCTTGTCTATCTTTGATATATTGTTGCGAAGTTTATTACCCCAAAGTAAGACATTATCAATTTTTTTGTTCATAGCTCCCTCTAGACACGACACTTTCTGATTTATGACCCGAAAACTGTCCACGACCGTCTGATTCATGTTTTGCAATTGTTCTTCATTAGCTTGTAAGCGGGCTGCAACTGTGTGATTTAAAGCTAACGATTGTTCGATCATTTGTAACAGCGATTTAATGTCCGACATCTCACATTCTGATGAATTAAGACTTTGATCCGCTTCTTTGACTGACTCATCTTCCAATTTTATCGGCATGTCTACGTCCCCAAAGACTAATAAATTTTCACAATCCTGCTCTGATTCAGCACCACTTGCCTCCTTCAAAATGGTCATTTTCGTAAAATTTCACACACAAATTAATAAAAGGAATAAACAGCACTACACAGATGTACTTATCTTTTCAGTCTGGGTCCTCACTCGTGTAGTCAGTCCACTTTACTGTTTCGTTTCGTCTCCCTTGACTTCCATGAATAGCACTTCTTTGTATCACGTGGTCATTAGACTTCTGCAAAACAGATTTCGTCAGTCCAGTAGATATCAATGTCTTAATCCCGGACGAGCCCCCAGTTGTCATGAACCCACTCTAATGTGCTGGAAAAATTATCTCCAAACGGACACCGTTATGGTGTGGCTAATGGCTGTATAGTACTTTAGTAGAGCTGGCCTTGATGTTTCCTTTGTTGATGCTGCTGAGTCTGTGTTGTCCATGTGGCTTCTCGTTGTCTGGACGATGATTCCTTTGCTGCTCTGGGTTCAAGAAAAGGTGCTGTTTATTTTAATTATCACTGGACTATTGAAATCATGACGCAGTATTCCATGGTTTATTTGTAACAAAAACACATATTTATTGCCAAAACTAGATAAACAACTACACTCAACCGTGGCCAACACTCAAGTGGCCGAAAACCTGTTATAGACCAGAGATCACGGTCATAAGCTACAAAGAACATACAATTCCAATATCGATAATTGATCGCAACACCTAACTTAGAATTATATTAAGCGAAAGTTTTTTTTTTAACACAACTTTAGTGTATAATATAGCAAAATTTGTCAGTTCCATTACATTGTCTACAGTGTCAAAGATGCTCTGTATACAATAGCTACATAAGCTCAAATAGACACTTAAAGGCCAACGTGATAGCCAACCTGACATAGTGGGCTCAAACATAGGAATCGTACTTTTGATGCCAAGCTGAGGGAGTTCCCCACACTCATGCCAAGGAGTAACTGTCTGTCATCTTGGCTGCATCACAACTTCCAGCAAGGGCCACTGTGCCACATGACCTTTAATGCAGTTGGATGACGCCTGTGGGGAGAGTTCTTGATCGGAGTAAATGGCATCAGGGCAGACATTTCACACATGAAATTCATCAAACTAAACCAACATAATCACCATACTAATCCAGCTGTCTCCATAGATATAGATATTTCAGTGCAGACAGTTATGGTCCAACAGTTTCCCTTAGCCTAACTATCCATGGGAAGAGAGACAAGCTAGAAGACAGGAAACAAAACAATTTATTCAATACCTGGTGTGTACTAGAACAGATGGAGATACTTTTGTGGGGATGAAAAATTTTTTGGAACAAGTAGAAGATAAATTGAGAGAAGTAGATGGATTGAAGAAAATTCGAAATTGGTCACTACTGATTAAAACCTCCTTTGCTTCACAATTTTAAGTACTTCAGACATGTAAAACACTAGGTGACATACCATATAACTCCAGATAAAACTCTGAATATGATACATGGAGATATCTTTCAGAGAGGCCTTACACTTCAGACAGATGAGGATCTATGAGCTAATCTAGAACAATGAGGCCTAAGTTTTGTCCACCATGTAAAAAAAGTTCCAAAAGATAACTGATAAGATACAGGCACTTTCTTCTTTGCTTTTGAAGGAAATGTTCAGTCAGAAAAGTTTAAAGTTATGGTGTGTAGGTGTGGTGTAAGACCTTACACCCCACTGTGCATGAGGTGTTTCCAAGGCTTACATTTTGGACATGCCACCATGCTGCACAGCCAACCCAGAATACAGAAACTGTGAAAGATCACTTCACAGAGGCCATCGTTGCAAACAATTGCTCTTGTGTGTAAATTATGTAGCATGCCATCCTCCACTATCACTGGTTTGCCCATTATTTAAAGAAGAAGAAGAAGAAGATAACAAGAACATAAAATGGCTGGCTGCCTGCTTTACACAGAGGTAAGAAAAAAATTAAAATTTATGCCTCCAGTCAACTTGACAAATTATGTGAAAGTCACAGTTATCAGCCCATCTACCCCAACATATTTGCAATTGTTGCTGATTTTCTGGTGAGTCTTTAATCATTCTTAACTTTTGAAAGGGTTGATAATTTAAATGCACTGTGGTATGTTATTTTAAAAGTAGAGCTTGTAAATCTTATTATTTTGAAAGAAATGTGATTTTCTAAACTATTTGTTCACTAGGTGGGTCAACCTGTGTTTGTGTTTGACAAACTGCAGGGACAGGCTTCTGGCTGGAAATGGAAGAAAAAAGGTCCACTACCATCTGTGTACATTTAAGAACAATCAATCACCCCTGAATACTGCACACCTATCCCACCACAGATGTTCATAGTGGCCTCCATGAGATTGCAGCTGATAGGGATAGTAGCGGTTGTCATGCAGGATACACATAATTGTACTTTGCCTTAGACCTTGTTGGCGGGCCACTTACCTGGAGCTTGTGCTAGGGTTCGTCTCAATGTCCTGTAGAATCTGGTACTCCAAGTCTGATATACGCACAGCCCGCCACCCGAAAAAACTTGAAATGTGTCATGCTCATGTGGCTAGTGTCTGTGAGAGCATTTGTTTTGGTATAGCCATGCTGTCTCTCGACTATTTCCATCTGCTTGGCCTTACAAACACACCATCTCAACTTGTTCTCAACATGAATATCACTCCATTATTTGCATTTTGCTGTTGTACCAATAAAGTTCTCGGAATTGTATGCCATGCCAGGAGATAAAATAAACTGTACTGCTATTGTGAATGTTGTTCAGTTTCCATTGCCTAGTCCTTCCACTCCCCAGGTAACCACTGATGGCTGGCTGCGTATCATCATGCATTGGTGCTTGCTACCAGGAAGCACATATAGTTAACAATAGTCAGAGTCAATCTTTACCAGTGCAAGGTGATAGGATTGTGATGGGGTTTCCTCGTATGGAGTAGCAATGAGTTCCAATGATAGCTGGTAGTTCCTTCTGTAGGCTGACTAGAAATTGTTTTGCTAACAACAGTGTAGGTTTAACTGCACATGCACTTCAAGGTATAATGCCTCATACAGCCCTGCTACCTCCACTCGCGTTTCCTATACTGTCAGCAATTGTTCGTAAAAGAGTTGCTACAGCCAACCTGGTATCCTGTAGGTCTAACTAAGTCTGTATTATCCTTAAAATCCTGTTCACCGGCTTGGTGGTCACTCTTACATAACCTATTAGTTCTGTTGTTAGTCACTGCAGCATCCTGATAATGTTCAGAACTTGTTGCTCGTACTTGTTAGCTACATGGTGTGCCTTTCCAATAGAGCAGGGTGTATACACCCAGGACAACTGGGAAATCCAGGAAAAGCCATAAAAAAAACAAAGATGATGTGACTTACCAAATGAAAGTGCTGGCAGGTCGACAGACACACAAACGAACACAAACATACACACAAAATTCAAGCTTTCGCAACAAACTGTTGCCTCATCAAGAAAGAGGGAAGGAGAGGGAAAGACGAAAGGATGTGGGTTTCAAGGGAGAGGGTAAGGAGTCATTCCAATCCCAGAAGCGGAAAGACTTACCTTATGGGGAAAAAAGGAGAGGTATACACTCGCACACACACATATCCATCCGCACATACACAGACACAAGCAGACATTTGTAAAGGCAAAGAGTTTGGGCAGAGATGTCAGTCGAGGCGGAAGTACAGAGGCAAAGATGTTGTTGAAAGACAGGTGAGGTATGAGTGACGGCAAATTGAAATTAGCGGAGATTGAGGCCTGGCGGATAACGAGAAGAGAGAATATACTGAAGGGCAAGTTCCCATCTCCGGAGTTCTGACACGTTGGTGTTAGTGGGAAGTATCCAGGTAACCCGGATGGTGTAACACTGTGCCAAGATGTGCTGGCTGTGCACCAAGGCATGTTTAGCCACAGGGTGATCCTCATTACCAACAAACACTGTCTGCCTGTGTCCATTCATGCGAATGGACAGTTTGTTGCTGGTCATTCCCACATAGAAAGCTTCACAGTGTAGGCAGGTCAGTTGGTAGATCACGTGGGTGCTTTCACACGTGGCTCTGCCTTTGATCGTGTACACCTTCCGGGTTACAGGACTGGAGTAGGTGGTGGTGGGAGGGTGCAAGGGACAGGTTTTACACCGGGGGTGGTTACAAGGGTAGGAGCCAGAGGGTAGGGAAGGTGGTTTGGGGATTTCATAGGGATGAACTAAGAGGCTGCGAAGGTTAGGTGGACGACGGAAAGACACTCTTGGTGGAGTGGGGAGGATTTCATGAAGGATGGATCTCATTTCAGGGCGGGATTTGAGGAAGTCGTACCCCTGTTGGAGAGCCACATTCAGAGTCTGATTCAGTCCCGGAAAGTATCCTGTCGCAAGTGGGGCACTTTTAGGGTTCTTCTGTGGGAGGTTCTGGGTTTGAGGAGATGAGGAAGTGGCTCTGGTTATTTGCTTCTGTACCAGGTCGGGAGGGTAGTTGCGGGATGCGAAAGCCGTTTTCAGGTTGTTGGTGTAATGGTTCAGGGATTCCGGACTGTAGCAGATTCGTTTGCCACGAAGACCTAGGCTGTAGGGAAGGGACCGTTTGATGTGGAATGGATGGCAGCTGTCATAATGGAGGTACTGTTGCTTGTTGGTGGGTTTGATGTGGGCGGACGTGTGAAGCTGGCCATTGGACAGGTGGAGGTCAACATCAAGGAAAGTGGCATGGGATTTGGAGGAGGACCAGGTGAATCTGATGGAACCAAAGAAGTAGAGGTTGGAGAGGAAATTCTGGAGTTCTTCTTCACTGTGAGTCCAGATCATGAAGATGTCATCAATAAATCTGTACTAAACTTTGGTTTGGCAGGCCTGGGTAACCAAGAAGGCTTCCTCTAAGCGACCCATGAATAGGTTGGCGTACGAGGGGGCAATCCTGGTACCCATGGCTGTTCCCTTTAATTGTTGGTATGTCTGGCCTTCGAAAGTGAAGAAGTTGTTGGTCAGGATGAAGCTGGCTAAGGTAATGAGGAAAGAGCTTTTTGGTAGGGTGGCAGGTGATCGGCATGAAAGGAAGTGCTCCATTGCAGCGAGGCCCCGGACGTGCGGAATATTTGTGTATAAGGAAGTGGCATCAATGGTTACAAGGATGGTTTCTGGGGGTAACAGACTGGGTAAGGATTCCAGGCGTTCGAGAAAGTGGTTGGTGTCTTTGATGGAGGATGGGAGACTACATGTAATGGGTTGAAGGTGTTGATCTACGTAGGCAGAGACACGATCTGTGGGGGCTTGGTAACCAGCTACAATGGGACAGCCGGGATGGTTGGGTTTGTGAATTTTAGGAAGAAGGTAGAAGGTAGGGGTGCGGGGTGTTGGTGGGGTCAGGAGGTTGATAGTCAGATGAAAGGTTTTGTAGGGGGCCTAAGTTTCTGAGGATTCCTTGAAGCTCTGCCTGGACATCAGGAATGGGATTACTTTGGCAAACTTTGTTTGTAGTGTTGTCTGAAAGCTGACGCAGTCCCTCAGCCACATACTCCCAACGATCAAGTACCATGGTCGTGGAACGCTTGTCCGCCGGAAGAATGACGATGGATCGGTCAGCCTTCAAATCACGGATAACCTGGGCTTCAGCAGTGGTGATGTTGGTAGTAGGAGTAAGGTTTTTTAAGAAGGACTGAGAGGCAAGACTGGAAGTCAGAAATTCCTGGGAAGTTTGGAGAGGGTGATTTTGAGGAAGAGGAGGTGGATCCCGCCGTGACGGAGGACTGAACTGTTCCAGGCAGGGTTCAATTTGGATAGTGTCTTGGGGAGTTGGATCATTAGGAGTAAGATTAGGATCATTTTTCTTCGTGGCAAAGTGATATTTCCAGCAGAGAGTACGGGTGTAGGACAGTAAATCTTTGACAAGGGCTGTTTGATTGAATCTGAGAGTGGTGAGGCCTTTGGATAGGACAGAGGTTTCTGATTGGGAGAGAGGTTTGAAGGAAAGGTTAACTACTGAATTAGGGTGTTGTGGTTCCAAATTGTGTTGATCGGAATTTTGAGGTTTTGGGGGGAGTGGAGCTGGAAGTGGGAGATTGAGTAGATGGGAGAGACTGGATCTGTTTGCAATGAGAGGAGGTTGAGGTTTGCTGGAAAGGTTGTGAAGGGTGATAGAGTTGCCTTTCCAGAGGTGGGAAACCAGGAGATTGGATAGTTTTTCGAGGTGGAGGGTGGCATGCTGCTCTAATTTGCGGTTGGCCTGTAGGAGGATGCTCTGAACAGCTGGTGTGGATGTGGGAGAGGAAAGATTGAGGACTTTTATTAAGGATAGAAGTTGATGGGTGCGTTCATTGGCTGAGTTGATGTGTAGGTGAAGGATTAGGCGGGTGAGGGCAATGGATTGTTCAGTTTGGAACTGGTATAGGAATTGATGGAAAGAAGGGTTACAGCCAGAGATGGGAACTTTAAGTGTGAGGCCTTTGGGGGTAATGCCAAATGTCAGACAAGCCCGAGAAAATAAAATATGGGAGTGTAATCTGGCTAGGGCGAAGGCATGTTTACGGAGGGAATGTAAATAAAACTTAATGGGGTCGTTGTGGGGATGTTGTGAGGGTGACATGATATTAGAAGGTGGAAAGTGTAACATGAGGCTGAAATGAAAATGAAAATAAAAATATATGGGGAGAGAGATAAAGGTGAACTAGAAAGCAACTGGAGATCTGGTGTGAAAAAAGGCAAAAAAGTGTTGGTTATAGCTGGGCTATGTTGATCCTGTGGTGAACTTGGGTTGATAGACAACGATGTGCAGAAAGTTTAGGTGGTTGTGTTGCCGCCAAAACATGTTAAAGGGTGGACAAGTTCGGGAAAATTTCGAAAAAACTGCGTGTAAATGTATTAAAAGCAGTGGTTTTGTGGTGGCAGATTGTGAAAATGAGGCTAACAATTGTCTGATGAAGAAATAATGACGTTAAAACCTGTGGGAAGCGGCTAAAAAGATCAGTGATGTGGGAAAAACGGAAATGGAAAAAAAAGCAAAAGTTATTAGAACTAGTCGAAATGGCAGTTTAATAGCTGAAAGGAACTGTTTGTGAACTGTAAACGGTGGATTTTATAGCAGCGGTAGTGTTGAAAGCGGAAAAAAAATTTTTGGTTATGGTTTGGAAGTGGTTTACGTATTATTGAGTACATATAGGCAGGATAAAATTGTATGGTAGATTCGGTAAAGAGGAGAAGATGAATACAAAGTGAAACTACTTGCAAAAACAGAAAGAGAAAATAAGATGACAGGAAAGATTTTGAAATGCAACAGTGACAAAAACAAACGTAATTGTTGGGCTCAAATTAATGATATGAATATAATAGAGGGAAACATTCCACATGGGAAAAATATATCTAAAAACAAAGATCATGTGACTTACCAAACGAAAGTGCTGGCAGGTCGATAGACACACAAACAAACACAAACATACACACAAAATTCAAGCTTTCACAACAAACGGTTGCTTCATCAGGAAAGAGGGAAGGAGAGGGAAAGACGAAAGGATGTGGGTTTCAAGAGAGAGGGTAAGGAGTCATTCCAATCCCGGGAGCGGAAAGACTTACCTTAGGGGGAAAAAAGGAGAGGTATACACTCGCACACACACATATCCATCCGCACATACACAGACACAAGCAGACATTTGTAAAGGCAAAGAGTTTGGGCAGAGATGTCAGTCGAGGCGGAAGTACAGAGGCAAAGATGTTGTTGAAAGACAGGTGAGGTATGAGCGGCGGCAAATTGAAATTAGCGGGGATTGAGGCCTGGCGGATAACGATAAGAGAGGATATACTGAAGGGCAAGTTCCCACCTCCGGAGTTCTGACAGTTTGGTGTTAGTGGGAAGTATCCAGATAAACCGGACGGTGTAACACTGTGCCAAGATGTGCTGGTCGTGCACCAAGGCATGTTTAGCCACAGGGTGATCCTCATTACCAACAAACACTGTCTGCCTGTGTCCATTCATGCGAATGGACAGTTTGTTGCTGGTCATTCCCACATAGAAAGCTTCACAGTGTAGGCAGGTCAGTTGGTAAATCACGTGGGTGCTTTCACACGTGGCTCTGCCTTTGATCGTGTACACCTTCCGGGTTACAGGACTGGAGTAGATGGTGGTGGGAGGGTGCATGGGACAGGTTTTACACCGGGGGTGATTCCAAGGGTAGGAGCCAGAGGGTAGGGAAGGTGGTTTGGGGATTTCATAGGGATGAACTAAGAGGTTACGAAGGTTAGGTGGATGGCGGAAAGACGCTCTTGCTGGAGTGGGGAGGATTTCATGAAGGATGGATCTCATTTCAGAGCAGGATTTGAGAAAGTCGTATCCATGCTGGAGAGCCACATTCAGAGTCTGATCCAGTCCCGGGAAGTATCCTGTCGCAAGTGGGGCACTTTTGGGGTTCTACTGTGGAAGGTTCTGTGTTTGAGGAGATAACTTAGTTCAAGAATCATAAAAGAAGGTTGTATAGATGGAAGAAGCCTGGAGATACTGACAGGTTTCAAATAGATTATATAATGGTAAGACAGAGATTTAGGAACCAGGTTTTAAATTGTAAGACGTTTCCAGGGGCAGATGTGGACTCTGACCACAATCAATTGGTTATGAACTGTAGATTAAAACTGAAGAAACTGCAAAAAGGTGGGAATTTAAGGAGATGGGATCTGGACAAACTGACTAAACCAGAGGTTGTACATAGTTTCAGGGAGAGCATAAGGGAACAATTGACAGGAATGGGGGAAAGAAATACAGTAGAAGAAGAATGGGTAGCTTTGAGGGATGAAGTAGTGAAGGCAGCAGAGGATCAAGTAGGTAAAAAGATGAGGGCTAGTAGAAATCCTTGGGTAACAGAAGATATATTGAATTTAATGGATGAAAGGAGAAAATATAAAAATGAAGTAAATGAAAAAGCAATACAAACGTCTCAAAAATGAGATCGATAGGAAGTCCAAAATGGCTAAGCAGGGATGGCTAGAGGACAAATGTAAGGATGTAGAGGCTTATCTCACTAGGTTGGTTGGTTGGTTTGGGGAAGGAGACCAGACAGCGTGGTCATCGGTCTCATCGGATTAGGGAAGGATGGGGAAGGAAGTCGGCCGTGCCCTTTCAGAGGAACCATCCTGGCATTTGCCTGGAGTGATTTAGGGAAATCACGGAAAACCTAAATCAGGATGGCCGGACGCGGGATTGAACCGTCGTCCTCCCGAATGCGAGTCCAGTGTCTAACCACTGCGCCACCCCGCTCGGTTATCTCACTAGGGGTAAGATAGATACTGCCTACAGGAAAATTAAAGAGACCTTTGGAGAAAAGAGAACCACTTGTATGAATATCAAGAGCTCAGATGGAAACCCAGTTCAAAGCAAAGAAGGGAAAGCAGAAAGGTGGAAGGAGTATATAGAGGGTCTATACAAGGGCGATGTAATTGAGGACAATATTATGGAAATGGAAGAGGTTGTAGATGAAGATGAACTGGGAGATATGATACTGCGGGAAGAGTTTGACAGAGCACTGAAAGACCTAAAACGAAACAAGGCCCTGGGAGTAGATAACATTCCATTAGAACTACTGACAGCTTTGGGAGAGCTAGTCCTGACGAAACTCTACCATCTGGTGAGCAAGATGTATGAGACAGACTAAATACCCTCATACTTCAAGAAGAATATAATAATTCCAATCCCAATGAAAACAGGTGTTGACAGATGTGAAAATTACCGAACTATCAGTTTAATAAGTCACAGCTGCAAAATACTAACGTGAATTCTTTACAGACCAATAGAAAAACTAGTAGAAGCCGACCTCGGGGAAGATCAGTTTGAATTCTATAGAAATATTGGAACACGTGAGGCAATACTGACCCTACGACTTACCTTAGAAGCTAGATTAAGGAAAGGCAAACCTACATTTGTAGCATTTGTATACTTAGAGAAAGCTTTTGACAATGTTGATTGGAATACTCTCTTTCAAATTCTGAAGGTGGCAGGGGTAAAATACAGGGAGCGAAAGGCTATTTACAATTTGTACAGAAATCAGATGGCAGTTATAAGAGTCGAGGGGTATGAAAGGGAAGCACTGGTTGGGAAGGGAGTGAGACAGGGTTGTAGCCTATACCTGATGTTATTCAATCTGTATATTGAGCAAGCAATAAAGGAAACAAAAGAAAAGTTCGGAGTAGGTATTAAAATCCATGGAGAAGAAATAAAAACTTTGAGGTTCGCCGATGACATTGTAATTCTGTCAGAGACAGCAAAGGACTTGGAAGAGCAGTTGAACGGAATGGACAGTGTCTTGAAAGGAGGATATAAGATGAACATTAACAAAAGCAAAACGAGGATAATGGAATGTAGTCGAATTAAGTCGGGTGATGCTGAGGAAATTAGATTAGGAAATGAGACACTTAAAGTAGTAAATGAGTTTTGCTATTTGGGGAGCAAAATAACTGATGATGGTCGAAGTAGAGATGATATAAAATGTAGACTGGCAATGGCAAGGAAAGCGTTTCTGAATAAGAAAAATTTGTTAACATCGAGTATAGATTTAAATGTCAAGAAGTCATTTCTGAAAGTATTTGTATGGAGTGTAGCCATGTATGGAAGTGAAACATGGACGATAAATAGTTTGGACAAGAAGAGAATAGAAGCTTTCGAAATGTGGTGCTACAGAAGAATGCTGAAGATTAGGTGGGTAGATCACATAACTAATGTGGAGGTATTGAATAGAATTGGGGAGAAGAGGAGCTTGTGGCACCACTTAACTAGAAGAAGGGATCGGTTGGTAGGACATGTTCTGAGACATCGAGGGATCACCAATTTAGTATTGAAGGGCAGCGTGGAGGGTAAAAATCGTAGAGGGAGACCAAGAGATGAATACACTAAGCAGATTCAGAAGGATGTAGGCTGCAGTAGGTACTGGGAGATGAAGAAGCTTGCACAGGATAGAGTATCATGGAGAGCCGCATCAAAGCAGTCTCAGGACTGAAGATCACAACAACAACAACATTCCAATGTAATGTCAAAATGTACAGTACCATGCAAAGTGATTCTGTAACATACCAGTAGTGTTGAGGAAATTGAAGACGCCAGTTTGCCCAAAAGGCACGGAGTATTAATCGCTAGTCTTGCTTACAACATTTTTCGAAAGACATATCGCATTACAATTCAGCTGGGTGGGTAAAGTGATGTAATACTGGGTATTTACTTCTGGCAACGTGCTTGATGGAATATATACTCAGTTAGGTAATGCATGAAGTGTTTGGTCTTTCTGTCATATTATGGGATGCCACTCCTGGTGTCCTGCCACATTCTGTCCATGTTCTGTGTGTGAATGGAATGATCCTTCATATCTATGAAGTTCACACTGTGGTTCACTGTAAGGAGCAGAAAACCTTCAGTTCCTTGAGTGTTGTATGAACTGAGGCAGTCACTAGCAATCGTCATCCCAGGGAGGATCTTTTCTTTTATTATTCTGAAGATTTCCTTGACCCGAAATTCAGCGGACTCAGGGAAGCAATTTTTGACCTTAGCTGAACTGCACCGAACACCCAATTTCGTATCATTTCACAGCATTTGTTGTGTTTCCTTTTCCCAAATTTCACTTCGTCAACTGACTACAATTGTTGTATTCCAATCTAACCTAGATCTTTGGCTATATTTACATTCACTGGCTTTGCCAACTCACAACGTAACTGTTGCATTCCAGCCTAACCTAGACCTCTAGTTACGCTACAGATCAGTCTCTCACAGCAACCATGTTTTTTGCTCTCATATTCATTGGTTTTGCAATTTCACAATCATGCTGTTGCATTCCATTCTAACCCAGACCTCTGCGTACACTACAGATCAGTCTGCCACAACAATTATGTCTTTTACTTTCACATTTGTTGTCTTCGACAACTCACAACCAAGCTGCTGCATACAGTGCGTAAACGTGGGATACCCTTATATAAAAATGTAACTTTCGTAGATTACAAATTATGCAATAACGATGGCAAAAAGTGTAATTATTGTTCACAAAAAAGTGCGAAGTGAGTTTTGAGCAATTCTGTGGAATAGTCAAAGTGCTCGATGGAACATTTATTCAGCCGGATAACCCATGAAATCTTCAGTGTACAGCAGTGAAATTTTTAATCGTGCTTGTTACTAATATTCAGCTGCTGCAATTTAAGCTGTACTGTTAGGATACTGCCTAACCACACTTTTAGAAAACAAACAGCAAAAAATTTTGACAACCAATGTTATTTGTGAAAACTTAGGTTTTCTTGTAGCTGTACTGCATGTATATTGATATAAAGCATTAACTTTCCCTATTGCCACTTAATAATGATGTTGCTATAACTGATTACCTCATGTGTCGTATGCTCTGGATATCTGCCGTTGTTGTGACAGTGCCACGACATTTAACAGTGCCGCCACGACAGTACGCGCAGATGGCGATAGAGGCGCTCCACAACTTGGCTGAGCGCGGGAGCACCACCTAGCTACGAACGGCGCTGGCCGCATGTCACGGCACGGCAGTCGAATAAGAGATACTGAGTTTGTTATCATGTAACGAGCTATTTTTTCTAAGTGAGTGTGTTTGAATATCTACACAATTATTGGTGATTAAAGGTTATAACACTTTTTGGCGACGAGTTCGGATATTTTCACTGCGTTGTGGATTTGTGTGTTCGTGACAGGGCAGACATGGAACAGCTTATTCAAGCGCTCATTGAACAACAAACACAGCTGACGGCTGCTATTCAGGCACAACAAACACTGCTGACAGCTGCTATTCAGGCGTTGTCGACGTCGCTTACTCATCGTCTGTCTTCCTCTTCTCCACCTCCATTCTCTCCTTACGACGAGGCCGCTGAAGATTGGGAGGATTATGAGAAGCGTTTGCGGCAACACTTCCTGGCTTTCAGCGTTGTCGACACTCCTATGTGTAAGTCGTTATTTCTATCTTGGATTTCCCCACGGATCTATCAGCTGCTATCTCAGTTAGCCCCTCTGCGGGAACCTGCCTCTCTGTCCTTCCAAGAAATGTGTGACTTATTGTCTAACTATTACCGAAAAAACACCCATGTCGTTGCCACCCGCGTGGCGTTCTACCGGTGTCGTAAACAGCCTCATCAATCCTACCGGGCTTGGGCGGTGGAACTACACGGTCTGAGTAGGAAATGTCAGTTTGTCACGGACACTCATCATGAGTCTTATGCTGATTCAATGGTTAGGGATGCTATTCTACAGCTTGCTGCTGATAAAGAAGTTCGGCAACGTGCCCTACAACTGCTAAATCCGTCGTTGTCAGAAGTTCTAAGCATCGCTCAATCCTTTGAAGTGTCTCACGCTGCTAGCGCGCAAACAGACGCGTGGTGTGATGTAGGCGCTGTACAGTCAACTTTCGACACAGACAATTTGCCTGTTTCACAGGAGAATGAAGATGTGGCGGCGGTTCACTCGCGTAAACAGCGTCGCATTGGGCTGCAACGCTCGCAGCGAAAACAGCAACCACAGAAGCAGGTTCGTTCCGCACTTCCTTCTTGTCCACGTTTTGTACAGCAAGACAGGGCCGCGTGTCCAAAACGTTGGGCCACGTGTAATTCATGTAGGAAAAAAGGCCACATTGTTTCTGTGTGTCAGTCCCCTAAAGTTCCTGTTGACGACGACGAGGCATCGGACATGGATGTTAACTGTGTGCTTTCTCAAACAAATAAGTTGTTTGTTACTGTTCGTGTTCTGGATAAAGACATTTGCATGCGTGTGGACACTGGCTCTGCAGTAACTCTCATTAATTCTCGCATGTATTTGGAGTTGGGTTCCCCTCCCTTGTCTCCAGTTACGCGAAATCTGAGAACTTATAATAAAATGAATATTCCTATCATTGGCCAATTTGATGCTTCCACTGCCTACAAGTCTGTTGTTAGGCCCCTCACGTTTTATGTGGTGGATCATGCGGGCACTGAAAACCTGTTCGGTTATGATGCTTTCCAGTTGTTCGGGTTCTCCATTGATGATGATGTCCACCTCATATCTGAGAATAGTCCGTATCAACAGCTGGATGGATTGTGTTCTGAATTTTCGTCCGTGTTCTCTGCTGGTCTGGATCGTGCCAAGGATTTTGAAGCCCACATTACTCTTAAACCTACAGCTCGCCCTAAGTTTTTCCGGGCATGCCCTATTCCGGTGGCGTTGCGTGCCACCTGTCAAGGCTGAGATAGACAGGTTAACAGCTTCAGGGATTCTCCTTCCTGTTACCTCCAGCGAATGGGCATCGACAATCCTGGTGGTTTCTAAACCAAACGGGAGTCTGCGATTGTGTGGTGATTTTAAAGCCACTGTCAACGCTCAGAGCCTCATTTACGCTTATCCTCTTCCCCGTCCTGAGGAGTTATTTACCAAGCTCGCTGGGGGCCAGTTCTTTTCCAAACTTGACTTATCGGAAGCATACCATCAGTTGCCGTATGATGCGTCTTCCAAGGAATTTCTCGTCATCAACCCTCCTTGTGGGTTGTATCAGTACCAGCGGTTACCATTTGGCGTCGCTAGCGTGCTGGCCATTTTTCAGCGGTTTTTGGAATAGCTCATGGCTTCTGTTCCCGGCTGCATAAACTATCTGGATGACATTGTTGTCACGGGGGCCTCCACTGAGGAGCACCTTCGCAATTTGCATTCACTGTTTCGGGTTTGCATTCGGCTGGGTTGAGGTGTAATCTGGACAAGTCACAGTTCTTCCAACCCTCCATTGTGTATCTTGGTTTCCACTTGTCCCGTGAGGGTATACGTCCTCTACGTCAGCACGCTGCGGCCATTAACGCTCTACCCCGACCGTCTACAGTCAAAGAACTTCAGGCATTTCTAGGCAAGATTGCTTATTATCACAAATTCATTCCATCTGCGGCGGCCGTAGCTCATTCTCTGCATCAACTTTATGCAAAAACATCCCTTTCTGTTGGTCCGACGAGTGTGAGCAGGCTTTTGTCTGCCTGAAGGCTCATTTGCAGTCAGCGCCTTGTCTTGCCACATTCCGTCCGGGTCAGCACTGGGTTCTGGCGACTGACGCGTCACAGTATGGCCTAGGGGCTGTTCTCACCCATCGGTATGAGGATGGGTCGGAACAACCAATCGCCTATGCTTCCAAGACCCTCAACGATGCGCTACGGTGTTACTCTCAAATCGTAAAGGAGGCGCTCGCTATCATTTATGCTCTAAAAAAGTTCAGCTTTTTTTGTATAGTTCTAAGTTTCACCTCATCACCAATCACAAGCCGCTGGTCTCTCTTCAGCCCATCGGCGTCGCTTCCGGATAAGGCAGCTCACCACCTGCAACGTTGGGCCTTATACCTGTCTCATTTTCACTATGAGATTCCTATCGCCCCACGGCCCAGCACGCCAACGCTGATGCATTGTCGTGATTGCCGATGGGCCCCGACCCGGTTTTCGATCGTGATGAACTACTCTGTTTCCACATTGATGAGGAAGAACGTCGTGCGGTCGAGGGTTTTCCACTTACAGGTTCGCAGGTCGCGTCGGCTACTGCGCGGGACCCGGTCCTTCGTCAGGTGATCGGTTTTGTTCGACGGGGTTGGCCGGACAGGACCAAGGGCCGGGCATCGGATCCCCTTCGCAACTACCATGCCTTGCGCCTTGCGCCTTCGTCTGTCTGTTCGTGATGGTGTTGTTCTTCTGGCCATGGATGGCGCATCTCCACGGGTCGTGGTGCCAGCCTCTCTTAACAAAGATGTTCTCAAACTGTTGCATGAAGGCCATTGGGGTATTTCTCGGACTAAGTCCCTGGCCCGCAGGCATGTTTATTGGCCCGGTATTGATTCGGACATCGCCCACATGGTTGCTGCATGTGGTCAGTGTGCTCAACAACTGGCTGCACCTCGTACTATGCCCTCTTCGTGGCCTGATCCGGCGCAGTCATGGGAATGGGCGCACGCTGACTTTGCCGGCCCCTTCCTCGGTACTTATTGGCTACTGTTGATTGACGCCTTCTCGAAGTTTCCATTTGTTGTTCAATGTCCGTCGCCCGCCACTGCGGCGACGACGCTAGCTTTGTCCAAAATTTTTGCGCTAGGAGGTCTTCCATCCACGATCGTCACGGACAATGGCCCTCAGTTCTCTTTGCAGGCCTTCCGTGATTTTTGTACCATCCGCAATCAAATGGGGAGGTCGAGCGCCTTGTCCGCACTTTCAAAAGCCAGATGAAAAAATTCCTTAATGATTTCTCCACAGATGACGCTCTGCTGCAATTTCTGAGTTCTTATCGCTTCACGCCTCTGGGTGATCGCAGCCCTTCTGAACTCTTGCATGGCCGCCAACCGCGCACTCTACTGCACCTGCTTCACCCTGTCAGGCCTTGTGCTGTGTCCCCGCCCTAAATGGATTCCAGGGGTGGTCAAGGCTCTTCGCAGCCGCCGGCTTTGTGAAACACGTACGGACGACGGCATGGTTGTTCACCATTACGACCAGATGCGCCCACGAGTGGTGGCCACGCCGGTGCCACCGTCCCTTCCTTCGCCTCCACCAGCCCAAGACGCCAGTCCTGTCACTGCTGCCGATCTACCGTACGCGTTGATGCAGCCGATGTCGCTACTGCTTCCGAGTATGCCGGAACCGGCCCCAGTCGCGACGCCGCCTTCTCCGGGACCCATCTCGCTGGAGCACACAGCCCGGTCCACGACACCTATGGATGCTGCTCTGGAGTTTTCACCCATTCTGTCGTCCAGGAGGCACGTTCCACGCACGAGCTTCCGTCCTGGACATTTTCGACCATACTGTCGTGTCTTTCCGCGGGATCTTCTCGGGGCCTCACAAGAGGCCATGGATGTCTCTGCACTGTCCATGTCTCCAAGGAAGTGCGTGTTTTTTTTTTTTTTTTTCAAGGGGGGAAAAGTGTTGTGACAGTGCCACGACATTTAACAGTGCCGCCACGACAGTACGCGCAAATGGTGATAGAGGCGCTCCGCAACTCGGCTGAGTGCGGGAGCGCCACCTAGCTACAAACGGCGCCGGCCGCATGTCACGGCACGGCAGTCGAATAAGAGATACTGAGTTGTTATCATGTAACGAGCTATTGTGTCTAAGTGAGTGTGTTTGAATATCCACGCAATTATTGGTGATTAAAGGCTGTTGAGATAATGTGATATGAGCTACGACTTGCTAACAGAAACTTATTGCAGTCTCAATTTCAGTGCTTCATAAGCTACTATGCTGTATTTGGTGGAACTTGTCTTTATACTTTTGTAATTTAAAAAAATGCAGTGTACATGAGGCCACATGGCAAATATCTTTCTAAAACGCATGCATTTTTAAGTGTTTTATTTCTTAAAGTATTGGGAAGCCCTATGTTGGTATATAAAGTCTTAAGCATTCAAAGGATAGATGTTTTATAGCTCTGATGGTAAGTGTATTGTCACTTAACACTGAAAAAATGTACTTTTGCATGAAGTATAGTGTATTTTCAACTGGAAAAAAGTGTATTTTTAATTAGGAAATCAGGGAATTTTGTTTTCTTGTCCATATATATACCCTGTAGAGCCATTTTACTCTCTGCCACTCTTCGCCTTTACTAAGGTGACGTTGATTTCCCAAATGTTGTTGATGTTCGTTGTTCATAATACTGTTTTCAGAACCCTGCATCCCATGTCTAACCACTGTTTCTTATGTCATTGCTAGGTGTTGTAGTTGTAGTAGTAGTAGTAGTAGTAGTAGTAGTAGTAGTAGTAGTTGTTGTTGTTGTTGTTGTTGTTGTTGTGGTCTTCAGTCCAGAGACTGGTTTGATGCAGCTCTCCATGCTGCTCCATCCTGTGCAAGCTTCATCATCTCCCAGTACCTACTGCAACCTACATCCTTCTGAATCTGTTTAGTGTATTCATCACTTGGTCTCCCTCTATGATTTTTACCCTCCACACTGCCCTTCAATACTAAATTGGTGATCCCTTGATGCCTCAGAATATGCTCTACCAACCGATCCCTTCCTCTAGTCAAGTTGTGCCACAAATTTCTCTTCTCTCCGATTCGATTCAATACCTCCTCATTAGTTATGCATTATTCCCATCTAATCTTCAGCATTCTTCTGTAACTCCACATTTCGAAAGCTTCTATTCTCTTCTTGTCCAAACTATTTATTGTCTACGTTTCACTTCCATACATGGCTACAGTCCATGCAAATAATTTGAGAAACGACTTCCTGACACTTAAATCTATACTCGATGTTAACAAATTTCTCTTCTTCAGAAACGCTTTCCTTGCCATTGCCAGTCTACATTTTATATCCTCTCTTCTTCGACCATCATCAGTTATTTTGGTACCCAAATAGCAAAACTCCTTTACTACTTTAAGTGCCTCATTTCCTAATCTAATTCCCTCAGTATCACCCAACTTAATTCGAGTACATTCCATTATCCTCGTTTTGCTTGTCTTGATGTTCATCTTATATCCTCCTTTTAAGACATTGTCCATTCCGTTCAGCTGCCCTTCCAAGTCCTTTGCTGTCTCTGACAGAATTATAATGTCATCAGCGAACCTCAAAGTTTTTATTTCTTCTCCATGCATTTTAATTCCTACTCCGAATTTTTCTTTTGTTTCCTTTACTGTTTGCTCATTGCTAGGTACATGACACTAAATCCGCAGCTGGTGATAACTGGTCTCTTAGACATTTGAAGGAGATAATAGTTCTCAGTACTCTTTCAGAACTGCACCTAATACCTCCTTCTTCTCAAACTTGTGGCGCAGTTCCAAGAACAGTTCTTCTAACCTCCATACTTCATTTCCCACTTCCCACACATTTTATCTTAGTTTTAGCATCCACCAGTGGCTGGTTAGGATGATGTCTTCCTGTCTGGAGAAAACTACCCCTCCGTCCAGTGACTGGTCTTGCAATGCTCTTATCCCCTAGCAATTCCAGAGATGCAGTACTGCCAAGACTATGATGCAACCCACGGGCTTCCTAGCTGATTATGTTACTGGAGAAAATAAGTTGTAATCATTCTCCATCCCTTCTTCCAAGTCCATTATCTGTGATTAACACCTTATGCTAAACCCCCAAACATATATAAGAAACTACTCCTGTGATCTGATGTTCCTTGTAACTGTAGTGTGCTGTGCATGCCAGAGGTTTAGTGAGCGGTGGCGACAGGGTATGGGGCCCACAGCAAACATTTTTAATAGTTACAAAGAACTTTTATTGACTTAGATATATGACATGTTTTGGCAGGCATGTCTCTGCTTGTTGATCCTGGTGGGGCTGATGAATGGGGTGCAACCAAGCCAGTACCTCATGCTGCTGAGGCCGGCAGCCTGTGTAGGCCACAGTTGTTGATGCCAGTGGTGCATCATGTTGTGCTGCGATGGTATCTCACTTGGGAGACAGTGAGCTCCACACGTGGCCGTGGTGGTGGCGTGTGGAGTCTGCTGTGCGTGAGGTGCATCCTGCTGCACTCGGACAGTAGTCCTCCTAGGAATCCGGTGTCGGTGGCAGCAGCAGGGATGGCAGGGCAGTGACTGAGTCCCATGAAAGACAGTGCAGACAGCAGATTCAGTCAGATCTTCAACCTATGGCTGCAACAGGCAAAGACCAGTCATCTTGATGTTCTGTAAAATGGTGTACTGCTGGCTTGTAGTGCTGACAAGTGATCACTGCCTTCAAATTCAGACTTATTTATATGCTTCCAGTGCCCATTTGTTTCACTAAAACATGACACCTAGTGACATTGCCATAGCGAGAAACTTGCACTGGTGTGGTGACACTGCCCTACTTGCTACATTCTAACTGCTGCATGGCACCATTTACTGTTGAGCTTGGCTATACTCACTGCACAATCCACTGGCATATCTGTTATTGTGACCCACATGTCACGACACTGGTGGCTACTGACCCACAAATGTTAACGTAATGTTCTTTGGCGCTTCCATCCTACTTCTCCTTACTTTTGTTAAAGACATAATTTTCTGTCCAAAGACCGGGCCACAGCACTACATTGGCCTCCTCTACGGAAAAGACTCACGCCAGGAGAGCTTCTGTAAAGTTTGGAAGGTAGGAGACGAGATACTGGCAGAAGTAAAGCTGTGAGTACCGGGCGTGAGTCGTGCTTCGGTAGCTCAGATGGTAGAGCACTTGCCCGCGAAAGGCAAAGGTCCCGAGTTCAAGTCTCGGTCGGGCACACAGTTTTAATCTGCCAGGAAGTTTCATATCAGCGCACACTCTGCTGCAGAGTGAAAATCTCATTCTGGAAACATCCCCTAGGCTGTGGCTAAGCCATGTCTCCGCATTATCCTTTCTTTCAGGAATGCTAGTTCTGCAGGTTCGCAGGAGAGCTTCTGTAAAGTTTGGAAGGTAGGAGACGAGATACTGGCAGAAGTAAAGCTGTGAGTACCGGGCGTGAGTCGTGCTTCGGTAGCTCAGATGGTAGAGCACTTGCCCGCGAAAGGCAGAGGTCCCGAGTTCAAGTCTCGGTCGGGCACACAGTTTTAATCTGCCAGGAAGTTTCATATCAGCGCACACTCTGCTGCAGAGTGAAAATCTCATTCTGGAAACATCCCCTAGGCTGTGGCTAAGCCATGTCTCCCCATTATCCTTTCTTTCAGGAATGCTAGTTCTGCAGGTTCGCAGGAGAGCTTCTGTAAAGTTTGGAAGGTAGGTGACGAGATACTGGCACAAGTAAAGCTGTGAGTACCGGGCGTGAGTTGTGCTTCGGTAGCTCAGATGGTAGAGCACTTGCCCGTGAAAGGCAAAGGTCCCGAGTTCGAGTCTCAGTCAGGCACACAGTTTTAATCTGTCAGGAAGTTTCAGTGAAGGTATACATTGTGGAAACTGTCGAGCATGCTATTTACTTCAGTTTTACTAAAGACATCACCCCATGTTTCCCTTGACAGCATAAAATTAAACACTCTAATGTTGTCATCACTGAAGTCTCTTTGTTAAACTATTTTAGCTTTTTGTCCACAGTTGGTGTCTGATTTCAGTTCAATAGATAGGAGCTGATCTTCATGGTCACTGTAACCCATATTTATAACATTAGTGCTATAATTTAGGTCACATAGTCTTGTAAAAACTTGGTCAACTGCAGTTTTACTATCGGCAGTAATTCTAGTTGGGTAATTGACTGTGTGTTTAAAAGCAAAACTATTGACTATATTTTACATTTCATTTCTATGATTTGAATCTTGTAAAACAATCTACATTTACATCTTCACAAATAACCACTTTCTTTCTCTCGCACTTTATAAAATTTACAGCCTTCCAAAATTTTTAATGAAAATTTCCCAGTCTCCAAACCTATATAGTGTTACAACCAAAATATCAACATCTGTCAAATCAACAACACACAGCTCAAAGGCTTTGTCTCTTGCCAAGCTTTGATGATTTTCTACTGCAGTAAATTTTAAATAATCTTTTACAAAAATAGCTGCTCCACCACATTTACTATTGCTTCTACAATAATAACTGGCAAGCTTGTAACCCAGACTCAAAGTTGACGTAATCTGGTCTTTGTCTAACCAGTGTTCAGTTACACATAGAACATCAATTTTCAGTTCAAGATTTACTAATTCAAACTGAAATAACTTATTTTCTAGAGATTGAACATTGTGGTGTAAGAGTTTTAACACATTAGTATACTTATTAGCAGATGTATTTACCCATGATTGACTGTTTATCTTGCAATTTCCCTTGTTCACTGTTTTTTGTGCGATATTTGAGTCCTTGTCATTTGATGTGAGTGCAGGTAACTCGGATACTGATGCAGTGGCCTTCAGCTTACATCTTGCTTGCTTCCTCTTCTTAATAAAAAATCCTTCTGGTGATTTGGCTGCTTTGTGTTCCTAGTAGGTGGTGTTTTTGCAGTTTGCTTTTGGGAAGGCACTCTCCTTGTTCTGCGACAACACCATAGAAAATTCTTTTCCTGCATTGCTGCTCTTCTTGGCCTTAAAGACATTTTTTGGCTGCCTGCTGCTACTGCTTTTTCTGGTGGTGATCTTGTTTCTGCTGAAGCTGCTGAAGTTTTTGTTTTTAATATTTTATCTGTGACTGTAAATCTGCCATTGCATACATCAGACCTTGGCTGTGCTGTAAACAGCTCACTACACATGTCAGATGCTTGCCCTGCAAGCTCTAACCCAGTACTTGTGCTCACGTTACATTCTGAACCTCTGGTGTACACTCTTCAGCAGATTCAGCCCTGTTTACTTGATTACCCACTTTACAAAAAGTCTTCCTCTTCCTTCCTTTCTGTCTGTTCCCCCTGCTTCTCAGGAAATATTTGTGCCTGTACTACTTCTTCCCCAACATCTGCAACACTACTATCAACAACTTTTTGTGCATTCCCTATACTATCTAAAACAACAAAACCATCTGGATTTCCATTCTACACAATACAAAAATCACCAGCACATGTGCTTCCCTGTCCATCCAGTCCAGGCCTCAACACAACACACATTATCGCCCAGTAGTGAAAAATAATTGCTTTGCAAAGTAAGTATTCTGTGCCTTGATAGTTCCTAGAAGCTTATATTTTGATACCATCCCCAACTAATTTGTTGTTGTTGTTGTGGTCTTCAGTCCTAAGATTGGTTTGATGCAGCTCTCCATGCTACTCTATCCTGTGCAAGCTTCTTCATCTCCCAGTACCTACTGCAGCCTACATCCTTCTGAATCTGCTTAGTGTATTCATCTCTTGGTCTCCCTCTACGATTTTTACCCTCCACTCTGCCCTCCAGTGCTAAATTGGTGATCCCTTGATGCCTCAGAATATGTCCTACCAACAGATCCCTTCTTCTAGTTAAGTGGTGCCACAAGCTCCTCTTCTCCCCAATTCTATTCAATACCTCCTCATTAGTTATGTGATCTACCCATCTAATCTTCAGCATTCTTCTGTAGCACCACATTTCGAAAGCTTCTATTCTCTTCTTGTCCAAACTATTTATCGTCCATGTTTCACTTCCATACATGGCTACACTCCATACAAATACTTTCAGAAACGACTTCCTGACACTTAAATCAATACTCGATGTTAACAAATTTCTCTTCTTCAGAAACGCTTTCCTTGCCATTGCCAGTCTACCTTTTATATCCTCTCTACTTCGACCATCATCAGTTATTTTCTCCCCAAATAGCAAAACTCCTTTACTACTTTAAGTGTCTCATTGCCTAATCTAATTCCCTCAGCATCACCCGACTTAATTCGAGTACATTCCATTATTCTTGTTTTGCTTTTGTTGATGTTCATCTTATACCCTCCTTTCAAGACACTGTCCATTCCGTTCAACTGCTCTTCCAAGTCCTTTGCTGTCTCTGACAGAATTACAATGTCATCGGTGAACCTCAAAGTTTTTATTTCTTCTCCATGGATTTTAATACCTACTCCGAACTCTTCTTTTGTTTCCTTTACTGCTTGCTCAAAATACAGATTGAATAGCATCGGGGAGAGGCTACAATCCTGTCTCACTCCCTTCCTAACCACTGCTTCCCTTTCATGTCCCTCGACTCTTATAACTGCCATCTGGTTTCTGTACAAATTGTAAGTAGCCTTTTGGTCCCTGTATTTTACCCTTGCCACCTTCAGAATTTGAAAGAGAGTATTCCAGTCAACATTGTCAAAAGCTTTCTCTAAGTCTACAAATGCTAGAAATGTAGGTTTTCCTTTCCTTAATCTTTCTTCTAAGATAAGTTGTAGGGTCAGTATTGCCTCACGTGTTCCAATATTTCTACGGAATCCAAACTGATCTTCCCCAAGGTCGGCTTCTACCAGTTTTTCCATTCGTCTGTAAAGAATTCGCGTTAGTATTTTGCAGCTGTGACTTATTAAACTGATAGTTCGGTGATTTTCACATCTGTCAACACCTGCTTTCTTTGGAATTGGAATTATTATATTCTTCTTGAAGTCTGAGGGAATTTTGCCTCTCTTATACATCTTGCTCAGCAGATGGTAGAGTTTTGTCAGGACTGGCTCTCCCATGGCTGTCAGTAGTTCTAATGGAATGTTGTCTACTCCCTCTACATACTTACATTTGGCCTCTAGCCAGGCCTCCTTAGCCATTTTGCTCTTCCTGTCGATCTCATTTTTGAGATGTTTGTATTCCTTTTTGCCTGCTTCATTTACTGCATTTTTATATTTTCTCCTTTCATTAATTAAATTCAATATCTCTTCTGTTACCCAAGGATTTCTATTAGGTCTCGTCCTCTTACCTACTTGATCCTCTGCTGCCTACACTATTTCATCCCTCAAAGCTATCCATTCTTCTTCTACTGTATTTCTTTCCCCCATTCCTGTCAATTGTTTCCTTATGCTCTCCCTGAAACTCCGTACAACCTCTGATTTAGTGAGTTTATGCAGTTCCCATCTCCTTAAATTCCCACCTTATTGCAGTTTCTTCAGTTTTAATCTACAGTTCATAACCAATAGATGGTGGTCAGAGTCCACATCTGCCCCTGGAAATGTCTTACAATTTAAAATCTGGTTCCTAAATCTCTGTCTTACCATTATATAATCTATCTGAAACCTTCTAGTATATCCAGGGTTCTTCCATGTATACAACCTTCTTTCATGTTTCTTGAACCAAGTGTTAGCTATGATTAAGTTATGCTCTGTGTAAAATTCTACCAGGTGGCTTCCTCTTTCATTTCTTAGCCCCAATCCATATTCACCTACTATGTTTCCTTCTCTTCCTTTTCCTACTGTCGAATTCCAGTCACCCATGACTATTAAATTTTCGTCTCCCTTCACTGCCTGAATAATTTCTTTTATCTCATCATACATTTCATCAATTTCTTCATCTGCAGAGCTAGTTGGCATATAAACTTGTACTAGTGTAGTAGGCGTGGGTTTCGTATCTATCTTGGCCACAATAATGCGTTCACTATGCTGTTTGTAATAACTTACCTGCACTCCTATTTTTTTTATTCATTATTAAACCTACTCCTGCATTACCCCTATTTTATTTTGTATTTATAACCCTGTATTCGCCTGACCAAAAGTCTTGTTCCTCCTGCCACCGAACTTCACTAATTTCCACTATATCTAACTTTAACCTATCCATTTCCCTTTTTAAATTTTCTAACCTACCTGCCTGATTAAGGGATCTGACATTCCACTCTCCGATCTGTAGAATGCCAATTTTCTTTCTCCTGATAATGACGTCCTCTTGAGTAGTCCCCGCCCGGAGATCCGAATGGGGGACTATTTTACCTCCGGAATATTTTACCCAAGGGGACGCCATCATCATTCAATCATACAATAAAGCTGCCTGCCCTCGGGAAAAATTACGGCTGTAGTTTCACCCTTGCTTTCAGCCGTTCACAGTACCACAACAGCAAGGCCGTTTTGGATACTGTTACAAGGCCAGATCAGTCAATCATCCAGACTGTTGCCCCTGCAACTACTGAAAAGGCTGCTGCTCCTCTTCAGGAACCACACATTTGTCTGGCCTCTCAACAGATACCCCTTCGTTGTGGTTGCACCTACGGTACGGCTATCTGTATCATTGAGGCATGCAAGCCTCCCCACCAACAGCAAGGACCATGGTTCATGGGGGGGAAGACAACTAATTTAGTCTAATTTAATCTTACCCCTCCTCTCCCCCCCCCCCCCCCCCAAAAAAAAAAAAAAATCATATGACCAAGCTGGACATTCTGTCATACTTCTCACAAGTTCGACAGGTTTAACTACATCAACAGTAGTTTGATATTATGCAGGAACAGGTAAATTATCCACAGGCCTGTTCCTCTCTCTTTCAGCTTCCTCTTCCTCTTTTCTTTCTTTCTGCCCACCCTCTCCAGAATCAGCCCATTTCTCACATCCAGAAAGCCACTTTCCATTATCCATATGTGATATCCTCTCCACAGTTCATACGTATACTGGAGAGATCTGTGATCAGTCATTTCCTTCAACTCAGCATCTCTTATTCTTCTCCACCTATTCTGCTTGCAATTTATCTGTTTCACCTCTTAAAATTCTCAATACTTCCTCCCAGCTATCTTCTTGCAATACAACAATGCTGCTACCTGTGGTACTGACCAAAGCATCATTACCTCCTATCAGCTACACAGTCATAAATGAAAAAAAAAGAAAACCACTAAAACATGCCACTATCCTAACATGCCTCACTACCTTACATGCTTGCACCACACAAAACAAAATAAAATTATGAGAACACTTAACCGTAACACTAGCACGCCACAACTTAATTAGTCTTACATGAGTGGCAGCTCACACTCACTGTTCTTATACACTGAAATGATGAGTTGACTTAGCTTCATCTACTCATGGTTAACAGCTTATATACTATTAGACAATGACCCACAGCTCTTACTTGTGACGCCCATATTATACTTGTCAATGAGGTGAAAACTAACATTTATATTTACACCTCCTGCAATTACTCCTGTCACTGACTGAACTTACAAGCATGACTCAACCCCTGGCTAAATGCACTGACTTGCCATGACACTCACAGTCAAACAAAAAGACTGCACTCGCCCTACCATGTAGATACTGTAGGCATTGCTGCTGCTTTTGCTGCCACCAGAGGGCGTGGTGACAGACTCGAAGATCCCGTGCCAACACCACTGAAGCTTCAGAGGGATGGTGCAGGGATGAGGGCTTGTGACCCGCGGCTGTTAATGTAACATTCTACGGTGCTTGTTAAAGACTAATAATTTTCTGTCCAAAGATTGTGTTACAGCAATACATTACCGTAACATTGTAAATACAAGTAAAAATAAAAATAATACACCTTAATATGTGAGTACTACTACTCCTTTTGCCATCCCAAAACATATGGAATTGATTTTGAGTGTGTGTGTGTGTGTGTTGTGTGTGTGTGTGTGTGTGTGTGTCTCTGTGTCTCTGTCTGATTTTTCTCTCCCCCTCTCCCCCCCTCCCCCCCACCTTGCCTTTGGAAGGAGCACTTATGTCATGTGTGGCAATGAATCTGATGCTCTGATGAATCTCTAAAAGGATGAATACACCTGACATGTATAATGGTCATATGCTTTAGTAATTGCAGGTTGGCATTTACTGGTGATGTCATCATAACAACTTGATACAGACCTTGGTGCAGATGACAAATTTTTTCATTGTACTGTACATATTTCCACATTGCCTTCAATCTCCTTGGAAAAACTTGTATGGGTTCACCGTTTTTCCTTATCTTTGGTTTGATTGCCTCAAGTGGTGAAGGTATTTTCCTACCATGCATCGCTTCGTGCAGTGATAGGTCTGTGCTTTCAAGGGTTTTCAAATTATGAGCTGTCACTGCGTATCGCAAGGAAGTATCCCAATCGCTATGATGGCTGTTCATGTAGTACAGGCCTGGTCAAACAGCACTCCGTGAGCACAAGCACTCCACCCGCACTCCTGCATAGTGCTCCAAGTGCAGTGGTGAGTGAGGCTGAGGGAAGGGGAGCAAGGCGAAAAGGAAGTCTGCAACCAGATGCCACTAGGGTAATGCAATCGCCTTGTAATATGCCAAGCAGTTTGATAACACTGCTGTTTGTGGTAAATTAGATTTATGGTCTGGATTGGGAATGTTAGGATGTCTACACAACTGTCCAAAAAATCGAAAAAGGGAAGAAGCCACATCACTCAATATGGAATTGACAGTGCTTTACTTTTTGTATTGTTTAAAGACCATGTAAAGTGCTTAAAATGCCACTGGACTATCATGAGATGGAAAAACACTCACTAAAACCTCATTACATTTGAGCCACAAAGATGATATGGAATGGTACACTTGTCTTATGACAAATGAGGGTGAATGCTGGCTGAACTGAAGGCAGCTATCGGGGTGGGGGAATGAGTTAAGAGTAATTGTGTAGTGACAAAGTCGTAAATGGTTGACATCACCAATTAAATCTCTTAATGGAAGGAGGTGGGAGGTTGATTTAGGAACAGATATGATGGACAAGATCGATGCTGTCAAACAAAAATCAATTCTGTGGAAAGGTCAGCTTCAAGTTCATGACATGAAACATTGCCTGGAACTCGAGGCAGTCATTTGTGGCGGACAAGATTGTTGCTGTCAAACAAAAATTACTCCTGTGGAAAGGTCAGCTTCAAGTTCATGACATGAAACATTGATTGGAACTCGAGGCAGTCATTTGTGGACAAAATATTATTCTAAACTTTTATAAAAAGCTACCCAACAAGCAATATCCTTGATTGGGCAGCCAAGCCCCCAAAGTTATTATTGTGTGAACTTTTTTTTTCTGGTATGAAATTGACAAACAGCAGCCAGTGTTAGAATTTAGCAGATTTTAATCTGCATAGCTCCATGTATATTACATATTCTAAAATCAAAATATGTATAAATCTATAAACATCACAGCTCAATATTATATGCCTTTATGGAAAGCTTTTTGTAGTTCAGCTCACCTTATTAGCACCAACTAACATATTTATTTAATTAAGTAATAAAGTTATTCCTCTTACAGAAAACTAAGAAGTTGAAAATAAACACCAGTGATAAAATCCTACTTGTCTTCCTAAGTTTCCTGCTTGTACAGCGTTCAGCATGTAGCCATCTCATTTACACACCTGCTCGAAATAGCACAGTGGTGGGGAAGCCTGAGCATTGAGCAGAGTCAGGTGTGCTCAGACAGTCTGAACACCTTCCAGGAGCACAAATCCTGGACGTACCCTATTTAGTAGCTTATCTTCTTACCTATTGTCAATATACCCATTCCATGCTTCCATTAGCCTGTTGATGCAATGGGCCTGTTCGTAGTTTGCTGATTATGTTATAAGTTACATAACTACTTCATTAATTCTGACATAAAGATGGTGCACTGATCTATTATTATCTTATCTGTAACACTGAATTTAAGCAACCAATTATTTACATTCACGTGTGTTACTGTGTCCATCTGTTGGTTCAGTAAAGCGACTATTGCAATGTGATGAGAGAAATGATCTACAATGATCAGAATGTAACAGTTTCCCAGTGGTGTCTGGCTAAAAGGTCCCAGAACATCCAGTCTGATCATCTTGCAAGTCTGGCTAAAAGGTCCCAGAACATCCAGTCTGATCATCTTGCAAGTCTTAGTAGCCTCTGGCAGTCTCTATAGAGGCATGCACGGTTGACTAAAATTTGCACATTGTACACATGGCAGTCGGTTTTTACATAATCTTCTTACTCTTGTTTACATTTTCTCCAACAATTTCGATCTGCTACTCTTCAGTATGTGGTCCTACATCCCCATGACTAGATAATGTCATGCACTTCCTTCAATACTTCTTCCTGTAGCAGGATAGGAGCTACTACATGTGGCCCAAGTCTTGTTGTTTACACAATAATCCATTGTAAATGGTGGACTGTGTTTGCATTGCAAATAGGTTGCACTCTGCATCAGCAGCATGCACTCTTGGTCATTCTCCAAAACTATGACCTCAATTGCACACTCACTACACCAGTTTTTCTGCCAAGCCCCTCTGCATTGCTGTGTATCTTACCAGATTTGTGCATTACATCATAATTAAACTCATTCAGTTTTAATGCCTGTTGTGTAAGCCTACTTTGTAGATTCCTTCAGTCCCAACAACCATTTCAGTGCTGTACGATCTGCTAGCACCTTGAATTTTTTCCCATAGCAATAACAGCAGCCGGCCGGAGTGGGCCATGCAGTTCTAGGCGCTACAGTCTGGAGCTGAGTGACCGCTACAGTTGCAGGTTCGAATCCTGCCTCGGGCATGGATGTGTGTGATGTCCTTAGGTTAGTTAGGTTTAATTAGTTCTAAGTTCTAGGCGGCTGATGACCTCAGAAGTCGCATAGTGCTCAGAGCCATTTGAACCAATAACAGCAGAATTACATCACACCATATATTACAAGAAAATTTAATTGTGCAGATAAAAAATCTACTCACCAAGTGGCAGCATAACACACACATAAAAGAGGGTTGTAATTAGGCAAGTTTATGGAGTCAGTGGCTCCTTCTTCAGCCAGAAGGGTTGAAGGGGAAGGAAGAGGGGTGAAGGAAAAGGACTGGAGAGGTCTAAGAAAAGGGGTAGACTTACTACACGGGATGCGAAGGAAAGACACCATATATTACAATATTGCAATTTAACATTTCCTTTTTGATGGTAGAGTAATTATTTTCTGCTTTGTTCAATTTCTGTGAAACGTAAGCATCTGGTTATACCTTACCCTGCACTTGCTAACTTAAAACATGACCTAGCACATGGTTGCTAATCTCACATGATAAAATAAATTCTTTTTCATAGTCCAGAAAAATCAATACGGGACTAGTTGTTAGTAACTTTTTTAATTTTTCAGACATAGTTTAGCATTCCAGTCTCCACTGGAACTCAACACCTTTCTTTACCAAGTGCGTGAGTAGTTGTGGTTTTTCTGAAAAGCTCATTACAGATTTCCTATAGTAATTCCCCAGTCCTTTCTCATTTGATGTTTTGGAAAGCTTCGTACATGTTGCACTAATCTTGGATCTGTTCTTACTTGAGTCTGGCTAATTATATGTCACAAACAACTCACTTCATCAAGTGCAAAGTATTATTTCTGTATGCTAATGGTCAGGTATGCTGAAAACTATCTTTTAAAAACTTCTCCCAACTGTTGTACATGTTCTTTCATGTCCTTTGTGTACACAGTAATATCTTCAAGATACACCATACACCATACACTGTTTCAGCTTTAACCCTGTCGAAACTCCATTGAACAACTGTTGAAAATGGCTGGTGCTTTTTTCAAACTAAATAGCATTTACGAATACCCCAAGGTAATGTAAGTGCAATTTTTGGTCAGTCCTTTGTTACCACTTCAGTTGATGATGCCCACTTCTTAGGTCTGTTATGGAAAAATATCTTCATTGTCCCAAGTTATACAGATTTTTCACATTATCTGAAGTTGGATATGCATCTGTAATTGTATCTGCATTGAATTACCTGTAATCACAACAGAATTGATATTTCTTTGTCACATCTGAAGAAATCTTTGGCTCTATGATGACTGATGCACTCCATGGGCTAGTACTTTTCTCAGTGATGTGACACTTAACTGCATGGGCCACACCCAAAGTCACATAATGACGGCTGCATAGCTAATTGTTTCAGCGTCTGTGGCCGACGATACCCAGCAGAGTGTCACAGTTGCTGTAGTGTGGGTGTAGTTACTCCATCCATCATAGCTGTCAGAATGTTTTTTGCTAAGTGTCTTCTTAATTATGCTCAGTATTGGTTTCCAAACCTTTCTGAGATTATAGACACAATCTCGTTTGATGAGATTCTCCCTGATGTGTATTTTGATGACCTCTCTAATGACGCTGTCCATTATTTTGAAGTTTGTGCTAAAATTGTGGTGCTGTCGCATTCCATCGCATGAGTCTCAAGCAAATAGTGCTCTGCAACCACTGACTTGTCGGGATACATTAGTTGAGTGTGCTACTCATGTTCTCAGCATCAGTCTTAGATGGTGTACATGTTTTGTCCAATATATGTCTTGCTACACTGCCACAAAATGTAATATACACCAGCCTTCTATAAACCAGGCTGGTTTTGATGCTCCCCAGTAATGCCTATGTTATATTGGGTGGGCAAAAGGCAGTTATCACTCAGTGCTTTTCCAGTATGCACCAGATTTTTCCTGATAACCCAACAGTGTACTGTAAGAATGCAGTGGCTGCATCTTTCTCAGTATGTTCCACAAGCTCTAGGAGGGGAGCAGAGCACACCTAATGTGCCATTCTGAGTAAGAGTTATTTTAGAATACAGTTCTGACGTGATCCAGTTCCTGGGAAAATATTTCTGCCGTCTGAGAAGGTGTGTTCCCCGTGTACTAGTGTTTTAGTACCCGATTCCACTGTGCGAGGTGGTGGCCTCTGTATGGATGCAAGTACAGGTCAAAGTGCATTTTCTTCTGATACTAATCATGGCCAAGGGTGCCATAAGCTCTAGATCATTACATCAAAGAATGGTAATCTACCTTTTGCCTTGGACACCATAGTGAACTTGATGTTAGGATGAGTGGAATTCAGTTGTGCAATGAAGTCTTGGAGTTTGTTTCTTCCACAGTGCCAGGTGATGAATGTGTTATTCATGTAACAGAAAAAGCATCCATTTGGATGACTTCAGGACTTCTTCCTCGAAATGCTTCGTTGATAAATATGCTACCACAGGTGGAGGGGGCTGCACATTGTGACTCCCTCCATTTGTTTATAGTATTCTCCATTATAAACAAAATATGTGGATGTCAGGACATGCCTGAAAATGTCAGTGGTCTTCCTGACAAATTTATGACCAATGAGTTCAAGTGACACTTGTAAAGGCAACCTGCTGAAAAGTGAAATGATGTCAAAACTCACCAGGACATCTGAGTCCTTCAACCTGATGTTGTTGAGGCATTTCACTAAATCTACAGAATTGTGGACATGATGCCGGTATTTATAAGGGCTCAGTATGTTTTTCAGATATTTTTCTCGGCAAACATTTAGATGCCCTGATAAAGTCAATAGTGGGGCACAATGTGACCCATCTTTGTGGGTCTAAGGGAGTCCATAAAATCTTTGTGGAACAGCTCCTCATAACAATTTCTTGTTGAGCCGCTCTGGTAAACCTGAACTTTGAGAAGCACCCTGGTCTTGTTCTCCACCTTCTTGGTGGGGTCAGTATTAATCTTCCCATAGAACTTGGGTAGTAGGCAGGCTACGTATCTTCTCAGTGTAGCCCTTGTGGAAGAGATTGACAGGAGTGTTACCTTTTTCATCAGGTAATACTATAATTTGGGCACTCTCTCAGGTCCTGAATGGCCAACCTGTCACTGCTGGTAATATTTGTCTTGGTAAGCATAGCCCTCTTCAGAGGACAACATGTTTCACAGCACGCCTCTTCAGCAGCTGCAATCCTACCAGATGAGATTCTCCTTATTGCCGGTTTTGATGGCCTATCTTACGACATTCTCCCAGTATTTCAAAGTTTATTGTGGCATGTTTTTATTCCATCACATCATTCTCAGACAAGCAGTGCTCTGCAGCCTCTGACTTATTGGGGTATGTTAGTCAAGTGTGGCACTGGTGTTCTCAGCATCGGTCTTTGATGGTATGCACTGTTAGTCCAAAATATGTCATGTCACATTGGCATGGAATCGGATATACCCTGGCCTTCCATAAACTGAGTTCATCTTTGATCCTCACATTTTATTGAGCAGGCAAAAGGTAGTTCTTATTCGATGTTTTTTCAATATGTACCAGGTATCTCCATGTCCTACATAGGCAATATAAGTTACAAATTGGGGCGTTTACTCAGAGCCCATAATTTCAGAGTCGCCTATTCTACTAATAATAGTTTACATAGGAATTTAATTCACTCCTTGCAGAGTAAGAGCGATAAACTTTCCCAATCAGGAGTATATAAAATTACATGTGGAGATTGTCCAAAATTTTACATCAGACAAACGGGACGAGCTCTGGGTCTCGGATATGAAGAGCATATTCCTACTAGAAGCAGTGACGGTACTAAGGGCTCTACTTATGCAAAACACCTTGTGCAAACGGCTCATGCGCCGAGCCCTCCAGTTGATATCGAGTTACTTCATGTCGAGGTTAAGGGCTTAAAAAACTGGATGTTTTGGAAGAAATGCAGATCTTTAAGCATCTGCAACATGTTAAAGACAGTATCCTCAATGAACAACTCCTACTAAGAAATAGAAAAGTTTTTGAAGGTTTTGCGTCTTTACTTTGTTCTTCATACTTGTAAATCTGATGATCTGGGGATTATCACATGCGCGCGCTGATTGGCGAGTGCGGCTGGTCAAGCTGTTCATCTTCTTTCTTTTTATCCTCATTTTCCTTTTATGATGAAGGTGATTTTAACCGTTGAACACCTCACAATTTACCCCTCTATGTTTATTACCACAACGTCTTTAGATTACGTTCCATCAGCCCCCCCCCCCCCCCCCCAGGCTAACTACTGGCTTTAGGTATAGTTTTTAAGCGTTCCTCCTGTTGTCATAGGTAGCTTCATATGTAAGTTTCTTTACTAGCATAAACAACCGTGTGCGGTTATTTTTAGGTTTTATGTCCTATTTAGATCATCTCTTGTTTTATCCATTTCATTTTTTGATATACGTTGATCCACGGTTGGGAATATATGGGCTATTTAGCCCCGACACATGGATAAACTTTCTCGTATTTGTATGCGCATGCGCATTCAACTAACTTCCCTTGTCTTGCGCATGTGCATACATAGCGGGTCAGGCTTGTAAGTGAGCGACCGTTTGTAGCTGCAGTTTATGGCGGGTCATGGCCCATCAAACATAGGCCGGTATGAGGTGGAGCGTATACCATTAAGTTAAGTAGTGGTTTTGACTTTATACATATGTACTGTTTGTGGTTTCCTTTTTTTGTCGTTTGTAAATGTGTAGCTATGGTGTTCTTTTAATCATTGACAAAGGTCTTCTTAGGCACTTGTGGGTAGTTATCTACACTGAAACCTGGGTTAACTCTTAACACTAGGTGATTTTTTCGCAATAGAGGTGGGTTTCTAGTTTTTTAATATATTAACCAACGATTGCTGATGCGCTGCGATGTTGAATGTTCTTATGTCCCGGTAAACTTTGACATTGTTTTGCTTTTCATCAGGGTGCCTCTACGAGAGTCACTTGAACTCAATGGTGAGAAATTTGACAGGAAGCCTACTGACTTTTTGGGGTATGTCATGACCTCCATGTACTTTTGATTTAATGAAGAACATTATGAACAAACAGAAGGAGTTGCACTGGACAGCTCACTCTTGCTTGTGATTGTGAATTTGCATAAGGAGCACTTTGAGAAGAATGTCCTGAAATCATCCAACAGGAAACCCATTAGCTCTTTCTGTTATGTGGATAACACATGCAAGAGACAAACACCATGGCTTTTTAGCACATCTGAACCCCATTCATCTCAACATCAAATTCACCATAGAGACTGAGACAGAAGGAAGATTACCATTTCCTAACATCATGGTCGCAAGAAGTTGATGGCACCCTGGACCATGTTGTGGAAAGAAACATACAGTGACCTGTGTTTGCATGCAGGCAGCTGCCACCATCCAGCACAAAGGAATGGGGTACTAGAGACACTAGTACACAGGTATGCACCATCTAGGTTGCAGATAGTCTTCCCCAGGAACTGGAACACCTCAGAAATGTGTTCTGAGAAAATGATCACTCGGTATGGCAGATTAGGCACTCTCTGCAACCCTCCACTCCAGTAAAACCTGTGGAGACGGACAAATAGACAGAGAAAGAGGCAGCCATTGCCTTTCTACTCTACACTGCACGCTATTGGAAAAAATCCATTTCATGTCACTTTGCAACATTACATCTAGATATTTAATTAACACGAATGTGTCAAGCAGCACACCATTTTGCTACATTTGGAGCAAGATGCCATTCTACACACCAAATAGATATTCTGAGTCACCTTTAATCTTCGTTTAACCACTATGACGACTGTTTCACATACACTATAGGGTCATCAGCAAAAATTTACAGATTGCTGTTCACCATATCCACCACATCCTATATGTATGTAGAGAATAAGCGTGGTTCTATCACACTTCCCTGTGGCACTCCTGACAATACCCTCATCTTTGATGAACACTCACCATTGAGGGCAGTGTATTGGGTGCTGTTACTTAAGAAGTCTTCAAGCCATCTAGAAATGTGTTCTGTATGCACAGACCTTCATTAACTGTCTGCAGTGGGGCACCGTGTCAAAAGATTTCCAAGAAATATAGGAATATGGCATCTACCTTTTGCCCTACATCTGTGGTTCGCAGGATAACGCGAGAAAAGGGCAAACTGTGTTTTGCATGAGCAGTGCTTTCTAAGTCCACACTAATTTGTGAACAGAAGCTTTTTTTGTATCGAGGAAATTTGTTATATTCAAATTTCGAATATGTTCAAGAATTCTGCAGCTCACTGATGTTAAGGATTTTGGTCTTCTGTGTGTCCCTTCTTTTACCCTTGTTATATACAGGAGTAACCTGCACCCCTAGGGGCTTTGTCCTGGGCGAGAGACCAGCGATAAATGCAAGCTAAGTAAGGGGTTAATGTTGGATAGTATTCTCCATAAAACCAAATTGGGATTCCATCTGGAACTGGTGGCTTATTGTTTTCAACACTGTCAGTTGCTGCTCAGCACCAGGGATGCCTATTTCTACGTCTTCCACGTGGGAAGTTGTGCAGTGATCAAACAGTGGGTATGTCTATATGATCCTCCTGTGTGAATGAGTTTGTAAACATGAAATTTAAACATTTAGCTTTTGTTTTGCTATCTACTGTTGCCACATCAGATTGTTCAACAAGTGAGTGGGCAGAAGCCTTTGACCCATTTTGTAATTTAATTTAGGACCAAAATTTTCTTACATTGTTGGCAAGATCCTTCACTAAGGTATGACAGTGGAAGTTGTTGTATGCTCTCTGCACATTGATATTTTTATAGACTCACAAATTTCTACTAACTTTTCCCAGTCAACATTTTCTCATTTTCTTTTGGGCTGAAACTGCAACAATTTCTGCTTCCTCAGCATATTCCAAATTTTATTTTTAAATTATCCTTAATCCAATTACTTGTCAGATACTTCTCCAGAGTACGAATTAGTTAGTTTAAACTTTGTCCATAATTTCTGTGTGCCCTTCAGACTAGAACTAAATGTCCGTCCATTGTGTAAGTGGGATGCTAGCAACTGTTTATCTGTTCTTTTAAGCGTTAATAGTCTCCTAGCTTTTTAAATTTTTTTTTTTTTTTTTTTTTTTTTTTTTTTTTTTTTTTTAAAGTAACCATCATCACTATATCGTGACCACTAATCCCCATATCTATATTGACACTGTCAATAAGGTTAAGCCTGTTTGTACCTACAGTGTATAAAATATTTCAGTTGTGAGTGGGTTGTAGAAATTGCTGTTGGAGACAGTTTTCGGAAAACATGTTCAAGTACTTCACAAGACTGCCTCTCTGTATCACCTGCAATGAATCCTTATATGTCTCAGTCTAGACTCAATAGGTTGAAGTCCACCAACTAATATTGTATTACGTGCATATTTCCACATTATTGAGTGTAGAGTTTCTTGGAATGATACTATAACTCTTATTGTGGGATCAGTTGCAGAAAAAACATCCAATGATTAACTTAAGTTCACCTATGCCAATTATTTGTGTCCATATAACTTGTAGTGTTCCTGTTAGTTATTTGAGTAATGTTTATGCCTGTACTAATCATTCTGGCAGCACTATCCACAATGTCCCCTGCAGGGGGTCGGGGGTTTGTACAGAGTTATTGTGTAACTGACATGTAGTGAATTACTTTTAGTGCTCATGCGGATGATAGACACATGCTGCCACGGGATGGTAAGGCCACAACTGTTCCGTACTGAGAAAATTGGATAAACTTTTATTTTGTCCTTCTGAGTTTCATTGATGTAAACTTCAGTTGCAGTGGTTACTGGTTTCAGGCTGACACACCCATTCTCAAGCCACACACGTTGCTATTAATGCAACCAATTGCAACAGTGTCTGTCAGCTGCAACAGACACACACGGGCTAAGATCAGTGATTGCACTTGTAGCCTACCATATATTTTGCCTACCATATATTTTGCCATACAGAATCTGTTTGCGCCTTTTGGCATCACACTGTGTAAATAATTATGGTTGATAGCAAGGTGTGTGGTTTGAGAATAGGTGTGTCAGCCTGAATCCAGTATCCACTACAGCTAAAGTTCATATCAGTGCAACTGAGATGGACAAAATAAAAAATTATCCAATTTCCTTACAGTCAATTGCAACTTTTTTCACCGTACAGATATCTTGTGTAAATCATATTGCTTGATGGTAAATGACAGCATCATCTGCAAATAATCAAAGTAGACTGCTCACATTGTCTCCCAAATTGTTTATGTTGATCAGGAATAACAGAGGGCCTATAACACTTCCTTGGCAGATGCCAGATATTACTTCTGTTTTACTCAGTGACTTTCCATCAGTTATTACAAACTTTGACATTTCTGACAGGAAATAACGAATCCAGTCACACAACTGAGACGATACTCCGTAGGCACACAATTTACTTAGAAGTCACTTATGAGGAATGGTGTCAAAAGCCTTCTGAAAATCGAAAAATATGGATTCAATTTGACGTTCCCTGCTTATAGCACTCATTACTTTGTGAGAATAAATAGCTAATTGTTTTTCACAAGAATGATATTTTCTCAATCTATATTGGCCTCTTTTTTTTTTTTTTTTTTTTTTTCAATAAATTGTTTTCTTCAAGGTGATTCATAATGTTCAAGCAGAGTGTATGTTCCAAAATCCTTCTGCAAACTGAATTAGTGATATGAGGTGTAATCTTACCCTCCTTCCCACACATCGCTATTAAATTTTTCTTAGTCTCTTCCTTATTTTCAAAAGCTTCGAGAGGCGTAAGATATACAAAAGAAAAACCTTTTACTTATCTTCATTATCTCTTGTTATTGGCTCCAAGTCTTGTGTCTAGGGGAACATTCTTGCAGCTGAAATTTTGATTTAACATTGTGGGTTCATGATGACTGAATAACTGATGAAGATTTGCCTGTATATTTCTTGGATTTTATTCTTTGTCACATTATTAAATGTCACACCGTTTTTAGAATTTCCACTTAATACTCCAAATTACATTGTTAGTACTGATCATATAATTACGTCTGTCTCCATCGGAGGCATGCCCACTACTACTTACATTCTGCAATATTTCAAAGAGTTTTACAAAGCAAAAGAGTTTTACAAAGCAAAAGAGTTTTACAAAGCAAAAGAGTTTTACAAAGCAAAAGAGTTTTACAAAGCAAAAGAGTTTTACAAAGCAAAAGAGTTTTACAAAGCAAAAGAGTTTTACAAAGCAAAACAGTTTTACAAAGCAAAAGAGTTTACAAACTTTCTTGACAAAAGAATAATCCTTGCCAAAATACATCACTACTTTGTAAATAAGTCCAGAAATAAATTTTATGATTATCTTCAGATTGTGCAATTAATAATTGGAATTTTTTTAAGTATGCCAGACATTTAGTAGTTTCAAACATCTCCAGAAGAAGAAGAATTTTAACCGCACATACAAAGTACTAACAAATTAATTTCTCTTTATACAGTTTAGCCTGAAATATAATAAATCATATACAAATCAAATGAAATTCTTTCAGTGAAACAGCCAAGAATGTTTACCTGTACAAGAATCGACAGTATACATGGTATCAGTTATTTCTATAAAAAAAAAAGAAAGAAAAAAAAAAGGTTACGTTAGAAAAGGATGTCCCGTTACAATATCCCCCTCACAAAATTTGGAAGCAGGATGTTTACAATATTTTGTGACAGAGTACAAGATTTGCCAAATGGTGTACATAATGAAGCCCAAGATAGCAGATAGATGTACGTATTTGATACATAACATATTACAGAAAACATAAGAAAAATATCTACTACACAAATCATAATCTATACATATATCATGATATGGTATTCAGATTTTCAGATCAGTGGAATTACTGTCACAAGACAAACAATACGAGGTCAAAACTATAACATTACATCACTAAGCTATAGAAATAAATACAGAGACAAGGTAAATTACTAAAATTACAAAATTGTAGGTTAAAATCCATACAATCAAACGTATAAAATCCTCAAAAGAGAAGAGAAAAAATTTCAGAGCCTAAGTGTACAGTGAGTGAGCCAAATTGAAAAACTCACAACAGGTACAGACAAGCAAAAGCACACTCAATCATGAGTAGGAATCAATTAGCCATATAAACCAGAGAATTTAAGAATATGTTGACGTATGAAAGAACAAAATAATGGAAAAATATTAGGGCCTAAGTTTACGATGTGGGGATTGACCCATGAATCCAAACCACACCAGGTACAAACCAGCAAAAAATGTTTCGACACAACAAAATGAATGAAGTTTACAATCATATCAATAAGTTCAATTGTATGCAAAGAGTAATCGTAAGAAGCATCTAGCTTCAATCAATGGCTGTACACTCTCCTTGAGGACGGATGGACAGACACACACACACACACACACACACACACACACACACACACACACACACACAGAGAGAGAGAGAGAGAGAGAGAGAGAGAGAGAGAGAGAGAGAGAGAGTTGCGATGACCAGGGGTACCCAAAACAGAGCTAGGCATGAATCTGTCCACAACTCAAGTTCCAATCAGCTACAATATTGCAATATTCAGGATAAATACAGGTAAAAATAGTCATAATTAGCTTTGAATGATGACACAATCCAGTAGCTTGAGGACTAAAATCAGTGCATGAAAGCAGACAGGTATACATCTTGTTATATTGTCCATACTAGTAAATGTCTTCCACACTATTTGCTAATTTCTATACAGCTAACTTACATACACGAAAACCTAGAAGATTCATTTACAAATGATGAAAAAGTACATACAAGTTACATAATGTATTGGAAAGTCAATCCCTCTACTTGCAAAAACATGCATTTATGCTGAATAACGCTATCTTTAGCAGTCTTTAGCAGCTACAGCCTCAGACAGCTTCTTGTTGTGTGCCTTAATCTGATTTTAGCAGGGTCATTTGTCAGCACATTTTATTGCTGTGGCATGCCGATTGGTCTACACTTACTGAAAACAAGCTTTGGGCCTTGAAACCTCTCCCCATGGCTTGGACAACCTCTTCACGCCCTTCTCAGCGTGATGAGGTCGTTTTGGCCTGGTTACGGATTGGACATTGCCGGTTCAGCCACTGCCATCTGCTGATGGCTGAGCCGGCGCTGTTCTGCCCATGTGGGCAATTGCTGATGGTACGCCACATTTTAACGTCCTGTAGGGTTTGATCTCTATTTTTCAAAATTTTCCCGAAGAGCGAACCAATTGGGGAAGGGCGCCTTAGATGGTGCAAGGTGTCCATCACACACTGAAACCTATTGAATCCTTCGTCTACGTGGATCAGCACTTCTGCTCATTCTCCAACTGTTGGGCGAGGTCGCCCTCTGGGTGCATATTTTTCGATCAACTGAGCAGTATCATTTTCCACACTGACAATGATAATGGACTAGTTTGCTTGGTTGCACCTGATATCCAACACGGTAGCCAGTCCGTTGTGGTGGGGCCGTCCTGTACTCTGTTGGTTGTAGTACCCTGACCACACAGGGATTAATCTGCTGATGGCTGTGCTGTTAACTCCCCTGTATGCCAAGGGGTGTATTCCCATCCCCTGCGGCATCGGGACTCCCGGCAATGGCCATCATGCCAGGTGGCCTTTGCTGCGGCTGGGTGGTGCCCGTGGGGAGGGGCCCTGGCCGAAGTGGATGGCATCAGGGTGGATGACACGTGATGAAGCATAGTACATCATCTCTTGCTGGTGGTCAAACACCAACAGTCTCTAAGCATTAACAGGCTCAATTCAATGCACAGAAGTATGACCCAAAATCGTTCCCCTCCCTGGCCACACCATGGGAGGAACATCAGGCTAAGAATGACAGCAGCTAATATTCACTCCAGTACCTTGTATGTTTGAGAGATGATGGGGAATCTTTCAAGACGATGAAGCCTCAGTTTTTTGTTGAGCATTTGGAAGACAAGATGGGAGAGGTGGAGGGCTTGTCCAGAATAAGATCTGGATTGGTCTTGATCAAAACAGCATCCACTGCCCAGTCACGGGCATTACTCGCTCGTGACAATCTGGGGGATGTTTCTGCAACCATCATGCTTCATAAGAGCTTAAATATGGTCCTGGGTATCATATTTCACAGGGACCTTCTGCTGCAGTCCAACAATGAGCTGCATGCCAATTTTGAACGGTGAGATGTACATTTCATTTGGAGTGTCCACTGGGGTCCTAGGGATAATCAGGTTGCCACCGGTGCTTTCATCTTGGCCTTCGAGGGTGATACCTTACCCGAGAAGGTCAAGGTGATCATCTGCCGCTGTGATGTAAAGCCCTATATCCCTCCCCTGATGCAGTGCCTTAAGTGCTGGAAGTTCAGCCATATGTCTTCCCGCTGTACTTCCAGCATCACATTTCAAGATTGCGGATGCCCATCACACATCCCAATGTTCCATGTGCCCTGTCTCCAGTCTGTGTCAACTGTGGAGAGCACAATTCACCTTGTTCACCAGACTGCTGTATTCTTCAGAAAGTAAGGGTAATCATGGAGTACAAGACCCTGGACCGACTGACCTACACTGAGGCCAAGAGGAAATTTGAACGCCTACGTCCTGTACGCATGACATCGTCTTATGCCGCCGCTACAACAGTTCTAGCCCCATCAGCTTCGCCAACCCCAATCACCTCTCAGAGTCAGGAGACTACACCTCCCCCTTGATGGTTGGGGGCACTTCCTTCCCTGTTGCTCCTGCACCACCTACTTCAGAGCAACAGCCCCCCCCCCCCCCCTCCCCCCCAAACCATCGGGGACGTCCTTCCCCACTTCTAAGCCAGAGAAGCGTACAACTTCTTCGGCTGCTCTCGCTAGGAAGGGGTCCCTTGGGTCACTCCCTTCCCAGGTTTCTGCTAGTGGGAAAGATGACACACACCAGTGGCTGAAGAGCCCACAAGCAGCTAGTTGCAGGGCTTTACTGTCATCCTCTGTCCCGGAGACTGAATCAGTGAAGTCCTCCCAGCCAGGGAAACCCAAGGAACAGCGAGAGAAATCCAAAAAGAAGGTCCCCAAGACCAAGGGAATTGCAGTGGAATCCACACCACCATTACCTCCAAGCTCTGCATCTGCAGATGAGGTGGAGATTCTGGCGTCCGCTGAGGACCTAGATCTCGCTGGACCCTCAGACAAAATGGATATAGACTGCTCAGGCAAAAAGTTGGTGGCAGCAGGTGACCCTGAGGCGTAAACTGCCTTATTGAATGTTCCATGCCTTCCCAGTCTCACATTGACATCATCCTCCAGTGGAATTGCGGCAGTTTTTTCCACCGCCTGGCTGAGCTACAGCAACTGTTAAGCTTTACACCTGCTTTCTGCCTTGCCATCCAGGAAACCTGGTTCCAGACAATGCAGACCCCTGCCCTCCGTGGCAGGGATACTAAAGGAACCGTAGAAACTGTAATCGAGTGTCAGATGGAGTTTTCGTTTATGTCTTAAACTCAGTCTGTAGTGAACCTGTGTCCCTTCAAACCCCTCTTGAAGCTGTGGCTGTCAGAATAAGGATGACACAGGAAATAACTGTCTGAAATGTGTGTCTTCCTCCAGATCGTGTAGTTCCCTGAATGTATTAACTACAAGGTTTGATGAACTCCCTAAACCTTTCCTACTTTTGGGAGATTTTAATGCCCATAACCCCTTGTGGGGTGGCACCGTACTTACTGGCCGAGGCAAAGATGTCAAAACTTTACTGTCTCAGTTCAACCTCTGCCTCTTAAATACTGGGGCCGCCACACATTTCAGTGTGACTTAACGTAGTTACTCGGCCATTGATTTACCAATTTTCAGCCCAGGACTTCTCCCATCTATCCACTGGAGAGCACATGACTACCTGTGTGGTAGTGGCCACTTCACCATCTCCTGTCACTGCCCCAGCGTCAAGCCCATGGACGCCTTCCCAGATGGGCTTTAAATGAGGTGGACTGGGAAACTTTCACCTCTGCTGTCACCGTTGAATCTCCCCCACATGGGAACATCGATGTGATGACTACAACAATCATTTCTGTGGCAGAAAACACGATCCCTCACTCTTTAGGGTGCACTCGGCGAAAGACAGTCCCTTCGTGGTTGCTGGAAGTCACTAAAGCAATTAAGGAGAATCGGCGAGATCTACAGTGACACCCTTCCCCGGAGCACCTCATAGCCTTTAAACGGATCCATGCTCGTGTTCATCAACTTATCAAACAACAGAAGCAGCAGTGTTGGGAGAGATATGTCTCAGCCATTAGGTGCCATATTTCACCTTCCCAAGTCTGGGCAAAGATCAAATGTGTTTTCGGGTACCAGACCCCAACAGGCGTTCCTGGTGTTACCATAAATGGCGTGTTATCTATCGACACAAACATGATTGCCGAACACTTTGCTGAGTACTTTCCTCAACCCTCTGCATCGGAGAATTCCCCCCCCCCCTCCCCCCCCCCTGGCAGCCTTTCACACTCTCAAATGGTGGCTGGAAGGGAACATCCTCTCACTTACTACATGCCACAGTGAATCCTATAACGCCCCAATTTACTGAATGGGAGCTCCTCAGTGCCCTTACACATTGCCCTGACACAGCTCCTGAACCAGATCGGATCCACAGTCAGATGATTAAACATCTTTCATCTGACTACAAGCACCATCTCCTTGTCATCTTCAACTGGATCTGGTGCGATGACATCTTTCCATGCGGGAGAGCACCATCATTCCAGTGCTCAAACAGGGTAAAACCCACTTGATGTGGATAGCTCTTATTTGTAAGCTGGTGGAACTTATGGTGTGTCAGCGGTTAGTTTGGGTCCTGGAGTCATGTGGCCTACTGGCTCCATGTCAGGGCGGCTTCTGCTAGGGTCGCTCTACCACTGTTAACCTTGTGTGCCTAGAGTCTGACATCCGAATAGCCTTTTCCAGATGCCAACACCTGATTGCCATCTTTTTTGATTTACGAAAAGCATGTGACATGACCTGGCGACATCACATCCTTGCCACATTATACGAGTTGGGTCTCCAAGGCCCACTCCCGATTTTTATCTGGAATTTCCTGTCACTTTGTACTTTCCGTGTCCAAGTTGGTGCCTCCCATAGTTCCCCCCATATCCAGGAGAATGGGGTCCCATAGGGCACTGTGTTGAGTTTCTCTCTATTTTTAGTGGCCATTAATGGTCTAGCAGCAGCTGTAGGGCTGTCCGTCTCACCTTCTCTGTATGCAGACGACTTCTGCATTTCATACTGCTCCACCAGTACTGGTGTTGCTGAGCGGCACCTACAGGGAGCCATCCACAAGGTTCAGTCATGGGCTCTAGCCCATGGTTTCCAGTTTTTGGCCACGAAGTTGTGTGTTATGCACTTCTGTCGGTGTCATACCGTTCATCCAGAACCAGAATTCATCCAGAACCAGAACTTTACTGTAATGATGATCCACTCACTGTAGTGGAGACATATCGATTCTTATGACTGGTTTTCGACGCCTGATTAACTTGGCTTCCTCACCTTCGTCAGCTTAAGCAGAAGTGCTGGCAGCACCTCAATACCCTCTGCTGCCTGAGCAACATTAGCTGGGGTGCAGATCGCTTTACGTTGCTGCAGCTCTACAGAGCCCTTGTTCAATCCCACCTTGACTATGGGAGTCTTGTTTATCGTTCGGCGGCACCCTCAGTGTTGCGTTTATTCGACCCAGTGCACCACTGGCATTCGCCTAGTGACAGGAGCTTTTAGGACAAGTCCGGTGACCAGCATCCTTGTGGAAGCCGGAGTGCCTCCATTGCAGGTTAGGCATGCACAACTGTTGGCCAGTTACATATCACAAGTTCGTAGTTCTCCTGCGCATTCGAATCACCATCTTCTTTCCCACCCACGGCGGTTCATCTCCCGCATCAGCGGCCCAGCTTAAGGCTTCCAATTGCAATTCATGTCCGATCCCTTCTTTCTGAACTGGAGGCTTTGCCTTTACCACCTATAGGCCTACTTGAGGTCCATTCACATACACCTCCATGGTGCACACCAAGGCCGCAGCTTCGTCTGGACCTTTCACATAGCCCTAAGGACTCAGTTAAGCCCGTGGCTCTATGCTGCCACTTTCTCTCAATTCTTGATGAGTACCATGGCCCCGAAGTGGTTTACACCGATGGCTCGATGGCTGATGCTCACGTCGGCTTCGCATATGTCCATGGAGGACATATTGAACAGCGTTCCATGCCCGATGGCTGCAGTGTTTTCACTGCCGAGCTGGTGGCTATATCTTGGCTCTTGAGCACATCCGTTCATGCACTGGGGAAGCATTTCTTTTGTGTACTGACTCCTTGAGCAGCCTACAAGCTCTCGACCAGTGCTACCCTCATCATCTTTTGGTAGCGACCAGCTAGGAGTCCACCTTTGCCCTGGAACGGTCCGGTCATTCAGCGGTGTTTGTCTGGACCCCAGGTCAAGTCAGAATCCCAGGCAACAAAATTGCCGACAGGCTGGCCAAACAGGCTACATAGAAACCGCTTATGGAGATCGGCTTCTCTGCAACCGACCTGCGTTCAGTACTACGCCGCAAGGTTCTTGCGGCTTTGGGAGATGAAATGCACAACAAACTGCGTGTGATTAAGGAGACTACAAATGTGTGGCAGTCCTCCATGCGGGCCTCTTGCAGGGAATCTGTGGTTCTCTGCTGGCTCTGCGTTGGCCACGCTTGGGTGACACACGGCTACCTCCTGCACTGTGATGACTTACCTCAGTGTTGGTGCAGCGCCCTGCTGACAGTGGCCCATATCTTGGTGAGCTGTCCTTTTTTGGCTGCCCTGTGATGAACTCTTCAGTTACTCGACTCGTTGCCATTAATTTTAGCTGACAATGCCTCACCGGCTAATTTAGTTTTACGTTTTGTATGCGACAGTGGGTTTTATCATTCTATATAAGTCGTAGCGCATGTCCTTTGTCCCTTTGTGTTCTCCACTCTGATGCTTTTAGGATGGATGTTTTAATGTGTCGCAGAGTGGCTGGCTTTTCCTTTTTATTCTCATGGTCGGCCAGCCACGGTCATCTGCTCTCTTGTGTTTACCCCTTCTTCCTGTTTCTTGCTACTCTCTATGGTTTTCTTTTCCTGTTTTTGTCCATGGTAGTGTTGGTTGTCCTCTTGTCTTTCTTCTGGTTCTTCCTTTCTCTTGTTATTGTGCTGTACATCTCTTTTCTTCTTTCCGCTATGTAATTATTTTACTGGGAACAAGGACTGATCCACAGACACGAGATCAAGGTTACCATGAGGCAGTATGTTTTGCATTTGGCCTCTACTTCTTTGGTTACTTACCTTCACTCTTTGACATCTGTCACTGCTGGCAAACTTCTTCTTGACTCTCCTTTCTATGTTATAAAAACAGATGTTTTCCTGAATCTTTTGTGTGATTTTGGTTGATCCACTATGACCAAAACTGTCATGTGTATAGGTAATTAAAGTATCAATACACTGTTCTGGACAACATAGTTTCCAATCCTCTGAGTCAGTCTTATGTCTCCTGAATAAAATACCCTTGTTTACCTTATAATACTATTCTGTCTTTTCTCCTCCTTTCTTACCCAACATGCTCTTAACCAATTTCCAATTCTGATCAAGATTTTGATGCCTACGGATGTCTTATTTTCAAGATCTCTTTTTCCTCCTTCACACCTCTCAAGTACATAATTTTAAACTCTGTCTCTCCTCCTCCAAAATTGTTAGATGATTCACTTCGTAAAGGTAGCCTAGAGAAAGCATCAGCAACTACATTTTCTGTACGCTTAATGTATCTGATTTTGTAATTGAACTGCTGTGAAAACAAGTCCCAATGAGTAATTCTGTTATGGTACAGCTGACACACCATAAGATTACAAATACTTTGTGATCAGTATAGGTGATGACTTTGAGACCTAGTAAGTAATTTTTAAATTTGTTTAACACCCAATGCACAGTCAAAAGTTCTTTTCCAGTTACAATGTATGTTTTTTCATGTTTCTGCAGTACTCTACTTGCAAATGCTCAATAACACCATCCTCTTCAACCTCCTGAAATAAATGAGCACCCAATCCAACATCACTACTGTCTGTCATAATGCAAAAAGGAAGAGATAAATCTGGTCTGAACAATATCTGACTTTGATAAAACTGTCATTTGATCTCATTGAAAGCATACTGACACTCCTGATTCCAATCCCAAACTGTATTCTTCTTTAAAAGTTCACACAAGCATGGAGCATTCAATGCTTGGCTGCTGCAAAATTTTCTATAAAATCTAGTTAACCCAAAAACTGATTTAAGTTGTTTTTTATTGTGAGGAGGAGGAAAGTTATCAGTAGCATCAAGCTTCTCTTTATCAGGTGCAATTCCTTTTTCAGACATAAAGTGTTCTAAAAAGTTAACTTTTTCCACACCAAATTTACCCTTACCTATTTTCAAAGTCATGACTCCTGATTCTAATTTTCAAAACACATCTCTTAACAGATTCAAATGCTCCCAAGTCTTTTCAGTGACCAATATGTCATCAACATACACGATTAATTTTGAACTCACTTCACTTCCTAAGACAGAATCCAGAGCTCTTGTAATTTCAGTTACAGATACATTTAGTCCAAATGTCTCCACACAATACTGAAAACACTTACCTCCATACAAAAATGCTGTATACCTTCTAGATTTAATTTCAAGTGGGCCCTGGTGAAATCCAGAAGTCAAGTCCAAACTACTCATGTATTTTGTATAATCAAATTTGTGTAAGATCTCATCCGTGTTCTCAGGATGAACATTCTCTATGATAAGAAATTTATTAAGATGTCTAGAGTCCAAAACAATTCTCACTCCACCATATCTCTTACTTACAACAACTTAAGGATGATTGTAAGCTCTCCTACTTCTCTCAATTACACCCCATGTTTCCATTTTCTGAATTTCTTACTCTACGTCTTTCCTTTTTGAAAATGGTTTATTATACGGCTTGAGAAAGACAGGTTGATGATCTTTAAGGTAAAGTATGCACTGACAGCCTTTCACTTTCCCTGGTTTTTGTCTAAACACATTTTTAAATTCCAATAACAAATTCCTGAGTTGTTCCTTTTTGCAGGTCATTAAGAGTTGCAGCTTTCCTTTCTTTACAATCTACTACACTTTCAAAATCCTGATCTTTAATCCCATCAAAATCTATATCATCATCACCTTGGTTTACAATGTTTTGTAAATATTTACAACTTTTCCCACAGTTTAATATACAGAAATTAGTTTCCACATAAGTATTACATTTAGGTGCCAAATTTAACAATTCTGTAGCATTCCATCCACAACAGGCCTCAACTTTCACTTTCCAATCCATACCAAGAATTATATTATCTTCAAGACTAGGGATCACTAAGCATCCATGTTCAAAGGTTTTGCCTTCTACACTAAATGTTAAAAGTGCCTGAGATTTTACCAGTTTGCTTTGCTTATCTGTAGCTCCTCTTACCTTTACACCTACAATGGGCATTTCCACAAAATTCTTACTGTATGTATCCACACTGTTTTCGCAGGGTTTTATCAATTTCACTGGTATCATAGCATTACTTTGGTTACTCATGTTGTCAGGTAAAGATTCTTCTTCTTCTTCTTGCGTTATGGCCTCTGTAGGACCACGGGTAGCCCCTCCGTGAACTGCATTTTCCTCTTCTTCACCCAGAACCTCTTCATTCTTTCTCTTCTCCTCTCCCGCTCTTCTTCCAAGATCTTCAGTTTCCATTTCTCCTGGCGGCTCCACTGGTAACATTCTAATCTTTTCCTGTATTCTTCTCTGTCATTGATCTCCGGCATATTTGTCAGTGTATATTTGTTCCTCCAATTTTCCTTTCCTTCGACCTTGATCCCCAATTCCAACGAGTCCTTCCGAAGTTCAACAATCCACTTGGTTCCTGTCTTTCCCCTTGTCTTCCCTGTTGTTTCCCACACTCTCTTCGTCATTCTGTCCATACTCATCCTAACTACATGCCCAGCAAACCTTGCCATTTGAGTCTGATAAGACTCACAGATTGAACACAATGAATAGATTCCATACCACAACTAATATCACGTATAACAGAAGGAACACAAACTATATTACTGCAAAATTACATTTCCTACTTAGATCTTCTTTCACTTTGTTCCACCAATTTGAATGCAAATTTTGACTAACCACAGCTAATGTATTCCAGAATCCACATTCATCTATGTTCCCATCAATCTGGTCCCAAACAAGTTTCAAAAAGTTTTCACCTTTATTCTCTAGGCCATAGATAACTCACCTTTACTGTTTGGATCATTACTCTGCATTACATTAATGAAAAACTGCTTTGACTGGACTGGTGTTCCATGGCTCTCACTTACATTATCACATGCATCACTTACCTTACCTGTATTTGCAAATAACTCTGAAACTTCATTATTCTTAAACTCCACAAATACCTGATACTCATCATCATCATCATTACCGCCATCATCATACTCTTCCAAAATTACTTCATCAACAACATTATTAACAACACAAGTCTCATCTCCATCAAAGTCACACACCTCACCTATATTCATTTGCAATAAGCTACCAGTCTCAGACTTTCCAACCTCAGTCATTTCACAGCTCTCATTCACATCTACATCACAAAAACCACCAAATTCGGATCCAATACAATTATCACCTGTTTTGCAGACATCAATAACACTGTTTTCGGACCAAGAGAAGAGATCATTAGTACACACTACATCAAAATTCTCATTACTCTTCTATTCTGGTTTGTGATTAGTATCTACATCATTATAATTGAACCTAGTATTCCAAAACTTTTGAGAAAAACATAAATGACAAATTTGATGTTTCTTCTGCTCAACTTCACATACCTGTACCACATTATTAATACTGTTATTATTGTCTAATTTTAGGTGTAAAGTGGGGGTCCTGTACTTGTTGTATTTCCTTGCCCCAAAACTGTGGATCTCCATTGAGGCGGACTGCCATTTCCCAAATTGTTACCACTATAATTGTTTCTCCTATTATATTGTCCATGGTTATCCCCATTATTCCTGTTCTGCTGAGGTTCAAAATTTCTGTCTCTATCATCATTTTGATCCTGATAGAAATTACCATTATCTCTGTTCTTGTTGTTATTACCATTTCGATCTTTATCATTTTGATTGTTACAGTACATGCTTCTTTCTATTATCCTATCCAGCCTGTCAACATATCGTAAAAATTGTTCAAGGTAATCATCAGGTCCATGTACTAAATCCAACTGCAACCTCTCTGATAGTCTCCTTTTTAGTGCTTCAGTCAATGTCATTTCATCAAATGGTTTGTGAAGATGAGTTAATTTCTTAACTTGATTTTTACAAAATTCTTTCGGTGTACTGTCCCTATTCCTATAATTGGGACCATTCAGAAATTCACTTTTAATTCTCTCTTGTTCAGTTTCTGACCAAAATTTATCTAATAAACTTTTTTCTAAACTTTGGTATGTTTCCCACTGATTTAAATTTAGATTTACCCAAGACGAGATTCGCCTTCAAGATATCTTTTAACAAGAAATATCTTTTAACAAGTTTAATTTTTTGATTGTCACTCATGCTTGAAACAAAACTCTCTACAATGTTGTAGAAAATCCACTGTATGTAAATTGTCTGATGGAAAACTTTTGATTGGAATGTCGGACCACGCAATACCATATTTTAATACAGATTGTTGTGAATGCAATTTTCCTGAACTACTGGTATTTTTCTATCTAAAACATTTACATTAGCTAGCATACTGTTTTCAAAATTTTTGATCTAAACTACTAAAGTTCTGTTCCATTTTTTTCTCTACAGCCTTCTGTTGAACTCTGACATCATTAACATTCTTCTCCTGATTTCCAGATTGTGCAACTAACTCATTTTCCAAAACAATAAATTTATTTCCTAATACATTGACTTTTTCATTCACAATTTTTAATCCCTCTGACAACCCGTTTTTTTTTAGCTTTGAAACCTTATTACTAAGTTGGTCTATTTGGTATTGCATCCTGTCCATTTTATCATTGTTTTCAGTTTGTATTTCCATTAGCTGGTCAGTAACTGCACTCAATTTCGCCAAAATCAACTGCATAACATCAGTTTTAACTGTTTCTTTGCTAACTACACTTTAATGTGGTTCAAACATGTCTAGACTACGTCTGACAGCTTTCATGTCATCACCACTACCCTCGTCTCTATTCATTTTCCTAGCAATCACATGAGTCCATAAAAAATATTAATTTCGCAAATAGTCTGTACTTATCTTTTTTCTTATTGATGTCCTTTGTCGTAGTTGTAAACTCCTCTTTCAATTCATCTGGTCAGTCTTTGTTAATGTTATCTCGTCGCTGTTGGTCCGACTTTGATGGGCTGTTCTAGGGTCTTCTTTCGCTGAGTGATTGAAGTTCATTTACATAAAAACTGCAAATACACAAACCCAAAATCCATTCTTCTTCTGCAACAGACAAAACTTCATTATCAGTTAACAGATCACGGCTGACGCCCACACTTGTAATCTTACCCTCCCACAAATCACTATTAAATTTTTCTTAGTCTCTTAATTATTTTCAAAAGCTTCAAGAGGTGTAATATATACAAAAGAAAAACTTTTTACTTATCTTCATTATCTCTTGTTGTTGGTTCCAAGTCTTGCGTCTAGGGGTACGTTTTTGCGGCTGAAATTTTGATTCAACATTGTGGGTTCCTGATGATTAAATAACTGATGACGATTTGCCTGTATATTTCTTGAATTTTGTTCTTTGTTGCATTATTAAATGTCACACTGTTTTTACAATTTCCACTTAATATTCCAAATTACATTGTTAGTGTCAATCATATAAATACGTCTGTCTTTGTCAGGCATGCCCACTACTACTTACATTCTGAGGTACTCACAATATTCCAAAGAGTTTACAAAGCAAAAGAGTTCACAAAATTTCTGGACAAAAGAATAATCCTCACCAAAGTACATCTTGTCTTTGTAAATGAGTCCAGAAATAAATTTTATAATTGGAATTTATAATAGGAATTTTAAGTATGCCAACCATTTCATAGTTTCAAACATCTCCAAAAGAAGAAGAATTTTAACCGCACATACAGAGTACTAACAAATTAATTTATTTTTATACATTTTAGCCTGAAATATAATACATTGTGTACAAAATCAAATGAATTCTTTTCAATGAAACAGCTAAGAATGTTCAACTATACAAGAATCGACAGTATACGTGGTATCGGTTACTTCTGTAAAAAAGGGTTATGTTAGGAAAGGGTGTCCCATTACAGGGGAGGAACCATGGAACCCCTGGTCAGAATGTGTGGTATCAGGGCAGACACTCTGCATATGAAACCTATTAAGTTCCAAAAAACTGGTCATTCTTCTGCAGCTCTCTCTTCAGTTGGGAATGACTCTTTTAATGCTACTTCTTTTGACCCTGCAGCCTTCCCTTCCATGGCTGCCCTTTGGCAGGAAGGCCAGGCTTGCCATCTTGGGGTGAAACCTTTTGCCCATTACCTGGTCTGCATCAGAAATGATGAGAACACTTTCACTGACACCAAACTGCTATTTTTTTGTGGACACTATCAAAGAAAAGTTTGACAAAGTGGACTCTGAGTAAGATGCAGTCGAGTTTGCTGTCGATCAAAACTTCTTCTGCCACCCAGTCTGTGGCCCTTCATGCCTGTGACCATCTTGGTAACATTCCAGTGTCCATTATTCCTCATCAGTCTTTGAATATGGTTCAGGGAATCATATATTATACGTACCTCATCCTTCAAATTGATGAGGAACTTGAGCCAATCTGGAACAGCAGGGCATTTAGTTGGTTCAGCATATTCTGAAAGGCCATAAGGACAATACATCAATACCAGCACCTTTATTCTGGCATTTGAGGATGATATCCTCCTGGAGATGGCCAAGATTAAGGTTTATCAGTGTGATGTCAAGCTGTACATCATACCAACCATGAGTTGTTTATGGTGTTTGCATTTGGGCGACATCTTCCTGCTGTAAAATGCATTGAAGATTTCAGTGCAGTGAATGTGGACATCCACTCTATGACAGGAGCCCCTGTATTCCGCTACTTGTGTGCATTAATGATCATGACCCTCAGTCTCCACACTTGCCGTATTGCCCAGTTTATAAGAAGGAAAAGAAGTTACAGAAGTATAAGTCCCTTCATTATTTATCCTACACTGAAGCTTGTCAGATATATGACCATTTTCATCCTGTGTCTTAGACATCTAACTTTGCCTCTATCTCATCCTTTCCCCTCCTCCCTCTTCCTTATCCCAAGCCCGCTCCCTCTCCTCTTCCCTTCCCCTGCATTTCCCATCTCTTCCCCTCTAGGTGCCGCTCCTCCTTACCGTCCGGAGAAGTGTCTGTCTCCCTCCTTCAGTGCCTGCTGGTGATGGAGCCTCTTGCTGAGACTCCCCGTAGATCAGTTCCTTGCAGACCACGACCTTTGCCTTCCTAATGGTGGTTCCACTATCCATTTTAGTCCTACTTTTGACACTTTCTCTGCCATTGATCTTTTTCTCACTTCCCTTCCCCATCTCCCTTTATTTCACTGGTCACCGCACAATGACCTGTGCTTCCCATTGATTCTTTCATTCCCTTCCCACATACTGGAGGCCGGGTTACCCCCTTGGGATTTCCATTACACTCATTGGCCTCTGCATACATCCCCGGTCATATTTACCCAGTCTTTGTTGGATTGGATTGATGAAATCATCTGTGAAGTCTCTGATATGATTATTCGTGCCAATGATATTACTGTTCCCCTCTCGATGCATGCCTTTTGCCAATGATGGCTCTGTGGTAGACTGTGGCGATTGCCATTGCCTTCTGTGATCAGCATCAGGTCTTTCAATGCATTAAGTGGCTCCTGTCCTCAACCAGTCTTATTGCCTTTAAATGCATGCGTGCCAAATCCTGTTACTTAATAAAACAGAGCAAGCAAGTGTGTTGGAAAAGCATAGTCTTCTCCCTAGATTCTTCTGTCCCTTTGTGACAGTTGGGGCTTTGCTGGAAACCCTCCAAGGTTGCCAGTGGGCATTTTCAATCCATGGTCTTGCCCTCCCACGTGATCTTTGTATGGAATCATTCGTCATCATGGAACACCTTGCACAACTCATTTTGTAATGGCAGCCTCCTATCCAGCTGCCCTCCTCCGGAAACAGTGGGATGAAGCTTCTCACTTGCATTTTACCCCTTGTCAGGCAGAATCCTACACTGAACTTTTTACTAAATGGGAACTTTTTCTGACCTCCTCTTCCCATGATAGTGTCCCTGGCCTTGATTCCATCCATAACCAACTGCTTCAAGACCTCAATCGTTCACAACAATAATATCTCCTCCAGGTGTTTAACCATATTTGGCTCCAGGATGTTTTCCCCTCTCAACGGAGAGACAGTATAGTGGTTCCTGTCCTTAAGCCTGGTAAGGATCCATCGCCCCTTGATAGTTACTCTCCAATCAGTCTTTTAGATCCCCTGCAAGTTATTTGAATGGATAGTGGCTCATCGGCTCTGTTGGGTCCTTGAACTCAGGACCTTTTATCTCCTTACCAGTACAGCTTTTGAAAGCGACCATCTCTGATCGATTTTCTGCTTTGGTTGGAAACCACAGTTCAGCAGGTCTTTTCTCAGCACCACCATCTTGTTGCAGTCTTCTTCAATCTTTGTAGGACCTACAACACAGTTTGGCACCATCACATCATTACATCTTACTTACATGCCATGAGTGAGGTTGTCAGGACCCCCCTTTCAATTTTTATCCACCAGTTCCTATCCCATTAGTCGTTCTCAGTTTAGTTCAGCACCATTCTCAGCTCTCCATGGATCCAGGAGAATGTCATTCCATGTGGTTCCGTATTAATGTCCTCTTCCTCCTCACTACTGCTAATGGACTTGTGGCCTCCACTGGACTGTTGGTCACCCCTGCTCTGTATGTAGATGATTTCTGTTTCTGGGCTAGTTCCCACACAGTGGAGCAATGGCTCCAGGTTACCATCCAGCGTGCTTCCACGTGGACACTCTCACATGGTTTCCACCTCTCCCCCCTCAAATCGCGGATGGTGCATTTTTGTTACTGTAGTACAGTTCATGCTGATCTGGAGCTCTGCTTCGATGCCACATCCTGACCATGGCCCCTAGTTCTCTTTCCTGGGTCTTTTTTTCGGTAACAAGCTTACTTGGTTGCTCCATATCTGCCATCTAAAGATTGCCTGTTTCTGTAAACTCAATGTCCTTCGCTTCCTAGCCCACACTTATTGGAATACAGATCATTTGACTCTTCTCTGCCTTTATTGGACCTAAGTTCTGTTCTGTCTGTACTACAGTTGTCAAGTTCGTGGTTGAGCTGCTGCTTCCACACTGATCCTTTTGGACTGAGTTCACTACTGCACATCCGTTTGGCGACCAGTGCCTAGCCCTCTCAGTAGTCTTCTGGTTGACACTGGGATCTCCTACCCCCTGCCCCTCTTCGTTTTGGTGATCCCAGCTCTTGGTTTCTTATGTGACTACTATCTGCTCTTTACCTGCTCACCCCCCATACGCTATTATTTTCATGGCTTTGGGATGTCATTCGCCCTCTGTCTTCCACCTGCCTGCCCTCCGGTGGGTTCACTGGTTGGGCTCCACTTCACTTCTCTCTGCCACAATTCCCATTTCCGTCTTTGTTCTGTTCCCCACATTCTCTCCTGAACGCCCCCCCGGGCCTTCTACTTTATTAAACAGCCCTCCATCTCTTGAGTTTTGTTATAGACAGGCTTGGTTAATGGCCTTTAGGCTATTGCCTGGTGTTTTTCCAGCCACCCGTTGGTCTCTGCCATTCATGACCTTCTCACTGATCGTGACCATGCTGCTTGTTCAGTTGATTTTCTTTGGGTTCCTGGCCATATAGATAACCCTGTGTAATAAGCTTTCTGGGAGGGGGCAGCTGCCTCTTCCCCCTCTCCCCCCATTCTCTGTGTCCTCTCCAGGTACAAATTTGCAGGTTCATATCTCTTCGCTAGAGTGGTTTGTCCTACTAAATTTACGTATGTGGAATTCCTTCCGGAACTGGAGTCACTCGGTTAGCATTGATGTTGGTTTGGGAGACATTTGGCCTTGCCTCCATGTCATCCAGGTTACCCCCATCCCCTTTTCACTATGTTTTGTCTGGTCTATTTTGTTATTTTGTTTCTCCTTTTCCTGTGTCCTCTTGTCCTAGTGTTGCCCAATTGTGTTGCGATCATTGTATGTTGTAGGGATTGGGATGGGTTGGTGACAGTGATGGCGTCCTGTCATGCATAGTGCCTGTGGGTCACACTCTCCTCCCTCCTGTTCTTTACTCTGCCTCTTTGTTTGCCTGTTTTCCTTTCCCATTGACTGAACTGTGCTATTAATGCCTGTGGGTCACACTCTCCTTCCTCCTGTTCTTTACTCTGCCTCTTTGTTTGCGTGTTTTCCTTTCCCATTGACTGGACTGTGCTATTAATGTTGCTCCTTCTGTAGTTTATTTGCCACCTTGGAACTCGGGACCAAGTACCTCACTGTTTGCCTCCCACCCCCCTACCTCCCCTCCCTCTTCAGTCAACCAACCAACCAACCAACCCTCCATGACATGTCTATGCACATCTCCATCACACATGGGCCAGCCAACAGCTGATGCTGGCTTGGGCAGTCAGCTTCACCAGACCAGCTCACATTTTGAAGTCCACACCCATGAACTTACAATGACACAATGGATGAGCCGTTTCCCAGGTTACATGGCAGTGGTTCATGGTGATGGCAGCACTGCCATTATCCTTGGTGTTGCACCACAATATGTCAATTACATCCCAAGAAATTGCAAAGTGAAGTTGACGCTTGAAATAAATGAAACGCATGTCCTGAGACTCAAGTGTGCACCTCATGCTGCCTGTGTCAGAGTCTCACCCAATGGGAATGTATGCACAATCCACAAAAATAAACAAGTAACACATCCAACACAAAGTTGCGTTTTTCAAATAGTAAATGTGTGTTTATTCTAGCAAAATGGCAACTAGAGCTACAATTAGAGATAACACACTTGAATTCACTTTGCTCCTAAACACATTTACTAGTGCCCTGTTGCCAACAGAAACTCTTTTGTTGTGCATTACATCCAGCATAGAGAATACACCCACATCTTGACCAATGAAACTGTGTCAGGTCAACACATGTTTGAAGTTCCCTCCGTTTGCATCAATACACATTTGCAGACGGGTAACTTGAGAGTGTTGCACAGATTGTAGAGTTTCTACAGATATTGTCGCACACGCTGCAGTAGTATGATGCTGCATATCCTCTATTGTCATTGGCAGTTCTTGATACACTATGTCTCTCACTGCACCCCAGAGAAAGAAGTCCAATGGCGTCAAGTCGGGGGACTGTGGTGGTCATCGCACAGTACCTCCCTGCCTCATCCACCAATTTGGAAATGTCATATCTAGAACATCTCTGGCAGCTTTTACATTGTGTGCGGGACGTCCATCATTTTGGAACCACATTGATAGATGAGTTTCCAATCCTAGATCCTCCATGAGGAGCACTAGTGTGTGTTGAAGAAATGATGCATATTACTGTCCATTCAATGTTCCATGGTAAAAATAGGGACCTACAATACAGTTAGCAACAATACCGTACCAAACATTGACACTCCATTGTCATTGATGAGCAACTTGGTGAATCCAGTGGTGATTTTGCATGGACCAGTAGTGCATGATCCACAGATTCACATTACCATGATTTGTAAATGAAGCCTCGTCTGTAAACAACATATTGCTTAGAAATACTGGATTATCTTGCAAATGCTGAAGTGCAAAATGACAGAATGCAATGCAGGATTCAAAGTCATTCTTGTACATTTCTTGGTACTGTGAGAGGTGGACCGGTTCAAGTAAGGTACGGCTCAAGAAGGGGCTAAACTATTCCCCTTTAGGAGTGTCATCAATGAAATATGGGCCAATGACGTGTTGTCATACAATACCACACCATACATTAACACTCCACTGACATAGTATGTCAATCATATCACAATTACTGGCAGCGTGAGGTGCAAGCTTGAGTCTCAGGACATTTGCTAGCTGTGCGCTTCATTTATTTCAAGCATCAACTTCGCTCGCAATTTCTCGGGATGTAATTGATGTATTGTGACGCAACCAATGCCATTATTTATGTGATTTTTCACGCTATTGATAGCATACAAAATAATAATGGGGGTGTCCATTTAAAAATACACAAGTTTGTGCTGAAAATAGTATTTCTTTATGTTTTAAAATTTTGCACAGTATTTGGTTTCCTAAGCCCCTGTTGTACATTTATGCTGGTGAAAACCGTTTTTGAATATTTATTGTTGTTCCAGAGATATTTTAAGTGGCAGAGTTAGGTGAGACACCCTGTATATCCAATATTTGGTCAACTATTTTCTAAACCTGAGCCGTTGTTCCTCTACATGCAGTTGGCCATAGCTTAAAGTGTAGAGTGCCCCCTCAAGATTTATTTATTTGTTTATTTATTTATTGGAGACACAGACAAAATACATTGTATGGATCAGATAAAATTGTATTACATGCCCTGATAAGTATACATTGTTTACTAACCTGCATTTAGCAAATTACAATTTTGGATAATAATATTGTAGGCTATTTCATACTAAATTACAATTTTAATATTAAAAGGATAGATTGCTAAAAATAACACCTTGTGTTGCATCCAGACACAATGAAATGACTGTTACACACTGAGCTTTCGGTCAAAGCCTTCTTTGAAAAGGAAAACACACAGCCATTCACACAAGCAGCACATCTCGTGCACACACGACTGCAGTCTTCAACTGCTCTGGCCAGAATTCTGTCCGGAGATTGTGGTCATGTGCATGTGAGGTGCCCTTGCTTTTTTTTTGTGTGTGTGTGTGTGTGTGTGTGTGTGTGTGTGTGTGTGTGTTTATTCCTTTCTGAAGAAGTCTTTTCATTGTGCCTGTCTGTAATTCAGTGCTTCAACTTTACAGTGAGTAGCAATCTATCCTTTTCGTGATATTTTTGTTGACATTTCAGCTGGGACTTTCTAATGTTTAAATTACGATTTTTTTTACATCATTTATGCTACATGTACTTGTACATGCAATTTACATTTCTTTTTGATACAGTAATTGCATTGCAATTAGTCTTAAACTGTAGTGCACATAGAATCATTTATACTATATGTAGCAGTTTTCTATTAAAAAAGTTTTGAAAGATTTATTAAAAGAGTTTTGTTATTTATCTTTCTCAAGTTTAAAGAGCCAGTGGGCATGCCACAGGGGTAACATTGATTCCCAGCAGATCACTGAAGTTAAGCACTATTGTGCTTGGCTAGAACTTGGATGGGTGACCATCCGAGTCTGCTGAGTGCTGTCGACAAGTGGAGTACACTAAGCCCTTGTGAGGCCAATTGAGGAGCTACTCAACTGAGAAGTAGTGGCTACAATCATGAAAGCTGAAAATGGCTGGGACTGCAGTGTGCTGGCCATCTGTGTCTCCATATCCGCAATCAGTGACTCCTATTGGCTCGGTCTGTCAGCACTGTTGGGGTTTCTGTGTCCTGTTCAGATGGAGAGTTTCTGTGATATTTGATGGGAATTTGTCTATTGCTCTTCGTCCCACATAAGATGGCTTTGATTTGTATTTCATGATCATGTGCATGGGCTCACAGAAGAGGTTCCATTTCTTTGCATCATGGTTCTTTTGTCTTGTTATCTTGAATATTGGGAGTGTGTTCGAATTTTGTCTGCCAAAAGAGTTTGTATAGATGTACACTGGGTATTGTTAACGTCTTAAGAGTTTTAAATGCTTGCTTCCTGATTCTTTCTATGTAAGGTTGGCTGTCATTCTTATTGCTCTTTCTTGTTGTAATATGAATAATCTATTAATGCTTGTTTTGGAGATGCCTCCTCGCAAAATTATGCCATAACTTAATCTCAAATGGATTAGTGTGTAGTATATAATTTTCATAATATTTATTTCTTGTAGGTACCTGAGTCTGTGCAGCACATATGGGCTTGAGCTCTGTTTCCCATTTATGTATTCTATGCATTTATTCCAGTTTACATTGTCATTTATTATTATTCTGAGGAATCTTACATATGTGGAGTGTTGATATCTTTACTATGAAAGTTTTGTAGTTTGAAATTTAGACAAAATGTTTCAGTAATGTTGTTACACACATTTATGTCAGTAAATTTTTGGAGAACATTATTTACTTCTAAGTTGGCTTTTATTTCTAGATTTTCATTGTCTTTATCCATAAACAGTAGAATTATGCTATAGTTAATTATGTTTGGATTGTGATTTGTATATAAAGTGAAAAGCAATTAGCTAAATGAATAGCTGTGGGACAGAGAAGTGTAGAGTTCTTGCTTCAGATCTTATTCCCCCTCCCCCCCCCCCCCCCCCCCCTCCCTCCCTCAAGGTATGACAGGTTCCAGTTTCCTGTATTCTCTCTTATACCACATATTCCTAATATTTTGCAATCTACACAGTCAAATGCTTTTGCAATTTGCATGAAAATGCTGTGAGATGACACAGCCATTTGGATACACTTTTAATATCTTTACGTATGTCTTGACCACACTTTTGTTTTTCTTTCAACTTTGTCATTTTCAAAAGCTACAAAATCTAACACACAACTGGTATCAGAAGATATGAAAACACGATACATTTCACCATTGATACATGCTGTTTAGTCCAACTGGCTTCCAAAATTTTGCCTTTGTAGCTGTTTGCACTTGTCTCGCAAGTGAGAATGTTGACGTGATATGATGTATTTAATGATTTTATATGACTGACATAACACTGGTAAGCTAGGAAGCCATATTCTAGTAATTGTAATATGTCTCTTATCAGTAGTGAAATGCATCATATTTTCATATCTTCTTGATCTTCTTTGGATCTTATGCCAGTACTTCAGGATCTCTTGCAGCTATCATTATGTAAATTGGATGGAGAGTCTCCTGGTCTAAAAAATTGTTATTTTTTATTTGGTGCACTGGGAATTGTGGCTCTTGAAGTTTATTACAGTCAGCTGAGTTGCCTCTTTGTGTATTTGATGAATGGAATGCTAGGTGTCTATCCTAAAGAATGTTATTTGTTAAAAACAGATTACCTATCTTATCATTTCTCAACTTTTCTCTTTATTTCAGGTTAAGCAACAATATAACTGAGGAAGCAACAGCTTTCTTCAAAATAATTATTCTTTTTATAATCTGGATAAATTTGGCTACCATAAGCAGATACAGCATAAAGTTACAAGGGCACCCATATGATAGTTCGTAGGGGGAGACGTAGACCTTGGGGTATGGAGTATTTTGGAAGATGAATGACAACTTGTAAGTAACCACAAAAAAGTAAGAGTTCTGACTGTTAAAAAACCTGTGTAATACCGACTTTTTAATCCTTTTCTTGAAAGAAAGTCACCTCACTACGTTATTCTTTTAACTTTGCATGAGAGCTAGGGGAAGGTAGGGGGGAGGCGAGCACAGTCTACCCCTTGCCTGCAGATATGGGTGCCCTTCTGAAGCTATATTGTGATAATACAGTAAACAGATTATGTTTCTATGGGTCACTTGTATTTTATTAAGATTTACCTTGACTCATTCCAAACTTAATAGTAATGTAGAAAAAGAAAGATTGCTACTTACTGTCAAGACAACAGGTTAAGTTGCAGACAGACACAATTGAAAGACATTTGCACATAAGCTTTCGGCCACAGCCTTAATCATAAAAAGAGAAACACACACCATTCATTCCCACAAGCAAGCACACGTCACACACACATGACTGCCAGCTCCAGCAGCTCGGGTTAGAATTCCTAAAACTTTTTCTTCTTGATAGAAATTATGCAACATGGTGGCTGAATCTGTTTTGATAAATGTATTATCACCATCCTATTTTCCCTTTTGTAATCATTCATAAGAAATATTTAGGTATTGTATTGTACACATTTGTTGCTCTTCTATTTTATTTTTTCCCCCCACAGATGATCTTGTTTGCAGTTTACATCTCGGAGGCTGCTATAACGTGGTAGGACACAAACAGCCAAAATTCTTTTATGCATGGAATATTGAAGAAGTGGTTAATTTGTATGGAGAATATAATACAAAGAAAGTTTATTCAGCAACTCTTCCAAAACAAATTTCACACTTGTTGGGCCTATTGAGGTAATCAGTTAATAATATAATATTTTCTTATAGAGGCAAAAGGTCACATTTTGAAAATGAAAATAATGCCAATTCTTGTAGATACACCAATACTAAACCATGGAATAATTTTTAATTTAAATGCAAATGTCAGTGATATGAAAATAGTAGTCTAAAAGAATCAAAAATTAGTTGAGTGTACCATTGATGGATATTTCCTGTGCTATTATGGTATTATTATAGCATACATAGAACATACAACTTGCAGTTTTCGTGGCATACAATAGCATACTGAAGCAATAACTACATGTATTTAGACACAATGTAAACATTAAACATCTATAAAATTTTTCAAATGAATTAAAGTGGCCTTTAACTGAACTAATACAAAGTATTGACAATACTAAGTAACATTACAACTACATTTTTATAGATTTTTGTTACAATTTTCAACTCTTAGTAATATCAAAGCTGTCCAGTTTACCAGTGGAGAAAGATGTGTAATTTACATGAATTTTACATACTTCACATGTAACTCAGTCAGAGAGTTGCGGTGTCACCGCCAGACACCACACTTGCTAGGTGGTAGCTTTAAATCGGCCGCGGTCCATTAGTACATGTCGGACCCGCGTGTTGCCACTGTGTGATCGCAGACCGAGCGCCACCACAAGGCAGGTCTAGAGATATGGACTAGCACTCGCCCCAGTTGTACGGACGACGTTGCTAGCGACTACACTGACGAAGCCTCGCTCCTTTGCCGAGCAGATAGTTAGAATAGCCTTCAGCTAAGTCAATGGCTACGACCTAGCAAGGTGCCATTAGTAACATTGCATGTATCTAAAGAGTCTCACTTGTATCGCCACAATCTCCAGATGTACCAAAAAGGATGGATTAAAGTTAAGTATTCCAGAAGCTACGTACTTTTCTTTATAGCATTCATAACGTATCCTGTTTCAGACCTCACGCACCCTGCTTTGGCTTAGCGCATGCCTTTCGGCTTCCTCTCATTGTGTCTAGGCTGTCTTGTCTAGACACAACAAGAGTGATACCCAATTTTTATTTTTTTTTCAGTTAGGACTCTGTGACAGTGATATAAGATCAGGAAATGTATCATTACATACCCAAAATGTATTACAAGTATAGAATAATGATATACTAAGTTACCAGATTATTGAATGAAAATAAGGGTGAAAACAGTTATAACAACAACAACAATAACAAACCTGCAGCATAAAAAAGATAACTTTATTGTGCATATATCTTTGTAATAATAGGCAAGGAAAGTGTGTATTGGCAGAGATTAGGACTTTCTTCTTTCACTTGCGCCTTTGTCCCGCAGTGTCGGCAGGGTCAGCGTTGTTACAACCGAATTTGGCATGGTTAGTTTGAAGGGTGGCCAGATGCCCTCCCGGCCGCCACCCTGTACCCCCCCAGGACAGAATCAGTGTACCCCAACTGTCTGCGTCTAGTGTAAATCATGAAACAGTGCAAACGTGTTTCAAACGTCTGCAAGTCATGTAACTGAGGCGGAACGCAGGGACCAGCCCATATTAACCTAGGGGGATGTGGAAAACTGCCTAAAAACCACATCTAGGCTGGCCGGCACACCGGCCCTCGTTCTTAATCCACCAGGTAGATTCGATCCGGGGCCAGCGCACCTACCTGAGTCCAGGAAGCAGCGTATTAGTGGTCTCGGCTAACCTGGCAGGTAGGTATAGGACTTTCATGTGAGATATATTTGGAAAAAAGTATCTGAGATAACTAGATCAAGTACACACACATCTCCTCTTTATGTGAAGAATTTGTCATAATTTTCAATTAATTTTGTTAGCTACAACAACCCAATCAGTTGGATCTGAAGTACCCACATAAGAACAATACTGTCTACTTTTCCATATAAGACAGTTAAGTGCAGCTAAACTATTGCTATAGGAATTTGCTAATATAAAGTTTTTCATCATAAATTTGATAAGTTGTGGCTTTTCAGTAAGAGTCTTCAAATCTTGTGAAAGTCCATCAAAAATGTGTTTTTAGAGTGCTGTGACCTACACATATGAGCTTGTAACATATGCTTACCTCAAACACAATAAAAGATGTGATTGTAATAAACCAACTATCTTTTAAATCACAGCATGATGGAACACTACAATACAGTTTAGAAAGCATACACAAGACTGTCTGCTGGAGGTGGTAATTGGTGTATAAGAAGCATTTTCCCACAGAGTGTTGCTTGCTATTGCTGCAGGCGATAGAGGCCCTTGACCAAAGTTGGTGGCATCTAGTAGCTGAATGGCATGCAATTCAAATGAATACACATATCAACATGTGACATGGTAGTGGTGGCTGATATGACTCAAATGAGCATGCATATCAACGAGCACCATGTTAGTGCTGGCAGAATAGCAGTAATGTGCAGGTTACTTCACCCCTCCTCCCCTGGGAGTGAAGGGAGGCCAGATCTGCAGCCTGCTGATGGTTGACACATCCTTATTGTCTGGAGCAGTTGTTCTGGGTGCAAATGGTTCCCAGTCTAGCTGAACCAGTGGGTAGGGACAGAAGTGGTGCGAGTGCCAACATGTGCACCTTCTCTCATCTCCAGGAGAGCCGGCAGATGACCCCGGGCACCCTGTAGGCATCAGTGTAGGCAGTATCTGCGTTATTGTAAGAGGAGGTTGTTTTGGCTTAGGAGGCACTTGTGGGAGCACATCAGGCTCAGACTAGAGTTCTGGGCACAAACCATGATGACATTGGTCCTGCTGCAGGAAGCCTGCCTGTTAGCAGTACATAGAGCAGCATCTGCGGCTGCCAGCCCTGCAAGAGTTCAGCTGGACTCTCGTCCCCAATTGAAGTCCTTCTGTAAAAACTGAGAAAGAACTTAAGGGCCTGCCCTGCCACAAATTCTGTGACATATTTGCGCATTTGCTTTTTGAAAGGGGACACAAAGACATTTTGCCTTGCAACTGTACTGTGGATGAAAGGGAGGCACCATGATGTATTGAATACCATTGTGTGAGCAAAAATCAAAGGCATCAACAACCAATAATCAAAAAGTGTCCAAAAAAAAAAAAAGGTCCAACACAGTTGATATCAATTATTTCCCAAGGTAGTGTGGGCACTGGCAAATATTGAAAGGGGGGGGGGGGGGGGGGGGGGGAAACAGTGCGCGATGCTGCTTGTTGATCTAAAATCTTGTGGCTCGCCATGACCAGGCACTTCACTTTGCTATTAATACCAGGCCTGAACACATGCCAACATGGCAGTTGTTTAATGCAGGAGTTTCCCCAGTGACCTTGATGTAACAGGTTGAGAACCTCCTTACACAACATTACTGGAATCGCAGCATAGGAAGTACCCTATTACGTCCTCAAGAGAATGACACCATCTAAGAGGGTAAAATGATGACAGAAACCACAGAAGTTCCACAATGGGTCAGATGCCCAGCTCAACAGATGGTGAGGCCACCAATGTCGTATCATGTGCAGTGCTTATTTAAACACCAGGTCTGCAGCTACTGCAGAGTGCAATTGTGGGACTGGTAGTGGGGAGACCATCAGTAGTCTGTCTTGCTTCTGTATCAAGTTGAAAACACAACAGTTCTCTTCCTGATCAAGCAACAGTTTGGGCCTCAGGGCAGTGAATACAATGTGTCCATATTTGCATGCTGTGATGTAGGGTGTATCTCAATGTTGTAATTATATATCGACAAAGGTAAGGCTCAGCATTGAAGGTGATAGTTAGCTTTGTCAGGTAAAGCACATGAAGTGTGAAACATGATCTATGACTAAAGACACCATATAAGAATAAGAGAAATTTTATAAGGCATAAATGACTGAAAGGGCTTCTTTTTCAACATTCATATAGTGCTGCTGTTGAATGTTTTGGACAGAAAAGTGATAGGTTGCACAAAGCCATTTGTATGATGAAGGGCCAGAACTGCTCCCACCCCAGACTGGGACTCATCCACTGCCAAGACTAAATGTTTACCATGCTGGGTGGCTTCGAGGCAAGACAGGAAGTGTAATTTGTTTTTAAGTTGCAAAAATGCATGCTCAAAGACCAGCGACCACTTGAAAGAAATGTCTTTGTGAAGTAACTGGTGCAGAGGGTGAGCCAGTGTGGCTGCATCCAGAATAAACCTGTGATGATATTCTATTTTACCAAGGAACTTCTGTAGCTCTTGCAAATTGGTCTGAGGAGGCAAAGCCATAATAGTGGCACAGTGCTGTTCCAGGAGTGGGACACTGTGCCTGGAAATTTCATGACTGAGGCACAAAAAGATGGTTGAAAAAATTGGGGCTTATTAAGATTACACCTAAGGACTGTTGCAAAAGAGCAGTGAGAAAATGGGGGTTACGTAAGTCTTCCTCCAGTGTAGTGCCTTGTACTACAATATTGTCCAGGTAATTAATGCCACAAAGGACATCTGCCGTAAGTTGCTCCAAAAAGCATTGAAAAATAGCTGGGAGAGTAGCCACTCCAATCATTAAATGTTGATACTGATGGAGGCATGGAACTGTTTTGTGCATCATCTTATGGAACCTAAAGATAGGTCTCAACTAAATCAGTTTTGAGAAAGATTTGGCCCCCAGTCAATTGTACAAGTAATTCATCAGGTCAAGGCAGAGGACATGTGTCAGTAACAAGCTGCACATACAGCAACTTTAAAGTCTCCATGAAGTCGGAGCTGACCCAATGATTTTTGTACAGTCACTAATACATAGTTCAATCACTTGTTGAAATTGATTGAATGATGCCTAGTGATGTCATTTGATCCAATTCAGATTTAACTTGTTCATGTAAGGGCACAGGTAAGGGCCATGCCCCGAAAAAATGTGGCCGAGCTGAAAGTTTATTCGTGACCCTAATCCCTCTGAAAACAAATCCAAAAATTTAGAACAAAATAAATATACACTCCTGGAAATTGAAATAAGAACACCGTGAATTCATTGTCCCAGGAAGGGGAAACTTTATTGACACATTCCTGGGGTCAGATACATCACATGATCACACTGACAGAACCACAGGCACATAGACACAGGCAACAGAGCATGCACAATGTCGGCACTAGTACAGTGTATATCCACCTTTCGCAGCAATGCAGGCTGCTATTCTCCCATGGAGACGATCGTAGAGATGCTGGATGTAGTCCTGTGGAACGGCTTGCCATGCCATTTCCACCTGGCGCCTCAGTTGGACCAGTGTTCGTGCTGGACGTGCAGACCACGTGAGACGACGCTTCATCCAGTCCCAAACATGCTCAATGGGGGACAGATCCGGAGATCTTGCTGGCCAGGGTAGTTGACTTACACCTTCTAGAGCACGTTGGGTGGCACGGGATACATGCGGACGTGCATTGTCCTGTTGGAACAGCAAGTTCCCTTGCCGGTCTAGGAATGGTAGAACGATGGGTTCGATGACGGTTTGGATGTACCGTGCACTATTCAGTGTCGCCTCGACGATCACCAGTGGTGTACGGTCAGTGTAGGAGATCGCTCCCCACACCATGATGCCGGGTGTTGGCCCTGTGTGCCTTGGTCGTATGCAGTCCTGATTGTGGCGCTCACCTGCACGGCGCCAAACACGCATACGACCATCATTGGCACCAAGGCAGAAGCGACTCTCATCGCTGAAGACGACACGTCTCCATTCGTCCCTCCATTCATGCCTGTCGCGACACCACTGGAGGCGGGCTGCACGATGTTGGGGCGTGAGCGGAAGACGGCCTAACGGTGTGCGGGACCATAGCCCAGCTTCATGGAGACGGTTGCGAATGGTCCTCGCCGATACCCCAGGAGCAACAGTGTCCCTAATTTGCTGGGAAGTGGCGGTGCGGTCCCCTACGGCACTGCGTAGGATCCTACGGTCTTGGCGTGCATCCGTGCGTCGCTGCGGTCCGGTCCCAGGTCGACGGGCACGTGCACCTTCCGCCGACCACTGGCGACAACATCGATGTACTGTGGAGACCTCACGCCCCACGTGTTGAGCAATTCGGCGGTATGTCCACCCGGCCTCCCGCATGCCCACTATACGCCCTCGCTCAAAGTCCGTCAACTGCACATACGGTTCACGTCCACGCTGTCGCGGCATGCTACCAGTGTTAAAGACTGCGATGGAGATCCGTATGCCACGGCAAACTGGCTGACACTGACGGCGGCGGTGCACAAATGCTGCGCAGCTAGCGCCATTCGACGGCCAACACCGCAGTTCCTGGTGTGTCCGCTGTGCCGTGCGTGTGATCATTGCTTGTACAGCCCTCTCGCAGTGTCCGGAGCAAGTATGGTGGGTCTGACACACCGGTGTCAATGTGTTCTTTTTTCCATTTCCAGGAGTGTAGGTCTTGATAAGGGACCTGATCTGACACAAGACGCACAATGTCAGTAATAGAAAATTAAAAAGCAGCGAAAGCATCTAATCCAAACAAATTTTTAATGTGAGATCATTAACAATCACAAATGTGACAGGACAGACTACAGATTTGTAAGCTGTGCTGCCAGTAAATTAACCAAGAACAGGAATATGCTGTTCATTGTAGCTTACCAGATGACTTTGATGGGAGCCAATAGCGAGGAGCCCAGCCATGCTTACATTTGAAAACTGAGGAGCAAAATAGTTGCTCCAGTGTCCAGTTGTAGTGATAACAGTTGGTTCAGGACTGACACTTCAATAAAGAGCTTATTCTGGCCTGCGAACAGTGATGAATTACAATGAATCTCAATGTGCATTTGTTCTAAGAAAGACAGAGAACGACAAACCGATGCAATGTGGCATTTTCTGTGGCACTTCTGGTGTAATGTATCCATGAAACAATTATGACAATAATCAGTTTCTGTAAAAATTCAGCTCGATGAAACTTCAAATGAAACACATTTTTGATAACCACATTGCTGTATTTCACCATAATCTTGAATTTGAAAACTTTCATACACTGTCGGATCTTTACAGAACCATGTTATATAGTTACAATGGAGACATCTCTGAGACATGCCTCCCCCATTCCCATTCACCACAAACTCAACACACAGACTCCTTCTCTTCGAATTTTTCTAGGAAAAGAAAACCAATGGTAACAGAGATATTACATTTCAGTAGTACATGTTTCATGGATGTCAGTTGCAGTTAGACTTCAATAACTTTTATGAAGATAAAATTATTAGAATCACAGATATATTTTGTAAAACATAAATGATTATCTAATTTTATATTCAGTTTCAATAACAGATTTTTTAAATAATTTATATATTGCCAAAAATAAGTTTATTTGCTGATAACTGGCAAAAGTAGCAAATCTGGCTTCTTAGGATAATTAACACTAACAAAGATAAATTGAAATTATAAAGAATCAGAATTTCAATATACACTGAAGTGACGAAAGTCATGGGAGAGCATTATGCACGTATACAGATGACGGTAGTATAGTGTACACGAGATATAAAAGGGCGATGCATTGGTGGAGCTGTCATTGGTACTCACATGAATCTCATTAAAAGCCTTCTGACGTGATTTTAGCTTCGCAATGAGAACTAACAGATTTTGAATGTGGAATTACAGGTGGAGCTATATGCATGGGACATTTCATTTCGGAAATCATAACGAAAGTCAGTTTTCTGAGATTCACAGTGTCAAGAGCATGCTTAGAAGCCAAATTTCAGGCATTACCTCTCACCATGGACAACACAGTGGCGGATGAGCTTCACTTAATGACAGAGCAGTGGCATCTGTGTAGAGTTGTCAGTGCAAATAGACTAGCAACAGTGCATGAAATAAATGCAGATATCAATGTGGGACGTATGACAAACATATCCATTAGGACAGTGCAGCGAAATTTGGCATCAAGAGGCCATGGCAGCAGACAACCGACACAAATGCCTTTGCTAACAGCATGACATCACCTGCAGCACCCCTCGTGGCCTCATGACGATACCAGATTGAACCCTAGATGACAGGAAAACTGTGGCCTGGTTAGGTGAGTCCCAATTTCAGTTGTTAAGAGCTGATTGTAGGGTTTGAGTGTGGTGCTGACCCCACGAAGCCATGGACTCAAGTTGTCAACAGGGCACTGTACAAGCTGGTGGTGGCTTCATAAGGGAGAGGGTAAGGATTCATTCCAATCCCGGGAGCGGAAAGACTTACCTTAGGGGCAAAAAAGGACAGGGTATACACTCGCTCGCGCGCGCGCACACACACACACACACACACACACACACACACACACACACACACACACACACACACACACACACACACACATCAATCCGCACATATATAGACACAAGCAGACATACGTAAAGGCAAAGAGTTTGGGCAGAGATGTCAGTCGAGGCGGAAGTACAGAGGCAAAGATGTTGAATGACAGGTGAGGTATGAGCGGCGGCAACTTGAAATTAGCGGAGGTTGAGACCTGTTGGGTAATGGGAAGAGAGGATATATTGAAGGGCAAGTTCCCATCTCCGAAGTTCTGATAGGTTGGTAATAGTGAGAAGTATCCAGATAACCCGGACGGTGTAACACTGTGCCAAGATGTGCTGGCCGTGCACCAAGGCATGTTTAGCCACAGGGTGATCCTCATTACCAACAAACACTGTCTGTCTGTGTCCGTTCATGCGAATGGACAGTTTGTTGCTGGTCATTCCCACATAGAAAGCTTCACAGTGTAGGCAGGTTAGTTGGTAAATCAAGTGGGTGCTGTCACATGTGGCTCTGCCTTTGATCGTGTACACCTTCCGGGCTACAGGACTGGAGTAGGTGGTGGTGGTAGGAGGGTGCATGGGACAGGTTTTACACCGGGGGTGGTTACAAGGATAGGAGCCAGAGGGTAGGGAAGGTGGTTTGGGGATTTCATAGGAATGGACCAAGAGGTTACGAAGGTTAGGTGGAAGGCGGAAAGACATTCTTGGTGGAGTGGGGAGGATTTCATGAAGGATGGGTCTCATTTCAGGGCAGGATTTGAGGAAGTCGTATCCCTGCTGGAGAGCCACATTTCATAGTCTGATGCAGTCCCGGAAAGTATCCTGTCACAAGTGGGGCACTTTTGGGGTTCTTCTGTGGGAGGTTCTGGGTTTGAGGGGATGAGGAAGTGGCTCTGGTTATTTGCTTCTGTACCAGGTCGGGAGGGTAGTTGCGGGATGCGAAAGCTGTTTTCAGGTTGTTGGTGTAGTGGTTCAGGGAATCAGGACTGGAGCAGATTCGTTTGCCACGAAGACCTAGGCTATAGGGAAGGGACTGTTTGATATGGAATGGGTGGCAGCTGTCATAATGGGGGTACTGTTGCTTGTTGGTGGGTTTGATGTGGATGGATGTGAGGAGCTGGCCATTGGACAGATGGAGGTCAACGTCAAGGAAAGTGGCATGGGATTTGGAGTAGGACCAGGTGAATCCGATGGAACCAAATGAGTTGAGGTTGGAGAGGAAATTCTGGAGTTCTTCATCACTGAGAGTCCAGATCATGAAGATGTCATCATTAAATCTGTACCAAACTTTGCGTTGGCAGGCCTGGGTAACCAAGAAGGCTTCCTCTAAACGACCCATAAATAGGTTGGCATACGAGGGGGCCATCCTGGTACCCATGGCTGTTCCCTTTAATTGTTGGTATGTCTGGCCTTCGAAAGTGAAGAAGTTGTGAGTCAGGAAATTTATTGTCCTACACTCATACTCTCTCCTGGAAATATCACTTTTCCACGAAGAAAAATAATCCTAATCCTACTCCTAATGATCCAACTCCCCAAGACACCATCCAAATTGAACCCTGCTCAGAACAGTTCCATCCTCCGTCACAGCGGGACCCACCTCCCTCTTCCTCAAAATCACCCTCTCCAAACCTTCCAGGAATTTCTCACTTCCAGCCTTGCCTCTCAATCCTTCTTGAAAAACCTTAATCCTACTCCCAACATCACCACTGCTGAAGCCCAGGCTATCCATGATCTGAAGGCTGACCAGTCCATCGTCATTCTTCCGGAGGACAAGGGTTCCACGACCGTGGTACTTGATCGTCGGGAGTATGTGGCTGAGGGACTGTGTCAGCTTTCAGACAACACTACATACAAAGTTTGTCAAGGTAATCCCATTCCTGATGTCCAGGCGGAGCTTCGAGGAATCCACAGAACCTTAGGCCCCCTACAAAACCTTTCACCTGACTCCATCGACCTCCTGACCCCACCGACAGCCCACACCCCTACCTTCTACCTACTTCCTAAAATTCACAAACCCAATCATCCCGGCCGCCCCATTGTAGCTGGTTACCAAGCCCCCACAGTACGTATCTCTGCCTACGTAGATCAACACCTTCAACCCATTACATGCAGTCTCCCATCCTTCATCAAAGACACCAACCACTTTCTTGAACGCCTGGAATCCTTACCCAATCTGTTACCCCTGGAAACCATCCTTGTAACCATTGATGCCACTGCCTTATACACAAATATTCCACACATCCAGGGCCTCACTGCGATGGAATACTTCCTTTCACACAGATCACCTGCCACCCTACCTAACACCTCTTTCCTCATTACCTTAGCCAGCTTCATCCTGACTCACAACTTCTTCACTTTCGAAGGCCAGACATACCAACATTTAAAGGGAACAGCCATGGGTACCAGGATGGCCCCCTCGTACGCCAACCTATTCAACCTATTTATGGGTCGCTTAGAGGAAGCCTTCTTGGTTACTCAGACCTGCCAACCCAAAGTTTGGTACAGATTTATTGATGACATCTTCATGATCTGGAATCACAGTGAAGAAGAACTCCAGAATTTCGTCTTCAACCTCAACTCCTTTGGCTCCATCAGATTCACCTGGTCCTACTCCAAATCCCATGCCACTTTCCTTGACGTTGACCTCCATCTGTCCAATGGCCAGCTCCTCACATCCGTCCACATCAAACCCACCAACAAGCAACAGTACCCCCTTTATGACAGCTGCCACCCATTCCATATCAAACAGTCCCTTCCCTATAGCATAGGTCTTCATGGCAAACGAATCTGCTACAGTCCGGAATCCCTGAACCATTACACCAACAACCTGAAAACGGCTTTCGCATCCCGCAACTACCCTCCCGACCTGGTACAGAAGCAAATAACCAGAGCCACTTCCTCATCTCCTCAAACCCAGAACCTCCCACAGAAGAACCCTAAAAGTGCCCCACTTGCGACAGGATACTTTCCGAGACTGAATCAGACTCTGAATGTGGCTCTCCAACAGGGATACGACTTCCTCAAATCCTGCCCTGAAATGAGATCCATCCTTCATGAAATCCTCCCCACTCCACCAAGAGTATCTTTCCGCCTTCCTCCTAACCTTCGGAACCTCTTGGTCAATCCCTATGAAATCCCCAAACCACCTTCCCTACCCTCTGGCTCCTACCCTTGTAACTGACCCCAGTGTAAAACCTGTCCCATGCACCCTCCCAGCACCACCACCTACTCCAGTTCAGTAACCCGGAAGGTGTACACGATGAAAGGCAGAGCCACATGTGAAAGCACCCACTTGATTTACCAACTAACCTGCCTACACTGTGAAGCTTTCTATGTGGGAATGACCAGCAACAAACTGTCCATTCGTATGAATGGACCCAGGCAGACAGTGTTAGTTTGTAATGACGACCACCCTATGGCTAAACATGCCTTGGTGCAAGGCCAGCACATCTTGGCACAGTGTTACACCGTCCGGGTTATCTGGATACTTCCCACTATTACCAACCTATCAGAACTTCGGAGATGGGAACTTGCCCTTCAATATATCCTCTCTTCCTGTTACCCACCAGGACTCAACCTCTGCTAATTTCTAGTTGCCGCCGCTCATACCTCACCTGTCATTCAACAACATCTTTGCCTCTGTACTTCCACCTCGACTGACATCTCTGCCCAAACTCTTTGCCTTTACATGTCTGCTTGTGTCTGTATATGTGCGGATGGATGTGTGTGTGTGTGTGTGTGTGTGTGTGCGTGTGTGCGTGTGTGCGTGTGTGCGCGTGTGTGTGCGTGTGTGTTAGTGTGTGTGTGTGTGTGCGCGCGCGCGAGTGTATATCTGCCCGTGTGTGTGTGTGCGCGAGTGTATATCTGCCCTTTTTTGCCCCTAAGGTAAGTCTTTCCGCTCCCAGGATTGGAATGACTCCTTACCCTCTCCCTTAAAACCCACATTCTTTCGTCTCTGCCTCTCCTTCCCTCTTTACTGATGAAGCAACCTTGGGTTGCGAAAGCTTGAATATTTTGTGTGTGTGTGTGTGTGTGTGGTTTTTTTTTTTTTTTTTTTTTTTTTTTTTTTTTTTTTTTTTTTTTTTTTTTTTTTAAAAAAATTGTGTCTATCAACATACTAGCACTTTGCCGTTTGGTAAGTTACAGCATCTTTGTTTTATATATATATTTTTCCCATGTGGAATGTTTAAGTAGCCGATACCAGGATTAATCATGAATCTGGTATAGGCGAACATTCTCAGCTATTTCACTGAAAGAATTTCATTCAATTTTGTATACACTGTATTATATTTCAGACTACAATGTGTAAAAAGAAATTAATTTGTTACAATGGATATGTACTAACAGTTAAATTTACTTTTCTATTAGAAAGGTTTGAAATTACGAAATATCTGGCATATTTAAAATTCGTATTATTAATTGCACTATCTGATTATATTTATAAAATTTATTTCTGGACTCATTTACAAAATAATGCTATATTTTAGCGAAGGTTCTTCTTTTGTCAAGAAAGTTTGTAAACTCTTTAGCTTTGTGAAGTCTTTGGAATATTATGAGTACTGCAGATTGTAGGTAGTAGTGGGCATGCCTCTGATGGAAATGTATGTGTTCTTTAATTTTGTCTACGACAATGTAATTAATGGTTGTATGAAGATGAAGATTGTTAAGTCAGTGTGTTATAGAAGCAACAGATAGTCCTTCATCAGTTATTTAGTCATCTGGAACCCAGTATGTCAACATTTCAGCCTCAAGAATGTACCCCTAGATGCAAGAACTGGAACCAACAACAAGAAGAGAAAATGAAGATAAGTAAAAAGTTTTTCTTTTGTATATCGTACGCCTCTCGAAGCTTTTGATAATAATGAAGAGACTAAGAGAAATATAAAGGTGATGTGTGGGAGGGTAAGATTACACTACTCAGATCACCCAACATGAATGTCATTGAACATTTATGGGAGATAGTCGAGAGGTCAGTTCATGCACAAAATCCAGGACCTCCAATGACTTGTTGAATCCATCCCACGCTGAGTTGATACACTGCGCTAGGCAGGAGGAGGTCCAATATCATTAAGAGGTAGTCCATGACTTTTGTCGCCTCAGTGTATAAGAGGAAAAAATATAATGTGTTAAATGAAATTCTGATTGATAGTTGCCAAATATCATAATAGACTCAAAAACACCTTTATTGAAAATGAGTTACAAAAATTTCATAGAAACAAGTTTAGAAAAAGAATGGTGTCGAGAGGTGCATTTGATTCAGCTCTATTGTCATCTAGTAGTGAACAGATATCACAATGGCATAGATTTGTTTCACATTGGACTCATTCACTTTTTGAGTTTGATTTTTTTGTTATTGCCCATGATTTCCTGGTACAGTTTACTTCTTGAATTGTAACTTTGCTATCCGTAGCATATGAAATTTCCCTGTGGATGTGCATGAGTTGTAAATCGTTCTGTGTTGTCTCTTAATTTGTCCTATGTATTGGAGGTAGTATCAATGAAAACATTCTTAAGAAAAACTATTTTTAAGTGTATAATATTTCTTTAAATGTTATTTATTCAAAATGTTTTTGGAAATAGAGCCTGCTTTTAAAAAAGAAAAGAAGAGGGTGTTCCCTTCCAGTGAATGAGCTTTTCAATTTGCAGTACAGTGGAGACTGAAAAGTAAAAATAGCTACAAAAGCTAATAAGGATGAGGGCCACTGAAACCATACTCCTCTGAAACCATACTCCCTGCCCTTGACATTTGATTTGCAGTCAATGCTTGTGGATATTATTCGTAACTGTGATTTAGACCCAAATTTCATACAGAAATGGGAATAAAACTCATTGGTATTTACCAGGGTGTGCATGCCCTGGAACAACTGGGAAATTCAGGAAAAACCCAGGACTTTTGTCATCTGGGAAAACCCAGATTCCAGGAATTTTTTAGAATTCTGGGAATTTTTCATTGTTTTAGTTTTCAGTTAATTTTTTGTAATTTTGACTGGTAAGAACTGATACTCTAATGAGGGTCTTTACTGTAGCCCCTAGTGCCGAATAATACTGCAGCAATAAAACATAAACGAGAAAATAAAACCAAAATAAAATGTTTGTTGCAAAGAGAATGCATCATTTACACCAACAAAATGCACAGCACACACTGGCATCTGCTGACAGCAAAGTGTGTCAAATAGTGCGCAATACTTTGTAACAATAAACTGCTTTTGGTGTGTCTTTCTTGTGAGCCTTGTTTCGATGAGTGTGGCATCACAACTGTTTACGTTTCTAACAAGTCATGGGAAAATATTAAGAATGGTTGTTTAAGAAGTGCTACTTTCAAATTAAATTTCTTATTATGCAAGATGAACTATGTTACATGTGAGAATGTATGATGAATTTAGTAAATCACAGAGAGTTATACCCTCATTCAAAACTTAACACTGGGTGTTATAACCTTTAATCACTAATAAATTGCGTGGATATACAAAAGTAGAAACAATAGCGGGTTACATGCTACTAACTCCGTATCTGTCATTCGACTGCCATGCTGTGACATGCGGCCGGCGCCGTTCATAGCCAGGTGGCGCTCCCGTGCTCGGCCTAGCTGCGGAGCGCCTCTATCGCCGTGTTTGCGTACTGACGTAGCGGCACTTTTAAATCTTGTGGCACTGTCACAACACTTTTCCCCTCTTTGAAAAAAAAAAAACACTCACTTCCTTGGAGACACGGACAGTGCGGAGACATCCATGGCCTCTTGGGAGGCCCCGAGAAGGTCCCGCGGAGAGACACGAGAGTATGGTCGAAAATGTCCAGGACGGAAGCTTGCTCGTGGAACGTGCCTCCTGGACGAGATGATGGGTGAAAACTCCGGAGCAGCATCCATAGGTGTCGTGGACCTGGGGGTGTGCTCCAGCAAGATGGGTCCCGGAGAAGGCAGCGCCGCAACTGGGGCCGGTTCCGGCGTACTCGGAAGCGGGAGCGATGTCGGCTGCAGCAACACGCACGGAAGATCAGCAGCAGCGACAGGACTGTCTTCTCAGGCTGGTGGAGGCGAAAGAAGGGGCGGTGGCACCGGCATGGCCACCACTCGTGGGTGCATCTGGTCATAATGGCGAACAACCATGCCGTCGTCTGTACGTATTTCACAAAGCCGGCGGCCGCGAAGAGCCTGGACCACCCCTGGTATCCATTTAGGGCGAGATCCATACCCTCGTGCCCACACGTCGGCACCCACCGAGTATTTTCCCGCACGAGGGGACACAGTACAAGGCCTGACAGGGTGAAGCAGGTGCAGTAGAGTGCGCGGTTGGCGGCCATGCAAGAGTTGAGCAGGGTTGCGATCACCCAGAGGCGTGAAGCGATAAGAACTCAGAAATTGCAACAGAGCGTCATCTGTGGAAAAATCACTAAGCAATTTTTTCATCTGCCTTTTGAAAGTGTGGACAAGGCGCTCGACCTTCCCATTCGATTGCGGATGGAAGGGCGGTGCTGTAACATGATGAATCCCTTGTCCAGTACAAAAATCACGGAAGGCCTGCGAAGAGAACTGAGGGCCATTGTCCTTGACAATCATGGATGGAAGACCTCCTAGCGCAAAGATTTTGGACAAAGCCAGCGTCGTCGCCGCAGTGGTGGGCGACGGACATCGAACAACAAATGGAAACTTCGAGAAGGCGTCAATCAACAGTAGCCAATAAGTGCCGAGGAAGGAGCCGGCAAAGTCAGCGTGCACCCGTTCCCACGGCTGCGCCGGATCAGGCTACGGAGAGGGCATTGTACGGGGTGCAGCCAGTTGTTGAGCACACTGACCACACGCAGCGACCATGTGGGCGATGTCCGAAACAATACCAGGCCAATAAACGTGCCTGCGGACCAGGGACTTAGTCCGAGAAATCCCCCAACGGCCTTCATACAATAGTTTGAGAACATCTTTGCGAAGAGAGGCTGGCACCATGACCCGTGGAGATGCGCCATCCGTGACCAGAAGAACAACACCCTCACAAACAGACAGACAAAGGCGCAAGGCATGGTAGTTGCGAAGGGGATCCGATGCCCAGCCCTTGGTCCTGGCCGGCCAACCCCGTTGAACAAAACCGATCACCTGACGCAGGACCGGGTCCCGCGCAGTAGCCGACACGACCTGCGAACCTGTAAGTGGAAAACCCTCGACCGCACGACGTTCTTCCTCATCAATGTGGAAACAGAGTAGTTCATCACGATCGAAAATCGGGTCGGGGCCCATCGGCAAATGCAACAATGCGTCAGCGTTGACGTGCTGGGCCGTGGGGCGATAGTGGATCTCATAGTGAAAACGAGACAAGTATAAGGCCCAACGTTGCAGGCGGTGAGCTGCCTTATCCGGAAGCGACGCCGAGGGGCTGAACAGAGAGACCAGCGGCTTGTGGTCGGTGATGAGGTGAAACTTAGAACCATACAAAAAAACGCTGAACTTTTTTAGAGCATAAATGATAGTGAGCGCCTCCTTTTCGATTTGAGAGTCACACCATTAGGCATCGTTGAGGGTCTTGGAAGCGTAGGCGATGGGTCGTTCCGACCCATCCTCATACCGATGGGCGAGAACAGCCCCTAGGCCATACTGTTATGCGTCAGTCGCCAGAACCAAGTGCTGACCCGGATGGAATGTGGCAAGACAAGGTGCCGACTGCAAATGAGCCTTCAGGCGGACAAAAGCCTGCTCACACTAGTCGGACCAACAGAAAGGAACGTTTTTGCGTAACAGCTGATGCAGAGAATGAGCCACCGCTGCTGCGGATGGAATGAATTTGTGATAATAAGCAATCTTGCCTAGAAACGCCTGAAGTTCTTTGACCGTAGACGGCCGGGGTAGAGCAGTAATGGCCCCAACGTGCTGTCGTAGAGGACGTATACCCTCACGGGACAAGTGGAAACCAAGATACACAACGGAGGGTTGGAAGAACTGTGACTTGTCCAGATTGCACTTCAACCCAGCTGAATGCCGAACCCAAAACAGTGAACGCAAATTGCGAAGGTGCTCCTCAGTGGAAGCCCCCGTGACAACAATGTCATCCGGGAACGGAAGCCGTGAGCTGTTCCAAAAACCGCTGAAAAATGACCAGCGTGCTAGCGACACCAAATGGTAACCGCTGGTACTGATACAACCCACAAGGAGTGTTGATGACGAGAAATTCCTTGGAAGACGCATCCTACGGCAACTGATGGTATGCCTCCGATAAGTCAAGTTTGGAAAAGAACTGGCCCCCAGCGAGCTTGGTAAATAACTCCTCAGGACGGGGCAGAGGATAAGTGTCAATGAGGCTCTGAGCGTTGACAGTGGCTTTAAAATCACCACACAATCGCAGACTCCCGTTTGGTTTAGAAACCACCAAGATTGGCGATGCCCATTCGCTGGAGGTAACAGGAAGGAGAATCCCCGAAGCTGTTAACCTGTCTATCTCAGCTTTGACAGGTGCATGCAACGCCATCAGAATAGGGCGTGTCCGGAAAAACTTAGGGCGAGCTGTATGTTTAAGAGTAATGTGGGCTTCAAAATCCTTGGCACGACCCAGACCAGCAAAGAACATGGACGAGAATTCAGAACACAATCCATCCAGCTGTTGATACGGAATATCCTCGGATATGAGGTGCACATCATCATCAATGGAGAACCCAAACAACTGGAAAGCATCATAACCGAACAGGTTTTCAGTGCCCGCATGATCCACCACATAAAATGTGAGGGGCCTAACAATAGACTTGTAGGCAGTGGAAGCATCAAACTGGCCAACGATAGTAATTTTCTGCTTATTATAAGTTCATAGATTTCACGTAACTGGAGACAAGGGAGGGGAGCCCAACTCCAAATACGTGCGAGAATTAATGAGAGTTACTGCAGAGCCAGTGTCCACTTGCGTGCGAATGTCTTTATCCAGAACACGAACAGTAACAAACAACTCATTTGTTTGAGAAAGCACACAGTTAACATCCATGTCCGATGCCTCGTCCTCGTCAACAGGAACCTTAGGGGACTGACACACAGAAGCAATGTGGCCTTTTTTCCTACATGAATTACACGTGGCCCAACGTTTTGGACACGCGGTCCTGTCATGCTGTACGAAACAACGTGGACAAGAAGGAAGTGCGGAACGAACCTGCTTCTATGGTTGCTGTTTTCGCTGCGAGCGTGGCGGCCCAATGCGACGTTGTTGACGCGAGTGAACCCCCGCCACATCGTCGTTCCCCTGTGAAACAGGCAAATTGTCCACGTCGAAAGTGGTCTGTACGGCGCCTACATCACACCACGCGTCTATTTGCGCACCAGCAGCATGAGACACTTCAAAAGATTGAGTGATGCTGAGAACTTCCGACAACGATGGGTTTGGCAGTTGTAAGGCACGTTGCCGAACTTCTTTATCAGGAGCAAGCCGTAGAATAGCGTCCCGAACCATAGAATCAGCATAAGACTCATGATGAGTGTCTGTGACAAACTGACATTTCCTACTCAGACCGTGTAGTTCCGCTGCCCAAGCCCAGTAAGATTGATGGGGCTGTTTAATACACCGGTAGAAAGCCATGCGGGCGGCCACGACATGGGTGTTTTTTCGGTAATAGTTAGACAATAAGTCACACATTTCCTGGAAGGACAGAGAGGCAGGTTCCTGCAGAGGGGCTAACTGGGGTAGCAGCTGATAGATCCGTGGGGAAATCCAAGATAGAAATAACAACTTACACATAGGAGCGTCGACAACGCCGAAAGCCAAGAAGTGTTGCCGCAAACGCTTCTCATAATCCTCCCAGTCTTCAGCGGCCTCGTCGTAAGGAGGGAACGGAGGCGGAGAAGAGGAAGACAGACGATGAGTAAGCGACGTCGACAACGCCTGAATAGCAGCCGACAGCTGTGTTTGTTGTACAATGAGCGCTTGCAGTAGCTGTTCCATGTATGCCCCGACATGAACACACAATTCCACAACGCAGGAAAAAAAAATCCGACCTCGTCGCCAAAAAGAGTTATAACCTTTAATCACTAATAAATTGCGTGGATATACAAAAGTAGAAACAATAGCGGGTTACATGCTATTAACTCTGTATCTGTCATTCGACTGCCGTGCCGTGACATGCGGCCAGCGCCGTTCATAGCCAGGTGGCGCTTCCGCGCTCAGCCGAGCTGTGGAGCGCCTCTATCGCCGTGTTCGCGTACTGACGTAGCGGCACTTTTAAATCTCGTGGCACTGTCACAACACTGGGTACTAACCACTTTGAAAAATTTTGGTCCCAGAAGACCAGCCATTTATTTTATTATTTAAAATTTTACTGACACATCTATGAGTGATATATGTTAAAGGGTAAAACACTCTAAAGAAGACTAAGTTTCAAGGTTATTTTTCATATTTTTTTAAATTCTTTGATAGGTCAGAACTTATGCAGTAACAATGGCATAAAGTATAATTGCAAAGTGAGTTCTTGAGCAATTGCATGTATAATTGGCTTTTCTATGGAAAAGTCAAAGTGCTCGATTGAACATGTATGCAGCCAGATAACCCATAAAATGTTCATTGCACAGCGGTGAAATTTATAACTGTGCTTGTCAGAAATATTCATTTGCTGCAATATAAGCTGTACACTTGGCATTGTGCCAAACCACATCCTCAGAAAAAAAAGACAACAAAAAATTTCAGTGACCAATATTATATGTGAAAGCTTAGCTTTTCTTGTTGTTGTACTCTTATGTATATTAATTTAAACCATTAACTTTTCCTGTTTGTGTGTTAGGCTACTTAACAATGATGTTGTTATTGGCTGATCACATCACATGTCCTGTGCCTTTAATATCTGCTGTCATTGGCTGACAAAAGCAAATCAAAATCTTGATTTCTGTGCTTCAGAAGCTACCGTGTTGTATTCGGTGGAATTTGTGTTTATGAATTCATAATATGAAAATATGCATTGGAGATGTTGCCACGCATCAGAGATCTTCCCAAAACACATTGTTTTTGCTGGCTTTCATTTCCGTAATGTTGGGAATTTTTATGCTGGTGTATGAAACGTTCACCATTCAAAGGATTGATAAGTTTTACTGCTCTGAGGGAAAGTGCATTGTCATTTAACACAGAGAAAAATATGCTTTTATCAGGGGTATATTGTATTCCGATCTGGAGAAAACTGTATTTCTACCAGAGAAAAAGTGTATTTTTAATTGGGGAATCCAGGATTTTTTTCTTGTCTACATATGCGTGTGTATACAGTTCGTATTTCAAAAGCCAATCAGTGTGATGGCAGGTGATGCTCCCATGTCTTCGAAGCGTGGGCTTCCCAAGTGAAGCCAGGACAAGTTATATATCGACTGAAGAAATGTGTTCTTCATGCCATTGATCTAATGCAGACTTTGCAACATTGTAGAATATGTTTGGCACTAATGTGATCGTCAGCTTACCCCCTGGAGAGCCACATAAATATTCTGCTAAATTCATTTGATATTTTCATGGTCCTCACTTAATGTGTAACACTGGGTTATCAGATTTAGGATTTGATTCCAGGAAGGTCTACGGTTAATCTCATATTCTGCACTGTGAATTATATATGTTATCAATCAGTATAGCAAGGACAGTGGAGTGCAGGCACCACTAACTCACTTGCGATGTGGTAACTTGGTCATTTTGTGAAGTGGAAGATGCCTTGGCTCTCAGTTCCTGTTTGACGGAGACCTAGGCACTTTGTCAGCTGTTTACTTCCTCTGTTACCAAGCTACAAGCTTTAAGGTCAAAAATTGGTAAAGAAAACTTGATTTCACGATCTTAAATCTTCTCACACTTTGATTTAGTACCATCGTAATCTATTGAGAGACCTCCGTATTGACCACTTCTCCGAATGTCCAGGGGAAGTTCTTCCTTTGGAGCCATCCATTCTCCCAAATACAGACATTTCTCCCGCCATCACGAGATCATTGCTGTTTGTGGATTCTCGATGAGCGCCTCAGTAGTTGTCAAGAAGCTCTTTCTTGATTTCAGACCAATCTGTCGACTTGGGGTTTCTTTGTGGACTCAGTTCTTTGCCAGTGTGGCGTTGAGCAGTCTGACAGCCATTTCCTTCAGTGTTCCTCATCATGAACCACCTGCACCATCCAAGACCTTATGAGAGCTACACCAAATGCACTTGAAGGGTCCTATTTTTGGTCTCCTTTTGTGTAAAATTATGTCAACACTTAAATTAATGATATAAATATAATAGAGGAAAACATTCCATGTGGGAAAAATATATCTAAAAACAAAGATGATGTAACTTACCAAACAAAAGTGTTGGCATGTTGATAGACACACAAACAAACACAAACACACACACAAAATTCAAGCTTTCGCAACCAATGGTTGCTTCGTCAGGAAAGAGGGAAGGAGAGGGAAAGATGAAAGGATGTGGGTTTTAAGGGAGAGGGTAAGGAGTCATTCCAATTCCAGGAGCGGAAAAACTACCTTAGGGGGAAAAAAGGACAGGTATACACTCGCGCGCGCCCACACACACACACACACACACACACACACACACACACACACACACACACACACACACACACACATATCCATCCGCACATATACAGACACAAGCAGACATATGTAAAGGCGAGTGTATACCTTTCCTTTTTTCCCCCTAAGGTAAGTCTTTCCGCTCCCGGGATTGGAATGACTCCTTACCCTCTCCCTTAAAACCCACATCCTTTCGCCTTTCCCTCTCCTTCCCTCTTTCCTAACGAAGCAACCGTTGATTGCGAAAGCTTGATTTTGTGTGTTTGTGTGTCTATCAACATGCCAATGCTTTCGTTTCCCATGTGGAATGTTACCTCTATTATATGTCAACACTTACATATATTTGATATTTCTGTACTTTTGACACAATAAATAAATAAATAAATAAATAAATGTAGTATCCTGTAGATCTGGACATGAAAACTTAAATAAATTGTGAAATTAGCCAGTGTTAAAACTTGTATTATTCTGCTTGTGCTGAAATAATTCTTAGCCTTTTTTGTGAATAAACAACTTGATTGAATTAGGTATGTTTCTATTTTTAATATCAATTATGACTAGTTTCACTTTAATCCTATCTTTTGTAAATGAATACTCTTTCTGTATATGTACTGGTTATGTATGGATGATAATTACACTTGTTTCTTTTATATTTGTGACAAATCTATATTACATTTAAGAAACATGGTTCACTAATGAAATTCTATTGTTTTGTCTGTTACATTTTTTGCACAAAATTTTCCATCTCACTTGATAATATATATATTAAATTACTTTTATTGCTAAATGCCAGTGACTACTCGAATATTTGTTTACTATATATATGCAAATCATATCGTTTTACTTTACAGGAGCAATGACTGTCATTCACCATGGTCATTTGTGACAGCACTTGCTTCACAGATTGCAACTGACATCTATCCAGCCTCAGCACTTTTGCATTTAAAAATGGGAATGCTTTTAAACCTGGCAGTTCAGGTGATTATCTTGCTTTTTCAATCTTTCAAAAAGCTACAACTAACACAACTATTACATTAAGTAATTAATTTTACAATATATTTTCATCCATGACAAATAGATTGGTTGACTTTGAAGGGGCGTAATTTTCGTTGAATGTGGCACTTAAGAAGGAATAGTCTACAGAGTATTTCTGCTCTAAATTATAATATTATGGGATGTATTTGTTTTACAATAATAAGTTACGCATTTGAAAGATAGAGTTGACAGATACTGACTGCTTGAAGTTACATCTATAAGGGAGTTCAAAGTTCTGAAGTTTAAAAGAACACGACATCCCTATCATTCTTACACTATGTGCTCTTCTTTTCTAGTTAGTAATTCATCTGTTAGTTAGAAGACACTATCCATAAAGCTGAAGCCTCCTGCCAGATTAAAATTGTTTACCATATTGGGACTTGAACCTGGAACTTTGCCATTCATGAGCAATGGTCTTATAAACCACTCAAACATTGTTCACAATCCACTGTTGCAGCTTCACCTCTGCCAGTACCTCTCTAGTACTTTTCAAAATCCACAGGTCTGTATACTTTGATGGATGAAAGGATATTTATGGAATTGCCAGTTCAGTAATTATTCTTGTACAAAACATACACACAGTGATGTACAAAATATAATAGACAAGACATAGCATGATGTGCTGATTGATAACATGAGGTGATGTAGTGTGGTAATTTATTGTTGGGAAAGCGATGAAAAGTCTATTGGGGAAGTTAACTCACACATCTTTGACTAAAGATAGATTCACTGAAAGATTGCGGAGGCAATTTTCTTTCCTGGCCTTGAGTTTGTGGATGTACCATCTACTTTCAAAAATGGATAATCTGTTAATGACAACATTCTCAATAATACAGCAATTATTTTGTCACAGATGTTTCCTAGAGCCTGTTTGCAGAGGTAAGACAATATTCAAGAGAGATGAAGAAAGGTGTAGGAAACTACTACACAATTTCTCTTCTTCCAGTATTTTCAGAATTCTTTGAAGAAGTTGTTCCAACTCAAATTTACTTCCTGAAATTTTAATACAAACATGACAATAAATCTTTACGGCTTTAATTATAGGTTAAGTTGATAGTAATTTTAGTTAATTGCTGGGGAAAAAATTATTTGTCTTTATATTAGTCCTAAAAAGTCGCAGGAGCATTTAGAGATCTCTTGAAGGTATTGTGTTGCGTAAACCACTTTCTACATGACTGGAAATTAGAATGATGTGGAATCAAGGGTAGTGTTCACACACTATTTGACTAGAGCAAAAGCAAACTGTGTCTAGTGCTATCTTGTTGAAAGTAGAGTATCTATAACACCAGACCTAGGAATGATTATTTAGAAGTCACAAGGTTCAGTTGTGGGCTAGCTCCCATTTCGTATATAAATGTTTCATCATAACTGCACTAGAGTCTAAATCCGAAAGCCAGCTTGTCAGTGAAATATGACAGCACAGAAAGCACATTTATTATGAACACCAACTTACTGCCAGAACAGAATGAGCTTCCAAATGGAGAGTGTTGTTATTTATACAAAAACTGAATGTTCCACAATATATGCATGTTACAAACGTAAGATATTCTGAGAAGCTTCCAGAAATGACGTACACTAAATAACAAATAACCGGTGTTGGTTGGGGTTGAACTGATGACCTGCAGCACACCGGCCAGTGATGCTAACCACCACTTCACGCTGCATGCACCACAGCTCTCAGCAGTATAAGTTGCCATACTGTTTTATTTGCAGATATCACTTCTGTAACTATCAGAATCAGTTTATTTATGTAAATATTAGTTTACCAGTAGGGAATGAAAAGCAGTTACTTAATTTAATATAACTGGAGAAACAGCAGCCTTTTTCAAACTATGTACATTACTGCTAATTTACTAGGTTACTTGTATATGTACTAGCAGTATGTAGCAGTATAGTCATGTTGCTGCACTATACAATAAATGGTATTTTGTTCTGGATGAGTGGTGGTTGAGTGTGTGGTCGTGTAGGGCAAGCAAATAGTCAGTGCTAACAGCCATAGTGCAGTTGACTGTACATGCCTTTACACATGTGAAGTCAATGCCATGGTAGTCGATCAACTTAAACCTGGCATTGTTGATTCTGCATGGACAGTGTTTATTTCTTGCCAAAAGCCTCACGTGGAGCCAGCTGATGCAGGAGTGAGCTTACTGAGTGCTGTGTTGTAAATGCTCTCGCATTCTTCTTTTGTGGCCTCTTACACTACCTTCCCCAATAAAAATTAGCTCCAAGAGTGGCTTATTTAAAAACAGTCCTCTACCTTACTAATTTTAATATTGTGGTGAAAGTGTGGTGTACACACATACCCAATTTGTTACACGTCATTCCTAATAAGTGACAAATCAACCACAATGTCACTGGTGGTAACAGTTTAAGTTTGGGAGGTGTCTAGAGCTTTGACAGCTTTAACTCAAAGAAACAAAAAGTGATCAAACATATAAAACTGATTAAGAAAGATGTTGATCCTGCAGTTCAAAGCTTAAAAGTAATAGTGCTCCGTGTAGCTTGCTGATACTAGTCGACACTGTTGAAAGCATGAGCAAAATCAAATTATTACTCCACTGCTTACAACTTGTGGTATCTGGCTGTATTATTCATCTGTTGAACTTAATGTGAAATTGAAGGAATTTATTGACTGAAAGAAATAATTATAATTCTAGAATACAGTGGAAATGGAAGTCAGGCATGACATTCTTTCCATGTACAAGTATTGATTTCTTTTTGTTTGTTGTAGTCCATTTGTAGAAATCATTGAAATGAGTAATAAAATGCTTTACAATCTTACCACTGAAGATGGTATTATTGGTAATCATCAATTGCACATTATGTAATATTACTGAATTTTCAGAGTTTGTAGTATTAGAGTATACTTCATTTCCTAGCTGCTCTTAGTTGTTGCTTACATCAACAAAGTCCCAGTTACATAAGGTTCCATAGACAGTTCTACACATATTGTCACCAAAATCAAACCACATTCATTTATGTTTAACACTTTGAGGACTGAGTGCGACTGTGGACGCTCAACCGGCTGGTACTGAGTGATTTCACAGTTTTTCTGAATTTTCTACAGTAGATTCTATACCACAGAAAATAGATTGCTCTTTTGCATTTAAAAACTATGTCCATTCCCTTCAGAGTACTGCAAAGAAATAAACATTTACGTTAGTGACAAGGGTTGTATAATAATTTGAGAGTATGCTGTTTTCACAGTGAAAAAAAATTTTTTTTTAGATTTTAGGACCTCTAAGGGACATAGGATTGAAGTTGTTAGTTTTAAATGAATAGCTGTTGAAATATGAACTTTTATTTTATTAATAATCACACAGTTCCATTGGCTTTTGTATGAAATATTTCGAAACATTTTGGAAAACAAAGCCCTACGTCACAGGTTTCACTATAATAGCGCGTCTTTCCTTGAACCTTTACCATATCTGGCCTTGTTTGTTTCTGCGCATACTTTGCACCTTCTCTGAGGCCTCTTAGACAATTTTGTGGGTGGAATTAATTTTGGAAAATGTCTTCCGCTTAGTCTGTTGATGGGTGAACTATTCTGAGAAGTGCATGAGTCTAAGAGGCCACCTTTGTGAACCAAGTTCTCTGCTAACTCTGTAATGTATTCAGCCAGATGTTTGCTTATATTTCGCGACATTTTGTACAAAATGTATGAATTTACAGTCATGAGCATGAAAATGTGAAAGAGTATTCAACCAGATGTTTGCTTGTATCTCACGACATTTTGTACAAAATGTATGAATTTACAGTCATGAGTGTGAAAATGTGAAAGAAAACTTTTTCCCCCCACTTTATTTGTTTTCGTTCAAAAGGATAGTACACCATTAGCTGGTCGCTATGATCCACACCAGCTTTTTTACCATTGTAGTCCAAAACACAGCCTGGCTTCATTTTATCCACCATTCCAAATTTAGTTTTTACACTGACATTTGTTGCCATCATTTTATGCTTTGTTGTCAAAAGAAAAACATCTCTGTTGTCCTTCCATTTTACAAACAGTAAGTGATCTCATCTGTGAAACGAAAGTTCATTTTTTTTTCAATTTCTGACCAACAGGGTCCCTTGGTAGTCCTTCTCTATTTTTCTGCATAGTGCCAACTGCCTTAGTTCTTTTCCCCCACAAATAATCCAGTAAATCAGGGCTGGTGTAAAATCGGTCCATGTATAATGTGTGACCTTTATTATGGAACCAATGACACAATCTGTCCACAATGTGTAAAATGCTGTTATCGTCATTAGACTGTTTCCCAGAATAAATTTCACAGTTCAGGACGTACCCACTTTCACTTTCATCATCATCATCTTCATCATCATCATCATCATCTTGGAGAGTTTCCAGCCACTGGCTGGGTCTGTCGGGAACACAAGCCTCTCCATCGTGTTCTGTCTTTCCACCATTCCCCCTCTTCCACCTTCGTACAGTTCTCTCCTCTTCTCGTCACACATTCCTTCACTCCCTTCACCCATCTATCTCTTGGTCTTCCCCTGGGCCTCTTCCCCTCCAGTTGCAGATCAAACATCCTCTTTGGAATTCTTCCCTCATCCATTCTCTTCATGTGTCCATACCACCGCAGTCTTGATTTTTCTACCCTGTCCTGTACTGGTTCCTCCTTTAGTCTTTCCCTTGCATACACATTTTGCAATCTGTCTCGTCTTGTTACACTCAACCTGCTCCTCTGGAACTTCATTTCACTAGCTTGTATTCTACTTTTGTCGCTTTTGTGCATTACCCATGTCTCACTTCCGTATGCCAATATGGGGACAAAGTAGGTTCGGTATATAATTCCCTTGGATTTCTGTGACACCTCCTTGCTCCAAATAAGCCCCCTAATGCATTTGAGGAACTGCCCTGCTTTTCTGCACCTTTCATTTATTTCCATTGCGTTTCCCCCCTTACTTTCAATCATGCTTCCCCGGTACTTGAAGTTCTCTACCACTTGTAGGTTTTCCCCTCCACAAGTTATATCCACATTTGGCCTATTCTTCTTCCTTGTTGTGACAATTATTTCACTTTTGTTTGCAGAGAAATGCATTCCATATTGTGCTGCCGTTGCCTCCCATACATCTAACTGCTCTTGCCCCTCCTTCTCGCAATTTCCCCATAACATCAGGTCTTCGGCAAAAAGCACTGCTTTCATTTTATGATCTCCAATTGCATCTGATACTTGCTGTAGGATTTCTTCCATAACAATAATAAACAATAAAGGCGAAAGTGCACTTCCCTGTCGCAGCCCATTTTCCAGCTTGAACCATGCAGTACGTTCCCTCCCCACTTTCACACAACTCTCACTTCCCTCATACATTTTTCTGACTTTTCGGGCATACGCCTTCTCTATATCTAAAAAGGCCATGATTAAGTCCTTCCCGTACTCATAGTGCCTTTCCTGCAGTTGCCTTACCGCAAATATGAGGTCCGTTGTTGATCTTCCCGGTCTGAAACCATACTGCTCCTCTTGCAGTCTACTTTCAATACTGCTTCTTATTCTCTTCTCCAGGATCTTTTCATACATTTTTCCACAGTGGCATAGCAGGGTGATTCCTCTGTAGTTCTCACATCTCCTTTTATCCCCTTTCTTGAAGATCGGGACTATAATTCCTTTCTTCCAATCCTCAGGAATTCTGTTCTCCTTCCACACCACCCTCAGCACTCTGTATAGCCACTGGGTTCCTACTTCTCCTGCTGCTCGTATCATATCCACTGTTACTTCGTCCCAACCTGGTGCCTTGCCCCCTTTCATCCTCTTTATGGCTTCTTCCACTTCATTCCAAGTTAGATCATCAATTTCCCCACTATTATAATCGTCTGCTGCCTTAGGTTCTCCATCGCTGTTAGTTACCCGCTTGACGGCATTCAACAGATCTTCAAAGTACTCCTTCCAAATCTTTTTGAGCTCATGCATTTCCTCCACAACTCTTCCATTATTATCCATGATCCTTAGGCACTCGCTTCTGTCATTCCTCTTATTTCTTACCATGGTGTAAAGTACTTTTTTGTTCCCTTCACTGTCCTCTTCTAACATTCTTGTCCATTTTTCCATCCACTTCTTCTTCTCCGCCCTTACTATGGTCTGTGCCGCTTTCTTGCTTCCCTTATATTTTACCCTAGCTTCCTCTGTTCGGGTCTGGAACCATTCTCTGAAGGCTTTGTTCTTTTGAAGTACTGCCTCTTTACATATGTTGTTCCACCATGGGGTTTCCTTACTTCTCCTCTTTGTGCTAGTTCTTCCGCACACAGTCTCAGCTGCCTCAACTAGAGCCCTCTTAAAATCTCCCCATTCTTCTTCCACTGTTCTCTGATCTTCCTTTGGCAGCTTCTTCCTGATCAGTGTCTGGTACTGGGTCCTCCGTTCATCCTCTTTCAGCATCCATGTCTTCAACCTTTTCTCCTGTATGTCAGTTGCCCTCCTATCTTTTTTCTCTCTCAGGGTGGCTACCAACAGCCGATGGTCACTGTCTAAGGCCTCAGATGGAATGACCTTAACATCTGTGAGGCTGCTCATCATCTGCCTATCCACTAGTACATAGTCTACTACTGAAGTTTGGGACCAGTCTCCACTGTACCAAGTTATTTTGTGGCTACTTCTCTTCTTGTACCAGGAATTTGCGATCGCCAGCCCATTCCTCTTGCAGAATTCCAGCAACAATTTTCCTTCTCTATTTCGGTTCCCCCAGCCCTCTGGTCCCATTATCTCCTCGAATCCTTTCCTGTCTGTGCCAACATGTGCATTGAGGTCCCCTATTATAATCTGATTACCTCCATTTAGCTGCTTTTGCATTTCATCTTCAAATTCCTCCTCCTCCTTTTTTGTACACCCCACCTGTGGGGCATATGCTTGGATGATTTCAATGCTTTTTCCTTTCACTCGTACTCTGGCTTTTATCATTCGATCATTGATACCTTCCACCTCCTCCTGCAGACCCTCTCTGACCACTATTGCCACTACATTTCTTCCCCTCTCATTCCCTATCCAGTACAGTTTACATCCTTTACTTAGTGGTTTTTCACCAACTCCTCTCCACCTAGTCTCAGCAAGTCCCAAGATGTCCAATTTCCTCCTTTCCATCATTTCTACAATTTCTTCTAACTTCCCAAGTAGAGTCCTTATGTTTAAGGTGCCCAGTCGTAAACCATCTCGTAATCCTTTTCCATTGCTTGGTCGGTTTCCTTTAAATCCGTTCCGTGATCCGAGGCATGTTCCCTTTTTGAAAGCAGTTGATTTATCCACTACTGGCTTGCTAGGCCTATCGCAGCTTCACCAGAGCCCCGTTAGCCGTCACGTTTCAGGGTTCCCATAGGGCCTTCCCAGCTACCGTAGCGGTCCTGGGGCACACGAAGTCCCCGCTGTACATCGCCCCTATAGGCAGTCCCCTACTTTGTGCCATTGCCCATCTCCCACGACTTGGACGAGGGGTTGGACTTATGGGAGACTTCACTTTCACATACTATAAAAAATTTTACGCCATATTTATTAGGCTTATTTTTCATATACGCTCTAAAACTCAGTCTACCACGAAAAGGGAAAATTCCCTCATCTATAGTAATATTTTCGCCTGGCTTGTAAGCCTTTCCACTTTGGGTCATGCATCTGTCGAATATAGGTCTTACCTTATGAATAGGATCGTGACCTACCTGGTTTTTAGGAATATATGTTGCGTTATCTACGAGATGTAACATTCGTAGAATTGACAAAAATCTATCTCTTGGCAGACACTTTGCTGCAAATGAGGACTCCAACACGGGATTTGTTGACCAGTAGTCAGACAGTTTTTGTTTCTTGACTAGGCACGTATGCAAAATAATACCAAAAAATTTATACAGTTCACTGAGTTTCAATGTCATCCACTTACGCCACACTGACTGAGGCTTCAGTTTTCCTGTAGCACTTAGTGTCTCTATTGTCATTCTAGCGTAGCAGTTTGTCTCTCGTTTGATCAGTATCACCAGTTCTTCATCGAAAAAGTATGTGAAACAAACAAACACTGAAGAATGTTGGTCAATCCCATCTTGAATTCCACAGGATTCAGAAAAACAGGAAGCTGGGGAGTGATTGTATCGTCATCTGTCCACTGGCCAGAAGAATATGGCAAATTGCAATGACCAGTAGCATTTGTTGTGACAATAATGTCAACAGCCTCATCTTCATGTCTTCCTGATGATTCACTATCCGAGGGATCGTTTTCATCTATAAGAAAATTCGTAAAAATAAAATTATCTTTTTTCTGATCAGGAATCAAACCACAGAATTGCGGAAAATTTGAACAAAAAATAGCTTACCATCGCTAATGTCAAAATCTGCAATTTCTTCATCTAATTCTGAACCACTATTGTTCAGTAAAAACTCTATTTCTTCATCTTGCAAGGCCATGACGAAAATAAAGCGCAAAGCTATCAGCCGACAACAATCTAAAGTTTCGAACTGCCGCGCGCCTGTTGTAAGTCGAGCGTGAGCGCGGCAAAGCAAATGACTCAAAATATAGTCCTGTACCACCTCCAACAGTGACATATGCTGCCATCTATGATTTTTTCTTGGTACTAGGACAACCAGAGAGTACTTTTATACCTACAGAATATGAAAGTCATGCGCTGGGAGTCTTTAACATCGCTGATAATCGGCTGACGTAGGAGCTACGTCGATCGTCTTTTTGGGGTACTGTCGGACCGACGTAGGAGCTACGTCGCTCGTCTCGAAAGTGTTCATAATAATGTTGTGAGGTAGAAGATCTAAAAAACAGTTGATTTCTCTTTTATAAGCCATTAATGCTACTCAACATAAATGAAAGTATACATGACTTAAAGTCTCGTGCTTGTCCTTTCCACACTAGTTCCCATACAGTCAATGACTGAACTGTAGTTTCATTAATGTTGATCATTGGTTAACAGTTTTGATCCCTGAACATCAATTGTGTCTTGCTACTACGTAGTTGTCGAATGGCTCTGAGCGCTATTGGACTTAACATCTGAGGTTATCAGTCTCTTAGAACTACTTAAACCCAACTAACCTAAGGACATCACACACATCCATGCCCGAGGCAGGATTCGAACCTGCGACCGTAGCAGTCACGCGGTTCCGGACTGAAGCGCCAAGAGCCGCTCGGCCACTGTGGCCGGCACTTAGTTGTCATTTCACATTGAGTCTTCTGAGATCTAGGTGTGTGGTGTCTTAAAATGACTCGCGGATGGATAAATTTTCATGCAGTAAGTAGAAGCAAAGGCCGAGTCTTGTGGTACCATCCATAGGGCCACCTGTAGGAAGACAGTGAGGCCTGGAGAGAGCAAGAATCATGACGGTGTGTGACAGCTTGTTTGAATGTATCTTCTTCTGTGAAGGTTTGAGCCAGCACACCATGTGCAACCAACAAAGACAATGTTGGTATATAGGTACCATGAGATATCTGGATCCTATATTGTGTGATTGACAGGAATGGACTCAATAAGATTTTGAGTTGCTCATGTATGGTCTGGAGTTACTCTTCTACCTCACTTACATTATGTTTCAAAGTAAGTTTAAAACTATCAGTGGCTGCTGCCATATTCATTTGCAGAAAAAAAAAAAAAAAAAAAAAAAACACCAGTTAGATGTGAAATGATTCTGACTTACAAACAGAACTCAAAACAAAAAGAAGAATCATTATTCTTGAGCACAACTTAAAGAAGCTGAATCAGTTTTCTGGAAGAGAAACAATTTTAAAGTTTGGCTTGTTTTGTTAATTTGTTACTTACAAGAGATAAACAAACTTGTTCAATTTTGTACATCCACATATTGATAGCTCATCAGTGTCAAACAGCAGACCTCATTGTCAGTGCTGCACTGGCTGATCATCATCTGATATATTCTGCATTTGTCTCAGCTGCTTCCAGGATCTACCTTGGAGTCTTCCTTCTGGCTCGCTGGGTGATTCAGTAGCTGATATACTGAGATATGGCTTTACGTGGTTCACACGTACATGATTCAGCACATTACGAGAATTAAAACTCTGCAGCCCAGCAGCAGTAGAGACAGTACTACCTGTTCTTACTATAGCAACAATCTACCAACAATTACCAGTACTAAAAGTATCATTATTACTAATACTAAAATGAAATATGCATCAAACACGCACACAAGGACCATCAAGCATAGAGGTAGAGGCAACTTCTTTAAATTTATTTTTTCAACACCTACTCCAGTGCCACTCTTCACTTCAGTGTCCTCAGTGCTCTCGATCACAGGCAATGCCTCTCAACATCTGTAATGTCCAGCAGACAGTGTCCTTCCCTCCCCCCACCATTACCCTGCTATCCCTTTCCTTCCTTCTCCCTCCAGATCACTGCTTCTGTGCATCATGACAGTTTCATTCTGGTCAAAGTTACCAGAAATGGCAGTCACGTGTGTTTGAGGTGTGCTTGCTTGTGTGAGTGAATGTGTGTGTGTTTCCTTTACTGAAGATGGCTTTGGCCAAAAGCTAGGTGTAAGTGTCTTTTTGTTGTGCCTGTCTGCCACTCAACATGTCATCTTTATGGTAAGTAGCAATCTATGTTTTCATTATGTTGTCGATATTCCACCTGGGAGTTTCCACTGTTTGAAGTCCTTGAAGGTATTTTTAAAGTTCCGTAAACAGTTGAAAATTTGATGGGGCCAAGTCAGAATATTTGAGGATGATTGCTGACAGTGAACCATAGGTTTTGGATTGTTTCAGATGTCGTAGTGCTCATGTGTGGTCTTGTGTCTGTATGCTGAAGATGAGGTCTCCTTGTGTGGATTGGTTAGAAACTTGATTACAGCACCAATATAGTTAAGTTCCACACCACCATGTTCCACACTACAATTAGGAGCCCTCGGGCAGCAGAGGGTACCAACTTGGACCAATGAAGTGGGGAAAGTCAACTGAGTAATACGCATAAAATGTGGTCCCTCAATTGATATTGCAAACAAATTAAAAATTTGGAGGAAATACTTTACAGCACACCCTCATAGAATGTGCATAGTGTTTGCAGCCTATGTGACTATAGGCTTTTCCGGTGTAAACTGTTAATGGTTTCTTGGGTCTCCAGCCGGGTGGTAGCATTAATATCTTGCGATGTTTAGGGAAGTGTCATACTACCCATCTTCGCCAGAAGATGGTTAGTACGACACTTCCCAAAACATGCGAGATATCAATGCTACCACCTGCTGGAGACCCTAGAAACCTTCATCAACTGTTTGCAGCCTGTTAGTAGACACCATGGCTGCTTTGACAGTTGGACTTGTCTTTGATGGGGTAGGAGACACTGTGACAGGACCAGAGTACATGGCAGGTGTAAGAAGTATGTGACAGGTCCTACATCTGGTCTTTAAGGGATATGAGTCATGGAGCAAGGGGCTGATAGCAAAAGTGAAATACTGATGAACAAACATATTGTGTAGATTGGGCATGTGATGAAATTCTGCTGTGGGAGGAGTGGGGAGCATATTTCTCATATTACAGTATGACAAGATGTTGTCATAACACTCAGGAAACATTGTTTGGTTGCTCCAGTCATGGATGGTACTAAATCACAAGGAGAGCATTTCTTTGTGGTCAGACAGGGGGAGTTGGGGACTGTAAGTGACTGGAGAGACAAGGTGTTGCGGATCTGTTAGCTGCAACAGGCAGAAGACATGCTTTATTGGTGCTGCATATTTTAGTTATTTTGACTGAGATACTCATGTTGCAGTGGTTATCTTCAGCAAGCCAATGTAGAAGTGTCCTCAGAATCAGCTAAGTGAAAAATCGATGCAATATGCATGTTTATTTATATATAAAAGTGGACTTTGGAATTTTCTGTTGTGTGAGACCGCATGTACAAGACTCGTGTCCCAATTTGAAGTTCTAGATTCGAATATTTTACTGTTCACATCCCTTCTTCAAAATCTTTTATTGATTGTATCAATACCCATTTGTATTGTGATACATAATGAAATTTCAAATTTTCACAAGTGCCGTGATAAACTTGTAGTATTATTGTAAAAAATAGGCTTAAACCTAATGGTGCTCTTTTAAAATTTTTGAGAACAGTAGGCATATCCTCTTTCGAAACAATTGTTCTCTAATTTCTCTGTACAATTTCGTGAGAAATAGGCTGGCTTTATTTGGGAAATTTCGAGTGTTTACAAAACCATATTTTCATAAGTTACCAGTATGAGTGTTCTGGATATGTAATTTATCTCATAGCTAATGAGCATTTGCAGTTCACTATTCTGCCAAAGAATATGTCACCCCTGAATTCCATTGTACATCAAAGCAAATCAGTGTGCTTTTTTGAGAATTTTCGGAAGCTACCATTGTCCTTTGCATAATTTGAGTAATTTGTTGTAAACTGGCGTTTGTGATTTAGTTACTGTAGCAGATTTTCTAACTAACATATTGTGTTGCATCTAGTTTTCCCTTAAAGAGGAGTAGCCCTATATATTATCTGCAGTTATCATAAACTGACTCTGTTTTGAGTTTGCTAACAACTATAATTAAAACCTCAAAAAGTTTTGGGAAACTGGTAATTTTTCACACAAGTTTTTGTGTTGCCTTAATAGAAATCTCATTTCGTATATATGCTTCAATTCTTATAGGGAAATAGCAACTTTTTAGCTCAACAGATTAAAAGACAATCAGTGGGCTTAAATTAAAGTTATATATTCACAGCCTTGTAATACAATGAATGGGCCAAAATTCATCTCCACTGTGAATGCTGTTCTCTAACATGGGATGAGTTGGTTGACATTCAACAGCAGCTGGAAATTGCTCTGACTACTGTCAAATGATTGGCAGTTGCTGCGAATTGGTGTGTTGGAAGAGCTCTTGAGAGTCGTGATAGCGATGCAAGAGGAGGTACCTCTAGTGCCATCCTTTCCTGCGGATCCTGTCTCCTCTGCAGAAAATATAGGATCTGTCATTACTTGTGCACCTGGCTGCAAGTGGTGTGTCAATGGTAGATCTAGTTATTCTGTAGAGTGTGGCTGGGGACCAGGCAGGATGCATGGTGTTGTAACAATCACCCTAACCAACAAGTCTGAGGTGCTGTCTTTCACTAAAACTGAAACTGAGCCAGTGGGACTCACTTCACTTGTTTTGGGGAAACCTGTTTTGAGGAGGCAAATGCAAAATGCTAGAGGCCTATTAATTGTCAGCAGTTCAAACATACAGTGAATGATGGTAACCCCTAGGCAGATGGCAACAAGAGACAGGAAAGGACACAGGGTGCACCCTGTGTGTACGCCTGGGGGGGGGGGGGGGGGGGGGGGCATTCAGAATATTGAAGAGGCTATTCCAGTGGCCATTGCCATTGAAGGAATAGGGTGCAGCCAACTGAATATTGTGGCAACATTGGAAAAAATGATGCCTGTCGTCTGGGCTCTGACGTTTTAAATGAATCATTCCAGTGACTGGCGGAGTTGGTTGAGAAGATCAGCTTTGCATGTGGAGTTCAATGATGCTTACAATCTGGAGCATTGTCCTCAGAACTGATTGTGGCCCTTTGGTTCTGTGTCAAGTGGAAGGACTGAACCAGAGACTTCGAAGGTTCTGTGACAAGCTAGACTGTGAGTTCCTGGACTTGTGCCATAGGTTTGAGAACTGGAGGCTCCATTAAATGGGCCAGGTGTACACTACACCTCAGAGGCTGCTACAGACGTAGCTGATGATGTGTGGGGTGCACACAAAGGTTTTTTAGATCAGACGACTCTCCATCCTATCCAGATAATGACAACTATAGGAAACCCAGAAGTATTGGTGTAAGATTGAAATAAATGCCTCCCATAAGTGAAAGTATTAAATTCCTAATGGTAAACAGCCAAAGCATTTGCAACGAATTGGCAGAGTTTGAATCACTCATGAAAAGCAGTAAATCTCACATAATGCTAGGTACAGAAAGCTGGTTGAAACGTAAAATTGATAGCAGTGAGATTTTTGTGGAAAATTCAAGTGTATGTCAAAAGGATTGGCAATTCAGAAATGGAGGTGATGTATTTGTCACAATAGACAAGAAATTCAAATCCACCGAGACAGAAATGGAAGCTGCATGTGAGATTATTTGTACAAGACTCATCTCCTGATGTAACTGAAGATATCAGACAAAACATCACTTGTACGTAAGTTCCCCAGTCATACTGTAATCATTGGTGTAGACTTTAATCATCCAACAATTAATTGGAAAAATTGTAGTTTTGTTAGTGATGGGTGTAAAAAGACATCTTGTGAAACATTACTAAATGCCTTCTCTGGAAACTACTTACTAAATGCCTTCTCTGGCAACTACCTAGAACAGATAGTTAGGAAACCCACTCATGATGAAAATATATTGAATCTAATGGCAACAAACAGGTCTGACCTCTTTGGGGATGTCCATGTTGAAACTGGTATCACTGGCCTTGACACTGTCGTGGCAACAATGATTACCAAAGTACAAAGGAAAACTAAAACAGTCTGAAAGATATATATGTTCAGTAAACTAGATAAAAAAATCAGTAGTGTCACATTTAAATGAGGAACTTGACTTTCAGCACAGGTCAGGGGCTTGTAGGGGAACTCTGGCTCAAGTTAAAGAATAATTGACCTTGCAGTGGATAGGTATGTACCCAGTAAAATAGTTCATAATGTGAGGGAACCTCCATGGTATACAGTCACTGTAAAGAAACTTCTAAAGAAACAAAGGTTGCTGCATAATAAGTGTAAAACAAAATGTAGGATTATAGATAGAGAGATGCTGAATGAAATGTGTTTGGCTGCTTGAGAGCCTTCATGACTACTGAGCAGAATGTTGCCAATGATCTTTCACAAAACCCAAAGAAATTGTGGCCGTTAGTGGCACCAAAGTTAGAGTCTCAGTCCCTAACGAATGAGACAGGAACTGAAACTGAGGCTGGTAAAGCAAAAGCGGAAATACTTAACTCTGTTCTCAAATGTTCCTTTACAATGGAAAACCCAGGAGGATTACACCAATTTAATCATCGTAGCACTGAAAAGATGAGTGAAATCGGTATGAGTGTCAGAGGTGTTGAGAAACAGCTGAAATCATTAAAATTGAACAAAGCTCCAGGGCCCAATGGAATCTCTATCAGATTCTATACTGAATTTGCAGCTGAGTTAATCCCTCTTCTAACTATAATCTGTCATAGATCCCTTGAACAAAACACCATGTCCAGTTCTTGAAAAAACCATAGATCACACCTGTCTACAAGAAGAGTCGTATAAGTGATCCACAAAATTACCATCCAGTATCCTTGACATTGATTTGTTGCTGAATCTTAGAACATATTCTGAGCTCAAATATAATTAGGTATCTTGCACAGAATGACCTCCTCATGCCAACCAGCATTGATCATTTGAAACCCAGCTCACACTTTTCTCACATGATACACTGAAAGCTTTGCATCAAGGCAGTTAGGTAGAGGCAGTATTTCTTGATATCCAAAAAGCATTTGACTCCATACCACACCTGTGCTTATTGTCAAAAGTATGATCATTTGGGGTATGAAGCGAAATTTATGACTGGATTGAGGACTTTTTGGTAGGGAGGATGTAGTATGTTGTCTCAGATGGAGAGTCATTCTTAGATGTAGAAGTGACTTCAGGTGTGCCCCAGGGAAGTATGCTGGGTTCCTCGCTGTTCATTTGTACATTAATCACCTTGCAGACAATATTAAAAGTAATGTCAGGCTTTTTGCAGATGATGCAATTATCTATAATGAAGTACTAACTGAGAGAAGCTGAATAAATATTCAGTTACATCTTGATGAGATTTGAAAGTGCAAAGATTGGTAACTTGCTCTAAATGTTCAGAAATCTAAAACTGTGCACTTCACAAAAGGAGAAAACATAGTATCCTATGACTATAATATCAATGAGTCACTGTTGGAATTGGCCAACTAATACAAATACCTAGGCATAACACTTTGTAGCAATATGAAATGGAATGATCACATAGGTTCAGTTGTGAGTAAAACAGGTGGTAGACTTCAGTTTACTGGTAGAATACTGAAGAAGTGCAATCTATCTACAAAGGAGATTGCTTACAAATCACTCATGTGGCCGGTTCTAGAATATTGCTCAAGTTTTTGGCCTATACCTAATAGGACTAACAGGGGATATTGAACATATACAGATAAGGGTGCACAAATGGTCACAGGTTTGTTTAATCCATGGGAGAGTGTCACAAAGATCCCGAAGGAACTGAAGACCGCTGAAGATAGACATAAACTATCCAGAGGAGGTCTGTTAACAAAGTTTCAAGAATCGCCTTTAAATGATGACTCTAGGAATCTACTATAGTCATATGTGTATCATTCACTTAGGGATTGTGAGGATAAGATTAGAATAATTACTACATACACGGAGGCATTCAAAGAATAATTCTTCATGTGTAATGGAATGGGAAGAAACCCTAGTAACTGATACAGTGAAATGTACCCAGTGCCATGCACCTCATGGTGGTTTGCAGAGTATAGATGTAGATTTAGATGTAGATCTGTTTTTAGACATGGTGGCAATGGTAATTTTGGTCTGTGAAGGCCTCAGTGAAACCCTCGACATTCCTGGAGTGGGGTTGCTCTCTACTGCAGATGTGGTGACCACAGGTGGCTAGGCTGTCTGTAAGGGAGTTCTTTGTGGGGAATGAGTGACAGCTGTCAAAATTTATCGTTCGTTATTGATAGTTACTGTTGTGGTGTAACAAGACAGCTACGCCACACTGAAGTAGCCGAAGGGCACGCGTTAATCTCACGTAGGCTAGAGAGAGGTCTGAAACAGGATATGTAATGAATGGTAGCAAGAAAAGTACGTAGCTGCTATAATACTTAACTTTTAATCCATCATTGGTATACAGCATTCCTTGATGATACAAGTGAGACTCTATCTTAAAATGGTTAATGGCGCCTTGCTAGGTCGTAGCCATTGACTTAGCTGAAGGCTATTCTAACTGTCTCTCGGCAAATGAGAGAAAGGCTTCGTCAGTGTAGTCGCTAGCAATCTCGTCGTACAACTGGGCGAGTGCTATTCCGTATCTCGAGACCTGCCTTGTGGTGGCGCTCGGTCTGCGATCTCACAGTGGCGACACGCGGGTCTGACATGTACTAAATGGACCGCGGCCGATTTAAAGCTACCACCTAGCAAGTGTGGTGTCTGGCGGTGACACCACAGTTACGCTGATGGAGCCATTGTAATGGGGGGGTTGACATTGAGGGAGGTTACATTTTGGCTGTGGATTACCAGCTGAAGCGAACTGTGAAGAGTTAGTAGAAGAATCTCCCTTCTCACCCCCACCACACCCCGCACTCATACATTCCCAGAATACATAAACCCAACCAATTAGGATGTCTCATTATGGCTGGAAATTGGGTGCCCACAGAGAGAATTTCTGCCCTTGGGGAGCAACACCTGCAGTCTTTTAGCCGTGACCTACCTTCCCCCATGGGGGCAGGGGGAACGGTCATTTCCTTTACCAACTCTACACAGTTACTGTCCTTTTAGCACCTGGTGTGCCAGTCATCACTGAGGACGCCACTTCCCACTAAACTACATACCTAATGCCTAAGGATTTTTCCATCATTAAATACTACCTTTCACCAGTGCTCAGTTGACTCAAAACCTATGACCTTCTTCTTAGTTACCATGATCAACTATGTGACACACACAATTAATTGTTTTTTGTAGTTGTCTCCTACAAACAAATCCATTGCACAGCCATGGGCACAGATTTGGCACCATCCTATTCCAACCTTTCCACGGCCCATCTAGAGGAATCCTTACCAGCCACCCAGAATCCTGAACTCTCAATCTGATTCACACTGATTGATCACAGCTTCATGTTCTGGACTGAGGATGAGGATACCCTCTCAGTGTTCCTCCTGAATGTCAACACATTCTCCCCCATTTCCTTCATCTGGTCCACCTCAGCCCAACAAGCTACCTTTCTTGATATCAACCTCACCTCATGGATGGCTCCACCAGTATTCTATCCACATCAAACATACCAGTCTTGAATAATACCACCACTTTGACAGCCAGTGCTGATTTCACACCAAATAGCTGTTTCCATGTAGCCTAGACTCTTCAGTTATGCTGAGGGTCTTACTGAAACTTTCACAGAATGAAATTACCCTTCTCACCTCACCCGGAAACAGGTTTCCCACACTTTGTCTTTCCAGTCACCTACAGTCCACTACATACCCTCTGACTGGTCACAAAGAAGTGCCTTCTCATGGTCCAGTACCATTCAGGACTGGAACAACTGAATTGGGGTTGGGCCATTTGTGAATGAACAGTTCCAAAGAAATGGTTCACAGAAGTGAACAGAAAGACTGAGGAACGACTTCTAAGGAACGGTTGTGCACTGTTCATGGCAGACATAGTCAGTCCTGTTCCTGTGGGGTGGTTGTTCACCATTCACTTCGGTTGCGGTCAGTCTCATTCTCAGGAACTGTCTTTCACCATTGGCCTCAGCCAGTCTTGTTTAGCTCGTTTTGTTCTTTTTTGTGTTAGTACGTGTTCCTTGTTCCAGTTTACCTTTTTTTTACAGTTATATAGGTTATGTAAAAATGAATGTGTACCTGTGTAATACATATATATTTTTGAGGTAAGAAAAAGAGAAAACTGCATATCTCTTTGGTATTTTGATCAACTATAGAACACATGCGAATCACAAGGCAAGCTGTTTTTTTCTTTGGTGAAGCAAAACGAGCAGCCATTGTTTTTTTTATTTGTAGATTTTTTAAGTTTCATCTGCTTGCTTTAATGACTAGTTTTTAAGATCTTTTAAGCATTGTCTTAAAATTATTTTGTGGGGAAGTCTGCATGAAACTTGCGATTTTTGCATTTTGTCCAAAAATAAAAGCTACACTTAGGGAGCCTCTTATTTTTCAAGTTTGGTTGTTCCTCTGTGGTACCTGATTGTTTGTTTGCTTTTCTTTTACACAAAAAAATGAGTTGTGTATGATTTCGGCTATGTAGGGAAAGGGGAAGCAGTGCCTCTCCATTTGAAAATCATAGAATGGCACAGAATCTAGTTTACTTCTTATATAAAGCATATTCCGAGAAATAACCTTTCACTGAGATACTTTTTTACTTTCAACTTTATTGTTGATACACATTGTGTATTAAGTTTAATAATACAATGCATAAACCTACTATTTACTAAGGGTGAAGATAAATATGATGAGGTTCTCATATTTTATTTTAAGCTTACTTACTCTTTAATAAACTCTTTTTCCCTGGAACTTTATGGGAATACTCGGACACAATCTGTTCCTCTCATGCCAATGTGGAGAACCTGTCTCAAGGAACTTGTCACACAAATCAGACCTATTTAAAGATACTCTTATTTTATTAGAAATGAATTGCTTACTTCCATTTTTCATAATTTTTGTGATTTGATTCATACTTGAATCATATATTTTCGTCTATTGGTACTGCTTTGTGATTCAGTGTAGTGGCTGTTTCCATTTTTGATTCAGAAAATTAAGACAAGAGTGCAGGGGACAGGAACCATGAATGATTTTTCAATTTTAATTTTAATAATCAACAGCCTTAGTTGCACCATTTACCTAGAAATTTACCTAGGTTTCAGTCGGGATAACCCAACCTTCTTCAGAATAACAGTAACTACCGTTTGTCCATGGTGGACATAGTCAAGCTAAAACTACAAATCCATAAATTATAGTCAAACTGTAAAACTTATCTGGAACTGCCGTGGCCCCACTTCGTGACCACGATGCGGGAGCCACGAGTGCTGTACTGGAGCCACGAGTTCCAGTACAGCACTCGTGGCTGCCGCATCGCAGTCGCGAAGTGGGGCAAAGCAAAGAAGAAAAGAACATCAAAGTTGGTTTGACAGATGACAATTTACTTACAGATATTTCACACTAGTAATGCCCACACAACTATATATTATTTTCTGTAAATAAACTGAAATGAAGATATTGTATTTGGCATGTTTATGTGATTCCCTTGAAAGTGAATGACAATTAGGGTGGTCTGCACAAGGTTGTCAACCCATTCCAAATTCCATACTTCTGTTGAGGTAGTCCCTGGCTCACTCGGCCTGGCTTGCAGTCACTGGCCTTTCACATCACCTAACTAATGTGATGTTGTTTCTTGTGTGTAAATATGTGCATATGTATACATAATTCAATTTAATGATATTTCTGTATTATCCATATGCTAAATAAATAAAATGTGATGGATTCTGAGAACACATTCAACCAAGGAAATTAAAGTAAACAATCTGTCTACATCAGATAATCAATGAATTTATCATGTTTAAGTAAAACTTGTGGATACTCGAATTTTTTGTTTTTTGAAAATTTATCTAAAATCCATGTAATGCAGACAATTAGGAAAAAGAGTGTGGTGAATGAATAAAAATGAATGGTTCCCAAAAAGAAATGATCACCACTGAACTAGTTTCCAAAGATGAATGAGTTTGCCCACCTTTAATCTGAATCACATTTTCTGCCAGAGTTTTGACCACATCTCATCATTATGTGAAATGAAAAATATCTCCAAACTTCTCTCATAGTGGAATTCATCTGTCCACCCAGTCTGCATGACACCCTATTTCATCTCTGTTCTATCCATGCTCCTAACTCCTTGCTAATGTCCTTTTGCAGGTATCTCTTACCCTATCAAAGGCAGGGCAGCCTGTCAAAGCAGTCATGCATTCTGCTAGTTTAACTGCAAAAACTGTGTAGCATTTTATGTGGGAATGATCACAAACAATCCATCTGTGTGAATGAATGGCCACTGCCAAACTGTGGCCAACAGGCAGCCGAACCACCCTGTTGCTTGACTTTGACAACTGTTTCACAGCCTGTGCCATCTGGATTCTGCCCACAAACACCAGATTTTATGGACTGCACAGGTACAAACTCTCCTTACAACAACTTCTTCATTCCCATATCCCCACCCCCTCCCCCACCCCCTGGCCTTAGCCTTTGCTATTCACTGTTCCCTTCAGCTTCTATCATCTTCCATGTTCCCTCTCCAGCCTCACACACAGCTACTATCCCCCCAGCACATCTGCATAGTCCTTTCCTCTTCTCTCCTTCTCTTATCTTTCTTTTTCCTGACTATCACAGCCCCCGGCACTTGGCAACCATTCATCCTATCCTTGCAGTGTCTCTGCACACTCCCACAGGCAGCACTACAGCATCTTTCCCCACTCTAACCCTGCCTCTCATTCATCCCACCCCACACCATTTCTGCATACCCATTACCTGCTCCTGCCACAATTGCTGCTCACTACATTCATGTCTCAGTGCCTTGAGAGGATACTGATCCCCTGCATGTGTGTTTTTCTACTCTCAGGGAAGGACTTTGTCTGATAGCTTAGTCTCTTTATTACAAATGTACTTTAAATGTGCCTGTCTTCCATTCACCACTCCTCAAGTTGGTAATTTGTATTCTTTGCAATTTCATTATTTTATTGTAGCTTGGAATTTCCATAGTTTTATTTTGTGTGGTGCTTTACTCTTTCATCTTCATTCTGCTCTCCTCTCCCTTCCCTCTTTCTCATTTTTCCCTCCTGCACTATTCATTTTTTACCTCTAATCTATCTTTACTTCTCACTCTGTTCTCATAATATCTGGATTGAAGCTGGCATAGTGCTTATCAGTATACTGTCATTGACGTTCCTCCCTCTTTGACACCTCCCTCCTTCATCTTTCTCTCCTCTTGGGCTCACAACAACTAGGTGCACCTCAAGCTGGAGTCTCAGTGACCTACCCTTGCTTTTGAAGGAACCAATATCTTTTAAAGCTAGGATGGTGTTGTGTACTTTTATATATGTCTATTGGCAGTGTAACCTCCCCCTCACTTATCGATCTTAATGACAGTGAAAAATTAAACCACGTGTACCTAATGGAAATTTGGGAAAAGCAATCGTCACCGAAGTTAATCTGTCGGTAAAGAGGGAGAAAAGGGTTACATCTAAATGAAAGGAAAAAAGCAAATGAAATTGGTGGAAATTAATTTTGAAAAGGGGTAAAGTTAATAAAGAAAGTAAATGTGTGGCCGTTACGTTAACAATTAACTAGCGGTAATTAGATATTTTAGATTTGGGGAAATTACGGTTGCCAGTCCTAAGGACAATTACTATAGTAACTGAAAAAGAAAGGTTATTACACATATAATTAGCACTAGAAGCGTGGCAACTGGAGGTTGACATGTGTAGTGTGAAAACTGAAAGTTTGTCAGAAGTAATAAATTTCGCTACATTCTGACTTAATTTAGCAAAGGAATTAACAAAACCAGAAAATCGAAAGTTAATTTAGTGACTGAAGTTAATAGTGAGCTTTCTTTCTGAAGCACATCGAAATTCAGTAAAATACGGTTAGTCTTGGACTACCTCAACAATCATTTCAAAAGCAACTTGAATCTACGCAATTTAGAAATAAGAGATTTTACTTTGAACTTGAATTAAATGATTCTGAACAATTAACAATGGTAAAATTTAGTACGTACCAAGCTGAGCTGCAGTCACAGGTAAGCTAAAATACGGTAACAAAACTCGCACTCTTAATTTGTGCTTGTGTAATCTAAATATTGTAGCCAGCTATGAATACTTAAAGTGAACTTTGAAATTAAAGCAGTGAAATGGAATTATGCTGGCGTTTGAATTTCAACGACACTCGGATTCATTTCGGGAAAGGAAGGGACCCTGCTTGGCAATGCAATTGGGACAATGAGCAACAAAGGTTCATGCTACGTTGCTGTAATTTTGTGATTTGAACAGTTTGAAAAGCTGAGGTCTGCCATACAGTTCTGAAACTTTACGTGCTTCCAGTCTTCCTTGTTGGTTGATTGAAGGTTTGAAGCCGTCGATCGAGGAGGTGGCGACAGTCACTCATTGTCGGCCGTCGCTGTTGCAGAAGCTGGATGTTGGCGCGCCTTCTTCTCGACACGGTCACCAGACGAAACGGGCTCTTGATGTGCGCCAGCTAATGCTTCCTGTCCGCGACACCATGTCAGAAACTATCATCGCAAGTCGAGCGCAATTACATGCTGCCAAACCCCGAAAGCGCGGCAACTCGCGGGAGCTTCACACAACACACCTGCTCCACTCGCTACTCCAGCCAGACTCCCCCTTGCTCTGCCCACGCTCCACGCGGCAGAGTTAACACTACCAAAGATCCTACACACTTTGATTCTTCACACAACCTACCGATGTAATCGTTCGATAGCAGTTTTCCCTGGGCAAGACCCAGTGTAAAAATACAAATAATATTTACGAAACAAACCAATTATACATCAACATAAGTGCATAAATATATATATACAAACAGTAAAACAATTACAATATATAAAGAGACAGAAATGTCATATCTTAAGGTAACAAAACAAGGAAAAAAAATTATGGTAAAATAGATGGAAATAGGAGGATATGCATTTCCGGCGTTACAGCAGTACTAAATATTTTGCTTTCTGACGGCAATTACTGGTCAGCAGTGATGTCGTATGATTATATAGTTAAAAGATTTGATAAGCAAATGAAGTAAATAACATTTGTGTGATTAATATCAAATGAATAGATTACAGCAGATTTTTACCATGCCATGCTGATTGGAAATTGTTTCATTTTTACCAAATAGGACACATTTATTTATTTTACATTGTCACACATGCTGGTTACTGACTTCAATTGTGCTCTTATACCTTTGAGCTGGAACTATCAAGGACATTAGAGTCTTATTTTAAACATTTTAGGGAAGCAGTCAGAAGAAGCCAGTACACCTGTTGGCAATTGGAAGAGATGTGCTCTTAGCGCAGCGGCTCCTGAGGCGAGGTGGGCAACTGGGACAACGTTATATTGAACACTTTTCACCTGTTTTTACCTGTGCTGTTAATGGAAATACTCGTGTGGATGAGCAAGGTCTCCAGTGGACTGATGCTGGCCCTCTGACACTGGCTAAAAATGGGGTATGCTGTCTAGGTGATTGGGCAAAGTTTTCTCAACACTCAAAGCACACACACATTGTTTCTGGTACGTAGCAATGCAGGGCAGTTTTTCACTTTTGTTTTATTTATTTCTTTATTTTTTAAATTTTTGCCATCATCTTGCCTTTAAAAGCACATGGTGGAGAATAAGTACAATAACATTATGAACTTAAGAATTTTTTGTAACATAATACTACGTTCTAGATATTTAGTATTTTAAAGTTTAGCATCTTCCCTTACTTTTTGTTAACTAAGTAACAAAATGAATGTAAGGTATCAAAACTATTCTCTTGAATTTTATTTCAGCATTTTTATACAGAGCTCATGGGTAGAGCATATGATGTAGGCTGGGGCAGAGGCATGCTGGGCGCTGATGACCACGCTGTTTAGCGCCCGTAAACCTCAGACACACACACACACACACACACACACACACACACACACACACACAGGCATGCAGTTTTTAAGTGATGGACTTTGGGTTATCCATCAACAATTGCTGGAAGGAGGCCTCCTAATCTGAAGTACAAGAAGTATTTACTCACAGCGTCCCAGACGGAATCACTCATGTTCTGTCGATAGTATATAGAGCAATTTGGTAGCCACGGAAGTATAAAAGTATTGGGAAGCAGTTGTGTGAAACCTAGTTTGTGAGTAGCCCATGCACTGTCCAGCTGGAAAATGTCTTCTGTAATGCCTGTGATGAGAGGCTACATATGCTGATACTAGGTGTCCTTTACTAAGCACTACACTGTCATGATTTTTTTAAATGTTAGAATGAGTGTTGTCTTACATACAATGGCTATCCCATACTTGCACTCCCCTGACATGACCCCCTGCGGGTCCGGGGTAAGAATAGGCCCGAGGTATTCCTGCCTGTCGTAAGAGGCGACTAAAAGGAGTTTCAACCGTTTCGGCCTTCCATGTGATGGTCCCCCTTGGGATTTGACCTCCATTTTTCAAAATTCTACAGAAGTACGAGCCTTCTGGGGAAGGACGCCTTACGTGGTGTACCACTGGTCCTCAGTGCACTAAGACCTTGGCACTCAGCATTGTACCGGCGTTGTAACCATACCCACTATTCCTCAAATTGGGCCTAAACGCCTGATGGGTTGCACAAGTTACACCCATAGTGCATCCCCATCTGCACCTACGATCATGATGGACTTTCCATGGCACCAGAAATCCAGCACGGTAGCCAGCCCGTTGTGGTGGGGTCGTCATGTACCCTCTAGGTTGTAGCCCCCTGACAACACAGGGATCGTACTGCTGATACCTGAGCTGCACCCTCCCCACGTCGGCCAAGGAGTAGATGCCCGTCTCCTTGGGGCATCAGGACTCCCAGCAACGGTCATCCTGCCAGGTGGCCCTTGCAGAGGCAGGGTGGCGCCCGTGGGGAGAGCCTCTGGTCGGAGTGAGTGGTATCGGGGCGGACGTTTCGCAGATGAAACGTCAACACGTATCAGGTCGCTCTGCGGCTGAGTCTTTCAAAAGGAAAGGTACTGTCTCTAGTTCTGGTTCTCCTGCCCTTTCCCCCTTGGCCACTCCCTGGGAGGAGGGACAGGCCCGCCGGCTTGAGGCGAAGTACTTCTCCCACTATTTGGTCTGTTCTCGAACCGATGGGGGGACGTTCGCCACCTCCAAGCCCATGTTCAATGTTCAGCACATTGAGGACATCTTCGGGGAAATCGAGGCTCTCAGTAAGATGCGTTCGGGGTCCGTTCTTATAAAGACCACCTCCGCCACACAGTCGGCGGCACTCCAGGCGTGCGACCACCTAGGGGACATCCCAGTGTCCATTGTCCCACATCTGGCACTAAATAGGACGCAGGGGGTTATTTTTCATCGGGACCTTCTGCTGCAATCTGATGAGGAGCTCCGTGCCAACCTGGAGCGCCGAGGCGTGCATTTCGTCCGGCAAGTCCAGTGCGGCCCCAAAGACCGTCGCATCGACACCGTGGCCTTTATCCTCATCTTTGAGCGGGATGTTCTCCCGGAGAAGGTAAAGGTGATGTGCCACCGGTGCGACGTGCGACCTTACGTCCCGCCTCCTATGCGCTGTTTTCGGTGTTTGCGCTTTGGGCACATGTCGTCACGGTGTGAGGCTGAGCCCCTTTGTGGCGACTGTGGACGTCCTCTTCGTGAGGAACATACATGCACCCCACCACCTCGGTGCGTTAATTGCCCTGGCATCCACTCGCCTAGATCCTCAGACTGCCCCATATATCAGAAGGAGAAGAAGATACAAGAACTCAAAACTTTGGATCGTCTCTCTTATTCTGAGGCCAGGAAGAAGTATGACCGCCTCCATCCCGTGCCTTTGACCACTTCATTTGCCTCAGTTGTGTCCACTCCTTCCACGGTATCCTCACCCCTATCCTGTCCCCCCTCCGCCTCCTCCCCCCATCCGGGGTCTCCGCCTCCCAAATCCCTCCCTTCCAAATCCTCCTCCCCCATGGCCCCCGCCCCCTCTGCCCCAGGGGCCACCCTTCCGCCCCCCCCCCTCCCCCCCCCCACCCCACCCCCGTCGCCTGAGAAGCGATCCTCTTCTCAGGCGTCCATCGGGGAAACGTTCCGGACCCCAGCTTCCGAGGTCCAGCGTTCCAAAACGGACCCCGCGCGTGAGGACCTTCTTTGGGTCCAGCCCACCATCCCTGTGCCTCCTCGGACTTCCAAGAAGGCCTCCAAGAAGAAGTCTCTATCCCCCTCTCCACCCCGGCGCGTTTCGTCTGACGCTCCATCCGTGAGTCGCTGCTCCCGGCCGTCCTCAGTTTCGCCGGGACGCTCTGCTGCCAGGCGCTCAGCTGGCCTCTCGTCGGCAAATGATGCTGCCCCTCCTACACCACCAGGGACAGCGGCCGCAGCTGGCGATGACTCGATGGAACAGGATCCGCCTCCCACTGGTTGTAGCGTTGTTCCCTCGAAACCTGGCCGTCCGCAGCCGTCGAGGTGACCAGCTCTTCCCCGTCTCGTTCCCCCTCTTTTTTGACTAGCGATGGCCTTGTTACATTGGAACATAAGAGGTATTCGATCTAATCGGGAGGGATTACAACTGCTCCTCCGCCTGCACTGTCCGCTCGTCCTTGGTCTCCAGGAAACCAAGTTGCACCGGACTGACCGTATTGCCTTTACCCACTATACCTCGGAGCGGTATGACCTCACCCCTGTGGACGGTATCCCAGCTCATGGTGGGGTCATGTTGCTCGTTCAGGACGATGTCTATTACCATCCCATCCCATTGACCACCCCACTCCAAGCAATAGCTGTCTGTATTACTCTTTCTGCTTTTACTTTTTCAGTTTGTACCATCTACACTTCGTCGTCATCTGCTGTTAGTTGGGCTGACATGATGCACCTGATTGTTCAGCTTCCCCCGCCGTTTTTATTGTTTGGCGACTTCAATGCCCATCATCCCCTTTGGGGCTCTCCTGCATCCTGTCAAAGAGGCTCACTCTTGGCGGATGTCTTCAACCATCTCAATCTTGTCTGCCTCAATACTGGCGCCCCGACTTTCCTCTCGGACTCTACTCGTACCTACTCCCACTTGGACCTCTCGATCTGTTCTACCAATCTTGCCCATCGGTTCGAGTGGTATGTCCTTTCTGACACCTATTCGAGTGACTACTTCCCCTGTGTTGTTCGTCTCCTGCACCACACCCCATCCCCACATCATTCGAGCTGGAACATACCAAAAGCTGACTGGGGACTTTACTCCTCCCTGGCGACATTTCCGGACCACGATTTTCTCAGTTGTGACAGTCAGGTCGAATACCTCACTGCTGTTATCATCAATGCTGCCAAACGTTCCATTCCTCGTACTACCTCTTCTTCACGTCGCGTTTCCGTCCCCTGGTGGAACGAGGCTTGTAGGGATGCTATCTGTGCTCGACGACGTGCTTTATGCACCTTTCGCCGCCATCCTACGTTGGCGAATTGTATTGGATACAAACGACTCCGAGCGCAATGCCGTAGAGTCATCAAAGACAGCAAAAAAGCTTGTTGGGCCTCTTTCACCAGCTCCTTTAACAGTTTTACTCTCTCTTCTGTCGTATGGGGTGGCCTGCGCCGGCTGTCGGGCATTAAGGCCCACTCCTCGGTACCTGGCCTGACCTCAGGTAATGAGGTCCTCGTTGATCCTGTGGCTGTCTCCAACGCCTTCGGCCGGTTTTTCGCGGAGGTTTCAAGCTCCGCTCATTACCACCCTGCCTCCCTTCCCAGGAAAGAGGCAGAAGAGGCTCGGCGACCTTCCTTCCACTTGCTGAATCTGGAAACTTATAATGCCCCCTTTACTATGCGGGAACTCGAACGTGCGCTTGCACTGTCCCGGTCCTCTGCTCCGGGGCCAGATGCCATTCATGTTCAGATGCTGGCACACCTTTCTCCGGCAGGCAAAAGCTTCCTTCTTCGTACCTACAATCGCGTCTGGACCGAAGGTCAGGTCCGCATGCGTTGGCGTGACGCCGTCGTTGTTCCTATACCCAAACCTGGGAAGGATAGACACCTTCCTTCTAGTTACCGCCCCATTTCTCTTACAAGCTGTGTCTGTAAGGTGATGGAGCGCATGGTTCATGCTCGGTCAGTTTGGATTCTTGAATCTCGACGGCTACTTACCAATGTCCAATGCGGCTTTCGTCGCCGCCGCTCCGCTGTTGACCACCTTGTGACCTTGTCGACATTCATCATGAACAACTTTTTGCGAAGGCGCCAAACGGTAGCCGTGTCCTTCGATTTGGAGAAGGCTTATGATACCTGTTGGAGAGGAGGTATCCTCCGCACTATGCACAGGTGGGGCCTACGCGGTCGCCTGCCCCTTTTTATTGATTCCTTTTTAACGGATCGAAAGTTTAGGGTACGTGTGGGCTCTGTATTGTCTGACGTCTTCCTCCAGGAGAACGGAGTGCCTCAGGGCTCCGTCTTGAGCGTAGCCCTTTTTGCCATCGCGATCAATCCAATTATGGATTGCATTCCACCTAACGTCTCAGGCTCTCTCTTTGTCGATGACTTCGCGATCTACTGCAGTGCCCAGAGGACATGCCTCCTGGAGCGCTGCCTTCAGCGTTGTCTAGACAGCCTATACTCATGGAGCGTGGCAAATGGCTTCCGGTTCTCTGAAGAGAAGACGGTTTGTATCAACTTTTGGTGATATAAAGCGTTCCTTCCGCCATCCTTACATCTCGGTCCCATTGTTCTCCCATTCGTGGAAACAACAAAGTTTCTAGGGCTCACGTTGGACAGGAAACTGTGTTGGTCTCCGCATGTCTCTTATTTGGCGGCCCGTTGTAGACGTTACCTTAATGTCCTCAGAGTTCTTAGTGGTTCATCTTGGGGAGCGGATCGCACTGTCCTGCTTCGCTTGTATCGGTCCATAGTCCGATCGAAGCTGGATTATGGGAGCTTCGTCTACTCGTCTGCTCTGCCATCCCTCTTATGCCGTCTCAACTCCATCCACCATCGGGGGTTACGTCTTGCGACCGGAGCCTTCTACACTAGTCCTGTCGAGAGTCTTTATGCTGAAGCTGCCGAATTACCATTGACCTACCGGCACGACGTACTGCTGTGTCGGTATGCCTGCCGGCTGTTGTCTATGCCCGACCACCCCTCTTACCAGTCCTTCTTCGCCGATTCTCTCAACCGTCAGTACGGGATATATGTGTCTGCCCTGCTGCCCCCCGGAGTCTGCTTCCATCGCCTGCTTCGACAATTGGATTTTGCCCTCCCTACCACCTTCAGAGAGTGTGAGAGCCTGACACCACCTTGGCTCCAGGCTCCGGTTCATATTTATCTCGACCTCAGCTCACTCCCAAAGGAGGGTACTCCGGCTGCAGTGTATTGCTCACGTTTTGTCGAACTTCGTGCTCGACTTGCCAGTCACACCTTTATTTACACCGATGGCTCCAAAACTGACGATGGTGTCGGCTGTGCCTTTGTCGTCGGGGCCGCCATCTTTAAATACCAGCTCCTCGACCAATGTTCCAGCTTTACGGCCAAGCTTTTTGCTCTCCATCAGGCCGTTCAGTATGCCCGCCGCCACCGCCATTCATCGTATGTACTCTGCTCTGACTCACTCAGTGCTCTTCAGAGCCTTGGAGCTCCCTATCTGGTCCATCCCTTGGTTCAACGGATACAGCAGTCCCTCCATTCTTTCGCTGATAATGGTTCTCCTGTAAGCTTTCTGTGGGTTCCCGGACATGTAGGAGTGCCTGGGAATGAGGCTGCGGATGCTGCAGTCCTCCTGCCTCAGCCAGCCTCCCATTGTGTCCCGTCATCTGACGTTCATGGGGATGTTTGTAAAAGGCTTGTGTCGTTGTGGTGGGATGCTTGGTCATCCCTCCAAGGAAACAAGCTCTGGGCAGTAAAACCGCTCCCAACTGCTTGGACAACCTCCTCCCGACCATCTCGGTGAGAGGAGGTCCTTCTGACCAGGTTGCGGATTGGGCATTGCCGGTTTAGCCACCGCTACCTGCTCTCCGGTGACCCAGCCCCGCAGTGCCCTTGTGGTCAGGCATTCACAGTGCGCCATGTTTTATTGTTGTGTCCCCGCTTTAGTCAATCTCGTGTTGTCCTGTCCCTGCCATCTACTTTACCGGATATTTTAGCTCATGACGCTCGAGCAGCTGCTCGTGTTCTGCGTTTTATAACTTTGACTGGCTTGTCCAAAGACATCTAGCCTTTTTACTTATTTTATCCGCATCTTTGTCAGGTCTTTCTGGTGTCCCCCCCTCCCCTTGAGTTTTACTAGATTCCATGTGCTCTAACAACAGTGACTGTGACTGGGCGCTAATGACCTCAGTAGTTGAGCGCCCTTAAACCCCACAAAAAAAAAAAAAAAAATCCACTGACATGCTTTGTCATGTCACAGCAAATGCAGGATTGAAGTATGTATAATAGAGTCTCCAAACATATACATGGTCATCATCAGTGACCCAATAAAAACTGGAGTAATTACATAAAACAACCTGGCTCCTATCTGTCAGAGTCATGATTGTATTATGTGTAGAATCAACTGTGAGAAAGTGTTCATGAAGTAATGTCAACAAATGTCAAATGTAGATGATCTCACACATCTAGTTAAAGTAATGATTGTAAAATATTTGTTTAAATGGAATTTGTGTGGAGAGTGGTGGTTAACAGCTTATAAACCTCATATGCGAGAAAAGGTTTTGATTGGTTAGTACATGCACATTCAGCATCAAAGTCTCTCCTTTACTAAATACACATGAATCTTAAGATATTGCAATTGCTTATCAGAGAAGGGATCTCGTAGGTGGTATAACTGCTAATTGTAAGTACTCAATGTGATGGGCAAGAAGAACACAATTGAAGGATGTGGTGAAAGAAAGTGCTAACACAAGAGCACCTATTTTGAGTTGTCAGATGTCATAAGGAAAAAGAACATCAATACAATAAGAGAAAACAATTTATGTAGAAGACAGCCATTTCAGGCCTTATGTACACAGGGGCTGCTTTTTGCAAGCATGTCAAACATTCAGAAACACAGCACTTACTAACTTGAAGGTTAGTATTTTCTTCCACCAACCCCTTCAATTGTGAAACATTTCTGGTGGGAACAGAAGTTAATGAGAGCAAAGTAAGCCAACAAATCAATATGGATAATGTATGTATCCTATAACAGTTTTTTATGTGAATATATACACTATAAGGAAGGGAATAAAGATGCATCACAAAGAAATCGTCTGAATGTTACAGAAATTGATAGATGTGGTTTACGTGTACAGACAAGGAATGATTACAATTTCAGAAAAAGTGAATGATTTATTCAAGAGCTTCACAAATTGATGTTAACCATGATTCACTTTACCATGCAGTGAGTTTCCAGTTGAGACAATGTTTTTTAATCTTCTAAATTGCGGCCTATGTTCCCAGTGAATGCTTACTATAAGCAGAGACCGCATGGCGCAGTCATTGCGTATTATTGAGTGACAGTATACTGAGAGTATTATATAGAGTATAAATGTTAAGTGGTTGTAAGTAACCATTCTTAATTTGTATTATGTGAAAAGTTTAGGTATTTCTGAAGATTTTGAGGTGTTTAAAGACACCCTCTCCCAACTGCTGTATAAGTATTTGTTATTTGATGATATTAAGCTATTTGCATTATATTCAGCTTTGTTGTGGAGTTTTAGTATTGTTCTGTATTTCACTTTTAGATTTCCTTTATTGACAATGATTTTGTTTTGCCTTTCGAAAGAATGCATCAAGTTTACCCTCCTAAAGTTTTTCTACAATGCTGCTTTTTACAAGGCTACGTCGTTGAACGTTTTGTTTTGTTGTCAAACCTAGAATGTGGAGCCCCTCCTTGCACTGTCCATTCTGTTTGTCTTTTCTTGTTCAATAGATTGTGATACATTGAATTTTCATCTAACTTTTGCAACTAATACTCCACTGTTCCACTGCTTTGCAGATGAGCTAAGTCTACTGTCGTTTTAGAAGCATTTATTTCCCTGTTTTCTTTCAAGCTGCCTAAGAGGAAAAATTACTGAGAGTTTTTCACTCTCATGCCCGCTAATAAGACTATAATTCTGAGTGGAGTTTGGAAGCAAATGACCTCCAGCTGATGGAAAATGAAGCTGAAACACACCACAATGGGGTGTCTTCCCGTAAACCGCCATTTAGTTTGGTGGCGCTTTGCACTTCCAGGCCTCCTACAAAGTATAGTGCCACCATACCACCTTCCATAAACCCTTAACATGCCCACTACAGTATGCATTTTCATGGAAATCCTTGCTAAATGAAGCACCTGAGTTATCTATTCAATAGAGAAGAGTTGAATGTGCCCCTGAAGTTGAGAAGAATTGCTCTACCCTCTCGCTGTAGAGCAGTAAGGGAGATAGAGAGTTCACCCAGATGAACACAAGTTTCATTATTATTCACCCTACTTCTTACGAAGTAATTTATTGACAAAGTGAGAATGGTATGAGCGAGCATGGAAATTGACACTGCTATCATTTGGATACAATGCCCCATCGTGCATTTAGGAAATGAGAGACACCTGTTTGTTTATTCAAACAAACACACCCATGATGTTACAAGATTGAAGCTCCCACTGAAATAAGCTCTAGTTTGTTGATGATAAGCACCCATGACGTGATGTCATCACCCAAGCGCAGTAACATGTTATCTTGTTGGAAATATAGTTACAAGAGACTTTCACCCAAATGAATAAAAGTTTTCATTGTACATTGTGGCAGTAGTTCACCCCCTTTTGTTTCATAGCTCACCCTGCTACTTCAGCATTTGATGAATTTTGTGTTTGTTGTAAATTGTCACAGAGGTGCACTCTGTCGTCCAATATCTGTTTAAGAATTAATGCAAGTATTGTACTAATGATCTTAACTGAGTCCCCTTAAATGTTTTTTACTGTGCCGCCATGCATTTGGTTTTGTCGTATAACAGTTAGGATCTCTTCATGTACAAATTCGGTGTTGCTCTGTGTGGATCATTACTGGCATTTGACCGTCTGTCAGCCAGCATTGTCTCTCTCTGTTTTTATGCATACTTTGCATTATACCGCCGGTACACGCCGCCAGCTGCATTGAGTGCTAGAGTGCCACAGCCAGCTTACCACCCCCCTCCCTACCCCCCGCTCTTTCCCTCCTGCAATACATGCGTAATGCCACAGATAATACCCCCTCCATCACCCTGCTAGAGAGAATGGCCATTAAAGTCTGTCGACGTCCCACTTCCCCGTCGGACAAGCCACATGCTCATTTCCTCTCAGTCAAAGTTTGTTTACAAACAGTGCGTGCACTTCTGTTGCGCAGAACCACATTCTAGCTGTGAATCTTTTCGTGTTTTATAATCTGATTATAAGCTCACTGCATTCTTTCCCATTCTTTATAGGGAAGTTTTATGAATAGGACAAGAATATTGTTAGCTGTTTTGTCACTGTGGACACACATTTTAATTATCTTTTGTAGAGTTTTGCCTGTGTGTTCTCCATGCCTGTAACTTTGTTTTACAAGTTTAGTTTATGCCATATGACAGTCCCCTGATTTCATTGTTAATTCCAGTGTTTTTCCAGTATAAGAAAAGGCTTTGTACCTTGCATTGTAACATGAGTTAATGTGGTTAAAGATTTTCATATGATTTAGGGAACATGGAACATCATCTCTTCAGCTTGCTTTCTGCACCCTCCATTCCATTGGAATGTGTTAATATTTTGTAGCCTGTGAAACTTTGTGCAACTATTACCTGTAACTAATATGTGGAAGATATAGCACAATTTTACGTTTGTTATCACTCTTTTTAAATGTACTTCACCCAGTTCTTACCCAAGTCAGATGTTAACGACTGCATTAACCTGATTTATTATGTTTTTAACCAAATACTTCGATTACGATAGAATTAAACATTTTGTTATAATCGTGGATTTTCCGTTGTATTTTGTTTTACTAATGATTTCAGTTATTACAGAAGACATTGTATTTCTGCTCAAAATTTCAACAGTTAATATTTAATGGTTTTCTAACTCATGAAATTTGATAAACTTGACTGCATGTAAGTCCCCTCTGACGTACATACAAAAAAATGTAAACAATTGCAACACATCCTTCCCATAGTATTAAGGCCCCTACTACAGCAAACAGTCTTTCCGGGGAGTGACCGATGCCCTTTTGTAAACAATGTTTGTCATCACTTCTCTGGAAGGGGGAAGGAATGTACAGGACGGCAGCCAGTCAAGGAATATTTTAGGGAGTGGGTTTTAAAAAAATTATTTAAAAGGCCCACTGGAATCTTTACTAGTTTTCTTCCAGAGTAATTCATGCCATGTCTACGTGACACAAGTCGCTTGTCTTTCAAAACCGAGGCAGTTCTATCCAGTTAAAGCTGCTGACAGGAGATGCCCTGAGTCTTCTGCTGAAACTGCTAGTGAATTCATGCCACTGGTTTTAGCCAATAGCGTGCACGGGATACTGATCACATGTGCGGACGCTGGAGTGTTCTGCGGTGCAGAACACGCTTGCTTCTCTCTCTTGTAATCCAGACCTTGAGCAGAACAGACATCTTTTTGGCAGAACAGACATCTTTTTGGAAGGCAGAGCCTCTGGCTCTGCTTTTCACGACCGGCCACCAACGTAAGTTAACATGAACCGCTTCCCCTTCTGTTTCCCATTTCATTTAATTGTTCGACCTCCTAAACTGGCCTAAACCTGCTAACTTCCGACCCTAGATGCACCTTTTGTACTCTGTATACTGAAATATATCCTCTTTATTGTACTTAATTCCCTGTTTAGTCATTTAACAGCAGCCTTAGATGCCCACTCTCTAATCCTGACTGCTCAACCTCCTGCACCCTGTCGTCACAATGCATATTTAACAACCTTCTTCCCCCTTCCCTGCCATTTTATATATTAACATTGGTGTCAGAAGTTTCTCTCCCCATCCCCAAACCATGTACTCTTTTACACATTTCTTTTCATAGTAGGGTTGCTTTTGTTCGAATCTGTGCCCTTACAGCACAGCGATACCTCGATGATATTCTATGCTCTGTTTTGTTGCACTTCATGGCAAGCCATCCTGGACTTACATTACAGCAACATAATGCCTGCCTGCACATGGGGATAGTTTCTACTGCTGTCTTTGTGCTTTCCGAATTCTACCTTTGCCAGTAACATCACCCAATCTTTCCCCAGTAGAGAACATTTGGAGCATTACGGGCAGGACCCTCCAACCTGCTCAGAGTTTTAACTATCTAAAGTGCTAATTGGACAGAATTTGGCACAATATCCCTTAGGTCAGGAGGACATCCAAGAACTCTGTCAATCAATGCCAAACTGAATGACTGCTTGCATAAGAGCCAGAGGTGGACCAACACCCTATTGACTTGCTTGTTTTGTGAAGCTCTTTCTCTAGAATAAGTCATCCAGTGTTTCTAAAAATGTAATCATTTGCTGGTCTGTATATGTATATCACATCTACTGATTTCTGCCCCATTCGGGTAATTCCTACGTGATTCATCATCTTTTTTTCTTTTCTCTCTTTTTTTCTTTTCTCTCTTTTTTTGTGAGCCATAGGAAAGCAATGAAAGAAAGTAGGCATTGTGAGCTAATATACTGATATATTTGTTACCAGATTTTGCAATAAAGCTAATTACGTAAATAGCTGAACTCAAACATTTCAGCAGATGACCAGTTTGTTTCTTCTAATTCAATCTCTCATCGACGCACACATCCAAATATTTTTAATGTTCTGCCTCAGCTACAGACTTCCACTTTGAGTCTATGTTTATAAATGGTATTATGACATCTAGTGTACATAACTACGTATTTTGTGTTTTATCAAAATTTAATAAGAGTTCATTTGCAGAGAATCACTTAGTAATTTTTTGAAAGATATTGTTTACTATTTCCTCAGTAATCCTGCTTTATATAATAGAGGGAAGCATTCCACATGGGAAAAATATATCTAAAAACAAAGATTCTGTAACTTACCAAATGAAAGCGTTGGTATGTTGATAGAAACAATAACAAACACAAACACACACACACACACACACACACACACACACACACACACACACACACACACACACACACAAATTTCAAGCTATCGCAACCCACGGTTGCCTCATCAGGAAGGAGGGAAGGAGAGGGAAAGACGAAAGGATGTGGGTTTTAAGGGAGAGGGTAAGGAGTCATTCCAATCCCGGGAGCAGAAAGACTTACCTTGGGGGGGAAAAAGAGACAGGTATACACTTTCGAAGGCCAGACATACCAATAATTAAAGGGAACAGCCATGGGTACCAGGATGGCCCCCTCGTACGCCAACCTATTTATGGGTCACTTAGAGGAAGCCTTCTTGGTTACCAGGCCTGCCAACCCAAAGTTTGGTACAGATTTATTGATGACATCTTCATGATCTGGACTCACAGTGATGAAGAACTCCAGAATTTCCTCTCCAACCTCAACTCCTTTCGTTCCATCAGATTCACCTGGTCCTACTCCAAATCCCATGCCAATTTCCTCGACGCTGACCTACATCTGTCCAACGGCCAGCTTCACACATCCGTCCACATCAAACCCACCAACAAGCAAACTACCTCCATTATGACAGCTGCTACCCATTCCATATCAAACGGTCCCTTCCCTACAGTCTAGGACTTTGTAGCAAACGAATCTGCTCCAGTCCTGAATCCCTGAACCATTACACCAACAACCTGAAAACAGCTTTCGCATCCCGCAACTACCCTCCCGACCTGGTACAGAAGCAAATAACCAGAGCCACTTTCTCATCCACCTAAACCCAGACCCTCCCACAGAAGAATCCCAAAAGTGCCCCACTTGTGACAGGATACTTTCCGGGACTGGATCAGACTCTGCATGTGGCCTCCAGCAGGGATACAACTTCCTCAAATCCTGCCCTGAAATGAGATCCGTCCTTCACGAAATCCTCCCCACTCCACCAAGAGTGTCTTTCCACCGTCCACCTAACCTTCGTCACCTCTTAGTTCATCCCTATGAAATCCCCAAACCACCTTCCCTACCCTCTGGCTCCTACCCTTGTAACCAGCCCCAGTGTAAAACCTGTCCCATGCACCCTCCCACCACCACCTACTCCAGTCCTGTAACCTGGAAGTTGTACACGATCAAAGGCAGAGCCACGTGTGACAGCACCCACGTGATTTACCAACTGACCTGCCTACACTGTGAAGCTTTCTATGTGGGAATGACCAGCAACAAACTGTCCATTCGCATGAACGGACACAGGCAGACAGTGTTTGTTGGTAATGAGGATCACCCTGTGGCTAAACATGCCTTGGTGCATGGCCAGCACATCTTGGCACAGTGTTACACCATCCGGGTTATCTGGATACTTCCCACTGACACCAACCTACAGAACTCCGGAGATGGGAACTTGCCCTTCAATATGTCCTCTCTTCCCATTACCCACCAGGCCTCAACCTCCGCTAATTTCAAGTTGCTGCCGCTCATACCTCACCTGTCATTCAATAACATCTTTGCCTCTGTACTTCCGCCTCGACTGACATCTCTACCCAAACTCTTTGCCTTTACATATGTCTGCTTGTGTCTGTGTATGTGCAGATGGATATGTGTCTATGTGCGAGAGTATACCTTCCTTTTTGTCCCTTAAGGTAAGTCTTTCCGCTCCCGGGATTGGAATGCCTCCTTATCCTCTCCCTTAAAACCCCCATCCTTTTGTCTTTCCCTCTCCTTCCCTCTTTCCTGACGAAGCAACCATTGGTTGCAAAAGCTTGAATGTTGTGTGTATGTTTGTGTTTGTTTGTGTATCTATCAACTTACCAAACGAGAGCACTGGCAGATCGATAGACACACAAACATACCCACAAAATTCAAGCTTTCGCAACCAATGGTTGCTTCATCAGGAAAGAGGGAAGGAGAGGGAAAGACGAAAGGATGTGGGTTTTAAGGGAGAGGGTAAGGAGTCATTCCAATCCCGGGAGCTGAAAGACTTACCTAAGGGGAACAAGGACAGGTATACACTCGCACACACACCCATATCCATCCGCACATACACAGACACAAGCAGACATTTGTTTTTAGATATATTTTTCCCACATGGAATGTTTCCCTGGAGAACGATCCCATTCTTGATACATCCCCAGTTATGAGGGATGTGCTGATTTTTGCATGTTATGTTAACTGTTTGCGTCAACCTAGTTCACTCTTCCAGTTAAATATGAATTAAACCATTTGTGCAATGTCCCACTCATACCACCAAGAATTCCATAATCTATACTATCAGCAGCTTTTGAGAGATCACAGAAAATCCCAATGGGAAATAATTGCTTGTTCAGAGCATTAAATATTTAATCAGTGAAAGCATATGCAGCGTTTTCAGTTGAAAAGCTTTCTGAAAACGAAACTGACGTTTTACTACTACTTTATTTTTACAAATATGTGAAGCTTTTCTTGAATACATTACTTTTTCGGAATTTTGTGTAAAGCTGTTGAAAGTGAGACTGGGCTGTAGTTGTTGGCATTAGACCTATCCTCCTTTTTATGCAATGGTTTAACAGTAGCGTTTTTCATTCTATCATGAAAAAGTCCTATTTCAGAGAGCCATTATATATGTGGCTGTGTATCCTACTTATCTGTTGGAAGTAAGCTTTTAGTACTCTGTTGGAAATGTCATGATTTCTATGTGAGCTTTTACTTTTCAATGAGTCTGTTTTTTTCCCTTAATTTCAGAAGTAGAGGGGGTAGAATTTCAATTTTATCAGATTGCATAGGTATTGCCTCTTCCATGTGTAGCCTTGTCTTTTCTAATGAACATCTGGATCCTATTTTCGCCACAACATTTAAAAAATGATTGTTAAAAATATGTTCAACTTCTGACATTCAATCACTTTGAAGGGAATACAGTCTTCTTGTGCTCTTGGTTGCTTTGTTTCCCTTTCAACAATATTGCAAATTGTTTTATTTTTATTATAAGAGGTGCTAATTTCAGATATAATACACATACTTCTGGACTTTTTAATGACTTTCCTCAATATAGTACAGTAGTTTTAATAATATTTGTGTCTGGGTCATTAGTCTTCCTTGATATTAGATACATTTACCTTTCTGATTACAACGTATTTCTATTCCATTAGTAAACGATGGTTTTCACTTGGTTTCTTACCGCTATATACCACTGTTTTCTTAGGGATTTTCAAATATAATCACAAACATATCATGAGTAAGTTATATTTTAAATTAGCATCAGGTTCCTGGTAGACATCATCTCAAAGTAAGTGCTGTAAGATTTCCCTAAAGTTTGCAGTTGTTAAATCGTTAATTGAGCACACCATGTTGAAGGACTGTTTTGCATTACTGTATGGAACTATGTTGTATGCTGTAACTAACAGTGCATCATGATCAGAAAAACCATTCTCAACAGTATTAATGTTTATTTGATTAAATTTATCTTGGTCTGTGATAATATTATCTGTCAGTGTGCTGCTTTCCGATACTACCCGTGTAGGAAAATCAATAACTGATGGGAATTCGAAAGTACCAATTAATAATTCAAGGTCATTTTTTCTGTCAGAGTCATTCAGAAAATCTATTCGCACAAATAATAATTTGCTTCCCTCTGTCTAACAAGCAGCATGACAAAGAATCCAGGTTTTTCAGAAATAGCTTAAAATTTCCCAGTGGGGCCCTACACACAGTTACAGTTATAGAAATACCATTATTTAGTTTAAACTCACAGCCATGTGCTTCTATATGGTTCTGTACACAAAATTTTTTAATGTCTATATTTTTCACTCTATGATAACTTTTAAAATATATGGCAACTCCTCCTTTCTCCATACTGTCTCTACTTGCATGTGCCAAAAGCTTATATCACTTACATTTACCTTTTCCATATCTGTAACTATATGATGTTCAGACTGTCAAGGCAAGTAAATATCTTTATCTTCCATATTACACATGCTGCTAGTTTTTAATTAAAAATTTGTTTGTGAAACAGCTATAGTTAAAAAGAAGTAATTTCAGTTAAGAACTTTTCAGGCTTTCACAGCAGATCTGTTGGAACTACACTTATTGGGTTGACCACCGGATAACAATTAGTATGAGTAAGTCCCACAATATTTCCTTGGAGCATATGGTCAACATCCTGAGGTAGTAAGGAAAGTCACTGCAAGATGCAAAAGTGAAAGATGATATTCACCTGGTGACATCTAGACCTAGTGGGCCCATGATCAGGAATCATGCATGTGCAGAAATGAAATGAAAGTATCACTCATCATGCCTCCTTGCTGGGAACTGAATAGAGGCCTTCCTCATGTATGTCGTCAGCAATCATTGTGCTGCCAGATATTCCTGTAGCTAAAAGCTGAATTAAAACTGTGTTCTGTTTAGTGTGTAATCAAAGTTTCTTGTTTCTCTCCTTCAATTTTATGGCAGCCAATTCTGGATTCCAGGCTAAGTTGAAATCCTGCAACCCAGTTGATGGATAGTCTGCCATATGGATATGCGTAATTTCATTAATAACACAATCTCAGGGCAATGTACTACAGATAAAAGTTTATTCTTCTTATAAAGTGTGTGATGCTCCATGTTTATACAATAAGATGGCAGCTTACCAATTTTAGATGTCATTGTTAGAATAAAATCAAAGAGAATGCTGGGACACAGTACCTACTGCAAATGTACTCACACAGAGTTACATTTGCAAGCCAGTGCAGTAGTGTCTTACTCCTTGGTTCATTGATCTTGTGGCATCAATAGGTCACATCGACCACGTAAAGCATGATCTTTGAAATCTAACTGCTCTGATGAGCCACCATGTTAATGTTCCAGTCAGTCTTTGTACCTTGTACAGTGTACACATGTATCTTTCTTTGCGCTGAAATATATGTATGTATAAACATTTATGGGAACAGTTTGTAGCATATATAGTTATCCGTATGCCCGTTTCCCATAATCCCATGTGGTCTCTGACCCTGATAGCTTGCCAGGTGAGCTGCACCATCTAAGGATGGTGTACTGTTAGAACAGTTATTTTGAAAAACGGGTACATGAAGCATTCTGGCCAAAGCAAGTTCATTCTAGAGAGGTGCCCACTGCAGTGACCTTCTTGCTATATTTTGGCACTATTTGTTCAAGAATTGACAGGGTTCTCAAGTGATATCTCATTGTGCAAGAACTCTCTTTTGAATATCATCGACATACTCACTTTAGCCAACCTGACAAATCACTGATAGCAGCACATTGTCTAAACATAGGGTATCAAATTGTTAATGGCAATACTCAAATTATGTCCTCTGCAACATTGCTGTGGCAATTTGTTGTTTAGGAAGTCCTGCATATCTTTACTGAAGACAATCTCCTCAACAGGAACACAGGATTTTGACTAAGTGCTGCACAGAATGCAGTGCTGGCTGCCATTAAATTATAGCAGGAGAAAAAAAAGGAGCTCCAATTATAGACCCAATAAAGCTTTTGCAATGCAGATTTTTAATTCAGTTTTTAGTCACAAGAATTTCTGGAAAACAATTATTGCCATGATGCACACATGGAAGGCCTCCATTTGGCAACCAACAGGGGCCTCTATGAGCACTATTTTCATCTGACAGTAAGTGCTTTTACTGAATGTGTGATTCCTGCCCATGGGCCCTATAAATTTGGACACTGTCACACAAATATCGCAAGTCCCTTCTTCCGGCAATTACTCTCCTAACCATTTGAAGATGTTGAATAGTTACTTGATGAAAAATTGTGGGACTTACACTGTATTGTATGTTGACAAATACTATAAGTGTATTTGCAGTTTCAGTTTAAATTAAAATTTTATTTTGTTACATGTCAGATATTTTATGTTACTGTACAAATATAGACTTCCTACAAAAAAAGCAGCTTACAAAATCCTGATTTGACTGATACTTGTGTAGTGCTGCAAAGTTTGGTACCCTTGCTAATTAGGATCATTGTAGGAAACAGAAGAGATCCAAAACAGTGCTGAGCATTTTGTCACAGGTTCGGTTAGTAGACATGAAAGCATCAATTAACTTCAACGGCAGACACTATAAAATGTGTGTTGTGCATCATGGAGTAGTTTATTATTAAAGGCCCCAGAGCATGTTCAATGAAAAGTCAACTAAAATATTGCTTTGTCTTACATTTATCACCCAAAAGGCCCGTAAAGGTCAAACTAGAGAGAGATGACCTCCTATGGAGGCTTACCAACAATCATTCTTCTCACACACCATTTGTGACTGAAACAGAAAAGGGGCCAGGTTACAGTGGTATACCAAGTACTCCGCCACACACCAGAAAGTGGCTTATAGAGTTCAGATTTAGATTCAGGGATAAGAGTATTGCCTGTGAAAGGCAAGTTCTGGATTTTACTCTTGATGCAGCACACAGCTTTCATGTCAAGAAGTTTCAAATCATTGCAAAGACCACTGCAGAGTGAATTATTCATTCTTCGATTTGCTGGACAATCAGACAAAGATTCACTCACTCACTCACTACCATATTCTGTAACTATCATGATTAAGGAAAATCTTCATATTGTTGTTATCACTGTCTGATATTTGATTTTCAAACTGTGAAACCAAGTTCTGAGTGAAGCACAAAGTATTGGCTTTACATTCGTGTCATAATTTGATCTGTTGGCAGCAAAATGGCATTTGTCAAGGATGGTATAATAAGGAACAACAAAACTGGTGAGTGGGAGCTGAATATCAGTTCTCCCACCCCCTCCTTCTCTAACTAAAGTCTGATGTGGTTTACAATTCTAATGTACACTATCATTCGTGTCACAGCTACCGTCAGGGTAGCATCAGAAGTAACATCAGTTACCAAACATTGGCTATCACTGACAAGGTCTATATGGCAACACTATAAGCCATAGAGTGTGTAACAGTTTATTTTGATTGCATAAGCTGCTGCAACATTCAGTGGCTGCCGCAATAATGCCAAACTTCATGCTGTTCTGCATGCTAGTATTCTTATGCATCTGGAAAATGACAAACGAGACCAGAAACAGTTCATTATTAGACCCTGGCATCGTCCTGTTTGTGTGTTGGTATATAAACCAGCTCGTAGTCATTAGTTGTTTGTTGTTGTTTGGTTTGTGAGGCACTCAACTGCACTGTTGTTAGCGCCCTTTGTTGTTGTGGCCTTCAGTCCAAAGATTGGTTTGGTGCAGCTCTCCATGCTACTCTATCCTGTGCAAGCTTGTTCACCTCCCAGTACCTACTGCAACCTACATCCTTCTGAATCTGCTTAGTGTATTCATCTCTTGGTCTCCCTCTACGATTTTTAGCCTCCACACTGCCCTCCAATACTAAATTGATGATCCCTTAATGCCTCAGAACATGTCCTACCAACTGATCCATTCTTCTAGTCAAGTTGTGCCACAAATTTCTCTTCTCCCCAATTCTATTCAATAACTCCTCATTAGTTATGTGATCTACCTATCTAATCTTCAGCATTCTTCTGTTGTACCACACTTCGAAAGCTTCTATTCTCTTCTTTTCCAAACTATTTATTGTCCATGTTTCACTTCCATACATGGCTACACTCCATACAAATACTTTCAGAAACAACTTCCTCACACTTAAATCTAAACTCGATGTTAACAAATTTCTCTTCTTCAGAAGAGTCCCACTTTTTACACAGTCCTGTTTTCACACAATCCAATTTAGCCACTGTCACAAATGATGATGATGATGATGATGATGAAATGATGAGGACAACACAGACACGCAATCCCTCGGCAGAGGAAATCCCCAACCCGGCTGGGAATCGAACCCGGGACCCCATGACCTTGAGGCAGCAATGTTAGCAATTAGAATACGAGCTGCAGTTGCAGTCGTTAGTTGCTCATTTGCTTAAGATGTCTTGTGATGTGTTCATTGTGTCTATTGCTAACGGCCTTCTGTACACAATACTGTTATCAACACTGAAAGTGATTATAGTATGAATGTGACTCTTCTAAAATTATTGATACACTTCATGGTCAAATGTGTTCCATGGTGGTTTTACTGATTTTGCAGTTTACAGTTTAGATACATTAAGAATATATCTTTATGTTGACACAGTTTCTGTCAAATATAGAAACTTTGTACTTGGTCATCTCTGACTTCCATATTGTATAGTTGTTACATCTTACAACAGAGATCGCCATGTTCTCCCTAGGATTTTAGATTAATGTGCAGTGAATCAATATAGGCATATTAAAGGTCTTTTTATATATAAATATTTTGCAGCCATTGAAACTGGACAAATTTCATTCAGACATCATGGAAATGTAACTGAAGGGATGCACACGAGTCCATTAGAGTGTTCTGTGTGGACATACTGTCAGCATTCTCCTTACAGTTCAAAATTCTCAGATCAGAAGCAGATTAGAATGCTCATTAAGTAAGTATGCATTTGCTAAACCAAGTTCATATCATAAAATAAAAATAGTGTGTAACTAAACAGGCCAAATGAGGAGATGCTTGAATAAAGAAGCAGTGGCATCATCAGGATTCCTGGCTGGAAGGATTGGTAACATGCTGATCACATGTCCCATGATCATAGATTGTTCCTCATACTGCCTTATAGACAGCAGTCAGCCAGTTGGAACATGCCTAAGGCCTAAACCGTGAGTGGTGTTTACTTACTTACTTTACTAATAGACTTGTTAAAAACACATATACTTAAAAAAACACTCAGAGATTAAAGCGAAAATGGTCAGGAGCATTGTTAAATAGGACAAAACAAAAGCAGTGTGATGACACTGAGTTTCTATATAACAGGTGTGGCAGTAATGATGACACACAGAGATCATTGTTCAATAAATTCGGGGTTTACTTTCTCACAGTTGCAGCAAACATTACACATACTGACATTCACTCAATAAGACATACTTTACATAACTGAAAGACATTAGTTTAAAAAAAAAAACACAGCCTCTAAGAAAATTTAAAAAGTTGTGATTTTGCTAGATACTTGTGATATTTCTGGCTATGACATTGTTTTCAGCAGTGAATTAAACTCTTGTTTCTCTTGAGAGGACATCCATAACTAACTGTTATAAACATGTATATTTACACTGCCCTACTGCATATAAAGAGCAACTTATCAGAATACCAGCGTAGAAGAGATGTACACTCTCATGGAACCAGAAATAGTAGCCATCTTGACATACCTTACTACAGATTATCCAAGTCACTGAACAGCTACGAAGTGGTGGGTATGAAGATGTTTAACAAACTGCCACTAGGATCGGTAGAAGCTCCATTTGATTTATTTAAAGACAAATTATTCAGTTGGTTAGCTGCAAATCCTTGCTACTCACTTCAGGAATTTTATGACTTTAAAATATCATAGTGGTACCACTTTGGAGAGTGCAGCATAATTTCTTTAACTGAGTAATTTATGATGCAATGTTTTCATATTATTTCATTTTAAATATTGTATTTTATGGAAAACCAATAGTGACATATTGATCGTCAACCCATGTATACAGGGTGTTACAAAAAGGTACGGCCAAACTTTCAGGAAACATTCCTCACACACAAATAAAGAAAAGATGTTATGTGGACATGTGTCAGGAAATGCTTAATTTCCATGTTAGAGCTCATTTTAGTTTCGTCAGTATGTAATGTACTTCCTCGATTCACCGCCAGTTGGCCCAATTGAAGGAAGGTAATGTTGACTTCGGTGCTTGTGTTGACATTCAACTCATTGCTCTACAGTACTAGCATCAAGCACATCAGTACATAGCATCAACAGGTTAGTGTTTATCACGAACGTGGTTTTGCAGTCAGTGCAATGTTTACAAATGCAGAGTTGGCAGATGCCCATTTGATGTATGGATTAACATGGGGCAATAGCCTTGGCGCGGTACGTTTGTATCAAGACAGATTTCCAGAACAAAGGTGTCCTGACAGGAAGACGTTCGAAGCAATTGATCGGCGTGTTAGGGAGCACAGAACATTCCAGCCTATGACTTGCGAATGGGGAAGACCTAGAATGATGAGGACACCTGCAATGGACGAGGCAATTCTTCGTGCAGTTGACGATAACCCTAATGTCAATGTCAGAGAAGTTGCTGCTGTACAAGGTAACGTTGACCACGTCACTGTATGGTGAGTGCTACGGGAAAACCAGTTGTTTCCGTACCATCTACAATGTGTGCAGGCACTATCAGCAGCTGATTGGCCTCCACGGGTACACTTCTGCGAATGGTTCATCCAACAATGTGTCAATCCTCATTTCAGTGCAAATGTACACTTTACGGATGAGGCTTCATTCCAACGTGATCAAATTGTAAATTTTCACAATCAACATGTGTGGGCTGACGAGAATCCGCACGCAATTGTGCAATCACGTCATCAATACAGATTTTCTGTGAACGTTTGGGCAGGCATTGTTGGTGATGTCTTGATTGGGCCCCATGTTCTTCCACCTACGCTCAATGGAGCACATTATCATGATTTCATACGGAATACTCAACCTGTGCTGCTAGAACATGTGCCTTTACAAGTACGGCACAACATGTGGTTCATGCACGATGGAGCCCCTGCACATTTCAGTCGAAGTGTTCGTACGCTTCTCAACAACAGATTTGGTGACCGATGGATTGGTAGAGGCGGACCAATTCCATGGCTTCCACGCTCTCCTGACCTCAATCCTCTTGACTTTCATGTATGGGGGCATTTGGAAGCTCTTGTCTACGCAACCCCGGTACCAAATTTAGAGACTCTTCGTGCTCGTATTGTGGACGGCTGTGATACAATACGCCATTCTCCAGGGCTGCATCAGCGCATCAGGGATTCCATGCAAGGGAGGATGGATGCATGTATCCTCGCAAACGGAGGACATTTTGAACATTTCCTGTAACAAAGTGTTTGAAGTCACGCTGGTACGTTCTGTTGCTGTGTGTTTCCATTCCATGATTAATGTGATTTGAAGAGAAGTAATAAAATGAGCTCTAACATGGAAAGTAAGCATTTCTGGACACATGTCCACATAACATATTTTCTTTCTTTGTGTGTGAGGAATGTTTCCTGAAAGTTTGGCCGTACCTTTTTGTAACACCCTGTATATTCTGTGTAACTTGTATGTATGTAACTTGGCTTTGCCAAATGCTGCAATAGCTAAACGACAATAAAATTTCATTCAATTCAATTGTTATACAGATTACTCATGATTGATAACATCCACATGCAGTTGTTTTGATTTTACAATAAAAATGAGAACACAACCAGGTTTCAGGACAACAGTCCCATCGTCAACTGGTTTCAAAGTTTTACTTGGCAGGTGTCCGTTATCATGATTAATGATATCATCTGTTAATCTGATTTCAACAGACTCTTTTAAAACACAATCCCAGTAACACAAGGCATTTACAATTGTGTCTAATTGTATAGCATCCTATGTCCCTCTGTAAGACAGTGCTCAGCCACCACAGGTTTGTCAGGTTGTAATAATCACATATGCTGATGATGTTCAACGCAATTATTACAACCTGACAAATCTGTGGTGGTTGAGCACTGTCTTACAGAGGGGCATAGGATGCAATACAGTGAGATGCAGTTGCAAACGTCTCACGTTACTGAGATTGTGTTTTAAAAGAATCTGTCAAAATCAGACTAACAGACAATATCATTAACTGTGATAACTGATGCCCGCTAAGTAAAATTTGGAATCCTGTTTTATCAGATATGAAGAAACAATGGCATCTGAATTGGCTAGCTATGAGTAATAATTTTTAACGATATATCATTTTCCGACAGTATTCACCCTGGAGGCACAGCAATTCTTCTTGTGCTAGGGAGCAGCAGCAATGATTAAGTGCTTACACATTTTACCTTAGCACATGCGCCTTCATACTTTCACTGTACATACAGATTCTGACATGCACGATTTGAATCAGTTATTGGTGGGAGCTGCCTAGCTTTTCTCACCTGATGATGGTGGCCAGTCGAACCGCAGAAATATTGTGTGGAGATGACAGTTTAACCTGGTTGAAGACCCAATAAGAATTTGGTTAATGCACTGGGAAAATCTGCATAGTCACATGATTACGAAACAGGTTGCAAATGGCAACTCTTTCATTTTGGGTAAGTATTAACTTTCAATTTTATAGTGACCAGACTCAAATAAGACAAAATGACTTGAGAGCCTGCAGAGACTGGTTGAGGGTGTCAACAGTGGGCAACGAGAGTAAACAGGTGGACAACAACAAGCGAAAGACTGACAACTGAGAGACATGGCAGAATAATAAGTCCAATTAAACCAAGATTGTAAACGTAAGATGTAGCAGATCCAGAACCAAACAACAACTTGTATCAATATCAATGAAATAGCACAGTGAAATCATGACTGACTGACCCTTGAGTTGGCATGCCTATGTACACTATGTGATCAAACATATCCAGATAGCTGGCTGAAAATGACTTGAAAGTTTGAGGCGCCCTCCATTGGTAATGCTGGAATTCAATATGGTGTTGGCCCATCCTTAGCCTTGATGACAGCCTCCACTCTCGCAGGCATACATTCAATCAGGTGCTGGAAGGTTTCTTGGGGAATGGCAGCACATTCTTCACAGAGTGCTGCACTGAAGAGAAGTATCGATGTCAATCGGTGAGGCCTGCCACGAAGTTGGCGTTCCAAAACATCCCAAAGGTGTCCTATAGGATTCTGGACAGGACTCTGTGCAGGCCAGTCCATTATAGTGATGCAGGGATGTTTCTGTCATGTAACCACTCCATCACAGGCCTTGCATTATGAGCAGGTGCTCGATCATGTTGAAAGATGCAATCTCCATCCCTGAATTGTTCTTCAACATTGGGAGGCAAGAAGGTGCTTAACACATCAATGTAGGCCTGTGCTGTGATAGTGTCACACAAAAGAACAAGGGATGCAAGCCCCCTCCATGAAAAACATGACCTCACCATAACACCACCGCCTCTGAATTTTACTGTTGGCACTAACATGCTGGCAGATGACTTTCACTGGGCATTTGCCATACCCACACCCTGCCATCGGATCGCCACATTGTGTATCATGATTGGTCACTCAATGCAACGTTTTTCCACTCTTCAGTTGTCCAATGTTTATGCTCCTTACAGCAAGTGCGGTGTCGTTTGGCATTTACCGACGTGATGTGTGACTTACGAGCAGTAGCTTGACCGTGAACTCGAAGTTTTCTCACCTCCCGCCTAACTGTCATAGTACTTGCAGTGGATCCTGATGCAGTTTGGAATTCCTGTGTGATGGTCTGTATAGATGTCTGCCTATTACTCATTACGGCCCTCTTCAACTGTCGGCGGTCTCTTTCAGTCAACAGACGAGGTCAGCCTGTACCCTTTTGTGCTGTACACATCCCTTCACATTTCCACTTCACTATCATATTGGAAACAGTGGATCTAGGGATGTTTAGGAGTGTAGAAATCTTGCGTACAGATGCGTCACACAAGTGGCACCCAATCACCTGACGATGTCCGATGTTCGTGAGTTCCGCAGAGTGCCACATTCTGCTCTCTCGCAGTGTCTAATGACTAATGAGGTTGCTGATATGGAGTACCTGGCATAGATGGCAGCACAATGTACCTAATATGAAAAACATATGTTTTTGGGGGTGTCTGGATACTTTTGATCACATAATGAATAAAATGTGCCAACCACAAATAACATTGTCTTGTACTGGTACATTGTTATTTTAAAATTTGAGCCAATACCTACTCCTTCATTAGGGCTTTAGCTAATGCAGTGTCAAGTGTCATTGTCATAAGTCCAAGTGAGCAGCAGTCACATAAAATAAACATTGAGATATGTGAGAAAAAATTTACGACTCATCCGAGAAAATGACCCAGATTTTGAAGTAGCAACACAATCCCACAATGTCACAGTTGTCTATGAGATAATTAGTAATCGAATAAGCAGTTGGCTGGGATCTGCTGTGCAGCCGCACTGTTTAACACTATTGGGCGTGTCATTAATGTGGGGAAACACTTGTGCATGGTAACAGAGTGATATGATGAAAGTTTATTTTATTATTGTTTAATTAAACAGTGCTTTAGCTTGTATAATGTGAGTTTATTTTATCGTTGCTTAATTAAACTAAGTTTAACCTGTGATTTTGCCCATATGTGTTAACCTTGGAAACATAAGGACAGCTGTTCTTTACCTGTGTGCAAAGTACACTGCACACTCGCCCTTGTTATTAGAAATGGTAAGTCATTACAGTTTCATGCACCCGTATAAAAAATTGACTTGGTTTCATCATAAAGTAACAGTTTTTGAAGGGCAAGGTTTTTGCCTTTGAATGTTACCTATATGTGCTACCCATACATGTATGAGAACTTTTATTGCTAAACCTGTTTGAATGCAATGACAGTTTGTAAGTTGATAGAATCTAATGTTATTTCCTCCAGGGTTTTCAAAATTGTCAGTTTTTAAGCAGAGCATTAGATTGTTAAAATGGCTATAGACCGATTAACATTACTTGATAGTTGACATCTGTCATGTGCTGCTACAGTGTTGCTACATCTGCCGCCTACTGCTCAGTTATAGGCAACAGACAAATGTAGTGGGTCACTTCACAAATGCTGTTAATGTGTAACATGGATCATTATTGGAAGCAGATGCCGTGAGGTATGACGGAAAAGGAGAATGTTATGTCAACAGCTGATTTTTAGTGACCTATAACTGAATTGCGGCAGACGATGGATTTTGTGGCCCTGAATTTAAACTAATTTCCTGAGCTAACCATAACCCCATGATATGCAATGTATCTGAGAAAACAGCATTAATCAGTCTGCAACAGAACTAAAATCATGATCACTTTGTTCACGGCGTTTAAGGATAACCTCTAAAAGCAACCTCAAGACAGAAAAATTTTGTAATATGTTCCTTTGCATAGCCATCTTCTACAGCAAAGTTTCAGCTTTAGCAGTGAAAGCAATTTGTAATTTCTCACTGTCATTGGTTGCCTGAAACTATCATATACACCGGCTACACGGGGTGCTGCATTACCATCTGAAGAGCAGTGCTGGTTGGCACTTGGTGCGGATTACAGATGACACAAGCAGTTTACAAATGAAAAAAGAATGATACAAATAAAAATAAGAGAAAATAAAAATTCCAATATGATGATGCAAATGACATGGCAAATTGCTGGAAATAAGAAAGAAATTGCATTTGCAATTGAATAAAAATGATAGTCTTTTGATTAGACTTAGAAAAATTTCATTGCACTTGATGAGATTGAACGTCATACCTTTTCACATCAGGTTTATGGTATAACCTCTACGCTATGCTATTAGACTGCAACAGCTGTTGCATTAAGTGTTCTGGTGTCCCAGTTGCAATGATTGACAACCTTCAAGAATTTGGCTTCACACAATATTTTGTGAAGCTTATCTAATGTAAGTCAATCTCTGTGATTATAATAACTGTATAAATGAAGTTGACATCAAGAAAGAAACCTGGACAAGGAAGTGGACATAACTAATTGTTGTGGCAGTTTGGTAATGGCAAACGGTTCAGGCATGATGTTGAGAGCTCTGATTGGAGGAAACCAGCTACATCACATGAGGTGTCAACCATCAAGTAATTTTAATCTGACTATAGTTCATAGTTTCTCATGAATCCCTTGCACTATTGCCACAAGTCAAATATCATGTGACTGTTCAAGCAAAGTCAGTACTGTATTGAGTGCTTCGGTGTATCTGGCAATCTTGAGCCTATTTGAATGCAAATATTGTTTGCTAAGTCCTACCTTTAAGGATTGTTCAAAATAAATTCGTATGGAACCTAAATAGCCAAAGCTTAATTTGCAAATCGTATGGCAACCTCTATATTAATCTACTAAACAATGTAAAAACGCTGATATCAGCAGCACTAGTTTAATCTGCAAATATAAGACAACTCCTATTTTTCTAATGACGAATTTGGGAAAATTCTTGTATTATAATCAGGTATATATGGTATTTCAGCATTTTATTCTTTACCTCACACAGGATTTCATGATGGGTTTCAGTCATTGCACCAGCTAATGGTCCACCCCGATAGTTGAGTGGTCAGCGTGACGGATTGCCGTCCTACAGGCCTGGGTTTGATTCTCGGCCGGGTTGGGGATTTTCTCCGCTCAGGGACTGGATGTTGTGCTGTCTTCATCATCATTTCATCCCCATCCAGCACGCAGGTTGCCCAATGTGGTGTCGAATGTAATAAGACCTGCACCAAGGCAGCCGGACCTGCCCTGCAATGGGCTCTCAGCCAATGAAGCCAAATGCTCATTTTCATTTACCAGCTAATGAAATTTTCTTTTCTTTGAGCTTCTTAGCAAGTTTAAGACACATAAAGAAGTTGTCAATCATGTTTCTTTTTTGATTTAGAAATGGCCACATGAGATGCAGAGTGATGTACTCTTCTAGTGGCTGCTCCTCCCAATGTGTGTTGTCTTTGTTGCTACATGAACAGCAATCCATAATTTGAGACCAAATTTCTAGAGGGAACTTGCACCTCATTTTGCTTGGTAATAGCAGCTAGTCTATGATTATATTTTCTCCAGGACAGTAAGAATGAATAATATTTTCCGTAAACTTTCCCCAAATTTCAGATAGAAGTGTGAACTTGTTGGATGGCAGGCATTTTGTGCAGGTAGATTTTTCATAAAAATTGAGAAATCTGAAAAGCCCCTGAAATTTGTCCCTTGGCATAACATCCTTGATGGAAGTAGGGCCCAAAGTATGTGACCAATATCAGTCACTAACATACTTTTTGTAGAAATGACAACAAACATATAGCACAGCTAGCAATTTTTTCAGTTCCTCAAGTGATAGGCTCCCCTCATTGTTTTTTAGTTCTTTTGTACATTCATCCTATCTGATAAGTGGGTTGTAGTTGGGATGCATGGGCCTAGGCAGAGGGTGTATACAGGCAACACTCAATATCCTGTTGCAGAGCATACTGTACAACATGACAGTCATGATTTCGGTGCCTGTTTCACCACACGTGCCATCTGAGTTCTTCCCCCAGGCACTAGTTTCTCAAAAATCCAGGTGGGAACTAGCACTACAACATGTGATTGGTTCTCACCACCCACCTGGCCATAATTTCTGTTAATTCCTTCCGTCTCAGCATTTATTCACAGCAACTACTTCTTTCTTCACTCCATTTCAGTTTTCTGCATCTTTCATTTTCTGACTTGTCTATTTTTCACCGCCCCCCCCCCCCCCCCCCCCGCCCTCCCATCCCTGTTACATACAATACACTTTGCTTTTTACTCTTATTAACTTGTACACGATGTTCTAGTAGTAATCTCTCTTGCATATTACCCTGTCTTCCGCCTTTAAGTTCGCAGATTTTCAAATATTGTCCAGTGCAGTCCCCAACAATCGGTCTTTCCTTCTACACCTACATACATACTCCGCAATCCACCATACGGTGCGTGGCGGAGGGTACCTCGACGTGACTGTGTCAAGTGCTACAGTACTAATGGAGTATTCAGACATTACAGGATTCTTTTTCCTATTCATCTGAATTAATTTACATTTATCTCTATTTAAAGTTAGCTGCCATTCTTTACACCAATCACAAATCCTGTCCAAGTCATCTTGTATCCTCCTACAGTCACTCAACGACAACACCATCCCGTAAACCACAGCATCATCAGCAAACAGCTGCACATTGCTATCCACCCTATCCAAAAGATCATTTATGTAGATAAAAAAAAACAGCGGACCTACCACACCTCCCTGGGGCACTCCAGATGATACCCTCACCTCCGATGAACACTCAGCATCAAGGACAAAGTACTGGGTTCTATTACTTCCAGTCTGGTAAGTCTCTCGTGGCCAGGAGTTCTGAGTGACTTTTCTAAACTGTATCCCTTTCCCTAAACCTCTCCAGTCATTTTCCTTCACCCCTCTTCCTTCCCCTTCAACTCTTCTACCAGAAGAAGGAGCCAGTGGCTCGAAAAGCTTGTGATAGTGAAATCCTATTGTGTTTGTGTTGCCCTGCTGCTGGTTAGTGAGTAGATTTTTTTATCTGTCCATTTACATTGCACTGTAAACTGTGGCAGACTGGAATGTGCACATGACAAATAACAACAATGAGCAACAACTCTGCATTATTGCTGATTGTTGCCACTTCATTGTTGGATTATTTACATATGTTCAGAAGAGAAATTACAGTGGTGTTAAACTGGCCTTTCCGCTGTTCTAGATATATGAGATGAAACGTCTAAGGCAATATACATATTTTGTACATCTTAAAACATCATCACAAAGAGAAGAAAAAATTAAGAAAAGTCGTATTATTTAATGAATGGAATAAAAAAAATTGCAAATGACTTTGCAGAAAAAAATAAGACAAGGGTCATTCTGTCCCCTGTCACCAATCTCTTGTTAAACTAACTTAATTTTGACCATTATACTGCTATCCACCAAAAACTGCATTCAACACTTGGTTTGGTCATGCATGTAAAGTTTTCTTTCTGTTTCTCCGCACTGTAATTTTAGCCTCCATCACATCACCTGTTGATTGTCACTCACCAAAATAAACTCTGTTAATAAGCTTAGAGAGGAGTAAGATTTACAAATAACTTTTCACTTATCTTCTTTTGTCATAGCTGGCTCCCATTCTTCATGTCTAGGGGTTGATTCTTGAGGCTGAAATTTTTGACTTGATAGATTTTCATGGTTCCAATTGGCATACTATCTGCTGAAGAATTACCTGTTTTTATCTTGATTTTTATTTTTTCACATTTTTCTATCAGACACTGTTTCTACAATTTCCACTTCATTATCAAAAATTACATTGTTACTGCCAAACATAAAAACACGTCCATTCACATCTGAGGCATGCTCACTACAACTAATTCATTCTGCAGTACTAACAATATTCCAAAGATTTTACAAATTTGTTGACAGCTGACTTTCTATTAATTTCTGCTGTTATTTTATAAATGAATCCAGAAATAAATTTAATAATTAGCATCAGATTGTGTAATTAATAATAGTAACTTTAAGTGTACCAGGTATTTCATAATTTCAAATGTTTATAAAAGGAGAGTAATTTTAACTGTACGTACATATGTATTGTGTCAAAGAAATAAAATAATTTATGTTTATACATTTTTGTTAAAGAGCTGATATGAATGAATGTCGTGTGACGAGGGCCTCCCGTCGGGTAGACCGCTCGCCTGGTGCAAGTCTTTCGATCTGACGCCACTTCGGCGACTTGCGTGTTGATGGGGATGAAATGATGATGATTAGGACAACACAACACCCAGTCCCTGAGCGGAGAAAATCTCCGACCCAGCCGGGAATCGAACCCGGGCCCTTTGGATTGACAGTCTGTCGCGCTGACCACTCAGCTACCGGGGGCGGACAAGAGCTGATATAATATTAACCTGTTTAAAAGGTATAAAGTAATTTTGGTTTCGATAACTTCTGTTGAATAAAGGTAATGTTAGAGGGGGGACATCCCTTTCCTTAGCTACACCAAATTTCTCTCCTTAAACTCAAGCTGTTTTCCCTTTCCTGCTGTCTCTTATATTTTAGACCCTCTTTTGTAATAAGCTTTTTAAGTTGTGGGATTCTTAATTATTCCCTATTGGCTAAACCACCCACTTCAACAAAATTTCTTCCACTACCTTGCCGCTTGTGATCACTACAGGTGAAAATTTGGTGGTGGAACACAGTAATAAGTAGACCCATCCTTTTTGTATGACTGTTTCCGCAATAAGTTTATAAATTTGTCTTAACCCTTTTATTATCCTTTTGGAAGAATTAGCTTGTGGATGATATCTTGAAATTAACAAACATTTCAACCCTACCCACATAAAAAATTCTCTAAATTCTCTAAATTCTATGACTGACTTGTCAAGCTCCCTTTGATTAATATGACTCTTGTGCTCGGTACAGCACTCTGCATCTGTGGAATTGTCTGGCCTGTATAGATGCTGTCACACTCACAAGGGACACCATACACACTGGGCACACAAAGAGCTATGTCATCTTTAACAGGGCACAATATATCTCATATCTGGGGGGTGGGCTGGAACACTGGTCTCCGTCCATGGCACTGCAGAACATCCTAACTTTGTGCTTGTCGCCCCACAGTACAGCAGGAAAGCTGCTGGCTTGAACACCCATAGTTTCCACTGCTTTGTACACAAGAAAGCAGTCCTGAACATGTTAATACACAGAGCTAAAGTTAGTTTTGATGATGATTACCTACAGTCAGAATTGCAGCACTTGAGACACGTGTTCAGAGAAAATGGTTACAGCAAAAGAGACACTGCAAACAATTTCAGGTGTCACCAAAAAAAGGATACCTTGTGAATTGGCAGAACAAACCAAGCTGGTGGCTTTACTGCCATACTGTGTGACAGTGCCCAACTCACCTTCCACACGCGCACACTGTTTTGGCCCTCTCTGATTGGTACCAGCAGTTGTAATCATAGATACACAAGCAGGAAATCGTGCTAGCCACAACAGTCAGTAGTTTTATTAATGATGATGACAGAGCTGGCTATCGAAAGCTCGAGAATTTTATTCAAATTGACATGGCTTAAAAACTGAGACTTTATTCACAATCAGCATGACGTAACAATGAAGTTAGTAACAAAGCTTTACTTATAAAACCAAATTGCTATTGGCATCCTTTGTCTTCTGTTACTTCATTTTCATCCTTATAAGGTTTAGCAGTAATGGTGTTTTCAGGGTGGATCCGGACATGAAGTTTCTATAAAACAATACTGCAGGTGCTGGATACTTGTTGATGACTTCATGCCTCGTTCCTTCCAGGTTTATTATGTTCCCCTAAAAACTTTGCTTCTGTCCTACCACACTTACATTTGGCTAATTTGATTGTTATTTCCTGCTGTAACAGCCTAGATAACAGATTCTCCAGTATTTTGACATGGTCGCACCATGTTTGTCAAATGGTTACCAAATTGTGATTCGTGAAGTTTACTTGGAGGATAGAATATTCCATTACCTTTCAGGCATGCATCTAGAACAGCAGTATTTCGTCTTCCAATTTTTGGCTGTTAACATTACAGTAATTTTCAAGATGAGTTGGTGAATGAATTCTAAATATCCAAGTGAGCTTATTTATATGCTGAAATACTAAAACCACTTGACATGATGACATACTCTGGAACAAAAGGCACACATATCTTTGATAAGACAGTCGGCAGAAAGGTGCCAGTCATAGATAAAATGTATGCAAGTACCGAGGTGGAAAATCCAGAGTACTTACGAATTATCTGCAACCATCACTTTTGGGCTGACTGTCTTATTTGTGGTGTATGCATATTTTACTTCTCAGTATATAATTGTGGAAAGATGAAGTATTGCAGTCCTAGATGCACTCTTGAAAGATGATGGAATTACCATATTGTCCATAGATTAATGCTTTATTCATAAGTTTTGTGCAATGACTTGGTCCAATGTTCAAATGAAAACAGGTATTGGCACTTTGAGATGAAACAGTAGCACTTTTAACTGATTACTATACAAATACAGAAATGGCATAGCATCTCAATTACTCTGCCCAAGATATTTATCAGTACCTTGGTGTCAAATCCATGGTACTTAGGTGTTTTGTGTTAGAGAATCTAACTATTGATTCCGCAGTTGTAGGTGGTGTATCCCTGTCAGTAGTGTATCCCTATCAATTTCAGTCATAATGTTCAATTTTCAGGCAGCTAAAACTATTCTGACTATACCACCAAATTATTTTACCACTACCAGTGGACTATCATGTGAGCTATTTCAGGCTTTCTTCTCTTCTTATTTTCATTACCATTTACCCCATCTAGGATAGGCTTCACTGTACTGAAGTCCTGGCAAATTTAGTTTTGTGTAATTTTGTGTCTGGATGCCTTTCTTGTTACTGTTGTCATCAGTTACCTAAGGAAGGGAAGCCATGTGTGCCATCTGTCTGTGAATTGTGTAAACTTCGTTCTGTCTGTGACTATATGTTAATTGCTTGTGTATCATATTTTCTGAGGCGGAAAATTGAAAATAGCCCAGCATTTGTCCAAACACCTAAAGACAATGCCCAGACTGGCCAGTGCACAACCCATGGTCATCAATCCACTACACGTATTCGATCTGAGTCCAGATCACCTTACTGTCTCGCATGCTAGTATGTTGTGTAGTACACTTTTCTAGCAGCAGGAGAGCTTTCTCAACTCTCTGTGACAATGACAACCCAATTCCTCATTCCTTTTGCACTACATCCTTAAGGGACACAAGGATTTCACGAAAAAGGCTTATGCTGTTTTATTATTAACTTACAAAGAACTTCTTTTACCAGTCCTGGCCTCAAAGAAAACACTTAGTTGCACTTCTTCAGCAATGATACCAACTGTTCATGCTCTCCCTACTTAGCGTCAATCCAGCTTCTATAGCTGAATTCACATTATTTTCTGGTTTTCTAACTGGCAGTGTGGCTCAGTGGGAAAGTGCCAGAGTGTAAATCCAACAGTCTTGGGTTTGAACCCCAAACAGTCTTAAGATTTTTATCTGTCACTTTTCACTTCTTTCACCTCTGGCAGTGTTTGTTGCTGTGAAAAATACTGAGTTGCACCATTGTTTGAAATCCATGTTAAACTGTAGATCTCTCTATAACTGACTGGATAAGTTAGTTCATAGGTCAGAGGAAGGCAATGGCATTGATTGATTGATTGATTGATTTCTTTATTAATCCGTGTAACAATTTACATTGTGTGGATTTCGTCAGCAAAATCATATACAATACAATATACCTACAATTTATACACTTAAAATTAGTATTTACACACATTTTGAGGTATCTAACATTAGTGTTATATCCTTATCTAATTTTCTTATAGTACTGTACAATTCAGGGTTTCATATTATAATTATTTCCTCATGTATTACAAAAGGCTACTTTAATTACACTACATGTTTTAATTCAGATAGTCCGTTACTGCGTAATAACTTTTATTTAATAAAAAAAAATTTAGTTTTGTTTTGAACTGTCCAATTGTGTCAATATCTTTTATATTTTGGGGCAATTTATTATATAATTTAACGGGATTGTACAACAAGCTCTGCTGAGTTTTAACTTTATTTTTCCTCTCCAGATGCAGATTGTATTGGTTTCTGGTTTCATAACTGTGTACTAAAGAATTTTTCATATAGCAGTCAATATTTTTTTTACATACATAATACTTTGAAAAATGTATTCACAGGGGACAGTTAGGATTTCCAGGTTTTGGAAATGTTCAAGGCAGTGAGCCCTACTGCCACTCTTGGTTATTATACGAATTGCTCTTTTCTGTAATTTGAAGACTATTTGAATATTTTTACTGTTGACTCCCCAAAATATTATTCCATAGGAAATAATAGAGTGGATATAAGAAAAATATACAGATCTGACACTTGTAGTATCACACACTGCAGTCAGAATTCTAAGAGCATAGCAAGCTGTAGCGATTCTGTTACTAAGTATTTTAATATGTTCTTCCCACTTTAACTGACTGTCAACAAGCGTACCAAGAAATTTTGTGTACTCTACACATTCTATAGTTTCATCATTTAACTTAAAGTTGTTATAGTGTGGTTTTTTGCAGACATAGAAGTTAACAGCATTATTATTATTATTATTTTTTTTTTTAATTTAGTGTTAGTTTATTATTGGATGCCCACTCACGTACACTGTTTAGTGTTTGTTCGGCTTTTTCTTTCAGTGCATCTGGTGATTTGTCACTGATTAGAACATTTGAGTCATCTGCAAACAATATTGTTTGTCCATGCTTGATGCTCTGTGGGAAGTCATTTACGTGAATGAGGAACAGTATTGGGCCAAGGACACTACCCTGTGGGACACCTATATTTACATAATTTGGGTCTGGGGGGGGGGGACTACTCAGGAGGACGTCGTTATCAGGAGAAAGAAAACTGGCGTTCTATGCATCGGAGCGTAGAATGTCAGATCCCTTAATCAGGCAGGTAGGTTAGAAAATTTAAAAAGGGAAATGGATAGGTTGAGTTTAGATATAGTGGGAATTAGTGAAGTTCGGTGGCAGGAGGAACAAGACTTTTGGTCAGGTGAAGATAGGGTTATAAATACAAAATCAAATAGGGGTAATGCAGGAGTAGGTTTAATAATGCATAAAAAAATAGGAGTGCGAGTAAGCTACTACCAACAGCATAGTGAACACATTATTGTGGCCAAGATAGACACGAAGCCCATGCCTACTACAGTAGTACAAGTTTATATGCCAACTAGCTCTGCAGATGATGAAGAAATTGATGAAATGTATGATGAGATAAAAGAAATTATTCAGGTAGTGAAGGGAGACGAAAATTTAATAGTCATGGGTGACTGGAATTCGTCAGTAGGAGAAGGGAGAGAAGGAAACATAGTGGGTGAATATGGATTGGGGGAGAGAAATGAAAGAGGAAGCCGTCTGGTAGAATTTTGCACAGAGCATAACTTAATCAAAGCTAACACTTGGTTCAAGAATCATAAAAGAAGGTTGTATACATGGAAGAATCCTGGAGATACTAGAAGGTATCAGATAGATTATATAATGGTAAGACAGATTTAGGAACCAGGTTTTAAATTGTAAGACATGTCCAGGGGTAGATGTGGACTCTGACCACAATCTATTGGTTATGAACTGTAGATTAAAACTGAAGAAACTGCAAAAAGGTGGGAATTTAAGGAGATGGGACCTGCATAAACTGACTAAACCAGAGACTGTACAGAGTTTCAGGGAGAGCATAAGAGAACAATTGACGGGAATGGGGGAAAGAAATACAGTAGAAGAAGAATGGGTAGCTCTGAGGGATGAAGTAATGAAGGCAGCAGAGGATCAAGTAGGTAAAAAGACAAGGGCTAGTAGAAATCCTTGGGTAACAGAAGAAATATTCAATTTAATTGATGAAAGGAGAAAATATAAAAACGCGGTAAATGAAGCAGGCAAAAAGGAATACAAATGTCTCAAAAATGAGATCGACAGGAAGTCCAAAATGGCTAAGCAGGGATGGCTAGAGGACAAATGTAAGGATGTAGAGGCTTATCTCACTAGGGGTAAGTTAGATACTGCCTACAGGAAAATTAAAGAGACCTTTGGAGAAAAGAGAGCCACTTGTATGAATATCAAGAGCTCAGATGGAAACCCAGTTCTAAGCAAAGAAGGGAAAACAGAAAGGTGGAAGGAGTATACAGAGGATCTATACAAGGGCGATGTAATTGAGGACAATTTTATGGAAATGGAAGAGGATGTAGATGAAGATGAAATGGGAGATACGATACTGCGTGAAGAGTTTGACAGAGCACTGAAAGACCTGAGTCGAAACAAGGCCCCGTGAGTAGACAACATTCCATTGGAACTATTGACAGCCTTGGGAGAGCCAGTCCTGACAAAACTCTACTATCTGGTGAGCAAGATGTATGAGACAGGCGAAATACCCTCAGACTTCAAGAAGAATATAGTAATTCCAATCCCAAAGAAAGCATGTGTTGACAGATGTGAAAATTACCGAACAATCAGTTTAATAAGCCACAGCTGCAAAATACTAACGTGAATTCTTTACAGACGAATGGAAAAACTGGTAGAAGCCGACCTCGGGGAAGATCAGTTTGGATTCCGCAGAAATGTTGGAACACGTGAGGCAATACTGACCCTACGACTTATCTTAGAAAATAGATTAAGGAAAGGCAAACCTACATTTCTAGCATTTGTAGACTTAGAGAAAGCTTTTCACAATGTTGACTGGAATACTCTCTTTCAAATTCTGAAGGTGGCAGGAGAAAATACAGGGAGCGAAAGGCTATTTACAATTTGTACAGAAACCAGATGGCAGTTATGAGAATCGAGGGGCATGAAAGGGAAGCAGCGGTTGGGAAGGGAGTGAGACAGGGTTGTAGCCTGTCCCCGATGTTATTCAATCTGTATATTGAGCAAGCAGTAAAGGAAACAAAAGAAAAATTCGGAGTAGGTATTAAAATCCATGGAGAAGAAATAAAAACTTTGAGGTTCGCCGATGACATTGTAATTCTATCAGAGACAGCAAAGGACTTGGAAGAGCAGTTGAACGGAATGGACAGTGTCTTGAAAGGAGGGTATAAGATGAACATCAACAAAAGCAAAACGAGGATAATGGAATGTAGTCGAATTAAGTCGGGTTACGCTGATGGAATTAGTTTAGGAAATGAGACACTCGAAGTAGTAAAGGAGTTTTGCTATTTGGGGAGCAAAATAACTGATGATGGTCGAAGTAGAGAGGATATAAAATGTAGACTGGCAATGGCAAGGAAAGCGTTTCTGAAGAAGAGAAATTTGTTAACATCGAGTATAGATTTATGTGTCAGGAAGTCGTTTCTGAAAGTATTCGTATGGAGTGTAGCCATGTATGGAAGTGATTCATGGACGATAAATAGTTTGGACAAGAAGAGAATAGAAGCTTTTGAAATGTGGTGCTACAGAAGAATGCTGAAGATTAGATGGGTAGATCACATAACTAATGAGGAGGTTTTGAATAAAATTGGGGAGAAGAGGAGTTTGTGGCACAACTTGACAAGAAGAAGGGACCGGTTGATAGGACATGTTCTGAGGCATCAAGGGATCACAAATTTAGCATTGGAGGGCAGCGTGGAGGGTAAAAATCATAGAGGGAGACCAAGAGATGAATAGATTAAGCAGATTCAGAAGGATGTAGGTTGCAGTAAGTACTGGGAGATGAAGCAGCTTGCACAAGGTAGAGTAGCATGGAGAGCTGCATCGAATCAGTATCAGGACTGAAGACAACAACAAGAACAACATGTTGACCATCCAGTTTTGTTGCACCCTCCAGAGTCTGCATCATTGTAGCACAAATCTGAATGATAGATTATGCCTAGGTCACATGAACTTGCTACATACCGGAGTACTCACTTTAGTCGCACTACATCTTCTGTTGATGCTGTGTCAAGAGTTCGAGACAGGAAGCTCACACTATAAGCCAGGTCAGGTCTCGTTCCAAGCATCAGGTACATCAGTGCTCCAACTGCTTGCTGATAGGGAAAGTTACACTTCTCTGCATTCTTTCCTTCTACCTGTAATGTATCTGGTTATTTTACAATTGGTATTGAGACAGGTTTGCACTCTTGAAAACTGAAACGCTCCAGAGTCTTCTTTGGATAGGCTTGCTGACTTATCTTGATTGTACCATCATCAAAGCGTTTTATCTCAAGTCCAAGGAAATATGATGCTGGTTTCAAAGTGAGCTTAAATTCAGCCTTCGAGTCATCAACAAACTTTCTGGCATCCAGCTGATCACTTGCCATAACTAACACATTGTCTACATGAAGAGCAACTAACAGTTTCTTGCCACCTTCTTCTCTGATATGTAAACAAGGATCTGCATCACTTGCCTTGAAACCTGCTGACATGAGAAATGCTCCAAACCGTTTACTCCAACATCCTGGGGCTTGCTTAAGTCAATACCAACTTCGCCTTAATTTGCAAACTCTCTCTGTGCCATCATTATTCCCTTCTGGCTGTTGCATGAATATTATTTCTTCTTGTTCTCCATGCAAGAATGCTGTAGACACATCAAACTGTATTAGATGCATCTTTTCAGCTGCAGCAACACTTAATGTTGAACGAATTGTGCTCAACTTAGCTACTGCACTGAAGGTCTCACTGTAGTCTACACCGTAGCGTTGATTAAATCCCTTGATGACAAGTCTGGATTTATATTTTTCAACATTCCCATCAGGATTAGTCTTTACACAAAAAACCCTCTTACGTGATATAGCTCTTGCTCTTTTTGGTAGAGTAGTCAGTTCCCATGTTTCATTCTCTTGTAGTGACTTCATTTCATTTTTCATAGCTTGCTTCCAGTAAACACTTTGTGTACTATTTACAGCTTCTTCATATGATTCTGGTTCTTCATATGTTTCATTAATCATCTCTTAAGTGAACATTACAATGTCATTTAGCCACGAAGGTCTCATTAATGTTTAACGATTTCGCAGTTGTCAATGAGGCTGGATAAAGATTTCCTCTTCTCTGGTATCAGCACTGCCCTCTTCAGTCTCAGATTCTTCAGACTCTTCCTTGTTGGAGTTTACCTCATCTTTTTCTTCAGCTGCATACTGTCCCTGATTACTTTGCTCAACATCCTGCAATGGTAATTTGATTTGTTCTTCACAACTTGCAGGCTTTTCATGGAAGATTACATCTCTGCTGAGAATGACTCTGTTTTCTTCTTTCACCCAAATTCTGTAACGCTCATCTCCATCATACCCCACAAAATAATCCTTGACAGCTTTCTTATACATTTTTAATCTTCTTTGAGTTGGAATGTGGGCATAGCATGTGTAGAGCCTATTATACATAAATGTTTTATTCTTGGCTTCTTGCCAAGCCACAGCTCAAATGGACTAATTCCTTCCACAGATGATTCTGCAGTTCGATTCAAAATGTACACTCATGCTCCAGCCAATTCTGCCCATATGGCTGCTGGGAAATTAGCTTCTTTATTTGAATACTTGAAGGTTCTTGCCATTTCAACTATAGTTCGCATGTCCCGCTCACTTCCACCATTTTGTTGCAGTGTGTAGGGTGCTGTCAGCTTCTGAGTAACGCCTTCTGCTTGCAGTATGTCTTTAACTTCCTTACTGTCGAATTCTCCAGTGTTGTCACTCAGCAGCTCTTGACTGTATGACGCAGCATCTTTGAATGTTGAAGAACATATTTCAATGCATCTTTAACTTCAGACTTTTGCCTTACAAGGAAGCAATACCGAAATTTTGTGTAGCTGTCTTTGAACACAACCATATATCTCTTCTTCTGAAAAGATTCATTGAAAGGTCCACAGACATCAGCTGACATTAGTTCACCTGGGCAGGTTGACCTCTCTCTGTGACCAAATGGTAAGCGATGTGCTTTGCCATAAATGCATGGCTTACAAAGTGACTGCTCCAAGGGAACATTTATGCCTAATTCCCTTTCTAACATTCCTTTGACATGGTGTTTATCCTGATGTCCCCACCTCTCATGATACAGCTGCAATAATGAAGTTCCTTCAATGGCATTTACTTCAGCAATTTCTTTGGGCAAATTTGGTTGAATGTCTGCCTTGTACAAGGTACCAAAGGGCTCAAAGGTTCCATGCAGCACTATCTTGTCATCAATTTTAAGCCAACACTCTCTTGTTGATGATTTAAATTCAATATTAGGATTCCGGTCCTGTGCAGCTAACACTGAAAACAAATTTATTGATAATTGTGGAACATACCACACATCCAACAACATCACATCTTGCCCATCAGTCTGAGATGATAACTGAATATTGCCTTTTCCAACTGCCATTAGTCTCTCTTCTGGCTGCCTTTACACCACATGGAGTGTCAAATTTTAGAAAGTCTGTAAAATACTGTGAACAGTTTGTTACATGCCTTGTAGCTCCATTATCAACCCACCACGATGTTGAATCTGCCTCAACTGTATAGGCCTCTTCACAGACAGACATTAGCACAGCACTAGCAGCAGCACAACTTTCTTGATTTATGTTTCGATTTTTATTTGGTCTTCCATCAGAAATCCCCTTTTTGCAGTCCTTTGCCCAGTGGCCCTTACGCTTACAATAATTGCAAATGTCACCTTTTCTTGGGTCATTCTTGATGAACTTGCCTTTGCCATCTGGTTTTTGTTTACTTACTTTCACCATTAATGCTTCCTTTGGTGTTTTGTCACTGTTTGGATTCTTCAAGAAATTCCTTTCAAACATACATAACTACACTGCTAACTCATCAAATGTTCTTTTTTCGTCCTGTGTTAACAACATCCAACTTGATTGAAAAGTTTCAAATTCACTTGGCAGAACATACAACGTTTTGCACACTAACATAACTGGATCCATAACCTGTTACTTTTACTTGTTTTAGGTTTAAAAAGAATCTGTCTACTTCACTGAACATTACGTTTATTTCACATTGTACAGCCACACAAAAATACACACTGTGAAAGTGTGAAAGATCTAGTTTCTAGTTCTTGTGTCTCCAAAGACACTACAGCAGAAGTGCTGCCAACTTTTGTCTGACACTTAATTAAATACAAACAAATATAACTAACAGATATCACCCAGAAATTAATCATTTTGTGTGTGTATATATCTTCCAGTGGTAGTGTGGACACGTTTTTCAATAAATTAACAGAAATTCTAGATAAAATCTCAAATACAAAGGTCAACATAATTCTGTGTGGGGACATTAACATCAACACTAATATCATAAATGAATCCAGCAGCACCTCAACATCCTTCAAAGTTTTGGCATGTTCCTACTGGTCAATAGTGCAACTAGGGTTACTACAACAACTGCATCAGTAATTGACCATGTGGCCACAAATATGGACAGAAAAAAATGTGATGTAGCTGTTAAAGATCTCGGGCTATCGGACCATCTCTGTCAAATACAACAGTAAAATCAGGCATCGAATCATTCCCTAAACTACAAGCCTACAAATGACAGCTATCAGAAATCAAAATAAAAGATTTTTCAAAAGAGCTGGAAAAACAAAGCCAGGATGAAGTGTATAAGGAAACCAATGTGAATTTGAAATTCTCTAAATTCTCCACATTGTTTAAATTGAACTTTGAAAAGGCATTTTCATAAGTATGTATGTCTGTATAAACATCCCACAAAAACAGATGGATAACAGCAGATATTAAGGAGACCTCCCAAACACTTAAACACCTCAGTTCCATGAAAAACATTCGCAGTGATCCAGAATTCTTAAATTTGTATCATAGATACAAAAAGATCTATAGGAAGGTGCTGATTGCTGCAAAAAAGTCGTTTAATGATAAAATAATATATAATGCAGAGAATAAAAGCAAAGCTGTCTGGGATGTTATAGAAAAGGAAACGGGGAGAGGCAAACAAACGCAGAATAACATACTACTAAGGGAGGGGGATAAGGTAATAAATGATCCACAACACTTAGCAAACTATGCAAACAAGCATTTTTCAAGTATTGCAGAGAAATTACAGCAAACATTCCCCAGAACAAATATAACACCTCTAAATAATGTTGCACTAAATACAATGGTGTTACTTCCAACCACAGAAAATGAAGTCAATAAAAGTGTTCAAAAACTAAAAAATACAAAGCCAGTTGGACTTAGATGAACTACCAGTGTGTGTACTGAAACAATGCATAGGGATTATACAAGGCCCCTTAACAAATATAATAAATGAATCTTTCACATCGGGGACATTTCCAGAGCAGTTAAAACAGGCAAGAGTTGTACCTTTGCTTAAGAAATGTAATGAAGAAGACATAGAAAATTACCAGCCCATTTCCTTTCTGTCAGCATTCTTAAAAATAATAGAAACAATTATGAAAGATAGATTAATGAATTACCTGAGTAAATACAATATTTTAAGTGAATCACAGTTTGGTTTCCGAAGTGGCAAAAATATGGAGTCAGTCATAGTAAAATTCACAAAAGTTGTACTTGATGCTCTTGATAAAGATGAGTTTGCCACAGGCATATTTTTGGTTCTTTCTAAGGCATTTGATATGGTCAGCCACAAGATTCTATTAAATAAATTAGAAGCATTAGGAGTAAGAGGAGTAGCTAATGACCGGTTTCGATCATACGTAGGAGATAGGGTACAAAGAGTAGAGATAACACATACTTCAAATAGATCTAAACATTTAGTACAGGGTGTATACGACCCGGGAGATCCGGGAAAAACCCGGGAATTTTTCATTGTTTAAGTTTTCAGTTAAATTTTTGTGATTTTGACGGGTAAGAATCAATACTCTAACAAAGGACATTACTGTATCCCGCTTCTGCAGTATAATACTGCAGCAACAAAACATGAACGGAAAAAAAAAAACTTAAGTCGCAAAAGGAATACGCCATATACAACAATAAAACACAGTGCTCATACAAGCGTTTGCCAACTGCAAAGTGTGTCAAAGGCTTTGGGAAGACTATGCAATGCTTCCTAACAACAAATTGTCTCCGATGAGCGTGACGTCACAACTGTTTACTTTAGATTTGTTTGAGCTGTTGCGGGCCGGCCCTTGTGCGTGTGCAGTTGAGTCATGTAGGAGAAGTACCTTTCCCCGCTTCTCGCTACAGACGTGTGGCTGGGCGCTACTATCTAATATTTCCCCAGTTCGGAAATATCGGAGATCCGGGGCTGATTCACAGAGCAGTCTGAGTTCTAGTGGGGAGTCTCCACGTGACCCGTGTTTACATTTAGTGATTTTGCTGTTTCCTCTTCATTTATTGCTCTCACATTAAACGAAAACAAAACAGATATCTATGGCCGTGAGCTATCAAATGAATTAAAATATGTTCTCATAATTATGGAAGGCTAAAATATGTCATTAGTTTCAGGTTTTATCTCCACCTTTCTGACAGTCAGGCATTAATCGCCTTGCAGAACAATGAAGTTATTTTTGTCAGTTTGCTAAAGCAATTTGGCTTTTATTAATCTTTCCCACTGGGGCTGTCAATTTATTTGAAACGAAGTGTTTAAATCCATACTATGGGCTAGTTTCAACTGTTCGCTGCATTTCAAAAGTGCATGTTTTCATCACCCCCTGCGGGTTCGGGGGTAAGAATAGGCCCGCGGTATTCCTGCCTGTCGTAAGAGGTGACTAAAAGGAGTCTCAAACGTTTCGGCCGTAATGTGACGGTCCCCTCTTGGGTTTGACCTCCCTTTTTCCAAATTTCCGTTGTTAGTGCGTGCCATTTGGGGAAGGACGCCTTACGTGGTGTTTTTCTATTGGTCCATCATGCATCACCATCTTGCATGCTACCTATTGTCGTGTGGCGGGATTTACACCCAACGTCTTCTGGGTTGCCTCCTTCTCGTCTTGTGCGCAATCCCCTTCTTAGCGCCCCCGACAACTGTGGACCCTTTCAACACCTAAAATCCAGCACGGTAGCCAGTCCGTTGTGGTAGGGTCGTCATGTAACCTCTTGGTGGTAGCCCCCTGACCACGCAGGGATCGCACTACAGATGCCAGAGCTGTTTCCTCCCCACGCATGCCAAGGAGTATGTGCCTATCTTGTCTGGGGCACAGGGACTCCGGGCAACGGGATATCGGCCAGGTACCCGTTGCTTTGGCTGGGTGGCGCCCTTGGGGAGAGCCCTCATTCGGAGTAGGTGGCATCTGGGCGGATGTGGCGCAATGAAGTGCAATAAATCACACCAAGCTGGTGGTCGCACGGCCACCAGCGTCTTTAAGCGAGGCAGGGTTGACTTTGATGCTGCGCAATATGACCCTCAGTCATCCCCCTCGTTGCCTGCGCCGTGGGAGGGACGCCGATCTAGTGCCAAGCGGGAGCCTTACGTCCCACAATACCTTGTCTGCACCAGGACTGATGGTGACTCCTTTCTTACGACGAAGCCTCTGTTTTTTGTGGAACACCTGGAGGATAAGTTTGGGGAAGTGGCGGGGTTGTCTAAAATGAGGAATGGGCCCATCCTCCTCAAGACGTCCTCCCCAGCCCAGTCACGAGCGTTGCTCTTGTGTGATAAGCTGGGTGACGTCCCTGTTACCGTCACTCCCCACAGTAGCTTAAATATGGTCTAGGAGATTATTTACCATCGTGACCTATTGTTACAATCCGACGACGAGCTGAGAGCCAACTTGGAACGACGTGGTGCACATTTTGTCCTTAGTGTACATAGAGGGACCAAGACTAACAGGGTGGCCACCGGTGCCTTTATCTTGGCCTTCGAGGGTGATGTCTTGCCCGAGAAGGTCAAGGTAATGGTTTACCGTTGTGACGTCAAGCCATACGTCCCTCCCCCGATGCGGTGCTTCCAGTGCTGGAAGTTTGGGCATATGTCCTCCCGTTGCCCATCCGGCGCCACATGTCGAGATTGCGGACGCCCCTCTCATCCCGATTCTCCATGTGCGCCTCCGCCTGTATGTGTCAACTGAGGGGAGCACCACTCTCCATGCTCGCCGGATTGCCCCGTTCTTCATAAGGAGCGGAAGACAATGGAATTTAAGACCCTGGACTGGCTTACTTATTGAGAGGCAAAACTGAAATATGAAAGGTTGTATCCTGCTTCCCTTCGAACATCTTATGCTGCAGCCACGTTATCGTCGCCCTCGCGAGCGGCAATTGTCGCATCATCTGTGCCGCCTTCAGTGGGCCCTCGGGGCCGTGCATCTCTGTCTGCCCCCCTCGTGTCTGGGGGCAAGCCTTCCTCTGTTGCCTCATTAGCAGTTGGGGGCAAACCCTCTTCTGTCGCTCCCCCCACGCTTACTTCAGGAGTGACATCTGCTCCAAAACCGGGGGGCTTGATCCCTCCCCCTCCTTCTCCGCCGGCGTTGCCTCTGCCGGTTCCTCTCTCGCAGAAGGGGTCCCTCGGGGCTCTCCCTTCCTCCGTTTCTTCTCCTACCCAGCCGGATGTCAGCCAGTGGCTGAAGGTTCCGCCACCTGCTGGGTGTAGGGCTTCTACGTCGTCATTAGCTTCCGACGCTCCTTCCGGGAAGCTCTCCCAGCCTTCTGACCCTAAGGACAGACGCGAGAAGAAGGAACGGAAAATGTCCAAGAAGAAGGACGTTCCGGCGGTTTCAGTACTGCCTGCTATAAATATTTCTGGCTCTGGGGATGAGGTGGAGATCCTCGCCTCTGCCACGGATCTCGCCCTCACGGAACCCTCGGGGGGCCTTTCCTATGGCCACAGCTGACTCTCCCCCGTTGGCGGCGGTTGGCTCTGAGGCGCCGTCTGCCTCTTAGTCGCCTTCACGCCCTCCCAGTCCCTTCCTGCTTCCATTCTCCAGTAGAACTGCGGTGGTTATTTCCGCCACCTGCCTGAGCTCCGGATGCTTCTGAGTGTTTCCCCTGTTCTCTGCATTGCTCTGCAGGAAACTTGGTTTCCAGCAATGCGGACCCCCGCCCTTCGCGGTTATCGGGGATACTATAAGAACCGCGCTGCCTGTCAACGAGCGTCAGGTGGGGTTTGCCTCTTTGTTCACCACTCTGTCTGTAGCTCGCCAGTACCCCTCCTGACGCCTTTAGAGGCAGTCGCTGCCAGGGTTGAGCTCTCGCCGGCTATTACTGTTTGCTCTGTTTACATTCCTCCGGATGGGGAGCTCCCCGAACATGCCTTGGCTGCGCTGCTGGCTCAACTCCCGCCACCATTGCTGCTTCTGGGCGATTTCAATGCCTGGAACACTCTATGGGTTGGGACTGTCTCCGATGACCGCGGTCGTGCTGTGGAGCATGTGTTGGCTCAGCTTGACCTTAGCCTCTTGAACACCGGTGCTCCCACGCATTTCAGTGTGGCCCATGGCTCGTTCTCGGCCATCGATCTCTCTCTTTGCAGCCCCAGACTTGTCCCATCCCTCCACTGGAGAGTGCATCCTGACCTGTGTGGTAGTGACCATTTTCCCATCTATTTGTCACTGCCCCAGTGTCATTCTTCTGGGCGCCTGCCCCGCTGGGCTCTCAACAGGGCTGACTGGCCGGCTTTTACTTCCGGTGCCACCATTGAGTCTCCCCCACAGGGTGACATTGACGAGGTCGTCCGTGTCTTAACCACGTCCATCATTTCGGCGGCCGAGGCTGCCACCCCCCGCTCTTCTGGACTCCCTCGGAGGAAGGCTGTACCCTGGTGGTCGCCGGAGATTGCTGAGGCTATTCGCGACCGTAGGCGGGCTCTCCAGTGTCATAGGCGGCACCCGTCTCTGGAGACCCTCATTGCCTTTAAGAGGCTCCGTGCCTTGGCCTGTCGTCTTATTGCACAGCGTAAGCAGGAGTGCTGGGGGAGTTATGTCTCATCCCTGGGCTCCCGTGTCTGCCCCTCGCTCGTGTGGTCCCGGATCCGGCAGATTTATGGATACCAGACCCCTATGGGTGTCCCTGGGATCTCCTTGGACGGTGCTGTCTGCACGGACGCTGCCGCCGTTGCTGAACACCTTGCTGCGCACTTTGCTAAGAGATCTGCGACTGCAACTTATCCCCCCGCCTTTCGCTCTCTATAAAGGAGCGAGCCGAGCAGACGCCGTTATCATTCCACATGCGTCGTTCTGAAAAATACAATGCTCCTTTCAGCGAGAGGGAATTCCTCGCTGCCCTCGCCGATTGCCCTGATGCAGCACCAGGACCAGACTGCATCCACGCAGAGATGCTGAAGCATCTCTCCAGGGACTGCCAGAGACACATCCTCACCATCTTTAACCGCATATGGAGCGAGTGCGTGTTCCCGTCGCAATGGCGAGAGGGTGTTATTGTCCCCATCTTGAAGCCCGGTGCGGACCCACTGGCGGTGGACAGCTATCGTCCCATTACCCTCACCAATGTTTTGTGCAAATTGCTCGAACGTATGGTGGGGCGGCATTTGTGTTGGGTCCTTGAGTCGCGCGGTCTCCTCGCTCCATCCCAGGGTGGCTTCCGTCGGGGCCGGCCTGCTGCGGACAATTTGGTGCGGCTGGAATCTGCTATCCGTACGGCCTTTGCCCGATGTCAGCATCTCGTTGCTGTATTTTTTGATCTGCGGAAGGCGTATGACACCACATGGAGGTATCACATTCTTGCACATTGTATGAGTGGGGTCTTCGTGGTCGGCTCCCGGCTTTTCTTCAAACCTTTCTATTGCGCCGCTCTTTCCGGATGCAAGTCGGTGCCGCCTCTAGTTCATCTTATACACAGGAAAATGAGGTCCTGCAGGGCTCGGTGTTGAACGTCTCCTTATTTCTAGTGGACATTAATGGTCTGGCTGCCGCCGTGGGGTCGTCGGTGTCTCCTTCTTTGTATGCCGACGACTTCTGCATCTCCTTTAGCTCCACGACTACGGGAGTCGCCGAACGCAGGCTGCAAGTAGCCGTTCGCAAGGCAGCATCATGGGCTCTGACTCATGGTTTTCAGTTCTCGAGTTATGCACTTCTGCAGGCGTCGGACAGTCCACCCTCATCCTGAACTTTACCTTGACGGCCACCTGCTTAAAGTGGTGGACACTTGCCGCTTTTTAGGACTCGTCTTTGATGCCCGGCCCACGTGGGTTCCTCATATTACTCAGCTGAAGCAAAAGTGCTGGCGGCAACTCAACGCCCTCCGCTGCCTGAGCCACACGTCTTGGGGTGCAGATCGCTGCATGCTGTTGCGATTGTACAGAGCCCTTGTGCAGTCCAGGCTTGATTATGGGAGCCTGGCCTATGGGTCTGCATCACCCTCAGTGTTGACGTTGTTAGACCCCATACACCACTGTGGGGTTTGGCTTGCAACTGGCGCTTTTTGTACGAGCCCCGTGGATAGTCTACTGGTGGAGGCCGGGGTTCCCCCGCTGCGGATTCGCCGCCATCGACTGCTCGCCGACTATGCTGTCCACGTGCATTGCTCGCCGGGCCATCCCAATCATCGCCTGCTTTTCCCTGCCATGGTCCTCCATCTGCCCGATCGGCGACCTCGGTCTGGGCTTTCCATAGCTGTCCGCATCCAGTGCCTGCTGTCGGAACTGGGGTCATTCCCTCTTCTGCCTCCCTTCCGGGTCTGTGCACCTATGCCTCCCTGGTGTTTGCCCCAGCCATCCGTCCGTCTGGACTTGGCACAGGGACCCAAGGACTCGGTTCCGCCTGTGGCCCTCCGTCGCTGTTTTCTTGTGCTCCTCGCCTCATTTTCGGGCTGTGAGACTGTCTACACTGGTGGTTCCCTGGTTGATGGTCGCACTGCCTACGCTTTTGCTCACGCTGCCCATGTTGAACAGCGCTCCTTGCCGGCCGGCTGCAATATTTTTACTGCAGAGCTGGTGGCCGTATTGCGCACTCTTGAGCATATGCGTTCCTGCTCAGGTACGTCCATCGTCATCTGCAGTCACTCCCTGAGCATCCTCCAGGCTATCGACCGCTGCTATACCTCTTCTCCTCTGGTATCATCTATTCAGGAGTCTGTTTCTGCCATTACCCGCTCTGGTCGTTCGGTGGTCTTTGTTTGGACGCCAGGTCACGTTGCCATCCCGGGGAACGAACGTGTCGACAGGCTGGCCAAAGGGGCGATCGACACCCCAGCTTTGGAGATCGGCCTCCCGGCTCATGATCAGCAGTTGGTGTTGCGCCGTAAGGTGCTTGGGATGTGGGATGATGAGTGGCGTGGCCTGACATCCCCGAATAAACTGCGGGCTGTTAAGGAGACGACCGATGTGTGGCGGTCCTCCCTGCGGGCTTCTGGCAGGGACTGTGTCGTCCTGTGTCGGCTCCGCATCGACCATACCTACCTGATGCACGGCCATCTTTTGCATCAGGAGGATCCCCCCGTGTCGGTGTGGATCCCGGCTGATGGTCGCCCACATTTTGCTGGAGTGTCCCTGACTGCGCACCCTCCAGCAGTCTTTTAATCTCCTGGGCACTTTGCCTTTGGTTTTATGCGACGATGCCTCCATGGCTGACGACATTTTAAATTTTATCCGTGGTAGTCCTTTTTATGGTTCCATTTAGGGAGGTCCTGCACCTTTCCCTTTCTGTGTCTCTTGCCCTCGGGTCTCTCATAATTGGTTGCAGATTTTGATGTGTAGTCGGATGGTTGACTCTTTCCCTTTTTTTGTTCTCGTGGTCAGTCAACCAGTCTCCGGCCATCTTCTTTTCTTCTGTTTCTTTCTGTCTGGTGTTCATCTGTACTCTTCTTGTCTGTAGTGTTCGTTGCCACATTTGTGTTCTTTCAGTGCCTGGGGGGAGTCTCCTTCCCCTTGGGGTTTTACCTGCTCCACAAATTTTTGTCTCGCCGGTTTTTGGAATGGGGGACTGATGACCTTAGCTGTTTAGTCCCCCCTTAAACATCCCAACAACCACCACCACCATGTTTTCATCTGCTAGGACGTATGGCATTATGCCATAATAAAGAACCAAACATGAGATAATACAGTACGGGTACTCAAGAAAATTTACGTCCGAATCTGGACATACGAATGTGCACTTTAAGCCGAATTACGCATTGTAGTATGGTTCACGAAATTCCGATGTTCTTGGAGTATCCTCTGATGTCTTGTTTCTTTTATGACACAGTGTAAGATCTTATAATGTTTTACACTTATGAACATATGGGCTTCATGCATCATCGTAGATGCGCAAGCGCGGTGACGCCAGTTTCTGGTACTCTCTGGCAACTACTGAAACGAACCTATTTCTAACAGGTCACAGGAAAATATTTCGAATGGTTGTTTGAAAAGCGTTACTTTCAAAGTAAATTTCCTTTTATGCGAGATGAATTATGTGCGAGAATGTACGATGAATTTCTTAAATCACAGAGCGTTTGACTCTCATTTAAAAATCAAGTCTTTGAGGACATACATTTAGAAAAATTTCGAGCTCAGAAGATCATACATTTATGTCTTTATTAAAAATTTTACTGACGCATTTGTGTGTTGTACCTTAAAGTGTAACACGCGCAAAAAAAATCAACATTATATGTGAAAGCTTAGCTTCTCTTGCAGCTTACTAATCTCACAGACCAATATTGTATGTGAAAGCTTTGCTTTTCTTGTAGTAACGCTGTGTATGTTAATTTAAACCATTAACTTCTCCTATTTGTGTGTACGCGCTACTTAACACTGATATTGCTATTGGCTGACTACATCACGTATCCTATGCTAGAAGATCAGCTGTCATCGGCTGGTGAGATCATGTGATGAGCTAGGACTGGCTACAAAAGCGCATTGCAATCTCGATTTCAATGCTTCGTAAAAAAACATGCGGCGTTTGGTGGAATTTAAATTTAGACTTTCGTAATGTGCAGCGTACATGTTTCTGCACATCAAAGTTCTTTCCAAAATGTGTTTTTTTAACTATAACCATTCAAAGGATTGATAAGTTTTACAGTCCCGAGGAAAAGTATACTGTCACTTGACAGGAGAAAAGGGTATTTTCACCTAGGAGAAGGTGTAATTTTAACCGGGAAATCCAGGAAAAATCCATGAAATTTTTTTTTTTCTTCTCCGCGTATACACCCTGTAGTAAAACACCTATCAGAATCAAAATACATTAATACAGGGATTCCGCAAGGTACCATATTAGGTCCAATACTGTTCCTGATATACATCAATGACTTTCCCAGGAGTGGTATGCATAGTGAAAAAATTCTCTTCGCTGATGACAGCAATATTATTGTCACTGAGAAAAAAAGAGAACTCATTGCCGAGAAAGCAAATGAAACTCTCAGGGAAGTTTATGATTGATCAATAAGCAATAAAGTAACATTGAACATAAAGAAAACTAATGCCATGAATTTCAGTTTGAAGAGGAAAAATGACAATGTTAAATTAAATGTAGGTGGGACCTCTATAGACTGTGTAACAAATGAAAAATTTCTAGGACTGATTCTCAGTTGAAGTGGTGTGAACACACGAAGATACTTGCAAACAAGATGTCATCAGCATGTTGTGCCCTTAGAATCCTATCATCAGTGTGTAACATGCAGTGTCTTTTATTTACATATTATTCATATGTACACTCAATTCTTAGCCATGGCATTCTTTTTTGGGGAACAAACGCACAAAATATGAACACAGTTTTCGAACTCCGGAAAAGAGCCATAAGAATAATAACCAAAAATACTAGTTGAGCTCACTGTAAAGATCTGTTCAAAATACTGGGGATTTTAACTGCTCCATGTGAATACATTTACCAGTGAGTTGTACACATCAAAAACAACATTGGTAATTACTGCGTCTGTCCATGACCATGCAACAAGAGATACTCAACTTACATTTACCAAGAAAAAATAAACATAAAACTAGAAACAGCATTTTCTACCAAGGAATAAAACTGTACAATAAATTATCAAAAGAGATTAAAGAAATTGCAAAAATACACAAATACAATTATTTAAAAAGGCAGCTAAAAAGTACCTGTTATGCAATACATTTTATACATTGATGGATTATTTAGATAAAACACAGTAGGGGTTTGATAAAAAAATGTTATACAAATGAATAATAATAATAATCATTATAAAACATCCAACATTCTACATAACACCTTCACTTTTTTGTTTTTTTTTCCTCCTTTCCTTTCTAGAAATACTTACCCCCAAGCTATGCATAGCACAATACTAACACCTCTTCCTCTTTCTGAACTCAACTTCTCACCCATTATGGAGGGATGCTGACTCAGTTTTTCAGGATAGCAAATGGGAAGTTGCAGTACAGAAAATAGCCCAGAGATCACCAGTGTGTGTGTGTGTGTGTGTGTGTGTGTGTGTGTGTGTGTGTGTGTGTAGTGAGTGAGGTGTTATGAAACAGTGTGTGTATAATGTGTGCAGTGAGTGACAGTGAGATATGAGTGAACAGTGTGGCATAGGATTATTTAATAAGTTTTGTAAAAAAAAAAAAAGTATTGCATACCAGGAGTAAATCTAATGATGGTCTCTAACTATGAGTCTGTAAATATATGTGTATATGAACTAGCTTATTTTAAATTGATCTAAACTTGTAAATATTTTGACATGTCCTATATCCTTTTTAAAAAAACATCTACGGATGAATAAAGCCACTACTACTAATCCCTACAACAAATATCCCCATTACCAGTAGTATGGGACAAGGACACTGTTGTCTGATTACTGAGAGCATTTCCTATGAGATTAATGATATTACACTCCAAGAATCTAAGTGGACATTGAAATTCTTCACAAAAATTTCACTCAATACATTTCTTCTTCTTCTTCTTCTTCTTCTTCTTCTTCTTCTTCTCAGATTTTAGTTCCTCTTCTTCAAGTAACCCTTCATGCGGAGATAATAATCACATGAACATTACCGCCTTTTCTATCGGGGATTGTTGCTACTTCCTGAGGCCTGGCCCCTGTCCCAGAAAGTATATTGTTTTTCAATGAATGGTACAAAAATAACCAGTCAATTGATACGTTTGTGCACACATTGTTTGTGCTATTATAATTTAATGTTTCAGTTCTTTTACGCTTTTGATTACTTATCTGTTGTTGTTCTTTTTTCTTATGTTACAATATTTACTTTCACTTGTGCTCTGAAATCATGATGGGTAGTGGTCCTCCTCATAACTGTCTGATTTTTCAGTTGTATCGTTGGATGCAGTCTCCCCATTTTTTGCTTAATTATCAAGACTTTTGATAATAGTTAACAGTTGCCAACCCACAATACCATATATCTTTCCACACAGTCAGCTAGCCTATGGAACCAACACTTTAATCAAATGAATGTCCTCTGTTGGATCATCTAAGTATTTGGTTCATGCTGGATGCCACTCAGTATATTTCTTATAACTACCCCAACTATTATGGTAGTATCTTGGATCTAGTAAATCAAGAATTAACTTTTCTTCAGCACTTAGCAAGCTGTAGTTCATCTTAAACTTCCCTTGAAAAAGAAATCCTCTGAATGAGTAGTTCCCCATTCAGAAGCATCTCCTTCCAAATAATCAAGGACGGAATCGGTTTCTTTCAGTTATCTCAGCACCAAGGTAATGATTTAGAAAATACTCTTAAAAAGTGATCGCCTCCATAGCCGAACGTCTAGTGTCACTGCCTTCAGTGCTGAAAGACCTTGGTCCTATTCCTGGTACCTCCTCATATTTTTTTCTGACATAGGTAGGGAGGTCTGCTACAGGGTCCACTCAGCTGTTGTGAGGCCAAAGGTGGAACTTCTTGAATAAAAAAAGATGTGGCATCTTCAAGATTCACCTAATGGCAATAATTGCTGGAGGGATTGGAGACATGTTGATCACATGTCCCACGGTCATAGATTGCTCCTTGGGCGGCCTTATAAATTGCAGTTGGCCAGATGGAACAGGTCTGAGGCCTGTTTACATTTTACTGCTAAAAGATAGTAGCATGATCATCCCATTATGGCTTAAATTTAGGAAACTTAGAGAAGCTGGTTCCGCTGTCTAGGTGTAACTCCTGTTATCTCTACGGGGAACGCACAATTCTCCTTATGTTTCTTTTTATTAACCTGATTTCACATTTTGGCTAGTTCGTCCCACAATATCTGTAATTCTGATTCTGTTCTTTCTGCCTCTACTGATGAATGGGGTGTTCCCACCTTCTTGAATTTTTCACTCAGTTGAATCACTGGGATGCTCCACAAAAGTAGAATGTGATATTGCAGTTACACCTTGCTCTCTGTTCTGCTCTAATGCATTCAGTTGGACAGTAGTGCTCTGAGATGTGTTTACGCACTGCCATACATTCTTTTTGAGTGAAATCTGTAATCTGTCTTAAATTTTTAGTTATGTCCCTGCACTGTTAATATCTTCATTTCCAATTAAGTTACACTTTAATCATTGGAATATGTAACTTATCTGTTAAACTCATAACTGATTGTAGTTTGGATATCTTATTGTTTATTTCTAATTTTTCGCCTGAGCATTTGTGCTATTTAATTTATTATCAAATACAGCTTGTATCTCATCACACTGAGCTTTTATTCTTGTATTAATAGCCTAAATTTTAGCAGTTAATTGTTCAGAAAATGTTTTAAACAGGTTGTGCAACACTCTGGGCCAACACAAGCATCACCGTGTGTATACCACTTTGTTGAAAAAATACTTTTTGCATTTAAATCAGTTTATTTGCCCCACAACACAAACCACAAAAAAAGGAAAATCAATTTGGTCTTAACACAGCTCACAAAATTTCTTGCTTAGCTCACTGTGTTGAGGTGCCGATGGAAAGCTGGATAAACTGGTTTGCTGTTGGTGGATAGGTGCTGATGATGGTGTCCCTGAACACTGTGGCACAGTTGCGGAACTGATGAAATAATCATAATCATTTGTAGTTCAGTCAGCCAGTCTTCTGATTGATAGACTTTAACATGTTCTTCTGTTAATGTAATTGTTGTTGATTGATTTAATGATGTTTCATCAACAAGTTAATTCTTATGAAGTTTGTGAATGTTTCTTCGATGTAACAACTTATCAGTTTTGTTGTTTGTAATTCTGTTGTTGGTCACATTGCTAAGGACAGCTGCACTGAAACTTCCTGGCAGATTAAAACTGTGTGCCAGGCCGAGACTCGAACTCGGGACATTGCCTTTCGCGGGCAAGTGCTCTACCAACTGAGCTACCCAAGCACGACTCACGCCCCGTCCTCACAGCCTTACTTCTGCCAGTACCTCGTCTCCTACCTTCCAAAGTCCTGAGCTCGAGTCTCGGCCCGGCACACAGTTTTAATCTGCCAGGAAGTTTCATATCAGCGCACACTCCGCTGCAGAGTGAAAATCTCATTCTGGCAGCTGCACTATTTGTCAAAGTAATATTTCTTCAAAACTGCTAATTTCTTCTTGGCTTTCTCTTAATACATTATTCTTGTTCTAATTCCATTGAGTCTCAGCACAGAATTTGTTCTCGGTCCTGCACTAGGTAGCCAGAAAGAAGTGTTAACCCATTTGTGTATATGTATGTATGTACAGATTACTAGTGCGGTTACTGTAAAATTAAGAGCTGTTGCTTTTGGATTAAGCTTTCACAGTAACCATGCGTTTGCTTCTTAATGTGCACTTCTTCACTACTGCAGTTGTTTCTATACTGGAAGCTGGAAGTTTTTACCTGACTTCAACTTTCTACTAAATAATAGAAAGCATTTCTTCTGAAATACAATTACATTGCTCCTTCAGTTACTGTATGGCAGCAGTTCATAAAATATTCATGTTCATACATACGCTACAGTATTATATGTATTCTGCATGACATTAATGATAGTTACGATAGATCTAATAGCTAATGAATAACCATGTGTCTCCCAAGCTTTCAACACCATTGTTAAGGTATAACCTTTATTTGACGGCATGCCAGGGTTCTCTGAGCTGGGACATTTTGGCAGGGAATAACCATCATGAGAGCAGTACTGCAACACATAGCGTAACTGCCATCACTGTCCCACCTTGAGACACATACCAGTGTACCTGCACGAACAATAACAAACTTCCACACAGTTTGCAATTCTAAATTAATTGTTGTTGTTGTTGTTGTTGTTGTTGTTGTCTTCACTCCAGAGACTGGTTTGATGCAGCTCTCCATGCTACTCTATCCTGCGCAATCTGCTTCATCTCCCAGTACCTACTGCAACCTACATTCTTCTGACCCTCTACGATTTTTACCCTCTATGCTGCCCTTAAATACTAAATTGATGATCCCTTGATGCCTCAGAACATGTCCTATCAACTGATCCCTTCTTCTAGTCAAGTTGTGCCACAAAGTTCTCTTCTCCCAGTTCTGTTCAGTACCTCCTCATTAGTTATGTGATCTATCCATCTAATCTTCAGCATTCTGCTGTAGCACCACATTTCAAAAGCTTCTATTCTCTTCATATCTAAACTATTTATCATCCATGTTTCCCTTCCGTACATTGCTACACTCCATACAAATACTTTCAGGAAAGACGTACTACAGGTAAATCTACACTCCATGTTAACAAATTTCTCTTCTTAAGAAGCGCTTTCCCTGCCATAGGCAGTCTACTTTTTATATCCTCCCTACTTTGACAGTCATCTATTATTTTGCTTCCCAAATAGCAAAACTCATCTACTACTTTCAGTGTCTTGTTTCCTAATCTACTCCCCTAAGCATCATCTGATTTAATTCGACTACATTCTATTATCCTTGTTTTGCTTTAGTTGATGTTCATCTTATATCCTCCGTTCAAGACACTGTTCATTCCATTCAACTGCTCTTCCAGGTCTTTGCTGTCTCTAACAGTATTACAATGTCATCGGCAAACCTCAAAGTCTTTATTTCTTCTCCATGTATTTTAATTCCTACTACAAATTTTTCTTTTGATTCCTTTACTGCTTGCTCAATATACAGATTGAATAACATTGGGGAGAGGCTACAACCCTGTCTCCCTCTCTTCCCAACCACTACTTCCCTTTCATGCCCCTCAACTCTTATAACTGCCATCTGGTTTCTGTACAAATTGTAAATAGCCTTTCGCACCCTGTATTTTATCCCTGCCACCTTCAGAATTTGAAAGAAACTATTCCAATGAACATTGTCAATAGATTTCTCTAAGTCTACAATTGCTAGAAACGTAGGTTTGCCTTTGCTTAATCTGTCCTCTAAGATAAATCTCAGGGTCAGTATTGCCTCACATGTTCCAGCATTTCTATGGAATCCAAACTGATCTTCCCTGAGAGGTCAGCTTCTACTGAGTTTTTCCATTTGTCTGTAAAGAATTTGTGTTAGTATTTTGCACGTGTTAGTATTTTGCAGCCGTGACTTATTAATCTGATGGTTTGGTAATTTTCACATCTGGTAACACCTGCTTTCTTTGGGATTGGAAATATTATGTTCTTCTTGAAGTCTGAGGGTATTTTGCCTGTCTCATACATCTTGCTCACCGGGTGGTAGAGTTTTGTCAGGGCTGGCTCTCCCAAGGCTATTAGTAGTTCTAATGGAACATACTACCAGGACCTTGTTTTGACTTAGGTCTTTCAGTGCTTTGTCAAACTCTTCATGAAGTATTGTATCTCCCATTTCATCTTCATCTACGTCCTCTTCCATTTCCATAATATTGTCCTCAAGTACATCACCCTTGTATAGACCCTGTATATACTCCTTCCTCGTTTCTGCTTTTCCTTCTTTGCTTAGAACTGGATTTCCGTCTGAGCTCTTGATATTCATAAAAATGGTTCTTTTTTCTCCAAAGGTCTCTTTCATTTTCCTGTAGGCAGCATCTATCTTACTCCTAGTGATATATGCCTCTACATCCTTACATTTGTCCTCTAGCCATTCTGCACTTCCTGTCGATCTCATTTCTGAGACGTTTGTATTCGTTTTTACCTGCTTCATTTACTAAATTTTTATATTTTCTCCTTTCATCAATGAAATTAAATATCTCTTCTGTTACCCAAGGATTTCTACTAGCCTGGTCTTTTTACTTACTTGATTCTCTGCTGCCTTCACTAGTTCATATCTCAAACCTACCCATTCTTCTTCTACAGTATTTTTTTCCCCTGTTCTTGTCAATCATTCCCTAATGCTCTCCCTGAAACTCCCTACAACCTCTGGTTCTTTCAGTTTTCCAGGTCCCTTCTCCTTAAATTTCCACCTTTTTGCAGTTTCTTTAGTGTTAATCTACAGTTCATAACCAATAGATTGTGGTCAGAGTCCACATCTGCCCCTGGAAATGTCTTACAATTTAAAACCCGGTTCCTAAATCTCTGTCTTACCTTTATATGATCTGTCTGAAACCTTCCAGTATCTCCAGGCCTCAGCCATGTAAACAACCTTCTTTCATGATTCTTGAACCAAGTGTTGGATATGATTATTAAGTTGTGCTCTGTGCAAAATTCTACCAAGCAGCTTCCTCTTTCATTCCTTACCCCCAGTCCGTATTCACCTACTACTTTTCCTTCTCTTCCTTTTTCCTACTATTGAATTCCAGTCATCCACGACTATTAAATTTTCGCCTCTGTTCACTATCTGAATAATTTCTTTTATCTCTACATTTCATCAATCTCTTCATCATCTGTGGAGCTAGTAGGCATATTAACTTGTACTACTGTGGTAGGCGTGCAATTAATTAGTTAACAAAAATACTTTCATCGTGGCAATCATCATTCATCAGCTAGGTAGACATTGGGTAACAGATGTCTTCTCTAATTATGTTCGTATGATTGGGGAAAACATGTACTAGTAAACTGAGCTTTTCTCTAAAGCTTTTAATTACATTTGTGATCAAATCAGATTGTTGATCGAAGCATTAAACCATAGGTTTATGCCCACCCTTGATACTTAGTCTTGCCATAATAACCTTGCGTGGAGCTTCGGTTTCCTTTTTTGGCCTAGGATGAAGCTATGTATGCGTATCATATGATTGTATGACAATAGCAAATGCCAGTAGAAAGCCAAAGAAGATCTGAAACCTGAGCTATGATAGACATAATGTCAAATCTAACTTGGGGCTACCAAAACAACTACAGATTGTTTATTTTGGACAAGTATGGAAATAATGTTTATCTTTTCTCTGTGTTTGCCTTTATTTCAAAATTATTTATTTACTTCTTGAGCATTCAAATAGAAAATTTTAATCTGAAGAAATTATATTCAGAGCTTAATTTTATCTCCTATAATGAGTGCATGACAGCTTCTATATGATGGTGGAAGTGTGAATGTTTACATTTTGTGTGTTTTACTTTTGCTTTTAGTTCACTTGTGTTTATGAAACACATGATTGGCACAAGTTTTGCATGCCAATACTATTTTATGATACTATTACTGCTTCATGCGTTACAAATGTGACAATTTTAATGATCATTTGCCAGTTCATATTTACATGCTGAAGGAAATTGGTGTCAGTTGCATCTACACTTTTTTTTAATGTATAATTTCCAGTAGTGCAATGAAAGCTTTTCTTTGTATCAAAGTACTTTGTTCACAAAATTCTGCTTAATGTTGTAACAATGTGATTGGCAGAAAGCCATTAAATTTTAAACTATGATTTATTATCAATAAATAACTTTTGTATGTTTGCTTGTGAAATAAGTTTTGTTGTTTGCAGCATTTTTGGTGTTCCGTATCTGTGTGATGACAGCAATGAAACAGTGGAAATTTGTCAACACATTTTAATGAAATCAATATTAAGAACTGAAAGTGAATTACATAATGATGACTTGAGAGAGGTAAGGTAATGTTAGCAATACTTTTCCATGCACTCAATAGGTTCTCATTGGACATCATTCATATTGCTGAAATTTAGTTGTGTAGCAAATTCTCAAATAGTATGATCTTTGACTTGTTTCCAAAACGATGCACTTTAGCATACAGACTCTGCTGGATGACTACCACAAAGTTGGTTTTGATTGCACAGTCATTGAACAGCAGATATCCCCAAATAGCAACACCCAAATGTTAAAATTATTCAGACAAAGTAAGTAATGAAAATAAACAAGACATACTTTAACACTGAAGTAATAAACCCGGGAATTTTTTCATCCGGGAGAAAACCGGGGAAAACCCGGGGATTTTTTAGAATTCCGGTAATTTTTCGTTGTTTCAGTTTTCAGTTAAATTTTTGTAATTTTGACTTGTAAGAACCGATACTCTAAACAAAGAATATTACTGTATCCCGCTACTGCAGCATTAAAACATGAACGAGAGGAAAAAACGAAAATAAAACTTAAATTGCAAAGGAAATGCGTAATATAAAATAACACAGTGCTCGTACCAGCATTTGCCAACAGCAAAATGTGTCAAAGGCTTTCGGAAAACTATGCAGTGCTTCGTAACAAAAAACTGCCTCCGATGAGCGTGACGTCAAACTGTTTACATTTGACTCATTTAATCAGTTACGAGCGGGCTCATGCACACGCGCAGTTGAGTCGCGTACGAGTAGTGCCTTCTCCCACTTCTGGCTACAGAAATGTGGCTGTTGGCTGTGTAAGCAGCAGTAACAACAACCAGCCACATGGTGCCCGAAAAATTTTACTGGCGCGCCCAAGCTGCCAGATTTATGCGTGCGCAGCAGGCCGGGATCTATTGCAGGGTGGAGGCAAACCGGGGTATCTGAACCAGGCGGCAATTTCGCAGGCAGGGAGCATACTCGTATTCTTGAGGAAAAAACCTTGTTTCACTAAGCAATAGAGATGGGCAAACTGAAACACGTAATTGTTTCGAAACAAATGAAACAGTACAATGTAATGTTTCGATACGCTGTTTTGAAACAGTGAAACAGTTTGTGTTTTGTAATCTAATAAACCAATACATTTTATTATCTTGAATGTCTACTCTATAAGTATGCCCATATAAACACAAATGAGGTGCGAGAGCTCTAATGATATCGCAGAAAGCATGAAACTACCACTTAGGCGTCTTGGCAGTTTCGTATTTCCTGCAGCAAATGCGCTGCTTTCGTGTCGTGTGACTTTCATACTTTTCAATTGGCTGAGGACAGCCATAGCTGAAGACAGAAGAACCACCACGAACGGAACTGGAGGTGGGAGCAAACTGCAGAAACAAGGGATGTGCTACTGGGATTCCCGTGTTAGTATGGGTAATATACCCATCCCGCTAATTTCCATTCACACAAAGGGAATCATTGTGGATAATAGGCACAGTGACTATAGACTCACAAATAACGCCAAATAATTCGAATAAATAACAAAATGTTATTCTTTCAAGGTGTTTCGAACCGTTACCATAAATTCACCATGCTTCCTAGCCCTTCCCGTTCACCATTACACTATCAGTGATACGTCAAACAGATTGCTTGCAATTATACTTACATCGAATTTATGTATATGTCTAATAACTGTCACTCTATGCCTTCTTTTATTCAAAATGTTGTAGGCTTACTTGCGTTTCTTAATATGATAACTGTACATGAACAGAGAAGCGTATTTTATAAAAAAAGTGTAATTTAACAGAATGATTTTCACATATTTATTATTTTGAATGCGTTGTTTTATTATTTGGTTAGTGTTTATAAAGCAGATGTTACGCCATTTCGGAATAGGACAGTCAGCTAGAAACGAAGCTTTATTTTCGGATATCTTAAGCTTCATGCTATTGCGTGTCAAAAAGATTTCGACACTCCTGAAAGTGTTTCATGAAGTGTTATGTTGTGTTTCAGTACCTGTGCCGAGCCCGAATCTCGTCCGACAGAGCGGAATGAAACATCGCTGTTTCGATACAATTAGTACGTTCCAAGCACAAGTGGACTGAAACAGCCTTATTTTGAAACAACGATACAGTTTCTGTGTGTGGCTTGAGATCGAATCTTGTCCGGTTGTCCGAGACAGGGGTGAAATGAAACACCACTGTTTCGAAACAGTGAACCACAGCCGTTCCGAAACACTGACACACACACACAGTTCCACGTATCGATACACTGTATCGAAACATAGAAACAGTCTACTAAGCAACTAGCATCCAGCGCACGTCGGTCTATCAGTTACTCATATGATTTTGAAATGCACCCCTGCTGGCTTTTGGACACATTTTAAGTTGATTTCTGAATGAATGCGTGCATAGTGTACGTGATGTCTCTGCCAGGGGAATCCTCGTCACATCTAGAAATAAACTTTCCTGCAGACAATACGAGACGGGGCTATGCGAGCTGAGCGGAATAAAGCGGAAGCGGTGAATGCCAATTGCTGCTTGTTTATGTGGTTGATTCGGTTTGCGAATGCTCAGCGTTGTTATAATTATTAGCGAAATCCACAGATTCAGACCACCAGAATGGAAATAAACGACTACCAGGAATAACAGGTGAGAAAGATTACGTATTATTTTCTCGGTGTATCCAAGAAAGTGAAAATTTCACAGAAAATATTTGACCATATCGCTACACTAGACAGGGCCAGTTGTAGTCCCCGGCTTACAGCCGCTAGTTCCATTCTGAGAAGCGCGGAAAACGAATTGTACGAACACGTAATAACGCCTAACCGGAGAGTAATCGCTGGATAACAAAATCGGTGATTGTGGCAGGGTTAATAAAGTTAACCGGAGAATGAGTTTTGACAGTGGTAGAAATAGTTACAGAATTAGTGATACGACTTTGTTAGAACGAGAAAAGAAGAAACGGGGAATCACAAATTATGGAAGAATATGACGATACCAAATTTATACAGAAAATTGTTACTACTGCTTTTCGGTCTCGTGCGTGAGAAACTGGAGCGTATGAATGAAATGTGAAACTATTTCCTAACGTAAAGCCTTTTGCTTGTAGTAGGCCAAGTAGGTATTTCATTATGGTGCTAAGTGAATTATATTCTGTCGTATTATTAAAATGATCATCATTGCCAAAACAGGCTCGCGTATATGGAGTGTGTTGCAATTAATTCAAGATTCTTTATTAGCCATTGATCATGCAAGATGAAATAGGCTTCGTCAGTACATAAAATAATATTAATATTCCAGACACTATATATAAGGCATAGATATAATTAGCATATGAGTAACTTACAAATAACATAAACCTTAAGCAGGTGACTACAATGCTTAATACATATTCTTGTTTCAGATACATACAAAGGTACCAAAAATGAGTTACATTGTAGTAGCAAACACAGTAGTTACGTAACACATCATAACACTGGCAAATAAAGTAGTTACCTAACACAGTTGAAATACAAAGGTATTAGATATGAAATATTTTGTAACAGTATATATAGTAGTTAATTAAGTTAATTATGCAATTACAGGTTTATCTCTGTGCTACTCAGATCATAATATTCTTGCATAGAATAAAATGGATTGTCAGATAACCAATTGTACAAATTTTGTTTAAGAATTTTTGTGGGCATGTCCCGAGCAGATTGCGGTAGTTTGTTGAATATTTTTAAGGTATTCACTTTGTGTGAGTTACTACTTTTTGTTAGTCTGTGTCTTGGTATATCATAATCTGCCTTCCTTCTAGTGTTGTAGTTATGAATTTCGTCCCTGACAACACCTTCCATACCATTGTTTTTAATGTGTAACACAGAGATATAAATATACAAGTTTACAATGGTCAACAGTCTTAGCCTTATAAAGAGAGGACGACAGTGCTCCGTGGGACCGACTTTACACATTATGCGCAGCATTCTTTTCTGCATCAACAAAATTTTGTTACTGTGAGAGCTGTGCCCCCATATGAGAAGGCCATATGTAATATGTGACTGGAAGAGTCCACAGTACATTGTTCTCAGAAAGTTCATGCTAATCATGTCCCTAAGTTTCCAAAGGAGATAGGAGACTCTTGAAAGCTTTTTGCAAACCTGATTTACGTGTTCTTCCCAATTAAGTTTGGAATCAATATGCATTCCTAATAGTTTTACAGTTTTGTTTTCTATGGTTTTGGGTAACCCTAAGAGAAGCTGTTGTGTTTTCTCTGAGTTACACAGTAATTTATTGGATGTGAACCAGTGGATGGCTGATTTGAGTGATTCCTGTGTGTTATTGTCCAAAGCTGAGATGTTCTGATGTGAGGTGAGGAGGGTTGTGTCATCTGCATAGCATATGGTAGTACTATTTATGTGATGAGGTAGGTCATTGATGGCTATGATGAAGAAGAAGGGTCCCAGAACCGAGCCCTGTGGTACACCAGTACTAACTGCTGCTACAGGGGAGTAATTATTTTTAACTGAGACAAACTGTCTTCTATTATGAAGATATGACTCTATTACTGCTAATGCTGGGTTACATACACCATAAAATTCTAGTTTTGCAACCAGGGTGCCAAAGGGAATGCAGTCAAAAGCTTTGCTCAGATCACACAAGACAAGTGACACCATATTCCGGTCTTCAAAGGCTGTTAATGTCTGGTCAACAATTTCCAGGATGGCCGCAGTGGTATTTCTGCCCTGTCGGAATCCGAACTGACTATTGCTCAAAAGGTTGTGTGTCTCAAAATAGCTACTTAATTGAGTGTACATAAGTGACTCAAATACTTTAGAAAATATTGGCACAATTGAGATTGGGCGATAACTTTTAGGAAGATGTTTGTCACCCTTTTTAAACACTGGAATAACTTTGGAAATTTTGAGGGAGTCGGGAAACACTCCTGACTGTAAACATTTATTAAATATGAATGCCAATGGTTTAGCGATCGAGTCTACAGTTTTTTTTACTATGTAATTGGAGAGCCAGTAGCAGTCCATACTTTTAGAATTTGAAAATTTTGTGACTGTTCTTTTAATCTGAGCAGGTGTGATACTATACCAGTTAAAGACATGATCTACTGGTGGAAGGGCATTAAGTAAATCGCTTGCAGATGTATCTGTTTTTTTCTATCTTACTTTCAATTTCTTTAATTGAGCTAATGAAGTAGTCATTTAGTTCCCTTGGAGTGAGCTGAGTTTCATGTGTGTGACGTGTGGGATTTTCTTGTGCTACAATCTGCCATGCTGCCTTGCACTTGTTTGTTGCACCTTCTATGTACCCTTCATAAACAGCCTTTTTTGTCTGTATCAGCTTAAGTTTGTAGAATTTTTTACATTTTTGGTATGCTGCATAAAAGGTGCCCTCCTGCTCTGATCTTTGTTTACATGCATTTTTATATGCTGTGTATAGTACGAGCATGTTTTTTCTTATCTGGACCAGTTCGTCTGTGTACCATTCCAGCTTTTTATTTTTATATGTTCCAGAAGAGTTGGTTTTAATTAGTGGTGAGCATGAATACCATAATTCTGTATAATTTTTAAGGAAGTTTTCAAAGGTAGTTTCAACATCAGACTTCTCAGATGAACACTTATAGACAAAGTCCCAACTTGCATCCTCTAGTATACGAATAAATGACATAATGTATTCTTCTTTTTGTCTTCTTACCCATGTCATATTGTGCACACTAGTGCAATTTGGTTGCTTACTAAAGAGATTGAGAAGCAATGGGTCGTGGTCTGCAAAGCACCCATTTGCAAGGCTAACAGTGTAGCTGCCACGGGGAAAATTCACAATAATATTGTCTATGCATGAATTTTTACGTGTTGGACACTGGATGGTACAGTACAGATTAAGGGACCTTAATAAATTAAGAAAAGTTCTTGAGGGCTCATTACTTGTGTTTACCATTTCTATATTAAGATCACCACATATGGCAATCTTTGTTTTATGCATTAGTATTTTTCTAACCAGTAGTTCAAATCTTTCAAAAAATGTATCAATGTTGCCATTGGGAGATCTGTATAGGCTTACAATTATTAGATTTTCATCAGTCATTTTTATACAACTAAATTCTGCATCTAACTCTGTACAGTAAGATGATACATCTATTTTTGTAAAGTTGAAATTATCTCTGATAAAGATCCCAGCCCCACCATTTCGCCTCTGCTTTCTGCACATTATGTCTGCAGTGACGTATCCTTGAGGTACAAACATATCTACCTCATTTGCAACTAACCAATGCTCACATACACATATTACATCAACATTCTTAATCTTACAGAAATGTTCCAATTCTAACATCTTATTTCTAATACAACAAATATTAACTTGAAGTAATGTCAGCATATTATCTCCCTTTTTGTTTATCTGGATACAGTTTGACTTTGAATCACAGTTTATATTTTTTACATTACCTACGAGTGGTGTGCTTGTCAGATTGTTGATCCCCATGTCTGTTATGGTGTGCTGTTGCTGATCTGGGGCCAACAAAAATCCTGACTTCTCGCAGGTGGTTGCCTCTTGTGAATTGGTCGGCTGCTGCTGGCTTCATTGTATACAAAATCCTGGTCCTTTAGCTGTTTCTTTCTTCTCTCTCCTCTCCCATATCTTGGTTGCAGGATCTCTGAAGGTGGTGCTTCTTCTTCAGCTGGTGGTGTCACAACTTCTTCTTCTGGAGGTGACAACACTGGTTCTTCTGCTGGTAATAACACTGATTTTTCCTTTATAGGGCAAAGTGGTGACTCTTCCTTTTCTTCCTTCACTGGCAGTGTTATGGGTGGATGTATCTGTTCTTGTGGTTTGTCAATTTTTTCTAATATTTCTTTGCACAGAATTGTTTTACCAAAATTGTTTCTGTGCAACCCATGCTTTGTAAAATGATCTCTCTGAGAGCTTGTTGCATCAATAAGAAAGGTCTATTCAGTTTTATCCAGCACACAGTGACAAAATAGACGCAATCCGATCGAGAAACCACACCAGTCTTGGGTACCGGTACTATTTGTATTAACAGCTTTTTCGGTATTAGACAACGACATTTCTATTTTTCATGTAGCAAAACGTTTGACGAACTTTATAAGGTGATAGTTCTTTCGCTGAAAGGAAAGCACGCCATGTAAAGCTGTAGCAAGATTAGAGAGAAAAATCATTAGGACCTAAGGATTGAAGAAATGTGTACTGTCTTGCCTGTTTCTTGTCTTTACTGGTTTTAGGTATCCTGTCTTTTGTCACACTGAAGAGCAAGTTGTTAGTTAATAGGCAATAAAGAGTCCAGATTTTTTAAACAGTTCTTGTTCTCCTGGTTACAAGTAATCCTACCCAGTACTAATTGGGAGGTGCTTTTTGTGTTCAATTTCCACTGTCCTGAAATAAGTTTGATGACAGCCATTACAAAATATACACTTTTGAGTTCCACAGAGCGAAATACAGTGACGTGCGGTTTAAGAATGTTGTTTGAAGTGGCGCGGCACTGCACTGCACACTTTAATTACGGAAGGCCAAAATATGTTACTAGTTTTAAATTTTATTTTATTTCCACCTTTCTGACAGTTAAGCATTAATCGCCTTGCGGAACAATAAAGTTATTTTTGTCGGTTTGCTAAAGAAATTTGGCTTTTATTAAGCTTTCCAGCTGAGGCAGCCAATGTATTCGAAACAATGTGTTTAATTGCACACTATTGGTTAGTTTCAACTGTTCGCTGCATTTCAAGTGCACGTTTTCATCTTCTAGCGCATATGGTATTACGCCATAATAAAGAACCAAACACGAGATAATACAGTACTGGTACTCCAAGAAAATTTACGTCACGAAAACCACACTGAAAAGCTTCCTGTCAGGTCGAGGCCTACGTCATTGGGAATCTGTACATACGAATGTGCACTGTCAGGGTAGCTGCACAAGCGCGGTGACGCTTCTTATCTGGGGCTCTCTGGCAACTGCTGAAATGAATCTATTTCTTACAGGTCGCGGGAAAATATTGCGAATAGTTGTTCGAAAAGCGTTATTTTCAAAGTAAATTTGCCTTTTACGCAAAATGAACTATGTGCGAGAATGTACGATGAATTTCTTAAATCACAGAATGTTTGCTCCCTTTTTAAATCAACTCATTGATGACGAGCCATTTAGAAGAATTTAGAGCCCAAAGATTTAAGTCGGTATTAAAAATTTTACTCGCGTATTTGTGTGATGTCTCTCAAAGTGTAACATGCGCTAAACAGATGAACATTAATGTGAAAGCTTAGCTTCTCTTGTAGCTTATTAATCTTCGAGATAAATATTATATGCGAAAGCTTTGCTTTTCTTATAGCAACACTATGAATATTAAATTAAACCATTAACTTTTCCTGTTGGTGTAATTCGAATTTATACTTTGGTAACACGAAAATATGCAGCGTACATGTTGCTGCACAGCAAAGATCTTTCCAAAACGCGGTTTTTCCCCCTGAGTTTCGTTTTCTAAAGCGCCGGGAAATTCTACGCAGCTGTATAAAACCCTGTCGATTCAAAGGATAAGTTTTACAATTCCAAGGGAAAATATACTGTCACTTAAAACGGAAAAAGTGTATTTTCACCCGGGAGAAGTGTATTTTTAACCGGTAGATCCGGGAAAAATCTGGGAATTCTTTTTCCTTGTCGAAGTATACACCCTGTTATTAAACTGCAGGGTGGAAGTTTACACATGTAAAATTGCCATGTTAGAAATTTTGATAATTTATGCAAGCTCTTAATTAAGGACTTCACTGAATAGTGAAGAGTGTTGTCTGGTTAAAAAGTATTAGGGCAACACAAGTATAATGTCAAATCCTGGAATCTGGTAAGCATGAAATACAAAAGTAATTTTGGATGTGGCCAGTCTTTAATTACTAATATCTTTTAGCTAACTAGTTTTTGGAAAACTGAAATAGGTTACTAGAAAGAATGGAATCAGGATTTTGTAGAATGGAATCAGGATTTGATTAGCTCAGTTGAAATTGACTGTAACACACTATTGTAACATAAAAGTCTGTAAGAAAATTGTCTATCTTTACTTGCTCAAGAACTATAGCATTTTCATTGTTCATTCTTGTCTGATCATGTACATATTTTTCTCATTTGTTGAAACTAATTGATTAACAATAATTTTTTCTTAGTGTTACTTGAAATTATTAATACCAAAAATATAAACAATAGATTCACATCATATGAGAAATATACATAATAGCATTGTGAAAATCAAATTTGCAGTAGAATATATTTAATGAACTGTAAGACAGACTAGATTTTCCTTTACCATTTTTAAATAACTTTTCTATCCTTTCAATATTACCATTGCTTTCATAAAACTAGAAAATTGTTTTCAACTACACTGCCTTAACTTTATAATAGGTTTTAAATGTTGCCTTTCACCATATGAGATGTGATCAAAAAGTAATGGGAATTTTTGTTGTTCTTAAAGTATCTTTATTTATTTAGAGACATCAACTTTGTCCCCTTCAAAGTAATCCCCCTTCAGGTATAATAAGCTTGTGCCAGTGATTTTTCCAATCTTGGAAGCACTTCTGGAAATTAGTTTGCGTTATGGAGTTCAGCTCCTTCGGTGATTCTGTTTTTCTCACCAATGGTGGCAAAATGACATCCTTTCATGTTTCTCCGAACTGTGTGAATAGAGAGAAGTTGCATGGACCAAGTCTGGCAGATATTGTGACTGAGGCAACTTAAAAATATTGTTTTTCTGCCAGAAAATCATGAATAACAATTGAGGTGTGAGTGGGAGCATTATTGTGACGCTATTCACATGAGTGTTTTTCCACAATTCTGGGCATATTCTCCTGATTGCTTCATACAAATAGTGCATAACTTCCAGGTAGTGTTCCTTTTTGAGAGTATGACCAGAAGGCAAGAACTCATGATGCACTAACCCATTTGCACCCATATACCCATGCTTATTCATCACTTTTAACCATATTTAGAAGTTCTGGATCAATGTCAGTTCCATTCAGCAGTTCCTGAGCAGTGTCTACATGACGTCATTTTTGGTCAAAATTCAACAATTTTGGAACAAACTTTACTGCTACACGTTTCATGCACAAAATTTATGAAACAATTGCTAAGCGTAAGCCAAAGGCTATGTTGACATCAACAGCAATCTCTCTGTCTCTCTCTCTCTCTCTCTCTCTCTCTCTCTCTCTCTCTGATAGTGATCTGGCAATTTTCCAGAACCACTTTCTTCAATTCTTTCACATTGTCATCATTAATTGATGTGCAAGGGCATCCAGGGAGGTGGTTATGTTCAGCATCTTCTTGGCCTTCTTTGAAGCTTATATACCATTCGTAAACTCTTGTCTTACTCTTAGTAGAATTTCCCAAAGCCACATTCAACATTTTGAATGCAGTGCTGCAGTTTATTCAATTTTCAAGCAAAACGTAATGCACATTCTTTGATCCATCCTTTTCAAAAGTAAAAATTGGCCAAGCGCTCGTAAACACACAGTCTTTTCGACTGTCAACAATAAACTAAATATTCAAAACAGATGAAAGTGCAAACATACATCAGAAATATATGTACCAACAAGATTTTCTTTTTTCTTAAAATCAGATGTATACAGCCTGCAAAAAGAAAAAAATTCCCATTACTTTTTGATCACACCTTGCTCAGATTTTTTTAGTACAGAAAAGGTTATACTCTCCTGTGCATAGTCTTTTATCATTCCTCATATCTGTTATACCATTAAATTATTTATTTACAAATTGAAGAAATGTCCTTAAAAATTCGAACTGTTACAAAGACAGGGTATCAAACAACTTTCTCAACTGTTCTTTCATTATGTCACATTTCTCATACTTCCAATTATGACTTCAAATACTTCATTACTTTTTGCCACTTCAGATATCTTACAATACTTCATCAATTCATTATTCCATCATTACTTCATATCACAACTTTATTATGTAATCCTTCATTAATTGGACATCCAATCCCTGTTTTGCTTTAATACGAAAAAAAGACCACAGCATGACATTCCATAGCAGTCATCAAAAATATTTTAACCTAGTTCATGTTACAGACAAAACTTTAGTTATTTACAACATTATATTACTTTGATCGCCATATTTTTCTTCCATTAATATTATTATAAGCAATATTGCTCATATCATTTTGATTTTCCTTATTTTAGCCTGCAGGACTTCAATGTGGCACATTTTTATTGAAAGTACACTTCCTTGTAGGTGACTAAATTCCATTTTACTTTACACTGAACAAATGATGTTATATTTATGCTCAAATAGTTGCACAAATACTAGTGAATTCATTTTAGAAACATTTTCCTTACTGCTGATATACAAATTTGGTTACTTTGCGTACTTACAGTTTTTTAAACACAGTCTTTTAACAATTCACAGTCTGTGGCTTCATCTCAGTATTCACAAACCTTATCATCACTGAATCAAAATACAAATAAGAGATTTTTCACAAATTTTGTCAGCACTGGCTTCAGATATTCTTGACTTCCATTGTCTTACATGAAAATAGTACTCATCAAAGATTCAGTTACCAAAATAGAATATTTTAGATTAAATAAAAATTGAAAATAATAAAGGCTAAGTGTACTCTCCCCAGCAATCTATTGATATGATAGAGAAGACCAGACCAGCCACCTACCAGCATACCTTTTCGCCAGTATCATCCTGACCTTGAAAAGCTCAACCACATCCTTCACCAGGGCTTTGACTACCTCTTGATGTACCCTGAGCTGAGGGATACCCTACCCAAAATATTACCCACAGCATCCAAAGTAGTGTTCTGCCACCCACCCAACCTACACTATATCCTTGTTCATTCCTACTCCGATCCTGTTCCCAATCCTATACCAATGAGTCATTCTGGTAAGTGCAGATGCTAAATCTGTCCCATACCTCTACTCCTCACCTCCTACTGCTTTCCAGTAACAGGCACCTCCTACCCAATAAAATGCATGGCGCCACTTTGGCATCAGCATAATTAGCTGTTGGTTGGGAGGGCCAGGCCACAACAAGTTAATGGAGATAATATTTCAAACATCAATCACAATTAAATAAAGTTCAATAAACGTTTATTTCAAAGGGTTACTTTACCCATAACTTACAATGAAATTATTTATGTCTTGATTGTAAACCTTTTTCCAAAAGAATCCAAAATCAAATTAAGAACAAGAAATTTTAAATTAGCACCTCTGCGATCATGCACAACCAGGTGGGTTCATTTGCCATAACATCATCACCCAATAGGACCCACGAGCACAGGTAGAAGGGAAGTTTCAATGAAATTGCTACAAGAGACTATAAACTAAATTTACATTTCAAATTAAGAAAATTCCAATATCCTTCCAGAAGGCCTCGAGTTTAAACAGCACTGATCATAATAAACGTGTTACAAATAATGAAAAAGATCACCTTAAGAACAAATACCTACTTGAGATTCAATAACTATAAGAAATTCAGGCGAGATTTGGTTAACCACAATTAAATGGGCTGTAATATCTCGGGCAATAGTTTTGTAAAGAAATAAAATTTGGCCATCTTGTACAACTTTAAGTGTTCTCTTAAGAATAATAATGAAAAGAATTTTACGAGCCATATTGAGTCAGAAAATAGTAGGTAAATCGGTCAGAAAAATAGGTACCCGAAAAAATTTCGAAGTTTCGCTTCTTGCATCTCCTGAACTAATGCTATGATGAACATGAAACTTGGCATGTAGTAACCTAACACCACAAGGTTCTTAAATATAAAGTTTCATTTCCATAGCATTTTTCAGTACTGAATGAATTAAGTGCGAAATTGAAGATTTTGTAAAAACCTCAAAAATGTGGTATTTTCGTTCCAATTTTGCCAAAAAAGTATGCTCTGTAAAACATACCAAGCTGTACAAATGGAATGAAAGTTGGGCGCGAATATCAGGCCCAAAAAAAAAAAATAAAAAATTGTAAACTTCGGCTAAGCATATCTACTAGTGTGAACACATGATGAAAATGAAATTTAGAGTGCAATAGATTGACTGCACAAAGATAAGGAATAAAATTTTTTATTCCTCTACTACCTTCCAATAATCGAAAAATTAGTCGAAACGATGTTGCTTTTTATGAAAAGATGAAAGCAGGGTATATTAGATACTTCTTTTTCAAATACCATTTTCTATTAATGCTTCAAAGACAGTCTCATTCTAACAGCAAATTTTAAGTCCCCCACCCTTCCCAGAACAATGAGTTTAATTTTCAATATTGGCCAACAAAAGAGACAAAGTAGCATGAAAAATTACACTGAGAAAAGAGATTTAACTTTGGCATGTTGTTTTCTCGTTGATCAAAGGCGTTTAAATCAGTAATGGAAAACATGTTTTGTACAAGTAGCCCGAATGTGATCTACATTTGTACTACTAACGATAAAAGAATATAACTGTCCATGTTATGTGTTAATAATTTAAATATATCTTACGCAGATTAATATATGGGTTTTGTTATACTGGCGCAATATACTCGGTGTAATCACATTTACCACGGTACAGATATTGCACCATCTCAATCACCAAGTCCATTCATTTCCCAGTAAACTGCTACTTATGAAGAAGTCAGGCTTTGTTTGAATAATTTTACACCTGTTGCATCTATTTCCCATCCTTCTTTACAATCTGGGCTTCTTGACCAGCTCTGGCAAAGTTAAAAATAGATTTCTTTTTTTGCCTTTTCTGTAGTAATTCATTCAGAAGTGTCAGTAGATTTTCTCAGATTTGGTTCCCAATGATTAGTAATGTTTCTTTGTATAAGTCTCAAAGCAGCGTACAATACATACTGGAACATTGCAAGTTTTGCATTGGTATCTAGTTTCCCGGCACACTTTCTGTTTCATGCATACCACGCATCTGCGCATTAGCGTACTTTTCTGCGAATGTTCACTCAAGATAACAGCCGGAAAATGTCTCCCTGTGAATCGCAGAGGATTCTAGTCATCGTAGTGCCTTCCCCTACCAGCTTTTCTCCGTTCTGCAGCATATTTTTCTACAATCTCCCTTACAAGATAAAGGTGAAACTCTGCGAGTGCCATTTTTCACCTTGTTACTGACCGGTGGAGAGCATGAGCATTTAGAAAGCACAAATCCAGAATGAGAAAAAAATATTTCTTATTCCATTTCACAGTCTTACGCACTGATCCCACTGAGCTGAGTAACATGTCACAATGGTCAATTGCACCCCTACTCGAATTGTAATCTACAATAAATTGCAGTTTCTTTATTTTTTCGCCAGTATTTCTGTCAGTCTTCTCTGTTTCAATCATTTGTGTTGTGTGACTTGTGGTCAACATGTACACCTCTCTCTTTATCGCACCACTTGATAGCAAGGACCTGGTCAGTGGACCTAAATTCAGTTTCTCCTTGTTTTAATTTCTTCTGCAGTTTTGGTATGTTGCACCCATTCTTACGAACAGTGCCACATGCGGCTGTTCCATTGTTGTGATGCCAGAGGAACAGGTCCGGACTGGAGTACCAGTTATCGACATGTAGAATACGACTGTTCCAAATATGGTCCCATAACAGTTGCCACTACCTCGCCACTTTTTCCCAAATTGTGGAACCCAATTTCTGTTGTTGCGCCTGTATATACAATAAAATCTGAAATATACCCACTCTGACAGTCACATAGTACAAATGTCTTTATTCCGAGTCTACTTCGCCTGGTTGGAATAAATCGCTTAAAAGATAATCGTCCTTTGAACAGCAAGAGACTTTCATCTATACAAATCTTTTGATGTGGGCGAAATGAATTACGAAACGTCTTACGAACTTTGTCAACAATCACCCTAATTTTAAATAGACTGTCGCCTCCAGTACTCGCACAGTCATCACTGAAGTGTAACATTCTCAGAAGTAGACAAAAACGGTCTCGGGACATAATTTCGCTGAAAACTGGTGTGTTTAAAAGTGTATTTCTGGACCTGTAATCACATAATTTTAACTTCTTAACTAGCACCATTAGAAGGCAAACAGCAACAAAACAATACATTTCCTCAAATCCAGTGTCTTTTCACTATGACAATCGAGAATTCACAGATTCTGTAGTATTTTCTCTGGTGTAAACATAAAAATGATTTTGTTTCACCTGCAATGAATTGCAACAGTTCTTGAGACATAAATATCACAAAAAATGAAAGAATGCTTAGGTCAGTATCTAACTGACATTTGTGTCCTGAACTCGAGTCATCGAAGTTATGGTTTAATGGTTGGAAATCGGTTTCTTAAGTGCGCTCTTTTCTGAGCCGTTTCTCTGTCACTTTCTGATTCCTCAGATTCAGAGGAACTGCCAACGGTAATTCTTGATCTCCCCTCTGATGTAAAGGGTTGCGGACTACAGCTTCGAGATTCTGCTGAGGACTACAGCTTCGAAATTCTGTTGAAGACTCATCACTGTTAGCTACGTCAGATAATTCACACTCACTGTCACTCTTAGTGAGCATATCCAGGATTTCTTTATCTGTGCAACCACGGCGAAGTGACATTTCTCACGTAGAAAACAAGAAAACTAACAAAAATACAGGAATCCACGTTGAATTCTGCAAAGATGTAACACAGCAATAAACAAATATGCACTCTCGAACTATACAGTCAGACCACTGAACAGGGAGGAGGGCGGAAAGACAGCTTTGCGTGTGTACACGTCTGTAGCGCGCCTAAACTCGTCCCTAGCGGCGGGAAGGCTGGAGGCGCGGGACGCGCAAACACATCGTTAGCGCTGTGGGGAAGAGACAAGACCACGTGTATAAACGTCAGGCGCACCAGGGGAACGGCAAGGCATGACAAGTTTACACATCCCCAGCAGTCAAAGGGTTAATATAAAATGGCTTCTGTAATGAATTACCTTGTCTTTAATCACTCTTTTTCTTCTTCTTCTTCTGCTGCTGCTGCAGTTCTCATCTGATTCATCATCTGCACGGCTGTGGCAAGTTATATGTCTCAGCGAGGTGTCTTGTTTACCTACAGTCAGCTGTGTCCACCTGCATGCTGATTGGCTGCTCATGTGCCCAGTGGCTGCTTCCATAGAACTCACTCGCTGTTTGCCTGCTGTCATGCTGAAGCCATGAAACCCCGGCACTGATTTGCTGTTGCATCTCCTCCATTTAAATCATTAAACCGCTAGAGTTCACACTTCACCCTCAAAGTTTGCAAACCACTTGAGTTCACACATCACTGTCAAATTTTATTGTGCCCACATACAATAGTCCTCACCCAGGGCACCAAATGTGACGTTTGACTGGTTTATTTCTTTGTTGATTGTCCTTGGTGTCTACGAATTGTATTGCTACACTGGCTGAAAAATGGGGTTTGTACTTTCGATACAGACTACTGTAAATAATGTAGCTGACAGGTGATAATTTGTGTTTCACAGTTCTTTACTTTCACTGTTCACAACCCCCTCCCCAATAGTACACAGTTATATGGCCAGTGCACTATTGTTTTGTTTAACTTTCAGTTAGCCTCATTAATAGGTTGCAGGCAAACATCCACATACTGCCACAATAATTTACTGTTGAACATCTACAAGCATTAAAAGCCTAACCACACACTTCACAGTTGTTGTAGACTAATAATGTATGTATGGAACAGACACTGTCATTGTTTTAAAACACAGCCTAATTGTTTACATTTATTTCACAGATGCATTGTTGTTGATCTAACCAATACAGGTTTATTGTCTGAAACTCCGCCATGGACTGACTGTCTAGAGGCCAAAAATTGGGCCCTTATACATCCTCACCATAACAAGTACTGCAACTATACATTGTTTGAAGTTAAAGTTACAGAAATTACAATCACTCATTAAATTAAATGAATACATCAAAAAATTGGTTCTTTTTACTACAAGGGTTAAGCTGTATTATTTGTTTAAATCATGAAATTAACAAATATAGTTACGCAAGCAATACTTTTAACAAAACTGTTAATTACTTTGGAATTAATTAAGGGCTTGCTTTGCTAACATGTTTTCAAATAGAGCCAAATTGATCCTTTAAGAGTACTCTTAATTGTTCCCTCAAATGTTTATAATTATTATAGAATTTATATTTGTTTATAAGTCAACAATAGAATTTAAGTTGCGAAACAATCACTGACTTTCAGCCTGCAATGAAAGTATTAACTAGGAATAGTCCCAATAAATTAGAAAATCAATTACATACATAAAACTAAGTACAAAATTAGATCTGGTGTTATATTATTTAAAACTGAGGGCCAACCTTTCTCTTTTATGAAAGTGCAGATTATATTTATGTATGTTAATGGTAATTGGTTAAAAGTGAAAAAACGAATTTAAGGAGGCAAATGGCAAAACAAGAGGGGAAGTAAAATTATCCTGACTTGCTTCGTCACAGTGTCAGAAAATTTTTTCCAGGTAGCATCTGGCTGCTTGTTGCTACAGCTGATACGGCTAACAGTCACACTTCAAGTAGCCAGAAGTGGGAGCAGGCATTGCTCCTATGCAGATCAACTCCACATGCACATGAGCCCACTGGCAACTGTTCAAATGAGCCAATGAACCTAATGTGAACAGTTGAGATGTCACGCTTATTGGAAGCAGTTTGTTGTTAACCCTTTGACTGCGGCTGGCTGCTACAGCAGTCTGAGCACACTGTGTCCTGGGTGTGACAGACTGCTGTAGAAGTTCTGAGATGTTCGCTCTCCTATTGTTTAGTTGCAGTTGAATAAGATGTCTGTCTGTTTGCAGCGCTACTGGTGGGCTCTCACCACATTTTATCATTTGCTCTAATCACAACAAATTGCATTTCAATATGTGGAACATGACTACACTTGAAGCTGATGTCAGCTCTTTTGGCAGACCCTCACAGCACTTGTACAAGTGATTTGCTTTAGACACAACTGTGATTTCTTTCGAACTGTAGTTTTGTGCCTTTCTGCAAGACTCTATTCTTGGTTCTGACATCAGTCGCCTATTATTCTCTTGTGTTTGCATAGTGAATTTACGTATTGTGGTGGTGTGTAAAAAGCTCCTCATCTCCGAAGAGATAATACAGGTGCGGATGGAGAGTGACTCTGAAGAATCGCTGTGCTCTTCAATAGACAGTGATTCAGATGAAGAAGATTCTCTTATGAATAGTTTACAGTCTGCAGATGTTGTTGATTCTCATTCATCTCAATCTGTAATTACTAGGGCAAAGCCTACAACATTGAGAGGAAGTCCGCAGCTGGGTACTTCTGTTCAACGCTCATATCTTCAAATGAAGACCAGTAAGGATGACAGAAAATGATGAAAACATAAATCCAAAGAGCCATCAGTTCAACGAATCATCATGAGGAATGAAAGCTCACGTACGTGAGAATGAGAGCTGCCTCTTTTTCTTTAGACTTTTTGTAAATACAGACATTGTTAAAATGGTTTGCCATGGAACAAATAAGTATTATATGTATCGATCAACCACCTGCAAACTAAAGACAAATTCTAGAATAAACAAGTGGAGTGACACAAATTTGTCAGAAATGTATGTTTTTATAGTGTCTTCTTTTCTGATGGCTAGAGTGAAAAAGTTAAAACTGAACGAATATTGGTTGACAGATCCTTTGCTGGAAACACTAATTTTTTACACTGGACTCGCATTCGGGAGGACGACGGTTCAATCCCGCGTCCGGCCATCCTGATTTAGGTTTTCCGTGATTTCCCTAAATCGCTCCAGGCAAATGCCGGGACGGTTCCTTTCAAAGGGCACGGCCGACTTCCTTCCTCGTCCTTCCCTAATCCGATGAGACCGATGACCTTGCTGTCTGGTCTCCTTCCCCAAACCAACCAACCAACCAACTAATTTTTTCCGAAGTAATGTCCAGAGACCAATATTTTTTATTGTTGAATTTACTGCATTTCCACCACAACACTTCACCCCTAAATGGGGATTACTTATCGAAAATTCAGACTATTGTAGAACATTTTCAGAAAATGTTAAAGGAAACTTTCTTTCATTATGAGAAACTCTGTATAGATGAATCTCTGATGCTGTTCAAAGACCATCTGAAAGTAAAGCAATATATTCCAGCAAAGAGAAGTAGGTTTGGAATTAAAAATTTTGTAATTTGTGATTGCAAGACAAATTATATACTGGATTTTATCATTTATGTTGGGCAGAGACAGACATTGATAATCTTGGTATGGGAGTGTCTGGAACTACAGCAGCCATATTAGTCCAACCTCACTTGGAGAAAGGACATACCATGTTTGTTGACAACTGGTACACCAGCACAGATCTATTTTGTTGGTTGTATGATAGAGTGACAAATGCATGTGTTACATTTAGGTGAACACAGAAGGAAATGCCAGTAATGGAGGAGAAACTGAAGAAAGGAGAAATATCATTCTGATCATAAAATGAAGAACAAACTGCCTTCAGTCACAAGTTGCGTTTATTTACTGCACTATGCATTTCGAGCCCTGAAGGCTCATCTTCTGATGTTCAGAATCAGGAAACCTAATTGCTCTGAAGTTGCAGGACAAGAAGGAAGTCTAGATGTTATCCACGTTCCACAGATCTGAATGCATCTGACTTCAAAAAGAGATTGGAAGAGTGGTTATCTGAAAATGAAACCAATTGTGGTAATAGATTACAATAAATCAATAGGACTAGTTGCCCAAGCGATATACTAATAAAAACAGTGGAAAGTACATGGAAGTTGTCTAAGTGGTACAGGAAATTGTTTTTCCATATTTCGGACATGGCAATGTTCAGTGCTTTTTGCTTATACCAGAAATACGGGACAAAAATGAAGTATGGAAAGTTTCATCTCCATGTAATTAAAGAAAGTTTTGTAACCTTTTTACATCAGTTGCAAGAGAGCATTGGTGCTAAACATCAAGAGTATGTTACAAGACTACAAGTGTCAACACATTTACCAGTTCAGTGGGAAATGTAGAAGACATGCAAAATGGTGTAAGGAAACAAAGTAAGTTCCGTTGTAAGGAATTTAATGTAACTCTTTGTGTTTATCCATGCTTCAAAACTTATCACAAACAATTTCATCAATATAAAACTGTTAAACTTTGTTTAGAGAGAATGTAGAAGTATGTCACTATTGTAAAGGTCTTTATTTGTATATACATTTTTTTTTTAAAAATGCACCTCACATGAACATGAAGTGTAATTATTGTAAATAAATCCCCCCCTCCCCCCCCCCCCCCCCCCCAAATTCTTCCAAAGCCAGAACCAAAGACCAGAACAAAATAGAAAGCTGAAAAACAGTAAGTGTTTTGGAAGCACTGCGCATGGCAAGTGCGCCGAAAGCATTCAGCACTCAGCGCACGGCGAGCAGTGCGCCAATGCAGAACACAAGGTACGACTGCCAGTGTTGCGCATAGCAGTCAAAGGGTTAAGAAGAACTGCATGGTCCTTGTCCTAAAGTCTCTGACACGTTTTGCTGTTGGCAGACGCTTTTGTGCCCACTGTGTTTCATTGTTGTAAATGGCGCATTTCCTTTGCAATTAAGTTTTATTTTAATTAAAACAAGCAATAATTAATAAAATTATTTAATGGGATAGATAAAAAATCTACTCGCCAAGTGGCAGCAGAACACACACTTAAGACTGTTGTGATAGGCAAGCTTTTGGAGCTAATAGCTTCTTCTGCATGTGGAAGGGCTCAACGGGGAAGGGAGAAGGGTGAAGGAAAAAGACTGGAGAGGTCTAGGAAAAGGGGTAGATTTTGGGAAAGTCACCCAGAACCATGGGTCATGGAAGACTTACCATACAGGATGAGAAGGGAGACTGATTGTTGGGGGACTGCATTGGACGAGATTTGAAAACCTGAGTGTTAAGGTGGAAGACAGAGTAATATGCAATACTACTACATCATCATGCAAAAGTTAAAAAGAGTGAAAAGCTAAGTTCATTGTACATAACAGAGGTGGTAGGGGGGGCCGCGGTGAAAAATAGTCAGGAAAGACAATGAAAGATGTAGAAAACTAAAACGGAGTGAAGGAAAGAGTAGTTACAGGGAAGAAAAGCTGAGACGGAAGAAATTAATGTAAATTAGGGCTAGGTGGGTGGCGCGAACCAAGGACATACTGTAGTGCTTGTTCCCACCTGCGGAGTTCTGAGAAACTGGTGTCTGGGGGCAGAATCCAGGTGGCGCATGTGGTAAAACAGGCACCGAGGTCACGAACGTCATGTTCTAGAGCATGCTCTGCAAAAGGACATTGCAAGTTGCCAGTATACACCCTCTGCCTATGCCTATTCATCCTAATTGATAATTTGGTTGTAGTCATGCTGATGTAGAAGGCTGAATAGTGTTTACATGTTGTTGTTGTTGTTGTTGTTGTTGTTGTTGTAATGGTCTTCTGTCCAGAGATGGGTTTGAAGCAGCTCTCCATGCTACTCTATCCTGTGCAAGCTTCTTTTTCTCTGGGTAACTAATGCAACCTACATCCTTCTGAATCTGATAAGTGTATTCATGCCTTGGTCTCCCTCTACGATTTTTACCCTTCACGCTACCCTCCAATACTAAACTGATGATCCATTGATGCCCTCAGAATGTATCCTACCAACCAATCCCTTCTTCTAGTCAAGTTGGGCCACAAATTCCTCTTCTCCCCAATTCTATTCAGTACCTCCTCATTAGTTACATGATCTACCAATCTAATCTTCAGCATTCTGCTGTAGCACCACATTTCAAAAGCTTCTATTCTCTTGTCTAAACTATTTATCATGCATGTTTCCCTTCCATACATGGCTACACTCCACACAAATACTTTCAGAAAAGACTTCCTGACACTTAAATCTATACTCAACGTTAACAAATTGCTCTTCTTCAGAAATGCTTTCCTTGCCATTGCCAGTCTACATTTTATATCCTCTCTACTTCTACCATCATCAGTTATTTTGCTCCCCAAATAGCAAAACTCTTTTACTACTTTAAGTGTCTCATTTCCTAATCTAATTCCTTCAGCATCACCTCATTTAATTCAAGTACATTCCTGTATCCTCATTTTGCTTTTGTTGACATTCTTCTTATATCCCCCTTTCAAGACACTGTCCATTCCGTTCAACTGCTCTTCCAGGTCCTTTGCTGACTCTGGCAGAATTACAATGTCGTCGGCAAACCTCAAAGTTTTTATTTCTTCTCCATGGATTTTAATTCCTTCTCCAAATTTTTCTTTTGTTTCCATTACTGCTTGCTCAGTATACAGACTGAATAATATCAGAGATAGGCTACAACCCTGTCTCACTTCGTTCTCAATCACTGCTTTCCTTTCATGTTTACATAACAGCTGGTATATGACGTGTTGTTCCATAGGTGGCTCTCACTTTGATAGTATATGTTTTGCCAGTTACAGGGCTATTATAGGTAGTGGTAGAAGTTTGCATAGAGCAAGTCTTGCAGTGGGGATGATCACAGGGGTAGCAGCCATAGGGTAGGGAGATGGATCCAGAAAGCAAAGGGTCTGACAAGAATATTGCGGAGATTGGGAGGGCAATGGAAAGCTGTTCTAAATGTGGTGGGCAAAATTTCAGACAGAATGGATCTCATTTCAGAGCGTGATTTTAGGAATTCATGGCCCTGTTGAAGTAGCTGATTGACACGCTTCGAACCAGGATAATAATGAGTCATCAATGGTGTACTCTGAAGCGGTTTTGTGGAGGGATCAGCAGTACCAGGATTGGATGTGATGGCCTGGGAAATCGCTTTTTAACAAGGCTGGTGGTGGGGGCTGAAGTGAGAGTGGTGGTGTATTGCTGTAAAGAGTCTGCAACCGAACAAATGCATTTGCTTTGAATGCCAAGACTGTATGGGAGGGAACGTTTGACATGGGAAGGATGGCAACTTGCAAAATGTAAGTACTGTTGTTTGTTGGTAGGTGTTAATGGGGACAGAAGTGTGTATGTGGCCTTCAGTGAGGACAAGATCAACATCAAGAAAAGTGACATGGGATTTGGAATAGGACCATGTGAAATTTAATTGGGAAAAGGTATTCAGGGATTCCAGGAATTTTGTCAGATCAGCCTCACCATGAGTCCATATGGTAAAGATGTCATCAATGTATCGAAACCAAAGCAGGGGCTGAAGACTTATGGATCCCACGAAAGCCCCCTCCAAGTGATTCATGAGAAGGTTGGCATAGGAAGGTGCCATCCTGGTTCCCATGGCAATACCCCTGATCTCTTTTTAGGTCTGCCCCTCAAAGGTGAAGTAATTGTTGATAAGTATAAAGTTGATTAAGGTGAGTAGGAAGGATGTCACAGGTTTGGAATCAGGTGGGTGCTGACTGAGGAAATGTTCAGCAGCAGACAGACTATGTGTGTTGGTGTAGAGAGAGATGTTATCAATGGTTACAAGCAAGGGGTGTGGTGGGAGTGAGATGGCCATGGATTTCAGGCGATCTAGGAAATGGTTGGTGTCGTTCATGTAGGACGGGAGTCTCTGTACTAAGGGTTGCAGGTGTTGGTCATCTAAGGCAGGTATACTTTTGGTGGGTGCTTTGAAGCCAGCAACTATAGGATGGCCAGGATGATTGGATTTGTGGATCTTAGGAAGAAGGTAAAAGGTGGGATGCGTGGTTTGGGTGGGATGAGAAGTTCTATGGATTGAGGTGTTAGTCCAAGTGAGGGGTTTGAGGTTTTAAGGAGGGACTGCATATCAGTTTGAATCACAGGGATGGGATCTTGATGGCAGATGATATATGTAGAGGTGTCAGACAGCTGGCGTAGACCTTCACTAACATACTCCTTTCGGTCAAGCACTACAGTGGTTGATCTTTTGTCTGCTGGGAGGATAATGATGGAGTCATCGGCCGATGACTCCATCATTATCCTGCCAGCAAACAAAGGATCTACCACTGTAGTGCTTGACCAAAAGGAGTATGTTATTGAAGGTCTACGCCAGCTATCTGACACCTCTACATACAGCTTCTCCCATCAAGATCTCATCCATGTGATTCAAACTGACCTGCAGTCCATCCTCAAAACCTCCCGTCTGTTTTTCACCGCCCCCATCTCCGTTACGTACAATACACTTAGCTTTTCACTCTTTTTGACTCATGCATGATGTTTCAGTAGTCTTCCACTTTTAAGCTCTCAGTTTTTCAAATCTCATCTGATGCAGTACCAATTTAGTATTGGAGGGCAGCGTGGAGGGTAAAAATCGTAGAGGGAGACCAAGAGATGAATACACTAAGCAGATTCAGAAGGATGTAGGTTGCAGTAGGTACTGGGAGATGAAAAAGCTTGCACAGGATAGAGTAGCATGGAGAGCTGCATCAAACCAGTCTCAGGACTGAAGACCACAACAACAACATCTGATGCAGTCCCAAACAATCACTCTTTTCTTCTCATCCCATACAGTAAGTCTTCCTTGACCCACGGTTCTGGGTGACTTTCCCGAAATCTACCCCTTTTCCTAGACCTCTCCAGTACTTTTCCTTCACCCTTCTTTCTTCCCTTCAACCCTTCTGCCTGAAGAAGGAGCCACTGGCTCTGAAAGCTTGCCAGTAACAACAGTCTTTTAAGTATGTGTTCTGCCACCACTTGGTGAGTAGATTTTTTTAATCTATCCAATTAAATAATTTTAAGTGTTTTTTTTCCTCTTGTTTAAGTTTATTTTGATTTTTTTGTCCCATTTATGTTTTATGGCTGCAGCAGCAAGATACAGTAAAATTCTTTGTCAGAGTATCAGTTCTCACCAGTCAACATTATACAAATTTAACTGAAAATTGAACTGAAACAATGAAAAATTCCTGGTTTTTTTCCAGTTTTCTCCTGGATGAAAAAATTCTCAGGTTTTTCCTGGATTTCCCGGTTGTCCGGGGTGTATACACCCTTGCTATGGTTTTATATTCTCGTATCTCTAGATCCCATTCACCGTGGAACAGTTCACATGTCACACCATATTCTGAAATGTCTGTTGCTAATTTAAATGTTGTGATGACCTCAACCCACAGGAAAAATAATTATCAAATTCTGAACTGTGAAGTCATCCAAAATTCTAGTTGGAAAACCACATTCTTTGTTATACTTCTCAATTGGTCACGATCCCACATTGTTTATGAATTGAAACTCTAATATTCATGAGAAACTGCTCCGAAATTAACCTGAACCGACAAAATTGCGTATATATTCTCTGAAACTTCAAAAGAATTAGAAAAAGTGACAAAATTTCGTGAATCACACACAATACTGTTAACAATCGCATGAACACTGGGGGGGTTTCACCATACATCTACCCACTTTCGAGTATAACCAGTCTCTCTTAATACTACGACTCGTAGCAATACAATATCAAAAAACTTTTATTACTGGGTAAAGAGTCACTACGTGATTTGACAGCTGACATTTATAATTCCCGCTCACGTCAGGAAAAGCACCAATACGGGAATAGCAGCTTTTACATTATTGATCAGAACGCAAGCAATTATGGCAGTCGCCGTAATTTTCGCGTGAAGCCTTATTTCGCGACAAAATACTCTTATTAGTTACTGTCATATATCTAGTCTCATGTTGTTGTTGTCGTCTTCAGTCCTGAGACCGGTTTGATGCAGCTCTCCATGACACTCTATCCTGTGCAAGCTTTTTCATCTCCCAGTACCTACTGCAACCTACATCCTTCTGAATCTGCTTAGTGTATTCATCTCTTGTTCTCCCTCTACGATTTTTACCCTCCACGCTGCCCTCCAATACTAAATTGGTGATCCCTTGATGCCTCAGAACGTGTCCTACCAACCGATCCCTTCTTCTGGTCAAGTTGTGCCACAAACTTCTCTTCTCCCCAATCCTATTCAATACCTCCTCATTAGTTATGTGATCTACCCATCTAATCTTCAGCATTCTTCTGTAGCACCACATTTCGAAAGCTTCTATTCTCTTCTTGTCCAAACTATTTATCGTCCATGTTTCACTTCCATACATGGCTACACTCCATACGAATACTTTCAGAAATGACTTCCTGACACTTAAATCAATACTGGATGTTAACAAATTTCTCTTCTTCAGAAACGCTTTCCTTGCCATTGCCAGCCTACATTTTATATCCTCTCTACTTCGACCATCATCAGTTATTTTGCTCCCCAAATAGCAAAACTCCTTTACTACTTTAAGTGCCTCATTTCCTAATCTAATTCCCTCAGCATCACCCGACTTAATTAGACTACATTCCATTATCCTTGTTTTGCTTTTGTTGATGTTCATCTTGTATCCTCCTTTCAAGACACTGTCCATTCCATTCAACTGCTCTTCCAAGTCCTTTGCTGTCTCTGACACAATTACAATGTCATCGGCGAACCTCAAAGTTTTTATTTCTTCTCCATGAATTTTAATACCTACCCCGTATTTTTCTTTTGTTTCCTTTACTGCTTGCTCAATATACAGATTGAACAACATCGGGGAGAGGCTACAACCCTGTCTTACTCCCTTCTCAACCACTGCTTCCCTTTCATGTCCCTGGACTCTTATAACTGCCATCTGGTTTCTGTACAAATTGTAAATAGCCTTTCGCTCCCTGTATTTTACCCCTGCCACCTTCAGAATTTGAAAGAGAGTATTCCAGTCAACATTGTCAAAAGCTTTCTCTAAGTCTACAAATGCTAGAAACGTAGGTTTGCCTTTCCTTAATCTTTCTTCTAAGATAAGTCGTAAGGTCAGTATTGCCTCACGTGTTCCAGTGTTTCTACGGAATCCAAACTGATCTTCCCCGAGGTTGGCTTCTACTAGTTTTTCCATTCGTCTGTAAAGAATTTGCGTTAGTATTTTGCAGCTGTGACTTATTAAGCTGATAGTTCGGTAATTTTTACATCTGTCAACACCTGCTTTCTTTGGGATTGGAATTATTATATTCTTCTTGAAGTCTGAGGGTATTTCGCCTGTTTCATACATCTTGCTCACCAGATGGTAGAGTTTTGTCAGGACTGGCTCTCCCACGGCCGTCAGTAGTTCCAATGGAATATTGTCTACTCCGGGGGCCTTGTTTCGACTCAGGTCTTTCAGTGCTCTGTCAAACTCTTCACGCAGTATCGTATCTCCCATTTCATCTTCATCTACATCCTCTTCCATTTCCATAATATTGTCCTCAAGTACATCGCCCTTGTATAGACCCTCTATATACTCCTTCCACCTTTCTGCTTTCCCTTCTTTGCTTAGAACTGGGTTTCCATCTGAGCTCTTGATATTCATACCAGTCGTTCTCTTATCTCCAAAGGTCTCTTTAATTTTCCTGTAGGCGGTATCTATCTTACCCCTAGTGAGATAGGCCTCTACATCCTTACATTTGTCCTCTAGCCATCCCTGCTTATCCATTTTGCACTTCCTGTCGATCTCATTTTTGAGACGTTTGTATTCCTTTTTGCCTGTTTCACTTACTGCATTTTTATATTTTCTCCTTTCATCAATTAAATTCAATATTTCTTCTGTTACCCAAGGATTTCTACTAGCCCTCGTCTTTTTACCTACTTGATTCTCTGCTGGCTTCACTACTTCATCCCTCAAAGCTACCCATTCTTCTTCTACTGTATTTATTTCCCCCATTCCTATCAATTGCTCCCTTATGCTCTCCCTGAATCTCTGTACAACCTCTGGTTCTTTCAGTTTATCCAGGTCCCATCTCCTTAAATTCCCACCTTTTTGCAGTTTCTTCAGTTTTAATCTACAGGTCATAACCAAAAGATTGTGGTCAGAGTCCACATCTGCCCCTGGAAATGTCTTACAATTTAAAACCTGGTTCCTAAATCTCTGTCTTACCATTATATAATCTATCTGATACCTTTTAGTATCTCCAGGGTTCTTCCATGTATACAACCTTCTTTCATGATTCTTAAACCAAGTGTTAGTTATGATTATATTGTGCTCTGTGCAAAATTCTACCAGGCGGCTTCCTCTTTCATTTCTGTCCCCCAATCCATATTCACCTACTATGTTTCCTTCTCTCCCTTTTCCTACACTCGAATTCCAGTCACCAATGACTATTAAATTTTCGTCTCCCTTCACAATCTGAATAATTTCTTTTATTTCATCATACATTTCTTCAATTTCTTCGTTACCTGCAGAGCCAGTTGGCATATAAACTTGTACTACTGTAGTAAGTGTGGGCTTCGTATCTATCTTGGCCACAATAATGCGTTCACTATGCTGTTTGTAGTAGCTTACCCGCATTCCTATTTTCCTATTCATTATTAAACCTACTCCTGCATTACCCCTATTTGATTTTGTGTTTATAACCCTGTAGTCACCTGACCAGAAGTCTTGTTCCTCCTGCCACCGAACTTCACTAATTCCCACTATATCTAACTTCAACCTATCCATTTCCCTTTTTAAATTTTCTAACCTACCTGTCCGATTAAGGGATCTGACATTCCACGCTCCGATCCGTAGAATGCCAGTTTTCTTTCTCCTGATAACGACATCCTCTTGAGTAGTCCCCGCCCGGAGATCTAGTCTCATAACAATACATAAAATAACTACAATAATTTTGACATGCAAGGAGAATTAGTCCTAATGAGAGGAAGAAGTTTATATTTACTGGTGTTTCAACAATGACTATCAGGCAATTTTTAATTCACTGATTGTAATTTTATTTTCGTTAGCAGAAAGCAAACAAACTAAACAAAGAATTTAGTTAAACAGAGTCTGTAATTCTTATACTTTTAATGGAGAAAGAAAGTTTCTAGGTCAGGGGATAGCATTCAGCGAAATCCCTTAACATTTCGTTGCATACGAAGCGTTGCGTTAGGCAGCACGATATCGGCGGGTTACGATGATGAGAGCAGTATACAGATAGTTCCGCTGGTTAATCTTCTCCGGCGAAACGCAAATAAAGTTCTGGCACAGCTGTATCATTAACCCCGTGGTGATTAACAAACCACAAGACGCCAGTATACGAACGTTGTTGACATGTCCTCTCTTTCAAAGTACATGACGTACACATTGCTCGTTTTTACACTTTATGCACTGTTCGTGACGCTATCGTCCACAACTACACGGTTCGTCACATTCATATAGTCTTAGCCACAAATACACAGTTCATAGAATTGTTCATGTATGTGAAGCACACCGTAAACAATATCCACTCTGTTCTCGCATTTCAAACTTCGACAACGTCACTGAAAGCCATTTATATTGCACAGTTAATTAGTCTTTTCTTTCATGGCTTGACAGAATGTGATATACAACAGTTCCACCACCCTAAACCAATACCAGTAAAGTTCATTCGAATAAAGGCACAGTTCGTGTCGGCCACAACAAAGTAATGTTAGCGGCACTTTCACAGTCCGGTTTATTTGCTCTTAAAGTTCGCTGGCGATGGCATTACATACCGCAGTGGTAAAGAGAATTAACAATCTGATAGTTCGGTATCACTGTCCATACAATTACGTATGCTTTTCATGGAACACAGTACTATTCTTCCCGCGCACGCTTTACAGACACGCCATTCACCATCCCCTCTACTACGCAACAACCTTTCAACTCTCGATATCACTATCGCTGTCCCCTGTCTATAGATGTTATATCGTTATCGTAAATTACATAAACCTTTATAAATGTTATTGACTGCATTTTTCACAATTAATAATATTCCAAAAGAGAACTTCAGAAACTTTACACAGGTACAAAGCAAGAAACATATTTATCCATTGGCAAACGAAATAATCACAATTACATCTTTACATTTAAAAACCATAGTAAAATGTTACATAATCACAATTAGAAATGCCCATATGAACAAAAGAAAAAGAATAGAAATCTAAAGAAAATCATGAAAAAAAAATTTATATGCATAATTAGCAATGCCTTCACAATGTTTCATTCATTACGTGAGGTTTTAATATTGATGCACCCATTAAAGCTTGTCTAATATTTTGAAATGCATCGAATGACCCTTATTCAGTACCCATTTAGCTTTTTTACTTTAACAACGATAATGGTCTGTGATTGTTTGTAGGTTGACCTTGTATGTTGTGATGGTAAAATCTAGTTAGCACACAGGACTCACATTGAGGGGAGGACGACGGATCAAACCCGCATCCACCCATCCAAATTTAGGTTTTCTGTGATGTCTCTAAATAGCTCCAGGCAAAAACCCAGATGGTTCCTTTGAAAGGGCGTGGCCAATTTGTTCCCCATCCTTCACATAATCCAAGCTTTTGCTCCATGTCTAATGACCTTATGTTGATGGGATGTTAAGCCCATTGTTCCTTCCTTCTTGTGATGGCGATATCCAACCAGCACCAGGAGAGACCATAATTGTTCCACATTTTTCAGTTCCCACCAGTCTTCAATCATTGTGATTCTCTCTGGATCTGGTCTTATTCCATGTATTCTTACTAGATGCTCTAGAAACTTTAGTTCTTAAGTAAAGTTTTAGTTAATGACATGCAATGTTCTTCCCATTTCTGTGGACTAGCAAAATATCATATGCAGAAATAATTAAATCTTGTAATAAGTCTTTATCTGAGGATTCATTCAGTGCATGTGTGGTGTCACCGCCAGACACCATACTTGCTAGGTGGTAGCCTTTAAATCAGCCGCGGTCCGGTAGTATACGTTGGACCCGCGTGTCGCCACTATTAGTGATTGCAGACCGAGCACCGCCACACTGCAGGTCTAGAGAGACTTCTTAGCACTCTCCCAGTTGTACAGCCGACTTTGCTAGCAATGGTTCACTGACTAAATACGCTCTCATTTGCCGAGATGATAGTTTAGCATAGCCTTCAGCTACGTTATTTGCTACGACCTAGCATGGCGCCATGTTCAGTTACTATTGATATTGTGAATCATGTACCGTCAAGAGCGACGTTCACCATTAATGGATTAAAGTTAAGTATTCCACCAGCTATGTCCGTTTTTCTAAATTCTAATTTCCTTGTCCTGTTCCAGACCTCACGCCAGTCTGCATTGAGCTAAAACACGTGCATTTCGGCCTCCTCTAGTAATACGGTGTTGGCTCTCCTGCCAACCACAACAGCATGTATGAACAAAACAGATTCAGTCCAAAAGGTAATATCCTAAACTGATATGACTTTCTATCAAAAAAAAAAAATGCTGTATACTTTCATGAATTCTCATACAATTTTACCTGCCAGAACCCATTCATCAAATCCATTGAGGTAACATAACTCACATGATTAAACTTGCAGTTCATCAGTACAGATGGGTCTCTCTCTGTCTATGTGTTTGTTGAGTGTTCATACATCCAATACCAAGTACACCCCTCTTGTAGTTTTCCTTACTATTAATAAGAGAGTGTTATATACACTTAAACTTCTTTCTATTACCTTATTTTCCCCCATTTTATTTATCTCTTCATTTACTGCAGGTTGTAAACTTGGTGGAACAGGATACAGTTTACAGAAGAATGGTTCATTATCTTTTATTTTAAACTGACATATACTTGCCAATCACTCCAGGTTTATCGGAAATACATTACTATAGTTTAACATGGTTTTATATAAATCATGACTTTGTTCTTCAGTTAATGTTCATATACGTTAATTTAATTCCTCACAACCACTCTTGATTTGTCTTTGCTCAATGCCTGAGCATTAGCAACTAAATGCACTTTATGTAGTAATACAATTAATCTATTTGCTAAATGATTTGTCTTATTACATAACTAGAATCTCCACTGTTTCAGTACAGTACTTTAGCATAAAGTTAGTATGAACTTAAATTTATTTATGTGTATGGGTATACTTTTTACTTATTTAATTAACTTTCATTTACTTCCTGTTATTACAACAGTATAGGCTCCAGTCACTTTTAATATGAGACAAGTACTCTTATTTATATGTGTCTCCAAAAAATCCTTGGATACCAAAGAAATCTCACCTCCTGAGTCTATGTGAATATCTACATGCCCTCCCCACACATTTCCTACCATTATAGGCTTTGTTTGATATTTCTTGTCCTCCTCCTCCAATAACCATTGCCTTGTTGGAACAGCCTGTGTGAAAACGAGCAATTTCTCGGTATATAGGCCTATGATTTTATTGTTACATCCTGGATTCTGAAAATTCATCAGTTTAAATGACTTGGATCATGCTTCAGCTGTAAAAATATCATAACTCTGGACATAAATGAGAGAATAGCCTCAGGATCAAGACGTCTGTATGCTCTAAGCAGCCCATTCAAAAGTAAAGCTTTGTCAGTCACCACTAAGATAAAGATATTATAACATCATCATCTGCCCAGTACCGAGCAAGGTGGCGCAGTGGCTAGCACACTGGTCTCGTATTCGGGAGGACGACGGTTCAATCCCGCGTCTGGCCATCCTGATTTAGGTTTTCCGTGATTCCCCTAAATCGCTCCAGGCAAATGCCGGGATGGTTCCTTTAAAAGGGTACGGCCGACTTCTTCCCCGTCCTTCCCTAATCCGATGAGACCGATGACCTCGCTGTCTGGTCTCCTCCCCCAAACAACCCAACCCCCATCTGCCCAGTAGTGCTGTATGGTTCAGAAGCTGAGCGTGTACCTAGAAAGGAAGAGAAAAACTGAATGTTTTCGAAAGAAAAGTGGTGAGAAAAACCTTGGGACCTGTGTTGTCGAATGACATATGGAGAGCTCGAAAGAAAACTGAAATTTATAAGTTAGTGAAGTGACCCAATATCTCCAAGAAATTAAAAAGTTGGATACTGCAATGGGCTAGGGATGTGGCTAGAATGGAAAGCCAGAGAATTCCTAAGAAGTCATTTGAGGGCACTCTCCAAGCAACAAGACCATTAGGCCGACCTTGCACACGATGGAAAGACGACATAGAGAGGGATATCGCAGCTTTAGGAATCCCCGCAGGACAGAGAGAGACAGCGAGAGATAGAAGAAGATGGAAGAAAATTGTTGATGCAGTGTTTTATCTACAGGGCCTGTGATTACTGAATAGAAGAAGAACAATCCTGACTTCTGGCCCATGTACCCCATTTACCATTACTATAATGGGATAATTGCTTTTTTCTGTGCCATGGTTAGTAAAAGATGTTCCATGTTTTACTAGCATCAAAAGCATTCATGTTGCTGTGTATAAATACCTGTGAGCTATTATTGTGTTGACCATTTCTTGTTTTATTTGAGCTACTGTTGTGTCTTTTTTTTCTACATGATAGAAGTTACTTTCCTTTCTCTTTTGAAATTTTGATGGATGATGATGATGTCCTTCACTGTTCTCTGTCTTGCTGTTTTCTCCCCTTATGTAATCCCCTCTTTCTTTTTCTTAAGCATATCCAGGTCTTCAATAAAGATTAACAGATCATCAACAGTCTCTGTCTGCTATACAATATTTCTTTCCTCGCGTAGTAAGTTAATTTCCTAATGAGGAATTGCACCAAATGTTTTTCCTCCACCAGGTTATCTAAATATTTAGAGCTAGTTAAATGCCACTTGATGTATTTTTGTCCACCCTATGTATTTTTATAGTATTTAGGATCTAGTAAGTCTAGCATTAATTTCATCTGTGCACTGGAAATCATCCCAAGATATATATTCTTCTGAGTGAGCAGTTCCTCATTCTGCCATGTGAAGCACTAGATAACTAAGTGTAAAATCTACTTTCTTAGAATCTTCCCACCTCATTGGTAAAGATCAAGAGAACATACTTCAACAAGATGTACCTCACAATCTAGCTTAAATTTAGAAATCTGCTTTGACAAATTCATCCCATTTCCCCTTTGAAATACTTCTGTTAAATATTCCATATCCCTGAACTAGTGACAGTCATTTTATTTCATTGTTCTTGCTGTGTACTTCCCAAGGCTTGCCATAACTTCTGAAATTCATTATGGTGCTCAACAGTATTGTTCAAAGAATTAGTGATAGCTCAAGTAGAGTTGAGTTTTTCTTGTAGCGTTTATCCAACTAATGCCAGTAGACATTTCTCCAAATTAGTCTAACCATTTGAATCATTATTTACGTCAAACAATTCTCTACTACGTTGTAATGCCTTTCCTCAGAGTCACACACCTGAGATTTGATTATTCATACTTTTGAAATTACTACTTGAAGATTCTTTTATATGTTTCATCTTAATATTCACATCTTTAAACTGTTCTTCAGTTTTTTTAGAGATGTCTAAGTCACACTGCTTAAATATTTCTATATCATTAGCTAAGTTTCCTAAGGTTTCTTGTATTTTAGAAATTGTATATACTTTTGTAGATACTTATCTCCTTGTCTCTCTAGATCTGAAATGCGAGTGCTTAATTACTCCCCTTGGGTTTTAAGTTTAGTGATACTATTACGTATTTCATATAATTTATATAATTTCTCCACTTGTGCTGTACTACTAATTGCCATTTCTTACAATTTCTTTAACACCTAACTTGGTGATTGAGAACAGGATACAGAACAACATTACATCAGCATTTACCTCAATTACAGACTAATAATTATAGCTCTGGCAGTATTATGTTTATAGGTTGGTTAGTACCTTGAAGTACATTTGACAAGAGCAAGCCATTAATACTTATTTTGCCATAGGCAACAGGTCATGTTGAAGTGTGGACACTAACATGTGTAGTCCACTTGTTGGTGCAGTTATGACTGTGCATGAAACATCAGGTAGAATATTATGCAATGTATTTATGGAAATACTGTTAGACATAGGGGGAAAAAAAAAAACAACCAACACGTTGGAATATGTACATATTAAGGTACCACATATAAAAACGTTTACACTCATATCTTTACACCCTGTATATACTTAAAAACACTTCAGTAGTATGAATCTATTTGAACACCACTGACCTTAACCAATGAAATTTGTTTCAGTAACTTTTACACACTATTCTAACACAGAAAAATTGGACATGTGTGAGTAGGATTTGTGATCTGAGGGTTTCACATAAACTCATCTTAGGAATGAAGAATCTCGATGACTTTTGCCTCTCTCTGATATTGATATGGCAATTATCAGTCCATGGAGATTTTTGAGCTTGTATTAATTTTAAGATTTAAAATTAAATTTTTTGTGTAATTTTGCATTTACTATTATAATTCCTGAGAAAAAGGAGTCTTAACAGATGGTCAGAGAGATAGTCAGATAACACATGACAAAAAAAGAGCTGCTTGGCAAATTTTATCATCTTAGGTCAGTGGGGAGTATCCTACAGGTTTGAGAGTGTCAAGATATATGACATAAACGAGATAAATGACATAAATGACTGCATCTTATGATTGCCCTGCTTTAGAAGCTTCCATTCTTCATACTGCCAGGGGACAATAGACATTAGTATCTGACATAAAATTGGACTTGATACATCTACCCATTTCTGAGAAAGGGTTCTTAATAGATGGACAGACAGACAAATAAAAAATGAAAATTTTTTTCATCTGATATGATTAGAAATTAAAAATTTTACAACTTTTTCCTTTACTTGTGCTGTGAAACCTTGCTTGCTGCCAAATTTCTTGAATCTACATCCAGGCAAAATACCCAGTAGGTTTTAATGAGTGAGTTTACGAGTATAAAAATATGGCCACACCTTTTGATTACGCTAACTTACACTGAAGCACCAAAGAAACTGGTATAGGCATGCATATTCAAATACAGAGATACGTAAACAGGTAGAATACAGTACTGCACTCAGCAACTCTTATATAAGACAGCAAGTGTCTGGCGCAGTTGCTAGATCAGTTACTGCTGCTACAGCGGCAGGTTATCAAGATTTCCTATAGTTTGAATGTGGTGTTACAGTCGGCGCATGAGTGATGGAACACAGCATCTCCAAGGTAGCGATGAAGTGGGGATTTTCCCATATGACCATTTCAAAGTGTACAGTGAATATCAGGAATCCGGTAAAACATCATGTCTGTGACTTCGCTGCAGGCCGATAAAGATCCTGCAAGAACGGGACCAATGACAGCTGGAGAGAATTGTTCAACATGACAGAAGTGCAATCCTTCTGCCAATCTGCAGGTTTCAATGCTGGGCAATCATCAGTCAGCGTGCAAACCATTCAACGAAACATCATCAATATGGGTTTTCGGAATTGAAGGCCCATTCATGTACTCTTGATGACTGCACTACATGAAGCTTTACACCTTGTCTGGGCCTGTCAGTACTGGCATTGGACTGTTGGTGACTGGAAACATATTGCCTGGTCAGACGAGTCTTGTTTCAAATTGCATCAAGCAGATGGACATGTACAGGTATGGAGACAATCTCATGAATCCATGGACCCTGCATGTCAGCAGGGGGATGTTCAAGCTGCTGGAGGTGCTGTAATGGTGTGGGGTGTGTGCAGTTTGTAACACGCCCAGGAGTATAAATGGGTGGGGTACTTTAAACTGGTTGTTGTTTCGACCGTGCGCCCTATCCACACCATGTACCTGGTAATCCCGTGGCGATCGTATTGTTCTGCTCCACACTGCTGCTGGCTTGCCGGGAATTATCTATCGAAATATGCAAGCAAGTTGGGGAGCCACTCAACGTCAAAACACAACGTCTTACGTTTGGTATGAACAACTATATTCCGAGACGATAAAAAGAAAAACACAGGTTGCGCTGTTTACATTCTAAGTCGTAAATGTTTATCTCAATTAACAATCTTGATGATTATCTGTCCACAATATCATTCAGATCAACTTACCAGTTGCTTTCCTTAGGGGGTAGAACTTTACATATTTTGAGCACACTTCCAACACCACCATGAGCTGCGTGAAATTGCCACAGGACTTAGGCAGTGGACCAAGCAAATCAACGGCCACTGTCTTTGATTTCATCAGGAATTATGGGGTGCTTAGGTCCCTGATGGCTAACAGTACTTGTCTTAGTCTACTGGCACACATCACAGGTCCGTAATATCTTCCTAATCTCTTTGCTCATACCAAAGAAAATACACTCCTTCCTTAGTTTTTCCAGACATTTGGTTGCGCCAAAGTGTGCATTACTGAAATGCGTGTACCACACCAGCTTCTCAACAGCATGTTCCGGAATGCACAACTTCCTAACCTGTGACAATTCATCCAAACAAGAGTATAGAATGTTGTGATGAATTAAATATTTTCTCAATTTATCTTCTCCAGCACACCCGTATGTCACTTGCACACTCTTCAATGCAGGATCTTCATTTTGTTCACGTCAGATATTCTTAAGTAATTTGGTAACAAATTACTCGTATTGAACGCCCTTGATCAAATTAATGCTTAATTCCTGCCCCTGTGGTCCATTAACATTTATATCATCAACGCCAGGTGGCATCCTCGAAAGTGCATCAGGTATGGTGTTCTGGTTCCCAGGTCGGTAGACAACACTAAACTGATATTCTTGTAAGGCAAGTGCTCACCTGGTAAGACATCTATGGTATAATTTGCCATCAAGTAGAAAGGTCAGTGCCTTATGGTCTGTGACTACCTTGGTGGTTCTGCCAGCCAGGTAATAACTGAATTTAGTGAAACCCCCTACAGGACAGCAAGTGCCTCTCTCTCTGTGACTGTATATTGCCGTTCCCATTTAGTCAGAGCCCTGCTTGCAAATCCGATTGTTTTAATATTATCAGAGTCCATTTCATCCAGTTGGTATAAGTGCACTCCTAATCCATAGTCTGAGCTGTCACAAGCCAAGTTAAACTCCTTGCTCAAGTCTGGGTGCGAAAGCAGCTTAGGATTGCACAGCTGTTGCTTTATTTCCTCAAAAGCACCTTATCATTCATTTGTCCAATCCCATAACACCTTGTTCTTCAGCAGATTCAACAAATGTGGATTACTAAGTGACTGACCACTTATAAACTTCCTATACCATCCACATAAACCAAGGAAACCTCTTAATTGCTTCTTACAGCGTTTTGCAGGAAAATCCTTGACCGCTTGTAGTTTGTCCTCACACGATTTGATCCCCTGCGCATTAACGATGTGGCCAAGCAACTTAACCCCACTCCTTCCAAAATCCAATTTCTCCAAATTTGCTGTCACTCCTGCTTTCTCAAAAGCCCATGAGTACTCCTTCAAGTGTTTTAACATGCTCTTCCCAGTTTGCAGTTGCTGTCAGGATGTCATCAACATACACAGTGACCTTCTTACTCAACTGCTCGCCCAGTACCTTATCCAATGCTCTAACAAAGGCAGATGTGGAAATATTAAGGCCAAATGGTAGTGCACGATACTGGTAGCTTCTTCCTCCATACAGGAATGCAGTAAAGGGTCTTGAATCCTTATGTAGAGGGACCTGCCAGTACCCCGATCGAAGATCAGTACTACTGAATACAATTGCTCCATGAATCTTTTGGAGTAACTCTTCCAAATTCTCAGGTCTGTCTCTTTCTGGAATAATAATTTTATTCACTGGACGTGCATCCAATATGACTGACATCCCCATTCTTCTTTTCCATAACAAACATTGGGTTGTTATATTGGCTAGTTGACCTTTCTATTATTCCCATTGGCCACATTCTCTGGAGCTCTTCTTCCACTGCTTCACGTTTCAATTGAGGTATAACATAAGGCCGTACAAAAAATGGTTCATGCTCCTTCACTTGTAATTTGCACTCAGCTGTCTTGATTATATCAGATTCACGTGAAAAAGCCTGCTTGTACCTTTGCAGGACCCTCACCAATTCTTCTTTGATCTCTCGGTCTTGATGCTCTAATAACTGGAGTTTCCGTTTGACAACAGGTTCAATGTCTTCTGTGCTGGTCTTGCCTTCCCATCTCCACTGCTTCTTGTTCAGAGCTCCGGAATCTCCTTTCACAGCGCCTTGTGGTGTTAGTTGCAGATCGATATCATAGCATATCTTACTTGTTCCAACTACTTCTTGACATTAATCCTCTCTTTAAAGGCAATAACAACTTCCGTTCCTCCTTCCGGCACTTCCACACATCCTTTTCCAAAGTTTAATTGAGCCTTTTGTTCACTTAACCAGTCGACCCCTAAGATCATGGGCAATGCCAACCCGGGCATGACTAGTGCCAACACATCATAATCTTCATCGCCAAGCTTCATTGTGACTTAGGTCTGTTCCTTAATAACCCTGCTCTTTGCACCAACGGCACCTGTGATACATATTCCATGTACAGGAAAATTGGGTATTCTCCTTCCTTGTTCCAACCACTCCATATAGAGCTTCTGACATGCTGCACTGACCTGGCTACCAGAATCCACTAACACATCGATACGAGTACCAAAGATTTCTGCTTCAATGATAGGCTGTATAGCTTCCTCATGGCCTTCACCAGCTTCTTGCATTAGGTCTTCCACAATCTCTGTCACATTATCCAGCTTGCGAATAGACATAATAATGGGCCCTCCATCCTCTGTTCCTGATCGGGCCGTGCCAGAAACCTCCTCCAGTTTTCCGGTGTTCCTTTCATATGCTGCCTATCCGGGCTATGATCTGAGTTTCGCACCTGGTCATGTGATACATCATGCCCTGGGTTCCGATATCCACAGTCACCACTGTGTCCTCTGTGACCACCATGGCCACAGAAACTACCTCCATGTCTCCTACCATTATTATTCCAATATCGTCCATCATGTCTATTGTTATGGTTTAAATGGGTATCTGTATTGGATTTGTTGTACCCTGATACTCTACTATCACCTTCTCCTCCTCCTGTTCCTCATGAATCATACAACGTGTCTAATTGTCCTAAGGCTGACTTCATTGCCTCTAAGTCGTCTCTAGGAATTGCTAACAACTTATCCTGAACTCCTGTCGGTAGTTTACTTATGATTAGGGACACTATTGCTTCTGTCATCATCGGTTCATCTAAATACAAGTTTCTCTCATAATAATCTTGGAAAAACTTCTTTAAATTCTGGTCATGCCCTCTCTCAAACCTTCTACCTTGGTTAGACTGTTACGTACTTCATTTTGCTTCCGTCTCGACCAATATTGTTGCAAAAATTCCTTTTCAAATTCAGCAAAGGTTGTACGCTTATGTCCTATTCTCATACCCCAGGTACCAGCTTCACCTTCCAATCTTGCTGCAACAAAGCGTACCTTTCTTTGCTCGCCCCATAGTTCAGACAACACGCCCTTAAATTGATCTAAGAAATCTTTAGGATGCCATCTCCCATTTGGTTCGAAGTTCTTTAAATTCCCTATGCCAAGGAAGACCTTGTCATTTTGTATACCAATTAACCTACCTCCAGCAATGCTTCCATCAAGTAATAGTGATTTCACTTCACTCTTCACCTGCTGACCGACCTGTTCCTTAGTCTTGCCTACCTCACTGTACACGTCTTCTACCCCCTGCGCATAAGCATCCTGGTTTAACGCAACAGCTGATATCCTGTGTTTACAGTGTTTCACTTCCTCATCCAGTTGTTTGAAATGCTCGTCATAAACCTGAACCATTTTTGTAAGTTCTTCCTTCGCTTCTTTGACATCCAATTCTACCTTTTCAAAACATTTAGTATTGCCTACAATGTTCTCCTCAAACCGAACGGTAAGTTCATCTATCCTCTGATGACTTGACTCAGCCAGTTTCCCTAGAGCCTCATTAGTCTCGTCAATCTTTTTACTGAGTCGTTCGTTTATATGCTCTACCGATCGTGTAATATCTTCCATTAATTGTTTGTTTTCATGCCTCTGGTGCCTAATTTCTTCCTTTATTTGTTTGTTATCATTCAATAACAGTTTCTGGTTGTCTACTGATTGCATAATTTCTTCCCTTACTTGTTTGTTTTCTCCCTTTAATTGTTTCTGGTTGTCCTGCAATAAAGTTTTGAGCATGTCAACAATGGACAGGCCTAAGTTTACACTCATTCCGTTTAAGCGTCTCCATGATTGGTGACGACATTGCATTAGGACTTCCCGTCTCTGTTGATAGACTACTGTCCCCCATACCGGAATTCGATGCTTCACTACTCCTTGCTTCTGTTTTCGTCTCCATTTGATTACTTTTGCCTAAAGAGTCTACTTTCACCTATCTGCCTACTGCAGTTGCACCAACCTCATTATATGCCATATTTAACTACAGATAAGTCACTCAAGCGAGCAATAAACAAATCACAACACTCTTAGCACAGAATAGATGGCAATAGCCACAAACAAACTACAACACTGTATGCATTCAATGCTGCAATTCGTGCTCACAAGCACACATAACATGCAAGATCACGTAAAAGAAAAGAAAAAAAGTCAATATAAGCTAACGTATAGTTCTGCAATTGTATTAACTGTTGCTAAAAAATTAGACTACTAAGTAAGCAGGGGCTGACAGTGACATTTAAGTTTACTGTACGATCGGCAAGGTAAATATTGTATTGTGACATTAATTTAATGATACAAAAGAATTTCAACTGTTACTGTTTGTAATTACGTAATTATAGAATGCAATCTGCACTGCCAGTTAATTACTCTCATTGCTTCAGTTGCGTGAGATAACGTGGTGATGCGTGACTAACTTTGTGTTGTCTTATGGCTCCGTAGTCGCGGCTGTTGCGTAGCGCCAACTCAGTTGATGCCATCCGGCTGTCAGCACTGCACCATCTCTGCAAAGCGTCGCTCCTAGTAATAATGGCTACCATATTAGTGCTCACTTTCGCACATAGGTGCCGCTAGCATTGCCAAAAGCGCACCACCGTGGAGTATGTTTATTTCGTAGCACTAGTTCTTTGCACTGTCACGGATCAGACGAGTATATACACTGTGTCACAAGTTCTTTGACGTACACATCCCACAGCTAGCGTGACGGCACTCACGAATCCAAATTAACAGATATACAGAAACAGTTCTCCCTCCTAATAAATTATACGGCACTTCTTATCCGAAAATTGCAAGTCCTGAATACACGTCACCATGTAACACGCCCAGGAGTACAAATGGGTGGGGTACGGTACTTTAAACTGGTTGTCGTTTCAACCGTGCGCCATATCCACACCACGTACCTGGTAATCCCACGGTGGTCATATTGTTCTGCTCCACACTGCTACTGGCTTGCCTGTAATTATCTAGTGAAATATGCAAGCAAGCTAGGGGAGCCACTCAACGTCAAAGCACAACACTGTCTTACGTTTGGTATGAACAACTATATTCCGAGATGATAAAAGAAAAACGCAGGTTGTACTGGTTACATTCTAAGTCGTAAATGTTTATCTCAATTAACAATCTTGATGATTATCTGTCCACAATATCATTCAGACGAGCGTACGTGTAACCGACACGACGCGGGTGATTCTTGATGATGCGGAAGCCGAATGATCGAACAAAAGTTCTTACGCTCGTCACACATACAGATATCTGGTAATAGACCTCCTTGACACTAGTAATGATATAACACTGTTTGTAAAGTTAATTTTTCAGTTATCAGTTCTCACTTGTGTACGAGCATGCGTGTAACAGTCGCAGCGCAGGTGATTCTTGATAATGCGGAAACGCGGTGATCGAACGCACGTCCTCACACTCGCTAGAAAACACTGGCACTTGACTGTACTCTTTTATGGTAACTAATCTATACTGATTCACATCAGTTCATACTGGGAGACCGAACACAGCGCGTATGATTGATACAGTATGGTACGACACGCAACGAGAGGATACACAAATCCGTTATCAGAAGCACCGCTCATTTTTAAATTACTTCTTGACGCACTTTCCTCTGAATCATTTACTTATTTTATCACTTTACTGTAGGACTTGTAGCAACACTTCAACTTCCATATTAACAATGCCTCTCACATGCAGAGCTACACTCTACACAACATAACATTTCCGTGTCCCATGCTCGACTATCTAGATGTGGCTGCCCGCAAAGATACTCCACAATTAAACCAGTGATTTGACAGTACACTTACAAGTTGGAGTGAGTATGGGACCCCTGATACATCTAGATATGACTCTGACAGGTGACATGTACATAACCATGCTGTCTGATCGCCTGCATCCATTCATCTCCATTGTGCATTCTGACAGATTTGGGCAATTCCAGCAGGACAATGTGACACCCCGTATGTCCAGAATTGCCACAGAGTGGATCCAGGAGCACTCTTCTTAGTTTAAACATCTCTGCTCGCCTCCAAACTCCCCAGACATGAACATTATTGAGCATATCTTGGATGCCTTGCAGCATGCTGTTCATAAGAGATCTCCACCTTCTCGTTCTCTTACAGATTTTTGGAGAGCCCTGCAGGATTCATGGTGTCAGTTCCCCCCCAGCACTACTTCTGACATTAGTCGAGTCCATGCCATGTCATGTTGTGGCAGTTCTGAGTGCTCGTGAGCGCCATACACGATATTAGGCAGGTGTACCAGTTTCTTTGGCTCTTCAGTATATAAGCTAATGTTTATTACACTGCCAAGGGCCCATAGAGGTTAGTATGTGACATAAATTCCAACTAGCTACATCAGTCTGTTCTTGAGGAAAAGGGGTCTTAACAGATTTATGGTCTAACAGAGAATCTGATAACAAATGAATTTTTTTTTCCTGTAATTTAATTACAAATTAATAGTCATCAGAATTTTTCCGCTGCTTGTAGAGTGAGACCATGCTTCTGTTGAAAATTTCATGATTTTAGGTCAGCATGAAGTACCTGGTAGATTTCGATGAGCGCGTTTGTGAACAGCAAAATATGTGACTGAATGGCCATTATTTTGATTGCATTGACTTAGATGCTTCTCTTTTTTATGTCACCAAGCGACCATAGACATTAGTATGTGATATAAATTTCAACTTGATATATTTACGTGTTCCTGATAAAAATGGTTTTGAACAATCAGTCAGCCAGCCAGACAGCAAAGTAATCCTCTAAGGTACGATATTGCAGTGCCTGTGTTATTTTGAATTATGATGCAAAATTCCTTTGAACATGCATGCATTGACAAAGGAACAGGCACTGCAGCAACGACAGCCGTTATGAAATATGTTAAATGTATTTTTAATTGTGAACATGGAAAACCATCAGCTCATCACGAGAAATTGCCTTACCGTTTGGCTATCCATGCATGCCTCACAGTCAGCTCTAAATTTCCATATGCCATCAGCCATGCCTCTAAGGCCAGCACTCTTTCATTCATTACATATATTCCCATACAGGTGAGACATTTTACTTGAAAGTCATTTGTCCAGTGTTGGCGGATAAATACGATAGTACAGTGCCTTGTTATTCTGAATAAAATGCTAAGTTCCTTTGGACACACATGCATGCTCCAGGCAAGCAACTTTCAAGTCAAATGTCTCACCTGTAAGGGAATATGTATAACAGATGTACGAGTACACATTGCAGATGCATGTATTTTTAATTGTGAACATGGAAAACCATCAGCTCATCACGAGAAATTGCCTTACCGTTTGGCTATCCATGCATGGCTCACAGTCAGCTCTAAATTTCCATATGCCATCAGCCATGCCTCTAAGGCCAGCACTCTTTCATTCATTACATATATTCCCATACAGGTGAGACATTTTACTTGAAAGTCATTTGTCCAGTGTTGGCGGATAAATACGATAGTACAGTGCCTTGTTATTCTGAATAAAATGCTAAGTTCCTTTGGACACACATGCATGCTCCAGGCAAGCAACTTTCAAGTCAAATGTCTCACCTGTAAGGGAATATGTATAACAGATGTACGAGTACACATTGCAGATGCATGGCTGATGACACATGGAGGTTTGGGTCTAACCTTTGAATCATGCACAGATAGCCAAATGGTAAGATAACTCCTCACAATAAGCAGGAAATCCGGGTTTGAGTCCTGGTCCAGTACAAATTGTCATTGTCATCATTTCATTCTACAGGTGATAGTTCTGCACATCAGCAATTGTGAATACATTTAATGATCCTGTAAGGGTTCTGTTTTTACTAACTAATCTTTAAAAAATACTGAGTTCTGTGTTATTTACAGCTCATCTTATATGTCACACTATTAACTGCCCTGTGCTGCCGATGCTGAGCAATTGTGCAGTGTTGCTTAGTCAGTTGACTGGCTGCTGCTCTGCAAAGCAAAGCTGCGCTATTGTCACATTGGTTGACCACTGCTGAGATGCTGTTGAATGTCACTGGTGCACTCATAGTCCCGAAAACAGTATTCGGAATTCTTCTTGATTCACAAGTTTTTACTCAAGCACACAAATATATCTTGTGGTTGATCTTGCTGCAATGCTGAACTATTTTCCTTCATACAATTCTTTGTAACTATTCAAAATTCTTTGCTTTTCACTGAATGAAAATTACTTCTTCTTAAACATTTTAATTACAGTACTTTGGGTGACACTACATCGTGTTCTTGCGTATATCTTCTTCACTTTTTACTCGGGTTGCTTTTCCCATTATTTCTTTAAAATTGCTCTTATTTTTTTATTAAACTCTTCTTTTTGCACCTACTATTCATGTCCTTCACTCAAGGCACCTGAAATGTAAACACCAAGTTCAACATACATTTATCGAAGTTTCTTGACGAGGTGGACCTGCTATGCAGTACCATAAAATCTTGTCATGTAACTTCTTCACCGTCTGCAGAGGGTTGTGAGCTGTAAGAGTGCTCTGAACTACACAAGCTTGTAAGTAAATGGTATAAACATTTTTCAGTAACTCTTCTTTATTTTGTATCCAGTACATAACAACCATTTAAGACTGTGGGTCGACAGATCCCTTTTCAACTGTCATAGATACAAAAAGATCTAAGGGAAGGTCCAAATTGCTGCAAAAAAGTCATTTAATGATAAAATAATATATAATGCAGAGAATAAAAGCAGAGCTATCTGGGATGTTATAGAAAAGGAAACGGGGAGAGGCAAACAAACGCAGAATAACATACTGCTAAGGGAGGGGGATAAGGTAATACATGATCCACAACATTTAGCAAACTATGTAAACAAGCATTTTTCAAGTATTGCAGAGAAGTTATAGCAAAAATTCCCCAAAACAAATATAACACCCGTAAATAATGTTGCACTAAATACAATAATGTTACTTCCAACCACAGAGAATGAAGTCAATAAAACTGTTCAAAAACTGAAAAATAAAAAGTAAGTAGACTTAGATGAAGTATCAATGTGTGTACGGAAACAATGCATAGAGATTATACAAGGCCCTTTAACAAATATAATAAATGAATCCTTCACATCGGGGACATTTCCAGAGCAGTTAAAACATGCAAGAGTTGTACCATTGCTTAAGAAAGGTAATGCAGAAGACAGAAAATTACCAGCCCATTTCCTTTCTGTCAGCATTCTCAAAAATAATAGAAGCAGTTATGAAATATAGATTAGAGAATTACCTTAATAAATACAATCTATTACGCGAATCACTGTTTGGTTTCTGAAGTGGCAAAAATACGGAGTCATCCGTAGTAGAATTCACAAAAGTTGAACATGATGCTCTTGATAAAGATGAGTGTGTCACACACATATTTTTGGACCTTTCTAAGATTCTATTAAATAAATTAGAAGCATTAGGAATGGGAGGAGTAGCTTATAAATGGTTTGATCATACCTAGCAGATAGGATACAAAGAGTAGACATAACACATATTTCAAATAGATCTAAACATTTAGTGGAACAATTGTTGTTGTTGTTGTTGTTGTTGTGGTCTTCAGTCCTGAGACTGGTTTGATGCAGCTCTCCATGCTACTCTATCCTGTGCAAGCTTCTTCATCTCCCAGTACCTACTGTAACCTACATCCTTCTGAATCTGCTTAGTGTATTCATCTCTTGGTCTCCCTCTACGATTTTTACCCTCCACCCTGCCCTCTGATACTAAATTTGTAATTCCTTGATGCCTCAGAACACGTCCTACCAGCCGGTCCCTTCTTTTTGACAAGCTGTGCCACAAACTCCTCTTCTCCCCAATTCTATTCAATACCTCCTCATTAGTTATGTGGTCTACCCATCTAATCTTCATCATTCTTCTGTAGCACCACATTTCGAAAGCTTCTATTCTCGTCTTGTCCAAACTATTTATCTTCCATGTTTCACTTCCATACATGGCTACACTCCAAACAAATACTTTCAGAAACAACTTCCTGACACTTAAATCTATAGTCGATGTTAACAAATTTCTCTTCCTCAGAAACGCTTTCCTTGCCATTGCCAGTCTACATTTTATATCCTCTCTACTTCTACCATCATCAGTTATTTTGCTCCCCAAATAGCAAATCTCCTTTACTACTTTAAGTGTCTCATTTCCTAATCTAATTCCATCAGCATCACCTCATTTAATTCGACTATATTCCATTATTCTCATTTTGCTTTTGTTGATGTTCGTCTTGTATCCTCCTTTCAAGACAGTGTCCATTCCGTTCAACTGCTCTTCCAAGTCCTTTGCTGTCTCTTGACAGAATTACAATGTCATCGGCGAACCTCCAAGTTTTTATTTCTTCACCATGGATTTCAATACCTACTCCGAATTTTTGTTTTGTTTCCTTTACTGCTTGCTCAATATACAGATTGAATAACATCGGGGAGAGGCTACAACCCTGTCTCACTCCCTTCCCAACCACTGCTTCCCTTTCATGCCCCTCAATTCTTATAACTGCCATCTGGTTTCTGTACAAATTGTAAATAGCTTTTCGCTCCCTGTATTTTACCCCTGCCACCTTTAGAATTTGAAAGAGAGTATTCCAGGCAACATTGTCAAAAGCTTTCTCTAAGTCTACAAATGCTACAAACGTATGTTTCTCTTTCCTTAATCTTTCTTCTAAGATAAGTCACGTGTTCCAATATTTCTACGGAATCCAAACTGATCTTCCCCAAGGTCGGCTTCTACTAGTTTTTCCATTCATCTGTAAAGAATTCGTAGTATTTTGCAACTGTGACTTATTAAACTGATCGTTCGGTAATTTTCATATCTGTCAACACCTGATTTCTTTGGGATTGATATTATTATATTCTTCTTGAAGTCTGAGGGTATTTCGCCTGTCTCATACATCTTGCTCACCAGATGGTAGAGTTTTGTCAGAACAGGCTCTCCTAAGGTCGTCAGTAGTTCTAATGGAATGTTGTCTACTCCCGGGGCCATGTTTCGACTCAGGTCTTTCAGTGCTCTGTCAAACTCTTCACGCAGTATCGTATCTCCCATTTCATCTTCATCTACATACTCTTCCATTTCCATAATATTGTCATCAAGTACATCCCTCTTGTATGGACCCTCTATATACTCCTTTCTGCTTTCCCTTCTTTGCTTAGAACTGGGTTTCCATTTGCGCTCTTGATATTCATGCAAGTGCTTCTCCTTTCTCCAATGGTCTCTTTAATTTTCCTGTAGGCAGTATCTATCTTATGCCTAATGAGATGAGCCTCTACATCCTTACATTTGTCCTCTAGCCATCCATGCTTAGCAATTTTGCACTTGCTGTCGATCTCATTTTGAGACGTTTGTATTCCTTTCTGCCTGCTTCATTTACTGCATTTTTATATTTTCTCCTTTCATCAATTAAATTCTATATTTCTTCTGTTACCCAAGGATTTCTATTAGCCCTCATCTTTTTTACGTACTTGGTCCTCTGCTGCCTTCACTACTTCATCCCTCAGAGCTACCTATTCTTCTTCTACTGTATTTCTTTCCCCCATTCGTGTCAGTTGTTCCCTTATGCTCTCCCTGAAACTCTGTACAACCTCTGGTTTAGTCAGTTTATCCAGGTCCCATCTCCTTAAATTCCCACCTTTTTGCAGTTTCTTCAGTTTTAATCTACAGTTCATAACCAATAGATTGTGGTCAGAGTCCACATCTACCCCTGGACATGTCTTACAATTTAAAACCTGGTTCCTAAATCTCTGTCTTACCATTATATAATCTATCTGATACCTGCTAGTATCTCCAGGATTCTTCCATGTATACAACCTTCTTTTATGATTCTTGAACCAAGTGTTAGCTATGATTAAGTTATGCTCTGTGCAAAATTCTACTAGGCGGCTTCCTCTCTCATTCCTTACGCCCAATCCATATTCACCTACTATGTTTCCTTCTCTCGCTTTTCCTACTCTCGAATTCCAGTCACCCATGACTATTAAATTTTCATCTCCCTTCACTACCTGAATAATTTCTTTTATCTCATCATACATTTCATCAATTTCTTCATCATCTGCAGAGCTAGTTGGCATATAAACTTGTACTACTGTAGAAGGCATGGGCTTCGTGTCTATCTTGGCCACAATAATGCATTCACTATGCTGTTTGTAGTAGCTTACCCCAATTCCTATTTTTTTATTCATTATTAAACCTACTCCTGCATTTCCCTTATTTGATTTTGTATTTATAACCCTGTATTCACCTGACCATAAGTCTTGTTCCTCCGCCACTGAACTTCACTAATTCCCATTATATCTAACTTTAACCTATCCATTTCCCTTTTTAAATTTTCTGCCCTATCTGCCCGATTAAGGGACCTGACATTCCATGCTCCGATCCGTAGAACGCCAGTTTTCTTTCTCCTGATAACGACGTCCTCCTGAGTAGTCCCCGCCCGGAGATCCAAATGGGGGACTATTTTACCTCTGGAATATTTTACCCAAGAGGACAGCCATTCGCAGTACCAGCACAGCAAGGCCGTTTTGGTTAGTGTTTGTAGTGAGTGAAGTGTTATGAAACAATGTGTGTATAGTGTGTGCAGTGACTGATTGTGAGATATGAGTGAACAGGGCGGCATTACATTATTTAATAAGTTTTTGTAAAAAGTAGTACTGTATACCAGGAGTAAATCTAATGATTGTCTCTAACTAGACGTCTGTAAATATATGTGTATATGAATTAGCTTATTTTAAATTGGTCTGAACTTGTATAAACTTTGGCATATCCTACATCCTTGTAAAAAGAGTTCTATGGATGAATAAAGCTACTACTGCTACTGCTACTACAACTACAACTTGTAACTTGCATAAATTGTTACATATTATCATTCTTGTAAAGAATCTTAGAACAGAATGAAATTTTCTTCAAGTGTTCCCAGACATTGTCATTACCAACAGCACCTATTGCTCTGGGCCTTTCCAGACACCACCAAGCTACAACGCCAAAGTATAAGCAAACCTGCCACTACAGGTGGAGATGTTCAGTCACCGTAGTACCTCGACCATGTTCTGTGCTCAAGCTTCTCTTCCCAATTATACACATACATCAAACCACAGCACACACAGTGGCAAATTTTCTACTTAAATACTGCATGACGAACTTTTTACACACACAACGTGAGTGGAAGAAGTGTAACATGTTCTGAATGAACAACATGTCGGACCACAGCTCGCATGCGCGTGCCCCCCCCCCCCCCCCCCTCCACACACACACACACACACACACACACACACACACACACCACTCTTTATCTCTCTGTGCTAAATTTCCAATAAAAATAGTTTTCTACATCAAGTTCTCTAAGGCTGCAGATGACAGACTGTGAAAGTAAAACAGCAATGCAAAACTTAGTAAACGACAAATACCACAGCGTGTTGTAGCAAGGTATATATAAAAGAATCTTGTCTGTTTTCAAATTTGTGAATACTTTCTTAAAAACTCAAATTTATATGTGCACAGGTAGAAAAGCACATTTGTATTGTTGTTTAATAGAAAGAAAATTATAAAAACCAGCAATAAAATTATGTGAAACATAGTATGAACAGTGTTTTGGTAGTTTTAAGTACATACTGCCTAAAACTAGTGTTTATAAATACATTCAAAAGAAAGATAAGTAAAATGGTTATTTGAGAGGAGTAGAAGTCTAGTAGGCGGACTAACTCCACCTTGCCATGTTTCACACAGGACAGTACTCCCTCAAGTCTTTCTTCGGTTCAAAATATCACACTGTATATTCTTAAATATTTGTACATCCCCCAACGTTGCAGAGAAAGTTCCTTCATGAGTTGTCAGTATGTACCAGAAGAGGGCTGATTCACATTTCAACTTCCAAATTACCTCCATTTTTGAAAACATATGTTAGTCACGATTAAAGTCATTACCAAGAAGAGGGCCCATTAGTACCAGATAAATGATACAGAACAGATATTAGTGGGGACCTTTATATTCTTATATTCTGTAATGATGTGAAGAGTCTCATTGAGGTAACAGTCAAGACTCTATCTGGCTCTTACATAAATACTTTCGATATCACTTTTCTGGAAACTACACATTGGGAATTGGTACTCATCTTGTAAATATACTTAATTTAATTTGTTTTTCATTGGTGAAGGGCAGTTCAAAATGTCAGCCTTAAATTGTGTCATGAATAACATATGAGTTCTCAACCATCTCCACAAGAAATACAACCATATTGTAGGTATGCCACCAACTAAATTCACTATAGGCAATTAGATGCAATTCTTGAACCTCATATGACTCCAGCTGAATATGAACTACTAGTGGCAGAGAGAAATTTTTTGACTAAGTTAACCATACTTTGTGCATGTGCAGACATAAATATATGCTGCAAGCAGTCATTCCCTTTTTTTTTACAATTATCTTTCTTCAAATCCAGTTTCATTAATTGTCCTGCTATGTGCAACACAAGCTACATTTTTCTTTTTAGAATTTATTCCACATTTGGTACTCTCCACACACCTAAAGTTGCCTTCTTCAAAAATACTCATATGATGCCCAACTAAAATTAGAAACCACAACTAATTTTAAAAACTTTCTAGTATTATTATAAAACTGTATCCTTAACAGCATGTACAGATGTATTTTAAATGAGTAACTCAGCTTTTATATCTCATCAGTAGCCCACCAGTCACTAAATGGGTAGAATGTTCAGATCGCATAATAGAAAAAGAAGGTGAAATAGCAAACAATTATGAAAGCAAGGATGCATCTTGGTTCATATGTAGATGTAAAAGCATATAAGGGTTGTAAAGACCACAAGTCGGGCAACTACACTGTTAAAGGGTTACTAGATGCCAGTCCAGCCTTTAGCATTTTCATCTGGGACACAGAACAATGCAAAAGGTAAAGTGAAGGTGAAACACATACTGTATAGAAAGATAATAGAATTCAGTGAGATATTGGAGATGCACCAACCGAAAGCAACTGGAGCAGCCCCCGCCCCACCGATCTACATCTTGTTCCTCAGTCACTGCAGAATACAAGCAGAATACCTCTGTTGTGGATTGGAAGAAGATAGGCATAACATCCACGTCACACTGAAATGTAGCAAGATGATGTAAATTGTGTATTTTGTTTTATTCATCTCATGACATACATTTGCAATCCATTTGGTTTGCATACAGAAGACATGTCAAAATGTATAATACAGTTTCAATAATTTTTACATTAATAAATAATAGCCTACAATAAGTAATAACACTATAAGAATATTTCTTGGAATATGTAACACATTGTATCCAGCTCAAATTACCAGTTTGTCTCACATGAATTCATCCACTGAGTAATAACACTTCAGTGTCAGTGCCTCATATAGCTTTATTTTAAGTGAACCTAAATTCATCTGCATCAACTTTTCCCTTTTAATTTATTACAGATTTTCATTCCCATGTATTGAGGTCCCTGGACATACAGTGTGAGGTGGTGGGTGGGGAGCATAAAATTTTCTTTGTTTTTAGTATCATGTGAATGGACAAAATGGTTTCCCTCAAATAATTCATGTCTGGTGTATAAAAATATAATAGCCTCATTATATATGTATAAGGATGGCAGAGTTACTCCTTTACATACCTAATTCTTGTCTGTCAACTGCTAATACCTATACACATAATGTACATAACGTGTACACAAAATCGCCATGTTCTTATTCATTTCTTCAATGCATGCTGTCAGCTAAGTCATTCAAGCATTGTGACCTTCAGCTTTTTGCAGTTATTATTGTTATGTGTCAACTTATTGTGTGAATACTAGCTGTTGATGTAATACTTGAATAGAGAGCAGAAGAACAAGAGTTAAATTATGTAGCAAGTGCATAGCTGACCAGTTGTGAGAAAGTCTAACACTTAGACCTGCCAAGTGCTGCAACCTGTAAGTAAAACTGCAATTACAACTGAACATGAGCAAAGATATTGAAACAACCAATTGTCTTTCTAAGTTATAATGTAAATGAGGAGTACAGCATTCCAATACTAAATGTTTCATTAATCAAATAAATTCATTTGACAACATCACATTCAAGAATGATATAAAATGCATTAGCAGTCAACTGCTGAAACTTTGGTACCTTGGGCAATGCTATCCGAGGCTTACTTGATGACACAAAATATGAAGCCAGTGTTGCAGTATGTGGAAACTATACAAATTCAGTAAAGCAGGTGATCCTGAAGGCAAAATACAGAATTGAGGGGAGACTTTCGCACACCACAGCTGACAGGACACCTGGGCTTTCTACGTAGTAGTGCAAGTTTGACTGCCAGCAATCAAGTCAGAGCCATTTTTCAGTGACACTAAGCACTGGACTTGGTTCTAGGAACAATCTGAATCCTCTGTTGATGCAGAACCAAACTTGTCAACTGTCAACAAACATGTATTTCTTTGAGGTTGTCTGGATAATTCATACAAAAAGAGGGTACAGTTGTCAGAGAGGTGCCCCTATAGCACAAAGTATTCTTGAGGGAACTTGCACACCAACTAATATTGTAGCATCTACAGCAGCTCTCATTGTTCAGTCTTTGTCAGGACTTACAACAAGCAGCTCCGTACTGAAGATAGAAGCTTTTGCGTGTTTGGCAAGCAGTGCTGTCACTGGACACAAGTTTGTGTGAAGGTGAAAGGTGTTCGTGACTCCCTCAGTAGTTTGAGCTCCATCGACAGGTGTCTTTGCCTCAGCCAGGGTCACACTGTAAAAGGCTGTAGAGAAAAAGAAACAGCATTTTGTCTCTTTGCAAGAAAGGCCATCACAAATCAGTCAGCAGCTGTTTGAAACATCTTCTTTGGCTACTCTTGCTGAACTTAGTTCAGTCAGCAGTGTAAATACTAGATGTTTAGGACTCGCTTAACTCCAAACAGCCCATGTGTATGTAATAGGGCCCACAGGTATAAGCAGACTTGCAAGCTGTGTTTTAGATAGTGGCAGCCAATTTAGCTTTGTAAGCAGTTCACTGTTTGACAATTAAAAACTGGAAATCGTTACGAATCATCCACTGGCTATTGATGCCTTTGAGTCTTCAATCCCTATGTCACACTCATATTGGCTGGTCCACCTGAGATTGACAAGCCCACGGAACAATACTTATATTACAGTTACCACATTTTTGAGTTTTCAGTCCTTTTTGTGACATCCCTTAGCACCTCAAGAATTCAACTTACAGCTGGCTGTTCATGCAGAAGAATATGACGCTCTCCCCATTTAACTGCTAATTGGGTCACTATTGGAAAATTATTTATTGCATTGTGCCAATATGTATCCCCCCCCCCATCACTTGCTTATTGCCTTTGAAATTGAGATGGATCATTAACAGAAGCCACCAAAGGATTTCTACAATTCAAGCCATTGTTAATCTCATTAACTTACTGTTCAATCAAGCATTTGACAACACAGTGCAAAACTTCTGGGATTTAGAGACAGTAGGAATATGCAACAACCAGGACTGATCAAAACATTTTTCTACTCATCAATGAGTTTGAAAATTTCAGCACTTCAAGAGGAATTCCACACTTCCTATTGTATTGACGGTCAGCAGAGAATAGTCCATCTCCCACGAAAATTAGCTGCTGTCCTTCTAAAGAACATCAGTCAGACCACTATGGTAAGCATAGTGCCTGCCAACATTCAAATGGTGCAACCCGCAACTATCTAAGGCAGCTGCCAGGGGCAGCACAGTCACCGACCACTATCACCTGGTCCGTCTGTGCATGGACGTCTCTACAGCAGTGACACTTGAAGGGAATGATATCTTTATAAGGACATACATGGGCTTCCAGGCCTGCAGTTGTTAATGTATTCAATGTGTGTACACCACTTACCCTGTGTTTTTGTTGATGTCGCTCCCTGACCCTCACTATTTGTGTGTATTCTTATTGAGGTCATTCTTTGACCCTATAAATTTACATTCCTTTTACAGCTGTGTGTTTCCTTGTATTCCTAGTTAGAACCTAAGTGGTGCTGGGCAGGGGTAGAATTTTCATGGGTTTCAAATTTCTTGGCTTTTCTACAATTCAGCTCTCCCATGCAGCCTTTACTCAAGCCGCTTCTGCAACAATAGCAAGTGCATACTGTTGTGTTGAATTGGTTGTTGGCTACATTAATGCAGACTCCACCACCAATTGTTCATTAGCTGCCGTTCACATCTTATGATGAATCTGCGGGAGACTGGGACCCTTAGGAGAAGCAGCTTCGCCAGAGCTTCACAGCATTCTGAGTGGTTTACAAGGAGATCTGTAAGGCTCTTATCTTATTGAGGGTACTCCTCATTTGTAACACTTATGTAATAGTTAGTTCCTCTGCAGGAACCAGCATTGTGCCCTTTTCATGATATGTTTAGTTTGCTGTTGTGCTATCATCACAAGCATATGCATATGATCACTGCACACATGGAATTCTACCAATATAACAAACAGCTGCAGCAGTTGTATTGCACTTGAACTGCCGAACTTCATGGCTTCAGTCGTAAGAGTGTGGTATTAGGAGCTTTATGTAGAGCCATCATTGCAACAGTATATTGATCTCTTACCCTCAATGGACATCAATATTCATACTGTTTCATTGTTGTGTTTGCTGTCGTCTGGAGGCCGGAACAAACTTTTCATTGAAGTGTGGGTGATGGATCAGCCATTAATCTTACAAGTCGATATATGGGCTACTGTGACCCTACTCAACCCATAGACATACACCAGGCATGGGTCTCCACCTGTGGCACTTGTTGAGCACCAGTTTATAAGCAATAACAGCAGATTCCTGTTCTTGGTCAATTCACAGCATCATAGTTTACAAATCAGTTGCATGTTGTGTTAAGTACTTGGTGGTGAACGATGCAAGAACTGAAAATTTGTTTGGGCTACATGTCTTTATTAATTTTGATTGTTTTCTTATGGATGCATTGCATCTAATATACAATCAAGTTCCTTATCATTCCTGATTTTTCAGATGTGTTCACTCCAGGGTTAGATTGTGCCGCCGGCCGTTGTGGCTGAGCAGTTCTAGGCACTTGAGTCTGGAACCGCACGACCGTTACGGTCACAAGTTCGAATCCTGGAACAGGCATGGATGTGTGTGATGTTCTTAGGTTAGTTAGGTTTAAGTAGTTCTAAGTTCTAGGGGACTGATGACCTCAGATGCCTCAGATGTTAGGTCCCATAGTGCTCAGAGCCATTTGAACCTTTTTTTTTTTTGGGGGGGGGGGGGGGGGGGGACGGTCAGTAGCTTTACAAGACCAGGTTAAGATGGAGCTGGATCGCATAACAACATTCGGAGTGATTAGATTGATTCTTCAATTGAATGGGCCATACTCTTAGCAATTGTCACAACGCTGTCTGGTCAGCTTCAACTCTATGGTGACTTCAAGGTCACTTGTAATGCACACCTGCCACAGATACTTACCCCTTCTTGCCTGCAGGAGCTGCTCAAAAAACTGACTGAGTTTATTCTTTTCAAAAATCAACTTGGCGAAAGCCTACCTTAAAATTCTGTTGGACAAAGCATCAGAACAGTTGCTTACGAAATGATAATTAAATCGAAAGCCACAGGTGTTGATATACAACAATGGGGACAGCTGAAAATGTGTGCCCCAACCGGGACTCAAACCTGGGTTCTCCTGCTTACATGGCAGACGCTCTATCCATCTGAGCCACTGAGGGCACAGAGGATAGTGCGACTGCAGGGACTTATCCCATGCATGCCTCCTGCGAGACCCGCATTTCCAGCTGTCCACAACCCACATTCGTAGTACTCCTAATAGATATTTGCCCATTCACTCATTACTCATGAATTAGCTGCCGACAGGTGTTGTTGATATACAACAATGGGGACAGCTGACAATGTGTGCCCCGACCGGGACTCAAACCTGGGATCTCCTGGTTACATGGCAGACGCTCTATCCATCTGAGCCACCAAGGGCACAGAGGAAACTGTGACTGCAGGAACTTATCCCTTGCATGCCTCCTGCGAGACCCACATTCCCAACTGCCCACAACTTGCTACATTTGTAGTGCTCCTAATAGGTATTTGCCCAATCACTCATTACTTGCGCCAGTCTAAGCTGACGAGTCCCAGAAGGTCAATGACCGGGTAGCCTTAAACTATACGAAGATGGTATCTGTTCCCAAAAGAACGATACCATTGATGACCGTGCAGTTCCTTTAGAATGAAATGATGATTAAATCGAAACCCTCAGCTACTGACAGGTGTTGTTGATATACAACAATGTGCACAGCTGAAAATGTGTGCCCCGACCGGTCATCAATGGTATCTGTTCTTTCAGGAATAGATACCATCTTCATACAGTTGTTTACCGTTAATACACCTTCCAGCCTCTATCAGCATCAACAGCTAATGTTTGGGGTCGCTAGTGCGCCTGCTACCTTCCAACAAAGCGATTGACCCTAATTGCATCAGTTATCTTTACAGTATCATTGTGACAGGTACTACCACACAGGATCACCTACACAACTTCCGTTCTTTGTGTACTGTTCTACAGCCAGCAGGCCTCAAATGTCATCTCACCAAGTCTTAACTTTTTCCAGACTTCCATTGTTTATTTTGATCAAGAAATTTCCCGGCAGGTTGTGCACCCCATGGAACAGCTTGTCACTCTCATTACTGTGTTTTCCTGACCATCTAATCTATGAGAACTTCAGGCATTCCTTGGCAAAGTGGCATACTATTGCATGTTTCTTCCGAGAGCAGCTGCTATCGCCCACTGCTTACATGTGTTGCTTTGGAAATGTGCTTCTTTTGTTTGGTCTACAGCTCATGGGCTTAAGTATAGTCTCTGTTTCACACCGTGTCTTGCAGCAATTCAAGCCAACAAGCATATGATGTTGACCATGGCAGCATCCTAGTATGAAGGGAGGGAGGGGGATCCTGGCTCATTGCCATTCAGATTGACTCTGAGCAGCCTATTGCCTTTGCACCGAAAACATTCATCTAAGCCCAGCAACTTTATTCACAGGTTAAAAAAGAAGCTCTTGCTATTTTCTATGCCCTAAAAAAATTTCATGTGTTCTTGTGTACTAAAAAATTTCATCACTGACCATAAAGCCCTTGGTTTAGCCTTGGGCTCTCATATGCACCCCACATCAAGACATGTGAATGTGGACTCCCCATGGGACCTGACCCCTCATTCGACAGGCAGGGACTGCTTTGTTTTCCACTGGATACGAAGGCAGTGCACACAGTTGGTGGCTTTTCCATCACCAGTTTCCATGTTGCCTGTGCATGGTGGCGGACCCCCCTGCGGGTCCAGGGATTAGAATAGGCCCAAGGTATTCCTGCCTGCCATATGAGGTGACTAACAGGAGTTTCACATGTTTATGTGATGGTCCCCTGTAGGGTTTGACCTCCATTCTTCAAAATTTTCCTGAAGAGTGAGCCAATTGGGGAAGGGCGCCTTACAAGGTGCATCGTGCATTGAGATATTTAGCCCACTTTCTCGTCGTCACATTGCAGTCCTGCCCATCCTCCATCTCTTGGGTGAGGACACCTTCCTGGGTGCATTTTCCACCATGCACTATGTGATGTCGATTTCTGCATCAACGATGACCATGGACTTCTTTGTACCTGATATCCAGACAAGTAGCCAGTCCATTGTGATGGGGCCGCCATGTACCCTATTGGTTGTAACCCCCTGACCACACAGGGATCGCTCTGCTGATGCCTGCACCGTTAACTCCCCAAATATGCCAAGGGGTAGATGCACAGCCCCCTGGGGCATCGGCACTCCCAACAATGGCCATCCTGCCAGGTGGCCTTTGCTGCGGCTGGGTGGCACCTATGGGGAGGGCCCCTGGTCGGAGTGGGTGGCATCAGGGTGGATGACATGCAATGAAGTGTAGTCCATCATCTGTTGCTGGTGAAACACCAGCAGTCTCTAAGCGATCACGAGCTCAGTTCATCACACAGAAGTACGACCCCAAATTGTTCCCCTCCCTGGCCACACCATGGAAGGAACATCAGGCTAAGGATGGCAGTGGATCTTATTCACCCCAGTACCTTGTATGTTCGAGAGCTGATGGGGAATCTTTCATGATGATGAAGCCTCAGTTTTTTTTTTTTTTTTTTTTTTTTTAGCATATAGAGTACAAGTTTGGAGAGGTGGAGGGCTTGTCCAAAATGAGATCTGGGTCAGTCTTGATCAAAACAGCATCCTCTGTCCAGTCATGGGAGTTACTTGCTTGTGATAAGCTGGGGGATGTTTCTGTAACCATCATGCCCCATAAGAGCTTAAATATGGCCCAGGGTATCATATTTCACAGAGACCTTCTTTTGCAGTCCGACAATGAGCTGAGCGCCAATTTAGAGCGGCGAGGTGTACATTTCATCCGGCCTGTGTCCACTGGGGTCTGAAGGATAATCAGATTGCCACCGGTGCCTTCATCTTGGCCTTTGAGGGTGATACATTGCCTGAGAAGGTCAAGGTGATGGTGTACCGGTGTGATGTAAAACCCTATATCCCTCCGCCAATGCGGTGCTTTAAGTGCTGGAAGTTCAGCCATATGTCTTCCTGCTGTACTTCCAGCATCAAATTCCGAGATTGCGGACGCCCATCACATCCCAATACTCCATGTGCCCCGCCTCCCATCTGTGTCAACTGCGAAGAGTACCATTTTCCTTGCTCGCCTGACTGCAGGATTCTCCAGAAAGAAAGGAAAATCATGAAGTAAAAGACCCTGGACGGACTGACCTACACTGAGACTAAGAGAAAATTTGAATGCCTGCATCCTGTGTATATGACATCGTCTGATGCCACCACTACAACAGTTCTGACACCATCAGCTCCACTAACGCAGGTCATCTTTCAGAGCCGTAAGACTACACATGCCCCCTTGATGGTGGGGGGCATTTCCCTCCCTGTTGCTCCTGCACCACCTACTCCGGGAGCAACACCCCCCCCCCCCCCCTCCCCCCAACCACCGGGGACGTCCGTCCCCACTTCTAAACTTCTAAGCCAGAGAAGCATAAGTCTTCTTCAGCTTCTCTTGCTAGGAAGGGGTCCCTTGGGTCACTCCCTCTCCAGGTTTCTTCTAGTGGGAAAGATGACACCCCCCAGTGGCTAAAGAGCCCAAAAGTAGCTGGTCATAGGGCTTCACGCACATCCTCAGTCCCAGAGACTGAGCCAGTGAAGTCCTCCCAGCCAGGGAAACCCAAGGAGCAGTAAGAGAAATCCAAAATGAAAACCTCTAAGACCAAGGAAGTAGTGGTGGCGGCCACACCACCACTACCTACAAGCTCTGCGGCTGAGGATGGGGTGGAGATTTTGGCGTCCGCTGAGGACATAGATCTCACCAGACCCTCAGACACGATGGATATAGACTGCTCAGGCATTAAATCAAAGGCAGCATGTGACTCTGAGGCATAAACTGCCTCATTGAATGTTCCATGCCTTTCCAGTCTCACGATGTAATCCTCCAGTGGAATTGCGGCGGTTTTTTCCACCGCCTGGCTGAGCTACGGCAACGGTTAAGCTTTACACTTGCTATCTGCATTGCCCTCCTGGAAACCTGGTTCCTGGCAATGCGGTCCCCTGCCCTCTGCGGCTGTAAGGGATATTACAGGAACCGTAGTAACTATAATCGAGTGTCAAGTGGAATTTGCGTTTATGTCCTAAACTCCGTCTGTAGAGAACATGTGCCCCTTCCAACCCCTCTTGAAGCTGTGGCTATCAAAATAAGGACAACACAGAAAATAACCATCTGCAATGTATATCTTCCTCCAGATGGTGCAGTACCCCTGAATGTATTAGCTGTACTGATTGATCAACTCCCTAAACCTTTCCTACTTCTGGGAGATTTTAATGCCCATAACCCCTTGTGGGATGGTACCATGCGACCTGGCTGAGACAGAGATGTCGAAACTTTACTGTCGCAATTTGACCTGTGCCTCTTAAATACTGGGGTCACCACACATTTCATTGTGGCTCATGGTAGTTACTCGGCCATTGATTATCAATTTGCAGCCCACAATTTATCCCATCTATCCACTGGAGAGCACATGATGACCTGTGTGGTCGTGACCACTTTCCTATCTTCATGTCCCTGCCCCAGTGTCAGGCACACTGATGCCTGCCCAGATGGGCTTTGAGCAAGGCGGACTGGGGAACTTTCACCTCTGCTGTCACCGCTGAATCTCCCCCACACGGTAACATCGATGTGGTGGTTGAGCAGGTGACTAGCACAATTGTTTCTGCTGCAGAAAATGTGATCCCTCGCTCTTTAGGGTGCCCGAGGCATAAGGCAGTCCCTTGGTGGTCACCGGAAGTCACTGAAGCAATTAAGGAGCGTCAGCGAGCTCTTCAGTGGCATAAGCAGGACCCTTCCCTGAAACACCTCATAGCCTTTACACAGCTCCGTGCCCATGTTCGCTATCTTATCAAATAACAGAAGGAGTGTTGGGAGAGACACGTCTCCACCATTGGGTGCCACATGTCACCTTCCTAAGTCTGGGCAAAGATCAACCGTCTTTTCGGGTACCAGGCCCCAACAGCTATCCCTGGTGTTACCATAAATGGCGAGTTATGCACCGATGCAAACGCGATTGCCGAGCACTTTGCCTGAGCCTCTGTGTCGGAGAATTACCCCCAGCCTTTCGCAGTCAAACGGCAGCTGGAAGGGAATGTCCTCTCATTCACTACACACTGCAGTGAATCCTATAACGCCCCATTTACAGAGTGGGAGCTCCTCAGTGCCCTTGCACATTGCCCCGACACAGCTCCTGGGCCTGATCACATCCACAGCCAGATGATTAAACATATCTCATCTGACTACAAGCGACATCTTCTCGTCATCTTCAACTGGATCTGGTATGATAGCGTTTTTCCATCGCAATGGCACGAGAGCACCATCATTCTGGTGCTCAAACCCGGTAAAAACCTGCTTGATGTGGATAGCTATAGGCCCATCAGGCTCACCAACATTCTTTGTAAGCTGCTGGAACGTACGGTATGTCGGCTGTTGGGTTGGGTCCTGGAGTCACGTGGCTTGCTGGCTCCATGTCAGGGTGGCTTCCGCCAGGGTCGCTCTACCACTGATAATCTTGTGTCCATCGAGTATGCCATCCGAACAGCCTTTTCCAGACGGCAACACCTGAATGCCTTTTTTTTTTTTTTTTACTCATGTAAAGCATACGACACAACTTGGTGACATCATATCCTTGCCACATTGTATGAGTGGGGTCTCCAGGGACCACTCCCGATTTTTATCCAAAGCTTCCTGTCACTCTGTACTTTCCATGTCCAAGCTGGTGATTCCCATAGTTCCATCCATATACAGGAGAATGGAGTCCCACAGAGCTCTGTATTGAGTGTGTCTCTATTTTTAGTGGCCATTAACGGTCTAGCAGCAGCTATCGGGCCCTCCGTCTCCCCTTCTCTGTATGCAGACGGCTTCTGCATTTCGTACTGTTGTTGCTGAGCGTCACCTCTAGGGAGCTATCCACAAGGTGCAGTCATGGGCTCTAGCCTACAGCTTCCAGTTTTCAGCCGCAAAGTTGCATGTCATGCACTTCTGTCAGGGTCGTACCATTCATCCAGAACGCGCACTTTATCTTAATGACGATCCACTCACTGTATTGGAGACATATCAATTCCTAGGACTAGTTCTTGACACTCGATTGACTTGGCTCCCTCATCATCGTCAGCTTAAGCAGAAGTGCTGGCAGCACCTCAATGCCCTCCATTGCCTGAGCAACACCAATTGGGGTGCCGATCACTGTACACTGCTGCAGCTCTACAGAGCCCTTGTCCAATCCCAAATTGACCATGGGAGTGTGGTTTATGGTTCGGCTGCGCCTTCAGCATTGCATTTACTTGACCCTGTGCACCACTGTGGGGTTCGATTAGCGACAGGAGCTTTTAGGATGAGTCTGGTGACCAGCGTACTGGTGGAGGCTTGTGTTCCTCCACTGCAGATCAGATGTGCGCAACTGCTCGCCAGTTACGCAGCACACATTCATAGTTTCCCTGAGCATCCGAATTATCGTCTCCTTTTCCCTCCTGCAGCAGTCCATCTCCCGCATTGGCGGCCCAGATTGGGGCTAATGATTGCGGTTCATGTGTGGTCCCTTCTCTCCGAACTGAAGTCCTTCCCTTTACCACCTCTACTTGCGGTCCATTCACGTACGCCTCCATGGAGTACGCCTCGGCTGCAGCTTTGTCTGGACCTTTTGCATGGCCCTAAGGACTCCGTTATCCCCGCCACCCTTCGCTGTCAGTTCCTCTGATTCTTGGTGTGTTCCAGGGCTCGGAGGTGGTTTACACTGAAGGCTCAATGGCTGATGGTGACGCAGGCTTCACATATGTTCATGGAGGACATATTGAGCAGCACTCCTTGCCAGATGGCTGCAGTGTTTTCACTGCAGAGATGGCGGCCATATCTCGTGCTCTTGAGTACATCCGCTCATGCCCTGGTGAGTAATTTCTCTTGTGTTCTGACTCATTGAGCAGCCTACAAGGTATCGACCAGTGCTACCCTCACCACCCTCTGGTAGCATCCATTCAGGAGTCCATCTATGCCCTGGAACAGTCCTGCCATTCCTTGGTGTTTGTGTGGACCCCAGGACACGTCGGAAACCCCAGCAATGAACTTGCCGACAGGCTGGCCAAACTGGCGATGCGGAAACTGCTTCTAGAGATAGGCATCTCCGAAGCTGACCTGCGTTCTGTCTTACACTGCAGGGTTTTCCAGCTTTGGGAGATGGAATGGCATAACAGTACGCACAACAAACTGCATGTCATTAAGGAGACTATGAATGTGTGGAAGTCTTCCATGCAGGCCTCTCGCAGGGAATCAGTTGTCCTCTGCCGGCTCCGCATTAGCCATATGTGGCTAATGCAGGGTTACCTACTCCATCATGAGGACCCACCTCAGTGTCACTGTGGCTCCCAAATGACAGTTGTCCACCTCTTGCTGGACTGCCCATTTTTAGCCGCTCTGCGGCAGACTTTTAACTTTCCCAGCACCCTGCCTTCGCTGTTGGACAACAATGCCTCCACAGCAACTTTAGTTTTACATTTTATCCGTCAGATTCGGTTTTATACTTCTATGTAGTTTTTAGCGCATACCCTTTGTCCCTCTGTGTCCTCCACTCTAATGCTTTTAGGGTAGAAGTTTTAATGTGTTGCAGAATGGCTGGCTTTCCCTTTTTATTCTCGTGGTTGGCCAGCCACTGTAATCTGCTTTCATGTTTTACTCTCTTCTGTTTATAGCGTCTCTCTGTTGTTTTCTTGTCCTCTTTTGTTCCTTTCAGTGTTCGTTGCCTTCCCGTCATTCTTGTGACTTTTCCTTTCTTTCCATTTTGTGTCATATGTTTTGTCCATTTTATTCTCACACTTGTGGCATTGTTTTATTAGGAACAAGGAACTGATGACCTCGTAGTTTGGTCCCTTCTCCCACCTTTAAACCAACCAACCAACCAACCAACCAACCATGGTGGCGGATCTGGTGCTTTGGCAGGTCATATGCAAGATGCAACTCGGGTGGTCCAACTGTCCGCAGAAGCAGGTATTGGACCTGCTTCAGAATTATGAGGGTGGTTTGATACTCCGGTGAAAAAGCAAGAACAAATGTCTTTTTCATAGACAACTAACCTTACTTCTTGACATTGTTTCCTTTAAGGGATATATACCTGGTCCAGCAGTCCTTCACCTTTTTCATATCACTAGAAAAACTTGTTCTGTCAAACTCCACAAACTACTCATTGACTGCAACTATCACTTCCTCATTTGATGAAATTTCTTCTTAGCAAGTCAAAGTTTCAGTTTAGAGAACATGAAGAAGTTGCTAGGGGCTAAGTCTGGTGAACTGTGTGGATGAGAAAGCCCAATTCATGCATTTTCACCATTGTTATTACTGGTGTATGGAATGGTGCTATATCTTGATGAAGGAGCAGTTTTTTGCAAGCCACTCTTGATCCACTTTCAATCAATTCAAGTTTCAAACAATCCAGCAATGAAGCCTATTAGGGTCCAGTCATGGTTCTGCCTTTTACCAAGTAATCTACGAGGATTATTCCTTGGGAAAGTGGCCATCACCCTACCAGCTGATAAAATGATTGTTGTGTTCTTCAGTGCTCTTTCATCAGATCTTGTCAATTGTTTTAACCTCCATTTTGACTCTGGTGTGTAATGATGGAACCAGGTTTCATCAATAGTGTAAGCATACAAGCTGTGGCGGGAGTTCAGAGCGGCAGTTTCCCGCCGCAGAGCCCATGGCTAGTGGTTACTAAGGAGCCATGGTGAGTGGCTAGTGATTATATGGCCTTGGAAAAACCCGAGTGGGAGTGTATGGCCATATCTGTGCACTTGGAGAAATTTATATGCGACAGAGAGAGAGAGAGAGGGGGGGGGGGGGGGGGCAGACCTAAGAGTGACATGGAGGTGCGAGTTGGCACTCGTGGACAGAAAAATAAGTAAAACTAAATTATCTAGACGTACCACAAAAATATGCAATAGTTTAAAAGTTATTTTCATCTTCAAAACTGTAAATTTATGAAAGTTCAAAAGCTCATCTCTTGGCAATGCTTTGGCCGATTAATAGGAACAAAGTGTCTACAGATGCGGCTAGTAGAGCTGCATCGAACAGTCACAGCCAATTTAGCAAAACATGTACCATTTTTGAATGAGAGGTCGGAGTATGGGATTTGACTGAGAGAAATTCTGTTTTTGGTAATAAATAAATTTGAAGCGACGAAACTAGAGGCAGCATTCTAAAGTTTAAAGAGTAGATAAGTAATTAAGTATGTATTTTTATTTGCTTATTTATGTTTAGCATTAAAAATCTGGAGAAAGCAAAATCATGCCACAAGAACATTATTTGTGAAAAAATAGTGGCAGATACAAAAAAATTGACTTTAAATTGTTATTGTCCTGAAAATTTCCATATTTTTCAATATATCATGTGTGTTTTTGTGTTTAGTTTTAGAATATTCATAACCTTTGTCACATATTGTTTTGAGTTACGCAGTCATTTCAAGGGTGCATAGGGTGGTCATCTTTGAGGGCAGTTGGTTCTGAGTGATGCTAAGAGCCGGACATGCCGCGCATCTGGGGGTAGTAGTGGGTTGGTAGCCACGTTCGGGGACTAGTATGTATGTAGCAACCTTCAAAAACAATTGAGTGGAGTGCAATATAGTGGTTTAGGACTGCAGACAACAGTGTATTTTGTGAACAGACTGTCGAGTGCCGTGATCATAACATAGGAATTTTATAGTGAAGTGTTGTAGCGTCTGTTATTAAAGGCTGCCTTTATGTAAAAGCCCCTCAGACCGCATTTTAAGTGTTTATTGAATATATTGAAGACAAATAAACTACTTGTAGTAGTGACTCAATATTTTAAGTTTCATTTCACCACAATACCTGCTGGCATTGTTTTGTTTTATTTTATTTCAACTTAAAAATTGAGTTTACAACATGTGTGAGCTGGCACCCCTACGATGAAAAACATAGCCAAACATTCAGACCAGCCACATCTCTGGGCTGCTCAATTAAGCTGAGTGTAACAAATATATATATTTTCGTGCCATAGGACATGGGGTCTAGAGTTAATTATTCAAGCTACAGTGCGTAGTGCCCAGTACAGTCGTAACGGTCACAAACTGGCACAAAAAGTCTTGCAGATTGTGACTGGACATCACCCAACATTACGTTGAAATGTTGTTCTGGATGAACTTTTGGGTGACTGGGAGCAATCATGACACCCACCTTACACACAGCTTCTTCATAGTCAATCCTCCAAGCAAGACATTATGCTTTCACTCAGTTGAGATGCCTACAGTCTCAGCAATCTCATGTATTTTTATTCTGTGGGCTTACATTACCACACAATGGATTTTGTCAATGGTTTCCTTTGTGGTAACATAAATTGGACAGCTAATGTGTTTTGATTTGCGTAACAGTCATGTGCTTCAAATGAAAACATTTAAATACACCACAAAACTTTGTTTTCTCCATTTTCAGTTGCAGCTGACACACTGAATAATTGAAACAGCTGTCACCAATGAACTGTATGCTGTACTTTGTTGAAATTCTTTATACAATCCTTGGAATAATCAAGCTTACTAACCATGAAGGCACAACAAAAGTGCTCCAGTCTTTAATGGAAAGGTTCATTTCCCAAATTGGGTATCCAGTGGCTTGTCAGTGAGAGGACCTCCATTTTACAACAGGGTCACTGGGGTATCTCTCACACGAAAACTGTTGGCACGTCACCATGCGTTTTGGTCAAGTATCGAACAGGAGGTGGAACACCTTGTCACGGCCTGTTGCAAGTGTTCTTGTCAGCAGCCGGCACCACACTATGTTTTTTGACCGTGGTCAGTCCTTGCACAGCCTTGGGAAAAAGAGTCAAAATTGATTTTGCTGGTTCTTTTATAATCAGTTTCTGGTTGTTGGCAACTGATGTTTTTTCTAGTTTTCCTTATGCCCTTCATTGTCAGTCTGTGACAGTAGACATGACTGTCAAGGCCCTGACGAAGATATTCTCTGTAGAAGGCTTATCCTGCACCCTGGTTTTGGACAATGGGCCTCAGTTCATTGTGCAATCTTTAAAGGACTTTGGTACACACAATGGCATTCACCAAATCAAGGTGCCTCCCTTCCATTGGTTGCAAAACAATAAAGCAGAATGCCTCGTCCAAATGTTTAAGATGCAGATGCGCAAGTACATAGAAGATTTTCCAGCCAAGGAGGCTCTCACATTTTTTTAAGCTTTCACAGAATGAATCTCCTGCAAGCCATCAGTTGCAGACACTGCTCAACCACCCACACATTACCAGATTCATTGCCATTCGCACCCAGCACACCAGTCTGGGCCAGGGTGTATGGACAGTGCCCTCACTGGATTTCAGCTGTTTTACAAAGCCAGTGCAGTCATAGAGTCTTCATGGTTTGCACCACAGAGCAACTCGTGGCATGTCACCAGAACCAGTTGCATCCCAGGGTGGGTGCAGGAGCCCATTCTCGAGCCATCGGTCTGATGCATTGTTTTCTGTTGGTCCTTGCCACTCCAGGGGTTGTGCAGGCTGGGCTGTTACCACCTATTCCAGCAGTCAGCACTGACTGCAGATTTGCTTCCTGGACACTGATGGTGAGATGGGTCTGCTCCCTATGTCGCTGGTCCAGTCCAGTGGGCACCATGGAGTCTAGAGACTGCAGGGGTGTGTTTGCACCACTCACTTTCATTGTAGGCACCAGACAGATTGGGAACTTCTTCCACCTTTGACTACCAGGCCCAACACCGCCATCGATGTCTCATCAGTTACAACATGTGGACGGCGACACCTGGTCTTTCCCCCTTGTAACGAAGGAGTAGTGTAGTAACTTGTCAGTTATTACACCTACTACCAGGCCATTAGACCACTACGGCAAGCTTAGCACGCACCAGCATTCACACAGTGCACCTGCAACTACCTGAGGCAGCCCAGTCATCGACCACTGTCACCTGGTCCGCCATGCACATGCAGCATTACAGCAGTGGTACCTGAAGAAGAGAGCATCTTCATAACGACATGCATGAGACTCCAGGCCATTAGCTGTTAATGTTTCCAATACATGTCAACTGCTTGCATTGTTTTCTTGATGAGGTCTCTCCATGACCCAATACATTTGTATTCCTTTTATGGCCTTACGTTCCCATGTGTTCTAGTTGAAACAACACTGGAAAAGATACTGCAGGGTACATTAATAGAGAGAATAAAAAACAAAAGATAGATAATGTGCAATTCTCAGGCAGTTCAGATTCTTTCTAAATTTTTATTGACACCTATAAGGTCTCAAGTCAGTCACATATCGCATTTTTCGTACCCTCTTGCTATTCTGTATAATCTATCTGTACCTTCTGTGATTACCAGCACCGTCTGAAAAAAGTCAAGTAAGTACAATTGTATAACGTATTCGTCTCTTTGCTTTATTGCAGTTGTTACATTAAATATAGTGAGAGAAGTTGGTTTTCCTAGACAAGAGAACTCTGTACCTATTTGAATGGCTGGTCATTAGTTATTTAAGAGCAAAACAAATACACCGTCACCACAAGAAATGCCTTTTGCTCTATCAAATTGTACCAGTTAAATCAATAATGATAGAATATATTTTGTGTTTGTACAGATTTAAATTTTTTAATAAGTTAGCAACACCACATTGATGTATGGAACAAACAGCCAGATAGTTGACCATTGAAATAAATTGTGGTGTGCTAATATGATCATTAAAATAACAATTATAATGTGGTGGATGTGAAGACAATGATTGACCTGAGACTGAGGCCAGGATGATTATGGGAGGGACAGATATTTTGTAAGGATACCTTCCATCTGCGTAGTTCAGAGAAGCTAGTGGTGAAGGGAAGGATCCAGATGGCTCAGGCTGTGAAGCAACCATTGAAACTGAACATGTGGCGGTCAGGAGCATGTTTTACCGCCGGGCGGTCAACTTTGTTCTTGACAACACTTTGACGACAGCTGTACATGCTGATGGACAGTTGGTTGGTAATCATACAAATAGAAAAAGCTGGGCAGTGTTTGCAGCAGAATTGGTATATGACATGGCTCCTTTTATAGGTGGCTCTGATAGGGTAGGATAAGCCTGTGACAGGACTGGAGTAGGAGATGCTGGATGGGTGGATTTGGCAGGTCTTGCACCTTGGTATGCCACAGGTATATGATTTCTGGGGCAAAGAGTTGTGAGTGGGAGTGACATAAGGATGGATTAGGATGTTGTGTAGGTTTGATGGCTGATGGAACTCTGGTTTAGGAGGGGGTGGGAACAATCTCATACAGGAGGTCCCCCATTTCTGGGCAAGATGATAGATAATCAAAGTCCTTGTGAAAGATATGGTTCAGTTGTTCCAGTCTGTGGTGATCCTGAGTGATGAAGGGTGCGCTTCTTTGTGGACAATTCTTGCGGGTGATGGGTGGTGGGAGGATTGTGGGTGTGTGACAATATGGTATGGGAAATTGATTGTGGACTGCCTTTTTTTTTTGGGGGGGGGGGGGGTTAGTTGCCAAAGGCTGTGTGTGTGTGTGTGTGTGTGTGTGTGTGTGTGTGTGTGTGTGTGTGTGTGTGTGTGTGTGGTCTGTTTTTGATGAAGGTCATACTGGCTGAAAGCTAATTTGTGACAGTCTTTTTGTTGTGTCTACTTGCAACTCAGCATCTTTTCAGAATATTGTTACGTTCCAACCTGGATTTCCCATTGTCTGATTTTAACTAATGACTGTATCATCTCTAAACAACAGATTCATGGTGAGACAAAAGAGTAATGTTTACTTCATTTGCAGTTTCTGCGGATTGTCTCAACAAAAAATCTAGTTCTTAAAGAAGAAGCCAGACAACTTATATGCAGTTATTTTGTGGCCTGTCGCAGAGTAAGACCTGACTGTCTTCCTGTTGGTGCAATAGAAACAATGTACGTATTTATGCTGGACAACTGGACAATGTGCAGCCTGCAGATAAACCTGACAAACTCTGTCTGTCAATTTCAGCACAGCACTGTCTGAAGGGCACGCAAGGTTGTCGATGAAAAGTGAAGTATGCTATGAAGATGTTTTGCCTGTTCTAAGACTCTATGAGGAATCTCTGTATGCAATATTTGGGAACTCTTTTGTATCTCCTCCACCAATTGCAAGGCAAAGTGGACTTACTTCAATGAAATCTTTAATTATGCAGGTAACAAAAATTTTAATTTACTTAGGCAATATATTTTTAAAAGATTAAAAGCTATTTAACAAGCAATATACTCTATCTTTTTAACTGCTGTGAATGTAACTTTCTACATATGTTTCGTACAACGAACAATTGACTGAATAGTAGAGGCATTGAGTTGTTACCAGATGCACAAATAAGCTTGGAAACTTCACTAGGTTTTGGATGAATCCTTTTTTGGGTGAGAGAGAGAGAGAGAGAGAGAGAGAGAGAGAGAGAGAGAGAGAGAGAGAGAGAGAGAGAAGAGAGAGGGGGGGGGGCAGGGGGGGGGGGTCGAGTGCATGGTGTACTTAAGCTAAAAAAAAGCATTTGTCTGAAAGCTAGTGAAGTTTTCACTCTTACTTAAGAGTCTGGTGATGACTCAATACCTCTACTATTTGGTTCATTGTTACATTTACGAATAAACCATGAGGGTAGTCTGAAAAGTAAGAAACACATGCTTGTAAGGCACAAACAAAAACGATTAGGAAGATCGGGAAAAAAGTACATTAAAGTACAAATCTTAAGTTTCAAAATCATATATTTATTTTTCAACAATGTCACTGTTGAGACAAACACATTTCTCTGAATGTGTAACAAGTTTTTTCATTACGTCACCTGAAAAATTCTTCTGACTTTTCTCGAATCCAAGACTTAAGTACTGCCTTCACCTCACCATCTAAGGTATCATGGTTACCCTTGAGTTGTCTCTGGAGTAGATGCAAAAAATAAAAATTCGGTGGCACAAGACTGGGGCAGTAATTAGAGTATGGAATACTTCAAACTTCAGGTTTCACTGAGCCTCCTCAGCTGCATGTAAGGCGTTTGGACAAGTATTGTCATGTCACAAGATTACTGGCACCAAGTTGCCTGTGACACAACTACTCAACATTAGAGTTGTTCTAGAGTCTATCTACTGAGGAGAATTAAGCATTGCCCCTTGTACCAGATAATCAGTCACACAAACTCAATGAGCATCCCAAAACATAATCAAAAGAGTTTTTTTTTATGTTTCAATTGATGAGAAGACAGATGTCGATATTCAGTGCTCTGTCTTTTGTCTTCTGGATCATAATGACAGAACCATGACTCTGTCCACCATCACAGTATTCAAAATTAAGTTGTCTCCTCCATCACAGCAGCACTATAAAAGTTGCTTGCAGCTTTCCAATCAAAGCTGTTTTTTCTTGCCTATGAGACAGTGTGATACCCATTGTGCACAGATTTTAGGGTATACTAATTCTTTGCTATAAAGCCGACACATTCCTTGGATATTCCAGTATGGTTTGTGATACACTTTAGTGATTCGCTGGTCATTTTGAAGCAAATTTTCAACAAGTTTGGGATGATTATCATTTTTTGTGGCAGTGCTGGGACATCTGCTGGGCATTTCATCAACAATCACAGCTTTTTTTAGGTTAACAACCACAAAATTTTCTTTCCGATTTACAGTACACCATTCAACAGCGTTGTCACCATAAACAGCCCTTAAATGATAATGTATCTCACTAGGGGTCACTTTTACAGCAGTTAAATATGGATAAAAGCATCCTGCTTAACTTGCATTAATGCAGCACTAGAACACAACTCCATACTTCCGCTGCTCAAAAGACACTGGGATGACCACAACACATTCAGATTATGCATGCATACATGCATATGAAGGAGGAAGTTACCGTCCACTTGCCATCTGGTGCATTTCTCCAGGTCAGTTTGGTTCAAGCATATGTGCATTACTTTTCAGTCTACCCTTGTGTGTACATTCTGCCTCAACTTTCCTACCATATTAACAGTCTTTTTTTTTCCAGACAAAGACTGAGATGGAACATTTTTCAGCCTGGATAATTAACTACATCAAATCTGTAATTGGAGTACATCCCTTTCAGTATTGCAATGCTGAAGAATAATACAGCTTATCAAATTTGTAATTTATTGTCTTGTCACAAACTACTATCAGCTACATGGTAGACAGGCACAATTTCTTACTGAATTAACAAATGGTTTAAATATGTTCTATTCTGCCAAATCCTGCCTCAATTGTCAGTTTTTAAAGAAAGGCAGTAATTTCTGCAACAAGAATGTTACTGCTATCACTTAAATTAGTATCATATGTGAAATGATATATTTTGTAAGCTTCAAGCACTAATGGGAATGAGGGGCTAGAAATTTGTTCAAGTAACCAAATCAAACGAACAGTTTTTACACATACCTGTTAGGACAAATTTCCAGAAAAGTGAGTGTGGTTATTATTTTGATATCAAAAGATGCAACAGATCTTTTTAAAATATCATTTGAGTATCTTCCACTTCAAAATTTATCTACAAAAATATTTTTAATGTACAACAATACTGAATAAATCTGTACATCAGTGTGACCAAGCAACAACAGAATCCACACATCAAATAAGTGTGAAAGTTAAATATTATTGTACTACCTATAATGTCTGCAGTGAATAAAATTTGTCACTTGGGTTCAGCATCCATTTTAGTCTATAGGCTCACATCTGTATTCTTAAGAATACTAACAATAAGTTTTAGGAACAGTTTTAATATTGAGCACAGAGAATAGGTTATATTATATTGTCATCAAGCAGAATCAGTTGGAAAAATAGCACAGGCGTTGGTTCCCAAAGAAATATTAAACACAAAGCAAACATAACAAGTAACTGCTAGTGTGTTTTCAGCTTAATTACAGATGACTGTTAAGCAACAAGCAATTGGGATGGGCAATTGAAAGTAATAAGTATGTTAGAATTTTATTTTATTTCCTTGTAAAATATTTGGTTGTATACCACTTTTTTAAACAACTATGTACAGATTACAATACATGAAACTTTTAAATAAATTGAGCAGAAAAAATGAAGTATTTTAATAAACAGTTTTTAAATCTCCTCCTGTCAGTTTACATGAGAACACAGAAAAAGATGACTAGATCTGATGAGACCATGCAGTACCCTTGTATAAGAAACTAATGTTAAGTAGTTTCATGAACTGATACATTGATATTGTTCAGAAAACAAAATGTACCATTATTTAATTATTACTAAGATTGAGATTCAAATATTAAATAAAAGACACCTGGAAACAATGCAGTTACAGGTGTGGAGGAAGTGCTCTCTCTCAGCACTGTGCTGTAAAATAAACAAACTTCCACTTCGGCAGATTTCTTTGTAATTATGTAATACTCTTCGAAACTTTCACACTATGTACGCAGTAAAAAATGAGGGATACAGGAAACCATTTATACTTTCAGATAACATCATTTTGCGTAGAATGTGATAATATACAATATTTCTGTTTGTTCTCATGTAATTTGTGCAGGATTCAGTTTCTGAATTGTGCCTCATTCTAAGACTAATGAAATCACCTAATTTTGAACTAAAACATATGTTTCCTAAAATTGTTGGAATGTAATAGTTTTATATGATTGAGCACCAAGCATAAATGAAAATTTGTGCAGGTTAAGTTTTCAGTAACTTTTATTGTAAACACCGATCCATCTTGTCTGAAAGTCTGACCATCCCTTAATGAGAAACTGCTTGTAACTAAAATGTGGATATTTTTTAATAGTAATAAAAAAGAAGTAGTAACATAATACAGTGCTGTTTTTAACAGTTAATTAACAACAGGTTAACAGTCTCTTGTGGGAATTACTGACCCAAATGATACAAAGTTTCAGCAACTAACCATGCATCATAATCAGCAAAATCTTTAACAGGAATCCTATTCTCAATAATGTTATTAGCTGTATGAGCCACCAGTCACAAATCAGTCAAATGCTGGAAACAATTTGTTCCTGACTCCATCAATTATTACAAACAATCAACACAAAAACAAGAAAATTTGGAAATTAAATTATTTTTTCCACCAAATGTTTGAACTGCATACTACGAATTCTTAACTTACATATTTGATGTATAAATACAGGAACTTCAGAATCTTCGCAGCACACAGTAAATGAGAAGCTGGCTAGCATACTGTGGAACCTTAGTTTTGAGACACTGTTTCCTCCTCATGAAAATGCCCTTGTTCAAATATCTTCCAATATTCAATAGTATGAGGGAACATATTATTAACAACCCAGAAAATGAAATGAATGAATGTACAAACTTTGCGTAAATACAAGTACATTTGTAATTGTACACGTGAAGACAATACAGTTATTACATGTTTTTATTGCCTTGGGATGAGCCCATTAACTTCTGGTTGCAGAAATTCTTCAATAATGCCTTTGATCATATCTTCTAAGGTATCTTTGAGTACTTCAATATTCCTGCACAGAGATGAAAGGGAAAAACAGTTATGTTGTTAATAATGCAAAACAGTATTTTATTGATACATAAATAAATTACTGTTCGATATACCACAGAGATGAAAAATAATGAAACCATAAGTCGAAATCTAAATGAGAACAATTTTAGAACACACAGAGAAAAAAAAAAGATACCTACATTGTAACCTTATCATCATGGATATTATTTTAATACATCAAGAAAGCCTCAAACAGCAAAATTATCAATGTTAAACAGCAAAATTATCAATGTTGAAACAACTATATAGACCCACTAGAAATTGCCAATTAGACAGTTATAGCACAAACTGTCATAGAAGGTCAATGTACGTAAATATAGTTCAGCAACTGGTGCTTCTTAAAGAACTCATTTGTCAGTAGCTAATGCTGAGATGTAAGTGCATGCCTTTAGAACTGAGATGGTAGCTGGTGTACTATCTGCCACTGCCAAATCATCACGAGCAGCATAATTTGTAAACAATTATGGCTGGTACCAAATCTTGTGAATTCACTGCCGCCCCCGCCCCTTTTTTTACATGTGCAACATGTATCTGTGAGTAAACACATAAAAATGATTTTTTAGCCGCAACTAGTTGTGTAACTACGAAGGAGTCTTAACAAATACACAGTTTAAGTAGACACATGCCATTTTCATTTACTAAATATGTCATTGTACACACCATGAAGGAGATGTACTGGTTCAGTTCAAATGAGAAGTAACAGTAAGTAAAACATTGGCCTGCTTGGTTAGCTGTGTGGTCTAACGCATGGCTTTCCAGATTGGGAAGGAGTGCCTGGTCCCCGGCATGAATCCGCCTGGTGGACGGTTTTTAGGCGGCGAATGCGGGCTGGTTTCCCTTATTCCGCATCAGCTACACTATCGGGCTGGTTTCCCTTATTCCACCTCAGATATGCTATGTCGGCGATTGCTGCGCAAACAAGTTCTCCACGTACATGTACACCACCATTACTCTACCACGCAAATATAGGGGTTACAATCGTCTGATGTGAGATGTTCCCTGGCAGGGTCCACTGGGGGCTGAAACACACAATATCCCTGAAAGTGTGTGTGTGTGTGTGTGTGTGTGTGTGTGTGTGTGTGTGTGTGTGTGTGTGTGTGTAGGGGGGGAGGGATGAAGTGGACTGTGGTAGTCGTCGTGGGGTTGTGGACCACTGCGGCTGCATCAGGGACGGAGCCTCTCTTGTCATTTCTAGGCCCCCAGTTAACATACAATACAAGTGAAACATTAATAAATCAATTCCACAGCACAAAATATCATGCAGCCTTCCACTGAAGAATTCAACTTGGGTGCTGCAGGTTCTAAGAGTAGCAATACAATTGATCTATACACGATATTAATAAGAGAAATCAGACATTTAAGATAATAATTGTAGCCAACAGTACCCTTCCTTTGGATCAACTGACAGTATATAATAAAACTATACATAAAGTTTTATCACAGGACCAGAACCCTTTCTTCATCTACTGTTGGGAGCATCTTCGTGGACAAGCATACACATTTTGTCAACTTATACAGAAATTTAATAGCAATATACTAAAAGAAAACATACTCCAGGACAAACTACCTTGTGTCTACACTTTCTAACACATTACTCCTAACTGCTTCTTATATTTAAAACTTCAGCCACACAACTATCTCCAGAAGAGAAAATATCTTAATCTGCTGGGCTTCAAGCATTATTACCTACTGAGGCCAGTGTGTGTCATACTATTACGATCTGAAGTGTGTGTCAAACAAAAAGTAAGAAAAAATATCCATAAAAAAGCATAGCAAGTAACAGCGTTTTGTAGATCTGTGGAAAATTCACAACTTACAGATATACCAAAAGCTCATATTCTTCCCATAACCAAGTAAAACCAAGTTTTTTTTCACATTTGTAAGTGAAGCTACACTTATGGCCTTGACTACCAATAAGTGTTGTAGTGTTATGCACTTCAATGCATATAAAAATAAAATTTACAAATGTGTGACTTATTCCACTTTCTAGGGTACAATTTTTAACTATCTTATAAGCTAATTACTTTTGAATACATTATGGGAGCAACCAGTGATCAGTGTTATTACTAATATTTACTATCAAAAACAGTGTTGATCACAAAGACTGTTTTTGATAGTAAACATCTTATAAGCCTTCCTAATGCAACAAGTAGAATTACACATGAGAGAAATTTTTTATTATTCCACTTAATAGTAAATGCAATACTTGAAGAGTTAGCATGAGGAAAGATAGAAAAATAATATCAAGAGTAATGTTGTTTTTATGTAAGCTCTGTACTAGTAGTATAGAAGCCAAAACTTACAAGATTTGTGTTCTTGATCTTGTTCGCAGCAGTTCACTTGATGACTTTTCTTGTAAGTGTGGATTCCTTTTTATTAAAATATGAAATGTACGTGTAAAAAGGACTTTGTATTATTCTTTCATAAGAATTAATCATCTCGGATGACCACGAGATGCTCATTTTTCAAGTGCTTAATGTTGATTAGCCTTATTGTTGCATATAAAAAAGGAGACTGAACTAACTATGACATTTTAAGCGAGAAAGCTAATTCACGTTTTCATCTGGTAAAAAGTGGTAGAATTTTAAACTCTTAATTACCAGTGATGGTGTAGAATCCCTTTCACTGAAGTGCAGAAGAATAGGTAATGTACTTTTAATTCGATAAGAGATTACTACTTTCGCAGCCAAGACGACAAAAATAAACACACTCTTTGGTATGGCTAGCGGAAGACTTATATTATGTATCTCTGTCTTTGTGACATGTTCTACATATTTGAGGATCTCCTCATTACGGGTCTATGAAACAATATATCCAATATCTAAAAGTTAATATTTGTTTGTTCATCTTCTGTTCATTCCCATACCATTCAACTCATTATGATAAACCTTGGGTGATTGTGCATATGCCTATGGAGGTTCTTGTAGGGGCCAAGGACAACCTACCACCTGAAGGTATATAAATTTAACTCAGGAATCTCTGGAGCAATTTCAATCGAATTTCGTATAAATATGACTCATTATTTTATTTAAAAAAATTGTATGGTAATATACCCCAACCACCCCTTGGGGCATGGTGAGAAAAAAAAAAGATATTAAAAAATATACAAGAACGCCTGATATTAGTATCAAATTCATAGTTTTGGGGATCACTGAACTTCTTGGTGACACAATGATGTTTCACCCTTAAGCTCGTATTACACAATGTGCCTAAACCGTACACCTATGCACCAACGCCCCTATCGTGCATACCTGTAACTACAGACTGGTTCACTTCTGACCTATTACACCATCCACGCGGGATATACCTAGTGCGCATGGCAGCAGCAGTCTGTATATGCAAAAAGAAAATACATGTCTTATGTCCTAGTGTCTTGTAAAGTCGTTCGTTCTACCGCGCGCAACTCAAGGGCGACTGTATGAAATACTGAAGCGTCATACGTTCAAATTATTTGTGAACTCAAGGTTCCTATTTATAAAGAAATTGTTTTCTACCATTATGTATTAAGTAATAGTTTTTCTCTAATGTAGGTTAGTACTGTTCTGAATTACAGACACAACAGTTTGATATTACGACACTTGATTACATGGGTACATGTATATCGAAATTTACATTTATACAGCATATTGCACATGGAGGATCCACTTGTTTTTGGAGCTATTGCCCTGGCAGTGACAGTAAATCTTTGGATTAGGGCAGAACGGCGACGAAAACAAAAAGTCAAACGTTGTTGGGTTCAACCCTGGCTGACAAGAAGGGTGGAAGGCAGGGAAATATATTCACTGTTAACGAAAGAACTGAGGCCCGAAGATCCGCAAGAATTTCGGAACTTCATTAGGATGGACATGGCCTGTTTCGAGAAGCTGCTGTCTATGATAGAAGATGGAAACAGAAAGTGTGACACAGTCATAAGGGAGGCTATCTCGCCTTATAGAGAGTAAGAATTATATGGTTATGTTTTGTGATCATACCAGCCTAGATCACTAATAAAATACCAGTGAATGCCCTGTTATGTTGCTGGCTGGTTGTAACATTACGTTTCCTGGCGAATGGAGAATCTTTTAAGAGTATGGCTTTTAGCCACAGAATAGCACAGCCCACCATTTCAAAAGTAGTTGTGGATTTATGCACTGCAATTTGCAACACATTAAATGACCAATACTTAGGTGACCTTTTGTTATTTTTCCAAGTTTAGACTATACTCAGAATTCTGCAGTTCTAGTCAGTCGCACTGGGGCAAAGTGCAAGGACTTTCCCCCTTTCACTGCCAGTTTCTCTTTTCTGGCATGTTGAAATCAAGCAAGAGGTGCAATTAAATCAAATCTGAACTTTCGTAAACTAAGACATTACAATACAAATCGAAAATCACCATATAACGTTATATGCATATTCCTCAGAAAGAAATGATTTCCGACTACCTTTCCTCGCTGTATGCCTCATTGCAGACGCTTAATTCATCTCTGCTCCATTTAATTTCTAGAATACAAAGCTATCAAAAATCCTTTCACAAACAGCTAGTATATAAGAGTCTACTGCAAAAAAGTTTCTTTTCTGCATTTGTGAAACCTGTTTACTGAAAAAAATGCAGAAGATCCCCAACGCAAAAAATCCCCAACATGAACGTCTGAAATTAGCCACTAGACGCCTAACAATAACCAAACAACAAGCAGAACACCGTGGTACACCCTTCTGCGCATGCGCGAATTATCGCCACCTACTGCAGTTTAGCTATTCCTGCGTGCAGATAATGTGTCTGCTAATTTTCGTAGTTTCACCCGTTCTACCGCTAGATGGCTGTCACGATAGACCAATGCCGTTCGCGGCGGATCGTCGTGGAATACCGGGGGTTGGGGGCAGTGGCATATCAGCATATCTCTGTAATGCCTGAAGGAATTCCACTACAACTGGCACATGTGTCACTTGCTATCTGGAAAAATTTAGTGTGACAGAAAGACATCTCTAGGACCCTTGTGACTGAGGGTCTGGACCGAAAAGCACTGACATAAAAGCACAATGTAGGAATATCTGGAAAAACCAATTTTTGTATGTAAATGATGTTATTTGAAAAAGAATACTTTGGGAGTAAGACACTCCTTTTATCACTAAGGGTTGGAGTGACAATGAGATAAGGTTACATGCAGAAACATTTGACCTGCTGGTAGTTATTTCCTGTAAGTAGTTGACTTGGAATACCTCACAATTATGAAGTGCAATCTGTCTCTTCTTCGGGTTGCTCAATGCATCATCTACATTGTCAGAATGAACACTGCAGTGAGCCAATAATTTTGCTAATGTCTTTCAGGACCAAAGATCATGCCACACAGCTCAGTACATCATATATATTTAATACTCTCTCTAGAATCAGAAGTAAACAATTGCCAGTGACAGTCCTTTTTCTCGAAACGACAATCAGTTATGGGCAGAATTACAAATTTCCTCAGAATTTACACGAAACAGTATGACTAGAGATATGGGTGAAATGTGTGTCCAAATACGCGACATATGTACACATGAGTAAATCTGCGGGCAATACATATATCTTTTTGTCCAATATTCTGTACCATTAGCACCATAAGCAAATTTCATACTGCAATGTGTAGATTCAATTTCCTAAACACATAGGGCCTACAACATCTGACTCTTACAATTAACTTCTCCAGCAATGCATGTTGTTGTTGTTGTTGTTGTTGTTGTTGCTGTCTTCAGTCTGAAGTCTGGTTTGATGCAGCTCTCCACGGTACTATATCCTGCGCAAGCCTCATCATCTCCGAGTAACTACTGCAACCAACATCCTTTGGAATCTGTTTACTATATTCATCTCTTGGTCCCCCTCTACAGTTTTAACCCTCCTTGCTTCCATCCAGCACTAAATTGATGATCCCTTAATGCCTCAGAATGTATCCTACCAACCAATCCCTTCTTCTAGTCAGGTGGTGCCACAAATTACTTTTCTCTCCAATTCTATTCAGTTTCTCCTCATTAGTTACATGATCGATCCATCTAATCTTCAGAATTCTGCTGTAGCACCACATTTCAAAAGCTTCTATTCTATTCTGTCTAAACTGTTTATCGAACCATGTTTCACTTTCATATGTGGCTACACTCAATACAAATACTTTCAGAAAAGACTTATTACAATTTCACTGGCAAACCTTAAAGTTATCATTTCTTCTCCCTGGACTTTAATTCCTATTCCACATTTTTCTTTTGTTTCCTTTACTGCTTGTTCAGTATAACATCGGCGATAGTCTACAGACCTGTCTCACTCTCTTCTCAACCACTACTTCCCCTTCGTGCCCCTCGGCTCTTATGACTGCCATTTGGTTTCTGTACAAATTGAAAATAGCCTTTCACTCCCTGTATTTTACCCCTACCACACTTAGAATTTGAAACAGAGTATTCCAGTCAACACTGTCAAAAGCTTCATCTAAGTGTACAAATGCTATAAATGTTGGTTTGCCTTTCCTTATCCTGCCTTCATGAAAAGTCACAGAGTCAGTATTGCCTCTCGTGTTCCTACATTTCTCTGGAATCCAAACTGATCTTCCCCGAGGTCGGCTTCCATTGTTCTGTAGAGAATTTGTTTTAGTATTTTGCAACTGCAACTTATTAAACTGATAGTTTGGTTATTTTCATGCCTATCAGCACCTGCTTTCTTTGGAACTGGAATTATTATATTCTTCTTGAAGTCTGAGGGTATTTCGCCTGTCTCATACATCTTTTTCACCATATGTAAGAGGTTTTCTCATGGCTGGCTCTCATTAGTTCTAACAGAATGTTGCCTACCCCTGGGGCCTTGTTTGATGGTAAGTCTTTCAGTGCTCTGTCAAATTCTTCACTCAGTATCATATCTCCTATCTCATCTTCCTCTATGTCCTCTTCCATTTCCATAATACTGCCTGTCAAGTACAGTACATCTCCATTGCATAGACCCTCTATACACTCTTTCCACCTTCCTGCATTCCCTCCTTTGCTGAAGTCTCCTGTAGGCAGCATCTATCCTCCCTCTAGTGACACAGACTTCTAAATCCTTAAATTTGTCCTTTAGCAATTTCTGCATAGCCATTTTGCCTGCTTTATTTACTGCATTTTTATATTTCCCCCTTGCATCAATGAAACTCAATCTCTCTTGGTTATCCAAGGATTTCTACTAGCCCTCATCTTTTAACCTACTTGATCCTCTACTGCCTTCACTGTTAATTTCTCAAAGCTATCCATTCTTCTTCTACTTTCCCCTGTTCTTGTCAATTGTTCCCTAATGCTCTCTCTGGAACTCTCTACTACCTCTGATCTCTAAATTCCTACCTTCTAGCAATTTATTTAGTTTTAATGTACAGTTCATAACCAATAAATTGTGGTCAGAGTCCACATCTGCCCCCGGAAATGTCTTAGAATTTAAAATCTGGTTCCAAAATCTCTGTCTTACCATTATATAATTTATCTGGAACCTTCTGGTGTTTCCAGGTCTCCTCAAGGTCTCTTCCACGTGTACTACCCTCTTTTGTGATTCTGATACCATGTGTCAGCTATGATTAAACCATGCTCTGTGCAAAATTCTACCAGGCAGCTTCCTCTTTCATTCCTTTCCCCTAGCTCATTGTCACCTACTATTTTTCCATCTCTTCCTTTTTGTACAATCAAATTCCAGTCCCCCATGACTATTAAATTTTTGTCGCCCTTAACTATCTGAATAATTTCTTTTACCTCATAATATATTTATTCAACCTATTCATAATCTGTGGAGTTAGTTGGCATATAAACTTGCACTATTGTGGTGGGTGTGGGCCTTGTGTCTATCTTGGCTACAATAATGTGTTCACAATGCTGTTCATAGTAGCTTATGCATGTTCCTATTTTTTTTTTATTCATTATTAAGCCTATTCCTACATTACCCCTATTTGATTTTACATTTATAACCCTGTATTCATGTGACCAGAAGTCCTGTTCCTCCTGCCACTGAACTTCACTAATTCCCACTATATCCAGTTTTAACCTACCCATTTCCATTTTTAAATTTTCTAATCTATGTGTCGGATTAAGGCATCTGACATTCCACGCTCCAATCCGTAGAACGCGTTTCATTTCTCCTGATAATGACATCCTTCAGGGTAGTGTCTGCCCAGAGATCCAAATGTGGGACTATTTTAACTCCAGAATATTTTACCCAAGAGGATGCGATCATCATTTAACCACACAGTAGAGATGAACGCCCTTGGGAAAAATTACGGTTGTAGCTTCCCCTTGCTTTCAGCTGTTTGCAGCACCAGCATACCAAGGCCATTTTGATTGTGTTACAATGGCAGATCAGTCAGTCATCCAGACTGTTGCCCATGCAACTGCTGGAAAGGCTGTCGCCCCTTTTCAAGAACTATGTTTGTCTGGCTTCTCAACAGACACCTCTCCATTCTGGTTGCACCTACGGTACAGCTATCTGTATTGCTGAGGCATGTGAGGATTCCCACCAACGGCAAGGTCCACGATTCATGGGGAGGAGCAGTTCATGACAAAGACATAGGATTTAATTTCTTAAGTGATAGTAAGTTTTAACCTATGACTCATAACAAATTCTAGTTAACATATAGCAGCTAAATGTGAGTGTATTTATTTGTATATCAAGTATAGTTGCATTATTGTCCTTTTCAGCACTGCTAATTTGCTGGAGGTGGAAGCAACAGAGAAAAGTTGAGAAACTGAGAATGTGTACTGATAATGTAGCAACCAGCATTACTGTCGCTGTCATCACCATTGTCGTCGCCAACAACAACAACAACAACATATGCATACATCTGTCAAAGAGAGGTTCCAACTGTCCTTTGGACTATTCCTTGGTGTTTCTTTTAGTGCTTGGCAAGATATCCCTTCTCTCAGACCCCTCAGTGCCTTTTTTATGTCTGCTTCTTTTTCTTTTCCATTCATGTTAATTCTCTGAAAATAGTTTTCTTCCCTTGGAATTGTCCAGTCCACTCTGCTTTCCTCTTTCTAACATATTTCGGGAGTGTATGGTTTCTTTCACTCTAATACTTCACCATTCCTTACTCTGTCTAACCATTTAGCTTTCTTTTGTCTTCCCCACAGCCAGATTTGAAAACAATCCAAACACTTCTACTCATTCTTTCTAGTTGTACAAACTTTTGAGCAATATGTAACTGAATTCCAAACATAGCATTTTGCAAATCTCTCTTAGACTCATTCCTTTAACTTTTATTGTTACTAATCTTTGAGTTCTCTAAGTACCTCCTTCCTGTAAGCTATACATTTTCTCATTTCTAATATCCCATAACTCTCGTGATAAGGAGACAAACTTGAAGAGTGGTGGCAATATCTTTTGCATAATGCATAGTTTCCTCTTTGTGTGGTGCAGATCCAGAAAGTAAACACCCAGCTTTGCAGGTGGATACGAAGTTTGTATTTCATCACTGAAGCCTTCGTTACACCAGTTCTTGAATAAAACTGTAACATCTCTTTTCTATATCCAGACTTTGATTTGAAACTCTGTTTGTTTGTTTGTTTGTGTGTATTTAGATAAAAAAAACTCTGGTTTCTTCATCTAAACTGATTGAAGTTCACATTACTGGAGACACAATGTTCACACTCTATCGCATTTTCCTTATGTTATGTGGTTTGCGGCAGCAACCCGTCTAATTTGTGCTTTATGATGTAAAGTTTATTGAATGGTGGTGGCAGCAGCTGCTTCTGCAACTGTAAAATAGGAAATTTTGGCTATTCAAGATACTATAGGAACAGCAGAATGACCTACTGAGGTGCATAGCAGAACATAATAGTAGTCTACCAATAGCGTCAACATCACTGGTACCTATACCAGCACTGTTAGCAAATATGTTTTTAGTGCTCAGTGGCCTGAAAGAACCTTGGAACTGATATTTCCAATGGTTACTTAGGTTTTCCAAGGCTAATAATGTTTTTGATATTTATGTTCAATGGGATTTGTTATTGTCCTCTGTTAGTCTCATTTACAAGTTGGTTCACAAATTATTACTACTTGAACCTAGTAACTTAGTATTCAGCATATTGTATAAGTTGTTGTCTATTGCTTCTGAGATGCAAACATAGTGGCTGTTAGGTTAAGTTTCCAACTGTGTCTGAAAAAAGTGAACCAGTTGCGTAAATCCTGCTTGGTTGACATATAGAGTCTCAGTTGATAGAGCAATTTTTTATGCTCATAGTGTAGCATGACTTATTTACATCAACACAGATAGTCTGCAAGTCACCATGTGGTGTGTGGAGGATGATATTCTGTACCCTACAAGTAATTTCCTTTGTTGTTCCACTCGCAAATAGAGCAAGGGAAAAGCAACCACCTAATATGCCTCTGTATGAGCCCTAATTTCTCAAAACTTATCTTTGTGGCCCTTATGCACAATGTACATTGATGGCAGTAGTATCACTCAACAGTCAGATTCAAATGCTGGTTCTCTAAATTTCATCAATACTGTTTCTCGAAAAGAACATCACCTTCCCTCCAGGGATTCCCATATGAGCTTCTCAAGTATCTCTGTAATTGCATGTTGTTCCGGACATTACAGGTTTGTTCTTCCTCTTCATCCACATTAACTTACATTTTGCCAGATTTAGAGCTAGCTGCCATTCATCACACCAACTAGAAGTTTTGTCTAAGTAGTCTTGTATCTTCCTACAGCCACCCAACTTTGACCCCTTATCGTACACCACAGCATCATCAGCAAACAACCACAGATTGCTGTCCATCCTGTCTGCTAAATCATTTATATAGAGAACAATAGCACTCCTATCACACTTCCCTGGGGAACTCCTGACAATACCCTTGTCTTGTTGAACAACTGCCGTCGAGGACAACATACTGGGTTCTATTACTTCAGAAGTCTTTGAGCCACTCACATATCTGCGAACTTATTCCATTTGCTTGTACCTTTGTTAATAGCCTGCAATGGGGAACCATGTCAAATGCTTTCCAGAAATCTAAAAATATGGAATCTGCCTGTTGCCCTTCATCCACAGTTCGCAATAGATCGTGTGAGAAAAAGGCAAGCTGGGTTTCGCACGAGCATTGCTTTCTATTCAAACTGAGAATATGCTCAAGGATTCTGCAGCAAACTGAAGTTAGGGATGTTGGTCTCTAATTATGCAGGTCCAGTCTTTTATTCTTCTTATATACTGGAGTCACCGCTTGGAACTTTGTGCCAGGCGAAAGATTCACGAAGAGATGCTTATTACCATGTTGTCCATATGGGAGTCAGTCTGATGGTCAAATGTGCTATCTTCAACTGCCACACCAGACTGGTCAACAAGGGACTGAATGGAAGCCTTATCCAACTTACCAATTTTATGTATGACCAGAATTTTCTCCCGTCCACTGCCAGATCTTTTGCTAAGGTGTGGCGGTGATAGTAGTCGTATGATTTGCACAGACGCAGAAATCTTTACTAACCTTTGCTTGTCATCATTTGCGCATTCTCTTTTGAACCGAGAGTGCAACAGCCTCTGCTTCCTCAACATCTTCAGAACTTTGTCATTAGACCATGGTGGATTGTTCTCCACCCTTAACCCACTTACTAGGCACATAACTCTCCAGACCCCGATTTACAATCTGCTTAAACTTTGCCCATACTTCATCTACCTCCATCTTATTGGAAATAAGTGATGTCTATTCACTGTCTACATAAGATGCTAATAACTCATCTGTTCTATCCAGCAGAAACACTCTCCTAGCCTTCTTGACTGATTTATTAACTTTTAGCCTTCTTGACTAATTTATTAACTTTCATAACCATAGTTGTTAAAATGACATCATGATTACTAATCCCCGTTTCTGTAATGACATTGTCGATACGGTCTGGCCTATTTGTAGCTACAAGATCTAAGATATTTCCATTGCATGTGGACTGCCAAGCTAGCTGCTCAAGGCAATTTTCAGAAAACACGCTCAAATGTACACTCCTGGAAATGGAAAAAAGAACACATTGACACTGGTGTGTCAGACCAACCATACTTGCTCCGGACACTGCGAGAGGGCTGTACAAGCAATGATCACACGCACGGCACAGCGGACACACCAGGAACCGCGGTGTTGGCCGTCGAATGGCGCTAGCTGCGCAGCATTTGTGCACCGCCGCCGTCAGTGTCAGCCAGTTTGCCGTGGCATACGGAGCTCCATCGCAGTCTTTAACACTGGTAGCATGCCGCGACAGCGTGGACGTGAACCGTATGTGCAGTTGACGGACTTTGAGCGAGGGCGTATAGTGGGCATGCGGGAGGCCGGGTGGACGTACCGCCGAATTGCTCAACACGTGGGGCGTGAGGTCTCCACAGTACATCGATGTTGTCGCCAGTGGTCGGCGGAAGGTGCACGTGCCCGTCGACCTGGGACCGGACCGCAGCGACGCACGGATGCACGCCAAGACCGTAGGATCCTACGCAGTGCCGTAGGGGACCGCACCGCCACTTCCCAGCAAATTAGGGACACTGTTGCTCCTGGGGTATCGGCGAGGACCATTCGCAACCGTCTCCATGAAGCTGGGCTACGGTCCCGCACACCGTTAGGCCGTCTTCCGCTCATGCCCCAACATCGTGCAGCCCGCCTCCAGTGGTGTCGCGACAGGCGTGAATGGAGGGACGAATGGAGACGTGTCGTCTTCAGCGATGAGAGTCGCTTCTGCCTTGGTACCAATGATGGTCGTATGCGTGTTTGGCGCCGTGCAGGTGAGCGCCACAATCAGGACTGCATACGACCGAGGCACACAGGGCCAACACCCGGCATCATGGTGTGGGGAGCGATCTCCTACACTGGCCGTACACCACTGGTGATCGTCGAGGGGACACTGAATAGTGCACGGTACATCCAAACCGTCATCGAACCCATCGTTCCCATCGTTCTACCATTCCTAGACCGGCAAGGGAACTTGCTGTTCCAACAGGACAATGCACGTCCGCATGTATCCCGTGCCACCCAACGTGCTCTAGAAGGTGTAAGTCAACTACCCTGGCCAGCAAGATCTCCGGATCTGTCCCCCATTGAGCATGTTTGGGACTGGATGAAGCGTCGTCTCACGCGGTCTGCACGTCCAGCACGAACGCTGGTCCAACTGAGGCGCCAGGTGGAAATGGCATGGCAAGCCGTTCCACAGGACTACATCCAGCATCTCTACGATCGTCTCCATGGGAGAATAGCAGCCTGCATTGCTGCGAAAGGTGGATATACACTGTACTAGTGCCGACATTGTGCATGCTCTGTTGCCTGTGTCTATGTGCCTGTGGTTCTGTCAGTGTGATCATGTGATGTATCTGACCCCAGGAATGTGTCAATAAAGTTTCCCCTTCCTGGGACAATGAATTCACGGTGTTCTTATTTCAATTTCCAGGAGTGTATTTCGCATGACTGTCTGTCTGTACCCCCTGCAATGAATCCAGACCCTTGGGACTTTGCGATGGGCAAGAGATTCATGATAAATACAAGCTAGGTACGCCCTGCCCCCCCCCCCCCCCCCCTCTCCTACAACAAATCCTTAGACATCCCAGTCTATACTCGCTAGGTTAAAGTCGCCTCCAACAAGTATTGCATGATATGGGTATTTTTGCACTACTGACGGAAGACTTTATTCGAACGGATAATTCATAATGTTCTTATAGTTCCCACTAGTGGTCTTAGGCAAGAATCTTCAATAGTTCAGACATCTGAAATTGCATATGTAATTGGCATCAACTTGTTACCTGCACAATATTCATCTATGTTGACTTGGATGTGGTAAAAGTGCACCCGAGAAACATCGTTTCCTAAAGTCAACTGATGATTGGACAATATCATCTGCAGATTCTGTGGCACCACCACACTAAGGTGCAAAGTGGCAAATTAGGATTTATTTACAAATTCCTTCTCAATATCAGCCCAAGCAAAAATATGATTTCATATATACTGTATAATAATTGTAGCAGCAGCAGCAGCAGCAGCAGCAGCAGTAGTAGTAGTAGTAGTAGTAGTAGTAGTAGTCTTACTGATATGTCACAAGGCTTAGCAAAAGCAAGGAAATCTAACAATGACTATTAACATAGTCACAGGCAGAACAACTGCGCACAGCACCATGTTACATGCTTTGCTTGCAACAAATGTGGGCATGTGGTCACTGTCTGTCAAAGCTGCCCACCCTTTGCCACAGTGTCACTTTATATTGCACAGTAACAGGCTAGTGCCATCAGAGTTGATATCAAAACTCCACTAAAACTGATGATCTACTCAACAATGTGGCCGTGGATTTTCAAGTGGGTACTGGAGCTTCTTGTACTCATAAATAATACTGAAACATACCAGCATATCAGCTCACTGCCTATGAAAGCAATTAAAACATCACCTGGAATTTACAGTAATCATCCTGTAGCTTTTAAAAGATCAAGTAGGTGACAATGTTACCCTATAACATTTCTGTAATATTTCCACTTGTACCTTCTGATACTGTTTGGTCTGTGAGTCTTTACAGGTTTTGGATTTAAAATACAAGGTTCCGTTTAGCAATTTGGATGCTTGATGTAAGGAATATTGAGTATAATCTGGGATTTGCACAAATTTTGGAGCACACATATAATTACAGCCTCTCATTTTTTCCCTGGATTAGGCCTGTGCCTTTTGCTATGAAGGAAGAAGTTAAAGTGAAGCCCAATTACTTATAGACGTATCCGGTTTTGTGATACCAATCTCATTTAGCCAATAGATGATGCCTATGGATGCAATTAAAAAGCCTAACTGTTTCCTCTTTGTCAAGCTTTTGGCTTCTCTTCAACGTTTCTCCCACCATGTTATTAATCACATAACAATTTGCCTCTGTCCAGCCTTCATGTTATAACACTGCATTAATATCTTTAACTCCCAGCAGGTGGCACCCTTAAAGACCGTGAAGATTTCATTTGCACGTGTCAGAAGTTTCCAGTCCATAGGCACTGTGATCATGATTGTATCCATGTCAAAAAGTACACTTTAAATAAAAATTTGACCTCACCCTCTTAGATTTTGCTGAAAGTTGGTATACTTATAGTGGGTGCTGAAACTAAGAAAAATACCAAACTTCAATTTTTTACCTCAAACCATTCCTGAAATATGGTCATGTAAACTTTTCGAAAACTGGCCACAACTGTGTGAATGGACTTTTTAAAAACTGCCCTATGAGCTGCCCTAATTGAGCTAGAGAGCTGGGAAGAGTGTCATTTTGCAGCGTTTTTCATGCTCTTTCCAGTGATATACAACAAAACATAGCTTCTAATTAATAACCTTTTTCAAAATACTAATTGATATTTTGATTTAATTTTTTTTTAAAGTACATAATTGAAAATTTTCAAAATATTTCCATAACTACTTCATACTGTTGTAAATCACATGGCAAAATATAAATGTGGGATGATGATGGGTTCATTGTTAAAAAAATTATTCTGGACTCTTGTTTTTCAATAACAGCCTTAGTTTGACCAAACTGACCTTTAACAAACAGGAATTTCATTAAAATATACTGAAAGGTAAGTAAAGAAGTACTAGAAATATCAAAATATCACCTTGAAACAAAATTAAACAACATTTTCTATAATTGATTGCGTATTGTTTTTAGTTTCTTACTGTTTATTAACGGGCAAAACAAAATTTTGAGTGTGGGACCTATAGCTAAGATTTAAATAAGGTGTGAAAAATTTGTAAGTAGACTATTGATGCTAATACTTCTGGTCCAAAAATGCACATTTCTTCAGTGCAGACTTTAGCCACTGTATGAAGGCTGAGCTTGCTTGTGTTACTGTCGATGTATGCAGCAAGCTGTGAACAAGTTGAAACAAGCACAATGCTTGATGTCTGTGCAATCATTCAGAGACTGGAGCCATTGTTGAGATGATATAAAACTGTTACCTTCTAAGGCTTAGTGTGCCTACAGCATTATTGTGCACTGTGGTTTTAGTGTAAATCAATTGTTACCTCTGTGTCGACCAGGTTGTATCTAGTATATTTAATAGTTCATTTACAAGTAAATCTATAAATAGAGGGAGAGTTTATAAGTGGTTTTTGTATCAATATGGAACCAAGTAAAAAGTGCAGTGCTGTAAGAGTGCAGTGTTGTAATCCACTGAAGAAGTCAAATCATTTTATCAGAGACAGAAAAAAACTGAGAAATATCACAGCATGGCTTCCCGAATTATTTCCACAAATACCTAGTGGTGGCAGGACTTGTGATAAATGTAGAAAAGGTGTAACCACATTGAAAAATACACCAGAGCCCATCAGTGATAAAAGTGTTGAAGAAGATTCTTCTGGATCAGAGATAATCATCCCGGACCAAGACCCTGACTTCACTGCATCTTCAGTGATTGTTCAAACACTTAACACATCACTTCAAGGACTAGGCGAGTCCCCAATTGATAAGAAGAAAGTAACACCTATGCATTACATCAAATCAAAAGTGAAGAAATTTCCTCATCAGTGACATGTAAACTTTTTGTTGCTGCTGAAATTTCTTCGTCAGATACTGATACTGATGAATCCTTTCTTCAAAATCTCAAAACAAACTTTAACAATTCTATAAGTAGAGCAAAAAAACTAATGATTCTTACAAGTTTACCTGAAAAGTGGAGTGTCAGGAAAATAATGAGGGAATTTAATGCTTCTAATTACATTGTTCAGCAGTCAAAAAAAAAAAAAAATTTGAAAGAGAAAGGATTCATGGAAGGTCCAAACCAAAAACCAGGGAAGTGTTTACCAACAGGAACTGTCAAAACTGTACATTCATTTTATGAAAATGTTGAAGTTAGCTGGGCAATACCAGGTATTAAAGATTGTGTGACAATTACAGAAACAAGTGGAAGTAAAACAAAAATATCAAAAAGACTTATTTTGTGTAACCTTAAAGAAGCTTACAAATATTTTAAAGACAAGTTTCCAAACATAAAAATAGGTTTCTCTAAATTTGCTGAGCTTGTTACTGTATTTAGTTTGGCATTTTCTATCATTAATTTTATGTTTTGGTGAGTTGTGCACACACTGTCTGTGTGTGCACAACTCACCAAAACATAAAATTAATGATAGAAAATGCCAAACTAAATACAGTAACAAACAGCAGCTTAAACAATTTTAAGCAGTGCATTGCATAAATGCTTTGCAACCCATCATCAGTTGATTGCAACATGGGAAACTGTGAATATTGCCCAGGAGAAACTGTCATACGTAAAATTTTACAAGACTCTTTTCATGAAATCTTAAATGAATGAGTTCAGTTCCAACAGTGGATGTCAGTTGACCGCTGTAATCTGGAAATTGTTCATCAAACTACTGAAGAATTCATAGATTTATTTTGTAGTAAGATGTTTACTTTGATTCGGCATGACTTCATTGCCAAGCAACAATGAACATTCCTTAACCAAACAAGAGAAAACCTTATGGAATCTGAATTTTTCATATGTGATTTTTCGAAAAATTATAGTATAGTTCTACAAGATGAAGCTCAGAGTTACCACTGGACAAGACAATAGATTACCATTCATACTTTTGTTATATATTACGAAACACAAGGACAAAATTGAGCATATGAGCTTTGTTATTGTTTCTGATTGCCTGGAGCACAATTGCGGTTTACACCTTGCAAAAGAAGCTTAGTTCTTATCTAACAAATAAATTTCAGTGTAGTTTCAAGCTCTCAGAGACTGCATTGCGTGTGCAAGTTGCACTTGCATATGTGTGTGTGTGTGTGTGTGTGTGTGTGTGTGTGTGTGTGTGTGTGTGTGTGTGTGTGTGTCTACTGCTGGCAAAGGCCTTAATGGCCCAAAGCTATGATTGTGTGAATCTTTTTATTGTGCCTATCGCGGCTCCATCTCCGCTATATGGTGACTAGCCACTTTCCTTCTCTCGTATTGTTACATTCCATCCTGGATTTTCCATTGTTTGAAATAAATTTCAAAAGCTTCCAGAAATAGATATACTATTATTCTGACCATTATGCTGCTAAGTACAAAAATAAGAATATCTTCCTGCACCTTTGCCTTCAAGAGGAAGACTTTAACATAAAAGCTGAGTGGCACTTTTCAGCCACAGCACATGGGAAAGGGCCTTGTGATGGAGTAGGGAGTTCAGTTAAGAGACTGGCAGCTCGTGTAAGTTTGCAAAAGCCATACCAAAATCAGATCCAAACACCACAAGATCTATTTGTGTGGGCAGTAGGTAATATCACAAATGTCGATTTTGCGTATTCCACTCAAGAAGACTATGCTGCTTCAGAAATATTATTAAAAAGCCGGCACTGACAATCAAATGAACACAGCAATTTCACATTTTCATTCCCAACACTACATCAAACTTAATAGTCAAATACTTTTCAGGTGTTATGCAGAGTTGGGAGAGGGAAGTAACTACATCACCAGACAAACTGAAGCTACAAGATGTATCAGGCTATATCACCACTGTATATGGCAGAAACTGGTGGCTTGGGTATTGTTGTGACAGTGCCACGACATTCAAAAGTGCCGCTACGTTAGTACACGAACACGACGATAGAGGCGCTCCGCAGCTCGGCCGAGCGTGGGAGCGCCACCTGACTATGAACGGCGCCAGCCGCATGTCACGGCACGGCAGTCGAAAGACAGATACGGAGTGAGTAACATGTAACCCGCTAGTGTTTCTACTTTTGTATATCCACGCAATTTATTAGTGATTAAAGGTTATAACAGGTACATTTTATAAGAGGGGGGAAAAAAAGAAAGAGAGAGAGAGAGACTTTTCTTCATCTATGTGGACCAGCTAAGTCATTCTCCTATCCTGCACATGCAGATGTCCTGTGGGTGTCAGCTGTGGATGTTCTCACAAAAGTAAATCCATTTATTTCGACAGGGAGAACATACATTCTTAATGAAAGTGATGTACACCAAACCCATTCGGCTTTATTGAAATGTAATCTGTGAAGTTCCAAGACAATTTATTGGGAAACTGCTTTCAACTCAAAACTTAATTTTTGCTTCAGGTTAGTGTTAAAGTATATTTTACAGAAAGTTGTTTCAAAATTACTGTTAGTAACTATTGTGTTAAATTTAGCTATGTATAGATACCTGTTACTCAACAACAAACATTATGTATTTAATTTTTTAAATAGTTTCATTCCAAACATCATGGACCAGAACTATTATGTAAATACTTGTACTTTTTCATACTTTATTTCAGTTTGTAGATAAATGCTCAAACATTTTTGTTTTATCAGCTAATATGCTGTTAGTTAAGTTGTATGAAATTAAAATAAGCAATAAATTATAAAATATGCTGAATAGTTTTGTTTTAATAAGGTAATGTTTTGATATTTCCAATACTTTTTTTAATTACCTTTCAGTATCAAAATATTAATTAATATTTTGAAAAATGTTATTAATTATAAGCTATGTTTTATTGTATATCCCTGGAAAGAGCATGCAAAATGACACCTTTCCCAGCTCCCTAGCTCAATTAGAGCAGCTCCTAGGGCAATTTTAAAAAAGTCCATTCACACATTTTTGGCTGGTTTTTGAAAAGTTTACATAGCCATATTTCAGGAATGGTTTGAGGTAAAAAATTGAAATTTGGAATTTTTCTTAGTCTCAGCATCCACTACAAGTATACTAAATTTTAGCAAAATCTAAAATGGTGAGGTAAAATAGGTGTGTTGATTTAACATGGAATGACCCCATGCGCCTCACACAGTAGAGGATTTGCCCTACAAGTAAAATACACTAACTGTATTTAATTAAGAAGAACTGAGACGTCGCAAATAAGAAAATTATTATTAATCTCAGAAAGTCAAAATGTGTGAAAATGTATATTTATTGCATTTTGGTGGGCAACAACTTTTCATACTGTGATTAGGTGCAAACACCTGGGTTTGGAGGCAACAAGGCACATTCTGCTTATGAACTTTTTGTTGTGAGTAGTCTTACAATGCAGTCATGATATTAATAAAGTGAAGTGTATGTTTTAACTGTGATTTTCTTTTAGCCTAACTAGCTGTACAGACTTTTCAAACCATGATCTAACATGATAACTGGCACAACCAAGTGGCAAAGTATCAAACTTTAACTAATGTCCTAGGGCACATTAATCTGCCTTCTTTTTTTGCATTGGCATTTTGTACTTAATTATCTTTCTCAATTTATCGTGTTGTTTTCTATGCTGACATTCTTCAATTTCTTCCCATCACTCATTTTTCAAGCTGCATATCCCTTATTTTTAGCCCATTCCATATTCACATGTTGATATTCTTCCATCAAAGGAGTACAGATATTCTTCCATCAGAGCAGTACCTTCATTCAGCTTGGAGATGACATCTGCATTTCTGCTTGTAAGTTACTGATGATGAAGCCCAGTGTGGTGTTTTGAGGCCCACAATTCCACAGACTTCTAATGCTTCACAGGAGGACACTCACATCATTCGTCACATTGTTATGGTAAATTTATTTCATAAAAAATTTCTAAGCCTATACTCAAACACTTTTTTGCCATTATAAATATGAAATAGACATTCTTTTGATATAGAAAAGCTACAGTGTATTGTCTGATGGGGGTAAAACTTTTTATTTACTTTAAAAAATAAATAAAAATAGGGATGGAGAAAGAGAAGTAGTATGTTACTTTTTTAAAATTACCACAAAATCTACAGCAAATAAGGGTGACACCAATTCATGACTGACTGATGATGAATCTGCCATGTCAAACAATTTTTAATGACAAGACAAAGTATATTTTCACCAAACAACAAATTTTGCAAAAGGAAAGTGGTTTATTCAATATTAACTTACTGTTCAGTTGGTGACGCACAGAGCTCTGTGTAGTATTTGAGTTTTGGTTCAGTACCACTAGTACGCAGGGTAGCAACTAGTCCATTCTTAAATGTGAAAGTCAGCATCTGACTAGATTTTGATATAGGCAGCAGAGCTTTCTTATCTGGTTGTGAGGAATCATAACCAGTTGTAAGATCTCTAACACCAATTACTTGGTACTTTCCTTGTGAAAGTGATCCTGGATACTGAAAACATTAATAGAGAGTACACTGTAGAACAAGACAGAGTAATTTCAGTTTAGACTGCACTCTATATAAATCAAAACAATAAGTTATGGGTAAGCATATGTAATTAGAAATCCTGTGAACATTAAATTATTTTACAGCCCCAAAAGTAACATGCAAGGAACCCAAACACACTGAGAAAAAAAAAAATCTTGTAGACAGTAATTTTATGTGTTTGGTACTTATTTAATGCAATTTTCCTGCTGGGAGGATCTCCAAAACTAATATTATTATGTTAATCCCATGAAGTGCCCTACCGACATCTGTACACAACTGACTTGTGAAGAACAATGTACGATATTCAATGAAATCATTTTAAAGCTAATACTTGATTTGAATAAACAATAATTTCTCACATTTGGCCATAATAACCTTGTCATTTTCAAGAGCATTAAATCTTGCATAATACCTTAACATCTGAACTGTTCTTATCAGTAAGAGATTCAAATAATATACCACATTCCAGACACATGTATCTTGCAAGAAGCCACCACTCATCTCACACACACCATAGTACTCAATGAACAGTGCAGCAAAGGAGTGTGTTCCATTATATGCACCAATATACCAGTAGTCGAAAGGATGTGGTGGCTTGTTGAGAGTCACATAAGTGTGGGATATGCTACATATTTGATCCTGTAGGTAGGCTGTTGATATACAAAAGGAAAACTCACGTGAGAAATTTATAAAATTAATAGGAGACAGAATGGTTGGCCAATACTTGACATTAGATATGATTTGTTACAGAACTGTGCAGGAGTGCACGATTGTGTACACGCAAAAATAAACAAGGTTTCAAAACAGGCTCATCATGTGAAGTAACTATTTCAAATAAAATGACAGTCTACAGAGACATGTTTGGCTAGCTCTATCGGTACAGTACTAGCCTGCAAAAGGGAAAGGTCTCAGGTTCAAGTCCTGATCTGGTATATCGCTTTCATCTGCCAAAGTTTCAGCCTATACAGAATGTGGTTTCCCTTAACAAAGTCGGATGGCTGTGGACACCAAGTGTAGAGAAAGGAAGTGAATGATGCACTTAAAGGTACTAAAAAACTCAGAATAGATTTGTTCAGATCAGTGGTGTAACTATCCTCATTTCAGAAGGAAAGTTTGTTATCTCTGAGCAGGTAACTTATTTTAAGAGTTCCATGAATTCTGATAACCCAGTATAGTGGCAGAATTACAGTAGTCACATTACACGACTACCTCAGAGAGGATTAATCCAGTGAGCTACAGAGGATGAAAAGTTAATGAGATGTCTTCTAGCCCACAGAAACTGACAGTGGCAAACAGCATGATGTTCTTTTCGATGTTATGTCATCCCCCGTCCACAAAAAAATGTAAATATTACCCAAGATTCTGCAGATTCATTGGTATCATCTGTTTGGTCTTCGTTTTTATCTGCTGTTCAAATGAGCTTGCAGTCTTAAGTAGGTGACTGACAATGTTGCAACAGCATTTGAAAAACCATTCAAACTGCATAGAATCACAATGTATTTTAAACAAAATAAATGCACTTAAAACATATCAAGTAGTTTTGTCATACCAGATATTGAATGTATAACTGAATTATTTCTCAGTTGTCTGCTATCACAAGAAAACACTGCAGAGGGTTATGTACATTTTAGCTACTTATCTAGCATTATTTAGTTAAATATTTGCATTACCACCTCGACACTCATCTTGCCTTCACATTCATGAGAGCTCATTACAATTTAAATTACTAATCTTTATTTATTTGTTACATTAATACTGTGACATGTTATTTGAATACATTATTGTGTAGTACAACTGAGAGGAAATGTATGCAGTGTGGGTGAGTGTGTGTGTGTGTGTGTGTGTGTGTGTGTGTGTACAAGATAGGCTTGCTTCTCATATACAATGAGTGGAGTCCAACGTTTTGGAAGAAAATGTAGTTAATAGAGGAACAACGGCACTCCAAAAGTTGCTAAAACAGGCTAGTTGGAGTAGGCTTTACTTCAATTATCACCACAAATTAAATAATATAGCAAGTTTTTCATGATGGGATAAAATAACAGTATGGTTCCCTTGCACTCTTCTTCTTCTTCTTCTTCTTCTTCTTCTGTTGTCTGTGATCATAAGTGTCTGCAGCAGTGAAGGGATGCCATAAATTAAAGAAGCTTCTGTGCTGTGTATCAATGCCTTTCTTTAGGTGCTCTGGCCATCCCTTCTGTATCAATGACACTATCCTACACATGAGCGGGTCCTGCATTGTGGTTGTGGCTACCTTTTTTGATGTAACTGACAATTCAACAACCTGATGCAGATTGTTGTTGAGCACAACACATTGTGCTTAATGGATGTCAACTTCTTAAACATGGCTCACTGTTGGTCAGGATGTCCACATATGCCTTATGTGTAGGGGGCCTATGGTCAGTATGTAAATGGATTTTCTGCTATAGGAATTAACCTGAAATATTTAAATCCCATAAATCACTGGCAGCACCTATTAATTTGTCTGTAGATAATTACATGCTAAGTAGGATCATAGCTTCAGTAGAGGTTGTTTGTTCCTGTGGAAAGTGATCTGCTGACTACATGCCCACTATGCCAACAGGAAGCATGGAAGTGAAGTCAAATGTCGACTGCTGAGCGCTGTCAAAGCATGTCAACTCCAAGCACCAGCTCCCTCTGGCACCAGATTTCAACTGACAATTATGTGAATCCTCTCCTATATCTTTTCTTAGAACATTATTCCAACACTGAAATTAACATCTTCTCATGACAGCCATGACTGGATAAAGGTCTAACAGACCAACCTAGGCACACCCATATGTTTCCCGAGTACAGGATACACTGAAGTTTCCATTTTTAACCAACTCTTTCATTGGAAAAAATCCTTTTAGATGCACACATCCTCACCAATTTGACACTGCTCAATGAATTTGCCCTAAAGGAGCAGATTATTGGTGTGGTTACCAAAAATCAAAGGAAAGTGGTCAAATATACCATGATAAGCATTCTCTTTCACAGCCTTTTATGAATGAAATAAAACCAATTTTTAGAGACCTGAGTGGCCCTGTTTTGCTTAGTAAATGTCTTCATGGTGGCACCCAGAATACAAACGAAAGTTTCAGCAATTGCATATGGGAAAGATTACCCAAGAATGTTTTTGTAGGACTAAATATATTACAAGTTCGCAGACTAGGTACAGTGATATGTTTCAATGATGGAGTGATAGGAAGATTGGAAGCCCTGAGAAATTTATGCATAAAACGTGGCTCTAATATGGAAGATCAAGTACTTGCGTGTGACAGACAATGGGTGCATGAAGCTGGATCCACTCTTCAAGTAGGTCTAGTACCTCAGCCATCATGTCATGCATACCTGGTAAAAATTTGGTCCCCTTCAAATGTGTAACATTGGATTAAATGGTACCTCTATTTGAGGAAGCATTTTGGAAAAAAATTGCATCAATTTCTTTGTATTTTTTTTTTTTTTTTTTTTTTTGATAACCCTAAGCAGGTTCAAAAATATTCAAAATACTTTTGATTTGTTTAGAAAATATGCTGCATTACCTGATATCAACAAAAAATCTGTAAAACATATACACTATAAACAGTGCCTGAAAGAAACAGGTGTTGATTTTTACATATTATTGAGCCATAAAAGTATCCTGGATCCTTAACTTCGTGCCTGTGTTCTCAGGAAGACATCAGAAAATGTCACAACATTCTTGCAAAAAGTGCATGATGTTGACCAGATATGTTCTCGGCTTGACGGTTTTCAGTGAATATTGTGCATTTAAATTTGACTGGAGACACAAGATCCTATGTAGATTCAGTTGAATTACTGTGTAATGCCAGCAGCTTTGATGCATTGCTCAAGGGGTTATGTGACCGATACACTGACAAAATGGTATGAATTTTATACTGTGTCAAGCTTTCCACCCTCTATCTGTGGTTCAGGGAAGATTTTGAGTGTTTGCCGGTCACATTCGATCGGTTTGATGTCCTACTTGTGTCCTGGTATCAGACAAAGTGGAGAAACGACGTGCTTCTTGAAGAGGCAGAAGTGAGAACTGTGGCTGTGTTCATCAAGAGGATATATCCAAAAACTGACAGAGAAATAGAGGCAGCTTCATCCCTGTCTTTACAAGAGGCCGCATCCCATCTTTACAAGAGGCTATTTACACTGCAATGATGAGAGCAGAAGCTACTCATTCTGTCTTGTCTTTCTCTTGTAGGAATGATTCCCATTGTGTATTCCCTATTAAGACACACTGTATGTGCTGCAAGCGAGCTGGGCATACTATCAACAGGACTCGAGCCCCCTGCTGCTCTCACTGTCAAGGGCAGTCACTCAAGTGCCGACTGTGTCTATTCGTCAAATAGATTAAATAGAGGCCATGAAAGGGTTTGGTGATATTGAGATAATGAAGGACATGAATCCTAAAGTAGGAGAGGAGCTGGCATAAGTAACACTCCGAGTTGCTGTTAAAATTGGTTCTCTCGTTAATCTCCAGGGATTGACAGAGGTGGCAAATGTAACTGTAAAAGACAACATAAAGGGAACACCAATAAAAATCTTAATAGACATGATTATTACTTCTAGCCCCTGGCAATAAGCAAATGCTAAACCTACCATACTGTTGCATCAGTGGATTGGGTACAGAAAGTATTAGTGTAACTTATCACTTTGGTAAAGTAATGTGTTACACAAGCATTTACCGAATTGACGAATGACGATCGCTACCATAAAAACTTTTTTTAAGTAAGGAATTAGTGTAGCCTGGTGTTTGGACATGTGTTTTATTTATGAACATGCATTCTGGAATGGATGGTGTGATGAAGCAAGCTGGGATCTTTTTACTTCCTTTCTTGTTTTGCCATCTGCCTTCTCAAAACTCATTTTCCATTTTTGAGTAATTACTATTAACATATGTGAGTATAATCTGCATTTCCATAATAGAGAAAGGTTAGCCCTCAAAATTAAGAAATATAACACCAGATCTAATTTTGTCCTTAGTTTTGTGTACATAATTGATTTTCTAATTTATTTTGACTATTCCTAGTTAATATCTTTTTTATAGGGTGAAATTCCTTAACTGTTTGTAACTTTGACTTGCAAACAGATATAAATGCTGTAAAAATGATAAACATTTGGAAAAATAATCACTAGGATTCTTAAAGTATTTACTTAGTTCTATTCGAAAAAATGTTAGCAAAGCCAGCTCTCAATTAATTCCAAAGTAATTACCAGGTTTGTCAAAAGCAATGTTTGTATAACTATATCTGTTAATTTCATCATTTAAACAAATGATTCGGCTTAGAAGCCGACCTCGGGAAGATCAGTTTGGATTCCACAGAAATGTTGGAACACGTGAGGCAATACTGACCCTACGACTTGTCTTAGAAGCTAGATTAAGGAAGGGCAAACCTACTTTTCTACCATTTGTAGACTTACAGAAAGCTTTTGACAATGTTGACTGGAATACTCTCTTTCAAATTCTGAAGGTGGCAGGGGTAAAATACAGGGACCGAAAGGCTATTTACAATTTGTACAGAAACCACATGGCAGTTATAAGAGTAGAGGGACATGAAAGGGAAGCAGGGGTTGGGAAGGGAGTGAGACAGGGTTGTAGTCTCTCCCCGATGTTATTCAATCTGTATATTGAGCAAGCAGTAAAGGAAACAAAAGAAAAATTCGGAGTAGGTATTAAAATCCATGGAGAAGAAATAAAAACTTTGAGGTTCGTCGATGACATTGTAATTCTGTCAGAGACAGCAAAGGACTTGGAAGAGCAGTTGAATGGAATGGATAGTGTCTTGAAAGGAGGATATAAGATGAACATCAACAAAAGCAAAACAAGGATAATGGAATGTAGTCGAATTAAGTCTGGTGATGCTGAGGGAATTAGATTAGGAAATGAGACACTTAAAGTAGTAAAGGAGTTTTGCTATTTGGGGAGCAAAATAACTGATGATGGTCGAAATAGAGAGGATATAAAATGTAGACTGGCAATGGCAAGGAAAGCATTTCTGAAGAAGAGAAATTTGTTAACATCGAGTATAGATTTAAGTGTCAGGAAATCATTTCTGAAAGTATTTGTATGGAGTGTAGCCCCATGTATGGAAGTGAAACATGGACGATAAATAGTTTGGACAAGAAGAGAATAGAAGCTTTTGAAATGTGGTGCTACAGAAGAATGCTGAAGATTAGATGGGTAGATCACATAACTAATGAGGAAGTATTGAATAGGATTGGGGAGAAGAGAAGTTTGTGGAACAACTTGACTAGAAGAAGGGATCGGTTGGTAGGACATGTTCTGAGGCATCAAGGGATCAGCAATTTAGTATTGGAGGGCAGTGTGGAGGGTAAAAATCGTAGAGGGAGACCAAGAGATGAATACACTAAGCAGATTCAGAAGGATGTAGGTTGCGGTAATTACTGGGAGATGAAGAAGCTTGCACAGGAAAGAGTAGCATGGAGAGCTGCATCAAACCAGTCTCAGGACTGAAGATCACAACAACAACAACAACCTTCGTAGTAGAAGAAACTGTTAAAAAGAGAGATTTTTTTTGTAGTTTCAGTTAATTGAATGAGTTATGTTTTAATTGTAATTTCTGTTACTTCAACATCGAATGATTTTTAGTTTCAGTACCTATTATTGTGATGATACATAAAGGCCCGATTTTTGGTCTCGAGTCAGTCAGTCCATGGCCCATTTTCACACAAGAAACCTGTGCTGGTTAGGTCAACAACAATGCATCAACTTAACTGTGAAATAATTGTAACACAAATAGGCCATGTGTGAAAACAATGACAGTGTCTGTTCAATATATACCGTATTATACTGCAAGAACTGTGAACTGTGTGGTCAGGTTCTTACTGCTCACAGATGTTGAACAGTAAACTATTGCAGCAGCTTGCTGATATTTGCTAGCAACCTATTAATGAGGCTTATCAAAATTTGCCAATAGTTAACTGACCATGTAACTGTGTAATCTTGGGGGATTGTGAACAGTGAAAGTAGAGAACTGTGAAACACAACTATGCAACTGTTGGCTACATCATTTACAGTAATCAGTGTTGAACTTCCATCCCCATTTTTCAGCCAGTGTCACAACACAGTACGTAGATACCGAGGACCATCAACAAAGAAATAGAGCAGGCGCACATCACATATGGTGCCACGGGTGAGGACATTGTAATTGGGCACAATAAACTAGGACTCTCAAACTCTGAAGAGTGAATTCAAGAGCAGTTTACAGTACCATGATTTTAATGAAGGAGATGCAATAGCCAGTCAAGTGCTTGGATTTCACGGCCACAGTAGGACAGCAGCTAATCAGCAAGCAGGTTTTATGGAAGGAGCCATTGAGTACAGGAGCAGCCAATCAGTATGCACGTGGACACATCTGACTGAGATAAACAAGATGCCTCGCCGAGAGAATTACAACTTGCAGCTGCCGTGCAGATGACGAATCGAGATTACAACCCCAGCGGCAGCAGCAGGAGACGAGTGAATAAGAATAAGGTAATCTCATAACAAAAGCCATTTTATAATAAGTGATACATAATAAATGGCCTTAATGAACAAGAGAGTGTGATGGAAAAGAAGGGACAACGGGGAGGGGAGAGGGGGGGGGGGGGGGGGTTATATGATAGTGGCTATAAATTAGACATGAATGTAACTTTGAATGATGGGGATGAAAGTTCTATTGTAGACGAAATGATAAAAAATACAGTGTATGGTGAGGTGAGTGAAATGGATGAAAACAGTACTGGAGTGGATGAAATCATTAAGGCTAAACGGGGAGGAACCTAGTAGTGAAAATCAGGACAAAAGTTGATGGCAGATGGAGAAGTGGAAGCGATGTTAAGGCAAATTATGAGTAGTTCGAGGAGTGTGAGTATGAAAGAAGAAATCAGTATGGTGGGAAATACTATGAAAGAAGACATTACTATGGTGGAAAAGAAAACCGATAGCATTAGAACTGACATGATTAGCTTAAAGGATGAACTGAAAAAAAGAACTTAAAAAGGAGATTTAGGTACTCAGCTCTAATCTCTCAGAATTAAATAAGAAGGTTGAGGCGGTATTAAAGATTGTGACGAGAAGATAAAGAAAGTAGAACAGAATACTAATGAGAAATTAATATTAATGAGTAGTACACATTTAGAAGAGAGAAAGAAACTTTGTGATGATTGTAGTAGGAGGGTGGTGGCTTCCGAAAAACAGTGTTAAGATGAGGTCAAAACTGCCAGGAAATTTTGTGCTGAAAACAGAATTAAACTTGAGAACCAAATTGATCAGATTAAAAATGATTTGGAAACTGAGGTGGAAACCAAGTATGCAGTAGTTAACCTCAAACTTCGCAGCTCTACAATGGCCAAGTGTTACGCTGTTACCTCAAACAATGGACTCAAGTTTCGTGTTGCCAGACAGTGCATGCCAACATGCGAAAGGTGAAGTGGATGATTTCCAGATTCATGTAATGATTGATCACTCATGTAGTGTTCAAAGGGACCCAAACCCGCACACGTGCTTTGATCCTCTATGCGCCACAATATAAGTTACAGTAGTGTCGTGTGCAATGCCGCCATTCTTGCAAAACGCTCACGCGATCAACTGCTATCAAGTTACGGCAGTTTTGCCTTCCTCACAATTTAATAACAGGCATTTTTATACATCAAGTTTGCCAGGCTCAACCACCAGATCTGTCGCCCAGTTTCTCGACCACGTGGGTTCGAGGACACCTGACGGCACTTTGCCATCCAGGAACGTTGTACCACGACAATGTGACTGCCAGCAGATTTCACCAGTGATTTATGGTCCTACCACATGGGGTATGTTTTCGATATGCACATGTGCACAGAAAACTTTTGCTGTTGCCACACAAAGGGCCAAACCAACACCCCCCCCCCCCCCCCCCCCCACCCACTTCTCACTCATGAGGGGCACTGATTCCGACCACACAGCCGCTTGCTCCTTCCGCAGTACCGTCTGCGCCTGCCACGTCGGTCTTCTGCGACACTTCCGAGGTGGACAATTTAAGTACTGTGCCTTTAACCTCTGGTCCAGTTTACGGCCCTACCTCATGTGCCACTCACCGTTTGTTCCCATTGTACCGACCATGCCTGCCGCATCTTGCTCCCATGACTCATCAGGGACATTGCACCCAGCCATTGTTGGGAATGCGTTTGCTAGTAACGTGCCCATGCCAGTACTGCCGGGTTTCAGGACAGCTTATCCTATCAAGGGACAGCCGGCCTTCCAAGATGCACCGAAGCCAGCCCCCCCCCCCCCCTCCCCCTCACCCCTGGCCCTCTGCCGTAGCTACCTACCTTATACAAGGACAACCCCGTTTCATGGTTCACGCTTGTGGACCACCTTTTCGAGTTACATCAGGTGACCGACGACAACTCTAAATTTCTATGTCTCATTACACACCTCCATGACAACTCAGATTTAATTTGTGATCTCCTCCTTTCACCACGACCGCCGCCAAAATATGAGTTCACCAAGAAGACAATATTGGTCTGACTCGCCTGCTCGCCACAGGAATTAATAATCAAGATCCTGTACAAGGAACACCTGGGGGACCGCACTCCGTCACAACTCTGGCGCCAGCTTCAGCTATTTGTGAGTGAACACACGATGCCGGACATTACCCTGTGGGTGGTATGGTCTGCCAAGTTACCTACTGACCTGCAAATACACCTGCTACCGCACTCCTTCGAGTCTATCGGCTCTCGCCTTCGCATCGCAGATCAGCTGTATGCACTACTGCGACAAAAACAACCAGGACACCTCTCACCACCGGTTGGCACTACGTCACCTGTTTACCAGCTACCTACGGGCAGAGGCAGGGCTCGTTCCGCCTCCATGCCATCTACACCACCGAGCAGTACTCGTTCGTTCTCTCCTCTTTCCAAGCACTCAAGAATCGCACACGCACCATACAGCCCGGTTTACATTCCAGAACAGATGAGCGAGGACAAACCTCCTCTGCTGTCACAATCACTGCCACCAAAACATCCGGCTCATCCATACTGCTGGTACCACAAGATTTTTGGGGATGAGGCCATGAAGTGCAGATTACCTTGCCAGCATCCAAACACCGACTGCAGGATCTAAAAGACACTGAGTCCTGCGGGGAACTTCACAGGTGTCCTCAAACATTGCACACTCTGTCCACTTGACTTCTCGGCCGAGTGGTTGTTTAAACATGACCGACATTTCGTCGCGGCTTGCTTCCCTAGTCGACACAGACACTAACATGTCCATCGTACCTAAATCGTTGGCTACTCCCATTTTTTCACTGACAAAGTTGCTTCTACGTGCTGTCAACTCATCAACATTATAATCTGTTGGATCTGCTACAGTTATGGTGCATCTACCTCCTTCTCTACATTTCCTGTGGACTTTTTACATCACTGACGTTGACGAACCAATTCTCAGTATGGATTTCTTGTCCCATTACAAACTCTCCTTGAATATAGTCCAAGATTCAGTATTACACCACCCTTCTGACACTCAGATACTATGCTCAGGTGCTTACGCTCGTCGTTCCGTTTCTGTTGCGACATGTAATTTGGTTCACGAGTGCTCCACCCTCATGGGCAAAATTGTGACCTGCGTCACTAATCTACTGTCAGAGTACGATGCAGTGGCGCAACTCCGTCAGCAAGACGACGAGTTGAAACAACGCATTGCCAACACTTTCGATGAGCTCACCGCAGCTCGTACCTCACTGCTGCAACTGCAATCCACAGTTCCTTCACCTGAACGACCTTCATCAGCAGACACCAGCACGGACACTCATCAGGTTAGTTCAAAAACATTCATAGCGTGTGATTATTCGCGTTCAGTGATCTCTGCACCCGCCACACACCGGCTACATGCAGTGCCACGTGTTTCAAACAGTGCTCCTAATGACAGTCGCGCGCACGATGCGAACACACCCACCTCGCAGGCAGCTGCCCTGCATGTTGGTACACATTGCCCCTCTCTTGCGCACCAACCACGTGACTCAGCGGCCATCGCTGTTCCCCATGCGATGCCAACGCCACTCTCGCTCGTACCGGTTACTCAAGGCAAAGCTAACAACAGACAGTCGCTGCACGCCCCGATCCGCTCCGTCCTGCGCACGCAGCCGACCCCTCCGATCAAGCACACACATAATAGGCATGTGACTTGCGTGAGCCTTTTCCCACTCGTGCTAACGGCTACGCCTCATCGCGCCCCACTCGTCCCGAAACTTCACGTCAGGATGTTACTCAGCCTCGTGTGCAGTTCTCAGTCACTTCCGTCGCTGACGGAATGACACACAAGATAATTACCACTGCCAGCCCTCCTATTAGGCACAAGGTTAGATGCATCGACCCCATTAAGTTGCACGCGGCCTGGCAGCAAATTAATGAACTTCTGGAGGCAGGCACTCTACAGCCATCAGATAGCAATTGGTCTTCACCGATTCACCTCGTCGCCAAACACACTTTCAAATGTGTGGTGTTTACAGACACTTAAACACTCATACCATCATGGACAATTACCCAGTGCCAAACATAAACGATTTCTCCCATGTTATCGGGCACCACAATCTTCAGTGTGATTGACTGTAAACGTTCCTATCACCAGATTCCCGTAGTGCCGGAAGACATTCCAAAGACTGCTATCATCACGCCACTCGGTTTGTCCCAATACAACTTCATGCCATTTGGCTTAAAGAATGCGGCACAAACGTGGCAACGTTTCACTGACTCAATCTTACGACAGTTCGAGTTCTGCTTTGCATACCTGGATGACATCCTTATTTTCAGCAAGTCGACTGAGGACCACGAAGACCATTTATTCCAGGTCCTCCAGACCTCGAACTCCAATGGTGTCGAAGTCAACAAAGATAAATTCCAATTGCACCAGTCTTCTGTGACATTTTTGGGTTACACCGTCTCTGCAGATGGAATACAGCCTCCCAAATCCCACGTGCAGACTATGACGTCATTGCCACTGCTGGCTACGTACAAAGAACTCCGACGTTTCCTGGGTACTATAAATTACTACCGCCGACATCTACCTTTTGCCGCTGCCGTTCAGGCCTCGCTGACAGACTCGCTGTCCAGCAAACAGACTTCGGGCCTTAAGCCAGTCCGTTGGACTGAACCTGTGCTAGAGGCCTTCAGGGCTCTAAAGACAGTGTTAGCTCATGCCGGCGTACTCGCCCAGCCCGATCCGCCTGCCGAGTTGTTCATCAGTACGGGCGCCAGTGACATCACAGTCGGCAATATTACAGCAACACAAAGGCGACACAGTTTCACCCCTTCATTTCTTCTCTAAAAAACTGTCTACAGCACAGAAGAAATATTCCGCTTTTGATAGAGAACTTCTGGCGGTCTATGAAGCCCCCAAACACTTTCGCCCTGACATCGAGGGCCGTTCTTTCTTCATCCTTACTGACCACAAACCACTGGCAAACACCTTCTGCAACCCTCCCGAGGACCCAATCCCTCGGCGTTTCCGCCACTTCGACCTGGTCTCTCAATTTACTACAGACGTACGCTACATCAAAGGCACGGAAAACATCCCCACTGATTTCTTTTCATGGGTCAATAATATCTGACACATCGTCGATTTATCCAAACTCGCAGCTCTCCACGCGTCTGACAAGGAATCTGAAGCTCTCCTCACGGAGCCTCAGACATCGCTTGTGTTTACCAAAGCCAAGTTCCCCAGCATTTCTGACGAAGTGTGGTGCGACTCTTCTACCGGCACTCTGCGACTGTTGCTCCCTCCCACGTTGCGCCGACAAGCCTTCGACGCCTTGCATAACCTCACCCACCCTGGCATCCGCACCACCACACACCTCGGCACCAAGCGTTTTGTTTGGAAAAATGTTAAGCGGGACTGTCAAACCTGGGCATGCAGCTGCATTTCCTGCCAACACAACAAAATCAGATGCCACACCTCTCCCCCTTTGACAAGTTTGAAATTCCGCAAGGACGTTTTCGTCATGTACATATCGACCTTATCGGCCCTCTGCCACCGTCAGAGGGCCACAGATACATCCTCTCCACAATCGAGCGCATCTCTCGTTGGGTGGAAGCCGTTCCTTCACCGAACATCACATTAGAAACTGTGGCCAAGGGATTCGTCTCATGGATCGCTAAGTTCGTTTGCCCATCCACTATCACCACCGACCAGGGTCGACAGTTCAAGTCTGCACTTTTCACAATTCTATGTAACCTTTGTGGTATCAAAAAAATTCATACAACAGCCTACCATCCACAAAGCAACGGTTTAGTGGAACGATGGCACCGCACCCTTAAAACATCACTCAAGTGCCATGACTGCCTCTCATGTGAGGCACTTCCTTGGGTGTTACTCAGTGTCCATTCGACCTTTAAACCTGACTTAAAGGGAACCATCTCCAAATTCGTTTTTGGAGGAAACCCGGTTCTACCTGGGGAACTTATCCTGCCTCAAGCATCCGAGGATTTCCCGACCTCCCTATACTTTATTAGTAGAATGCGGCACCCACTTTAGACACGCATGGCTACACCCGCCTGCAGGGATGATTCCATTAGACAACCCCTGCAACCCCCATACTTTGGCCCCATTGAAGTACTTCGGAGGGACGAGACAACGTTCGACATTATGATTAAAGATCGCCAGCAGACCGTTTTGATACACAGGCTAAAGCCTGCTTTTGTGGACTCTGACGCCCCTACAAGACTAAGTAGGGTCAAAAAATCAGCTCTGCATTCAAATAAGTTAAGTTTACAGCAGGTAATGACTCAGGTGAAGACAAGGAATTAGTGAGGAAACTTAAAACCGTATGGTGGAAGGAAGGTACAACAGAATAAGTCAAAGGCAGCCATTAGGCAAGTAAAGAGTCACAATAACGGAGCAACATTACCACTATATGAAGAAGGTGACTGTTTCCTAATGAGAAATCCTGCACTTAAAGAGGGAAAAACTAAGAAATTCACACCGACTTACAAGGGACCATACCATATTTTGCACCTCACATCACCCATGAATCATAGCTATCCGATCACATTGTGATCGTACATTTTGACAGCCTGAAGCCATACTGCTGTCATCTGATGCCAGCATCAACTGTAGTTCCTTGCCCCCCCCCCCCCCCCCTCTCTCCCCCACCCCTTCCTCCCAAGTTAGACCTGGTAATTCACAAAGAATTAAACATTGTAGGAAGTTTCCACTTCTGGTGTTCCATCAATACACTTTGCATTCCAAACGCGTATATGGATTTCGATAGAGGGACTGAATCCTGTTTCTCGTTGCATGTTTTACTGAACTATCACACTGTTTCATCGATGAATCTGACTTTGTTATTTGCGTCCTCCAGGATGGTTTTGAGTACAGGGGTTGGTGATCATGAAGTACCTGAGTTATGTTGGATGTTTCTTCCATTTTCATTCTTTCTGGTAACACACTTGCTTTAAGAATTATTCCATTCCATTCCAACTTGTACAACTCTTACACAATAAATCTTTCCCTCCAGACTGCACATTACTGTCACTTGATATAAAAAATGTATATACAAACATTCCATTAGAAGAGACAACTTCAATTATTCAGGATAACCTTCTTAGGTACCAACAACCTGTGCACTCATGAAATTGTGGAGATTATAACTCTTCATAGGTTCTTGACTATGTACAATTACATCACTTTTAATAACAAATTTTATAAGCAGTCAGATGGCTTGGCCATGGGTAATCGTCTTACGGGGTTTTTTGCCGATATATTCATCAGTTACATCATGTGTGACTATTTCACCCGAGCCTCCATCATTTTCAAACAAATTCGCTTTTACAGGCAATGTGTTGACGACAAAATAATTGTTTTTGGTGGTAATGGATAAGATGTTATGCTTCTGGTCAAAGAGTTTAACAACCTGCATAGCAAAATGATCTTTTCACATGAAGTCTTGAATAGCAGTGGTATTCTCAACTTCCTTGATTTGCAGATTTGTCTCACTAATAATAATGTCACCAAATTTGACATTTACCATAAGCCTTCAACAAGCAACTCAGTTATACACACGGCATTACTTCATCCCTATAAGTACAAGGTGAGCTACTTTATGATGTATCACTGAAATTCCACTAAGCACAGAATCTATTACAAAGGAACAGAAAAAAATTATATGTGTCACTTTTTGTAATACTACGGCCCCTGCATCATTGACAAGTTATACATGCAAAAAACATTGCCACATGTCCGAGAAATCACTCTCAGTCCTGCACCACAAAATTACTAGCTTGTTAAGCTTCCATTTTTAGGTGATGTGTCCTACACCATAACCAAACTCTTTAATGGTCAAAATATAAGATTAGTGTATACCAACCCTAATAAAATCCAATATCAATACATTCACAATAAGTATCCCCTCTGGCACTTACATGTTCGAGATCTGTGAATGTTAAGCTGTTAATGTTGGGCAACTGGGAAGGGCTTTTTAAAGTTAGGTTTCAGGACCATTTACTCACTAAGAAGGGGTAGGTTAAGCATAATTCTGCCTTTGCTGGGCACCTTAAATCCAGTGGCCACCAGAACATAAAAGGTTTTACGCTATGCTCTGAAAGGAGAGACTCAATCTGCCTGAAGAGATAGAAAATTCACACACTAAGAAGGATATGTTACTCAATGAACAATTATATGGCAAAAATCAGGTTTTCTATGACTGCTTGTTTCCCATTTTTAAACAGTATATTAGTTTTTAGCTTTTTATTACCAGGTCTTGGTTACTTGTCATGTGCATGCTTCTCCATGTTATCTTTCCAGCATTGTTACCTTTCAGCATTATATTTGTAGCCTAATCTTTATTTTATTGCTCTACATATTTTACTTCACAATTCCTTTACACTGCTTTTGAGCACACGAGTTTTCCATATCTCTGAACATAGTTTTCGATCTACCACATCCTGCATTTTGAATATTCCCATATGCTCTGCTGCACTTTCATTTATTTCTCAATTTGTCAATCATGCTTTGAATTTTACACTTTTATCACATTGTGCACCTAATGACGGCGTCGCATGATGCCTGTCCTTACTACATTTTCCTTGAGCTCTCATCATTCATATGTATACACTATGTGAATACATATGGGCCTCTGGGGCCATTCAAGTGTACAACTGTGTTTCGAGTTTGTACGCGAGGCCCTGTTCTGTACTGCTATGCCTGTCATCACCTCTACGAGGTTATACACAGTTTTGGGTTTCTCCTTTGTTCTCTACTCAAGCCACATTAATTGTAATGTCGTCTTCTCCTTACTGTGTCAGATAACCTGATGATGCCCCAACTGGGTGAAACCAATAATTCTTGAGTTAATGAAAGAACACTCTGCAGCCTACAGCAGTTTTTTTACAGAGAAGCCTTACACACTTACTTTCTCTACTTTCCTACCTCATGCAATTTCACATTCAGGCATCAGTTGCAAAAGCTATTTGAGAGTATCTCTACAGACATGTGATACCAGAATGGCAAGATAATGCAAAATTAAAGATAGTTATTTGGCTCATGCAATGGAAGTTTTTAAAATACGAAGCACTCTCAGTAATGCTCTTTAACGTCACAGTGGAATATGATCAGCTAGACAAAACAGATTTCACATTGGCAGAACAGAAACACAATGTAGATTGAGAACATTGAGAATACTGTATGAAAGAACAAAGATTCCCATGATTTTGCTGGTACTTCTCTGGACAGCTGTTGAGAATAAAATTGTGTCTTGCACTAGCAGTTACTTTCATGTCAGTTTCACGTATTTTAGATCTGTGATGGTCTTTTCTTTGCATTTTTTATCCTTGTTCTTCCAATGAGATGATATGGAAAGTAATTCATACTATTAAGTGTTTATAGGCCAATATTTTTATGCCAACATCTGTAATGTTGGGCATGTATTTTGTGAAGTTGTTATGGTGTCAGAATTTTAGTTATTATATTTTTGGTTATCAATAATTTCGATATTTCATACATTTTATTCATGCAATTATGCCTTTTCCTCAAAGAAGAAAAATGTTTATCTTAACCTTGGAGTCCTGCCTGTATAACTATATGTATTTTCATTTACTGTACTCTTATTTCATTGTGACTGAACATTTTGCCTGTGTACTGCTATCTTTTCTGCAGATGTTCCTCTCACCTTTGTATCTGTGTACTTATAAAAGATTGAGCTGTCTTCTGCTACACTACTAGAAATGCTATGGCAAGGTCATGGACAGCTACATCTTACACTTGAATATGATAAGGTTACAACACAGCACCAAGAAGAATGCACTTTCTCACTGCTCTAACAGCCACACAAAGGTTAGTCTATGACCCAGTATTTGTGTGTCCCACATTTAGTGCACCTTCGATGTTTTCCAAAAGATTAGTAACCACATGAAGGAGAAGTTACTTCATCACATGCCTTAACCTTAACCACTGAGGTCAATCCTGTTGACTGGTCTGTTTTCCTGTGAACTCCTGACTTCAAATCTTAAGTGGGAGATGGAGGCCTAAAATAGTACAGACTGTTTTTGCTTTCCAAAACCAGTCGTGAACTGAACAGGTAGGCATGTCCTTGAAAATCCTTTGTAAAAAAAGTACAGAGCACTGCCTGACAGAGCATGCAGAGCATGCAAGGACTAGACGGTGGCATGACAAGACTACCACCAGGCATAGCACCAGGAGACTGTGAGGCAGGGAGGTGGAGAGGAAAGAGGTTATTGGCCATCTAGAGATCTTCCTAGCCTCCAAAACTGCAAAACCCCCAGTCCGATTCAAGTTTATTGATAATATCTCTGTGATCTGGACTCAGGGCCAAGGCACCCTATCCTCATTCCTCACAACCTCAATACCTCCACTACCATCCCATCCACTTCAACTGTTCCTCCTCAGCCCAGCATTTCACCTTCTGGAAATTGACCACCACCTCTCTGATGGCTCCATCTACACCTCTATCCATATTAAAACCACTAGCCACCAACAGTAACCGCATTTCAACAGCGGTCATCTCTTCCACACCCAAAAATCCCTCCCATACAGCTTGCCCACCCAGGGACAGCATATAAGCTGTGACGAGAACTCCCTTCCACATTGCGCAGTTTGCTGGAGGTCTCACAAAGGCCTTCGCAGACAGGCTGTACCCACAGAGCTAGTCCGCAAATAAATCTCCTGTGTCATTTCCCAAAACACCCCCCCCCCTCCCCCCCAAGAACCAGCTACAAATGAGTGCCCCCTTTGTCACCCTATATCACCCCAGAACCAAACAACTGAAACACATCCTTTGTCAGGGCTTTGATTACCTAGCATCATGCTCCAAAATGAGGGACATGATACTCAAGATCACTTCCAACCCTTTTAAAGTGGTGTTCCATTGCCCACCCAACCTCCACAGCATCCTGGTGCATCCCTGTGCCACTCCCAATCCCAACCCCTTGCCACAGGGATCATATCCCTGTGGAAGAGCCAGGAGCAAGACCTGTCCATTCCACCCACCCAGCACTTCCTATTCCAGACTTGTCACAGGCTTATCCTACCCAATCATAGGCTGAGCCACCTGTGAAAGGAGCTGTGTCATACCAGCTCTGCTGCAATCATTGCACAGCTTTTTTTATTGGTATTATTACCAACCAGCTGTCCATCGGATAAATGACTGTGGCCAAGAGCCAAGTAGACCACCCTGTGGCACATCATGAATCTGAACATAACATTTTCAATTTAAATGGCTGCTTTCCAAACCAGGCCATCTGGATCCTTCCCTCCACCACCAGCTTTTCTGCACTTGTTCAAGGGGAATTATCCTTACAACACATTATCTGCACTTGAAATTATCACAGCCTCGATCTATGGCAACCTACTGTCACCACATCCTCCACTCAACACTTTCCGCCCCCTCTGTCCTATCACCTCCTCCCTATTCACATCCACTCACCCTCACTGTGTGCTGCCCACCGCCAAAGCACCCATCTGGGTTTCCCCTTCCCTGCTCCTCTCCATTTCTGCTCCTGGTTGCCCCCCCCCCCCCCCTCCCTCATCCCGATGCTGTGCCTAGTGGCAGTTTTGTCATGCCTTGCCTGGAAGTTCAACGTGTAACTGTCTTTTTGTACTGCCTGACGGCAACTCAATGTACCATATTTACAGTTAGCCTCAATCAATCCTTTTCCTTACGTTGTTGATATTTCAACCTGGAGTTTCAATTGTTTGAATTTTGTTGATCTACACTCGCTACTGTGGCTCTTAGGGATCTTACATTTTCCTTTCAAGGGACCTGAGATCCAACTGTGTTATAACTCTTAGTATTGGATGGTTTCAGTTAACTATGTGGTTTTAAATATTCTGTTCATTCATACTTGCCAAGTGTGGTTGTTAGAGTTCACATCTAACTATTAAGAGTCCAGATTTTAGTAAGTGATGAGTTTCATTCACTATATTTAGTAATTTTAGTTTAATGGGGACTGGAAAATCTATTGGAGGATTTTTGCCAACTGCACACTACGGAATTTAGTAATGTAATGAATATTTGCTTTTATTGATCAACTGTTAATTTCTTAAAATTGTCCACATAAGAATTGTATCATTTTTCATACAAAGTGTTGCAGGTAACTAACTGTTCCTGCTTTTCATGTTACTCATCTGTTGTGGATGATGAGGGCTGCTACCTTAGTAGAACCATCACTCTCACCTACTGACTAGCCAATAAGGATATATAACCTCAAGTTCCTGCAATTTTTGTAGCTCTGTACAGCATCACGCATTGTGAATGGAATCAGTCACATCCAGCAGAAGTGTGGTTGCGCTGATGGTTTTAATGTGATGTGAACTTTAATTAATAATGACAAGTGCAAAGTTTTTTCAAATCAAGGAATGGATATGTTGTGGATATTAGTGCTACTTGGCATCAATTTGTAACCTAAATAAAGTGACAGCATCTAGTCTGAATATGTTAGATCCGCTGAACAACTAACTACTAGCAATGTTAGGGTGCGAGCTACTTGCTTGTAAATTTTGGCAGCTTTATTTGTACTCCTAGTGGTATCCACTGGTCATTGTATAATACCAGTTGCCTCTCTGCATTCTGCAGCCAAGGGACACAATCATACTGGTAAGTGTACCACTTAGTTAGTGACATTGCTACTGCGAGTCCACCTGGAACTCCATTTGTTGATTGCTCGTGATTAGTTTAATGATCAGCTTGGTTGGAATTCCATATGCTGGTGCTACCAATGTGAGGGTGAGGAGCAAAGCAACAAGCCGTATGATTACTGATGACTGCTTGCTCAGACACATGGTGGCCTGATTTGTGGCATGTGCCACACTTCACAATGTAGTACAAACATTGGTAGCGTTCATGTTCTGTGTAGTTCTTAAGGCACAATTCATTTCACTTAACATTATGAGGTCATTGGAGGAATACCAGGGAGGAGCGACTGTGAAGTGTTGCCTGTAGTGTTGATTGACTGTGAAGTTTTGCTCCTACTGGTGAACGATGACAAGCTATACACTCCTATACTAGTGTGGCTACCAGTGCAGCAGTGGGCAAATTATTGGCTACCTTATGCCATACTGCTGGACTTTTATTTGTAAGAACTCATTGGGTGATGGGTCTGATAATGCTAATGCTTTCATCTGAACTTGTTTGTCCAGTGTGAACTTTACAATAATATCATGAAGTAAAGATTGTGTGTATAAGACACAGCAAGATGTACACACTAAATTACCGTGGCACGATAAGCCTTGCAGTTCTGTGACTTAAGTTGCATAGAATGAACCTGGCTCTTTTGTACAATGACTCAGTTTGAGCCTACCACAGTTCTCAAGAGAGTTGGACGGCTGTAATGTTTAGTCAGTAAATCCCAGACAACAGAACATTCCAGCATACTGCAGTCTACATTTACATCTACATCTAAATAGATATTCTGCAAGCCACCATACAGTGTATGGTGGAGGGTACCATGTACCATCATCAATGTTGTTCTTGAATATTTGCTGAGTGGAAGTGACTATTTTAAATGCTTGTGTTATTTGTAAGGCCTCATTGAGTGATGGGTCTGAAGATGCTAATGCAGCTAAAGTCTGTAAATTCTGAATTAGTTCATATAACTGCCAACTAGAAAACAACATTATAGTACTCTGAGACACTGGGTCAGAAACTGTATTTACCTCACAGTACATTATGATGATGATGATGATGATGATGATGAGGTCCCATACTCCGAGGAGTGTAGGGTATGATGCGGGAGACCCGCACCACCAACTAGGCAAGGTCGTAGTGGACGTGGTTTGCCACTGCCTTCCTCCGACCATAATGGGGATGAATGATGATGATGATGATGATGATGAAGACAACACAACAACACCCAGTCATTGTGAAGCAGGGAAAATCCCTGATCCCACTGGGAATCTCCCCCGTGCGCGGGAAGCGAGAATGCTACCGCAAGACCATGAGCTGTGGACACAGTACATCAAGAAATCATAAACAGACATGCCAGTGGTTGCAGATATGTTACTGTTAATGTTTGTTGTTGACATTATTGTTGCTGCAGTAATCATGAAAGATGTTACTATTACTGCTGCTGCTGCTCCAACAATGCAAGGAATTATACCTCCATAGTAATCAAACAATGCTTTTTGGGAATATTCATTGTTGTCACTTTAATAGTAGTCACAAAAGAAACATTTGCATCTGGTGACTTATGTGGAGCAGTGAAGCTGTGTAGGTCACAAGATGAAGCAGTCAAACTGCAGCAGCACAAGGTGCAGGAACTCGAGGTAGTCCAGAGAGCAAGCAGAGTGTCAATGATGATTGGTAGGATACCAACAACCAGAAACAAGCCAAAGTTATACATGAATGCACGCTTTCTTAGTGAATTTCATTGATGAAATCTTCTTGGGTTATCAGCTGAGTGATGGCATCGGGTTGATGCAACATTTCGATTCGTTATCTTCAGGTGACTTTGACTCAAGATGATGAATAGAAAACGCATCCAAATATTGCAACAGCACAACACCATGGCTATACTGATAACCTGAGGAGATTTCGTCAAGCCGAAGATGTTACAAGTCAATTCTGCAGTATGGGGTGTTCAAGAACTTTGTGTGTAAACTAGAGCCTCTTGACCCTTTCTGCCTCACAGCTTTTCCCACCCTCGTTGCTTGCAGCCATGGAACTTTCATCCAGCCCAAACAATAGAATGGTGTTCGACATAAGCAAAAATGATAGAACAGTCTGGTTCATTTTGGATGCTTGTGTTACAAAGAAAATCTTGGTGCCTAGCAGAACTTAAAAAAATCAAATAAACAAATAAATAAAAAAGAAAGAAGCAACCTAATGGATGTATGAGGAAATACTTATCCAATACTGCAGTATTGTGAAAAGAATAGTTGCTACTCACCATATAGCAGACATGCTGAGTTGAACATAGGAACAACAGACTGTCACAAAATAAGCTTTTAACCAACAAGGCCTTTGTCAAAAATAAATCACACACACACACACCATTCTTACTGGCAGATTTAATTGGCTTTAGAATAAGGAAATACATATACTTTGGGAAAAACGTTGAGACTGCATGACTGCAGGCCTATTTGTTGCAGCATATTAGTACACGATTGTTTTTTAACAATGAACTGTGTTTTGTGATGAGATAAGATTCATCAAATTGATCAAATCAGTAACAGTGCATGGCAAGTTTACTGCTGACGTGTTGTCCTGGAAGATAATAATGACACATCTCCTGTGCAGCCTAATGGAAAATGACCTAAAGAAATGTTTTGAGTAGTAATAGGAACAAATTCAGACATAATGTAAAATCTGTAAAATCAAATGGGTCCTACTTTAAGGCAGCCAGAATTAAATTGAGATATTTGGTAAGTTCACAAATCTGTGACACCAGTCTAATTGTTTCGTGTCACACTTTCCACATGATTTTTTAAAATGTAAATACATAAAACTGCAACCAGTCACTTGTTTTGAAATAGTTATTTATTCACCCCATGAGCCGGTTTTCGAACCTTTTCAGGCTCAGCTTCAAATGGTTTTCCAGAAGTTACTTAGCTATTTCAAGCATAGTGCTGTGACAAGAAGACTGAATAGGCTTTAATGCATAGCCATGAGTATTGTTTATTTGTAGATTTGGATCCAAAATTTAGTTTTGTACTTACTGCAACATTATGGGCGGCTTTTGTTCTTAGTATCCTGTCTGCTTCTGCTGTTGATGGCCATTTGGTACCACATCACTCACTTTTATACTATATGTGTGCATAAACAGCATGGAATGAATAAATAACTATTTTTAAAAAGTGACTGGTTGCATTTTTATGTATTTACATTGCATAAACAGTCACAGGTTCTAAAGGATAAGCTTACACCATGAATGATACAGATTTAGCTCAACAGCTATCTGGCAGCAGAATGGTTGGAACTAAGAATTTTCAGACACATTATTCACACTCGGAAACAGAAAGCAGTTCTATACTCCTATGTGTTGTAAGGGGTCCGTAGGCCCTTACTATAAGTTTTGCGACAGCACAGGTCAACAGGACAAACAATCGATAGTGTGCGTCGGGTAGCGAGAGCGAGTGTTGAGACAGTTGTAGAGTGGGACCCAGGCTGCGGACCGGGCCGTGGGGCAGCCGGTGGCGGTAATGCAAGGCCGTACCGACAAAGGGGGTGGCCATCGCCGCGGTTTAACCCCTTTTGTGTTAGAAATATACGGGAAAGTGAACAAGTACAATTACTAGTGTGATTCAGTGATATTTCAGTGCCGATATTTGTATTTTCGCGTCTACCGCGCCGGCATTATTTGGATTGCAGTGTTGGATTGTAGTGTTGGATACAGTGATTAAAATTTGCGTGTGACGATAATGAATAACAAAGAGGCCTGTGCTGAGATTAGCCGTTATTAATTTTGTACGACGAAGGCAGTGGCTGTCTCCTTACTTTGGTGTTTTTGTGATATGAATATAGTTCGTTGATTAATGAAGCTGTGTTGTTGTTCTTCTTGGCACCAGACATTCATTATTACAGCATTCGAGAAGGACAAAATGGAATGTAACAACTCCGTAGCAGTCCAATCCGATTGCCAGCCCCATTAGGTACACAGTCACATTAATTTATATCTATTTGGGCTGCTATCAGATCCCGATCGAGCGGGATAAGTAAGTAGATTAAATCGGAGTGTTACACCCTTGGCTTACCGTAAAAGGACAAGTGCAATTTTCGGACGAATCATAAAGAACAATAGGTAATATTATCTTATTTAACGTGAGAAAAAATTTTCCAATGTTGGATCGGGACACAGCATAAACTTTAATATCGCGACAAGAAACAGTGCATTGTGAACAATATGAAGTAATAGCACCTTACGATTGTGACTAAACTTTTTCCTGCCATATTAGATGAGAATAACAGTGTCGATAAACTGTGTTGTAACGTGCAAATGCGTAAATCCGCGCGAAAAACTGTGAAAAGTGAACACCAAAGAAAGACACGTGTGAACATTATCACGACAAACAGGCCAAGAATTCGTCACGAAAGCTTTACAGAAGTGTTTAATAGTAATATTGTGACTGAAATTGTTTTTTTGAATAGTGAAATTCAGACAGCTTCTTGTGGACCCATAAACTGTTATGTGGACGACAATTCATGTGGCGATGCAATTGCTGAGTGACGTCACGCAGACACGTGTAGCAGTTGCGCCAAAGAGCTTCAATCTGCGAGGGGATTTCACACGTCATCCCAACTACCTGTGCAAAGAGTAGTTCAAGCACAGACGCACTACACCGAGCGCCGTCCCGACATCTAGCAGCCGAACTACAAACTACGCCCGCCTGCAGCACCACGGAGCGGCCGGCTGAGAACTACGACGTCCCACCACAGCGAGACCTCACGCGGTTCCGGCGGCAGTACAGCGCCACGCCCACTTCAAACGTCAAAACATCGCGACTCGTGGTAACGTCGGTTGGTGAGTGGAGACGACTGGTTGACATAACATTAAATTGCAACGTGCAGTTTTCGCGGTAAATAAACGTTTGTAAACTGAGTTGCGTGTTAGGAAAGGTGCCCAATTACAGTAATTTCCGAAAAGTTTGCGAAAAATACTCTGAAATTGAGCATACTTATTTATGCATACTGCGCTGTCTAAATGATAATTATACAGATATGCTTATTGTTTTTGGGGGATTTTATATATATAGATTTTATGAATAGTATGATTTATCTTATTTAAAACATTTTACATAAGCTGTGTATGTGAAAATTGATATTTGAAGTGATTAGATGCTCTTGCATATTGTATCAATTTAGGGATTAATTGAATAATACTTCAGGTACTGTTTGATTAGTTTCATGGTAATTAGGAGTGTTTTGGGTTACTAGAGGTTATTCTATATTACCTACCTGTGCATTAGAAATAAACAAACGTGTCTACTGAAGATAAGCAGGTTTGTGAGGCAGTAGTTGAAAGGAAAGGGATAGGGCAGGAAGACAGAGATGATTCGGGAATCAGTGATTATGGAGTGTCATTAGATAGCCCATTAGCACATTCAACTAGTTATCCCGAGACACCGGGACAAACGACGAGAGATAAGCTGGTTTCAGAGGATGCAGATACATGATCGATGTTGGCAGCCTTGCTAAAAGAATACTTTCAAGAAAGGAGAGAAATAGTCCACAAATCAGTAGAGAAAAGTTTACAAGAATTTAACGCATCATTATGAGAATTTAGAGAATCATTAAAGAAAGGTTCACAAAATAGCGAAACATCATACACGAAGATGGAATGCAATCTGAAGGAGGAAATGCAGGAGTTACCCGAACAACTGAAGGTAAACGTCGATGAGAGAGAGAGTAAGCTACAGGAGAATATAGACCAAGTCCAGGGAGACGTGGAAAAGATGGAAGGAAAGTTAACAAAAAAGATGGAAGACGATATTGAAGAAACGAAAGCCGAATTGGGAGAAAGAATCAACGAAGTGGAAACAAATTGCAATCATCGAACGCCGAGGTGACACAAATGCAGAAACAATGCAATGATGCGGTTAAGGGGATAGGAGATAGGCAAAACCAACTGACTGTCAATCTGAGAAATGCTATAGCCATGCGACGAGAAGAGGATAATCAGAGGGTTGCAATGGAAGGCGAGGCCTTCACTTGGGGAATCAAGAAGAAGGAAGGGACTAAGGTTCATGCAAAATCAAAGAAAATAAACTCTGAAATACATAAATTTAACCACGTTTATAAGGGGCCGTACAGGATTATAAAAGTTGGTCATCCTAACACTGTGGAGTTGGAGTATGCACGGACAAAGAGAGTGCATGGTAAGGAACATGTGGAACACATAAAAAGGTATTACTCACACGAGAACAGGGATAACCCGGATGAGGAAGAGGTACGAATTGAAGAAAGTTAGGTGTAGGGAGCTAGCAACTCTTTTGCCGGTATACCAAGTGGCGACTGGTACACTCCCAGCTGGGTGAGACTTTATTTCTAATTTCAAGTGTCACTCCTCTACCATCTCTCTCTATCCTTAGGTTAAGAAAGTTAGTGAATAGTAGTTAGGATTGATAGTGGTCATCCAAGTAATTCAGTCAGGAACCATGTAGTAAATTTATAGTTGACTTAAAATAAGGATAAGTAGTTACTGTTGATGTAGTGTGTGAGGTGTCAAAGAATCAATAAGTTGAAAGCTCAGTTTAGTGTGAGTAAATAAACAAAATTAATAATGCCAGAAGGAATAAAATGAGAACCATATCAGAAAGCGAATGTTTACATAATGTCGTGGTAAGCTAATTGGTTAAACAAGATTTTGTGTAATCTTATAGAGTTGTTTTGTGAGGCAGAAAAAGGTCAAACTGTTGTAAGAAAATTGAAGTAATGTATCAGCTTGTAAGTAGATGAACATATAAAGAAACAAATACACAAGGAGATAGTTGTTCGAATAAATGATGTGAAATATGATGAATGGAGAGGCTAAGGAGCCTGAAGTAGTATTTTTATGTGGTTATTGCAGCGAATATAGAGAGTTGATGTAGGTTGAAGATATATATGCAGTTGAAGTTGCTGTTAAGTTGAGGGAGTTATGTCGTAATGATGTATATTGAGTATGAGATGTTTGAAGTATTGAAGTATATTGAGGATTGATTAGGTTGAAGATATATATTTATTTGCAGTTGAAGTTGGTGTTAAGTTATGTGTAATGAAGAGTATGGAGTATGAGATGTTTGAAATATTGAAGTATGTCATTTAGCACATGAGCAACATCTGTTTGCAAGTTATTTGTAGGTATACATGTTTACCTGAAATATGCTGATAAAACAAAGTGTAACTAATGAATAATTAGTAATTCATGTATCCAATTAGCTATCAGAGTCAATTATGGTTATACGTAGGTCAAGCTTTAGAAGCAGAATTCTGGCACTGAGTAATGAATGACAAATATCCATATAGTGGATTTGAATTAGTGTGAATATAACAGGAAATATTGTACCTCTCATCTAAGCTTTCTTGATAACAATTCACATATGGCAGTAATGTTTGGCAAAATGAAATGATCAGTAGTTTAAAATTTTTCATTGGGTGACCACATTAGTTGTAGTGTTGCAAATAATTATGTAAGACATGCTTAGCGGTACAATGTAGCATTTAAATTTATGGAATCTGTAATAAATAAGATGTGAATTTCTTCCTTAACTTTTATGTGTGTTGGCCAAGTGAATTATAAATTAGAGTGATAGTAGTATGGACGGCACGAACCCCGCTGAAAGGACGGCATACCAAAGGGGTAGCTGGCATTTAACTAGTTTCTTTTCTTGTCTTTGCTATAGCAAGTTATAACAGATATGTAGTTAATGACTCGTACTAACCTTTGAAAGTGAAAAGTTTTGGGAATTTTTGGTAAGATAAGTTTATAAAAAAATATTTACCATGCTATGTTAAGTAAGTAGGATTGATGTTGTGTGTTATTTGGACAATCCCATATTTTTGAGATGTAATAACTTTTTGTAGAATATTATTGTAGAGGCAGCCCACTACCGGAGTCATGGATTTTCTTGGTGATTGTAATTTCATTACTTATTTGCACTGTGTGTTTTGTTCATATGTAGTGATGTCTAATTCCCTAACCGATTCTTTTACGTCTGTGGCTTCAAAGAAGTTTTCGAGGGCGGGGATGTAAGGGGTCCGTAGGCCCTTACTATAAGTTTTGCGACAGCACAGGTCGACAGGACAAACAATCGATAGTGTACGTCGGGTGGTGAGAGCGAGAGCGAGTGTTGAGACAGTTGTAGAGTGGGACCCAGGCTGCGGGTCGGGCCGTGGGGCGGCCGGTGGCGATAATGCAAGGCCGTACCGACAAAGGGGGTGGCCATCGCCGCGGTTTAACCCCTTTTGTGTTAGAAATATACGGGAAAGTGAACAAGTACAATTACTAGTGTGATTCAGTGATATTTCAGTGCCGATATTTGTATTTTCGCGTCTACCGCGCCGGCATTATTTGGATTGCAGTGTTGGATTGTAGTGTTGGATACAGTGATTAAAATTTGTGTGTGACGATAATGAATAACAAAGAGGCCTGTGCTGAGATTAGCCGTTATTAATTTTGTACGACGAAGGCAGTGGCTGTCTCCTTACTTTGGTGTTTTTGTGATATGAATATAGTTCGTTGATTAATGAAGCTGTGTTGTTGTTCTTCTTGGCACCAGACATTCATTATTACAGCATTCGAGAAGGACAAAATGGAATGTAACAACTCCTTAGCAGTCCAATCCGATTGCCAGCCCCATTAGGTATACGGTCGCATTAATTTATATCTATTTGGGCTGCTATCAGATCCCGATCGAGCGGGATAAGTAAGTAGATTAAACCGGAGTGTTACAGTGTCCATGCATGCGCACTAGACAACTGTAACTTGCTTGTGCGAGGAAGGCGGTACAGAGTATGCTTTCCGATTGTTACTGTTTATGGTTTATTGCTGTTGCATCTGTGGCCAGCTGCTAACTTCAGGTTTTCATTTTTGAGAAAAAAAGCATTCTTTGTGCTGATTGCTTTGTATCTATAAATGGAATGGACCAAACAAATAAAGCATCCTAATTTAAACATACAGTGAGGAAAGGTGTCATATGACAATCATGACCAGGTGAATTGGAAATCTTTTATTCCTGAGTAAATAGTCTTATAACTTTATATGTGTGATTTTCGGTTAGTATATGTAGTGCTGTAATCAACAAATGGCCACTGCATCTTTTGCTTTATTTCCGATGTCAAGAAGGACAAACTTGCAATAGTCGGCGAAAGAGTCCAGGCACAAAATGAATGAACAATTGGTTTAATCCTTACCTAAGACTCGTTGGAACTTCCTCTTACATTACTCTCTCATTCGGTGAATTCTTTCCTTATTGATCGACAGCAGCTTGTTGAAATAAGCCACTCCCATACTTCCCAAAGTTCTTCATTAGAGAATATATGCCCAGCAAGGATTGAACTCAACATCATCTGGCTATTCATCGTAGTTATCACTCCCTAATCGTAAGGTTTACAGACAATGCGAGGGGAATACCTCCATGTGCCAAATGCAATTCTTGTGCTACGGCGACTCCCAAAATAAAACAAATAGTTTAGCCCATAATTCACAACAGTATTAAGATAATTCCATGATAGTTACATAAGAGAACAACAATTATTTAAGAAATAATAACACATAATACTCACATACTGTCTGTAAAGAATTGCTGCGGGAGTAAGAACCACATACCCATCAAATAGGTGTGAATGAGGGTGAAAAAGAAGTGTAGCGCATGATACATGAATACCCCAACTTTATTCATCTAGTATTTGGCAGTGAGAGTACTTAATGACTTTAAACAAACTGTACACATAATGTCAAAACTCTTTTTTGCTGACAACCCCCCACAAAATTAAGAAAGGAAAAAAGTTTCACACTTACTACATTTTCACAGTTCATGCTGTAAAACTGCCGCATCGGGCAAGACATTTTAATATATTACTTCTTTCCCACTAAATTCATTCACGACACATTCTACAGACACTATTCACACATACCACTGATTGTAGCTGGAAAACTGTATCATTGTATGACTCACAGTTCAGGAGATATGACGTTAAAAACAATGATATGCATGAAAAACTGATGCATCAAGCATAAATTTATTACTTCTTTACTACAGACAGTTTTCGCAGCACATTTTGCAGACAGTATCCATCTATGCCGATGAATGTACCTACAATATTATATCACTGTATGACACGTAGTTCAGCAGATATGATGTCGCACATGTTGAACTGTGGCAAAACCAAACCGCAGGGAGAAATTTGCTAGAGATACGGGAGAAATATGTATACAAAAATGTGGGAAATATATTTAACATATGTGAAATATGTATATGTGGGCAAAGACATGGGCAAAAAAGTTCTCCACTACCCCTGGATAAAATTCAACCAAACTTTGTACATATATTATCTATTATCTGAAAAGAAGTGCTGTGGGAGTAAGAACCAACTACCTGCTACTGAAGTGTGGGTGATAATGTGGAGACAGAAGAGGGGAGGAAGAGATGGACAGACAGAGGGGGAAGGACGACAAAGTCACAGATGTGGGGGAGGAAAAGGTGGACAGAGCGGGCGGCAGGTGGAATGGACAGAGAAAGTGAGGTGTGCCTCCTTGTGTGTGTGAATGGTGTACATTGCTGTGACCAAAAGCTTTGTGTAAGTGTCTTTTAATTTTAATTGTGCTTGTCTCCAACTTGACTTGTCTTCTTTATGGTAAGTAGCAACCCGTCTTTTCCTACATTGTTGACATTCCTACCTAGAGTTTCCTCTCTATGAGTCTGCAGTTCTAAACATACATGCTTAGGGCACTGCTGCATATGTGTACACCTTAGGTGCATCATGCAGTAGGGGCCTTAGTAACACGAGCAGTCTCTTCTCTCCTTTTTGTTTTCTTTAAGATGGTCGGAGTCTTATTCTAAAGCTTTGCCTTTTGGTTTTAACATGAGTACTGCACAGTATATTTCTACTTTAGACCAGCTAACTGAGACTCTCACAAATTTATGTACATTCTATATTTGAAGTTACACCTATGTGAGAAAAAACATATTCTGTTGCTCAGTGTGTTCATTATCTACAGGAATGTGCAGTTGACAGGTTTTTAAGTGTAAAATTTTGGATGAACCCATTGATTTATCTTCGCTGTATCATTAGTTAGGAGGGGATCGAGCCTGAGCAAAATAAGAAAGTTTCTGTGAAGGCTGTCCTATAACTCCACACTAAATATCAATTGAAATCCTCTAGGGGAGTGTTTAATTTTATCGACATTTTATTTATGCATGCGCAAGTTGTTAATAGTCAGATGGTACGTAGGCTGTTAGTACAAAATCTGAATGAATATGAACAGATAAATGTGTGAGATAATTTAGAAGCCTAAAAGATGAACTGTGTATTATCCACCTATTGTGTTACGTGGATTTGATCAAAGATTTTTACTTATCAGTAGTTGCATCCCCACCTGAATCAGTTGCATGATAGTTCAGTGGACTACCTTCAGTATGCCAGAACTCTGTCAACAATTAAAAGCATTAGCTACTAAATTCTAACTGAAAGAACTTTTAAGAGTGGCATCAATAAGCAGAGTGAGTTGTTCCATCAAACCTGATGTACAGATTTCCCAAGGAAAGAAACAGATATAAAAAATAAAAAGATCTGTGTAATAGCCCCTGTACATGGCCTTTCAGGATAATTTGTATTCCATACCCTGTCACTTGACTGTTGTGTTAACCATGGACATATTGAACTAAGGTATGCATAAGATCTGGAGTATTTTTATGGTTAACATAAGCAGCTGTTTTTGTGTTTCTAGGAGGAGCTGTCAAAGAGTTTTTGTTTGCTGTGTATTAAGATTTTGACTTGCAATTTATTTCTTGGTAGTTTGAGAACAGAAGCCTTTGTTTTGGCATCAGAGGCAAATGGCAGCTATTTGATGTGTTTCGTAATTTTTATTCAGGCACAGCATGTCAGTGCTTAGGTTTAAACATTTTTACTGAATAAGCATTCATTTCTCTGTTAACACTCACGTCCATCACAGTGTCTTCATATGAAAATAATACTATTATAGCATGAGGAGCTGCTGATGCTTCAAGTAGTACAGATCACATGCTTCACAAATGAAGTACAAAATTTTATTTATTCTGACCAAAACACTCTTGGATAAAGAACATGAATTAATACATGAGAGAAATCCATCTTTTAAGTTTCACTGTTTAAATTTTCATGTAAATTTAATGAAAGTACATAAATGTGGGAAGCTGCACACACTGATGATACAACAGTGGTGGTAGCCTGTAAGACAATCGTGATAGCTATTCATGCAGCTGCTTCAGAAAGTCTCCGAGTAGATGAAAACATGCCTGGCATATTTAAAAGTGATTGGTGGGATGATGATATTGCCGCAACGGTGAAGGAGAAAAAGGAGGCCTATAACAGATGGCTTATGGTAGAAGTAGGTATGTAAGACTGAGGGGGGAGGCAAAGAAAGCAGTACTTAAAGCAAAAAATGCTATGTGGGACTTTAAATGGGAAGAAATTAATAACTGCACAGGGAGTTCAAAGTCCAACGAAGCAGGGATGGAAGATGATAGAACAGCTAAGAACAAATGACAGAAGTAGTATGAGCTTACAGCCGATAAGCCTAGACAGATGGAAGACATACCATGAAGAACTGAATTTCTGAATTTCAGAATATATGCTGCTTTGCAGGCAACAAATATGATACACAAATCTAGAAGATAATAGCAGCGAAAGTACAGGATATATTTCAGCAATTCAAAAATGGCAAAGCATCAGGACCTACGGCTGCATACAAGGAGTTGTTGAAGGCTTGGTCAAAAATGTTATTTGAATATCCAAATGCATTATTTGAACATCTCACAAAGCTATTTAACCGCTGTCTTAGTGGATAGGAAATCGCTGTTGAGTTTAAAGAAGGGTTCATCACGTACATATTTAAAAGGGGAAGCAAGGATAGTTATGCAAATTATCGAGGCATCACAGTTCTCAGTTCTATACTGAGAATATATGGGGTAAGATGCTTAAAACTAGAATTCAGAAAAAAATTGAGTATGTAGAAAAACAGAGTGATTTTTGGCAGGAAGGTCTTGTATTGTAAATATCTGCAGTATTAGTCACGTGACTGACAGTAAACTAGCACATAACTTGGAGAAACACACGGTTTTTATAAACATGCAGAAGGCCTATGACAGTTTACCACTTTCTACAATGTGGGAAGCAACGAAAAACTAGAAGATTCATAAATATTATGTACAAGCTGTTAGAAAGCTGTATTCAGATAATATTTGTTGTTTTGAAATTGGAAGTTACTATCACAGAAACTTAAGGTTAGTAAAGGACTGATGCTGTTTGGCACCTACCCTCTTTAAAATATTTTTGAACGAAGCACTGAAAAACTGGAGAAGAAATTGCAAAAACATGGGAGTTAGAGTAGGTGATGACACACTGTTCACCCTAAATTTTGCTGACAATCACGTCATCTTACCGAGGAAGAAGAGGGTGTGTCTTGTATGTTAAGAAAGCTTAAAGAAGGTTATGAGCAGCGGGGCATGAAAATTAACTTTACAAATACAAAATACTTGGTTGTTGGAGGTATAGCAAAGGTAAGGGAAAGGTGACAATTAAGCAGTACATCATGGACTGTGCGGCTGGTCCCAGCGGAGGTTCTCGTCCTCCCTCGGGCATGGGTGTGTGTGTTTGTCCTTAGGATAATTTAGGTTAAGTAGTGTGTAAGCTTAGGGACTGATGACCTTAGCAGTTAAGTCCCATAAGATTTCACACACATTTTTTTTTTAAGTAGTACACTCCATTATTTGGAATAAAATGACATCCAGGATATATGAGGATATACAGAACTATGGTTGAGAGTTTTTTCTCTGTATGTTGTTGAACTATGGGAAGTCTCCAGGACCAATGTGAAGAAATTAAAGGTAATGGAAATGGAGTTTTGGGACGAATGATTAAAATCCCTCTGGGTTTTGTACTGCATCACTGTATAAAATACTTCAATTATAAGCTATATCAAACCATGGAAACTCCAGGTTGTAATGACAACAATGTAAGGAAAAGATAGATTGCTACTTACCGTAAATATGGCACATTAAGTTGCAGACAGGCACAATTAAAAGATACTTCCATACAAGCTTTCGGTCACAGCCTTTATCAGAAAAAGAAAGAGAAATACCATTCATTCATTCATGCAAGCAAGTACACCTCATGCACACAACTGCCAACTCTGGCAGCTCTGGCTAGAAAGTCTTTCCCGAGGAAGGCCACTGTAATATAGTTCAAACATTGGTTTTAAGTTTATAGTTAAAGTATTTTGTACAATGCAGTACAATACCCAGAAGAATTTTAATCATGACCCGGGCTGTGGAAGCCCACTTAGTTATGTTTTTAGCCACGAAGTTGTGAAGTAACAAAAAGAGACAAAATAAGAAATTAAGTGCTATGAGAACAGATGGGATTTACAAAAGATACTATAGATGCAACTGAAAATAAACAGCTAGCATTGTATGGACAGCTTAGAAGAATGCCAGATGAAAGATGTCCCCTAAAATACAGCACTGGAGACCTCCAACACACAGAAAGATAGGAAGATCCCAGATATGATGGAATGAGGTATGTGATGCAGGACAGGGAAATGCAGGAAGAGGACTGGCAGGATAGAAGAAGATGGAAACTTGGATGCAAGAGATGCCGCATGGTGTAGAGAACTTGCAAAAAGGATAAGAAGAAGAAGAAGACATAGATGCAGAGGATTGGTAACTGTATTAGATACCGTATTTACTCGAATCTAAGCCACACCTTTTTTTCCGGTTTTCGTAATCCAAAAAACCGCCTGCGGCTTAGAATCGAGTGCAAAGCAAGTGGAAGTTCTGAAAAATGTTGGTAGGTGCCGCCACAACTAACTATATGTAGCGCTACACAGGCGTGCTTTGTAGGCACAAAGATAAATACTGGCGCCAAAACCTCTGCATCAATAAATAAATTTTTAAAAAAAGGTGGAAGACGAGCTTTTTTTTCTCCACCCCGAGTTTCGACCACTGCATTTTCATACATTATCTAAAGAAGTAAATACAAATTCCGTATTGTTCATCTTCGAATGTAGCAAAATTTCAATGTGCTACGAAAATCCGGCTGGCAAGACTGTTTGGGATGTTTGTCAATATGGCCAACTCTACGTTCTGAATTTTTTCCTACCTGTGAGAAGAGATGGTTGCTAATAGTAACCTGATGAAATGTGAATCACATGCAGTATTCTTTTCACCATAAGAAGAATACGAATATAAACATTTTGCCATGCATTCTTTCGTGTTTGCTGCTATCTCATTTAAATCCTGTCTGCCTAATAAACTACGAAACTAGAGTGAGACAACAACAAAAGCGGAAGAATATACGTATCGTGTCATGTTTATATTCGTATTATTCTTATGCCTAATAGTGATACAGTCAGAAATGAAGCACGGCAAATGACTAGATTTTTAAATCTAAGATGACTAATTTCTGTGCAGAATTTGATGTACTAAAGAAACGGCCGCAAAGATTTTCAAACGGAGAAAAATTTTCGCCTAACTTTCGTTCAGAACATGTTCTATCAAACGCAGTCTATTATTTGGTTCTTGTTGATCATTATCAAGGAAAGCAGCAGTGTAAGTAACAACAAATAGTCTCTTGCCATTGTTTCGCTAATGAGACGATTCCTCTCTCTTTTTTTTAACTGTAAGCTGCGGTAGCGCGTACAAAAGCAAGCCATGCCACGAGCGGCGGCAGGCCGTAAACACGCACTATCAGAATGCGACAAACAATGCATGACACAGTACTACAGTAATGCATTTTCAGCTTAGAGTGACGTAAACACCTATAACAAAGAAAAAGGCACTTATCAGATTAAAGCAAAATAAGCAATTGATTCAAACCAGATGAAGCACGTGAAAAAGGAAGGGTACCCGTATAAATACGGACGGAGCGCCTGACGCATAGCAATGACTACCTGGTAAAGCTTAACTGCTAAGCTTACGACTCGAACCAAACTACTGTAGCTGTATCGTCATTCATTCGACCTAAATTGTGTCTCATATTACAATGGACCAACTTTGTTTTGATTTGGAGGTTCGGCCCAAAACTTTTCTCTCCCCTTGAATTTCGAGTCTCAAATTTCAGGTGCAGCTTAGATTCGCGATTTTTTTTTTTTTTTCCTTTATTTCGAGTCTCATTTTTCAGGTGTGGCTTAGATTCGAGTAAATACGTTATGTAAGTAACATATTTTACTGGACTTAAATTTGGAAAGAAGGAAAAAAGAAACACTAGTAATGCCACTTAGTCGAGCTAAGCCTATAAGCAATGTGAAATTTCTCACTAGTAATGGCACAGTTGAAGGGAGATCATGATGGTACCACTGAAAATGTTTTTATCTGGATGAAAGGATCTTGTAATGATATTAGATGACGGTGAACAGATAAAGTGCTCATTTTCTTCATTCATGAAGAATGATGTCTTTGAAGTGACATTATTACTAAATTATTTACATGATTTGGTTAAAACAGGTTGTTCTGAAAATGTAGAACACTTCTCACCCTATGTATAGGTTGCCTGAAGCCTTTTGGGTCAAATTGAAACAGGTGATAGTAGGTCCACAACTGATTCTATTGAGATAGGAAACCAATGTTCAGAAAAGCATATTTATTGTGTTATGAACATACACAGCGTACACCACATAACAACAACATAGCTCATACCAATTGTTCATAGTGACGAGCGCCAGTCTCAATGTATGCGTGGCAATGGCACACTAGTTCTACAGGGGTTTCATACTCCATCGTCTTGACATAACCCACAGGAAGAAGTCCATTGTCCAAGATCACCTAACAGGACCTTATTTACTGCCTCCCTGTTTCACTAATCCATGTTACCTGGTGTTCCCATGAGATGTGCTGCCACTGTTCTTGGAGACTGTAGCCCTCGTTGTCTGTGAAGGGATGTGGTTTCAGCAGGACACTGCACCACCCCACTTCGATGTTAATGTACGCAAGCACCTGAACAACACGTTCCCCAATCACTGAATTGGAATGGGAGGTCCTGTCCCATTGCCAGCGCTTTCGCCAGATCTCTCGCACCTCTGGTCCAAGCTGCGTGTTTCCTGGTACGACAGACACCAGGGTTTTTTGAGAGATTGCAGTAGAATTTCAAATGCTGTTGCCAAGCATGCAATGAGACTGCCAGCTGTCACTCTGAACAATTGCTATGAGATACACTGTTGTTAAGTGGTGTGCACTGTGTATGTCCTTACCTCAAAAATGTGCATTTCTGACCACTGATTCCCCATATCGATATACTCAGTTGTGGATCCACTATCATCTGTTTCAACTGACCCAAAGGTTTTGAGACATCCTGTTATTTAATACTGTATATCGAAGAAAAAGGATGTTTAATCATGAGTACCTTCTTTCAGGAAAACTTTAGTTAAGACTTTATTCTTTAGTTAGTTTGAGGAAATCTGTGAACATGTAGAGGTTGGATCTGTGAGGAAGTTAAAAGTAACGAGTTAAAGAGCTATGACACACGTCACTGTGATTGTTATTTTGGACATGGGTTTTCCATAATTGGCTAAATCGGAGTGGCTAAAATAATGTACAACCACTTCACTTGTTGTTGTTGTTGTTGTTGTTGTTGTTGCATTAGTTGTTGTCACAGTAGTAGTTGTTTTTGTTGTTGTTGTTGTTGTTGTAGTCCTCAGTCCAAAGAATGGTTTGATGCAGCTCTTGATACTAGTCAATGCCAGACAAAACTTGGCTACATATTTGTTCAGGTCAGAAACAAAACAGCAAACAACTGTTTGGGTATTCTAACAAACTGAAACCAACAACAATGGTTTGTTTTTGAAGTGCCTCCATCAAAACGATCTTTCATTTCTTTGGTTACAATGGATATGTCGCAACTATTACTCTATTGAATAACAATTAATTTGAGTGATATACAGGGACCTGTTTGCCTCAAATTATCAATGAAATCAGGAAAACAATGAAAAATGTCACATTCTCCTCCTCATAGCAATGCCAGCTGTAGCAGCTAACAATTGATTATCTGATGGAGAAAAAACTTCTAATGGATATCTCATTGTCCTTATAGTTTTGAATTATTGCCAAACAGTTTCTTTTTGTTTGCTTATGTCAAACGAAAAGTGTGCAAAAGCTATTTCCATACCTTGAGACACTGTTGAATCCTCCCAAAATCGTGTTATTGAGGCACTAATATTAGTGTGTAAAACATGTTTTCAGTACTGGTTTGAACACATGCAAGAAACTATAAATTTTAAAGGCAGGTATTTTGGGAAATAATATTAGCAAACAAAAACAATTTTAATAAAATTCTTTATTGTTTTTGTAAAACTTAAAAGATGGCCCTTATTATTCTGCCCAAATGTGCACGTTAGATAATATTTGGTGATTTGTGTGCAATGATTGTATCAATAAGAGAAGAAGTGGAACTTCAAGAGTAGGAAGGAAAATGTTCTACAGCAGGGAGAAATGAGACACACTGTATAGGAAGAGGAGACGACGGAGAAGGTGTTAATATGTGAACGAAGCCAAGAAAATGAAGAGGAAGAAAACTGAGAAGAAGAATGTGGCCCACTGATGTAGCAAGCAATGAGAGTGAGTGCGAGCTAAAAGGGCAGAAAATACAATTAATTTACACAGAATATAAAGATGAGCTAAAATTTCAAGTAATTAATGGGACAGCCTAGTATATGTGTACATGTATAGAGAGTAAAATCAATGTCTTACTCGACACATGCTGTGTGACCTGTGTCGCTACCACTCACAGTTGTGTGTCAGCACCTACATTTAAAATTCACAACATGTTACACACAAGGAATACTTACAGTGCCTGGTGCATCTTGAAAGTTCCGTAACCTTTCAAATATCTTCTTCATTATCTCTGGTTTATGGCATATGAAGTAAGAATTTTTGCTTATGTGATGACCATATCTGAAAATTAAAATTTCATGTTACAAAAAGCTAACACACACACACACACACACACACACACACACACACACACACACACACACACACACACCACAAACGATGAGAGGCAGAGGAGAGGGAGAGGGAAACGGGCTGACACAAAGGAATGGTCAAGCTTTAATAAGAAAGCAACAACCTGTATGAAAGTTTCTATCCATTCAAAGATGATGGAGCTATCTGCCTTGTGTGACAAAATGAAACATTGTGTGCTGTGAATAGCTTCCCAAAATTCTAACCATACCTGATGAAATCCATTGTAAACAGAGTTTCAGCTAGAGTTGAATAGAACTGCAAAAGTGCCACAGCAAAACCATACTGAACGCATGCATGTCACTAATTTCACAAAAGTCATTTAACACTATTGGTGTGGCTATACACTTGCTATTCTCCTGATCTTGGATCCTCAGTTGCCTACCACTTATGTTCTCTAAACAACATCATATGAAGAAACTTCTTCAATAAAGATGATGCTTTTCAAAATGGCTTGGTACCATTTCCAACTTCACTTCAGCACATTCCTTCAAATGTGAAACTGATTATGGAGTAGAATAAACTGCTTATTAATTTCTACATGCTACTGAAATGTAATACAACTTTTATCAATCCATAAAAATCCAACAGCTTTTGAATCAACCGTTTATGATGAGAGATGAAGGCATGCAAAGTAATTTAAATAACACAAACACGCACATGCACACTTGAAAATGCATACTCCAGCAATGTACAACTTTGAGTTGTTGGGTATTCTGCCACATATCAGTGTCATTCTTGCATGACATTTCAGTAACATAACTGTCTCGAGTAACACCTGATGAAGATAAGAAGTTACGTTATCAAAATAACTTGCAAGAATGACACTAATGTCCGGTAGAATACCAGACACCTCAAGATGTCCACAGATCACCGGGAAAGCCTGAATAATTACAATGTATCACTTATTGCATTGATAGATGGAAGATGTTTAATAATTGATGAACTACTTCCATTAACTGCAAAAACACGTATAATGACAACTGCGTGTTGCAATGACCATGGACCCAGAGCCCTTCCTACATTGGCTTGTTGTTTCATCTATAAAGGACTAACGATAAATTCCTATCTGATATTGGCTGGCTGACTAAAACCTGCAATACTGCATAATCAGTTTAAACGAGTAATCCAACCCCCACAGCACGTGTAAAATGCAGCTCACCAACCCAGTCTATCTCGTGAAACCCTCTTTATATCTGTATAATTAACGCCACCTGCATCCACTTGAAGCTAGTTACTGTATTCAAGCATTGGCATCCCACTAAAATTTTTACCCCAGCATCCTCATACTATTGGCAGTAAGAAGATGCAGGGGAGCATTCGAGTAACGAAGAACAGGATTACTCCGATGTGACAAAACCTATGAACCTTCAAGTGGGACAAGTTCTGATTCGGATGACAATCAATCAAAGAATAGGTGAAAAAACAACAGTAATGTTGAAACTGTCGCAAATGAACAACAAATACCAAATATACTAGAGGAACATTTATACTTAAGTAGTGATAGTGAAAGTGCTGTAAAAAGTTGCGTAGTTTTAGAAACGAATGAACGTGTGGAAAGGAAAGTAAACAATAAAACTAATATTCCACAGCATGGTAAAAAGTGTGTAGTTCATGCTGATGAATGGAAATGTAACGTCTGTAAACTCAACGTAGCTGGTGGGAAGGAATATGTCAATACACAAGGTAGAACTGTTTCTGTTTAAGTACTGCAGCCTCCGTGCATGTGTAGGATGCAATGCTCAGAAAAACTGTCTGAAACTGAGAGACAGAAGATTTTTCATTCATACTGACATGAGGAAATGTCTACAGATATGAAAAGGCGATTTGTTGGCGCATTTGTTGAGCAACGTAGTACAACTTGTTCAAGAAAACACTCTAAGCTACAATTTTACTGTAAATGGTGGATGAGTTGAGGTGTGCAAGATTATGTTTTTGAACAATCTTTCTATCTCAAATACAGTTGTAGTAAAAATTTTAAAAAACATGGAGCCACCTGGAGTAGTAAGAAAAGATCAAAGGGATAGGCATACCCCAAGCAGAAAAACACCTGATGAAACTGTTGAACATATCAAAAGACATATTTCTTCTTTCCCACATCATGAAAGTCACTACAGTAGAGAACAGTGTGTCAGGAAATATTTAGGACCACAACCGAACATACAAAAAATGCATGACTTATACATAGACGACTGTACTCAAAACAATATTGACCCAGAAATAAGGAGTAAAAAATGGCTTTATGCAGACATCTTCAATAAACAGTTCAATTCGTCATTCAAACCATCTGAAAACAACACATGTGATACATGCGATATGTTTCAGGTAAAAATGAAAAGTAATCAGACTCCAGAAGAAAAAGAATCTGTTGAAGCTGAGTGCACTGCTCATCTGAATGAATAAAAAACAGGTATCTGTTAAAAAGTAATGACACTAACAAGGCAAGAGGAACACCAACACACAAAGTGTTCACCAGAGACCTTCAGAAATGTTTGCCACGCCCAGTCATATCAAATAGTATTGTTCTTGTTGTGGTCTTCAGTCCTGAGACTGTTTTGATGCAGCTCTCCATGCTACTCTATCCTGTGCAAGCTTCTTCATCTCCCAGTACCTACTGCAACCTACATCCTTCTGAATCTGCTTAGTGTATTCATCTCTTGGTCTCCCCCTATGATTTTTACCCTCCACGCTGCCCTCCAATACTAAATTGGTGATCCCTTGATGCCTCAGAACATGTCCTACCGACCGATCCCTTCTTCTGGTCAAGTTGTGCCACAAACTTCTCTTCTCCCCAATCCTATTCAATACTTCCTCATTAGTTATGTGATCTACCCATCTAATCTTCAGCATTCTTCTGTAGCACCACATTTCAAAAGCTTCTATTCTCTTCTTGTCCAAACTATTTACCGTCCATGTTTCACTTCCATACATGGCTACACTCCATACAAATACTTTCTGAAATGACTTCCTGACACTTAAATCTATACTCGATGTTAACAAATTTCTCTTCTTCAGAAACGCTTTCCTTGCCATTGCCAGTCTACATTTTATATCCTCTCTACTTTGTCCATCATCAGTTATTTTGCTACCCAAATAGCAAAACTCCTTTACTACTTTCAGTGTCTCATTTCCTAATCTAATACTCTCAGCATCACCCGACTTAATTCGACTACATTCCATTATCCTCGATTTGCTTTTGTTGATGTTCATCTTATAGCCTCCCTTCAAGACACCATCCATTCCGTTCAACTGCTCTTCCAAGACCTTTGCTGTCTCTGACAGAATTACAATGTCATCAGCGAACCTCAAAGTTTTTATTTCTTCTCCATGGATTTTAATACCTACTCCAAATTTTTCTTTTGTTTCCTTTACTGCTTGCTTTATATAGAGATTGAATAACATCGGGGAGAGGCTACAACCCTGTCTTACTCCCTTCCCAATGACTGCTTCCCTTTCATGACCCTCAACTCTTATAACTGCCATCTGGTTTCTGTACAAGTTGTAAATAGCCTTTCGCTCCCTGTATTTTACCACTGCCACCTTTAGAATTTGAAAGAGAGTATTCCAGTCAGCATTGTCAAAAGCTTTCTCTAAGTCTACAAATGCTAGAAACGTAGGTTTGCCTTTCCTTAATCTTTCTTCTAAGATAAGTCGTAAGGCCAGTATTGCCTCACGTGTTCCAGTATTTCTACGGAATCCAAACTGATCTTCCCCGAGGTTGGCTTCTACTAGTTTTTCCATTCGTCTGTAAAGAATTCGTGTTAGTATTTAGCAGCTGTGACTTATTAAACTAATAGTTCGGTAATTTTCACATCTGTCAACACCTGCTTTCTTTGGTAATGGAATTATTATATTCTTCTTGAAGTCTGAGGGTATTTCGCCTGTTTCATACATCTTGCTCACCAGATGGTAGAGTTTTGTCAGGACTGGCTCTCCCAAGGCCGTCAGTAGTTCCAATGGAATGTTGTCTACTCCGGGGGCCTTGTTTCGACTCAGGTCCTTCAGTGCTCTGTCAAACTCCTCACGCAGTATCGTTTCTCACATTTCATCTTCATCTTCATCTACATCTTCTTCCATTTCCATAATATTGTCCTCAAGTGCATAGCCCTTATATAGACCCTCTATATACTCCTTCCACCTTTCTGCTTTCCCTTCTTTGCTTAGAACTGGGTTTCCATCTGAGCTCTTGATGTTCATACATGTGGTTCTCTTATCTCCAAAGGTCTCTTTAATTTTCCTGTAGGCAGTATCTATCTTACCCCTAGTGAGATAAGCCTCTACATCCTTACATTTGTCCTCTAGCCATCCCTGCTTAGCCATTTTGCACTTCCTGTCGATCTCATTTTTGAGACGTTTGTATTCCTTTTTGCCTGCTTCATTTACTGCATTTTTATATTTTCTCCTTTCATCAATTAAATTCAATATTTCTTCTGTTACCCAAGGATTTCTACTAACCCTCTTCTTTTTACCTACTTGATCGTCTACTGCCTTCACTACTTCATCCCTCAGAGCTACCCATTCTTCTTCTACTGTATTTCTTTCCCCCATTCCTTTCAGTTGTTCCCTTATGCTCTCCCTGAAACTCTGTACAACCTCTGGTTCTTTCAGTTTATCCAGGTCCCATCTCCTTAAATTCCCACCTTTTTGCAGTTTCTTCAGTTTTAATCTACAGGTCATAACCAATAGATTGTAGTCAGAGTCCACATCTGCCCCTGGAAATGTCTTACAATTTAAAACCTGGTTCCTAAATCTCTGTCTTACCATTATATAATCTATCTGATACCTTTTAGTATCTCCAGGGTTCTTCCATGTACACAACCTTCTATCATGATTCTTAAACCAAGTGTTAGCTATGATTAAATTGTGCTCTGTGCAAAATTCTATCAGGCGGCTTCCTCTTTCACTTCTTAGCCCCAATCCATATTCACCTACTATGTTTCCTTCTCTCCCTTTTCCTACACTCGAATTCCAGTCACCCATGACTATTAAATTTTCGTCTCCCTTCACTACCTGAATAATTTCTTTTATTTCATCATACATTTCTTCAATTTCTTCGTTACCTGCAGAGCCAGTTGGCATATAAACTTGTACTACTGTAGTAAGTGTGGGCTTCGTATCTATCTTGGCCACAATAATGCGTTCACTATGCTGTTTGTAGTAGCTTACCCGCATTCCTATTTTCCTATTCATTATTAAACCTACTCCTGCATTACCCCTATTTGATTTTGTGTTTATAACCCTGTAGTCACCTGACCAGAAGTCTTGTTCCTCCTGCCACCGAACTTCACTAATTCCCACAACATCTAACTTTAACCTATCCATTTCCCTTTTTAAATTTTCTAACCTACCTGCCCGATTAAGGGATCTGACATTCCATGCTCCGATCCGTAGAACGCCAGTTTTCTTTCTCCTGATAACGACATCCTCTTGAGTAGTCCCCGCCCGGAGATCCGAATGGGGGACTATTTTACCCCCGGAATATTTTACCCAAGAGGACGCCATCATCATTTAATCATACAGTAAAGCTGCATGCCCTCGGGAAAAGTTACGGCCGTAGTTTCCCCTTGCTTTCAGCCGTTCGCAGTACCAGCACAGCAAGGCCGTTTTGGTTATTGTTACAAGGCCAGATCAGTCAATCATCCAGACTGTTGCCCTTGCAACTACTGAAAAGGCTGCTGCCCCTCTTCAGGAACCACATGTTTGTCTGGCCTCTCAACAGATACCCCTCCGTTGTGGTTGTACCTACGGTACGGCTATCTGTATCGCTGAGGCACGCAAGCCTCCCCACCAACGGCAAGGTCCATGGTTCATGGGGGGGGGGGGGGGGGGGGGTATTAGTATTAGTATTAGTTTCTATAAAAGGAAACTTTGGGCCTTAAATTTTACCTCGTATGATGCATCAGATTCCTCAGTTCACTGTGTGATGTGGGATGAGTCAAAAGGAGGACGAGGCAGAAACGAAATTGCATCAGCGATTTTGAAGTGGGCAGATAGTGTCATACCTGACAGTGACGTGGAAGAAATCACACTTTGGACAGACAATTGCTACAGACAAAATAAGAATGTGAATATTACAATGTGTTTTTTTCTGGTTACTGCATAAGTATTCACAAATTAAGACCATAACTCAGAATTTTCTACTAAAAGGCCATACCCATATGGAGGCTGACAAAGGAAACATAAGAAGTTGAATAATATGAGTATTTTAACACCCTGGGACAGGCAATTGGTAAGACAAACTTCCAGCAAGTACATTGTTTATAACATGGAATTTCAAGATTTCAAAAGTTTTCATTCACTGTATGCCACAAAAGACTCTGAAAGGCCTCCCCTTGTTTAGAGGAAAATGGATATGGAGAACAGGCCATTTTTATTATCAAAGTGTGAGCAATTACAAGTGAAACAGGAAAACATGGGAATTCTGTACTTCAAAACATCTTTCAATGGTGCAATAATCAGGTTGACTTCATTATGTTATGCAGACATGGCCATACATTTCCAGCATATTTCAACCAACTCTCAGATGTCCCAAGATCTATTTCTCTGCAGAAACATAATGATTTAATGGCACTGTTGCCATATATCCCTTCAGTTTGTCATGCATTTTATAAGAACCTAGAACATACACGTAACACAAACATAACAGACTATTCAGAAGACGACATAGATGTGATTTACAACCAAATGTGACATTTATGCTCATACAGCAAGCTGTACCACAGTGTGAGTAATGTTCTGTTCATGAAATATATTCTTACGACGAAATTAATGTGATTGAGTAATATTATTCATTAAATACCGCAACATGTTTATGAGAGGTATAAAACACCATGTCCATTATCAGGGTGCATACATGGACAAGGAAAAGAAATTCCCGGATTTTTCCCGGATCTCCCGGTTAAAAATTAATTTTCTCCCGGGCGAAAATACACTTTTTCCGTGTATACTTTCCCTCGGATGTATACAACGTATCCTTTGAATGGATATGGTTTTATAGAGCAGCATAGAATTTCCCGGCGCTTTAGAAAACGATACTCAGGTCAAAAAGACACGTTTTGGAAAGATCTTTGACTTGCAGCAACCTGTAAGCTGCATAATTTCGTATTACGAAAGTATAAATTCGATTTCCACCAACAGGAAAATTTAATGGTTTAAATTAATATACATAGCATTGCTACAAGAAAAGCAAAGCTTTCGCATATAATATTTGTCTCGAAGATTAATAAGCTACAAGAGAAGCTACGCTTTCACATGTAATGTTGATTTGTTTAGCGCATGTTACACTTTAAGATACATCACACAAATACGCCAGTAAAATTTTTAATACCGACATAAATCTCTGATCTTCTTGGTTAGAAATTCTTCTAAATGGCTCATCGTCACAGAGTTGATTTTTAAAAGAGATTTAGGATATTCATCGTACATTCTCGCACATAGTTCATCTTGTGCAAAAGGAAATTTACTTTGAAAATAACGCTTTTCGAACAACAATTCGCAAATATTTTCCCACGACTTATCAGAAATAAATTCATTTCAGCAGTTGCCAGATAAGAGGCGCCACCGCACTTGCGCAGCTATGGTGACGTAGGAAGCTTATACGTTCGTACGTGTAAAACATTAAAAGATCTTACATCTTGTCATAAAAGAAACAAGACATCAGAGGATACTCCAAGAGTGTCAGAATTTCGTGAACCATACTAAAACACGTAGTTTGCCTTACAGTGCACATTCGTATGTCCAGATTCCCAATGACGTAGGCCTCGACCTGATAATAAGCTTTTCAGTGTGGTTTTCAGGACGTAAATTTTCTTCGAGTACCAGTACTGTATTATCTCATGTCTGGTTCTTTGTTAAGGCATAATGCCATACGTGCCAGAAGATGAAAACGTGCACTTGAAACGCAGTGAACAGTTGAAACTAGCCAATAGTGTGGAATAAATTGACTGCCTCAGCAGGAAACCCTAATAAAAGCCAAATTTCTTTAGCAAACCGACAAAAATAACTTTATTGTTCTGCAAGGTGATTAATGCTTGACTGTCAGAAAGGTGAAAATAAAATAAAATCTGAAACTAGTAACATATTTTAGCCTTCCGTAATTATGTTAATATACTTTAATTCACTTGATAGCTCCCAGCCACGGAAATCGGTCTGTTTTCATTTGACATGAGAGCAGTAAACGAAGAGGAAACAGGAAAATCACTAAATGTAAACACGGGTCACGTGGAGACTACCCCCTCTCCCCCCCTTCCACTATAACTCAGACTGCTGTGCACTTCAGAACGTCAAAAATTAAAAAAAAAAATACTTTTCAAACATAAGTTCATTTTGTTGCGCACATCTTTCTGAAGAGTCTGATACATAAAACATATATCTTCGAGGAAATGTAAGACACGTTATTTTGTCTCAAGTGTTCAGTGCAGTGCCACGTCTCTTCAACTCTTCAAACAACATTCTTATACAGCACGTCACTGTACTTCGCTCTGTGGAACTCAAACGTGTATGTTTTGTAATGGATGCATTCAAACTATTTCAGGACAGTTGAAATTAATATGTCCTGTAGAGCCTATCCTGCTCCCAGTCAGCCGGTTTGACATCCTGCCCAACCCCTCGCAATTAATACTGGATAGTATAATTTGTAACCAGGAGAAAATCCGTACTCTTTATTGCCTATTAGCTAATAACTTGCTCTTCTGTGTAACATAAAATTAAATATAGGATACCTAAAACCAGTAAAGACAGGAGACAGGCTAAACAGTACACATTTCTTCAATCCTTAGGTCCTAGCGATTTTTCTCTCTAATCTTGCTACAGATTTACATGGCGTTCTTTCCTTTCTCGAAAGAACTATTACCTTATCAAAGTTCGTCAGTTTTGCTACATGAAAAATGGAAATGTCGTTGTCTAATACTGAAAAAGGTGTTAATACAATTAGTACCAAGACTGGTGTAGTTTCTCGATCCGATTAGGTCTATTTTGTCACTGTGTGCAGGATAAAACAAAATAGGCCTTTCTAATATTGCAGCAATTGTAACACGTACCAAATAAACGACACTGTTTTGGCAATAATGATCATTTTTATAATATGACAAAATAATTCACGAAGTACCAACACGAAATACCTATTTGGCCTACTACAAGCAAAAAGCTTTACATTAGGAAATAGTTTCACATTTCATTCATGTGCTCCAGTTTCTCATGCACGAGACCGAAAAATAGAACGAAATTTTTGTGTTAATTTGGAATCGTCCTATTCTCCCATAATTTGTGTGATGTCCCCGTTTCTTCTCCTTCCTCGTTCTAACAAAGTCTTATCATCACTAACTCTGTAACTATTCCTACCACTGTCAAAACTCATTCTCCGGTTAACTTAACTACCCCTGCCACAGTCACCGGTTTAGTTATCCAGAGATTATTCTCCGATTAGTCGTTATTACGAGTTCGTATAATGCATTTCCCATGCTACTTCAAGAATGGGACTTAAACGGCTGCTAGCTGGGGACTGCAACTGGCCCTATGTAGTGTAGCGATCTGGCCAAAAATTTTCTGTCAAAATTTCATTTTCTTGGATACACCGAGAAGATAATATGTAACCTTTCTTACCTGTTACTCCTGTTAGTCGTTTATTTCCACTCTGGTAGACTGAATCTATGGATTTTGCTAGTAATTATAACAACACTGAACATTCGCAAACCGAATCAACCACATAAACAAGCAGCAGTTGGCATTCTCCGGTTCGGTTTTATTCCGCTCAGCTCGTAATACCCTGTCCCGTTTTGTCTGCAGGAAAGTTTGTTTCTAGATGTGGCGACGATTCCCGTGGCAGAGGCATCACTTACAATATGCACGCATTCAAAACTCAACTTATAGTTCATTCAGAAATCAACTTAGGATGCATTCAAAAACCAGAAGGGGTGCGTTTCAAAATCGTATGAATAATTAATACACCAACGTGTGTGCTGGATGCTAGGTGCTTTGTGAAACACGTCCCCCCCCCCCCCCCCCCCCAAGAATATGAATTTGCCCCCTCCCCCCGAAATTGCCGCCCAGTTCAGATACCCCGGTTTGCTGCCACCCCCCACTAGATCCGGGCCTGCTGCGCACGACAGTAAAATTTTTCCCGGTACCATGTGGCTGGTTGCTGCTACTGCTACTTACACAGCCAACAGCCACATTTCTGTAGCTAGAAGCGGGAAAAGGTACTAAAAAGCCTTTGACACATTCTGCTGTAGGCAGATGCTTGTACGAGCACTTTGTTATTTTATATGGTGCATTTCCTTTGCAATTTAAGTTTTACTTTCATTTTTTTCTCTCGTTCATGTTTTAACGCTCCAGTATTATTCTGCAGTAGTGGGATACAATAATATCCTTTAGTTAGAGTATCGGTTCTACCAGTCAAAATTACAAAAAATTAACTGAAAACTTAATCAACGAAAAATTCCCGGAATTCTAACAAGTTCCCGGGTTTTTCCCGGTTTTCTCCCGGATGAAAAAATTCCCGGGTTATTCCCGGATCTCCAGGTTGTCCCGGGTCCTAGACACCCTGATTATATATCTGCAAAACTGGTACAAAATGAAAAAAGGCTATTACATGTGAAGCAACATGATACTTAATGTTCAAGGTGTAAACTGACCAAATTTCGTTACAGTGATGCTATTAATAGGTCAAGATATGTAAGGGAGAACACAGTGTAACACCTTCAAATTGCTCTCCTGCAAAATTTAGTAAATGTGACAGTGTCCTATACCTTTGACTCTGTGTACCAACTAAATATGTTCAACTAGCACTGACTGTCTTCAAAGTAGGACACATTTTGTTCCACACGTAAATGGATGCACAGACATCAGGACTCAGAACATTTCTGCAGCCATCCTATGTTAGACCGCACAAGAGCATTGCATTTTGGGATTACAGCAGAGTACACGAACATGCCTATAGTACACTATTAGTCCAGTCCAATGCCAATAAGCAGATTTCTTTTAATTAAACTTTACACAGTGTAAGGGCACACTTCAACGTTGAAAACACTATCAAAAAAATATGTAACAAATACCTTCTTAGTAATGCAATCTGTCTCAGACTGTTTTCTGTTGAGATACTAGTCAACCTATTTTGAGATCATGAGTTTCTCAACATGAGATAAAAATCGTACCAGTTTGAACTCATCCTACACTCTATATATTGTGTCAAATCTCTTAGAAGAATAAATGGAGTAGCATTCAGTGCTGTCTTTCATATTCTTCTCACATCACACGTCATTGAGGTTCAGACTTATGAGGGAAGCCCAGAAAGTAATGCACCACTTTTTTTTTTCTTCAATAATTCTTTATTGAACATAATGAGAAATGTACATTAAAGAACGCGGTTTCATCTACACACCCTATTTTTCCACATAATCTCCATACCATTCTATGGCCTTCCACCAGTGCCAAACAAGGGCGTGTATGCCCCGTAGGTACCAATGCTTGTCCTGGTAGCATGGTAGCTGTACTCCTCATCGTCCTCAAAATGTCTTCCACGAATGGCATCTTTTAATGGCCCAAATAAGTGGAAGTCACAAATGACAATATCAACTTGCTGCAACATGTCAGGTGTGATAGCCGTGGATGGTCTCCCCGATCACTGCAAATTGTGGAGCTCCACCAAACCTTGATGACCTCAACCAACATGCCCAGCGACTCACTGTACTTTTATCAACAGCAGATGCTCCATAGACTTTGCACAAGTGTGTGAGAATATTCCCCACAGTTACTTAATCTGTAGTGATAAATTCAATGACTGCACATTGCTTGTAATGTAAATCACCTGCAGATGCAATTTTGAAACTGTCCCGCAGTTACGCTCACTCAGGAAACTTCAAATAATACATACTTTTGCATTTGCAGTATTATTTTTGGCTGAGAGAAAAAAGAAAGTGCTGTGCATTACTTTCAAGGCAACCCTCGTAATTAACAACAGACTCTCCATACTTCATTGTGTTATCTTGGAATCACCGTCGGCATTTTCCTTGGGAGTATATTTATCTTAACAAACAATGGTCTTAAGTTAAACAATCATAGCTCAAAAAATCAATCCTTCTGTCTGTATCTAAATCTTTCATATCGGAATGTTCTCAGAAAATAGTATCTAGCTGAATCACTCTGAAAGGTACATGACAGCAAGTTATTTCATAATAATGCAAGGCAGTGCTCACAGAAGAAATGCAAAATGATTATGAGATATGTTATTGCACACTAAAACTACGATAAAAAACTTTTTGTAGTGCAGTGCAGGCTGATCACACAAAACTCAATGTGAAAAAATATAAGGGGCTACATACTTTGTATACAGATCATTCAGCTTATCAGCGAGGGTCAACTGGTTTGATTGCAAATACGCCACCATTTCAGCTACACGTATTCCAGCTGAAATTCCATCTTTGTCGAGCACTGCTGTTCCAAACATAAATCCAATTGCTTCTTCAAATGCAAAGATAACATGCTTCCCTTCTGCAATAAGTTGGTCAGCTTTATTTCCCATCCATTTAAAGCCTGTCAGTGTTTCCTGAAATAACAATAAGTGGTCAAACAACAAATTTTGTACATCAAATATTACATGCTGCATCTCAGTGGTATACGGCTTACCCAGGCGAGTGGGGCTCTGCCTGGGCAGATCCTAACTTCCCTAGGTGCACATGGACCTTCTATGGAGCCTACTAGTCCTATTAAAGGCACTCTCAGTGGATTGTATGGACCACCAGTCAGCACTCACACCCAACCCAACAAACAAAAGTAACTGCAATAATGTAATAAAAAAGTTAATGTAAATAAAACAGTTAATTGCATATGATATCTGAATAAGAACAATCTCAATGATTAAATGTACATGTATTTCTTATAATCAGTACTAAAAGTTTTCAAGTAAAATTAGAGTCTGAATGTTGTTTAGAGATGGGTTTGTCATGGCACTGTTAGTTGTCAGTCTGAGTAACAGTATGGTCAGAGGCATGACGAAGTGTGCCAAGCTTTGTGAACAGTTTACTGTGTTTTGGTTAACAGGTACTTGTAAACTGACAAATCTTAATTTTGAAAAATATTTTTATTTGCTTTGAGTGTGACCCAGTTGGTGCACAAAATTGATAGCTAAGCCTCTGTATAGTTTGACAAAAGATTATACTACAATATGGACTGCAAACGGAGTAGTTGTAAAGTAGTATATACTAACTAGTGAGAATTCATTGGCATTGTATAAATGACCAGTTTACCCCAAAGAAATCTTTGAATATCAGTAATAATAGGCATGTTGCATAATTGTGGAAACAAATTGTTATATTTACCACCCAGTTCTGAACAGCCTAAATATTTATTTCAAACAGTGTTTCTTTTAATCAGTCATCACTGAAATATTTCCTACAGGCTATATATGAAATACTGTTCTTAACAGATGGCTTGGAACACATCAGAACTATCTTGATGAGGCAGAACATATGACAATATTTAGTGCTATGCTAAATAATTGACAAAATGATAACAAGGGACAAACAAAGAATTTTAATAGCAAGCATCAGTGATGATTCAATTACTTTCATTATTAGACCAAATTTTACTAGCAAAGTCCTCAGACTGAGTAAAAATTTTATTTTCAACAATTTGTCAACTTAACACCCAAATGCAATTTATTTATTTATTTACTTATTTACATTTTATGGCCTTCGTTGGACCACTCTGGCCAATTTTATACAAAGAATTTTTCAGTTTCTTGTCAGCTCAGTACTTCTCCAATCTCTTGGATCTCATCCTTCTTTCTTCATCAGAAATCACCCTTCCTACTGTCTGTTTGTTGATTCTTGTTTGCAGTCTGGTTTGTTTGTGAGTTTCCTGATTTTGTAAGTTTCGTTTCATAGGTCTTCCAATGTAATCTGTAGCTCATCCATATCTTCCTGGATTTCTGTAATCCATTTAATGTTGCACTTACTATTCCACAATTTCTCTGGTGATCTGATTAGATGTCCAAAAAATGAAATGAGTTTCTTCCTGATAGTACTCACTACCGGTTCTATTTCCTTGTAGACTGTTTCATATGTAGCTACTCTCCAGTGTTGTCTATTTGTGCAGTGTTAGTTGTTTAGAGGTGGTTTCACTTGCGTATGTTATTTCTGGTTGAGTGACTGTTTTGTAGTGTTTTAATTTTGTTGCGATTGACAGGCTCTTTTCGTTGTAGGTGTTCTTGGTGATATATTGTGCTCTAGTCAATTTGTTTATTCTGTTATGCCACTTTGGCATTTCACTGAGGTTATATGTTATGATTTCTCCCACATATTTAAAATTATCTACACTTTTCATTTCTTGGTTTCCTATGGCAATTTTGTTTATGAGTGGTGGGTCAGTTCACATGATCACTGTTTTTTCAAAGGATATTCCAAGACCAATTTTCTGTGCTGTTTCCTGTAGTGAGATAAATTGTTTTTTGGTTTCCTGAATACTGATGGACAAGAGAGCAAGGTCATCAGCAAATCCTAGACAATATGGATGTTCTTTGGGTTAATATTGTACCATTCCCTCATTATGTATTCTAAATCACAGTTGAACAGCAGGGGTGGCAAGCAATCTCCTTGTCATACACCTGTTTTTATGACGAACGGCTCAGAGAGTCCCCCCTGGACCTGACTTTTGATACGGTGTTGGGTAAGATGAGTTCTATCAATCTGATTAATTTTGTATGGAACCCAAAATTTCTTAAGATTTTTAACATTGAAGGTCTATGAATACAGTCATATGCTTTTTTAAAGTCCACGAAGAGGTTTATTTCATTTCTTGTAATATACTATGGCTAATTTTAAAGTGATGATCTGTTCTGCACAGCTTCTCCAAGGTCTGAAGCCTCCTCGGTATTCATCTAATTCTTCCTCTGCTTGCTCTTTTGTATAGGATTCTGGAGAAAATCTTGTATGTACAGTCTAATAGAGAAACACCTCTGTAATTATCTGAGTTGCTTTTATCTCCTTTTTTATGGAGTGGGTGGATTATGGCTGTGGTCTAATGTTTGGGAAACTTTTCTGTTATCCAGATTTTTGTTAGGGCTATGTGTAAGGATGTTCACACTGTATTACTGGCATATTTCCATATTTCTGCAAAAACTTGGTCTTCTCTGCATGTCTTATAATTTTTCATCTCTCTAAGTGCTGTTTCCACCACTTGGATAGTTGGAGGATTTATGAGATCAGGTGGAGTCTTGATGGGTGTGTGTGTATTAATTGATAAAAGTTCCTGGGGTTCTTCACAATTCAAAAGTTTACTAAATGTTTTTGCCATAATTTCTGCATTTTCCTTGTCATTATGTGCCATTTTTCCATCTTCCCTTTTCAGCATTTAACTTGGGAGGGGCAAATTTTTGTAATTGTCTTCCAAACATTTTGTAAAATGTCTCTGGAATTGGTTTTATGATAATTTTGTTTTATTGAGTCGATCAGATCTTTCAGTAATTGTCTCTTGGTTTGCCTGATAATATGTGTGAACTTTTTCCTGATATTTGTGAGGTTGGTTGCATGCAATTATAGCAACTAAGATTTAAAAACAAGATGTAATAAAATATATATAAACATAAGCTGAAGCATCATACAGCACTAGCTGTTATGCAAAGTTTTATACTATGTGGTGACACACACTGAACAGTTACACTTGCCATGTAAGACTGTATGTACTTCTGCTTACTGTACAGTATATTCTAACAAAGTGCTACACAAATTCAGATCACAAAATTGTAAACATGCCATATCTTAACAGTGCTCATTACTGAATGGATTCCTTTCCTTGCTCTTCAAATCACACTTACCACAATTAGCAGAACTGAATGAAATATTACATGAAATGCAATGTGGGCACAAAATTTAGTTGGCCTGTGAATTTTGCACCTAAGGTAAAAAGTATAGGGAAGAGTTTTAGAGAAGAACTTGACTTTCCCTCAGTCTGCAATTAGGTACAGAAGTGAAGTGCTGCATTGCATTGGTGATAGTGTTACTGGACAGAGATATTGTCTAATTTCTATGCTTTTTCTTTGGGGAGTACTAGTCTATTAAGGTATGTCAACTGCACAATTAAGAAATTTATTTAACTTAAATTTGCTAATTAAGCAATTGATTTCTGAATTTTGTTATGAAATATATACCACAGTTGCTGAGAAAATAACAGTTATGCATAAAATAAATTAAGGTAATAGAAGATACAGAGACTACTGCAGCAAAAAGTGAGGACAGTGTTGGGGATAGTATGGCAACAGGAAAATATATGAAAAAATTGGGAAAGGGGATGAAAAAGAATTAAAGCACTTGGAGCATAAAGAGTTAACAGTGGTACCTTTACTGAGTGACAAGGAAAATACTGAGTAGTAACATAATGGGAAGATGAAGGGGTGACATATTTATTAAGCAACGATCTTTAAAAACTGCATACATTCAAGTAAAAACAGAGCAAGAATGGGAAGGAGAACATAAACCAGAAGTAGGTAATAAATGCTCAGTAGAATTCAGTACCAACAGTGTGTTTGTTTGTTTGATAGCAAGTGATAAAAGTGGACAATGAATGGGTGGGACAAGGAATAACATATAAGGGCGATCAAAACCTTCCCATTTGAGTGCACTGCTGCCGTGTATACGCAACATAGCATGACTCTGGTGTGGGTATCAGCCAGAACATTGTGATCACCTACCTAACAGCTGGCATGTCCACCTTTGGCATGGATAACAGTGGTGACGCATAGTGGAATGGAAGCAAAAAGGTCTCGATAGGTTGCCGAAGGGAGCTGACACAACATCTGCACACACAAATCACCTAATTCCTGTAAATTCAGGAAGGAGGGCAATGAGCACTGACACCATGTTCTATCACAGCCCGGATGTGTTTGATCACATTCAGATCTAGGATGTTGAGGGACCACCACATCAATTGGAATTGGCCACTACTTTCCTCAAACCACTCCATCACACTCCTGGCCTTGTGACATGGCACATCACCTTGTTGAAAATGCCACTGCCATAGGGAAACATGATTGTCAGATGGGGTGTATGTGGTCTGCAACCAGCATACGATACTCCTTGGCCGTCATGGTGCCTTGCACGAGCTACACTAGATCCTTGGATGCACACATGAATATTCTTCAAAGCATAATGGAGCCACCATCAGCTCGTCTCCGTCCTGCAGTACAAGTAAGGAGTTGTTCTCCTGAATGATGATAGATTTGTGCCCATCCATCAGCATGATGAAGAAGGTATTGGGATACATCAGACAATGCAACACCCCACCACTTTGCCAACATCCAGTGCCAATGGTCACGTACCTTGTTCAGTTTTAGTTGCTGATGTCATGTTGTTAAAATTGGCACATACATGGGTTGTCAGCTCCGGAGGTCAATTGTTAGGAGTGTTCAGTACACTGTGTGTTCAGACACACTTGTACTCCACCTAGTACTAAAATCAGATGTTAATTCCACTACGGTTTGCCGACTGTCCTGTTTTACTAGTCTGCCCAGTTTATGATGTCTGACATATGTAAAGAGGGGTGGCGTCCAACACCAAGATGTCCACACGTGGTTTCAACTTGGTTTCACCATGTGTTCAAGAGACTAACCACAGCACTCCTTGGACACCTGACAAACCATGCAGTTTCTAAAATGCTTGTGCCAGGTCTCTGGGTCATCACAATCTGCCCCCCTCCCCCCGGTCAAACTATGATAGATCTCATACCTTCCCCATTTTACACACAACAAGCACACTCACTGATACTACATGTACCATACGTGTGACTGACTAGCAGTTACTCCTCGCTGGGTGATGCTGCTATCGCCTGGATGGGTTTACATCAATAGTAGGTCAATGGTCATAATGTTCTGGCTGATCAGCGTAAGCACCAACTTGTCGGCAAGTGAACAGTTGGCATTCATACATTTCCTATGAGCTTGCAGGAAATGTGAAAAAGTGAACTATGCCAAAATTATTAAAAAATGTGTCCAAACAGGGCCAGTACACTGTTGTTCTTTTCTTGGCTGCAGAAGGCTGAACACCATCGGACATCCATCAGAGGATGAAGAATTTGTATGGGGCATCATGTTTGTTAAAAACAACTGTTGTGGAGTGATCACCAAGTTCTACAATTGTCAGTGATTCACCAGTTGATCTAGGAGGCCAGCGTCATCCTTTACGCTGACTCAAGCGGGAGGCACTTGAGCACCCACACTATACTCCTGATCTCTATCCATGTGATTACCACACCTCTGGTCCCTTAAAAAGGCTTTGAGGGGTAAACAATTCCTCTCCGACAAAGATGTGCAGCAGACAGTTACAGACTTCTTCATGGAGCAGGACACAGTGCGTTACCAAACGGGTATCTGAAGGCTCACATCAATTTTGCCTGTTAGGCGTTCAGGTTCTGGACTGAACAGACTTTGGGCAGAATCCGTTTGGTTGGCCCTTTTAGAAAAATAAAAGGATGTGGCAAAGGATGAGAGATGAGATAAAAATAAAAATAATAAAATAAATAAATAAATAATAACAATGAGAAGCTGAGGAAAGAGCTGACGGTAAGGGAAGGGAAGGACATTAGTTTCGAAGTAGAAACTGGGAATAAAAGAATGAGTTTAAGGACTGTGAAGATAAAATCCATAATTTGGAAGGAGACTTGGAACAGCTGCTTAAGGAACACATTAATAAAATAATATCTTGCAATCTATTTGGTGAGAATTCTGAGACATTGCAAAAAGGCTGAATTCAGTAGACTTCAAATTGGACAACGGGATTCACTACATCCTATTGAATTTATATATGATTTAATGAGGAATATGCCTATGAGTTGGTCTGATGCCGAGAAAAGACAACTCAGAGATAAAGCATGAAAGCCACATATGGGGATATGAATGTTTTGTTAAATATAGTACTGATCAAGTACTGGTCAAGCCAATGCTACTAAAATTTTCATTAGTAGTTCAGAATGAAAGAGGAATGTGGAAAGTGTCAAGTCACTTTGTGGGAGTTTAGAAGAGTTCTTAAGAAGGGAGAATCTATAACAGAAAATATTTTCGAACAAGTTTAGGCAAGGAAGCCCAAAAGAAGCTCAAGTGAAAAGGAGGGGGGCAACAAGGGGTGTGAGTGTAACTTGATGGCAGGGAGGATCCAGAAGCAGAGGTGAAGGATATTCATGTGATTATAGAAGGGATGATAGTTTGGAGAGACCAAATACCCAAAGGAGAGACGACAGTGAGATTTTTGCCTGTAGCCTTTGGGAATAACAGTAGTTATGTGTTTAGTCACATCTGAAATTCAAACAGGAAGGCAGATGGAGAGGAAGGAAACAGAAATAGGTGGTTTAAAAATGACACAAACAGTAGTCACTGTGAATAAGAGTAGAAGGAATAATTGGGGAATAGCAAAGAAAAAAACAAAGGAATGAATAACAAGGTGGTAATGGTGGAAGAGAAAGAGTTGAATGCTGGTGAGATTACAGTCATAATCTAGAAAGGCAGGAGGTGGATGGGTTTGGAAATAAGAAATATGATGTATGGGAAGGAGAAGCTTCATGTATGGACTTCTCAGAACTACAGAAATATAGAGTTCTGTACATTAAACCAGCAAGACCAGAGAGAAAAGGAAATAGCATGGGATGTCAAAATCTTTTGGATTAGCAAGGGGCTGATTGATGTGGCAATAATAAGTAAAGCTATATTTGTGTCTGATGTGATAGACAAGGGCATGCAGCTTTACTGTATGGTTAAATGATGATGGCGTCCTCTTGGGTAAAATATTCCGGAGGTAAAATAGTCCCCCATTCGGATCTCCGGGCGGGGACTACACAAGAGGACGTCATTATCAGGAGAAAGAAAACTGGCGTTCTACGGATCGGAGCGTGGAATGTCAGGTCCCTTAATCGGGCAGGTAGGTTAGAAAATTTAAAAAGGGAAATGGATAGGTTAAAGTTAGATATAGTGGGAATTAGTGAAGTTTGGTGGCAGGAGGAACAAGACTTTTGGTCAGGTGAATACAGGGTTATAAATACAAAATAAAATAGGGGTAATGCAGGAGTAGGTTTAATAATGAACAAAAAATAGGAGTGCGGTTAAGCTACTACCAACAGCATAGTGAACGCATTATTGTGGCCAAGATAGACACGAAGCCCATGCCTACTACAGTAGTACAAGTTTATATGCCAACTAGCTCTGCAGATGATGAAGAAATTGAAGAAATGTATGATGAGATAAAAGAAATTATTCAGATAGTGAAGGGAGATGAAAATTTAATAGTCATGGGTGACTGGAATTCGAGAGTAGGAAAAGGGAGAGAAGGAAACATAGTGGGTGAATATGGATTGGGGGAGAGAAAAGAAAGAGGAAGCCGTCTGGTAGAATTTTGCACAGAGCATAACTTAATCATAGCTAACACTGGGTTCAAGAATCATAAAAGAAGGTTGTATACATGGAAGAATCCTGGAGATACTAGAAGGTATCAGATAGATTATATAACGGTAAGACAGAGATTTAGGAACCAGGTTTTAAATTGTAAGACATTTACATGGGCAGATGTGGACTCTGACCATGATCTATTGGGTATGAACTGTAGATTAAAACTGAAGAAATTGCAAAAAGGTGGGAATTTAAGGAGATGGGACCTGGATAAACTAAAAGAACCAGAGGTTGTACAGAGATTCAGGGAGAGCATAAGGGAACAATTGACAGGAATAGGGGAAACAAATACAGTAGAAGAAGAATGGGTAGTTCTGAGGGATGAAGTAGTGAAGGCAGCAGAGGATCAAGTAGGTAAAAAGACGAGGGCTAGTACAAATCCTTGGGTAACAGAAGAAATATTGAATTTAATTGATGAAAGGAGAAAATATAAAAATGCAGTAAATGAAGCAGGCAAAAAGTAATACAAGCGTCTCAAAAATGAGATCGACAGGAAGTGTAAATGGCTAAGCAGGGATGGCTAGAGGACAAATGTAGGGATGTAGAGGCTTATCTCACTAGAGGTAAGATAGATACTGCCTACAGGAAAATTAAAGAGACCTTTGGAGAAAATAGAGCCACTTGTATGAATATCAAGAGCTCAGATGGAAACCCAGTTCTAAGCAAAGAAGGGAAAGCAGAACGGTGGAAGGAGTATATAGAGGGTCTATACGAGGGCGATGTACTTGAGGACAATATTATGGAAATGGAAGAGGATGTAGATGAAGATGAAATGGGAGATATGATACTGCGTGAAGAGTTTGACAGAGCACTGAAAGACCTGAGTCGAAACAAGGCCCCAGGAGTAGACAACATTCCATTAGAACTACTGACGGCCTTGGGAGAGCCAGTCCTGACAAAACTCTACCACCTGGTGAGCAAGATGTATGAGACAGGCGAAATACCCTCAGACTTCAAGAAGAATATAATAATTCCAATCCCAAAGGAAGCAGGTGTTGACAGACGTGAAAATTACCAAACCATCAGTTTAATAAGTCACAGCTGCTAAATACTAACGCGAATTCTTTACAGACAAAAGGAAAAACTGGTAGAAGCCGACCTCGGCGAAGATCAGTTTGGATTCTGCAGAAATGTTGGAACACGCGAGGCAATACTGACCCTACGACTTATCTTAGAAAATAGATTAAGAAAAGGCAAACCTACATTTCTGGCATTTGTAGACTTAGAGAAAGCTTTTGACAGGGGTCAAATACAGGGAGCGAAAAGCTATTTACAATTTGTACAGAAACCAGATGGCAGTTATGAGAGTCGAGGGACATAAAAGGGAAGCAGTGTTTGGGAAGGGAGTGAGACAGGGTTGTAGCCTGTCCCCGATGTTATTCAATCTGTATATTGAGCAAGCAGTAAAGGAAACAAAGAAAAATTCGGAGTAGGTATTAAAGTCCACGGAGAAGAAATAAAAACCTTGAGGTTCACCGATGACATTGTAATTCTGTCAGAGACAGCAAAGGACTTGGAAGAGCTGTTGAACGGAATGGACAGTGTCTTGAAAGGAGGATATAAGATGAACATCAACAAAAGCAAAACGAGGATAATGGAATGTAGTCGAATTAAGTCGGGTGATGCTGAGGGAATTAGATGAGGAAATGAGACACTTAAAGTAGTAAAGGAGTTTTGCTATTTGGGGAGCAAAATAACTGATGATGGTCGAAGTAGAGAGGATATAAAATGTAGACTGGCAATGGCGAGGAAAGCGTTTCTGAAGAAGAGAAATTTGTTAACATCGGGTATAGATTTAAGTGTCAGGAAGTCGTTTCTGAAAGTATTTGTATGGAGTGTAGCCATGTATGGAAGTGAAACACAGACGATAAATAGTTTGGACAAGAAGAGAATAGAAGCTTTCGAAATGTGGTGCTATAGAAGAATGCTGAAAATTAGATGGGTAGATCACATAACTAATGAGGAGGTATTGAATAGAATTGGGGAGAAGAGGAGTTTGTGGCACAACTTGACAAGAAAAAGGGACTGGTTGGTAGGACATGTTCTGAGGCATCAAGGGGTCACAAATTTAGCATTGGAGGGCAGCGTGGAGGGTAAAAATCGTAGAGGGAGACCAAGAGATGAATACACTAAGCAGATTCAGAAGGATGTAGGTTGCAGCAAGTACTGGGAGATGAAGAAGCTTGCACAGGATAGGGAAGCATGGAGAGCTGCATCAAACCAGTCTCAGGACTGAAGACAACAACAACGTGGTAGACAAAGACTAAGTGAAGTGAAAGCTGAGAGGATAAAAGAAAATGGGTGCAAGAGCAAGAGGAGGGAGAAACAGAAAAAGAAAAAGAAGAAAAAGAGCATGATGATGATGATGATGAAGGGATGTCAAAGAATGGATGGGAGACAATGATGTTATTTGGGATAAAGAGGATAATAGTGAACAAAGTGATGAAAGTAGCAATCAAGAAGTAGTAAGTGAAGAGGAGATTGTATGTGTAGTGGGGCAAGAGCTGGAAGTGGGGGATCGGGTAACAGGCAACACATAGAAAGAGGGAAACCAAATTAATAGTATCCAAGGGGAAACAGATGATAGAATAGGAGGTATTAGAAAATGTTTAACAGGAATGGGGGAGGAGGAGGGAGGATCACAGATTTTATTTTAGAGAAGAACACTACCACCACTGTGAGAAAAGTCATGAATATAGCTATGGCTACTAACAGGCAACATGACAAAAGTAACAGAAGAGAAGAAAAGTGAGCCACCAGAGAAAGAATGGAAATGAAAGAAGAATTGGGATAAAGAAGTCAAGGTTCTAGAAGAGGAAGAAAACGACACCATATAAGAGTTTGCAACGTTGGAAAGAAAAAGTGAATTCTTTTTGGGCAAATAAACATTTGAATAAGAAGTTGTTAGAACATAACTGTTCAGGCTTTTGTGGCCACTTGTTGACATATTGCCTGTTGGCTTCTCTCTTGAGATCTTCAGGACAAAATGACATCCAGGTCAGCTTGGATGTTGTTTCTTTGTTTTCCAAAGTTCCACTTAGTGACTCTGGAGCATATTGGTTACATTTTCCTGCAGTACAAAATGAAGCTAGTTCATGCATAACTTAGGCCTGTTTCACACTGGGATACTGGTGACGGTCACCAGCGACTGTCACCGACAGAGAGACATTCATTTGAACTGAAGCATCCACACTGGGACACCACACCACCTCACCGAGCCACTGTGACCCAGCAGTGACCCACCCTCACCACATGTGATGGACAAGGTCACTGTGTTTACAGCAGTCACCGCCAGACATGCATTAGTTTGAATTGGAGTGTTCACACTGGGACACAGTTCACAGACACAGCGCTGCAGATTTGCCAACAGACAGGCAGTCATTTTTTACACGGTGACACGAAACATTGTCCTTTATACTGTAAACATTGTAGCCATGAGTTTAGATTTGATTAACATGGTAGACTTTATATGTAAGTATAAAGTCATTCTGCTTTTTGGGATGTCAAAAGCGATGACTATAGCAACGAAGTGGTGAAAACAAATGCTTGACAAGAAATTATAATGATGTTTGTGCCTGATTTCAATGAGAAGAGCATGGATGAAAAAAACAAAATTGGTGAGTTGTATGTTTTGTTTTTTCAATATCTTATTTTTCGGACCATAAAAGAATAGCAAAATTTAGTTGCTACACCTGTAAAGACTAGGAGGATAGTAACCTTCAAGCACATTTGCATCCCTCATCCCTTTTCTCTCACATTACCAGTATTAAGTGTATCTTTACGCAGTCTTAATGCGATAATATGGGACAAAATGGATGAGTGTGGAGACCATGAACTCACCCCTACAAGGAGAATGGAAAAAAACCTTGTATTTCAAAATTTTCATACCAAAATTAAGTGTAGAGAACATAAAATAGTATTTTCTCCAGCCGACCTCATAGCAGTAGATGGTGTAATGAACACTTTGTCTTCATTCTCATTCTCATTCTCATTCTCCTCCTCCTCTTGTTTAGAAGTACTAACAAAAGTTCCTCCTCGCTTGAGTCCAGTTCACTAACTAATCAGTTGGCAATATCTGCAGTGTCGGACACCAGTGATCCAGGAGTGTTAATCACAATTACTGGTGACCGTCACTGGTGACTGTCACCAGTGTCCCAGAGTGACACAGGCCTTACTGTAAGCTAGTTTATGTAGAATGTCAGTTTCTATGAACAGCTGGAAGGGATTGCCATGGATAGTTCACTTAGTCAATTGGCTGACAGTTTCTTCATGAGGCACTTGGAAAGACAAGCCCTGGACTTGGCATATTGAAAAACTAAGGTGATATACAGGTATGTCAATGACACTTCCATTGTATGAAGCCATGGAGAGGAACAGCTCAGTGGCTTCCTAAGAAATCTTAACAGTTTTTCATGCCAACAAAAAATTTATCATGGAGGTAGAAAAAGACCAACATCTGCCCTTTCTAAATGTGCTGGTTATGAGGAATGGTGAGAATCTCTGGGCAACAGCAGATGTCAAAAAACAACACACATGGACTAATACCAGTCAAATTATAACCTGAGCCAGGAAAGAGGGATTATAAATAATGCTTATAATGTGAACAAGATGAATTATAGTCCGCAGAAATTTGGACGCAAGACACAAACTTGATAAGCATCCTTTGCAGCAGTGGGTAATCCACCAATGGCATAAGAAGCATCACAAATCCCTTACACTCAACAAAGTGAGACAGAAGAAAAAATGTTGGATATGGTCTATCAACCATAGCTCCCCTGGGTGGCAGACAGAAACAGTCATCTATTGTGCAAACATGACGTGAAGGTTATTTACACACTGACCAAAATATTAAAGAGAGTGTCAGATTGGCAAAGTGCAAAAACAAGCACACGCGCGCGCGCACACACACACACACACACACACACACACACACACACACACACACACACACACACAGAAATGCACACACTTGTTCTGCCTGATTACAGTGAGCCAGCAATGCAACTTCATGGGGCTGGAATGTCACTCTAGTGAGTTTGTTCTGGCCACAGGCGTTGAAAGTTCTGGCCAATGTGCAGAGATGTGGAGGAGTAGAATGGGAGGAGAAGAGGAGAAAGAGGGTAGACAACGGAGTGGAGAACGTGAATACAAGATGAGTGAAACCACTGGATGGTCAACTCTATCCTTGTGTAGGGGTTCCACCTGCTTTTATTTCTTTGTTTGTTGTCCTCGGTGTCGATGTACTGGCTGAAAAATGGGTTGTGTGGATTCCGACACTGACAAATTTAAATGATGTAGCCGACTTATGCACAGTTACGTTTTACAGTACTTTAATTTCACTGTTCACAACCACCTAATAATACACAGTTATATGGCCAGTGTACTATTGCTTAACTTTTAATAAGCCTCATTAATAGTTAGCAGGCAAAACTATACATACTGCAACAATAGTTTCCTGTTGAACATCTACGAGCAGTAAAACCTAACCACAAAGTTCACAGTTCTTTAAGAATAATCAGGTACATATGGAGCAGACACTGTCACTGTTTTTACACACATCCTAATTGTTAAACACTTATTCCACAGTTAATTTGAAGCATTGTTGTTGTTCTAACCAGCACAGGTCTGAAATTCAGCCATGACCAAAAATCGGGCCCTTATATATCATCACAATAATAGGTACTAAATCTACATACTGTTTGACGTTAAATTTACAGAAATTACAATTAAAACTTAACTCATTAAATTAACTGAATACATTGAAAAATTCCGTCTTTTTAACAGTTTCTTCTACTACGAGGGTTAAGTCGAATTATTTGTTTAAATCATGAAATTAACAAATATCATTATGCAAACAATAATTTTGACAAAACTGTTAATTATTTTGGAATTAATCCAGGGCTGGTTTTGCTAACATGTTTTCGAATATAGCCAAATAGATACTTTAAGATTACTAGCATTTCGTGTTCCAAACGTTTATAATCAGTGCAGAATTTACATTTGTTTATGTGTCAACAATAGAATTTAAGTTATGAAACAATTTCTGATTTCTCCCTATAACAAAAGATACTAAGCAGTACTAGTCAAAATAAATTACAGAATCAATTACATACATAAAACCAAGCACAAAATTATATCTGGTGTTATATCCTTTAAAACTGAGGGCCAACCTTTCTCTTTTATGAAAATGCAGATTATATTCATGTATGCTAATGGTAAACAGTTAAAAGTAACAAAATGAACTTAAGGAGGCAAATGGCAAAACAAGAGGGGAATTAAAATTATCCCAACTTGCTTTGTCACACTTGGCCACAGTTTGGTGGTGGCCACTCATGTAAGCTGGCAACTGGTTGATGGTTGTGGCTACATAAAATGCTATGCATAAATTACAGAAGGACACTGCCCTTTATAGGATAGGATGTGCGAGAAGGGACTTGGGTAGGATATACTCTCAAGCCACTCCTCCAACTCACATACACCGTGCACAACTCTACCTACCTAAGGCTAGAACAAGCTCAGCAGACCTGAATTGCTACCCCATGCACTCTCCCTCCCAGCCATCAGCCCACCTCCTTTTGCCCCTCAACCAATCCATCTGACATCCCTCGCCCCAATCAAGCTGCAGCACTGTCACAATGTAGTCACAGCTTGGGGACTGTAACCATGCAAGGGTATATATGTGTATGTGTACTCCACAGCCCTGAAGGAGGATTCACCATTCATCCTCAGTCTTGTTTAAGAGTCTATTAATTTCTCGGTGCCTCAACCTTATGTTCATTAGAAATAACAGACATTCTACTTAAGTTAGGTGCCTGATAATTAAATTTAGTAACCAAGCCAGGAGAAAGAAAACTGGCGTTCTACGGATCGGAGTGTGGAATGTCAGATCCCTTAATCGGGCAGGTACGTTAGAAAATTTAGAAAGGGAAATGGATAGGTTAACGTTAGATATAGTGGGAATTAGTGAAGTTTGGTGGCAGGAGGAACAAGACTTTTGGTCAGGTGAATACAGGGTTATAAATACAAAATCAAATAGGGGTAATGCAGGAGTAGGTTCAATAATAAAGAAAAAAATAGGAGTGCGGGTAAGCTACTAAAAACAGCATAGTGAACGCATTATTGTGGCCAAGATAGACACGAAGCCCAAGCTTACTACAGTATTACAAGTTTATATGCCAACTAGCTCTGCAGTTGATGATGAAATTGATGAAATGTATGATGAGATATACGAAATTATTCAGGTAGTGAAGGGAGACGAAAATTTAATAGTCATGGGTGATTGGAATTCGAGAGTAGGACAAGGGAGAGAAGGAAACGTAGTAGGTGAATATGGATTGGGGCTAAGAAATGAAAGAGGAAGCCGTCTGGTAGAATTTTGCACAGAGTATAACATAATCATAGCTAACACTTGGTTCAAGAATCATAAAAGAAGGTTGTATACGTGGAAGAATCCTGGACATACTAGAAGGTATCAGATGGATTATATAATGGTAAGACAGAGATTTAGGAACCAGGTTTTAAATTGTAAGACATTTCCATGGGCAGATGTGGACTCTGACCACAATCTATTGGGTATGAACTGTAGATTAAAACTGAAGAAATTGCAAAAAGGTGGGAATTTAAGGAGATGGGACCTGGATAAACTAAAAGAACCAGAGGTTGTACAGAGATTCAGGGAGAGCATAAGGGAACAATTGACAGGAATAGGGGAAACAAATACAGTAGAAGAATAATGGGTAACTCTGAGGGATGAAGTAGTGAAGGCAGCAGAGGATCAAGTAGGTAAAAAGACGAGGGCTAGTAGAAATCCTTGGATAACAGAAGAAATATTGAATTTAATTGATGAAAGGAGAAAATATAAAAATGCAGTAAATGAAGCAGGCAAACAGAAATACAAGCATCTCAAAAATGAGACTGACAGGAAGTGCAAAATGGCTACGCAGGGATGGCTAGAGGACAAATGTAAGGATATAGAGGCTTATCTAACTAGGGGAAAGATAGATACTGCCTAAAGGAAAATTAAAGAGACCTTTGGAGATGAGAGAACGACTTGTATGAATATCAAGAGCTCAGATGGAAACCCAGTTCTAAGCAAAGAAGGGTAAGCAGAAAAGGTGGAAGGAGTATATAGAGGGTCTATACAAGGGCTATGCACTTGAGGACAATATTATGGAAATGGAAGAGGATGTAGATGAAATGGGGGATACGATACTGCGTGAAGAGTTTGACAGAGCACTGAAAGACCTGAGTTGAAACAAGGCCCTAGGACTAGACAACATTCCCTTAGAACAAATGACGGCCTTGGGAGAGCCAGTCCTGAGAAAACTCTACTATCTGGTGAGCAAGATGTATGAGACAGGCGAAATACCCTCAGACTTCAAGAAGAATAGAATAATTCCAATCCCAAAGAAAGCAGGTGTTGACAGATGTGAAAATTACCGAACTATCAGTTTAATAAGTCACAGCTGCAAAATACTAACGCAAATTCTTTACAGATGAATGGAAAAACTGGTAGAAGCCAACCTCGGGAAAGATCAGTTTGGATTCCGTAGAAATGTTGGAACACGTGAGGCAATACTGACCTTACAACTTATCTTAGAAGAAAGATTAAGGAAAGGCAAACCTATGTTTCTAGCATTTTTAGACTTAGAGAAAGCTTTTGACAATGTTGAGTGGAATACTCTCTTCCAAATTCTAAAGTTGGCAGGGGTAAAATGCAGTGAGCGAAAGGCTATTTACAATTTGTACAGAAACCAGATGGCAGCTTTAAGAGTCGAGGGGCACGAAAGGGAAGCAGTGGTTGGGAAGGGAGTGACACAGGGTTGTAGCCTCTCCCCAATGTTATTAAATCTGTATATTGAGCAAGCTGTAAAGGAAACAAAAGAAAAATCGGAGTAGGTATTAAAATCCATGGAGAAGAAATAAAAACTTTGAGGTTCGCCGATGACATTGTAATTCTGTCAGAGACAGCAAAGGACTTGGAAGAGCAGTTGAACGGAATGGACAGTGTCTTGAAAGGAGGGTATAAGATGAACGTCAACAAAAGCAAAACGAGGATAATGGAATGTGGTCGAATTAAGTCGGGTGATGCCGAGGGAATTTGATTGGGAAATGAGACAGTTAAAGTAGTAAAGGAGTTTTGCTATTTTGGAAGCAAAATAACTGATGATGGTCGAAGTAGAGAGGATATAAAATGTAGACTGGCAATGGCAAGGAAAGCGTTTCTGAAGAAGAGAAATTTGTTAACATCGAGTATAGATTTAAGTGTCAGGAAGTCATTTCAGAAAGTATTTGTATGGAGTGTAGCCATGTATGGAAGTGATTCATGGACAATAAATAGTTTGGACAAGAAGAGAATAGAAGCTTTCGAAATGTGGTGCTACAGAAGAATGATGAAGATTAGATGGGTAGATCAGATAACTAATGAGGAGGTATTGAATAGAATTGGGGAGAAGAGGAGCTTGTGGCACAACTTGACAAGAAAAAGGGACCGGTTGGTAGAACATGTTCGAAGGCATCAGGGGATCACAAATTTAGCATTGGAGGGCAGCATGGAGGGTAAAAACCGTAGAGGGAGACCAAGAGATGAATACACTAAGCAGATTCAGAAGGATGTAGGTTGCAATAAGTACTGGGAGATGAAGAAGCTTGCACAGGATAGAGTAGCACGGAGAGCTGCATCAAACCAGTCTTAGGACTGAAGACCGCAACAACAACAAGAACAACAACAACCAAACCAGTAAGGGCCTTATGAGAAACATAATTTCTGATGGTGTGTTAAAAATTGTATGATGGATTTGCACGGTCGTTTGACTGGAACTATAAGTGGTTATAAGTACATAACTGTGATGTTGGATGTGCTCTCCAAGTACATACCATATTTACCTGATTATAAGACAAAGTTTTTTCCCCAAACTTGTCATTTGAAAAACACGGGGTCATCCTATATTCGCAGATTAAACTATTGCTGCTCAGATCAATGTTTTTACGTAGTATGAATATAATAGAGGGAAACATTCCACGTGGGAAAAATATATCTAAAAACAAAGATGATGAGACTTACCAAACAAAAGCGCTGGCAGGTCGATAGACACACAAACAAACACAAACATACACACAAAATTCAAGCTTTTGCAACAAACGGTTGCTTCATCAGGAAAGAGGGAAGGAGAGGGAAAGACGAAAGGATGTGGGTTTTAAGGGAGAGGGTAAGGAGTCATTCCAATCCCGGGAGTGGAAAGACTTACATTAGGGGGAAAAAAGGACGGGTATACACTCACACACACACACAGACACACACACACACACACACACACACACATATCCATCCGCACATACACAGACACAAGCAGACATTTGTAAAGCCCAATCCCGGGATTGGAATGATTCCTTACCCTCTCCCTTAAAACCCACATCCTTTCGTCTTTCCCTCTCCTTCCCTCTTTGCTGATGAGGCAACCGTTTGTTGCGAAAGCTTGAATTTTGTGTGTAGGTTTGTGTTTGTTTGTGTGTCTATCGACCTGCCACCGCTTTTGTTTGGTAAGTCTCATCATCTTTGTTTTTAGATATACTTTTACATAGTATAATATATTAATATAGGGGTCATCTTACATTTACAGATGTAGCTTTGTCTACAGGGGTTACATACAATTTTATTCTGAAGAATTCATTTGAATTGGCTCAAGTTTTCCCAACACACTGAAGCACTTGATACAGTATTGATCTTGCTCAAACAATCCCGCAACATCTGACTTGCAGCGCCATTGCAATGCGCAAAGGGATGCGAGAGAAACTAGTCACTATGACAGTCTTATGCTCCACTTAAAAACTGACGATTTTGTGAAACACAGGAGGAAATAACATTAAATCCTGTCAACTTAACAAACTTTTGTTGTACCTGAACAAATTTGCAATATAAATTCTCGCACATGTATGGATATTGTATACTTAATGTACATTTATATTGCTTTTTAAGTAAAGGTAACATTCAAAGGCGAAAATCTTGTCCTTCAAAAAACATTGGTTGATTCTGAACCAAAGTCAGCATTCTGTTTTGTTGTGAGAAATTGTAATGATTCACCAAATGAGTTGAAGATGAGAAATTCGGTCACTGTTCGTGTATTAGACTGTCAGGGAAAAATGCCACCAGTTTTTAATTAGCTTTAGAGCAAGATGGTGACATTCAGATGAAAAGAGCAAGAAAATTAATCCAGAATTAAATGTCTAACAAACGAAAAAAGTCTATATAAACTAACTGCAAATGTTATCACAAGAATAAATCCTTTGTGGAGATAGTACCACATATGACCTGGACTCTAGACGATATTGCCATCCATGATTCATTATTGCGCAAGCACTGCACTATGGAAGGGTTGGAGGGGAACAGTGACACCAGTTTGACTGAGACCAATGATGACTGCAGGTGAGGAGTGGGGAGTGGCGAGAGAGCAGCAAATTTCATTGTGTTGCTACCCATAGGACTCTACATTGCATTTTTGGCTGTTTATGAACATTTATCATGTTTTAACTGGAGTTTGCACGAATGCATTTGTACTCAGAATCAAACTGACTTTACAACTGGACACGTACACAACAACAGCATAAAAATTCTGCAGGAGATGCTGAAAGTCTAGATTGGAGCCAGTGCTGACACCGTGAGGTGTGACAGGAATGATAGAGAGTGTGTCAGTTGCTGGTTTTACGCAGCTAAAGAGAGAGTGGCGGGCAGATGGTATATTAGGAAGCAAAAGATACTGTTAACATTCTCACATCAATACAGAAGCACAATTCGCTGTTTTTTCTCAGGTTCCACCTTAACCACAATCACAGAAACTGCAACATATTTGGAAAAAATACCCAAATTTTTGTGACAATAAAGATATAAATTTCACAGCTGTCCTGTTTGGACAGGATAATGATTAAAAATAATGATACTAGAGACGACAGGCAAAGTACAAAAAAAGGGAGTAAAGATAAAAATTGATGTTAACAATTCCTATTTGTCTATTTTATTACGCCTTGTATATTAAAATGTGGACAATAAATAAATGGTCTAAGTTTAGAACAGGTGTAATGTTATTTGCTAGCAGTACCTTGTGTCAGTATAAGTTTGTAATTTTGATTAGACAGAATATGTTAAAAAAATTTCTCAAAGGGCATCTTAATAAAAGGGGGGGGGGGGTCACTTTTATTCAGGGTCATCTTATACTTGGATAAACATGGTAAAGTTGTATAAACTACATAATGCTGCAGGCAAAGGATGAAAACAGTCTACTTCATTGAGATGGGAGGGGTGTTCTGTGCAGATATTGATGCCCAATTCACTTAAACATCTTGGAAGAACAGAATGGGCAGTCAGGTTGTAAGGAATATATATATACCAGAATGAGATTTTCACTCTGCAGCGGAGTGTGCGCTGATATGAAACTTCCTGGCAGATTAAAACTGTGTGCCCGACCGAGACTCGAACTCGGGACCTTTGCCTTTCGCGGGCAAGTGCTCTACCAACTGAGCGACCGAAGCACGACTCACGCCCGGTACTTACAGCTTTACTTCTGCCAGTACCTCGTCTCCTACCTTCCAAACTTTACAGAAGCTCTTCTGCGAACCTTGCAGAACTAGCACTCCTGAAAGAAAGGATACTGCGGAGACATGGCTTAGCCACAGCCTGGGGGATGTTTCCAGAATGAGATTTTCACTCCGCTGCAGAGTGAAAATCTCATTCTGGAAACATCCCCCAGGCTGTGGCTAAGCCATGTCTCCGCAGTATCCTTTCTTTCAGGAGTGCTAGTTCTGCAAGGTTCGCAGAAGAGCTTCTGTAAAGTTTGGAAGGTAGGAGACGAGGTACTGGCAGAAGTAAAGCTGTAAGTACCGGGCGTGAGTCGTGCTTCGGTCGCTCAGTTGGTAGAGCACTTGCCCGCGAAAGGCAAAGGTCCCGAGTTCGAGTCTCGGTCGGGCACACAGTTTTAATCTGCCAGGAAGTTTAATATATATATATATCGAACCATCAAGGGATTCAGGACACATGTGGAGGAAATGAAACTTCTCATACATGAAAGAATTTTCTTCCTTTGTTGACAAGACAGAAAAATACTAACACACCTGTACTTGGAAGCTACAGCTTTCACAGAAAAGATGATCTCACTGGTGAAAGGACAAAGGGTGACAGTGTTCCTCAATGAGACACATCAGTTCTATCCTGTAACCTTAATCATAACACTGCAAGCAAGCAGTCACGAAATTCTCGACCATGGCAACCTCACAGTGTGCCCTGTATATCTCCCACCACACGAAATTGTTGATGGCAAGATCCTCAAACAATTTACTGCTGAGATCCTTTGTCCATTTCTCCTTTTCATGGATCTTAATGCTTGTGGTGTGCTACGGGTCTCTACCAGGATTTGTTCCGGGAGGTTGACCGATAGAGAGCGTCACACAAACTGTCAACAACATATCGATGAACACAGATCACAATTGGGTTTCTTTGCAGCCATAAACCTCTCATTCTGCTGCTCACCTGCTCAGTGTGAAATGTATTATGACCTGCACAGAAGTGACCACTTACTTACCTAGATTCACCTGTTACATGAGGCATATCCCAAAAGAAGTCTGCCAAGATGACTGACTGGACACTTTACAGCCAGATGGCTGATTTCAAACAACAATGAAAGCATGCCCAACTGGGTGGATCAAATTACAGTTGTGGAGATGGCAAAATGGAGGAACTGTGTTAAAGTGGCTAAGATTGACATGGTTGTAATGTTAAGATGAGGCATAGGAGAATAGATCCACATTCAGAATCCATTACAGGTATTTTCAGGTGGTATTTTCAACTGCCAATAGTGGCCTTATAAGATGAAGGATTTCTCCTAACAATACGGGGGAACAGAGCCCAGACAATGGTTAAATTTTGGAACCAACAAGACACAGCTTTCTGATACTAGTGAGCAACATAGGGAAAGGGGGGCAGGGGTTTGCTGTGGTTTCCAGCACCAACTTTGAAAAATACAACTGCTCTTTCTCTCTGCTAGAGTAGAATTCCTGAGCCAGCAACTCAGAATACAGTACTGAGTATATTTGTCAAAGAGTTTCACTCCGATTTCTAAATTGTGAATACTCTGAGCTTCTTCCTTCCTGTTGGAATGTCTAATCAGCAGGTACTCATTTGTTTTCCTCTGATTCTGACACATGTTGCAGCCCCTTTTAGTATAATTTCTTGTCAATATTTTACTAATACTTACTCTTCCTTGTTGTTTTATAGTGTGTGCGGCTACCATCAATATGAATGTTGTCTATTTTATTCTTTTCCAAAATCCTGTTATGCATGCTGTTGATAAAAATTTGATCAAGTGACTTACTCATGCTTCTATATATTTAGTCAGTTGCCAAAAATATGGTTAAAACCATCCCTAAAATTTACTTTATTGCAAGATCTCCTTTGAAATGATTAATCTGAAAGGTTACGTACTTTTCATACCTCTGTGACTTACGCATTGACTCTTTGAATTTCTTCACGATGTATTTTCTGGACAGGTTAAAAAGCAGAAAATGATCTCATATTTTTTTCTTCACCAAATTGAAATTTCTTCCACAATTTTTCCTTGTCTTATATTTATCTACATGATAGAGTAACTTTTCATTCATTCTCCTTTGTACATTCACTTCTCAATTATTCTTTCATTCTGCACCCCATAATAGCACCTCACATCTCTTTGTTCTATATCATTTTCAATGTTTATGTTAGCTAATGCCAGCTCCATCTATCACATTATTGTTGTCAAACCTGCATTCAGTTCTGCTACTCTGTTAAGCACATCAAATAATCTTGTATTTGAATATTATTCTGTGTATCTCTGCCACAGAAGTCTCAATGCAGTGAACTGGTTGCTTACTTCATTAACTAATTAATTTTTTTATGACCTTATCAAATCTAACCTCGTCCTAGCCATAAAACTTTTTGTAAATGACTACCTATGGCTGTTAATTTTTTTGAAAAAAGAATATTTGTACCATCTTAAGAACAACTGTATGTTTATTCTCTTTTGAATTTTGTTACTACAATCATCTTCACAGGAGAGAAACAGTGTACATTAATGAATAAAAAATACATTTTCATCAAATATAACCCAACAAATGTAAACCATACATAACTGTCATAACAAACTGTCTGAACACAGTCCATATAAACATGTTGTTCCTTGGCACAGATACAGTAATGTACACAGCTGAATGATCCACTTAAAGTGTGGAGTTATCACTACGTGCACTTTACTGTAATTGCATTATTATAATTTAGCTACTCTGCTTTAGAGTTTTAGCAAAACTTATACTTTGTATTGGTAATCAGTTTATCGGATAACTTCAATTAATGTGACTGGAATACTAGCAGATGGCATTAATATATTACACTGAATTATAAAAAAATTCATCATTAATTAGATAATTCATGAAACAGTAATTAAAAAAAGCTTACAGTACCACAAAATTATATCCTTCCACATTTGCCATGGACCTCAAAAATTTTGAAGAGACAGTGCTGGCCATCATATAAACATCTTTCATATCCGTCTCCGGGAAGCGTTTTCTGAAGCAAAAAAGGCTCCACCATCCTAACAAGGCACCTAACTCATTTCCAGTAAATACGTGCCACGCATCACCTCTGAAAATGAGACTGGATTCAAAATTCACATTCATGAAAATTTGCAAACTGTGAACTTTTTGACACATTTACTTACTAATGTCAACATTCTTCACTGAATATTTAAAAATTAATAGTGCATTGTGGGTAGCGGTGGCTTGCTTATGATAAGCATCAGATTTCTCATGTAACATGAACACTATTAGACTAATATGAAAAAAAATCTAGTTGGAATAAAATTGAGTGAAGGAACTAATCTTAGTCAGACAGGGACAGATAATATGGACGGAACGTAAGATTAGGGCCATATGAACACCCTTAGAGAACAATCACGCTCATCTGTTTAGCACTGTGTTGTTGTATGTGAGGCTCCAAAAAACAGTGATGGGCAGTTGAAGGGATGAGAAGGGGGAGCAGGATAGAGGGAAGCAGAATGACCTATTTCCCCCCCCCCCCCCCCCCCCCCCCCCCAAAAAAAAAATGTAGCTTATGTGAAGCAGGGAGGTGGGATGGGGGTGAGCAGGAAGTAGAATAATGATGCTGCAAGGAAGAAAAGGAGGTTCAGGATGCGGTGTGGGAACAGATACAGAGGTACATACAAAGTGGAGGATAGCATTGATGATTGACACCAGACAGACTGTACGTTCGAGGATGTATTGGAGGGTCAGATGCTAACTGTGTAGTTCTAAGAAACATGTTTGGGAGGAGAATCCAAATAGCGTAGATTGTGCAACGGCCACTGTTATTCTCAGCACAATAATGGATGCCCAAACTTGCCTTGCCACAGCTGGCTGTTACCAATCATATGAATGGACAGCTTATAACTGATCATGTCCATGTAAGACAATGAACACTAGTTGCATTCAAGTTGATATACGGTATGATTGGCTGTTGCAACTCAAATGCCTGCCCACAAGCAGAGGTGGCAAACAGCTGACATGTGGGCAGTCAGGCAGTAACCTAGCAACTGTATGCCTCAGCAGAGCATTCTTGGTCAGGGATGGACAAATGGCTCATTACAAATGGCAGAACAAAGTGGGAACATGGTGCACTAAAACCAAGTATTGGCACTTGCTAGTGCCCTTGACCCATGGGGCAGTTTTGGAACAGCATGATATACAATGTGCCTGCTTTCAAGATAACCGTGCCTCTGAATAAGATATAATGCATCAGTGACAGAAACAGAGAACCCACCCAGACAGCTGCATGCATTAGCATGCTGCCTCTGGGGAGGCTCACAGGCCACAGATCGAACACACCTGGCTGACTAACAACAAGGGCTGGTGTGCCAGCCAGCGTGTGTGTGGTTTTAGATGGTCTCACACATCCAACTACGTGAATACCAGACTGGTACTAAATCCCATCCCTGTCACACAATTTGCAAACACTCAGAAAACATTTGTACTATCACAAGACAACACCAGATGCAGACAGTTGGGGTACACAGATTCAGTACTGGGAGATTGAAGGGAGGGGGAGGGGGTTACAACAGGAAGGACATCAAGCCACCTTCTACCATTATCGTTACCAAATCTGACAATTAACATACTGACCCTGCAAAGATATGGGATATAGGCTGTGTAAAAGAAGATGTGACAGAAACAGAGTAGGTATGATTGAGACTCTTTTTTAAGAAATAAAATCTGTCAACAACAACTGAAAATAAGGGTAGGTGCGTTGCAGTATATTTCTAAGCAACATGAAACAAAAATGAAAGTTAAAAGACTGATAAATAGATATTAGTTGCATATCTAAAGTCCCTTAAAGTTAAAGAAACATAAAGGAATTAGTAATTACTTTAAATAATATTAGTATATGACATTATCTACACAATGGAATCACAATTTTTGATTTTTGAACCTTTCTTGCTCACCAACATCACCTTTTCCCTTTACATCCTCTTTCAAAATGAGTTTCAGTTACAAAGTATTGTCTGGTTGGTGTTCAATTTTGTAGTTCCATACGGACAATAAGAATTAAAATAATGAGCTCTCAGTATTTTTTCTATGGATATGACAGACAATAAGAATTAAAATAGTGAGCACTCAACATTTTTTTATAGGCATATGCTGTGATAATCCAAACACACTGCACAGAAGAATTAAATGTTCCAATTAGGAGCACACGAAAACACAGCTGTACAAGAGACACTATTTATTGGGTCAAAGAGTGACACTAGCATGAATGCAATGAAAGTAGTTTACACATCTCAAACACATTTAACAACTGAGGGCCCAGAGGACCAAGTATGTAGCTATAAAGATGCTACCCATGCCAGTTGCTGCAGGTATAATGCTACGTGTGCACGACAGACCTGGTTGTCTCTGGCTACCACATTGGGTAGTTGTAGGCACACTGTTTGAAGGCTATTGAGGCCCAACTTCTGCCCAGCAGGATACTACACTAACCCTCCCTTTTGGGGCGGAACAATCAGACACTGCTGTCTACAATGCTGTGACTGAAGATATGTTCATGACATCTGTGGTGAAGCTGGGGGCAGCAGCCACAGGCGCGAGAAGTTTCCGATCCAGCAGGGCCAGTGTGTATGGATGAAAATGAGTGTGACAAGGGCACCCCAGCTGCCCACAGGTGACTGCTGCACAGGACCAGTCACAGGGACGCGAGCCATCTGGACTTAGGAGTGCACGAAAGCGGCACCAGCATCGGCAGCGACAATGGAGAGGAGATGCTCTGGTGATGGATAACCCACTTCTGTCCCACTGAGAGCAGTGGCTGCTCAGCGCAGTGGGAGGTGCTGGCACTGCCCACAGGAAGCAAACCCGCCGTCAATGCTGATGAAGCAAAGCTAAAACCATCAGGGTAGGTGGGTACGATCAGGCCTGCTGGAATCCTGGAGGGCCAACAAAGAATGAAGTACTAGGCTCACAGCCCAATGAAGACGATCCTGCATCCATCCTGTGATGCAAATGCTTTCAGAGGCGTGCCATGAGTCAACATTGAGCTCGTATCATGAAGATGGCTGTGGACAACAACCAGGATCTAGTGAGGATGCTGTATAAATGCCCTGGCCCAGACTGTTGTCTCGAGTGTGAACAACGATGAAACCAGCACCGCTGGGGAAAGCACACCTGGCAGCAAGAGGTTGAGCAGCATTTGTGGCAGAAGGGAGCTCAACAGGAATCTTGGCCCCAATTTGATGTCATTCTGTGAGAGCTTAAACAAAAATGTGAGAGCTGGGAAATCTTCTGTTTGCTTGTGCATCTGCATTTTAAATGTTCAAACTTTGGCATTTCACCTCGTTGTTAGACTGTGGATGGTAGGGAGGTGCCGTGACTTGGCATAAACCATTGTGTGTACAAGAGTCCTTGCAGCACAAACTGATGACCATTGTCCAAAACGAGGATGCAAGGCAAGCCTGCTGTGGAGAATATCTTTGACAGTCACATCTGCTGTTGCAGACAGGCAACAAATGACATATGGGAGATGGGGGGAAAAAAAAAATCAACTGACAATAACCAGAAGGGCCAAGGTGGATTATTTCCCAAGGCTGTATAGAGGCCAGCTGTAGCAAAAAAACAGTGCTCTGCATTGCCTACTGAGTGTAACACTTGCGGCAGACAGCAACAAGATGTTCCACCTCTAGATCAATGCACGGCCAACGCAAATGGCAGTGCGCCACCAGTTTCATGCAAGAGATCACCACTGACCTCGATGTAATAAGCAGAGATCCTTCCACCACAGAGCTGCTGGAACCACAAAGCAAGAAGTAAACCCTGTCAATAGGAGAATAATGCCACCCAAGAGGAAGAGGCAATGGCGCTATGCTTATAAATTATGAAGCGGGGCTGACGCCTGGCACGATGGACCGTCAGGCTACCCATGTCGTATCATTCGTACAACCTGCTGGAGCACCGGATCTATCACCACAACAGAGATAATATGGAAACAGGTGATGGGGAAACCATACACTGTGTGCCTCTTCTCCATAACCAGCTGAAAACAAAGCAGTTTATCCTGGATGAACGAAGGGTCAGGGCTCTTGGAGAGCCAGGACAGAGGATCTGCATTTGCATGCTGTGATGTATGATGAAAATGGCTCTCATAATTGACCCGGACCAAGAACAGAGCCCAGCGTTGAAAATAATGAGCGGCTTTGTCCAGTAAGGACACCAGCGAGCTTAACAGGGAAACCAAGTACTTATGGTTGATAATTAAATTAAATTATGCACCATACAGAAACACACGAAAATTTTTAAGGGCTAGACAACAGCAAGAGCATGTTTCCCCAACTGACACTAACGTTACTGAGCCAAGTTGACTGTTTTTTATGCAAAGGCAATAGGTTGCTTGCAGCCATCTGAATGGTGATGGGCCAGGGACATCCCCAAGCTGTACTGGGACCTGTCCGGGGCTAGGACTAGATGCTTACCAGATTGAAATGTTGCATGACACAACACGGAGTGAAGACTATCCTTAAGTTGCAGATAGGTACACTCAAAGGCTGCAGACCAACAAAAGGAGCAAGTTTCTGAAGCAACACATATAAGGGGTGGGCAAAGTAGTTGTTCCATATTTCTAGATTTCCAGAAGGCTTTCAGCACTATACCGTAGAAGGGGCTTGTAGTGAAATTGTGTGCTTGTGGAATATAACTTCAATTATGTGACTGGATTTGTGATTTCCTGTCAGAGAGGTCAAATTCATAGTAACTGATGGAAATTCATCGAGTAAAACAGAAGTAATTTCTGGCATTCCCAAGACAGTGTTAAGGCCCTCTGCTGGCTGTTATATATAGAAATGATTTAGGAGATAATCTGATCAGCTGTCTTAGGTTGTTTGCAGATGATGCTGTTATTTATTGTCTAGTAAAGTCATCAGAAGATCAAAACAAACTGCAAAATCATTTAGAAAAAATATTTGTATGGTGTAAAAATTGACAACTGACCCTAAATAATGAGAAGTGTGAGGTCATCCACATGAATGTTAAAAGGAATCCATTAAACCTTGGTTACAAGATAAATCAGCCAAATCTAAAGGCCGTAAATTCAACTAAATACCAAGGAATTACAATTATTAACAACATAAATTAGAAAGAACACAGAGAAAATGTCATGTGGATGGCAAACCAAGGACTGGGTTTTGTTGGCAGGACACGTAGAAAATGTAACAGATTTATTAAAAAGACTACCTACTCTACGCTTGTTTGTCCTCTTTTAGAGTACAGCTGTGCAGTGTGGGCTCTTTACCGGACAGAATTAACAGAGTACATTGAGAAAGTTCACAGTAGGGCAGCATATTTTGTATTATCACAAAATAGGGGGAGAGTGTTACCGACAATATACAAGATTCGGGGTGAAAATCATTAAAACAAAGGCGTTTTTCAATGAGGCAGAATCTCACAAAGTTTCAATCATCAACTTTCTCCTCCGAATGCAAAATATTTTGTTGGCACTGACCTGCATAGGGAGAAACAATCATAATAATAAAATAAGGGAAATCAGAGCTCACATGGAAAGATACAGGTGTTCATTTTTTCCGTGCTCTGTTCAAGATTGGAATAATAGAGAATTATCGCGAAGGTGGTTCGATGAACCCTCTGCCAGGCACTTAAGTGTGATTTGCAGAGTATCTATGTAGATGTAGATGTAGATGTAGATGTAAATGTAGATGTAGATGTTGCGAAGGGGTAAGTTGACACAGACTTGACACATTCTTGGCGATATCCAGAAAAGGAACTAGGCACGACATAAAATGGCAAAAGTAAGCCCAAAAGCTGGAAAGTGTTGTTGCAGATGTTTCTCGTATGTGTCCCAGTACTCAACAGACTCATCATATTTAGAAAAGGGAGAACTTCAGGGGCCATGGAGTGCAAAACAGACATACTGAGGAGTATGCCGACTAGAAAAAACAGAAGCCAACGATTGAAGTACCTGAGTTTGATTGTCCAGAACCCATGATTGGTAGTGCAAATCTGTGGTGAATGATTTTTGCTGGTCTACCCATTGATGTAAAATGTTCTGTGTAACACCATCAGCCATTGTGAGAACAAACTGTGTATCATCCAGAATAGAAATTTGCATGGAGAACAGGACCACAATCACCACCCATCGTGTTATAGTTAGGTATGAGTACAACACGACCAGTAGACTGAACACAACTTTATTCTATGGAAGCATTAACAACTTGAACATAGTATTTAAATAACATTCAGTGGAAACCAATTGTGTACACAAGGAGCTGTAGCAATAAACACAGAACTGAGGCCAAGTGTAGCTTGGCTCAGTTAGGCTTAAACAGACTGGGGCCTGTGGCAGGCACTGTTGGTGATATATCCCTCCACCCCCCCCCCCCTCTCTCTACACACACACACACACACACACACACACACACACGTCTGAAGACATTAATTTGAGGTGGTGGTGGTTAGTGTTTAACATCCCGTTGACAACGAGGTCATTAGAGACGGAGCTCATGCTCGGGTTAGGGAAGGATTGGGAAGGAAACCGGCTGTGCCCTTTCAAAGGAACCATCCCGGCATTTGCCTGAAGCGATTTAGGGAAATCACGGAAAACCTAAATCAGGATGGCTGGAGACGGGATTGAACCGTCGTCCTTCCGAATGCGAGTCCAGTGTGCATGAATGTGATAGTTGTCTCGTGCATTAGCAGTAGCACAACTTATTCAGCTTTAATTTAACTTTGAATTGATGACTAAAGAAAGTTCAAAGTGAGAACAATAACAAATTAAAAAGGCTGGTCCAACAGTTAGATAATGGTAATAATTACAACATAAATTACGTTTGGCTTGAATCAACTTTATTAACATTAAGGGTGTAAGATGATAGTCACAGAAAGATAGATATAGAAACTACTTTTATAATTTAAAGCCTTTCAATTTAAAACAATTACCCAGAAGAAGACTTCTCAGCTACTGCCACTCTGTCAGCATCAGGATCATTGGCAATAATAATGGTACTTCCATGAGCCTCTGCTGTGGTGAAAGAAAGATTCAGAGCACTTTTTCCTTCCTCTGGGTTTGGAAATTTTACAGTGGGAAATTCTGGATCAGGTTCCTTCTGTTCTTCAACTACTATAAATGGCTGCAGTAAATGAACAAACAGAAGTCAGGCATATTAGTATAGATTACTCGATGCATCTAAAAATAACTTACTTTAAAAAAAAACAAAACTTTGTGAGCTGATATATGAACTCATTTCATCAGCAGCAACTGAAATAATAACAACAAGAAACAGAGAGAGAGAGAGAGAGAGAGAGAGAGAGAGAGAGAGAGAGAGAGAGAGAGAGACTGACCTGGACTGCTTGTCCATATCAAGCACTCAGTTAATACCAGCCTAGACAACAATTTTCTCATTCAATGTCAGAATATTATGGTGAGACTCACATACAAGTAGTTATAATGCTTTTGTTTAATTTCCTGCATAAACAACCTCATTAAAATTGTTCAAGGTGTAATGCCATATCACCATATAATATACTCGAGAGCTATAATACTTCATATGCCTTGAGGCTGCTGCAACATGACACAATGTCCATTATTTTAGTATTTTAGCAATTTATGTATTTTATAAGCAATGCGGTAGTACACCCAGAAGTATTTTAATGAGATTTAAACCCGCCGTGGAAGCCTACGTATTTATGTCATACACAAAACGTTTCTTGTGCTTTCATAAGTGGTACACCTACAAGCATACCAATATTGTGTAAAATACTGAGAACTGGGAGGCAGAAGGGTATATTCACTGTACAATATATTAGGGTTCCTTCTCATTCCATTGGCACATTGTTAACCAAACCAAAGGCATCATCATACTTGTGAAACAAGTGATGAGAGCTAATTATGCAATTCTTTAATTTTTCTTTCTTTTTTATGACACCTACATGGTCACAGTGAGAGGTTATCAGCCTACAGTACTAGCAAGTCGGTGCACCCCAGGACGACTATCATTCATTCATTAAAAATAAATTAACACATTGTCATATTGACTGGACTGAACTGACAAGAGAGTGAATTACAGGTTAACAAATGAAAGGAATGTTTAATTCTGATTGCCAAAAAATCCTCAATACAAACCAAAATCCATTTAGGTACCTCATGTGAAGAGACATCAGCATGACGCTTAACTGACAATCGGGACACACGTAATCTATCTGTGTGTTCTGCTCTGTTAATTTTGGATATCTTGTGAGCTGACATGGTCTCCATAACAGTTGTCATGAAGGAGACAATTTTGTTCAGGACTGGTTTCTGTTTCACGCCTGACTTCCACCATGGCATTTTCTATTCATATCTCGCATTTGCTCTTTCCTGGAATGTTATCAGTTTATCGTTAAACAATTCCAACATTTCCTGGAAAGACCATTGAGGCACTCAAATTTCAACATTTATGTTTCTACCTTATGAATTATTTAGAAATAAAGGAGACAACTCACCGAAAGGAAGAAGCAGTAGGTCGTATGCAAATGAAAGGTACAGCACTTTGATAGCTTCCAGAATGCACTTTCTTTTTCAAGCTTGTAGGGAAACCATGCACGCAAGCATGTGCGCATACACACACAGGCACACGCCTGTCTTCCTACACTGTGCTCAGTCAAAAAGTGTATTCCGAAAGCTAGCAAAGCTCTGTACCTTTTGTTTGTGTATGTATCGCAGACATACGCATCTGCCTTTTGGCGAGTTGTCTCCTTTATTCATAAATAATTCATCATTCTATCTTAATCGAATTATGGAATTCTGGAGTGAAGCTCCCAGCAATTCATAAACCATACTGAAAGCACTATCAGAATGTATTGTTCTTTATGGCCAAAGGACTATTATCATCTTAAAATACAACCATTATGGCACATTGGTTTTAAAATGTGTTATCAAATTTATGATGAATATTAATTCCTTCTCCAAAGTTACTAATGTTTACATTAAGGGTCCCATTACCCAACTCACCCATAGAGAGTAATAAACTCTGAGCCTCTAGAACTTGTCTTGAGAAAGTGAGCATTATACAAAAAAAATATGTGATTTATAGTAGTTCTGACATCTTATCAGCAACTGAAAATATTGCACACGCATTCTGCAGATTGTAAGGGTAGTCAAGAAACCACCATATCATTCACATTTTGCTATAAGTGACACAAACTAGATGCAGTTTTTCCATCACTTGGGATGAGGTTGGGGATTGACTAACAAGCTGTTCAAACAAATTTCGGGCTTGCAGCCGGTCGTCGTTCAATACTTCGCACGATATTTCAACTGGGCACCTGCCAGTCATCTTCAGGTGAGCCGTCGCAGACTGGCGAAAATGTCCTTCGTTCCGCAATATATAGTGTACTGCAACTATTCTGCGCATGCGTCAAAAACTTGATAGTTGAACCACACTGCCCGCCGGCAGCGCCCTCGCTGGTGGAATAGTGGAACTCAGTCGCCCTCTGCGTTGCTGTTTGCCACAGCCGTCGACGCACTCTGTTGTCTTTGATTTGAGCAAATCGTAGAGATGATGGGATTCCATGCACTGTCCAGCTGGTAGCCGCTGTCACGGTTTAACAGATTTTCTGCCAGTCATATTTCTATGGATTCTTTAATAATGGAGTCCCAGAAAGATGTTGCTGTGGACAAAATCATTGCTTTCTCATACTCCATTGAATGTCCAGTAGAAATACAATGTTCAGCAATAGCGGACTTGCTTGGCTGCAAAAGGCGGGTGTAATGTTGATGTTCAGTGCAGCGTTCTTTCGCAGTGCGTGTGGTTTGACCTATGTAAGCCATACCACATTGGCATGGTATCTTGTAAACTCCGGCCTTTCGTAGTAACAGATTGTCCATAACTGATCCCACAAGGTCCGCAATCTTCGATGGTGGGCGGAAAACCACTTTTACCTATCTATCTAGCTTTCAACGCACGCGCAGAATAGTTACAGTATGCTATATATTGCGGAACGGAGGACGTTTTCGCAAGTCTGCGATGGCTCACCTTTAGATGACTGGCAGGTGCCCAGTTGAAATATCGTGCAAAGTATTGAACGACGACCGGCTGCAAGCCCGAAATTTGTTTGAACAGTCAATTCGCCGGGAAAATTTTAAAATTCACGACTAACAAGCTCTCGTGCAGCTGAGTGTTTATCAGTAATACAACTATGGTGCACATAGTTATTGAAAAACAGCAGACCTTTTTGCATTTTACTTGATAGATACATTATGGCAATCTTTTCACCAAGTAAATTGATAAACAATATAAGCTGAACAATTTACACAACACTATGTAAATTGACCTATGTAACTGAAAAGAGAACAATCAAACACTGCTGGCAATTGTAAAAGTGTGAATGTGAAAATTAAGGCTAGCTGTCACTGTGGGAATATGCAAATAGGTATCAGGGCACTGATAACGTAACTGTAGAGTGCTCATAAAGTCAACACACACACACACACACACACACACACACACACACACACACATACAAAATTTAGATGTATGTTATGAATGGGCAATCTGATTTGCTCTTTAATCACATTTTAAATGATAAATTAACACAAAAGATGCTGTAGGCTCTAAAACATTAAGTAAACACATCTCTTTAATATATATATATATATATATATATATATATATATATATATATATATATATATATACACACACACACACACACACACACACACACACACACACACACACAAACATACACACACAATTCAAGCTTTCACAACAAACTGTTGCCTCATCAGGAAAGAGGGAAGGAGAGGGAAAGACGAAAGGAAGTGGGTTTTAAGGGAGAGGGTAAGGAGTCATTCCAATCCCGGGAGCGGAAAGACATACCTTAGGGGGAAAAAAGGACGGGTATACACTCGCACACACACACACATATCTCCATATATTTAAAAACAAAGATGATGTGACTTACCATACGAAAGCGCTGGCAGGTCAATAGAAACACAAACAGACACGTACATACACACAAAATTCAAGCTTTTGCAACAAACTGTTGCCTCATCAGGAAAGAGGGAAGGAGAGGGAAAGACGAATGGAAGTGTGTTTTAAGGGAGAGGGTAAGGAGTCATTCCAATCCTGGGAACGGAAAGACTTACCTTAGGGGGAAAAAAGGACGGGTAGACACACACACACACACACACACACACACACACACACACACACGGCGGCAACTTGAAATTAGCGGAGATTGAGGCCTGGTGGGTAACGGGAAGAGAGGATATATTGAAGAGCAAGTTCCCATCTCAGGATACTTTCCGGGACTGGACCAGACTCTGAATGTGGCTCTCCAGCAGGGATACGACTTCCTCAAATCCTGCCCTGAAATGAGAACCATCCTTCATGAAATCCTCCCCACTCCACCAAGAGTGTCTTTCTGCCGTCCACCTAACCTTCATAACCTGTTAGTTCATCCCTATGAAATCCCCAAACCACCTCCCCTACCCTCTGGCTCCTATCCCTGTAACCACCCCCGGTGTAAAACCTGTCCCATGCACCCTCCCACCACCACCTACTCCAGTCCTGTAACCCGGAAGGTGTACACGATCAAAGGCAGAGCCACATGTGAAAGCACCCACGTGATTTACCAACTGAACTGCCTACACTGTGATGCATTCTATGTGGGAATGACCAGCAACAAACTGTCCACTCGCATGAATGGACACAGGCAGACAGTGTTTGTTGGTAATGAGGATCACCCTGTGGCTAAACATGCCTTGGTGCACGGCCAGCACATCTTGGCACAGTGTTACACCGTCCGGGTTATCTGGATACTTCCCACCAACACCAACCTATCCGAACTCCGAAGATGGGAACTTGCTCTTCAATATATCCTCTCTTCCCATTACACACTAGGCCTCAATCTCTGCTGATTTCAAGTTGCCGCCACTCATACCTCACCTGTCATTCATCATCATCTTTGCCTCTGCACTTCCGCCTCGACTGACATCTCTGCCGAAACTCTTTGTCTTTAAATATGTCTGCTTGTGTCTGTATATGTGTGGATGGATATGTGTGTGTGTGTGCGAGTGTATACCCGTCCTTTTCTCCCCCTAAGGTAAGTCTTTCCGCTCCCGGGATTGGAATGACTCCTTACCCTCTCCCTTAAAACCCACTTCCATTCGTCTTTCCGTCTCCTTCCCTCTTTCCTGATGAGGCAACAGTTTGTTGCGAAAGCTTGAATTTTGTGTGTATGTATGTGTCTGTTTGTGGTTCTATCGACCTGCCAGCGCTTTCGTATGGTAAGTCACATCATCTTTGTTTTTAAATACATTTTTCCCGCATGGAATGTTTCCCTCTATTATATTGTGTGTGTGTGTGTGTGTGTGTGTGTGTGTGTGTGTGTGTCTCTCTCTCTCTCTCTCTCTCTCTCTCTCTCTCTATATATATATATATATATATATATATATATATATATATATATATATATATATGAAGTGCATGAAATTAGATGTCAGTATTTTTGCCCATTAATACATTACCTTAAAATTGGCTGTGTTAAAAGCCTGTAACATATACGGATATCCAACACCATGCAGTGGTGTATACGTAAATTTAACTGATGTGTTAGCATTTAAATTTGCAAACAATATGTCATCTTGAATTCTGCTATAGTACGCATCCCACACTTCTCGTAGAGGGTCTTTGATGAGTGGACTACTTTGTAATATTGATGTGTCCCATGAATTTTCCCAGGGGCAAAGATTATTTAAAATATGCTTCTGTATGTTCTTGTCATGAGGAGATATGATCTGAAATGAAACAACATTTTTACTCTTTTCAAGAAGCTAAATTATTGGGCAGTTACATTTATAAGCACTCATATACACAAGATACACAATACACTATACCTTTTATGAGCTGTATTGTACATTTAACAAAAACACAACACAGGTCATAAAAGGTACATTGTATCCTAATCATTTTTGTGCTTTCATCACATTCTCTAACACTCTCTTCTGAATAAGGTTACAGAAAGTACTAGACATTAAGAGGTGAGGAAAACAGATATCTCTTCCCTATTTTCCAAGCCTACAATCAATTATGTAGTACGAAATACAATTACAATTTGCAGCACTGCATTTCACTTGAGATACGTGAGCACAGCTATAAATAATGGGTGATTTTTGTATTTTTTTTTCTGTAACTAATGAAACACTATATATATATTTGCTAACAAGATCTATCAGAACCTGCAGGATACTTAACAAATCAAATGATGAAAGTTTTCATACAAATTCCTGTTGTAAACAGCTACAAAGGTAAATTCAAAAATATGTATTTGGTAATAATGAAATTATTCTATAGATAATAGGAAGCCATATTTACAAAACAAATAAATTCTTGTATTCAGTGTGAACATTTACACTTCCTGTAATTATCTATGGCCCACCCAACATCATCCCCAACATCAGGGGAGGGAGGAACAAAACGTCCTATAGGTGGACTCTCACAAAATTAGTGTATCTCAAGGGGAAATCATCTGAAAACTTCTGATGATCAGCAGTGAGTCTAGAGCAAACATGTTAAATATGGCAGCTCACACAGAGTGTACAGTCTGCAATGCTGTGGATAGCTTTCACTTGCCAGTGGCATTGCTCGTATTAAATATGCAGAAACAACTGCAGAGTTATGGGCCTCTGGAACTTTTTACACTCCAACACAAAGTATGGTAGCATATGAAACGGACTGCTATCAGCAAGCACGGCCGCCATCTCTATTTAATGAGCCTAATATTTTAAGTTCAGATATTTAGTCTAAAGCCTGTAGACTGTGCCATCTCAATCAATACGGAAATATTAAGAAAGTAGACTGAGACATGCCTCCTTACTCAAGGGGAATAAGTACCAAAGCATAAATGAATAAGAAGACAGATTCAGAATGGTGCAGTATTCCCTTTGAGTTATTTCCAGATTTCACAGAACATTCAAGTGCAGAATAAATATCTACCTGTAATTATTATTTTTAGTTGTTCATTATTAACAATGCTCTGAATTACAGGTCTCTGTTAGAATTGCAGTAGGCATAGCAGCTCATTTCCCCCAGATATTTAATATATTTTTACTCAGAGAACAATTGGAAGTGAACAGTTGACTGAGCCCTACATTTCTCTTACTTAACTTTTATTTAACTGTCTTGATTGCACAGTTTTTTGAATAGAATTACTGGTTTTGGCCATGCAATAGCCATTTTCAGTTTATCTTTTTCTGTTGCACTGCAATACGTCATTTCAACTAAAAATAACATGGGTCAAAATTTTTATTAGCTACTGATACTAAATATTATTTCATGAACAAAATGTTCATACTGTAAACAACAAGATGAAATGTCTGGCAAAGAAACAAGCTGCTGGATATGTGAGAGCCTGTCTCTGACTTCTAAACAAAATGAAAACAACTTACAGCACAACTTTCACTGTGGCAGAACTGAAATGATAAGCTGCACACAAAAAGAGATACCTACATCCATCAGTGAATTAGGTTTCAAAATTGTACGCTCAAACAGCTTTAAGCAATAATGAAATGACATTCATTAACTCTAAACTGGAGAGAGATGTAGATCTCCTTCAAGATTTAAAAACAATTTTGACATATTAGCCACATGTTCTATGCACCAATGTATGATCTACAGTGCACAAAATTCAATATAAACAGCAACCACATTTTTCAATGCTATCTCTTTGCATTATATCAACGAATGACGATTACGTGTTGAAGAAAATAGCTGGATCCAAAAAACGGTGATTTCACATTTTGTTAATAACATTCAGCAATATACCCAAAAACTAACTGCATAAATTGATGTTGCGTTGCTTCTTTTCAATATTTGCCCTCTTTGGCTGCCATATGGCTACCGCCCTTTCTGTAGCTCGCTGTCACAGAGCTTCCTTTCAGCAAAGATTCTGTTAGCATAGCTGCAGCCATTAAGTCCAACAGCAAAAAAGAGACTAAACAGATACAGTTTCTAATTAATCAGGTTAAAGAATAGTTCTCTGTAAATTAAGTTTCTATTGCAAATACTTCTCACAATTAAAACTCTTAGCTGTAGTACTATTTTTGATTTTACAGAAATTTATTCAGGAACTTCTAGCAATTAGATACAACCATCGTTTCAAGTGTTACGCAGTGATGCAATACAAAACATTGTTATCTTGCTTGTTTCCTCTCTTTCAGCTGAATTTTCTCTTCCTTTCTGAAATGCATCAATACCCTTTTAAAAAATTCAGTATCATCTACGAGAAACATTCATATGTGTTTAAATCAAGGGTATGTAATCATTACATTATAACATCTTTGTTCTCATGATGAGTGAAACAAAAGGAGGGTTAAGTTAGACTCTTAAGACAAAAAGTGATAGCAGTACCTATCCAAGTCTAATATGTAGTGAGGGTTATGGGTGCATAATATCGAAATTGTGTGATAGATATCCTACACTACCGTATGAGCGGTAATGCAACACGTTATATGAATTATGAGGCACATTAAAATAAATCTACAATAAACATTTCAGCACTTTGCTTAAGACTCATTTATATCAAACAAATCACAAAACATTATCTATAAAATAGCTAAATTCTGACAATCTGTGATTATAACAAAGAGCTCCAGAGGTCAATCTTTGATGAATATTACAGTCTATTTATGGCTGATGTATGTAACACAAAAGTGTCTATCATTAATTATTTATTATTTCAATTTTCACTTGAAACTAATAAATTAACTTCTTTTGTAATATCTGTCAATAATAGCATAGCAAAGATGAAAGCACCTTGCTGCAATAAAATTTTGGGGAAGGTCGACATATATAGAGACAGAGACAGAGACAGAAGAGAGAGAGAGAGAGAGAGAGAGAGAGAGAGAGAGAGAGAGAGAGAGAGAGTCTTAAAAAGAAAATAATTGTATATTACCTGTGCACCATTGCTCCAATATACTTTGTATCCATTGTCATCCTTAGGGTTATGTGATGCAGTTACCATGATTCCAGCAGCACATTTGAAATGCAGAATGGCAAATGGAACAAATGGTGTTGGACATATTTGTGAGAACAAATACACTTGCACATTTCTGCGTATGAGAATGTTCGCAGCCAACTGAGCAAATCTGTAAAATAAAAAAAAATAAAAAAAAAATAAAAAGAAATTATATATAAAGTTTCATGACACATGGCAGTCACGTTCTACACTTTTCATGAAACTCTCATCCCGACCGCAAAGTATTCATTTTCTTTCTCCCTTGTGCATTTTGGCATTTCATCACTGTCAACGGAACAGAACACTAATGATACAAAGAATCATTCTCAACTTGCGTTTACTAAGCGCAGGTGCACTTATGCTTAGTTATAGCAAGCTGGATTCAATACTTTATAACAATGGTGTTCTGTTCCTTTGACAATGGGAAATGGTAAAATGCCAAGCGGCATAGAGAAGATGTAAAATAAGTATATTTTGTGATCAACATAAGAATTTCATTATCTGCAAACTCATATAAATAGTTGGATGTATATGCTATATACATTTAATATTATATTATATTATAAATTTATTGTATTAGAAATTTATGATTCTATAAAAAAATCATGAAGCTTCAAGAAAACTTTAAACTTTTACATGATGGCAGAGCAATTTCATAATTTAAACTATATAGATCGATAAGTTATCAAAGAAAGTGTGCTATTTGCTAACAGAAATGCAAGTTTTGTAAAAACATAGCAAAGTTTCTGTGGAGCAAGGTGAGTTTTGGAACTCTTAAGAATAAGAATAAGGAAACAGTCATGAACTGCATATTGGTATACTGGTTAAAATTGACAGAATGAACTCTATATTACCCCAACTAACTTATTAAAACAGAGCATCAGAGCAATGTTACGCTTTCTGATACTTAAAGAACTGCACATTAAAAAAATACAGTTAGCTGGGAGAGGAAGTATTTTATGGGGGGCACCACTCCTTGATAAGCAGTTGTCTAGCAGATAGGTGTATATGGAGGAAGGGAGGAGGGAGGAGGAAAGGATTATGGCAGCTGGGAGGTGGAAAACAATGTGAGGAGTGAGACAGAGAATGACAGAGAGAAGTATCGCAAGGACTGACAGGGCAAAACAAAGGATTTTCAATGTCTGAGGTAAAATGTGTATTAATTCTGACAAAATTGACAAAACTGTATTATTGTAGTAATAGCAGGCAAAAAACAGACAGATAAGTAAGTTTTGTATTTGCAACTGAGGGGAGCAGTATGCTACAACAGAATGTAGTCAGGAACAATCATAATACAACAATACAGTTTCTTGGGAAGTGAGTCCACATTACCTGGTTCAACTGAAAGACAACACTGATGTTCCACTGGAATGTTTTTGACTGGAAGTCTTATCACTGATGAAATCCAGCGAGACAGTGAGCTTGTGGACAGCTGAAGACATGGTCCAACGAGGTGTGGGCTCAAGGACGTGTGAGACGAGGTCCAGTGAGATGTAAACTCGAGGATAGTTGAGATACAATCCAGCGAAGTGTGAGCTTGAGGATGTTTTAGCCAAGGTTCAGTGAAACATAGCTCAAGGATCACTTAGACGAGGTCCAGAGAAGCAGCAACTCAATGAAAGTTGAGATGGGCTCTAGAGAAGCACCAGCAGCAACTCAAGGATTGTTGAGATGAGGTTTAGGGAAGTAGCAACTTGAGGATGGCTGAGGTGAAGTCTGATGAGGCAAGAGATTAAGAATGAACTTCAATCGGTCAGTTGTTGAGTGCGGCTGGCATAAGCCCGGAGCACGAGCGAGAGCTTAGAATGAATCCCAACTGACCCATAGTGCTCAGAGCCATGAATCCCAACTGATGGGTTGCTAAGCCTAAGATAGGACTGCGCAGTGGCTGTAGGTGCCCTGAATACCCACCCAGCAGAAGAACTCTGGCTCGGCATTCAGCAGATGCAGTTTCATAGAAGAAAAGTGATGCCCACAATTGCAGTGCTGTTACTGCAATACATGCACTGCTACTGGTGAGGCTGGGGGCACATGGTATTGTGGCAGCTGCTGGAGGTTCAGTTGAAAACAACTTGGCATGTTTGCACTGATGATGGACTGTTTCCATAGATCTCCTGAGGGCAATGTAATTAGTAGATCTGAACCGCAGCAGCCTGTGGTAAACACCTGTATTGATGGTAACACATCACATTTGTGGTTCGCTTATGGATGAGGTGGCAGAGCCATTTTGAACACACCGAGTGAGGTGGCGCAGTGGTTAGCATACTGGACTCACATTCAGGAGGACGTGGTTCAATCCCGCATCCTGCCATCCCGAATTAGGTTTTCCATGATTTCCCTAAATCGCTTCAGGCAAATGCTGGGATGGTTCCTTTGACAGGGCATGGCCGACTTCCTTCCCCATCCTTCCCTAATCCAATGAGACCGATAACCTCACTGTTTGGTCTCTTCCCCCAAGTCATTCCAACCCGCCTAACACAGTGTGGCATCCGCATGGAAGAGGCAAACCCAGGGTTGGATGCTCCTGATAGCGTAGGTTGGAATCCATGGAGTAGTGGCCGAAGGTAGTTGGCACAGAGGCGGATGTGAGAGACAGCTCGAGGACAGATGAGGCAGGGTCCAGCAATGCGGCAACTCAAGGATGGATGAGGCAAGGTCCAGCAAGGCAGTAGCTCAAGGAAAAATGAGGCAAGGTAAAGTGAGGCAGCTTGAGGATAGTTGAGGCAAAATCCGGTGAGGCAGTAGCTCGAGAACGATTGAGGTAAAATCCAGCGAGGCAGCAGTACAAGGACGAATGAGGCAAAAACAAGCAAAGCAACAGCTCAAGAATGGTTGACACAAGGTCCAGCGAGACGAGGGCTCAGGCATGAACTCTGACTGATAAGCTACCTAGCATGGCGAACAGAAGCCCAGAATATGAGTGAGAGTTGATTGTGAACTCCAACTGATGGGTTGCTAAGTGTGGCCAAATTAAGACCAGAGTGTGCAGTGGCTGTCGAATGGCCAGGCAGCATCCTAAATAAATGCATGGCATAAGAATATTGGCATGGTGTCCAACAGGCACTTGATTTTGCAGAAGAGAGATGGTGCCCACAATTGCAGCACTACTGCTTTGATACACACACCACTACTTGTGAGGCTGGTGTCACACGGTGTTGTGGTGGATGCTGAAGGTTCAATTGAAAACAATTTGAGGTGTTTGTGCTGATGCCAAACTGTTTCTATTACACTCCTGAGGAAGGTATAACTAGCAGACCTGAATTCTCGCATTCTGTGGCACACATCCGTATGGTTGGTAGCGTTAGCCTGGGAGTACAACAGGAAGTTTTTACTAGTGCTAGAAAAAGGTTTTTTGCTTGAAAGTTGCACAATTCTCTAGCAAATGTTTTGTGGACCTACCATCAGCTGTCTTCAAGTGTGTGGTTGCATTACCTCATTTCTTGGTGTCATCATTAACCAAAAATAATTACTACGTAAAATTTTCACAAACCAAATGGGATGTTAAACCCTTTTCTTCGTTCATATCTCAAAATGGAGGAGAATCATCATTAATCATTACCAAATAACTGATTAGCTATGGCATAACTAATTCCTTAAGTAATATGTGATCATCTTTCTCAAATACAGAAGGGAAAAATGAACTGGACACTGTCTGTTCTCCTGATACTCCTTTGCTGCTGTATAGGATGATTTGTACGTAAATCTGCCACAGTATATCACATATCAACTCCATCTTATGTACCCTTAAGAAGAATAGAAAGGCTGTTTTTTCTATGACAGCAGAAAAATTCTTTAGAAATCAGAGCATATGATCAAATGCAATCCATAACCAGTCTTACCAGTTTCCACGCCTTATCAATACTACAGAGTACCTCATTACCGAAAGACCTGAGTCGAAACAAGGCCCCGGGAGTAGACAACATTCCATTAGAACTACTGACGGCCTTGGGAGAGCCAGTCTTGACAAAACCCTACCATCTGGTGAGCAAGATGTATGAGACAGGCGAAATACCCTCAGACTTCAAGAAGAATATAATAATTCCAATCCCAAAGAAAGCAGGTGTTGACAGATGTGAAAATTACATAACTATCAGTTTAATAAGTCACAGCTGCCAAATACTAACGCGAATTCTTTACAGATGAATGGAAAAACTAGTAGAAGCCAACCTTGGGGAAGATCAGTTTGGATTCCGTAGAAATACTGGAACACGTGAGGCAATACTGACCTTACGACTTATCTTAGAAGAAAGATTAAGGAAAGGCAAACCTACGTTTCCAGCATTTGTAGACTTAGAGAAAGCTTCTGACAATGTTGAGTGGAATACTCTCTTTCAAATTCTAAAGGTGGCAGCGGTAAAATACACGGAGCGAAAGGCTATTTACAATCTGTACAGAAACCAGATGGCAGTTATAATAGTCGAGGGGCATGAAAGGGAAGCAGTGGTTGGGAAGGGAATGAGACAGGGTTGCAGCCTCTCCCCGATGTTATTAAATCTGTATATTGAGCAAGCTGTAAAGGAAACAAAAGAAAAATTTGGAGTAGGAATTAAAATCCATGGAGAAGAAATAAAAACTTTGAGGTTCGCCGATGACATTGCAATTCTGTCAGAGACAGCAAAGGACTTGGAAGAGCAGTTGAACGGAATGGACAGTGTCTTGAAAGGAGGATATAAGATGAACATCAACAAAAGCAAAACAAGGATAATGGAATGTAGTCGAATTAAGTCGGGTGATGCTGAGGGAATTTGATTGGGAAATGAGTCACTTAAAGTAGTAAATGAGTTTTGCTATTTGGGGAGCAAAATAACTGATGATGGTCGAAGTAGAGAGGATATAAAATGTAGACTGGCAATGGCAAGGAAAGCGTTTCTGAAGAAGAGAAATTTGTTAACATCGAGTATAGATTTAAGTGTCAGGAAGTCATTTCAGAAAGTATTTGTATGGAGTGTAGCCATGTATGGAAGTGATTCATGGACGATAAATAGTTTGGACAAGAAGAGAATAGAAGCTTTCGAAATGTGGTGCTACAGAAGAATGATGAAGATTAGATGGGTAGATCACATAACTAATGAGGAGGTATTGAATAGAATTGGGGAGAAGAGGAGTTTGTGGCACAACTTGACAAGAAGAAGGGACCGGTTGGTAGGACTTGTGCTGAGGCATCAAGGGATCACAAATTTATCATTGGAGGGCAGCGTGGAGGGTAAAAATCGTAGAGGGAGACCAAGAGATGAATACACTAAGCAGATTCAGAAGGATGTAGGTTGCAGTAAGTACTGGGAGATGAAAAAGCTTGCACAGGATAGAGTAGCATGGAGAGCTGCATCAAACCAGTCTCAGGACTGAAGACCACAACAACAACAACAACAACAACAACAACAACCTCATTAAAATGCAAACCCTGATAAAATATTCATAATCACAAAATGAAAATTAGAAGCAGAGCATTTTTCCTGTATTTATAAGTTGGTATAAATTTTAAAAGTATTTTGTTCAAAACACTGTTAAATGCATATTCTATAACAGCAAATTGTATCAAAAATTTCACAAAACCATACCCCAAGCTTTTATAATCTAACTGAAATTCTAAAATGTGGGAGTACAACAGTACACATCAGGCCATCAGCTATGGGCATTATAACTTAACAATGGGAAGCGCTCTGGCAGACCTCACATATTTTCTTCTAGCATGTGGCAATTAAGTGCACTTCTTTATCCAATGAGATGATCGGGAACCTCATAACACTTTAAAATTATAGTAGACGTCATCTGAAGTGTATGGAGATGTGTACAACTACACATATTTAGTTCGAAGGATCTGTGTCAAGGATGGTTTCCTTTTGTACTTACCATACGGAAATGTATTAACGTGTATAACATACATAGGGATACTCTCAATGCAATAATGGCTCTTGGCAGATGGGAGCTAGTCTTGCCAAGGTCTTGGGAAGAGACTGGATACTTGGTAGGATCCCCGAGCTATACAACTATCTGCAAACTAGCAGCACACACAGCCCCAGCAGTAATGAATGTGGATATTGCTGTCTGCATCTGGCAAGGGAAGAATGAAGAATCCAAAACTTGGAAAAAGAAGTGCTCTGGGATGACATGACATGACTGGTTAGAGGTGTGATCAATCTGTGAAAACTGTGATTGTAGTAACCGAGCAATAAGCATTCCAGAATTAATTGCACAACACCCACTAGTCAGCTGCTCTGCATGCTGAGTAGCTACTGCATGTGACTGGAGTTGCCTATCACATTAAGAAAACTCTTAAATATAATAATGGCAGTTTGAAAGTAAGGTGTCCCAGCTTTCTATATGTTATGCCGAGGAAAAGATTATGATTTAATAGAAGCAATCCATTTTTTGGCACCTAATTTCCTACTGTAAATGATGGTTAGTTGATTTAGGGTTTAAAAAGGAATAAGAAAAACAGATTCATTCACATATTAGGAATGATTATCATGAATAATATGTTGCCACACTACTAACAGCTACAGCAAAGATAGTCTTACTTGACAGGCTGTGTTCAATGTGGCTTTCTGATTCCTTAACCAATGAAAGGGTAACATTCTACAAGTGGGGCATGGAATGTCAGAAGCTTCAACATGGTAGGGAAGCTATAAAATATGAAAAGAGAAATGAAAAGGCTCATTCTACATACAGTGAGTGTTAGTGAAATGAAATGGAAAGAAGTCAAGGATTTCTGGTCAGTATAGGGTAATATCAACAGCAGCAGAAAATTATGAAAGTGGAGTAGGATTTGTTATGAATAGCGAAGTAGGGCAGAGAGGGAATTACTGTGAACAGTTCAGTGATAGGGTTGTTCTCATGGGGATCAACAGCAAACCAATACCGAGAATGATAGTACATGTATACATGCCGAAGTCATAAGCTGAAGATGAAGAGATAGAGAAAGTATATGAGGATATTGAAAGATCATTTCAGTATGTAAAGGGAGATGAATCTAATTTCATATTTTAAGAACTATAAGGTGCACTTTTTTCTTCAATAAACTGCCTCCAAAATTCAGGTGTCTTATACTTAAAATTTATATAAAAAAGTACCATGTTTGATTTAAAATTCCCATCAGTCTTAAAAATGGCCATATATTCAATGCTGCAGCAAACTTATCTCTGGCAACACTGGATTCAACTGGCAGAAGCAGTGCACCAATGCGACGAACACAGGTTGTGGGGTTCACAAGCTTGTTAACATTGCTTACCACCCATCATGCCATCACAGACCCAGAACACTGCCTAGCCTATGATGCATCACTGCAGTCTACGGTGCCAGTGAACTTGAATTGAAAGTGATTTGTGTAATCAGCAACAGTATAATATTTTTATTTGTCACTAGTTTCACAATGGAAAAAAACCAAAAGGTATCCATATGATGTGGGCCACAAATTGAAAGTAATAGCTTATGCAGAAGACCATGGAACCAGAGCAGCTGAGCGGCATTTCAGCCCTCCACCAACAGAATAACCATTTGTGATTGGCGGGCTAGTAAAGAAGAACTGAAAAAAAAATGAGGAAGACTAAATGTGCAAATAGAGGACTGAAAGCAAAATGGCTAAAACTAGAAGATGACACATTGAAATGGATTCAAGGACACCACAAAATGGGAATGGATTTAATACAAAAATGATTCAAATACGTGCTCATATGATAGCACTACAGTGGAACTTAACAGACTTTAAGGGTGGAGTTAGTTGGTGCTACAGGTTTATGGAGTATCATGGACTTAGCATGTAAACCAAAACCAAAATATCTCAGAAAATGCCACACGAGTATGAAGAGAAAATATTATCTTTCCATCACTTTATTATTCAACATCGAAAGAAAACCAGTGTTGAACTAAACCAAATAGCGAATACAGACGAAACTTCTCTGACATTTGATGTGCAAAGCAACACAACTGCTGCCACCAAAGGTGCTAAAACTGGAACTATAAAAACAAGTGGACATGAACAAATGCACTACACTGTTCCCCTTTCATGCCACATTAATGGTACTAAACTTAATCCAATGATCATTTTCATGAACAAAACAACAGTAACACCTTCTGAAACACTGCCTGGTGTTATTGTTCACTTACAAAACATGGGCTGGATGAACGAGTCTGGCATGAAATAGAGGATTAACAGAGTGTGGGAGAAAAGCAATGGTGCTTATTGACGAAGACTTCTCTTCTTGTGCTAGATCAGCTTAGTAGTCATTTGAAAAATTCTGTGAGAGAGAGAAACTGAGACACTGGAATACAGAGCTAGCTGTTATTCTGCGAGGACTTACTTCACAATTACAACCTCTTGATATCTCAAGAAGTAAGCCATTAACAATATTATGAAAAGGAAAATTGCCACTCACCATATAGCAGAGATGCTGAGTCACAGATAGGCACAACATAAAGACCGTCACAAATAAACTTTCAGCCCATAAGGCCTTCATCGAAAGTAGACTACAAACAAACAAACACACACACACACACACACACACACACACACACACACACACACACACACACACGACTGCAGTCTCAGGAAACTGTAGCCACACTGCGAGCAGCAGCACAAGTGCATGATGGGTGGAGGCAAGGAGAAGGCTGGGGTGGGGAAGGGTAGGGATGGAAGAGTAGGGGTTTCGGACAGTGCAGTGCTGCTGGGGAGTGCGCAGGGATGTGGTGGAGAAAGGGTAGGCCAGCTATGCGCTGTGGGAGGTTAGACAGAGGAAAGGGGAGAGGTGGGGAATGGGAGGGAGAGAAGTAAAAAGACTGGGTGTGATGTTGGAATGCAGGCTGTATAGTGCTGGAATGGGAACAGGGAGGCTGGATGGGTGAGGACGACAACTAACAAAGCTTGAGGCCAGGAGAGTTACGGCAACATAGGCTATATTCCACCTGTGCAATTCAGAAAAGTGGAGTTGGTGGGAAGGATCCACGTGGCACATGCTGTTAAGCAGTCCTTGAAGTGAAGGATGTAATGTTTGGCAGCATGCTCAGCAGCCAGGTGGTCCACTTGTTTTTTGGCAACAGTTTGTCGATGGCCATTCGTGCGGACAGACATCTTGTTGATTGTCATGCCCACATAAAATGAAGCACAGTGACTGCAGCTTAGCTTGTAGATCACATGACTGGTTTCACAGATAGCCCTGCCTTTGATGGGACAGGTGATGTCTGTGACTGGAATGGAGTAGGTGGTGATGGGAGGATGTATGGGTCAGGTCTTGCATCTAGGTCTATTACAGTGGTAAGAGCCATGAGGTAAGGGGGTTCGGAGTAAGGGTTGTGTACAGATGGACGAGTATAACATTGTGTAGGTTCGGTGGACAGAACAATACCACTGTGTGTGTGGGGAGGGGGGGGGGGGGGGTGTAAAGTATGTAAAGGATAGTGTGCAGGATATTTCTCATTTCAGGGCATGATAAAAGGTAGTCGAAACCATGGCACAGAATGTAACTCAGCTGCTACAGTCCTGGGTGGTAATAAGTTACGAGGGGAATGCTCCTCTGTGGACGGACGGTGGGACTTTGGGAGGTAGGGGGAGACTGGAAAGATAAGCCACGGGAGATTCGTTTTTGTACAAAGTTGGGAGGATAATTGAAGTCTGTGAAGGCTTCAGTGAGATCCTCATTCGAGAGGGACCACTCGACGCTGCAGATGTGATGACCAGGGGTGGCTAGGCTGTATGGAAGGGATTTCTTGGTGTAACCATTAAAGTGTATATGAGAGAGGAATGGAACAAATGGATGATGGATAAAACCCAATATGAATTCACACCAAAGAGAGCTTCAAAATGATCTACAATCAAACAAGTGTGTTAGTGAATAAAACAGTCATACTCTAGAGTGAGAGACAACATTACTGTTAAATCTTTCAAGCAATGCAGCATAAGTAACGCTCTTAATTGGAGTGAAGACCAGCTGCAATTTTCAGGGACTTTAATGGTTAGTACAGTTTTATAAACTAAGGTTTTTTTAGTCTGGCTTTGCAATCTAAAAAAAATGGTAAAAAATGTAACATTTTTTTAAAAAATTACTTAAAAATTAAAGTGTGCCTTTTAGCCTTAAAATATGGTAGTCATGTGGGACTGGGATGCAGTTGTGGAGGAAGGAGTGGAAAAAAAGGGTAACGGGAAAATATGGGCTAGGTACTAGGAATCAGAGAAGAGAGAGACTAGCTAATTGAGTTCTGCAATAAATTTCAGATAGTAATAGTGAACACTCTGTTCAAAAATCACAAGAGGAGGAGGTATACTAGGAAAAGGCTGGGAAATATGGGAAGTGTTCAGTTAAACTACATCATGGTTAGCCAGAGATTCTGAAATCAGGTACTGGACTATAAGACGTACCCAGCAGCACAAATAAACTCAGATCACAATTTAGTATTGATGAAGAGTAGGCTGAAATTTAAGAGACTAGTCAGAAAGAATCAATATGCAAAGCAGTGGGATAAGGAAGTGCTTAAGGATGATGAGATACCTTTAAGTTCTCTAAGGGTATAGATACTGTGACAAGGAATAGCTCAATAGGCAGTTCAGTTGAATAGGAATGAACATCTTTAAAAGGGCAATCACAAAAGCTGGAAAGAAAACCATAGCTGGAAAGAAAGTAACTGTGAAGAAAACATGGATACCAGAAGAAATATTTCAATTGATTGATGAACGAAGGAAATACAAAAATGTTCAGGGAAATTCCAGAATACAGAAATATTAGTTACTTAGGAAGTAAATAAACAGTAAGTGCAATGAAGCTAAGGTGAAATGGTTGCATGGAAAATCTGAAAAAAGGAAAGGTTGTCAGAAGGGCTGACTCACCATATAGTAAATTCAAAACCACCTTAGGTGAAATTAGAAGGAAGGGTGGTAACACTAAAAATGTAATGGGAAGTCCACTGTTAAATTCAGAGGAGAGAGTGGATAAGTGAAAAAAGTACACAGGAAGGCTTGTATGAGGTGAATACTTGTCTGATGTGATAGAAGAAGAAATAGGAATCAATATAGAAGAGATAAGGGCTCCAGTAGTAGAATGAGAAATTAAAAGAACTCTGGACAATGTAAAATCAAATAAGGCATAAGGGATAGATAACATTCCATCACAATTTCTCAAATCACTGGGGAAGTGGCAACAAAATGACCAGTTACACTGGTGTGCAGAATGTACGAGTCTGGTGATATACTACCGGGCTTTCTGAAGAACATCATCCACACAATTCCAAAGACGCAAGAGCTGACAAGTGTGAGAATTAATGCACAACCAGCTTAACAGCTCATGCATCTGAGTTGCTGATAAGAATAATATACAGAACAATGGAAGGAAATTGAGGCTGTGTGAGATGACTTTACGAAAGGCAAAGGCACCAGAGAGGCAGTTCTGACGTTACAGTTGATAGTGGAAGCAAACCTAAAGAAAAATTCAAGACATGTCGGATGGAGGCATGTAAGCTGCAAAATGTGATCACTGCCATCAATTGCACTCACACAGCTACTGCTTCCAATGTGGTACAAAGGGGAATCCAGACATTTGTGTGAACCAAAGTACGGACCTGTCCACATGTTCTCCCACGGCTAGCACAGTTCCAACTGAATGCATGATAACCACGGAATTACAGTTCTTGTAGAGCAATGCAAATTACAGAAGAGGAGGAAATAAGGTGTTGCAGTTCCAGCAGTTGACAGTAATGTCCATTACAGTTGCACTGAATGATCATGTTTTGGATGTCCAGGTTAGGCATGAAAGGCCCAGGAGGACTTGTCATGCCTCTGGATCACTACCTGTCACCGATGAGCGATGAGGGTGAAACCATACCATAAGTATTTGAGGATTTGATCATAATCAGCGGTGTGTGAGGGGAGAGTGAGGGTGTATCCGGCACCTCCAGGATCAATGGAATAGCCTTGTTGAGATTCGTCTTTTTCGCCTTCTGCTTCTTCTTCTTCTTCTTCTTGTCCTCCTCCTCCTCCGCAGCCTTTAATGGTCCAAATTTTTATGAGAGCCTATCTACAACAAATGTGGGATGGACAAAGAGGGGGCAGCTCTGGGACCCTACGGGTGCAGTTCTTTCAACCACCAGTAGGTGTCAGGCCTCTTATCTGTGGGTTTCTAGGGAGAGCAGTCTCAAAAAGGGAGCCCTCTCACTGGTAGGCACTAGTAGAAGAAGCTGATTCTCTTTTTGGGTGTGGGAATTGGTTCTCAAAGACGGTGCCACGGAAACCACAAGAGAGTAGAGTGGTGGCAGAATATGTTTCGAAAAACTGGGGGATGATTGTAACTTTCACGCAATTGGACTTAATATCAACAGGATGTAGGCATTTTTATTTTTTACATGCCTCAGTATACAGCAGGCACTCAACAGTTTTGTATACCTGCATATTCTTTTCTTTTTTGAAGATTCAGCAAATCTGTAAATGTGGAGGATGGTGCAACTGATGCACACAGATCATTGTTTACAAGGACTACCTTTGAGCAGTGATATCTGCACTTATCACATTTTGTGTCTGGCATACAGAAGGACAAAATATGACTGAATTGCAAGCACCTCATGGACGGTGGGACGTAAGCCTTCATGTCACGCTCTTATACTATTATTTTAACTTTTGCTCGGAGGACATTCCCTTCAGAGGACATTCCCTTCAAAGGCTAAGATAAAGGCACCTGTATCTATTCTACAATCCTTGGGAACTTTTTCAGAGGGATCGGACAAAATGTATGCCTCGTCTCTCGAGATTAGCTTGTAGCTCCTCATCTGTTTGGAGTGCAAGGTCTCAGTGGAAGATAATTCCCTGGATCACTTTCAAAGTCTTGAGTGGGACAATGGTCACTGGTAGGTAAGCCACACATTCACATGGCTGAAGAGCTACAGACTGTGCAGCACAGGAGGCTTTAATAAATAGTGATCCACTGTGCATTTCTCCTAATGACTCATCTTCTTGAAATTTATCTTCAATGTGTTCCACTGAAAATAATGGCTTTGTCACAATAAAAGTACCCCCATCACTTCAAGTACACACAAAGTATGGCTAAACTGTTTTGCTCCTAGATGACTGCCTTGTCCCAGTTGAAAAGGGGTAGCCAGGGTTGGGAAAGCACTAGGGTTATAACAATCCACAATGAAATTCCTGTACTTGTCTGATGAGATGGCCAGATCAGAACACCCATTATTCTGATGTAATTTAATACATTTCATGTGCAAAACATCCATCCAGATGCCACGTACTCTGATCACGTGCTTTCTCCACTGATGCCACCTAGCTGTAGCAAAGGCCATCTGGCATGATGACCACTGTCGAGAGTCTTGATGCCCAAGGAAGATGGGAAGATGGGCATCTCCTTCTTGCATGCATGGGGAGCTAGAAGCTTAGGCATCAGCAGTGTGATCCCTGTGTTGTCAAGGGGCTCCACCAAAAGGGAACCTAATGATCCCATCATGTCGGACTGGCTACCACACTGGCTTTGAAGAGCAAATAAGGGCAAATGCAGGTACTGTGGGCAGATGATCTATAACACCACATGCAGAAGATACTACTTACAGTGTTATACCCCAGTCTGTCTACACTACAGAAAGATGTGGAAAATGAAGGTTAAAACCAGAAGGGGACAACAAATTACTTCAGCTAAAAGGTGGTGAATGAAAGGATATTCCGCAAAAGGAAAGTGGACCCTAGGGAATACCTGAGTCAATATCAAAAGCTGCCACCACAAGAAAGAATGCAAGAGAAGCAAGGATAGACAGAAATGAAAGATTGCATACAGGAAAGGCAGTAGGTGCTGCAATAGCGTGGAACCCCATGCTCACCACACATGCACTAATGAAAGAGAAAATTACTTTCCCAGAAATCAACATCATCCGATTTCCATCTTGAACAATTTACTTATTCCTCCAGAGTGAACTGCCTCTGTATCCCATTGAAACTTTCGAAAACTACATAGGTATGAATTCTGAAGAGCACAGGATCAGTCTGTAGAAGAGATTCCTGCTGTACTGAACTCATACTCAAGGTTTCCGCGGGCTGTCATATCTACTGATCTACTGCCAAAACCATCCACAGAGTGTCGTAAAGGGTACAATCCTGGCCTGAACCAAGAGATCGGCCTGCTATTTAATAAATTCAAAGAAATGGAGACCAATGAACATCTATAAATTTGATGGAGTCTTAGAATGAACAAGGGGGAGAAAAATGGCAGAAAGAAACCTGAGTCACTGGCTTCACACATTCCAGCAGAAAAGCTTTGACACTGATTTGGACGGTAGGAGAAGACTCTTCTCACAACACAAAGAAGTCAACAATCTCATGCAACACAACTGCCAGTCACAAGGTGAGAGTTTTCAAACTTCAAGCAGATAAAGCAAAAGGAGAGCTTCTGTAAAGTTTGGTAGGTAGGAGATGAGGTACTGGCAGAAGTAATGCTGTGAGGACGGAGCGTGAGTCGTGCTTGGGTAGCTCAGTTGGTAGAGCACTTGCCCGCGAAAGGCAAAGGTCCCGAGTTCGAGTCTCGGTCCGGCACACAGTTTTAATCTGCCAGGAAGTTTCAGATAAAGCAAATATTTGGCAATAAAGAAAAACCTCCATTTATGATCACTGAACTGGAGAAACCCCTTAACCAATACAAAGTCTAGAAAAGCTGCAGGTGCAGATGGGCTTTACCCTGAATTTTTCAAACACAGCGAACCTACAAGGTGAATGTGGCTACTCAGCTTTATCCATGACATTCTTTGCACAGGAACATTACCAGCAAAATGTAAGTGGACTAAAATTTTTGCTATCAAAAAGCACAGAAAACAAGGAAAGCTGCACAGCACTTTTGTCCGATATCTCTACTTCGCAGTGTATACAAACTTTTGGAAAGAATGACCTTAAACCAAATACAAGACAAAATTTATTATGTGGTGCCATCTGACAAGCTGGATTTAGAACTTTTAGAAACTGCTGTGAACAAGTGCTCTTCTTGACTACTCACACAGAAACTGGCAACCAGAAGAAACTCAAGGCTGGAGTAGTTTTCACTGACCTGTCAGCAGCTTAAGACAAAACTCTAAAGAAGAGAAGATGGCACGTACATAATGATGGCTTGCCTCAAGACTCCGTTCTTGCTCCAGTGTTACTCAATCTCTACTTTGCAGGCCTATCGAACTTGACACTCCAGAAATTCCAGTACGCAGATGACCTTGTAACTTCATACCAGAGTGAGGATCTAACTGACTGTGAAGAACACCTAAAAAACAATCTCTCTAAACTGTGTGAATATTTTAAAACTTGGAGACTTAGACTTAATGTTTCTAAAACACAAGTCTTTTCCACCTCTATAATCATCTAGCACCAGCAGACCAACCCACGGTTTGGCTCTCTTGGCAGTCAAATCCAATCATAAACAAAACTACCTTCGTGTCACATTAGAAAAAGTGCTGAAATATCATAAACACCTTTCTAACACAGTTCAGAAGGTAGAGACATGAGTAAATCTCCTGAGAAAGCTGGCAGGTAATACATTGAGGCATCAGTTCCCCATCGGGCATCCCTTGTTTTGGTACTCTCTGCCGCAGAATACTACACACTAGTTTGGCTCCATAGTGCTCATACAAAGAAGGATGACATTCATTAGAATGCAATTATAAGAATCATTAGTGGCACAGTCAGATCTACACCTATATGCTGGCTACCAATACCATCAAACATCTGTCCAGATCACCTCTGTCGAAAGGCAGCTCTCTACAACTTTTGCCAGCAAGTTTCTGAAAATGAACCAGTCACTCTCCACAAAGATTTACCCTCACTGCCTAGAAAACATCTCAAATACAGAAGACCAGCATATGAAGGAGTCCAAATGCTCTCCACTAGTTTCAGTTGGGATGCTGAATATCAAGCCACAAAAGACTGGAATCATGAACTTACTGACAACCCAAATGTTAAATGTTACAGATTGGAGAAGGTATGTGCCAGTATAACAGGCACAAGTGGAGCTTTTGCACTGACACTGTGTGACAGGTGAGGTAAAGACAACAAGCCACACTGCAAATGTGTGACATAACAGGTGTTCCCCTGCCGGTATTAAGAGTCTACATTAAGCATTCGATGAAGCACTCCACTTTTGGGTCTTCCGGCACACATGTATAATCTGGGCAATTTAATGTTTATATTGTGTAAAAAGTTGCATGTGTGTATTTTTTGTTTTAATATGTCAAGAATTTGTTATTGTAGCTGACGCATATGATAAGTAACTGATAAGTTCCCCGTCAAAAGGGTACATGGCTTAAAAATGTCTGGACACACAAAACTTTATAGTATTGATAGTTTATAAGCCAACAGCATAAGATATTTTAAATTTCATCAGGCAGTCAGGGAATGAAAAGATGGTGCCTAATGCTGTAATTGAATTTATAAGCCCCAAAAATTGTATAACACTTGCACAGAAATACGTCTGACATTCAAGATTTCCAGCATTTATTACAGCAGTTTTAAAGTGGCCCGGCGCGCTTTGGGTAAAAGAAAAGAAGGGGGGGGGGGGGGGGATGCAAAATTACATCTCTCTCAACAGAAGATAAAAGATTAAATTATGGAAAACCCATGTGGTCATATTCCATCATATTTCGGACGTGTATTCACCAGTAAAACACAAAAAACACATGTGGTCATAGCAACAAAGACTTCAAAATTTTGTGATGACGCCTTTCACCTTAAAAACATTTGTGGAAAAAGGTATTTGTACCCATGAAGTCAACAGGAGAGTTCAATTCATATCTTTATTAGTCGTTGACCACTTACAGCAGAATAGGTTTAGATATTAACAAACAATTAATAAAAACTTTTACAGAAAAGTTGATGTTCTTGCACTGTAATTCCACTTTTTTCAAAATATTATTAAAAACTAACTATTACAGTGTTTATTTCAAATAGTTCTGTTTTTGTAGAGTTGGTGTTTCAATAACCAGTCATGAATCTTACTCCGAACTTATTTCTGGGCGAAAAAAGAAGCAGATTTTAGGAGTCCATTAAAAAAATTTTAAACATGTTATTTAGTGCAAGTTTCTGGTCTTTGTCTTGGTATGTGAAAGCGCCGTTTACCTCTAGTGTTGTGATAGCGTATCTTGCCTCTGATGTTGAACCCACCCAAGCTGCTTTTAACACAAGAGCAATTCTGTATAAATGGATAGCTTTACAACAGTCAGCATCCTGAGCTTGATAAACAAGGTTCAGCAGTATTCTTATTACTCAAGTTTTCTCATTATTCAGAGTACTGTTTTTTCCTTTTCTTCACAAATTACTGACATACCAGCATGCTGCAGGAGATGTGCAACTAGAAAAGGCCAAAATATGCCATCTTCAGATACTCATTAGTGACTGCAGCGGTCAGTTTCCACATGAGATAGCACACTCGAGCTATTCACTTGCAGGCATGGCTAATATGTAACCTCATGTTTAATTTGGAATCAATGTGAAAATCAATATCTCAATAATTGTTTATTTACGTAAGATAACCGGTCTCACCTTTATGCCGGCCATCTTCAGATCTAAAGCACCATATCGCTGCAGCTGCTGGTGCACAGAACAGTTGCGTGAAATCTTAGTTGTTTACTGCTGAGCAGTGTCTTAGATCTGAAGACAGCCAGCATAAAGGCTGAAAGGGCCATTATTTTTAAATAAATAATTACTGCAATTTTGACTGTTTTATTAACTGATAATTTATAATGTATTGCTGACATACCTCCAAATCAATGTGAAAGCCTAACAGTTCACTAGTTCACTGTTTTACATTCTGCAGTTTTGTTAACCTCAACGGGGGGGAAAAAAAAGGTCAAACTTGGTGCACACCTCTAGGCAGCATAAGGATAAAAGCTCAAAAAACACTCATTCTCCAGTGTTCATGCTCATTCTCTATAGCCTCTGCCTTACCACGTTTCCCACTCTCCCACTAAGCATTGAAGGTGGAACCTCACGCAAAAAGTCGCTGCTGTTAGCGCTTCAATTAGACCAACAGAGTGCTAAAAATAATCAATGATTTTTATGGCTGATACTAAGTAATGAATTCATTACTGACAGCTGTGAAGACGTGATCATGATCTTAGTAATCAACTCAAACAATTCATCACAATGTGGAAAATTTGTACCTTATGAACAAATACAAAGTCAGCGCCACTCTCAAAATTCAGGTCTCCCCCATCTTGAAATATTTCTAAGCATCGATATAAGATGATTGAAAGATAATAGATACTGAAGTTGTCAATGAACATTGATTCAATGACAGTCAATTAACTCATGTAGCATTAGACTATAACTTAGTACCAATTTGCAAACAATTATGGAGGTTCTCAAAATATGTCGGTCATGATTTTAAAACATAATGGTCTATAGGCATAAATAATTTCTGCACTGAAAGCATGTTTGAGGCACCTGTTGCAGGTAATAGGTCAAAGGTTGTTTGTGGTGTCAGTGTAGCATACCTCTAAAAACAGTATTTATGTTAAAGGAGTTCTTTGGCGCTTGACAGAATATTATAAAGATAATGAAAATGATACTCTTCCTTCACATTCTGCAGCAACATTTTATTTTTTTCACTACAATGTTTTGCAACTTGCTAATAGCCTAAAGTACAAACTAGTTGGTGACAAAATAATGCAGAATACTAAAAAACACGTTTCCTTTTTGTTCTTAATATGGAAGTGTTTACAAAGATGTATAAAATACAAATCCCCATTCAGCCATACAGAGAGAGAGAGAGAGAGAGAGAGAGAGAGAGAGAGAGAGAGATTTCATTTTCTGGAAATCTCAATACTGACATTAGGATTACAACAATGCAAACACACTTGTCCCTAGTACACACAATATGTTTTATGCAAATAAGCTAACAATAAATGGATAAAGAGAAATATTCAATAATAGTCACTGACTTTGACTAGTGACGCAGGAAATGTGAGAAATGTCATAAAGAACATGGCAAATACGATGCGATATAAGAGGCAGATTTTTCACACAGGCTATGCTACAGATAAGTCTGTCACCACAACCAGGTATTTTTGATTTCACATTCACTAGCTTTGCCAACTCTCAATCAAACCGTGAAAATATTCACCAAAATATGTCATCACAACAGCCATTAACATTATGATCTATGTTAACAGCAGCCATGTCTGATGAGGACAAAGTGAAACTGTCTGGCAGTGTATAATGTGAGCTAGCCAACTGGACTGGCAAAAAGACCAGCCACTGCATGCCATAAGTCACTTAGTGTTGCCTATGTCAAAGTTCTACAGTGAACTCTGTGTACCACAATGTGACAAATGTACAATTTTTCAAACTGTTTCAAGTTCACCATTTTGACATTGCATGTATCTGCTGCTGCTGACCTGTTGCAAGGAGTTGGATGGTCAAACTTTTTCTCAAAACTTGCCTACCTCAACTTATGACAAACTTATCTGTTCAAATGTTTGTAACATCACTTTTGTTTCACAGATTTGAACCAAGTTTCCTGTGGAAATAAATGTTGAGTGCTGCTTCTCCTGCTTACAGATGACCTTATGAACTGATTAACCCAGCCATTATAGGACGACAAACAGTAAGCAACCACAGGGTAACCTAGTAACAACGGTCCTAAATAAATATGCCTTCAGCTGCCACAAGCATGTAATAAAAAAAACAATAAATCTATGTGGCATGAAGTCAACATTTAGGGTCTAGTGCAGCAGGGGATACAACCCGTCGGCTTTGGACAATGACGTCACAAGTCGCCAGATAGCAGTTTACCATTTTCGCTTTTGCTGTTATGTTTCAGTTTCGTTTTTTTTACTGATTGCTTAATAAAGTGGATCTGTTTATTCTATCTCGTGAGATTTTTTTTTTTTTAAAGCCAAAAAACACTTATCAGCCACTGAAGGGAGCTACAACACTAAGAAGAATCGCTTCGCGATTGGCGACTTGTGACGTCAATGTCCAAAGCCGACGGGTTGTATCCCCTGCTGCACTAGTCCCAACATTTATAATAATCATAAAAATAAAAATATCAAACATACTGAGTTGTTGATTATCCACAACATGTAATGCGTTTTCAGTAGAGGTACAGAAAGTGTTCAGTATGTTGCCTTCTGAAGTGTACAATCCTTATCACCAGAAAAATTCTCACTGCTCTTAAACTGCAAATTCTATATGCAGTTATTAACTTATTTGAGACTGATATCACAGAGTGGAATGGATAATGTGTATATATCTAAACCAGATAGTCTTGTTACATTATGTCTACATGTACTACTCTTAATTTAAGCAGTTGGGATTACCACTTTCAAATGATTAAATCATAATATTAAATGCCTATTTTTCTTAGTTATCAAGCTACAGACTAATCTTATGTTTCACACAGTAACTATTATTTGTTCTACACATAACATAGAGAATGCTTCTAATCTTGATTGTTTTTAGCTGCACACTGGCAACATTCAGGAGCAATACATTGTGGGCAACACATAGTCAACAGTCTCCATTCCACAAGTTGTCATGTCTACACATGTCTAGTACTCACAGTTCACCAAGTGCAGTGAAAAACTTGTTACTAAAGATAACTAACATATTGGCAAACCTAGTCATTATTAAAAGCATGTCTTGCAATTGGGTCAATAAGAAATAAAAAGAAAATAATGTAATACACGTAAATCAGTTTCCATCAATGATAAAATGCTGTTGATTACTGGCACATGTTTTATTATTATATTTCTCTTATTTAGATGAAGAATAGTTTGGCTTCAGAAGGGGGCAAAGGCACAAGAGCTGCTGTTGGACTGTTACGAATAAATGGGGAAAGATACCTCGAAACAGGTACAGTAGGGAAGTTTGTGTAATTTTTGCTGACTTGGAAGAAGTCTTCAATTGAGTTTAGTGGAATAAACTTTAGATGTCTTGAAGATCAGAATTAACTGGAAAGAGAGCAGTCAAATAAGTAGTTTATATAGAATATAATGAATAAAGTAAGAATATGAGACAACGGAAGGATTTAAAATTGAGAAGAAGGTTAGACATTGCTGTTGTCTTTCATCTACTCTGTTTAACACCAATTTAGATGATTTAGTTAAAAACTGGTTTAAAAAAATATGTTTGCAATAGGAGAAAGGATAATCAAAAGTATAGGATTTCTTGATGAAGTGGCAAAGGTAATAACAATATGTCAAAAGAACTTAACACCAACCGTAAGCAATAGGGAATTAAGATAAATGTGGAGAAGACTAAGGTGGTGATTTTTAACGGCAGTCAAGGAAGATAAAAGTGAGAATCTGTGCCGAGTTAGAAAAAGTTGATAACTGTAGGTACCTAGGCTGCAAAATAACCAATAACATAATACACAGTCCTAATCAAGAAATAAAAACCAGGGCACATTTTACAGAAGAAATGTTGTACAGGAAGAGTGGTATTTGCTCAGTCCATTGAATAAACATTTATAGAAAAGAGTAATGAAGTGTTGCCCTGTATGGTACTGAAAAAGGGACATGGTGATGGAGACAAGAGAAATACTTACAGGCTTTTGAGACGAGAAGCAGGAGAAGAAAGGAAGAGGTGATCAGATAAAATAGGAATAACGATGTGGTGTTACACATAATGAATGAGGAAAAAGACACACACTGAGAAGGAACCGCATAATTAAGGATGCACTAGAGAGAATAGTGATAGGGAAGATGACTAGTGGAAGAAGAAAAACATAATTGATGATATCTAGAAAAATGCATCACACACAACTACAAAATGGATGGTACAAAAACAGGATTCGAGAATTCTCAACTTGCAGTGATGGAGATGTCTAATTGGCAGAACACACATCATCACACTCAAAAGTCACCATCATCACGACCACCATCATTTTTCTATTCTAATGTATGCAGTAAACTCTTAATTTGATCTACTCCTAAATTTATCCAAACAATACTAATTAAGGTTCTGTAATAGTCCTAAAGATATAACTAACCTTTTGCTGTTGTGGCGACTATCATATCCAATAACAACACTATTCATTGCAGCAGGTGACTGTTTTGTTACCTCTTCCAAATAAGATGTAAATCCTTGTGTCGTCTGTATAATGACTAAATCATTCATTTGAGCATAACCGGCCCCCATTCGTCCTCGCAAGCCGGCTGTTCCAAATTCAAGGCGATTTAATAAAATATCTGACAACTTTTCATAATTACCAGATGCACAGAGTGACTTGATCTCCTGGGTAGTGCCTTCATTCTATCATCAAAAATATGAAGATACATTTAATTTCTATTTATTCTTTATGGAATCTGACATTTATAAAAACGAGTGTTTACCTTGTCCCATTCAAACCATTCGTCAATTTTCTCCTGTAACTTGCTGTCGACCTTCTGCATGTTTCCCTTTCCGTTCTTCCAGTTCTCAATCAATCTTTCTCGTGCTAAAACAATCAGATATTTTACTTTGAGTACAATATACTAGAAAAGCGTAAATGGTATGTCAACGGAGGAAATAATTATAATTAGAATAAATATCTAAAGAGATGTAAATCTTCAATAATGAACACATACATTGTTTGCAAACGCACTTAGCTCACTAGAACTCAGTGCTATACGTCACACGCAAAGAATTTTTGGCAAGATCTTTCGCTGGTATCAAGGAGGATATGTATCTTTAATTGCATGTGCTAAATAGAGTACACTCTCCGACAGAGACAAATAAACGAAAGTACGAAACGTAAACTTCAACTGTTAACCCTGATACTGATACCAACGAATGGATCAGCTGATAATTATCTATGGCGAAGTCACAGCTGCGGAAAGCAATGCGTTGAGTTTTTTAGGCGATGGGAGGTTAAGAAAATCCGATATGACGCATTTGCAATGAGAAAATAGGAGATAGTAGAGCTATATTGAATAATCATGCGGGTGAAGAATAGCTGAACAAGCCGTGTTAGGGACGACAGCAGAGTACGTTCCCTTCCAATTCAGAAATTTTGACAAATACTTTTTATATTAATACGAAGACGTCAGTATGATGGTGTTTGTGTAACGCTTAAGGTAAGTGGAGGCTTCTGTGAAAGTAGGTGACAAGTCAACGCCCCTTTTCTTGGGCATTTAACTCAGTAACCTTACGCTTGTTTTATTAAAATTTGTAAACAATGTACTGCGAGATAGTACAGTAAAGCAAGTAATGATAAGGTCGAAATTTATTGTATTGTCATATTATTTTCAGCCTGTAAACACTAAAATATTTCACCACGAGCCCCTTACGATAATATCTGGTGCGATACTGTATGCGTTCAGCATACTCCAGCTTAAATAATGAGCATGTTCTTGTCGTGTTGAGTTTATAGTTCGTAAGTTCGCGGGCGAATGAGTTGGATAACCATTTCAGTAGTGAAATAGATTGTTTTGTTTAGCTAAAACTGATATAGTTAAACCGTGTTAAATAATACTCATTTTACTGTCACATTGACGAAGATACAGGATTTATATTGTTTCACGGAAATGCTAAAAAATTGTTGTGAGTAAAAACGACAACTTTAGCTCTAGGTAGAAAATGTGGTTAACACGTTGTCGAAAGTTTCACGTATTAAACAATACAGCGTGAATTTAGCTGCATTATAAATGAAGGCAGGGTCATTACACTGACGGCAATCATAATGGTTCAGCTCATAGTTGTTGGCAGCTTTGTATAACTTTTTAACAGACGTGTTGCTGCAGGAAGATCGTCATTCTGTTATCAGTTTATTTTTAGCTTCTAAGTCAAACCAAAATCTTTTCAAGGACGAGGCTTGAAAAGATAACGCTATTCATGTGTATACATTTTCAAAATGTTGCAACTTTTTCCTATATTTGTGACCTGCACGTAATATACATTTTCAGACAAGGCCCATCGATAGCAAATTTTATTAGAATGACACAGTCAGGAAATTGCATTTTCTGTTTAAGTGCACTATTTCATTGTCGTGCCATATATTTTTATTCTTTTTTTTATCAAATCGCCCTCTTTACGTCCAGTATGCCCGCTTTCTCAGTAGGAATGGACCACAAACGTCTCAGTCCGTCAGCTTGTAACGTCTTCATTGTACTTATAAAATTCGTCCAACTACAGTATTACTGCAGACAAATACTGTGGTACAGATCTACTAACGGTATTCATTTACCTTTAATTATCGTATTCAGTTTCTCTTCTTGACTGTTAAAAACACATGTAAAAGTTGTCATCAATGTATTAAATTTAGAGAAAGTAAAAACGTATCAGTGTCAATGCATTATTCACAGAGAGGGGATTACAAAGCCTTTGGTCTCTCTGGTTTGTGGCTGTTTTCTGCGTTTTGTTGCTCTTCCGTCTGCTAGAGACATCAACCAGCTTTGTTAAAGTGAGAAAGGTTTTTATCTGAAAGTATTAAATGTAAAATATTAGCCTGTATGAATTTGTATCCCCAACAAAGCGGCAGTAATGAAACTGGCTACTCCGCAATTGCTCCCGCTTTTTCTGTCATTCCTTCTAGCTCTATTGTGGCACTGGTTTACTCTCTGTTCTGATTCCAGTTGTCTTATGTCTGTCTTTCTCAGGAACCATTGTGCTGGGATGTCTGCATGAAAATTTTTTGCTCTAAATTAATTGTTCTTATTGTGCTACATCTGTACTCTGCAAATCACCATGAGGTGCATGGCAGAGGGTCTGTCCCATTGTACCGGTTTTTAGAGTTCCTGCCTCTTCCATTCACATATGGATGCGGGAAGAATGTTTGAATGCCGCTATGCCTGCAGTAAGTATTCTAATCTTATCCTCACGACCCCTGTATGCAGCCTATGATATGTAGGGGGTTGTAGTATAAATCACTTACAGCTGGTTCTTGAAACCTTGTTAATAGGCTTTCTTCGAATAGTTTGTGTCTGTCTTCAAGGGCCTGACAGTTCAGTTCCTTCACTATCTTTGTGACACTCTCCCACCAATTAAACAAACCTCTGACCATTTGTGCTGCCCTTCTGTGCATACGTTCAACATCCCCTGTTACTCCTATCTGGTATGGGTCCCGCACACTTGAGCCATATTCTAGAACCAGTCACGTGAGTGATTTGTAAGCAATCTATTCTGTAGACTGATTGCACTTACCCAGTATTCTATCAATAAACCAAAGTCTACCACCTGCTTTACCCATGACTGAACTTAAGTGATAATTCCGTTTCATACCCCTATAATGTGTTGCAACCAGTTATTTGTATGATTTGGTTGATTCCAACAGTAATTAATTGATATTATAATCATAGGATACTAAATTTTTTCGTTTTGTTAAGTGCAAAGTTTTACATTTCTGAACATTCAGAAGAAGTTGCCAATCTCTGCACGACATTGAAATCTTATCAAGATCTGACTGAATATTTCTGCAGTTTCTCTCAAATAATATTTCATTGTAGATAACTGCATCATCTGCAAAAACATGGTGTTACTATTAATATTGTCTTCAAAGCCATAAATATACAACATGAACAGCAAGGTTCCCAACACTCTTCCCTGGCATACACCCAAAGTTACTTCTACATCTGACGATTACTCTCCATCCAAGATAACAGGCTGTGTCCACCCTACCAAAAATCCCTCAATCCAGTCACAAATTTCACTTGATACTCCATATGATCATACTTTCGACTATAAGTGTATGTGCGGTACTGAGTCAATTACTCTTCATAAATCAAGAAATACTGCATCTATCTGGTTGCCTTGATTCAAAGCTTTCAGTATGTCATGCGAGAAAAGTGCAAATCAGGTTTCACGTGATCAATGTTTTCGAAATTCGTGCTGGTTGGCATTGTGGGGGGTCATACTGTTCAGGATACCTCATTATGTTTCAACTTGGAATACGTTCTGTGATTCCTCAATAAATCATTGTCAAAGATACTGTGTGGTAGTTTTGTGGATCAATTCTACTATCCTTCTTGTAGATGTGTATGACGTGCCTTTTTTCAAGAACTGGGCACAGTTTTTTGTTTGAGAGAACAATGATAGATTATAGTTAAAAGAGGGGGTAACTGAGCCGGAAATCAGTGGATGAGTAGGAAGAACAAACATGTAATGTTCGGATACAATATTACTAGTGTCCAGCTAGACAGTCAAGTTGTTTAAATATCTGGGCATAACATTGCAAAGTGATACGAGGTGGAATGAGCAACACGGAGATTCCATATTTCTAGATGTCCAGAAAGCATTTGATACAGTGCCCCGTTGCAGGCCATTAACACAGTTACAAACACCTGGAATAAGTTCACAGAGTATGACTTGGTTGATTCCAACAGTGAGTCATTGACATTATACTCGTAGGACACTATGTTTTTTGTTTTGTTTTCTAAAGTGCAAAATTTTACATTTCTGAACATTTAGAGCAAGCTGCCAATCTCTGTGTGACGTTGAGTGGCTCAAAGACTTTGTAAATGGTAAAACTCAGTATCAATAAAATTCTTGTGGGTTTGGGATCGCATTGTGAACTATAAAATTCTGACATTTCGATGACTATTGCAAGGTGCCTTCCTCAAGGTGTATTGCTAATTGCTGAATGGGCACTAGTCTGATTACTCATATACTATGGAGGAGTGCTGTCATTGTATATGAGGGTGAGGAGGAATGGTATTAGGTTGTAGTACTTTTGAAAGAAAAGCATGTCTCGGGTTGGGATCTGATGGTCAGTTTCGACGTGAAGTCTTTATTCACGAATGTACCCGTGAACATTTTAGAGGAATGCATGGCACCTGATATCTGTGAGCTAGTGCACCACTGTTTGATAAGCACCAATTTCAGGTGGAAAGGGGCTTTTTATGAGCAAACGGATGGTGTAGCTATGGGTTCCCCTTTATCGTCTGTTGCATTGGACATTTTTATGCAAGCACTTGAATAAACAGCACTGCAGTCCGCTCCATTATGCCCAGAATGATGGCAATGATATGTTGATGACACCTTCGTCATCTGGACACACTGAGAAGAAGAGCTTCGGAATTTCCACCAACATCTCAGTCAGCAGCACAGCAGAATTCACAGCACCATGGAGATAGAAAAGAACGGGTTATTGCATTTTTTCAATGTGTAAGTTTACCGTAAGGCTGATGGGAAGCTTGGACACAGAGTTTATAGAAAGACCACCAACACGGACAGGTACCTGCATGCATCCTCCCACCACCATCCTACACAAAAGAAATCGGCTCTTCAAACTTTAAGAGAGCCTACAGGGTCAGCAGTGAACACAATCTCAACGCTGAGCTACAGAACCTCAGGTCTATTTATGGAGCTAATGGCTAAGACATGAGGATCATACAAAAAACTATGGTGCCAGAGGAGGAGGGCAATAGGGAAATGCAGAACAAAGCATGGAACACTGTCCTGCTATCATATGTGCAAGGGATGACTGAACATCTGTGCAAAATTCTCCGTTGAGCAAGTATTAAGGCAATTTTTTGTAGCAACAACAAAGTAAAAGAGGTTCTCGGTTCGATGAAAAATACGATTGACAAGTTTCATGTTGCCGGAGTTTATGAAATCAGGTGTGAACGTGGACTGCTGTATGTAGGTGAGACTGGGCCTCCGATAAGCACAAGGTTATCTGAACATGAGATATATCCGTATCAAACAATACAACAAATCAATGGTGCCAGAACACCAGGAACAGTGCAGGATGAAGATTCAATCTGAAGACACCTGCGTACTGGCAAAACAGCTGTTTAGCTTGAGGAGGAAGATCAGAGAAGCTATAGAAATAGTCAAGCAACCCGACAACATGAATAGAGAAGACGGGTACTGACTCCCAGTATCTTGGCTGTCAGCAGTGACATCTTTGTAGAACAGCAGCTCTCGCAGAGCAACAGGTGTGCAGTAGGCCACAGTGGTGTGGGTACACAGTGTGTTGACATACCCTAGTCGATACTAGGCAGTTAGTAAACAGTGCTAAGCTGCAGTAGCCACTCATTTTCCTACATGCAAGCAATAAAGGAAACTTCAATGGAAAACACCTATTTCCGCCAATGGCAACACGTAATGCAAAGACCAATAAAAGAACATCTAATACCCTTTCTGCTCACCCTCATATCCAATGACACCAATCCTCCTTAGTATATAAGTAATCAAACTAGTGCCCATTCAGCAGTTAGCAAACACCCTGAAGAAGTTGTTGTTGTTGTGGTCTTCAATCCTGAGACTGGTTTGATGCAGCTCTCCATGCTACTCTATCCTGTGCAAGCTTCTTCATCTCCCAGTACTTACTGCAACCTACGTCCTTCTGAATCTGCTTAGTGTATTCATCTCTTAGTCTCCCTCTATAATTTTTACCCTCCACACTGCCCTCCAATGCTAGATTTGTGATCCCTTGATGCCTCAGAACATGTCCTACCAACCGATCCCTTCTTCTTTTTAAGTTGTGCCACAAACTCCTCTTCTCCCCAATTCTGTTCAATACCTCCTCATTAGTTATGTGATCTACCCATCTAATCTTCATCATTCTTCTGTAGCACCACATTTCGAAAGCTCATTTTCTCTTCTTGTCCAAACTATTTATCGTCCATGTTTCACTTCCATACATGGCTACACTCCATACAAATACTTTCAGAAACGACTTCCTGACACTTAAATCTATACTCGATGTTAACAAATTTCTCTTCTTCAGAAACGCTTTTCTTGCCATTGCCAGTCTACATTTTATATCCTCTCTACTTTGACCATCATCAGTTATTTTGCTCCCCAAATAGCAAAACTCATTTACTACTTTAAAAGTCTCATTTCCTAATCTAATTCCCTCAGCATCACCCGACTTAATTTGACTACATTCCATTATCCTTGTTTTGATTTTGTTGATGTTCATCTTATATCCTCCTTTCAAGACAATGTCCATTCCATTCAACTGCTCTTCCAAGTCCTTTGCTGTCTCTGACAGAATTACAATGTCATCGGCGAACCTCAAAGTTTTTATTTCTTCTCCATGGATTTTAATTCCTACTCCGAATTTTTCTTTTGTTTGCTTTACTGCTTGCTCAATATACAGATTGAATAACATCGGGGATAGGCTACAACCCTATCTCACTCCCTTCCCAACCGCTGCTTCCCTTTCATGTCCCTCGACTCTTATAACTGCCATCTGGTTTATGTACAAATTGTAAATAGCCTTTCGCTCCCTGTATTTTACCCCTGCCACCTTTAGAATTTGAAAGAGAGTATTCCAGTCAACATTGTCAAAAGCTTTCTCTAAGTCTACAAATGCTAGAAACGTAGGTTTGCCTTTCCTTAATCTTTCTTCTAAGATAAGTCGTAAGGTCAGTGTTGCCTCACATGTTCCAATATTTCTATGGAATCCAAACTGATCTTCCCCAAGGTTGGCTTTGTCTGTAAAGAATTCGCATTAGTATTTTGCAGCTGTGGCTTATTAAACTGATTGTTTGGTAATTTTCACATCTGTCAACACCTACTTTCTTTGGAATTGGAATTATTATATTCTTCTTGAAGTCTGAGGGTATTTTGCCTGTCTCATACATCTTGCTCACTAGATGGTAGAGTTTTGTCAGGACTGGCTCTCCCAAGAAGGCGTCTTGCAATAGTTGCCGAAACGTAGGAATTTTATAGTTGACAATGCAGTCGCCACTCCCACCATGCACTGGTGCTGCTTCTCGCAGTGTGGTTTCAGTTCTTTGAGACTGCAGACGTGTGTTCAAGTTGCGTTTTCATGTGTGTGTGTGTGTGTGTGTGTGTGTGTGTGTGTGTGTGTGTGTGTGTGTGTGTACTGCTAACAAAGGCCTTAATGGCCAAAAGCTATAATTGTGTGAGTCTTTTTGTTGTGCCTTTCGCAACTCAGCATCTCCGCTATATGGTGAGTAGCAACTTCCATTCTCTGGTATGGTGTCTATACAAGTTATAAATAGCCTTTTTCTCCGTGTGTTTTACCCCTGCTACCTTTAGAATTAGGAGGAGTGTATTCCAGTCAACTTGTCAAAAGCTTCCTCTAAGTCTGTAAATACCATAAACTGAGGTTTGCTTTTCCTTAACCTATCCTCTAAGAGAAGTTATAGGTTCAGTATTGCCTCACTCGTTCTACATTTCTCTAGAATCCAAACTGATCTTCGCTGAGGTTGACTTCTACCAGATTTGCAATTCGTCTGTAAAGAATTCATGTTAGTATTTTGCAACCATCATTTTTAATCTGATAGTTCAGTGATATCACATCTATCAGCACCTGCTTTCTTTGGAGTTGGAATTATTACATTCTTCTTGAAGTCAGGGTATTTCACTTGTTTCATATGTCTTGCACATCAGATGGAATAGTTTTGTCATTTCTGGTTCTCTCAAGGCTGTCAGTAGTTCACATGGGATGTCGTCTGCTCCATGGGCCTTGTTTCAACTTAGGTCTTTCAGTATTCTGCGAAAAATCTTTTTGGACTATCATATCTCCCATCTCATCTTCATCTACACACACAAGAAAATGTTTTGCATCACCCCAGTTCCCAGAACACTTGAAGATAGACATTGACTGTGGATATTGTATCACTGTCACAGTACCTTTCACTGTTCAAAGACATCACTAAACCCACCCCATGGATTAAACAACCATGCGCCTATTAGACAGAGGTGGTCCGACAGCCGATCAGTTCCAGTCATTTCACCAGAAAGGAGGTACAAGGCTCGTGTCATCTTTTGTTCAGCCATGCCTAGATGGTCAGTACCGCGGTTCGGTCATGTCCGCATTGTTACTTTGTGCTAGAAAGGGCTCTCAACAAGGGAAGTGTCCAGGTGTCTCGGAGTGAACCAAAGCAATGTTGTCCGGACATGGAGGAGATACAGAGAGACAGACAGGAACTGTTGATGACATGCCTCGCTCAGGCCACCCGAGAGCTACTACTGCAGTGGATGACCGCTACCTACAGATTATGGCTTGGAGAAACCTTGGCAGCAAGGCCACCATATTGAATAATGCTTTTTGTGCAGCCACAGGACGTCATGTTATGACTCAAACTGTGTGCAATAGGCTGCATGGTGCCCAACTTCACTCCCGACATCCATAGCGAGGTCCATCTTGGCAAACACGACACCATGCAGTGCATTACAGATGTGCCCAACAACATGCCTAAAGGACTGCTCAGGATTGTCATTAGGTTCTCTTCAACGATGAATGTCGCATATGCCTTCAGCTGGACAATCGTCGGAGATGTGTTTGGAGGCAACCTGGTCAGGCTGAATGCCTTAGACACACTGTCCCGTGAGTGCAGCAAGGTGGAGGTTCCCTGCTGTTTTAGGGTGGCATTATGTGGGGCCGAAGTACGCCGCTGGTGGTCATGGAAGGTGCCATAACAGCTGTATGATACGTGAATGCCATCCTCCGACCGATAGTGCAACCATATCGGCAGCATATTGGCGAGGCATTTGTCTCCATGGACGACAGTTCACATCCCCATCGTGCACATCTTGTAAATGACCTCCTTCAGGATAACGACATCGCTTGACTAGAGTGGCCAACATGTTCTCCAGACATGAACCCCATTGAACATGCCTGGGATAGATTGAAAAGGGCTGTTTATGGACGACGTGACCCACCAACCACTCTGGGGGATCTACGTCGAATCGCCTTTGAGAAGTGGGACAGTCAGGGCCAACAGTGCCTTCATGAACTTGTGCATAGGATAATACGATAGATACTGGTGTGCATCAATGCAAGAGGACGTGCTACTGGGTATTACAGGTACCAGTGTGTACAGCAATCCGGACCACCACCCCAGAAGGTCTCACTGTATGGTGGTACAACATGCAATGTGTCATTTTCGTGAGAAATAAAAAGGTTGGGAATGATGTTTGTGTGTTCTGGAAGCCTCGGAATGAGGTGATGCAAAACTCTTAGTGATGTGTGTATGTCCTTTTCCCTTTCTATAATACTACCTCTCAAGTTCCTCTCCCTTGTATAGACACTCTGTGTACTCTTCCACCTTTCAGCTTTCCCTTCTTTACTTAGTACTGGTTTTCCATGTGAGATCTAGATATTCATACAGCTGCTTCTCTTTTCTCCAAAGGCCTAGCTGTAACTTTCCTGTAGGCGGATCTATCTTTCCCTAGTGAAACATTCTTCTGAATCCTTACATTTGTCCTCTAGCCATTTCTGCTTATTTTGCACTTCCTGTCAATCTCATCTTTTAGACATTTGTATTCTACTTTGCCTGTTTATTTACTCAGTTTTTATATTTTCCCCTTTTATTAGTTAAATTGTGTATCTTATGTGACCTACAAGGATCGCTGTTAGGCCTTGTCTTTTTACCTATTTGATTTTCTGCAGCCTTCACTATTTCATCTCTCAAAGCTAGCCATTCGTCTCCTACTGTATTCCTTTCCCCTGTTCTAGTCAGTATTGCCTAAAGTTTCCTCTGAAACTCTCAAAAACTTATCATTCTTTCAGCTTATCCTGGTTCCTTCTCCTTAATTTCCTACTCTTTTCCAATTTCTTCAATCTTATTATGCAGTTCATAAAAAATAAATTGTGATCAGAGCTCACATCTGCCTCTGTAAATGTCTTACTTGTTCCATAGATAAAATTCACAATACAGGTTATGATGTGGAATCTGTCAACAGAAGAAATGTACAGGGCTATTACAAATGATTGAAGCGATTTCATAATTTCACTGTAGCTCCATTCATTGACATATGGTCGCGACACACTACAGATACGTAGAAAAACTCATAAAGTTTTGTTCGGCTGAAGCCCCACTTCAGGTTTCTGCCGCCAGAGCGCTCGAGAGCGCAGTGAGACAAAATGGCGACAGGAGCCGAGAAAGCGTATGTCGTGCTTGAAATGCACTCACATCAGTCAGTCATAACAGTGCAACGACACTTCAGGACGAAGTTCAACAAAGATCCATCAACTGCTAACTCCATTCGGCGATGGTATGCGCAGTTTAAATCTTCTGGATGCCTCTGTAAGGGGAAATCAACGGGTCGGCCTGCAGTGAGCGAAGAAACGGTTGAATGTGTGCGGGCAAGTTTCACGCGTAGCCCGCGGAAGTCTACGAATAAAGCAAGCAGGGAGCTAAACGTACCACAGCCGACGGTTTGGAAAATCTTACGGAAAAGACTAAAGCAGAAACCTTACCGTTTACAATTGCTACAAGCCCTGACACCCGATGACAAAGTCAAACGCTTTGAATTTTCGGCGCGGTTGCTACAGCTCATGGAAGAGGATGCTTCAGTGCGAAACTTGTTTTCAGTGATGAAGCAACATTTTTTCTTAATGGTGAAGTGAACAGACACGATGTGCGAATCTGGGCAGTAGAGAATCCTCACGCATTCGTGCAGCAAATTCGCAGTTCACCAAAAGTTAAAGTGTTTTGTGCAATCTCACGGTTTAAAGTTTACGACCCCTTTTTCTTCTGAGAAAAAAACGTTACAGGACACGTGTATCTGGACATGCTGGAAAATTGGCTCATGCCACAGATGGAGACCGACAGTGCCGACTTCATCTTTCAACAGGATGGTGCTCCACTGCACTTCCATCATGATGTTCGGCATTTCTTAAACAGGAGATTGGAAAACCGATGGATCAGTCGTGGTGGAGATCATGATCAGCAATTCATGTCATGGCCTCCACGCTCTCCCGACTTAACCCCATGCGATTTCTTTCTGTGGGGTTATGTGAAAGATTCAGTGTTTAAACCTCCTCTACCAAGAAACGTGCCAGAACTGCGAGCTTGCATCAACGATGCTTTCGAACTCATTGATGGGGACATGCTGCGCCGAGTGTGGGAGGAACTTGATTATCAGCTTGATGTCTGCCGAATCACTAAAGGGCACATATCGAACATTTGTGAATGCCTAAAAAAACTTTTTGAGTTTTTGTATGTGTGTGCAAAGCATTGTGAAAATATCTCAAATAATAAAGTTATTGTAGAGCTGTGAAATCGCTTCAGTCATTTGTAATAACCCTGTATAACTCTTATATGGAATTAAGCATTAGGGGTGACCTGTATGTAATAGAACTAGCAGTTACATACACAAGTTTGAGTTTTCTGGAGGTCCTGTTATGGCATGATCAGCCCTGTGTTAGCACTGCTGTGTGCCATGTAACATTGAGTTGGGGGTCATTCCATGTAATCACAGGGGTGGCGGGATAAGACCACCTCAGAAATTAGTCATTTTTGGTGCGCGGATACTTACATGTTTTAATAATAAAACTACCAAACAGCACTGTCGTAACTCTAACCAAACACACCTTTGAAGGCCCAAGGGTGTGTATCTGGTCGTTGATCAGGTACCAATTTCACAATTACTGCTCAGTAATGAGTCGCTCTACAGACCTCAGTTTTTGTTTGTGCCTAGTATTTAGGCCACTAAGTTGGTGTAATGTATAAAAAGTAGGATACATCATTTAGATTTTTTATAAAAATATTGCTTTAAATTTCTGTTTTTTTACGTAGCCTGTATCCAGACACACATTGGTCCATGTAAGTTAACAGTTACAGTGATTCCTGTTCACAACACCTCTGCTAAAATTCGTGTCCGTATATTATCTGCAATGTTTGTAATAATCCTTTAATAATGATGTATCTTGACTGTATCTTGGCAATAATTTGGGCAGTGTATTGGCAAGCATCCCCTTCACTGGAATTTGTTTTACTATAACTGCAGCTGAGCCATCTCTTCTGAAATAAAATTATGTTAGATGTGAGTGTTTTTGGTTTATAGATATCAGTGTGTTTGGATTGAGTTCAAAGGGTTTGGCTTCTTGCAAGAACATAATTTTGTTTTATTCCACAAACATGTGTCCTCAGTGATTTTTAATTCACTATTATTGTTTACTACGAGAGGAACAGAGTTTAAATTCCATTATGATGTATTCACTTGTTTTGCATAAATTGATTGCACCTTTGTTATCGCAAAAAACTGAAATTGGTTCACTTTCCAGAATTGGAACTGAATGAGGGGACACAATTGGTGAGACATTAGACTTGCATTCATCCGGAAGGTGGACCACATCTCCATCTGACAATATAGGTCTAGGCTTTCTTTTGTTTCCCAGAATCACTTGAGGCAGATACTGGAATCATTCTGTTGAAAGGTCATGGTAAATTTCCTTTCTCAATCTGAGCTTGTATCCCATCTTTAATAGTCTCATAGTTGATGGGATGTTGAACCTAATTTACCGTTTTCCAGGAAGAAATTTATCCTTCTAATCTTGGTAGCCAGTGTGCCTTTGATACAATGAAGTGAAACTCATATTCATCTTCACTAGGTGAGAGAGCCAGTGTAGCAGTTAAATTTATGATGTTCATTGTCACAAATATTTGACCTTTTTTCAGATTATGTTATGAATTATGAAGATGTTACAATTTGGTCGTGAGCTGGTGAACTCAACGTATGTGAAAGCTAAAATATCTGTCTGTGGTGATAGACAGATCTGTATCTGAACCCGAGGCCTGGGTTTTGTTGGAAAGTAACAGTTTTATTCACAAAAGTTAATTTATCAATATATATTTGACTGTTTCTTCTAAATGTGTGTCAAATTGTAAGGTCATTGTTAGATTGGGACTTAGTAGCACAGCTACAGTCATATTAATAATCTTAGTTGTCAAACTATTTGCCTCTTTCTTCCAAGTGTGTTAAGATTTCAGAGTTTGTGAGATAATGATGTGAGAATATGACAGTCTTAAAAATACATCATTTCTTTGCTGCTCTCTCATTGGCTGACACACAATGTTTCCTACCCATCATAACTGAAGAAAGCTGACGACATTGCTATCCAAATCACGTAGGCATGCCACTGGCCCAGATCCAGACTTTCATCAATCCTACTTGTCAGTCATTAATTCTAACTTTGCCTGATATGACTTGCCTTGGTTTTTTTGGGGCAAATTTTTACAGTGTGATAATACTTACTACAGTTATTAACTCCTCAGTCTCTCGGGTAAATTATATGCAAAACTTCTTGTTATCTCCTGTTTCACTTGAAGAATTGCGTCACTTTTTAGTGAGTGGCAGCATGTTTTAACCTTCACTTCCTGCTAGAACTTAGTCTTAATTGTCATTGGTTATTGGCATGTGTGAGTTTCCTAGGTCCATGCGTGTCGGTTTGTAGTCATCAGATATCCTTTCCAGTAAGATCCATTCTATTCACTCATTTTTCAGTTTGAAGTTCATAGTGTTTAACATATTAGAAGTGGGTGTCTTTTTGGAGACACATTCTCAACTGGTGAACAGTTCACCATTTGATTTTTGAGCAGTGTCTTCACCCAACTCATTCTTCTATGAAGTCTTCAGTCACTATATATATCTGTTTTAATTTTCCTTATGCTTGCTTTGGAGTTTTGTTGCTCACTAGGTGTATCTAAATACCTGGATCAAGGAAAAGTATTATTTTTGCTCTAGATAATCAAGATGGCTAGATCAGGTGAACAAGTCTGAATCTTATCTTCAAAAACACTTTTTATACTTCCAGTGACTTTATAATTACAATAAGTAATCATGCAGATCTTATGCATTCTTTTGTGAACAGTATTGCCTTCTGTTCCATTCATTTTATGACTCATGACGAAATATTGTCGATGGATATTTTCTGTTACTGTACTTGTTAAAAGCATTTAATTGTGCAGTTCACAATATTACAGAGAAACTAAAATATTATGTTGCTTGAAATCTTGGTGGTAATTGGTTTTCACCCTATCTAAATAAAGGAATGCAGAGAGTCATATTAAGAAAACCAGTGTATGTATGCATGGTACCTTCAGAATGAGGATCATTTACTACAGGTGTATAATAGGAATCAATGTTGAGTCTGTTGTTCTTTTTGTTGTGTGTAAAAGATCTGGAATCTTAAATAATTCATGTGATGATGATACAAGTATTGTCATCAGACCTAATGGAGGAACTTCCACAGTGGAAAATATAAATAAAATTTTCTTGAGAATTAATAACTCCTCTGAAAATGGGCTGTCATAGAACTTAGATAAAACAGATATATGCGACTATAAAGTGCATAAGATCTAAGTACATTACTAGAAAAAAATGCTTAAAGGAAAACCAAAAATGAACAAGAATATTGTAAATTGTAGGGATAGGAGCCATACTGTCATACCAGAAATCTTGCTGGTAACTTATAAACTACTCACCAAGTGGTGGCAAAACACACAAGACTGTTGTGATTGGCAAGCTTTTGGAGCCAGTGGCTCTTTCTTCAGGCAGAGGGGTTGAAGGGGAAGGAAGAAGGGTGAAAGAAAATGACTGGAGAGGTCTAGGAAAAAGGGGTAGATTTCGGGAAAGTCACCCAGAACTGCAGGTCAGGAAAGACTTACCGTATGAGATGAAAAGGAAAGACTGATTGTTGGGGACTGCATCGGATGGGACTTGAAAACCTGAGAGCTTAAAGGTGGAAGACAGGGTAATATGCAGACAGAGATTATTGTTGAAACATCATGCTGTTAATAACAGTGAAAAGCTAAGTGCATTGTATGCAACAGAGGTAAGAAGGGGGCAGTAAAAAATATATGGGAAAGATGACGAAAGGTGTAGAAAACTAAAATGGAGTGAAGCAAAGAGTAGTTTCAGTGAAGAGATGCTGAGATGGAAGAAATGAAGATGAATTAAGGTCAGGTGGGTGGAGAGAACCAAGGACATGTTGTAGTGCCAGTTCCCACCTGCGGAGTTCTGAGAAACTGGTGTCTGGGGGAAGACTCCAGATGGTTCATGTGGTGAAACAGGCACCAAGGTCACGAATGTCATGTTGTAGAGCATGTTCTGCAACAGGATGTTGCGAGTTGCTAGTACGAGGGCCGTTCAGAAAGTAACCTCTGGTTGATTTAAAAAAATACACCAAGTTAAATAAAAATATTTTAATATATACATCTTACAACTACATCTTTGCACTATTTTTCTACATAGTCTCCATAGCGATTGAGGCACTTATCATATCTCTTCACAAGCTTTGAAATTCCTTCTGCATAAAAATCACCCGCTTGTGCCTGGAGCCAGCCTGTGACCGCATCTTTGAGCTCTTCGTCGTCATCAAACCGCTGTGACCCGAGCCATTTCTTCAAATGCATGAAGAGGTGATAATCACTTGGGGCCAGGTCTGGGCTGTAAGGTGGATGGTTGATAACGTCCCACTTGAAGGACTCAAGAAGGGCCGTTGTTCTGCGAGCAGAGTGAGGACGGGCATTATCGTGCAAAAAAACGATACCGGAAGTCAGCATACCACGGCGTTTGTTCTGTATAGCCCGTCGTAACTTTTTTATTGTTTCACAGTACACGTCTTGATTAATGGTCGTACCACGTTCCATGAATTCAACCAACAACTCCCCTTTGGCATCCCAAAACACCGTTGCCATCAGTTTTCTGGCAGAAAAATCTTGCGAGGCTTTTCTTGGTTTGGTAGGCGAATTTGAATGTGCCCACATCTTTGATTGTTCTTTTGTCTCAGGGTTCACGTACTTAATCCAGGTTTCGTCACCGGTCATGATTCTGTTTAACAATGGTTCTCCTTCGTCCTCATAACGTGACAGAAAGTCTAATGCAGAGGCCATTCTTTTAGTTTTGTGGTGGTCGGTAAGAATTTTGGGCACCCATCGTGCACAGAACTTACGGTAACCCAATCTTGCTGTCACTATCTCGTACAAGAGAGTCTTAGAAATCTGTGGAAAACCAGTAGACAACTCCGACATTGAGAAACGTCGATTTTCACGAACTTTTGCATCAACTGTCTGAACGAGTTCGTCAGTCACCAATGATGGTCTACCACTCCTCTCTTCATCATGAACGTTTTCTCGTCCACTTTTAAATAAACGTACCCATTCACGGACAACTCCTTCACTCATAACTCTTGGTCCGTACACGGCACAAAGCTCACGATGAATAGCTGCTGCAGAATATCCTTTGGCTGTAAAAAACCTTATGACAGCACACACTTCACATTTGGTGGGGTTTTCTATTGCAGCACACATTTCAAACTGCCACAAAAACTAAACTAGCGCAGGTACGACGTTCACTCGACCACGGCTTGATGCCGACTGACCTGTTGAGTGCGTGAACGCACAGATGGCGTCGCTACTCCCCCCACAACCTGCACTGTGACCAATCGGAGGTTACTTTCTGAACCGCCCTCGTATATACCCTCTGCCTATGCCTATTCATCCTAACTGATAATTTGGTGGTCGTCATGCCAATGTAGAAGGATGAACAGTGTTTACATGATAGCTGGTATATGACATGTGTCATCTTGCTGGTGGCTCTCCCTTTGATGGTATATGTTCTGCAAATTACAGGGCTATTACATGTGGTGGTAGGAGGATGCATAGGGCAAGTCTTGCAATGGGGACAGTCACAGGGGTAGGGTAGGAAGATAGGTGCAGAAGGGACATAGGGTCTGACAAGAATATTGCAGAGATTGGGAGGGCGACGGAAAGCTATTCAAGGAGTGGTTGCCAAAATTTCAGACAGAATTGATCTCATTTCAGGGCATGATTTTACGAAGTAATGGCCCTGTCGAAGTAGCTGATTAACACATTCCAGACTAGGATAATACTGAGCCATGAAAGGCATGCTCCAAAGCTGTTTTGTGGAGGGATCAGCAGTACCAGAATTGGATGTGATGGCCTGGGAAATCTGCCTTTATAACTAGGCTGGTGTGGTAATTATTTTATTTTATGTGTGGGTTCTGCTGCCACTTGGTGAGTAGATTTTTTATCAATCCAATTAAATAATTTTATCAGTAATTTGATTGTTTTCACTGTAGATTTTTTATCAATCCAATTAAATAATTTTATCAGTAATTGATTGTTTTCATTGTAATAAGAGTGCAGAGAGTCTGTTATAGCCCAAAGAAACATGATTTATGGAACAAAGTACTTTACAGAGCCAATGTAATATACAATGAAGTACATGTTGCAAGTAGCACTGAACACATTGGATGGACAAGAGTAATACAGGTTAAGAATAGGCTGAGCACTTGTTTGTGATTGCTTGGAGAATACTGTTTCTTTGGCAGCTTACCAGAGTGTGCAAGGGGGCAAACCTGGGTGACCTCTATTAGCGGGCCTGTGAAATAGATGTGCAAAAAAAAACCATTGGTAACATGGAAAACAAGAACGGAACTCACAAGGTGCTGAAATTGCTAATCATGGAAAACACCCATGACGGCGATGATCTCCATTTCATAGCCCAATGGCGGTGGTAGCTGTGATGAGGGGGTCAGTTTGCAGTACTCCCCCCCCCCCCTCGTGGGAGGCTATAGCACAGGATGGAGATCAACTTCTCCATAGCAACATTCTCTTTGTGGTCCGGGGTTGGTGCTGGAAGCATTGGGGACATCATCAGTGCAGGACCCAGCTAATGGAGATGCTGGTGGTTGCGGGGTCAGGTGCAGCGGGGGCTGCTCCAGCAACAGCAGTCAAGGAGTAAGGGCAGAGACAGGGACCCCAGCCAGTGACTCCCACTGCAGCATGAAGCGGACCATATGCGACACATGAACAGGCAGTGAGAGTGAGGGAGAAAGTGGGCTCTCTGGAACAGATACTGCTGTGCACAGCCACAACTGGTTGAAGTGATGGGACATGAACCCATCAGGAGTGCAGACAACAGACAGGTGCTAGCCCTGGCGACACTCAATGACAGCAGAGACCCAGTCAATCCATAAAAAAGAAGACATGACTAAGTACGTGATCTGAGGCAACCGCCGATGTTATTGTAGCACTAATGATGGGAAAACCACCAACCGTGTCCTGGTTCTCAATGTCTGAATACGAGGGTGAGTCAAATGAAAACCTTAAATGTTTTTTAAAATATGATTTACTGTGCAGACATGGTACAAAGCTGTATCACTTTTCAACATAATCTCCCCACGCTCAATGCAAGTCCTCCAGCGCCTTCAAAGTGCATAAACGCCTTTAGAAAGAAATTCTTTTGGTAGTCCGCACAACCACTCATGCACCGCGTGGCATACCTCTTCATCAGAACGGAACTTCTTTCCTCCCATTGCACCTTTGAGTGGTCCAAACATATGGAAATCACTTGGGGCAAGGTCTGGCTAGTATGGTGGATGAGGAAGACACTCAACATGCAGGTCTGTGATTGTTGCAACTGTTGTACGGGCAGTGTGGGGCCTTGCATTGCCATGTTGCAAAAGGACACCTGCTGACAGCAATCCACGTCGCTTTGATTTGATTGCAGGCCACAGATGATTTTTTAGGAGATCTGTGTATGATGCACTGGTGACAGTGGTCCCTCTAGGCATGTAATGCTCCAAAATGATGCCCTTTTTGTCCCAAAAGAGAGTCAGCATAATCTTCCCTGCTGATGGTTCTGTTCGAAACTTCTTTGGTTTTGGTGATGAGTAATGGCACCATTCCTTGCTCGCTCTCTTCGTTTCCAGTTGGTGGAAGTGAACCCAGGTTTCATGCCCAGTAACGATTCTTGCAAGGAAGCCATCACCTTCTCGTTCAAAGTGCCGAAGAAGTTCTTCACAAGCATCAACAAGCCGTTCTCTCACTTCAAGAGTCAGCTGCTGTGGCACCCATCTTGCAGACACTTTGTGAAACTCGAGCACATCATGGACAATGTGGTGTGCTGACCCATGATTAATCTGTAAACATGCTGCAATGTCATTCAGTATCACTTGGCAGTTTTCCTTCACTATAGCTTCAACTGCTGCAATGTTCTGTGGAGTCACAACTCATTGTGCCTGACCTGGACGAGGAGCATCTTCCACTGAAGTTACGCCATTTGCAAACTTCCTACTCCATTCGTAGACTTGCCGCTGTGACAAACATGCATCACAGTACTGAACCTTCATTCGTTAATGAATTTCAATAGGTTTCACACCTTCACACTATGCAAAAACTGAATAACCGAACGCTGTTCTTCCCTGGTGCAAGCCACAAGTGGGACAGCCATTTTTATACTGATACTGCAATGGTATGTGTGCATCTGCACTATGCTGCCACCTACAGGCTATTCTGCATAGTGTTTGTAGCACGCTTACCAACTTACACTATAACGGCGTGAAATTTCGATTTGTTATTACAAATTTAAGGTTTTCATTTGACTCACCCTCATAGAAACAAAGCAACTTGTCCTGATTGAATGCCGGATCCAGCCTGATCAGAAGGTAAGATAAGGCACTGATGTTGGCTTGTTCCACCATTGGCTGGTAATGGACCTAACAATTATAACAGGAGAGGAAGAAAACCCACTATTGCACACGATGTGCTGCCTTGTCCGGCATGGGAGCTGATGGGTTAAAAACAGCAACCAACGGCTTGTTAGCCTTAATTAAATGGAACTTAGAACCATGCAAGAAGACATGAAATTTCTTGAGGGTGAACACAATTATTAAAGACTCCTTTCCAATCTGAGAAACCGCTGCCTAGTGGGGGTTGAAGTCTTAGAAGCGTAAACAGTAGGTCATTCTGACCCGTCCACTTATTCGTGTGTCAACACTGCGCCAAGACCTTGCTAAGAGTCATCTGTAGCCAACACTAGATGCTGACCTGGCTGAGAAGCGGTCAGACACGGGGCAGGTTGAAGCTTAGATTTAAGCAAAGGGAATGCTCAGCCTCAAGCTGGGGACCAGAAGAAAAGGCACATTTTTATGCAAAAGCACTTGTAGGGTGTGAGCGACAGAGGATGCGTACAGTAAAAACTTATGGTACTAGGCCACATTGCCTAGAAATGGCACAACGGCTTGGCCCCTGTGTGAGAAACCTCTAAACCTTGGTACTCAATTGACAGCTAAAAAACTGATATTTGACGAGGTTGCAACTGAGACCCGCAGACTGCAAAAGAGAAAACAATGATCAGAGATTGCTAAAGTGCTCTTCAGTGGAAGAATCTGAAACAACAATACCATCGATTTAATTGATGCTCTTTGGTACAGAGACTGTCAGCTGTTCTAAAAGATGCTGAAAAATTGTGGGCGTGCTAGTGATGCCAAAAGACAAATGATGATACTGATATAGGCCGAAAGGCGCATTGACAACAAGAAGGCACCTAGTGGCCTCATCCAAGGCGAGCTGGAGGTACATTTCCAACAAATCAATCTTGGAAAAGTAGTGGTTACCTGATAATTTTGCGAGCAAATTGTCAGGGCCGGACAAAGTGTATGTATTTATCACGGACTGTGCATTAATCGTGGGACTGAAGTCGCTGCAGAGGTTAAGCTTACCTGTTGGCTCTTAACAATGACCAGTGGTGTAGTCCATTCTTGAAAGAAATAGGCCAAATGACATTAAGCGACATCAATTGATCTACTTTGGCTTTGACAGAGTCACGCAATGTGGCAGAACCGGCCGCGCTCAAAAGAAACAGGGGCTGGTGGACTCTTTCATGGTAATTTTATCTTGGCTGGAGAGTCATCGTTAATTGTAGAAGTAAATTAGAGTGTGCCCTAGGGAAGTGTGTTGAGACTCTAGTTGATCATGTTGTATATTAATGGTCTTGCAGACAATATTAATAGTAACATCGGACTTTTTGCAGATGATGCAGTTATCTCTAATGAAGTACTATCTGAAAGCAGCTGCATAAATACCCAGTCAGATCTTGATAGGATTTGAAAGTGGTGCAAAGAGTGGCTACTTGCTTTCGATGTTCAACAAAGTAAAATTGTGCTCTTCACTAAATGAAAAAAACTGTAGTGTCCTAAGATTGTGTATCAGTGAGTCACTGCTGGAATTGGCCACTTGTACAATACCTGAGTGTAACACATTAAAGGGATACGAAATGGGTAAAGCAGGTAGTAGACTTTGGTTTATTGGTAGAATACTGCAGAAGTGCAATTAGTGTATAAAGGAGGTTCCTTACAAATCACTCGTACACCTTTACTAGGATATTGCTCAAGTGTGTGGGATCTGTACCAGATAGGACTAACAGGGGATACTGAACATATACAGAGAAGGGCAACATTAATCGTCACAGGTTTGTTTAATCCATGGGAGAGTGTCACAGAGATACTGAGGGATCTGAACTGGAAGACTCTTCAAAATAGATATAGACTATACCGGTTAAGTCCTTTAACAAAGTTTCAAGAACCGACTTTAAATTATTACTCCCATTCAAACAGTCATTCTTCTTGCACTCCATACGTGAATGGAACAGGAAGAAATCGTAATGACTGGAACAATGGAATGTAGTCTCTGCCATGCACCTCACGGTGGTTTGCAGTGTATGGGTGTAGCTGTGGATGTAAATGTGGGCCTGAAAACTGGTAGCACAACCAAGTCAAGGGGAAAACAGCAATGAAAACTCAGAGCAGATGAACCTCAGTTGCTGATTTGAAACTTGATCCGACATTAAATATATCTCATCGGGAATTGAGAAACTGGAGGTGTTAAACATATTTAACCCGAACAGCTCTACGTTGTGAGTATGATCGACAACAAGAAAAGTGAGAAGGCGAACAACAGATTTGTAAGAGAGAGGAGTGGAGAACTCACCTAGGATCAGAATTTGCTGTTTATTGTAGCTAACCAACTTTGGTGAAACCTGTGTGAGGGGAGGGAAGCCCAAGTCCACGTACACATAGTAAAGACATTGCAGCTCCTATGTCCACTTGCATTTTTAGAGGTTTATTAAACCCTCACAAGTTAATAAACAAAAGGTTGTACTGCTGCAATGCCCATATGTCACCCTGAACACTTGGAGCTAGACTAACTGGGGTTGACTGAGCAATTTCTGATTCTTCCTCCCCATACAGTAATCTGATCGCCTGTGGCTCATGACATTTCAGAGGACTGTGCCACACTGAGCACATCCATAAGCACTGGATTCTCACATTGAAGTGCTTTCTCGTGGACTTCGCTATCCAGGGCCAGACGAATAACAACATCGCACACCATGTGGTCATTTTAGTATTTGTGATGGATACTATTGACAAATTGTAATTCTGCAGTCCAGGCTTTGTGAGATTGGTTTGGATGTTTCTGACAACGGTAACATTCTATATGTATTACAATGACATGTGTTTTGTCAGAGTAATAGGTTGAGAGCGGCTCCCACATTTCATCAAATGATAAGCTTGCCGGTTCTTGAAAAGTTGGCGTAACAATTGATGCATGCGTGGTGAAAGCCAGGAAAGAAAGAAAGCTGTACATGAGTTTGCATTGCTCATGCAAAAAAACCTGGAAATGATGGTCTAACTGATCTTGTAGGAGTCCCAATCTTCAGCTGATTCATCATATACTGGAAAGGGCAATGGTTGCACTGACGGAAGGGTAACCTGCTCTGAACACACAGATGCCACATAATTGAGAGCAGTGGTAAGAGCCTGCTATTGTTCTGCGAAAGCTTGCTGCTGGGCAGTAATATGTTGCAGTATTTCTTTCATCGAGATGTTTTTCGGGTGACTTAGCACTGATACTAACTCGCTGAGAAAATGTAACTCTCACTTGTAGCCAAGTTTGTTTTAGCAAGAACAAACACAATTTGTGGAGCATAGTACATTATAGAGCCAACATAAAATACAATGAAGTACAGGTTCTGCATAGCACTGAACACATTGAATGAACAGCACTAATACAGATTACATAATAGGCTGAGCACTCATTTGCGATCACTTAAGTAATACTGTGGTTCACCAGAGCTCTTCTGGGGGTCGACCCAGGTGGCCTGCATAAGTGGCCCTGTGGAGTGTATGGATGCACAATCTCTAAAATTGGAGGCATCGTGAGTGAAGGTACATCAGAGTCACATTAAGACACCCTGGGAAACTAAAGCCACCACATCAAAATTGCCATATCTGCCAGCAATCCATCTTTACACCAATCCCGTCTTATAGTCCAAACATAGCAATCAGTATGCCTTTCCTACCTTATTCTTGATCCATACGTTGCCGCCATCTGCTCCTATCTCCAATAAAATCCTGCTAAAGCCCCTGTCCCTGTTAAAATCCCCCATATTTTTACCCTGGATCTGTGAGCACATTCAGTAGTATTCTTCTTGAAGCTAGAGCTGTAAGTTTGGGCAAAACACCATGGGGTCCTTGCATATTTTGCCACCACACTTGCAGATACGCTTTGTGAGCCAGATATGGCCCCTGCCTTACCTTGGGAGGTTGTTCTCAACAGAAGAATCACTGAGCTATTTACTGTGAAGGTGCCTCAGCACTTGGGAGCACAATCCACGCCGATATGTGGTGTGTAGGTTGTGGTAAAGAGCGCTGAAATTATAGGCACCTATTTGCGTCCATATGGTCATGTATCTATGTGACTCTATGCCTGTATTCCTCCACTGATAGGCACTTAGGCTACCTCTCAGCCCCTTGATGGCTAGTTCAGCTCTGGGCTTGAGACTGACCATCAGTCATCCTCAAGCCTATGCTTTGGACCACAATGCCTGCCACTGCTGCTATTCATCAGACACTGCCATCTTGCACCTTTCCCGGTTCACAGCCACTGGACTCCCATCAACCGCTCCAGAAGGTCCTCCTTCACCTTTGCCAGGAACTCAGCCACTGGACATTTGTCAGCCGTTCTGAAATGTCCAGCTGCCTGTGGGCTCACGGTCTTGTAGGACTGTCGCTACACATCTATTCTACCTCCCTGCTCCTTGCCACTATCAACATTCATGGACTTTGTCATTGTGAGCCCCCTACTATGCACCGTCATAGATGGACATTCAGTTGTACTTGCGTGTGGACCTTCATCCTCTAAAGCTGTTCAGAGCTAGCTCATGGTCAGTAAGCAAACAGTTTTTATCCCTCTAGTACCATGGAAGTCATTCCCTAATGTCTTAGCAGATGTCCTATCATCCTGTCCCTTCTCCTTATCAGTGTTTTCCACATATTCCTTTCCTCTCCGGTTCTGCGTAGAACCTCCTCATTCCTTACCTTATTAGTCCAACTAATTTTCAACATTCGTCCAGAACCCCACATCTCAAATGCTTCTATTCTCTTCTGTTCCGGTTTTCCCACAGTCCATGTTTCACTGCCATACAATGCTGTACTCCAGACGTACATCCTCAGAAATTTCTTCTTCAAATTAAGACCGGTATTTGATGTTAGTAGACTTCTCTTGGCCAGAAATGCCTTTTTTGCCATAGCGAGTCTGCTTTTGATGTCCTCCTTGCTCCGTCCGTCATTGGTTATTTTACTGCGTAGGTAGCAGAATTCCTTAACTTCATTGACTTCGTGACCATCAATGCTGATGTTAAGTTTCTCGCTGTTCTCATTTCTACTACTTCTCATTACCTTCGTCTTTCTCCGATTTACTCTCAAAGCATACTGTGTACTCATTAGACTGTTCATTCGGTTCAGCAGATCATTTAATTCTTCTTCACTTTCACTCAGGATAGCAATGTCATCAGCGAATCGTATGATTGATATCCTTTCACCTTGTATTTTAATTCCACTCCTGAACCTTCCTTTTATTTCCATCATTGCTTCCTCGATGTACAGATTGAAGAGTAGGGGCGAAAGGCTACAGCCTTGTCTTATACCCTTCTCAATACGAGCACTTCGTTCTTGATCGTCCACTCTTATTATTCCCTCTTGGTTGTTGTACATATTGTATATGACCCGTCTCTCCCTATAGCTTACCCCTACTTTTTTCCAGAATCTCGAACAGCTTGCACCATTTTATATTGTCGAACGCTTTTTCCAGGTCGACAAATCCTATGAAAGTGTCTTTATTTTTCTTTAGCCTTGCTTCCATTATTAGCCGTAACGTCAGAATTCCCTCTCTCATCCCTTTACTTTTCCTAAAGCCAAACTGATCATCACCTAGCACATTCTCAATTTTCTTTTCCATTCTTCTGTATATTATTCTTGTAAGCAGCTTTGATGCATGAGCTGTTAAGCTGATTGTGCGATAATTCTCGCACTTGTCAGCTCTTGCTGTCTTCGGAATTGTGTGGATGATGCTTTTCCGAAAGCCAGATGGTATGTCGCCAGGCTCATATATTCTACACACCAATGTGAATAGTCGTTTTGTTGCCACCTCCCGCAATGATTTTAGAAATTCTGGTGGAATGTTATCTATCCCTTCTGCCTTATTTGATCGTAAGTCCTCCAAAGCTCTTTTAAATTCAGATTCTAATACTGGATCCCCTATCTCTTCTAAATCGACTCCTGTTTCTTCTTCTATCACATCAGACAAATCTTCACCCTCATAGAGGCTTTCAATGTATTCTTTCCACCTATCTGCTCTCCTCTGCATTTAACAGTGGAATTCCCGTTGCACTCTTAATGTTACCACCGTTACTTTTAATGTCACCAAAGGTTGTTTTGACTTTCGTGTATGCTGAGTCTGTCCTTCCGACAATCATATCTTTTTCGATGTCTTCACATTTTTCCTGCAGCCGTTTCGTCTTAGCTTCCCTGCACTTCCTATTTATTTCATTCCTCAGCGACTTGTATTTCTGTATTCCTGATTTTCCCGGAACATGTTTGTACTTCCTCCTTTCATCAATCAACTGAAGTATTTCTTCTGTTACCCATTGTTTCTTCGCAGCTACCTTCTTTGTACCTATGTTTTCCTTCCCAACTTCTGTGATGGCCCTTTTTAGAGATGTCCATTCCTCTTCAACTGTACTGCCTACTGCGCTATTCCTTATTGCTGTATCTATAGCATTAGAGAACTTCAAACGTATCTCGTCATTCCTTAGTACTTCCGTATCCCACTTCTTTGCGTATTGATTCTTCCTGACTAATGTCTTGAACTTCAGCATACTCTTCATCACTACTATTTTGTGATCTGAGTCTATATCTGCTCCTGGGTACGCCTTACAATCCAGTATCTGATTTCGGAATCTCTGTCTGACCATGATGTAGTTTAATTGAAATCTTCCCGTATCTCCCGGCCTTTTCCAAGTATACCTCCTCCTCTTGTGATTCTTGAACAGGGTATTCGCTATTACTAGCTGAAACTTGTTACAGAACTCAATTAGTCTTTCTCCTCTTTCATTCCTTGTCCCAAGCCCATATTCTCCTGTAACCTTTTCTTCTACTCCTTCCCCAACAACTGCATTCCAGTCGCCCATGACTGTTAGATTTTCGTCTCCCTTTACATACTGCATTACCCTTTCAATATCTTCATACACTTTCTCTATCTGTTCATCTTCAGCTTGCGACGTCGGCATGTATACCTGAACTATCGTTGTCGGTCTGCTGTCAATTCTGATTAGAACAACCCGGTCACTGAACTGTTCACAGTAACACACCCTCTGCCCTACCTTCCTATTCATAATGAATCCTACACCTGTTTTACCATTTTCTGCTGCTGTTGATATTACTCGATACTCATCTGACCAGAAATCCTTGTCTTCCTTCCACTTCACTTCACTGACCCCTACTATATCTAGATTGAGCCTTTGCATTTCCATTTTCAGATTTTCTATTTTCCCTACCACGTTCAAGCTTCTGACATTCCATGCCCCGACTCGTAGAACGTTATCTTTTCGTTGATTATTCAATCGTTTTCTCATGGTAACCTCCCCCTTGGCAGTCCCCTTCCGGAGATCCGAATGCGGGACTATTCCGGAATCTTTTGCCAATGAAGAGATCATCATGACGCTTCTTCAATTACAGGCCACATGTCCTGTGGATACACGTTACGTGTCTTTAATGCAGTGGTTTCCATTGCCTTCTGCATTCTATTGAATGGCCTAATTGCACACTCAAATTTAGATGCACTACCCTAATTAAATATCTTCCCTCATTAACCTGTAGTCTCAATTTCAAACAGCTTTCCACCAGACAATCACAACACACAACCAACAGTGTGAGCGTCTTAACCTGCTTCTAACTTAAATCCCAAAGGGATCCTCGTCTTCCTCCCCTCACCAAAACCATCCTCTCCAGACATTCAAAAAATCCGTCACTTGGAGCGTCATCTCCTTCCTAAATAATATTGTTGAAGTCTCAAACCGTACTCTGGTGTAATCCTCATCTATCCATGACTTGAAGGCATACCACCACTGTATAATCCACCCCTGCTCCCCTGGGGGTTTGCCACTCTTTGGCGAGTTCATGCTTGGCTACCATGGGGCCCCAGTCTTTGCAACATCTTTTCCTTTCCGTGCTGCATGTCTATCCTCTTGCTATTCTTTTTCCCCCTCCTTGGGGAACATGTCTGGGGTGTTATAGTGAATGTTCCACATTGTCTGTCGCTGATGCAAGAAAAGTCTCACCACTGTTTTTCGTTCCCTTTTCCCTTTTTAGTTTCCCCTTCTCCTCTTGCTCCTTCGCTTCAGGTTCCTCTTTTTCTTCTTCCTCTCTGTGCGCTCCCGTTGGCCGGCCCATGCATCTGACACGTAGCAGGTGACTGGGTAAGGCGTAATTCCCAGTGCCGGGTCGACAGGTAAGATTCGCACGTACCCCGTGGTACAGGCCAGGCCCAGCGAGGGGTGATTTCCTGAGCTGTAACCTTCCCAAATTGCCGAATGGTCCCTCTGTCAGGTGTTCGGGAGATGTGAACAGTCACCCAAGGCGGGTGCGCCCCCTTCTGAAGGGGCCCCCCAGTTGGAAGGAGCCCACAACCGGAGACACCGGCAATAATGGGGGGTTTCTTGCAATGAGCCAATCATCTTCACAATCAACATCTATGAAACATAAACAGAATGAAGCTAATGATTCAGAGACCCTTTCAGTTGCACCACAGTTCCTCGTGGTTTCACGTACTGAAGACGGACAGTCCTTCATGAGGTAAATTCGTTTATTATTCAGAAAGGTGGTGATGCCATTGCCAGCCCTGTGAAATCCTGCTCTCATTTACAGAATGGCACTGTGCTTTTGGAGACTACTTCTGATTCTCAAGCACAACAACTACTTGCCACCTCACTTCTCCACTGCTATCCTGTTTTTGTCGAGGCCCATAGAACTCTGAATTCGTCCCATGGTGTTATTTACACTAGGCTGCTCAATGGTCTGACTAAGGTCGAAATCCAGTCTTAACCTCCCTGATCAGGTGTCATTACCGTCCATCGGGTGATAAAAAAGGTAGAGTGGTGCTTCCATCACAGATCAAAGCAGGCTGTGAAATTATCACAGTCCGACCATACATTCTGAACCCATTGTGCTGCTACCAGTGTCATAGTTTCAACCACACTAGAACATCTTGTCGACACCCAGCCAAATGTGTAACCTGTGGTAGGGATGTGCACGAGGGCGATTGTCTGCCTCCTTCTCCCCACTGTATCAACTGCAATGGCAGCCATACTGCCTCCTCTTGGGATTGTCCCGTATATCTTTATGAGTGGGCTATCCAGGAGATCTGGGTAAAGGAAAAAAATGCCTTACCTAGTCACTCACACGTTATTGGCTAGTCGCAAACCCTGCGTTCTCCTGTCTGGCTCTTACAGTTCTGTTCTTGTTACCTCTCACTCCATGAAGGACATGGCCACACAGACATGCCACCTCAAATTCAGCTCTGAGTTCGTGAATCGCCCAATGTCAAGGTAGCATCAACATCCCCCCATCCAGCTGTACAACAAGTCATCAAACTCTAGCCTCAAGGGGCGAAGCCACCAGCTACTACACGACTGGTAGGTCAGAAAGAACAGGAGTAGTACTCCCTTGAAGACTTCCTACGTCCCTCCAGCCAAACAACACCTGAGTCTTCCTCTGCTAGCCGGAACGTCTTGAAGTCCAATAAAGGGAAACGGTCTTCTCCTTTGCTGACTTGAAAATCCTCTTCGATGGAGTTGGCATGTGATACCTTAACCCAGCTGGCCTCCGGTTCGATGGTTCGCACCACCAACCATTTTTCTGCGTTTGACTCCACAGATCAACAGTACAAGCAAGCCGATGCTTCTGTAGACATCATGGAACAGGATCCTCCTGCTTCTGTGCCCTGTAGCTGTGAGGGTTCACAGATGGTCACTCAGCAGCGCCTGAGGTTACACCTCCTTCATTTCTTCCTCATCATGACTCTTCTCCAATGGAACGTTTGTGGCCTTCAGTCCCACAATGAGGATTTACGGCACAATGAGGATGCTTTTAGCATCACAGCGTCCCCTTATACTATGTCTTCAGGAAACAAAATTGTATCCTCACGACTGGTTTTGAGCATTCACATTTCTTCCCGGTTCATTTTCAGATTGCCCCTGAGATGGGCATTCCATCTCACGGGGGCGTCATGCTGCTCATACGGGGTGATGTTCAGAGTCAACCTATATCTTTGACTACTCATCTTCAAGCTTTGCAGTTCACCTTTTCATTCCTCATCTGACTTTTTCCCTCTATACCATTTATGGACCCTCCGTCATTCGATGTCATCAGGGCAGACTTCTTTCAGCTTATTGGGCAGCTACCTCACCCATTTCTGCTACTTGGTGACTTTAATGTGCATCCATCCCCTTTGGAGTTCTCCCAGAACCTGTCAGAGAGGTGTGCTTTTGGCTGATCTTAATCAACTTAACCTCTTCTGCCTTAAAACTGGAGCACTCACATTCCTTTCTGATTCCTCGCACACCTATTCCCATTTGGATCTATCCTTCTTCACTGCCCAGCTTGCCCATTGTCTTGAGTGGCCTATTCTTTCTGACACCTACTCGAGTGCTATCCGTTTGCTGACTCCTACCCCACCTGCGTGCACAGCCAAATGGCAGCTTACAGAGGCTGACAGGCATCTTTACTCCTCCCTGGCGAACTTCGAAGAAGAAGATTTCTCGTCCGCAGCTCGTGGTCCCACGGTCATGTTCTCCCTTCTCGACCCCCTTGCTGGTTCGTGGGTAAGAATAGGCCCGCAGTATTCCTGCCTATTGTAAGAGGCGACTAAAAGGAGTCTCAAACGTTTTGGCCCTTATGTGATGGTCCCCTGTTGGGTTTGGCCACCATATTTCAAAATTATTCTCAAGAGTGAGCCAATTGGGGAAGGGCACCTTACTTGGTGCGTTGTGTCCATCGTGCATCGAGACCTTTAGCCAGCTTCTTCATCTTTGCATTGCAGTCCCGCTCACTCTCCATCTCTTGGGCCGAGGATACATTCCTGGGTGTGATTTCCGCCATGCACTCTGCAGTGTTGCTTTCTGCACTGAGGACAACCATGGGCCACTTGCCACCTAATATCCAGCACGGTAGCCAGTCCATTGTCGTGGGGCCGCCATATACCGTGTTGGTTGTAGCCCCCTGACAACACAGGGATCGTTCTACTGATGCCTGTGCTGTTAACTCCCCACGTATACCAATGAGTAGATGCCTATCTCCTTGGGGCATTGGGACTCCCGGCATTGGCCATCCTGCCAGGTGGCCCTTGCTGTGGCTGGGTGGCGCCCGTGGGGAGGCCCTTTGGTCGGAGTAGGTGGTATGAGGGTGGATGACAGGCAATGAAGCGTGGCGCATCTTCTCTTGCTGGTGGCCAACCACCAGCAGTCTCTACGTGTTTGAGGGCTCACTTTAATGCAAACATGTATGACCCCAAATCGTTCCTCTCCCTGGCCACACGATGGGAGGAACGAAAGGCTACAAATGGCAGCGAGACGTATTTGCCCTGGTATCTAGTCTGTACGAGAGCTGACGGGGACTCCTTTGTGTTCATGAAGCCTCAGTTCTTCATAGAGCATTTAGAGGACAATTTTGGGGAGGTGCAGGACTTGTCAAAAATGCAGTCTGGGTCAGTCTTGATAAAAACAGCATCCTCTGCCCAGTCACGGCATTACTCACTTGTAAGAAGCTGGGGGATGTTCCTGTTACTATCATACCCCATAATAGCTTAAATATGGTCCAGGGCATTATCTTCCAAAGGGACCTTCTTTTACAGTCCGATGACAAGCTGCGTGCCAACTTAGAGCGACAAGGTGTCCATTTCGTCTGGCGCGTCCACCAGGGTCCGAGGGATAATCAGGTTGCCACCGGTGCCTTCGTCTTGGCCTTCGAGGGTGATGTCAAGCCATATATCCCTGCCCCAATGCGGTGCTTCAAGTGTTGGATGTTCGGCCATATGTCTTCCCGCTGTGCTTCCAGCCTCATATGTCACGATTGTGGTCGTCCATCCCATCCTGGTACTTTGTGTGCCACACCTCACATCTGTGTCAACTGTGGAGAGCACCATCCCTCTTGCTCACCGGACTGTAAGATTCCACAGAAGAAACGGAAAATAATGGAATACAAGACCCTGGATCGACTGACCTACACTGAGGCTAAACCGAAATTTGAACGGCTTCATCCTGTGCACATGACATCATCTTATAACTCAATGTTAGTCCTGTTACAGCTCCATCTGTTGCACCACATACAGTCAGCACTCAGAGCTGAAGGACCCCACCTGCCCCCTTGATGGTGGGGGGCACTTCCTCCCTGTTGCTCCTGCACCACATACCTCGGGAGCAGCACCCCTCCCAACCATTGGGGACACCAGACCCCACTTGTAAGCCAGAGAAGCATAAGTCTTCTTCGGCTTCTCTCTCTAGGAAGGGATCCATTGGGTCACTCCTTTCCTAGGTTCCTACCAGTGGCAAACCAGACACCCCCACCAGGGGCTGAAGAAGCCCCAGGTAGCTGGTCGTAGGGCTTCGCCGTCCTCTTCAGTCCCGGAGACTGAATCAAAGAAGCCCTCCCAGCAGGGGCAACCAAAGGAAATTGAAGACCCCTAAGACCAAGGAAATTGTGGTGGCACCCACTCCACCGCTACATACAAACTCTGTGTCTGAGGATGCGGTGGAGATTCTGGCGTCCAGTGAGGACCCAGATCTCGCCGGGCCCTCAGACATGATGGCTGTCGCTCCCGTTGGTACTCAATCGGTGGCAGCTGATGACCCAACGGCGTAATCTGCCTCCTTGGTCCCTTCACGCCTTTCTCGGCCATAGACAATGTCATCCTCCACTGGAACTGCAGTGGTTTTTTCCGCCACCTTGCTGAACTCCGACAACTTCTCAGCCTTCACCCTTTCCTCTGCATTGCTCATGAGGAAACTTGGTTTCAGGTGATGCGAACCCCCACCCTCCGTGGCTATCGGGGTTATTATAAGAACCGGGCAGCTTATGAGAGGGTATCTGGTGGTGTCTGCATCTACGTCCTTCACTCTCTTTACAGCAAGTCTGTCCCTCTACAAACACCTTTAAAGACTGTCGCTGTTCGGGTGTGGACGCCTTAGGCTGTTACTGTCTGCAGCCTCTATCTTCCACCGGATGGTGATGTCCCACAGCAAGTCCTGGCTGCGCTGATAGCCCAGTTGCTGCCACCTTTTCTGTTACTGGGCAACTTCAGTGCCCATAACCTTCTGTGTGGTGGATTAGTGGCAACAGGCTGAGGCAGCATCATTGGCACAGCTTGTCCTTTCTCTTTTAAATACTGTTGTCTTCGCACATTTCATTGTGGCGCATGGCACGTACTCAGCCATCAACCTTTCGATCTGCAGCCCTAGCCTATTACCATCTGTCCAATGGAGTGTGCATGACGACTTGTGCAGTAGTGATCACTTTCTGTCACTGCCACAGCGTCACTTGTCTGCATGCCCCTGCAGATGGGCTATGAATAAGGCTGACTGGGACTTGTTCACCTCCATTGCCACTATTGAGCCTCTTTCCAATGACGCCATTGATGCGGTGGTTCACTCAGTCACCACTGGTATCGTTACTGCCCCAGAATTTGCCATTCCCTGGTCTTCGGAGTCCCCTCGGCGGAGGACTGTGCCTTGGTGGTCGCCCGAGATCGCTGAGGCGATTAAAGATCACATTAGGCAACTCTATGGCTATTGGAACCCCGTCAGCATATCTGCGCTTTCACTGAATGAAGCAGTCTGTACTGACTCCGACACAATTGCGAACCACTTAGCGGAGCATTTTGCTCAGAGTTCCACTTCTGCAAATGACCCACTGGCCTTCTGCTCCCTGAAAGAGCGGCTGGAACGTCGGAGCCTTTCATTTCACACGCTCCACCCTGAGTCATACAATGCTCCATTCAGTGAGTTGGAATTCCAAAGGGCCCTATCTGCTTGCTCTGATACGGCTCCCAGGCCAGATCACATCCACTGTCAGATGCTCAAACATCTCCCTGTGGACTGCCAGTAACGCCCCCTAGAACTTTTCAGCCGTGTCTGGGTTGAGGGTGAGTTCCCGTCACAGTGGCGGGAAAGCATTGTAATCCTCATCCTGAAACTTGGTAAGAACCCACTGGAGGTGGACAGCTACCGCCCCATTAGCCTCACCAACGTTCTTTGCAAGTCACTCGAACGCGTGGTGAGCTGGAGGTTGAGTTGGCTATTTGAGTCTCGGGACCTTCTGGCTCCCTCTCACGGTGGGTTCCGTAAGGTCCGCTCTGCCACCGATAATCTGGTGTGCCTGGTGTCTGCCATCCGTGCGGGCTTTTAGAACATGTTTTTTGCTCGCGTATCATGTCATTTCTGGAAACCCAGAATCTACTATGTAGGAATCAACATGGATTCCGGAAACAGCGATCGTGTGAGACCCAACTCGCCTTATTTGTTCATGACACCCAGAAAATATTAGATACAGGCTCCCAGGTAGATGCTATTTTTCTTGACTTCCGGAAGGCGTTCGATACAGTTCCGCACTGTCGCCTGATAAACAAAGTAAGAGCCTACGGAATATCAGACCAGCTGTGTGGCTGGATTGAAGAGTTTTTAGCAAACAGAACACAGCATGTTGTTATCAATGGAGAGACGTCTACAGACGTTAAAGTAACCTCTGGCGTGCCACAGGGGAGTGTTATGGGACCATTGCTTTTCACAATATATATAAATGACCTAGTAGATAGTGTCGGAAGTTCCATGCGGCTTTTCGCGGATGATGCTGTAGTATACAGAGAAGTTGCTGCATTAGAAAATTGTAGCGAAATACAGGAAGATCTGCAGCGGATAGGCACTTGGTGCAGGGAGTGGCAACTGACCCTTAACATAGACAAATGTAATGTATTGCAAATACATAGAAAGAAGGGTCCTTTATTGTATGATTATATGATAGCGGGACAAACACTGGTAGCAGTTACTTCTGTAAAATATCTGGGAGTGTGCGTACGGAACGATTTGAAGTGGAATGATCATATAAAATTAATTGTTGGTAAGGCGGGTACCAGGTTGAGATTCATTGGGAGAGTGCTTAGAAAATGTAGTCCATCAACAAAGGAGGTGGCTTACAAAACACTCGTTCGACCTATACTTGAGTATTGCTCATCAGTGTGGGATCCGTACCAGGTCGGGTTGACGGAGGAGATAAAGAAGATCCAAAGAAGAGCGGCGCGTTTCGTCACCGGGTTATTTGGTAACCGTGATAGCGTTACGGAGATGTTTAATAAACTAAAGTGGCAGACTCTGCAAGAGAGGCGCTCTGCATCGCGGTGTAGCTTGCTCGCCAGGTTTCGAGAGGGTGCGTTTCTGGATGAGGTATCGAATATATTGCTTCCCCCTACTTATACCTCCCGAGTAGATCACGAATGTAAAATTAGAGAGATTAGAGCGCGCACGGAGGCTTTCAGACAGTCGTTCTTCCCGCGAACCATACGCTACTGGAACAGGAAAGGGAGGTAATGACAGTGGCACGTAAAGTGCCCTCCGCCACACACCGTTGGGTGGCTTGCGGAGTATCAATGTAGATGTAGATGCTTTGCCCGCCATCAGCATCTGGTCACCGTCTTTTTTGACATGCGGAAGGCATATGATGTGACATGGCGACATCACATCCTCTCTATGCTTATGGTTGGGGTCTTCTGGGTCCGCTCCCAATTTTCATACAAAATTTTCTGTTGCTTTGCTCCTTCCACATGCAAGTTGCGTCCTCCCATAGTTCCTCCCGAGTTCAGGAGAATGGGGTACTGCAAGGATCTGTCTTTAAGTGCCTGCCTCTTTTTAATTGCTTCCTTGCATGCTGACGACTCCTGCCTATACTTTAGCTCCTCTGGCATTGCAGCTGCTGAACAGCAGCTGCAGGGTGCTATCCACAAGGTGCAGTCTTGGGCTGTAGCACATGGCTTCCAGTTTTCGGCTGCTAAGGACCGTGTTATGCATTTTTGTCGGTGACGGACTGTTCACCCTGAGCCACGGCCCTATCTTCACGACGAACCTTTTGCTGTGGTGGAGGCGCATTGGTTTTTGGGATTGGTTTTTGATACACGTTTGACTTGGCTCCCTCATATTCGGCAGCTTAAACAGACTTGTTGGCGGCATCTTAACGCTCTTCGTTGCTTGAGCCACACCAGCTGGGGTGCCAATCAGTCTACCTTTCTACGGCTGTATCAGGCGTTAATTCAGTCCCGTCTAGATTATGGGAACCTGGCTTACGGTTCGGCGTCACCTTCCGCATTGCAGTTGCTTGACCCCTTCCTTCACAGCAGGATCTGACTCACCACTGGAGCTTTCCGGACAAGCCCTGTCAACAGCATACTTGTGGAGGCAGGTGTCCCTCCATTGTGGTTCCGGTGCCAACGATTACTGGACGCTTATGCTACACATGTTTGTAGCTTGCCCGGGCATCCCAATTATTGTCTCTAGTTCCCTCAGTCAGCCATCCATCTTCCAGAAAGGCGGTCCCGGTCAGAGTGTACGATCGCGGTTCGCATCAGAGCTCTTCTCTCTGGGCTTGAGGTTTTCCCTCTTCCACCTCTTTTCCGGACCCCTCTGCGTATACCCCTGTGGCTTGTGCCCCCCCCCCCCCCCCCCCATGCCTTCGGCTTGATTTGGCACAGGGCCTGAAGGACTCTGTCCCTCCTGAGGCCCTCCGCTGCCACTTTCTTTCAATCCTTGCCACTTTTCCCGTCTCTGCCGTAGTCTACACAGATAGTTCGATGGTTGCTGGTAGAGTTTGTTATGCTTTTACTCTTGGAGAACAATCTGAACAATGCTCATTACTGGATGGCTGCAGTGTTTTCACTCCAGAGCTTGTCGCCATCTCTCGCACCCTAGAGCATATCCGCTCCCGTGCAGGTGAGTCCTTTGTTATCTGTAGTGACTCCCTGAGCGGTTTACGAGCTATCAACCAGTGTTTCCATCGCTCTCATCTGGTGATGGCTATCCAGGAGTCCCTCCATACTATTGCCCGTTGCGGCCGCTCTTTGGTCTTTGTGTGGACCCTGTGAAAGGAATGTGTTGACACTCTGACCAAACAGGCTGTCTGTGCACCGGCCTTGGAGATTGGCCTTTTGGAGAGTGACCTCAGGTCAGTTTTGCGGCAGAAGGTACTTCGCACCTGGGGTGAAAAATGGTGCACCTTTCCTTCACCCAACAAACTTCGGGCCATCAAGGAGGCTACTGGTGCATGGCTCTCCTCCTTGCTGGTCTGTCGCAAGGACTCTGTTGTCATCTGCCGGCTGCACATTGGCCACACCTGGATAACACACAGCTATTTATTGGCGCTGCAAGGACCCACCTTTATGTCGCTGCTGGTCAGCTTTGACGGTGGTCCACATCATGTTGGACTGCCCACTTTTAACGCCGCTCAGGCAGACGTTTGCGCTGCCTGATACGCTTCCTGCACTTTTATCAGATGATGTTGTTATGGCAGATTTAGTTTTGAGTTTTATTCGTGCAGGGAGTTTTTATCGCGTGATCTAAGTGTTTGTCCTTTTTTTGTGTTGAGTCGGACCTTTGGCCTACGAATTTAGACTGGGGTTTTTAGTGTGTTTCTTGGTGGTTGGCTTTTCCTGTTTCTATGGTTGGCCAACCACTGTCACACTCGGTGTGATTTTAATTCCTTTTTTTCTGGTCTCTGTCTGTGTCTTTCTTGTTCTGTGTCGTCTCTTGTCATCGCCATTGCTTGTTCTTATTCTTTGTGGGCGTTTCACGTTCATGGAAAAAGGGACCGATGGCCCTCATAGTCTGGTCCCTTCAATTCCCCAAATTAACCAACCATCTCTTCTCAAGCATGGGGTCCCGGGTTCGATTCCCATTGGGATCAGGGATTTTCACCTGCCTCGAGATGACTGGGTGTTTGTGTTGTCCTCATTGTTTCATCATCATTAATGAAAGTGGTGAGACTGGACTGAGTGAAGGTTGGGAATTTGTAAGGACACTGATGACCGCACAGTTGAGTGCCCCACAACCTAAACATCATCATCATCATCATCATCATCATCATCATAAGATTTCTCCATTTGTGATGACCAGTTGGAATATCTCTCAAACATTATCCTTACTGCTTCAGAACGTTCCATTCCTCGCACTTCCTCTGTACCACGCTGTGTCCCATTCCCTTGGTGGACTGAGGCATGCCGCGACGCAATTCATGCACATAGATGTGCTCTCTGCATTTTAACCACCATCCTACAATGGCAAACTGCGTTCATTATAAACAGATGTGTGCAAAGTGTCGTCGCGTTCTCGGGGATAGCAAAAAAGCTAGTTGGATTTCATTCACTAGTTCCACCACTTCCTCTGTCATGTGGGCCAACCTCTGACAGCTCTCAAGGGCCAAGATCCATTCACCAATTTCTGGCCAAACAGTAGCAGGCAGTGTTATCATGGACCCTATTGCTATCTCCAACACCTTGGGCCGCCATTTGCGGGAATTTTGAGCTCTTTACCACTATCACCCTGCCTTCCTCCATTGTAAATAAGTGGAGGAGGCTGGGGCAATCCTCCCCTGTGGGTTCGGGGGTTAGAATTTACCTGTGGTATTCCTGCCTGTTGTACAAGGCGACTAAAAGAAGTCTCACACGTTTCAGCCTTTATGTGTTGGTCCCCTCTCGGGTTTGACCTCCATCCTTTCCAAATTTCTGGTGCTAATGCGTACCATTTGGGGAAGGATGCCTTACGTGGTGTTTTTTGTTTGTGCATTATGCACCAAGATCTCGCACGCTACTTATTGTTGTGTAGCGGGCTTTGCACCCAACGTCTTATGGGTTGCCTCCTCCTCGTCTCCTGCGCCATACAATCCTTCGCACCCACGACAATTCTGGACCATTTGGGCACCCGAAATCCCGTGCGGTAGCCAGTCCGTTGTGGTGTGGTTGTCATGTACCCTCTTTGTGGTAACCCCCTGACAACACAGTGATCGCACTGCTGATGCCCTAGCTGAGACCTCCCCGCGTATGCCAAGGAGTAGGTGCCCATCCTTCTGGGGCACCAGGACTCACCGGCAATGGCCATCCCGCCAGGTGGCTCTTGCTGAGGCTGGGCGGTGCCCGTGGGGGAGAGCCCCTGGTCAGAGTGGGTGGCATCAGGGCAAATGACCCACAGTGAAATGGGTTAAATCAAATCAAGCTAGTGGTTGCTCGGCTCCAGCAGTCTCTAAGCGCGTACAAAATGAATTTGATGCTGCGACCTATGATTCCCAATCGTTCCCCTCCCTGGCCACATCTTGGGAGGACCGTAGGGCAACTCGGTCTCGTGTGCTGTATTCGCCTCAGTACCTAGTTTGCTGCAGGACTGATGGAGAGACCTTTCAGGCAACAAAGTCCCAGTTTTTCGTAGACCACCTCAAAGATAGGTTTGGGGAAGTGGCGTCGTTGTCTAAAATACGCATCGGGGCGATTTTGATACAGGCGACCTCCCCAGTCCAGTCGCGAGCGTTGCTCGCCTGTGACAAGCTTGGTGACATCCCTGTCTTGATTATGCCCCATATTAGCCTTAACATGGTCCAGGGTATTATTTTTCGTTGAGACCTCCTTTTGCAGTCGGATGAGGAGCTACATGCCAACTTAGAACGACAGGGTGTCCACTTCGTCTGGCACATGCATAGGGGGCCCAAAGAAAACAGGGTTGCTGCTGCTGCCCTCATCTTGGCTTTTGAGGGTGACCCGTTGCCTGAAAAGGTCAAGGTGTTGGTTTATCGTTGTGACGTGAAACCATACGTCCCTCCTTATATGCTGTGCTTCAAGTGCTGGAGTTTTGGCCACATGTCGTCTCGCTGTACCTCCAGCACCACATGCAGGGATTGCGGTCGTCCTCTGCACCTGGGCACTCCGTGTGCACCTCCTCCCAATTGTGTCAACTTTGGGAAGCACCACTCCCCCGGCTTGCCTGACTGCCCTGTTCTCCATAAGGAGCGACGAATTATGGTAATAAAAACCCTAGACAGGCTCACCTATCAGGATGCGAAGAGGAAATATGAACGGCTTCATCCTGTGCAGATGACTAGCTCGTATGCTGCGACTGCGACTTCGTTGCCTCCGGTGGCGACAGCTGTCCATGCGGTTGTTAAGCCTCCAGTGGGCCCTCAAGGCCGCCCTGGCTCTTCCTCCATGTCTATGGGGGACATTGCTTCTTTGGGTGCTCCCTAGGTACCTCCTTTGGGAGACCAACCCCCCAAATTGGCAGGGATATCGGACCCTGCGCCGCCCCCCCCCCCCCCCCTCCCACTCCTGACTGAGGTGCACTAGCCTGTTCCAACTTCTCTTTCTCTTGCATGGAAAGGATCCCTTGGATGTCTACCTTCTAAGGGAAGGCATCCTCCAGCTGCCATCAGTCAGTGGCTCAAGGTGCCAGGAGCGGCAGATCACAGAGCTCCCCGCACTTCATCTGTCCCTGGCCCTCCTTCTGAGACTCCCTCCCAGGTTGCTCCTAAGGAACAGGAGCAGGAGCAGGAGGAGGAGGAGGAGGAGGAGGAGGAGAAGAAGAAGAAGAAGAAGAAGAAGAAGAAGCTAGGTACGTTGGAAGAGTTTCAGGTTGCCTCTGTGCCACCTGCTACTACCAGCTCTGCATATGAGGACGATTTGCAGCTTTTGGTGTCCCCCGACAACCTCAATCTTGCCTCTCATACACAATGGTCCTCGATTCAGGCTCTCCTTCGGTGGTGGTGGATGACCCAGTGCCGTAATCTGCCTTCTCGGTCCCTTCACGCCTTTTTCGGCTGTGGGCAATGTCATTCTCCAGTGGAATTGCAGCGGTTTTTTCCACCACATTGCTGAGCTCTTACAACTTCTTAGCCTTCACCCTTTCTTTTGCATTGCTCTCCAGGAAACTTGGCTTCCGGCGTTACGAACCCGCGCCCTCCATGGCTATCAGGGTTATTGTAAGAATCAGGCAGCTTATGAGCGGGTATCCAGTGGAGTCTGCGTCTATGTCCTTAACTCTCTTTACAGCGAGTGTGTCCGTCTTCAAACAACTTTAGAGGCTGTCGCTGTTCGGGTGTGGATGCCACAGGCTGTTACCGTCTGCAGTATCTATCTTCTGTGAGATGGTGATGTCCCACAGCATGTATTGGCTGCACTGATAGCCCAACTGCCGCCACCTTTTCTGTTACTGGCCGACTTCAACGCCCATAACCCTTTGTGGGGTGGATTGATGGCAACAGGTCGAGGCACTGTCATTGGGCAAGTGTTGGCACAGCTCGACCTTTCTCTTTTAAATGACGGTGCCTCCACACATTTCAGTGTGGCGCATGGCACGTACTCAGCCATCGACCTTTTGGTCTGTAACCCTAGCCTTCTACCATTTGTCCAGTGGATTGTGCTTGACGACTTGTGCAGTAGTGACCACTTTTCGATCTTTCTGTCACTGCCCTAGCATCACTCATCTGGGCTCCTCCCCAGATGGGCTTTGAATAAGGCTGACTGGGACTCGTTCGCCTCCATTGCCACTATTGAGCCTCTTTCTCATGACACCATTGATGTGGTGGTTCACACGGTCACCACCAGCATCATTTCTGCAGTGGAATCTGCAATTCCCTGTTCTTCTGGGTCCCCTCGGCGGAGGACTGTGCCTTGGTGGTCACCAGAAATTGCTGAGGCAATTCTCAATCTCAGGTGGGCCCTCCAATGTCACAAGCGGCACCCGTCACTGGACCGCCTAATCGAAGTTAAGCGGCTCCGTGCCGGGCCCGATGCCTTCATTTCCAACGGAAGCAGGCGTGCTGGGAAAGGTATGTCTCCACCATTGGCATCTGGACCTCTCTATCGCAGGTTTGGCCAAAGATTAGGCGATTCTATGGCTATTGGACCCCCGTCGGCATACCTGGCCATTCCCTAAATGGAGCAGTCTGTACTGACTCCAACACAACTGCAGAACTCTCAGCAGAGCGTTATGCTCAGGCTTCCACTTCTATGAATGACCCGCTGGCCTTACACTCCCTGAAAGTGCGGTTTGAACGTCGGAGCCTTTCATTCCATATGCACCACCCTGAATTGTACAATGCTCCATTTTGTGAGTGGGAATTCCGAAGTTCCCTATCTGCTTGCCCTGATATGCCTTCCGGGCCAGATCTCATCCACTATCAAATGCTCAAACACCTCTTGGTGAACTGCCAGCAACGCCTCCTAGACCTATTCAACCATATCTGGGTTGAGGGTGAGTTTCTGTCACAATGGCGGGAAAGCATCATCATCCCAATGTTGAAACCTGGCAAGAACCCACTGGAGGTGGACAGCTACCGCCCCATTAGCCTCACCAACTTTCTGTGAAAGTTGCTCAAACTCATGGTGAGCCAGAGGTTGAGTTGACTACTTGAATCTCGGGGTCTTCTGGCTCCGTCCCAAGGTGGGTTCCGTAAGGGCCGCTCTGCTACCGATAATTTGGCCTCCTTGGAGTCTGCCATCCGTACGGTATTTGTCTGCCAACAGCATCTGGTTGTCGTCTTTTTCGACATGTAGAAGGCATACGATACAACGTGGCGACATCACATCCTCGCCACACTTCATGGGTGGGGTCTTAAGGGCTCGCTCCCATTTTTTATTCAAAAGTTTCTGTCATTTCGTTCCTTCCGCATGCAAGTTGATCCCTCCCATAGTTCCTCCTGGGTCCAGGAGAATGGGATTCCGCAAGGCTCTGTCTTGAGTGTCTGCCTCTTTTTAGTTGCTATCAAAGGGCTCACTGCAGCTGTGGGATGTCTGTATCGGCTTCTTTGTATGCTGATGACTTTTGCCTCTACTATAGCTCCACTGGCATTGCGGTTGCTGAACATCAGTTGCAGGGTGCTATCTGCTAGGTGCAGTATTAGGCCATATCATGCGGCTTTCAGTTTTCGGCTGTCAAGATTTGGGTCATGCATTCCTGCTGGCATCGCACTGTCCACCCTGAGCCACGGCTTTATCTTGACGGCGAACCTCTTGCTGTGATGGAGACGCATCAGTTTTTGGGATTGCTTTTTGACGCCTAGTTGACTTGGCTCCCTCATATTCGGCAGCTTAAACAAATGTGCTGGCGCCATCTTAACGCTTTACATTGCTCTAGTCACACCAGCTGGGGTGCCGATCGATCTACCCTTCTACAACTGTATCAGGCATTGATTCAGTCCCATCTCGATTATGGGAGCCTAGCTTACGGTTCAGCACCGCCTTCTGCATTATGGTTGCTTGACCCCATACTTCACTGCAGGATCTGACTCGCAACCAGCGCTGTCCGCACAAGCCCTGTAAACAGCATCCTTGTGGAGGCTGGTGTCCCTCCATTGTGGATCCGGCAGCAACAACTAGTGGCCGCTTATGCTGCACATGTTTGTAGCTTGCCCGGGCATCCAAATTACCATGTCCTGTTCCCCAACTCAGTTGTCCATCTTCCAGAACGGCGGCCCCGGTCAGGGTGTATGATCGCGGTTCTCGTCCAGGCATTAGCAACCTTGGTCGATGGACAGTCTCAACAAAGCAACTTCAGACAGCCATCTTTAACTATCCACACTACTAATTATAATTTTTATGTAGTCTGAACCTGAGGTAACAACAGGTTAACTAGGAATTCATTGCTTACATTGGGCTCGTAGCAAAAGGCGAGATGGTGAAATTTTTTTGTATTAATTGTCATTGTATCTTCATTTATACGTTAAGAATCTTTGGTATCCACAGTAATATACTCATCTGTCCCCACTTTGTCACATACAACATTTTTACTGACAAAGCGGTGTTTAAAAAATGTGAAAAGTACTTTAATTGCATGAATGATTGATGTCATAAGTTTGAATTGGTCCTCCCACAAGCAAAATTTCCATTCAGTTTCAGCTGCACCATCGTTTAGAAAAGTGATTTAATAGATAATTGACGAACGTTTGGTAGTACAGCAGAGTCCCGCTAATCCGAACCCCGGTTAGTCTGAAAATGAAAAATGTTTGTCTAAGTATGGAAAACTGTGCAATGAACTGCTGTACGTACACACTATTTTAATTTACACAGTACAGTAAACACGTATTAGAAAAATTGGCAAGAAAACATTAGGTTTAAATAAAGCATATCAATGAAAGAAAAGCTGTCAAACAAACTATAGCAGACATTTTATCACTTTTTAGATGACAAAAACTCAGTCATTGTTTTTTGGCGTAATGAAGACAGTCTGTTATATGATGCATAGTTGTGCCATCGTCTCATAAACATCAAATCAGCAGGTTTAGCAGTGGGCTGTTGCTCCAAATAACGTAGTGCGAGGTCAAGGGCTTCTGCTGCGTCACTGTGAAGCACCAGCAGGGTGTATACAACCCGGGACAACTGGGATATCCGGGAAAAACCCGGGAATTTTTTCATCCGGGAGAAAACCAGGAAAAACCCGGGAATTTTTTAGAATTCCGGGAATTTTTCATTGTTTCTATTTTCAGTTAAATCTTTGTAATTTTGACTGGTAAGAACCGATACTCTAACAAAGGATATTACTGTATCTCGCTACTGCAGAGTAATACTTCAGCAATAACACATGAATGAGAGAAAAAATGAAAATAAATCTTATATTGCAAAGGAAATGCGCCATATACAGCAACAAAACACAGTGCTCATACAAGCGTCTGGCAACAGCAAAATGTGTCAAAAGCTATAGGAAGACTATGCAATGCTTCATAACAACAAATTGCCTCTGATGAGCGTGACATCACAACTGCTTGCTTTAAATTCATTTGAGCAGTTGCGAGTGAGCTCATGCGCATGCGCTGTTGAGTCATGTGTGAGTAGTACCTTCTTCCACTTCTGGCTACAAAAGTGTGGCAGTTAGCTGTATATGCAATAGCATTAAGCAGCCAGATGCTACCTGGAAAAAATTTTACTTGCGCGCCTAAGCTGTCAGATTCACGCATGAGCAACAGGCCTGGATATAGAGGGCTGGGGCAAACCGGTGTATGTGCCCATGGCGGCAATTTCTGGGAGAGGGTGCAAGACTTTGTTTCACAAAGTGCCTCGTATCCAGCGCACGTCAGCCTATCAAATATTCTCATGATTTTGAAATGCAACCCCATTGAATAACAGGTAAGAAAGATTACGTATTATGTTCTCGGTGTATCCTAGAAATTTTTGTAGAAAAATTTTTTGCCAGAACGCTACACTGGTAAGGCCAGTTGTAAAGTCCCCGGCTAGCAGCCGCTAAAGTTCTATCCTGGGAGTAGCGCAGAAAACGCAATGTACGAACACGTAATAATGCATAACCGGAGAGTACACGCGGGACAACTGAAACGGTGATTGTGGCAGGGTTAGTCAAGTTAACCGGAGAATAAGTTTTAACCCTGGCAGGAATAGTTATAGAAATAGTGATGACAAGATTGTTTGTTAGAACAAGGAAGGAGAAGAGACGGGGACATCACACAAATATGACGATTCCAAATTTATATAAAAATTGTCTACTACTACTATTCGATCTCATGCTTCAGAAGCTAGATCGTATGAATTAAATGTGTAACTATTTCGTAACATGAAACTTTTTGCTTATAGTAGGCCTAATAAGCATTTGATATTGCTACTTCATGATTATATTCTGTCGTGTTATAAAAAATGAGCATTTGTGGCAAAACAGTGTCGTTTATTCGGTGTGTGTTACAATTGATTTAATATTAGGCAGACCTATTTTGTGTTATCTAACAGACAGTGACAAAATACGGGTAATCAGAGAAACCACACCAGTCTTGGGGTTCTATTCGTATTAATAGCTTTTCCAGTATTAGGCAATGATATTTGGTTTTTTCGTGTAGCAAAACGTTTGACGAACTTTGATGAGCTAGTAGATTCTTTCCCGAAAGGAAAGATTTTATGTCAAATAATCCCATCCAGCATTTATTGTGAGTTTTTAAAACAGGGGCAGGTTGTCAAACCGGCCGACTGGGAGCAGGAGAGGCACCACAGGACATTTTAATTTCCACTGTTCTGAATATAGTTTGGTGGCACCCACTACAAAATGGTATACATTTGAGTTCCACAGAGCGAAATACAGTGATGTGCAATAGAAGAATGCTGTGTGAAGAGGCGTGGCACTGCACTTTGGCACGTCTAAGACCAAATAATATGTCTTACATTTTCTCAAACACACAGGTTTTATGTATCAGACTGTTCAGAAAGATGTGCGCTTCAAAATGGACATTTTTGAAAAGTCGATTTTTTTTAAGTTATTTTTGTCCTACCTCAAACCCTCGAGGGAGGAGGTGCGCCACTCTCTAGTATTTCTCCAGTTCGGAAATATCGTAGGTCCAGGGCAGATCTACAGAGCAGCCTTAAGTTGTAATGGGGAGGTGGGTAGTCTCATGTGACCCGTGTTTACGTTATAGTGATTTTCCTGTTTCCTTTTCTCACGTCAAATAAAAACAAAATGGATTTCTGTGAGCGGGATTTATCAAGTGAATTAAAATACAGTCACATAATTACGGAAGGCTAAAATATGTTATTAGTTTCAGATTTTATTTTATTTCCCCTTTCTGACAGTCAAGCATTAATTGCATTGCAGAACAATGAAATTATTTTTGTCGATTTGCTAAAGAAATTTGGCTTTTATTAACTTTTCCACTGAAACAGCCAATTTATTTGAAACAGAGTGTTTAATTCCAGACTATTGGCTAGTTTCAACTGTTCACTGCATTTCAGGTGCATGTTTTCATTTTATAGCACATATGGCCTTATGCCATAAAAAAGAACCAAACATGAGATAATACAATATTGGTATTCCAAGAAAATTTACACCCGAATCTGGACATACGAATGTGCACTTTAAGCCGAATTATGCATTTCAGTATGGTTCACGAAATACCTGTGCTCTTGGAGTCTCCTCTAATGTCTTGTTTCTTTTATGACATTATGTAAGATCTTTTAATGTTTTACACGTATGAACATACGGGCTTCCTAGATCATCGAAGCTGTGCAAGCGCGGAGATGCTTGTTATCTGGCGCCCTCTGGCAACTGCTGAAATGAACCTATTTCTAACAGGTCCCAGGAAAATATTGCGAATGGAGGATTGAAAATCTTTACTTTCACAGTAAATTTCCTTTTACGCAAGATGAACTATATGCGAGAATTTACTATGAATTTCTTAAATCGCAGTGCTTTTGACTCTCATTTAAAAATCAACTCTTTGAGGACGAACATTTAGAATGATTTCGAGCCCAGAAGATCTGACATTTATGTCGTTCTTAAAAATTTTTACTGGCACATTTGTGTGATGTGTCTCAAAGTGTAAAACGCGCAAAAAGGGGCAACATTATCTGTGAAAGCTTTTCTTGTAGCAACACTGTTGTTGTTGTGGTCTTCAGTCCTGAGACTGGTTTGATGCAGCTCTCCATGCTACTCTATCCTGTGCAAGCTTCTTCATCTCCCAGTACCTACTGCAACCTACATCCTTCTGAATCTGCTTAATGTATTGATCTCTTGGTCTCCCTCTACGATTTTTACCCTCCACGCTGCCCTCCAATGCTAAATTTGTGATCCCTTGATGCCTCAAAACATGTCCTACCAACCGATCCCTTCTTCTAGTAAAGTTGTGCCACAAACTTCTCTTCTCCCCAATCCTATTCAATACCTCCTCATTAGTTACGTGATCTACCCACCTTATCTTCAGCATTCTTCTGTAGCACCACATTTCGAAAGCTTCTATTCTCTTCTTGTCCAAACTGGTTATCGTCCATGTTTCACTTCCATACATGGCTACACTCCATACAAATACTTTCAGAAACGACTTCCTGACACTTAAATCTATACTCGATGTTAACAAATTTCTCTTCTTCAGAAACGATTTCCTTGCCATTGCCAGTCTACATTTTATATCCTCTCTACTTCGACCATCATCAGTTATTTTACTCCCTAAATAGCAAAACTCATTTACTACTTTAAGTGTCTCTTTTCCTAATCTAATCCCCTCAGCATCACCCGATTTAATTTGACTACATTCCATTATCCTCGTTTTGCTTTTGTTGATGTTCATCTTATATCCTCCTTTCAAGACACTGTCCATTCCGTTCAACTGCTCTTCCAAGTCCTTTGCTGTCTCTGACAGAATTACAATGTCATCGGTGAACCTCAAAGTTTTTACTTCTTCTCCATGAATTTTAATACCTACTCCGAATATTTCTTTTGTTTCCTTTACTGCTTGCTCAATATACAGATTGAATAACATCGGGGAGAGGCTACAACCCTGTCTCACTCCTTTCCCAACCACTGCTTCCCTTTCATGCCCCTCGACTCTTATAACTGCCATCTGGTTTCTGTACAAATTGTAAATAGCCTTTCGCTCCCTGTATTTTACCCCTGTCACCTTCTGAATTTGAAAGAGAGTATTCCAGTCAACATTGTCAAAAGCTTTCTCTAAGTCTACAAATGCTAGAAACGTAGATTTGCCTTTCCTTAATCTTTCTTCTAAGATAAGTCGTAAGGTTAATATTGCCTCACGTGTTCCAACATTTCTACGGAATCCAAACTGATCTTCCCCGAGGTTGGCTTCTACTAGTTTTTCCATTCGTCTGTAAAGAATTCGCGTTAGTACTTTGCAGCTGTGACTTATTAAACTGATAGTTCGGTAATTTTCACATCTGTCAACACCTGCTTTCTTTGGGATTGGAATTATTACATTCTTCTTGAAGTCTGTGGGTATTTCGCCTGTCTCATACATCTTGCTCACCAGATGGTAGAGATTTGTCATGACTGGCTCTCCCAAGGCCATCAGTAGTTCTAATGGAATGTTGTCTACTCCCGGGGCCTTGTTTCGACTCAGGTCTTTCAGTGCTCTGTCAAACTCTTCACGCAGTATCTTATCTCCCATTTCTTCTTCATCTACATACTCTTCCATTTCCATAATATTGTCCTCAAGTACATCGCCCTTGTATAGACCCTCTATATACTCTGTCCACCTTTCTGCCTTCCCTTCTTTGCTTAGAACTGGTTTGCCATCTGAGCTCTTGATATTCATACAAGTGGTCCTCTTCTCTCCAAAGGTCTCTTTAATTTTCCTGTAGGCAGTATCTATCTTACCCCTAGTGAGATAAGCCTCTACATCCTTACATTTGTCCTCTAGCCATCCCTGCTTAGCCATTTTGCACTTCCTGTCGATCTCATTTTTGAGACGTTTGTATTCCTTTTTGCCTACTTCATTTACTGCATTTTTATATTTTCTCCTTTTGTCAATTAAATTCAATATTTCTTCTGTTACCCAAGGATTTCTATTAGCCCTCGTCTTTTTACCTACTTGATCCTCTGCTGCCTTCACTACTTCATCCCTCAAAGCTACCCATTCTTCTTCTACTGTATTTCTTTCCCCCATTCCTGTCAATTGTTCCCTTATGCTCTCCCTGAAACTCTGTACAACCTCTGGTTCTTTCAGTTTATCCAGGTCCCATCTCCTTAAATTCCCGCCTTTTTGTAGTTTCTTGTTTCAATCTGCAGTTCATAACCAATAGATTGTGGTCAGAATCCACATCTGCCCCTGGAAATGTCTTACAATTTAAAACCTGGTTCCTAAATCTCTGTCTTACCATTATGTAATCTTTCTGATACCTTTTAGTATCTCCAGGATTCTTCCAGGTATACAACCTTCTTTCATGATTCTTGAACCAAGTGTTAGCTATGATTAAGTTATGCTCTGTGCAAAATTCTACAAGGCGGCTTCCTCTTTCATTTCTTCCCCCCAATCCATATTCACCTACTATGTTTCCTTCTCTCCCTTTTCCTACTGACGAATTCCAGTCACCCATGACTATTAAATTTTCGTCTCCCTTCACTACCTGAATAATTTCTTTTATCTCGTCATACATTTCATCAATTTCTTCATCATCTGCAGAGCTAGGTGGCATATAAACTTGTACTACTGTAGTAGGCACGGGCTTTGTGTCTATCTTGGCCACAATAATGCGTTCACTATGCTGTTTGTAGTAGCTCACCCGCACTCCTATATTTTTATTCATTATTAAACCTACTCCTGCATTACCCCTATTTGATTTTGTATTTATAACCCTGTAATCACCTGACCAAAAGTCTTGTTCCTCCTGCCACCGAACTTCACTAATTCCCACTATATCTAACTTTAACCTATCCATTTCCCTTTTTAAATTTTCTAACCTACCTGCCCGATTAAGGGATCTGACATTCCACGCTCCGATCCGTAGAATGCCAATTTTCTTTCTCCTGATAACGACGTCCTCTTGAGTAGTCCCCGCCCGGAGATCCGAATGGGGGACTATTTTACCTCCGGAATATTTTACCCAAGAGGACGCCATCATCATTTAATCATACAGTAAAGCTGCATGTCCTCGGGAAAAATTACGGCTGTAGTTTCCCCTTGCTTTCAGCCGTTCGCAGTACCAGCACAGCAAGGCCGTTTTGGTTCATGTTACAAGGCCAGATCAGTCAATTATCCAGACTGTTGCCCCTGCAACTACTGAAAAGGCTGCTGCCCCTCTTCAGGAACCACATGTTTGTCTGGCCTCTCAACAGATACCCCTCCGTTGTGGTTGCACCTATGGTACGGCCATCTTTATCGCTGAGGCACGCAAGCCTCCCCACCAACGGCAAGGTCCATGGTTCATGAGGGGAGGGTAGCAACACTACGTATATTAATTTAAACCATTAACTTTTCCCATTAGTGTGTTCGCGTTACTTAATAGTGATGTTGCTATGGGCTGACTGCATCGCTTGTCCTATGTTCTGAATATCTGCTGTTGTCGGCTGGCGAGATCACGTGACATGAGCTCTGATTGGCTTACAAAAGCGTATCGCAAACTCGATTTCAATGCTTTGGAAAGTAACATGCGGTGATGGTGGAATTCAAGTTTATACTTTCGTAATTCGAAAATATTCAGTGTACATGCTGCTGAAAGTCAGACTTCGTCCCAAAATGTGTTTTGTTCCCTGAGTTTCGTTTTCTAAAGTGCCAGGAAAGTCTACGCCGGTGTATAAAACCACAACCATGCAAAAGACTGGTAAGTTCTACAGTTCTGAGGAAAAAGTGTATTTTCACCCTGGAGGAAGTGTACTTTTAACTGGGAATAATCCGGGAATTTTTTTTCTTTATCCGCATATACACCCTGACCAGTTCTCCTTTGCCACTTTCAGGCTCATTGTCACAGCAGTCCAGTTCTTCCTGGTCTTCAGTCATACCAGAAAATAAATCAACATCAGTAATGTTCTCCACAAATGCCCCATCCACTGCCATCTACTCAACTACGTCTCCTTCACTAGCTTCTTGACATCCAGGGATTGTCTGTATCATTTGTAGTAGATTTTCCTCTTTATTTTCAACTAGGTTGTCCTGAAATTCAAGAGATGTCCACAGTTTTCTCGGCGATTTTCTCAGAGTATTTTCTGAAATATTCTGCCATGCCTCACCGGCTCAATAAACAATATCCTTCACATTGTTCTTTATCATTTTGTCCACTAAAGGAAGGCCATCATCTTGGACCAGCATTCTTAAAAATTGTTTTCTGTAAATCAGTTTTAATGTTTACAGTACGTCCTGGTCCAACTGGTGTAGAAGTGGTGTAACATTCGGCGCCAAAAACTTGGCCACAATTTCTCCATCACATAATTCCTCAGTGCTGGGGTGAGATGGTGCGTTATCAATCAAAAGGATTGCACGGGGAGAGAAATGATTTTCCGTAGAAAACTGTCGAACAGAGGGAACAAACTGGCCGTGAAACCATTCTTTGAACAGCTTACCATCCATCCATGCTTTTTTCTGGTTGCGATAATATACAGGTGGGTACTTCATGTTGCAGTTTTTAAAAGCTCTGGGCCTAGCAGATTTGCCGATCAGCATTAAAGGCAGCTTGTGATTACCAGCAGCATTTCTTCACGCTAGTAAAGCCACACGATCTTTGCACATTTTAAAACCAGGAGCATGGTCTTCTGCTTTTGATGCCAGGCTTTTTGTTGGCAATGCCCTAAAATTAAGGCCAGTCTCACTGGCATTATAAATTTGTTGGGGAGAATACTCTCCCTCTCTTATCATTTTTTCAAACTCACCTAAGTATTCCAGTGCTGCATCACGGTCAGAAATAGCTTCTCTCCAGTAATTGTTAGCTGATGGATTCCATGACGTTTTTTGAATCTGTCCAACCAACCCGTACTCACACTAAAAGACTCATCACCATTCATTAACTGGTTCAGGTAAACAGCCTTCTCCAGAACCAGTGCTCCACTCAAAGGAGTTCCCCTTTCTCTTTCCTGCATAAACCGACGGAAAATAGCTTCATCCACTTTATCATAATGGGACTGTTTCAAAGTCTGCCGAATTTCGAGTGTTTTTCCCGAAGACGCTGCACAGGACTGTTCAACCTTCACTCGGTTCTTCTTCCAATCACAAATGGTTGCATTACCAACACCCATTTCTGTTGTTAACTTAGTTACATTTTCACCATTGTCTATCCGCGTCAAAGCATTCAGTTTTTCTTTGAGAGTTAATGTTGTATGCTTCCATTTACTCATGACAAAAATACGTAGACCACTATACCTGAATGAATGCAATACAACTGTTAAACATGCCAGTGAGCGATAACTCACATAACCAAGTGCTTTGCAAGCCAACTCGCAGTGCACTGACCTCAGACACTACAAAGGTCTCAACAATGCACAACAACAAGCGCAGGGAGTGAGAGTGAGCCATAGTTCCCACACTTGTTCGCATTTGTTACCATGTTGTACCTACTTATCTGCTTGGTATACCTCATTCTAGAAACTCATCACCGTAATTCTGGCTAATCCGAACAAATCGTTAAACCGAACAAGGTCTGGCCCCAATTAATTCAGATTAATGGGACTCTTCTGTAACAGTGAAGTGAATTTTAGTACAAAATTTTCACTCTGCAGCAGTGTGTGCACTGATATGAAACTTCCTGGCAGATTAAAACTGTATGTCAGATTGAGACTCGAACTCAGGATTGGTGGTTTATGCAGACTAGTGCTCTGCCGACTGAGCTACCCAAACATGACACACGATCCGTCCTCACAGCTCTACTTCTACCAGTATCTTGTGTCTATTCAGCTCACACTCAGCTGCAGAATAAAAATTTCATTCTGGTAACATTCCCGAGGCCGTGACTAAGTCATGTTTCTTCCAAGAGTGCTATTCTTGCAAGGTTCCCAGGAGAGCTTCTGTGAAATTTGCAATGTAGGAGACGAGGTACTGGTGGAAGTGCTGATTCGTACTTGGGTAGCTCAGTCAGTAGAGCACCTGCCCCGTAACACAAGGGTCCCAAGTTCGAGTCTCAATCCAGCACACAGTTTTAATCTGCCAGGAAGTTTCTATGAAATGAAACATTTTTGTAAATTATTATCTTGAAAATATACTTCATTGTTTCTTTTCAGATGGAAGTAGGAGTTGTGAAGGTTGCTGATGATCTGGACTTTGAAAAGCTGAAACAGTTGCTTGATAACCATAATGGTTGGAAGCTAGATTACAGTAAGGATGCTGTCAAAGTCTGGACTAAATCAGTGGTGGACACAAGCTTCAAAATGATAAAGGTATTTAATTTATATGCACAACAGTTTTGAATTGTTGCCTCTCCTCTTATATTTCCAATTTAATTTTTTAGTAATAGTTAACTCAGATAATTTTTTGCAAATCATATTCATTTACTTAACAAATTTTCTCATATCTGTTGCACAGCTTCAACTTCTGTACTCTATACGTCCTGTATCAAATGCAGTTCACCATGGAACAATATCATAAGGGTGGATTTATTTGCATCCTGCTGTGTGATTTTCAAACAACGAATGATAATATTGCAACAGTTTAAGTTCTCTGTACTATTTGTAGCGATTGTGAGGTATATTTTCCTTGTTTTCCAAAATAGTATTCTTCCAAATAGCACTTTCGTTTTCTGTGAAATAATACATTTCAGAACTGTAAGCAAAATCTGCTTTGTAGAAATCTAAATTTTATTTATCAGAAATGTAGTTACGTTCTATGTTGTGGTCTTCAGTCCGAAGACTGGTTTGATGCAGCTGTGTGCACTACTGTATCTTGTGCTAGCATCTTCATCTCTGAAAAGCTACTGCAACGTGCATCCATTTGAATCTGCCTACTGTATTTATCACTTGATCTCCCTCTGCAATTTTACCGCCAACACTTCCCTCAACTATTAAACTTATGAGTCTTCCATGCCTCAGGATTGTCCTATCAATGTATGATGAAACTGACCTGAATTTCATAGTCTCGTCCTTGGTAACACCATTCTTGATCAGTTCAAAGCTGAAAGAGTAAATAAGTGTGGGATAGTGTTCACTGAAAGACATTCATAACACCATATTTTAGCATTACACACACACACAGCCGACTGTAGTGGCCGAGCGGTTCTAGGCGCTACAGTTTGGAGCCGCGCGACCGCTACGGTCGCAGGTTCGAATTCTGCCTGGGGCATGGATGTGTGTGATGTCCTTAGGTTAGTTAGGTTTAAGTAGTTCCAAGTTATAGGGGACTGATGACCTCAGAAGCTAAGTCCCATAGTACTGCATTTGAACACACACACACACACACACACACACACACACACACACACATATTTTTATTCCTTTCAAAGTTCAGTTGTTAATTATTGTGACCAGTTTTTATGATGGAAGCAATAATATGCACAAGTCTTCAGGTCAGCAAACACAGTAACAGTTTTGAAGTTTTCAGTTGTGGCCCAAGACAAACATTTCACATCCATCTAAGCTTACATTTAGAGCAGTTCTTTAGTAGCTCATCAGATATAATTACACTGCAATACTTCATGTCAGCTGGTGTGTAATTAACATCACCATGTGCAACAATCACTCACTTCGATGATAATAAACATTCACAATATGTCTTGTTAATCATGACATAATTCAGTCGCACCGTCTGTTAATTAGAAGTAATGTAATCCTGCAAAAGATTTTACGTTCACACAGCAGTGTAGTGTGCAGAATTTTAGCTTGAGCGGCCGGAGTTAGCTGTTGTGTGTGTTAGGTGTTCTTGCTTTGTGTGTGTGTGTGTGTGTGTGTGTGTGTGTGTGTGTGTGTGTGTGTGTGTGTGTGTGTGCGCGCCGTCTTTTCTGAAGAAGGCTTTGGCTGAAAACTAAATGTGTAACAGTCCTTTGATTGTGGCTGTCTGCAACTCAACATGTCATCTTTAAGGTAAGTAGCAGTCTATTCTTTTCGTAATATTGTAGATATTCCAGCCTGAACTTTCCATTGTTTATGCATTATGATTCCTTAAATGGTGGAAATGGGCCATCCTAATCCCCTTCAGAAACTAAAACTGGACAATACATGTATCACAGTAGTTATATTAATATTGTTTCTGCTAGCTTCGTAGTGGAGACGTTGGACGGAACAATGAAATATTGTATTGTTCAGGTTCTCAAATGCATGTAGCTATTTAGTCTCATCCAGTGATATCCTTACGCTACTGGAGATGCTATACTGTAAACTGTCCTGTGCACACATCGCTTCTGCATGCCTTATTCAGTTTATCCAGCCTATGGCGTCACTTGAAGGCAGAATATCCTTGGACTGCTCCATCAATGTGCTTCTGAAGAGGACCACTCGTATTTACACAGTCCTTCCTATCACATAGCTATTTCAGATATTGAATCTTGTAAGTCTTGTGGGACAGGTAAGAGCAGAACATTGTTCCACACTGGAACATCCTTAGCATTGCCATGTTTGCTAGCTTTGTTCAATCATTCATTCAGTCATTCACTCATCCTGTTCCATAGATCCTATCAAGAAGGAAAGCTTCCAGGGATGTGGAGCGAGTTAAGGGATACATTGACATAACAAGTTCAACAGCATAACCTTCATTATTAATAAGCCAGTACGGGCTCCCCGTTGTTGACATTTTTTTGTTTTTACTCTTCCTCCTCCAACCAGCAACAACAACATGTAAGGTGCAGATAAACATCAAAAGGTTGGAGAAGTGAATGATGTGCAGCAGTTTCAGTTTCTTCCTGAGAAGACCACCTGTGTCAGTTTGCATATTTCAAGGAACAGTTACAATTCACCACACCATTCTGAGGATGACTGATTCAATGAGATTTCTGAGTCTGTAAAACATAGAGCATATATGCTCCAAATTTGTAGAGCTTTTGTGCAGTCCCAGCTTGGTTATATGTGCCATCTATAAGGATTAAGCTGGCCACATGTACCTACACCACCATTCTTAGAAAGGACAAGAGTTCTTCACCACCATGGATGTAAAGCAGGGACGGCCAAGAACACGGCACGCGTGCCAAGGTTTCACACGCGTGCGGATCGCTCTCTTCTGACGTCACATGTCCCCCACTACCACACCAGCTGACTGCGCGCGCATGCGCGGAACTACGAACACGCCGCACGCGACAGTGCATTCGCGTAAGGAACACCGCCCTGCTAGCATGTGGCTTAGTTTCATATTACGACATTTGATAATATTAAGCTCTGTACAACACATCATGTTGAGCAATAGTGAATCTTTGTTGGCTGTTCGTACACCTACAGAAAAATACAGTAACGCTGGGTTTGAAACTGCATAACACCAACAATATCTTGCTTCTCAAATCGTCACTCGTAAAATTCTAACAACATTTAAGTTGAGATATAGAAACAGACTTGACAGTAGTCTACAGCATGCAGTATGGTGTGGAATAAGTGATTCCAACTACTTGTGAAACAAGCAAATTTTATATTCTGGAACTACTGTGCAATACAATTCTCAACAAAACATATGACAAATACAACAAAATTATCACCATTAATTTAATTATTTTTGGTTCACTGTAGACATAATAAAGTACATATCCGGTACAAACTGACGGTACATGGACAAACACAGACAGTTTCTCATATTTTCGTCACTCAGATTGCCACGTAATCCTGATTTACTTAGTTTCATAATCAAAATAAGCCTTTCGCACACGTATGTCGATCCAAACACTGATATAACTTTTGCCGCCTCATTGTGGAGACAGGGAAACTTTTCCTGAGGAAAAATTTCGTAAAATTCCTGGATAGTTTTTACGTAAAAAAATTTGTCCTTTAAACGGGAATTACACTGTAGATTGATCAATTCCATTTGCAAATGCACTTCAGTACTTTCAACTGAAATGGCAAAGGGTCTAGAAAATAGTTCAAAAACAGATGTCAGATTGGCAGTGTCCTGAAAACGTTTAGAAAATTGTGCCTGTAGCTCCTCCAACACAGAAACGAATTCATCAGAAGTTGCGTTCTCCCTGACTTTAGAGAGCGTAGGGCAATGGGCAGTATTCATTTTCATGAGTTGTTCCTTCCACAATGCGAGTTTCTTATTAAATGCATCCACTTTTTTCATCAGATCAGAAATAAGCTGCTACTCACCTTGCAAAGTCTTATTGAGAGCGTTCAAGTGTGCAGTCAGATCAACTATAAAGATCCATTTTGGATCTTCTAATTTTGGCTATGCCTTTCCTTTTTCCTTCAGGAACTCAACAATAGAGAGTCTTAAATTGAAAAATCTTTTGAGGCATGATCCTCGACTTAACCACCGTATTTCCCAGTGGTAAATAACATCTCCGTACTCTTCATTCAGTTCCATGAGAAACTGTTGAAACTGACGGTGTACTAAGCCAAGCGACTTCAAAAAATGTACTATGGTGACTACCAACTTCATCACATGCTCCAAATTTGCATACTCAGCACAAAGAGCTTCTTGGTGTACAAAACAATGAATTCCATACAAATCTTCTGTCAATCGTCCTAGTTTTTTACGCGTCAATGCTACAAGCCCATTTTGAGCACCTCGAATTGCTGGCGCTCCATCCGTGGTGACTGAGACTAACATTTTCCAATTCAGGCCAACGGTTTCAAATGCCTCTTCAACTGCTTTTAGCAAGTCAGTATCCCTCGTTGTGTGTTTCATTGGTACTAAATCTAACAGTTCTTCTGTCACGTGCAAATTTGTGTCGACTCGTCCAAAGCAATCGAGAATGCAATAAACTTGCAGGCACTATCAATTAACTGCCTGTAGACATCCGCTGCCATACCAGCTATGCGGCGAGCTATTGTCTGTCTGGAAAGACTAATTTCACTAAACTTCTTTGCTTCCAGTGGTGTCAAGAGTTCCACCGCCTCAACAATACATTCCTCGATGAAATCACCATCACTGAAAGGCTTATTTGCTCTTGCAACTTTGAGCGCTATTTTGTAGCTTGCTCTTAAAGACAGGCCGCTACGTTCGGTTGCAGGCTAAAAAAAGGAAACAAAAATTGAGTGAACTCTAAATTTGAATTCTAACGACAAATATGTGCAAATACAAACATCAGAAACACAAAGATTTGTAAGTGGTACTCGCGTTCGTTCCGTCTCGCTGCATAACACTACGTCTTCTTAATTCCACCAACTTGTTTGATCTATCAACCCAACTAAATCATTAAGTCCTTTGTGTGTGGTGTTATAATGCCGTTCTATTGCAAATTTGCGGTGCCCGGCGAGTATGCGACTGCATAACAGACATTGAGAATTTTCATCCTCTTCGAAAAAATATTGCAATTCCCATTCAGCTCTGAAGGCTCTTGACGTTGTGTCACTACCCCGCCCCTTTGTGAGCATGCGTTCCATTGCAACAACCACTGCACAGTACTTATAAACTTCCTACAAATCACTAACAAATAGCGAGTAATAAACATGGCTGCCACTACGAATCAACTGACGCACCCTATGCCTGATGAAAAGATGTCGCATCGCACAGCTAGTCTAATGTCGTGCTGCGCCGAGCAGTGCCGCGAAAGACCGAGGAAAGCCGAGTAGTGGCGAGGCGGACCGAGCCCTGACGGCACGCGTGCAGCACATCTGTACACGCGTGCAGTTTAGCACGCTGTGGCCGTCCCTGATGTAAAGAGACCCAATATGTCCCTAGATTTACTCCTGTGCAAGAGGGAGAGTGCTCCAAATTATATACCAGGGGCATTCATATATAAACCAGAACTTTGTTCAGTTGAAATCCATAGCAACATGAGCAGCATGGCGAATTGCTTGTGGGAGAGTGGATAGGGTACAGCCATGCACACTGCTGACACATTTGGATCTACCATTTCAGTATCGCAGTGAGTGAACGAGAAGTACTAGTATCTGTTATGTAACATTATTATTTGTTTTCTCATCAACGAGGGTGTGAAAGTTTTGAAGAGACTCCAAGCCCAATTTGATGATGCTACACTGAGAAAACCCTGAGTGTTCTGTTGTCCCAGACATTTCTAAAAGTTTGTGATAGAGTGAAAAATCAAAATCATAAATAGTGCCCAACCTCAATTATATCCATATTCACTTCATGTGTGAGCTTTTGGAAGACTGTTACCACATTACTGTTGCTGAGACTGCATCACACATGGGAATAAATGTTGGAATTGCTGGTATCATTATGTCAGACACACTTACATACAGAAAAATATTGGTAAGGTGGACTCTACATCTTCTTACTGAGGCATAAAATAGTGTGCACAAAGACGTCTGTCAACAATTACTAAATCGCTTTGAAGAAAGAGGAGAGGCTTTTCGTCATGTGCTGTCACCATACTCCAGAGAACAAGAAGATGAGTTTCTAGTGGAGTAAAGTTGGAGAGGGGCCACTGCCCAAGGCCACAACTTGACTGTCGCCAGAAAGGTGAGTGAGAAATGTGGGCTCTGTCATAGGTTTGTGAGTAGTGGGTTACAGTGTGGGATTTGTTGGAAGTATTTTCATTGGGGGGAACGCAATGGGGAAGCCAGTGGGCGTTCTAGCGAGATCATCTCCTGGGAATGCAGAATCTGTAATAGAAATAAACTGATAGATGAGCAGGAGTGTAAGATCTGTGCCCTTCAGGTGGAGTTACAATGAGCAAAGGAGAAACTAGGCAGGTTGAGAGGATAAAGGGTGGTGGGGAATGGGAACTGGGAACTGGCAGTTGGCAAGAAAGCATCTAGGGGGAGGGGGAGGTATTCAAACAGTTACACTTTACGTATATGCAATAGATTTGACTAACTGTCAGAGTTGAGTGGAGAGGAGCCTCTTCTACCTATAGATGTAGGGAACATGCAGCAGTCCTCAGCAGTTGGGAGGCCTAGGTCAGTTGCAAAGTCTAACAGAAAGAAGAAGGTTCTGCTGCTAGGTAGTTCGGGCGGTAAAGGTGTGGGCCAGCAGTTGAAGGAAGTGTTGGGGAATGAGTACCAGGTCACCAGCATTGTGAAGCCTAGTGCAGGGTTGGCTCATGTGACTGGCAGTGTACGGGAGTTATACAGGAATTTTATTGAGGAGGATCATAGCTACTCAAACTAGTGGCACTGATGTGCATTTCGTGCAACAGTTTCAGCTTTGTGATCGGCTTCATCTTAATGCGAGTGTTAGGCATGTTAACGTGGGGCTGGCGAGGGCACTGATGGCAGAGGACATGGGTCACATTTCAGTGGTGCCAGTTGGGTCTCTCAGTGGACTGAGTTTCACTAGGCATGGCCTGAATCTCAATGGGTATGGGAAGGGGAGACTGGCAAAGCTTGTAGGTGACAGTGTAGTGGGTGGTGATGGGATCATTCATGGAAAAATTCCTGTAGTGGTTGGTGTTAAGAGCTGCACCATTTTTACATTGAAGTCAGCTGATGGGTATACCTGCTTAAAGGTAGTCCCTCCAAGGGCTCACCTTCAGAGGACGTCATGTGTCCAAGTAGAGAAGGAATTAGAATATTTCATCAAAATGTGAGAGGTATTAGAGATAAAGTTAGTGAACTGCTTATAGATGTTGACTCTGAAATTATTGTTGTATCGGAGCACCATTTAAATAATTTGACAATTCAGAGGCTTCCTTTACCAGGGTACAGATTAGCTGGCTGTTTTTCAAGGAGTACCTTTTGGGGTGGGGGAGTGGCGATGTACGTAAAAGCAGTATTCCATTTGAGTCCATACACGTATCATGGTACTGCACTGAACAGATATTTGAATGTTGTGCCGGGGCAGTTGAATTTAGTGAAACTAAACTTCTAATTGTTGTTGTTTATAGGTCCCCTAACTCTGACATCAGAGAATATCTGCTCGAGCTAAAGAGGGTTCTTGAGTCACTTTGTAGGAAGTACCAGAAATTAGTTAAATGTGGTGACTTCAATGTAAATTTTGTATATGATGGTGCAAGAAAAAGGATGTTCATAGATCTCCTAAATTCATATGATCTGAAGCAGACTGTATTTTTTCCAACTAGGGTGCAGGGGAACAGTAGCACAGCCATAGACAATATTTTTATTCATTCTTCATTACCGGATGGGCATTCTGTTTGTAAAAGGGTGAAAGGCATTTCAGACCATGATGCACAAATTTTAACACTAAAATGCTTTTGTACTAAAACAAATGTCACATATAATTACAAACTATGTAGGAGAGTTGATTGAACAGCAATAGAGAGTTTTTTAAACCTTGTCAAGGAACAAGAGCGGCAGGACGTTTATAGTGCCGATAACATAGATGATAAATACAATGCTTTTCTTAACACATACCTCATGCTCTTTGAGAGTTGCTTTCCATTAGAACACTCTAAACAGGGTACTAGCAGTAATAGGCAGCCCGGTCGGCTGACTAGTGGGATAAGGATATCGTATAGAACAAAGTGGGAATTATATCAAAATGTTAGAAGTAGTCACAATCAAGCAACAGTAGCACATTACAAACACTATTGTAAGGTGCTTAAAATGTTATTAGGAAGGCAAAGAGTATGTGTTATGAAAATAGAATAGCTAATTCACAGGATAAAATTAAAACCATATGGTCAGTTGTGAACGAAGTGTCTGATTGGCAGCACAAGGTCGACGACATAAAGTCAGTTAATAGGAAAAATATTTCTGTTACTGATAACTCAGATATATGTACAGTATTTAACAATCATTTTCTGAGCATTGCTGGTGAATTAAATAAGATTGATGTTTGAAATACTCCTCTGTGGTACAGACAAGTGGGAGATTGAGTCAATAATTAAATCACTGAAGACTAAGGACTCTCATGGATATGATGGAGTGCCTAGCAGAATATTAAAGTAATGTGCTGCACATGTTAGCCCTGTATTTAGCCATATTTGTAATTTTTCCTTTCGGAATGGTCAATTTCCTGAACTATTCAAATAGTCAGTAGTAAAGCCACTTTATAAAATGGGAGAAAGGAATAATGTAGACAATTTAGACCTATTTCTATGCCATCAGTGTTTGTTAAAGTTATTGAAAAGGCTGTGTATGTAAGAATATTTGATCATTTTATATCACACGATTTGCAATGAAATGTACAATTCAGCTTTAGAAGTCTTTTAACAATTGAAGATGCTATATTCTCATGGGTACTGGATGGGTTAAACAAAAGGTTTCGAACACTAGGCATATTTTTTTGATTTAAATAAGGCATTTGATTGTGTTGATCACAAAATATTGCTCCTGAAGTTGGACCATTACAGAATACGGGGAGCAGCTCACAATTGGTGTCACCTCTCGCTTTAGCAACTGACAGCTAAAGGTCATTATACACAATGTTGAGAATGGCTGTGATGTGGGCTCTGAGTGGTGTACTGTCAAGTGGGGGGTGCCCCAGGGATCAGTGTTGGTGCCACTCTTGTTCCTTATTTATATAAATGATATGCCCTCTAGTATTACGGGCAACTCTAAAATATTTCTGTTTGCTGATGACACTAGCTTGGCAGTGAAGGATGTTGTGTGCAACATTGGCTCAGTTTCAAATAGTGCAGATCTTGAGCAAAGCTCATGGCTTGTAGAAAAGAAGCTAATGCTAAATCACAGTAAGACTCAATTTTTACAGTTTCTGACACACAATTCAACAAAACCTTACATTTTAATTTCACAGAATGGGCATATGATTAGTGAAACTGAACAGTTCAAATTTCTAGGTGTTCAGATAGATAGTAAATTGTCGTGGAAAGCCCACATTCAGGCTCTTGTTTAAAGACTTACGGCTGCCATTTTTACTATTCGAACGGTATCCGAAGTGAGTGATCGTTCGACATGAAAATTAGTCTACTTTGCTTATTTTCATTTGCTTATGTCGTATGGTATTATATTTTGGGGTAACTCTTCCCATTCTAAAAGCATATTTTTGGGTCGGAAATGGGCGGTTCGGGCAATAAGTGGTGTAAGTTCACAAACCTCTTGTTGACCCCTGTTCTTGAGTGTGGGTATTTTGACATTGGCCTCTCAATATATATGTTCCTTACTGTCATTTCTTGTTAACAATATTAGTTTATTTCCAACAATAAGCAGCCTTCACTCAGTTAATACTCAGCAGAAATCAAACCTGCATTTGGATCGGACTTCCTTAACTCTTGTGCAGAAAGGTGTGCAGTATACCACTGCATCCATTTTCAATAAGCTACCAATCAAATTCAAAAATCTTAACAGTAATCCACACGCTTTCAAATCAAAACTGAGGAGTTTCCTCATGGATCACTCTTATTCTGTCTAGGAGTTCCTTGAGAAATTAACCTGATTCTTATTGTATTGTTGATTGCATTTACTTAAATGTATGGATTGACTTTTTTTGGGTTCATAAACATTTTATTTTTATCTGTTATTATGTTTATGTTGTAATTTCATGTACTGACACATTCCATTACCTTGGAGATTTGCTCCTCAATTTGGTCCTACAAAACTTGACGTGTAAATAAATAAATAAAATAAAAAAAAAGTTTTGGCTATTGTGTTTTGCTATTCAGAAAGTGTATTGCTGATCTTTGGGACTCAGAAAGTGTATTGCTGATTGATGACATGGACTGATGAAGGAATATGGTCTTCCACTGCAAGCTGTTGGATGAAGTCAGCACTGTAACAAATGACACCAGAAACAGATTTGCAGCATCCTCTCTCTGAATGACAGTGCACAGCTGCAAGCAGCATTTCTAACTTGTGAGAAACTCACCAAGTTACATTGGCAATCTTTTAAATACTCAGCTCATGGTTCAGACTTGTCCGCAGGTGATTCCCATATGTTTGGTTCACTGAAGGAGGGGAATGTTTTGAATATGATGCTGCAGTCAAACAAGATGTGTGCAATTGTGCAGAGGCAGCCAATTTCTTTCTTCCATGAATGAATTTGAAAACTTCCTGTCTGATGGAGAGGGGGGGGGGGGGTGAGGAAATATTTATGCTGACAGAAACTATGTAGAAAAATAAGGCGTTCCATTTGTATTAGTATGTGCCACCAATAAACCTGTTTTACGATATTGTAGTGTACATGAGAATGACACTAGTATTTAAATTAAAATGCTGCAAAATTTTTTGTGAGCCCAGATTACATACCAGTCTACCATAGTAGATCTGAGCAGTCTGTGGTTTGTTGCACTCAGGTTCTTAAGATCTTACCAAATGAATTCAGAGTCCATTATGATGACATGCAAGCATTCTTGAAAGAAACTAGAGCAGAGGAGACTTTTTGACCTCTGAATTCCTTCACGTTCTGTAGTTATCTTTGTACAGTACAAGACATCCAGTGCATGTTTCAAACAGAGAACCAGTCCATATATGACACGCTTCTTTGCTTACAATTTCAAGGTGATGTTCTTCTGGGTATACAGACACATTGTAATGCAGAACAATGAACCGGTGGAAGTAGCACCCAAAGAGACCCGCAGTATCCCTTATGCGGAGAACGTAAATTCTTCCCATAAGCTGTGTGCTGCATCAAGCAGATCCAGTGATTGTGGTGGAATATTGATACTTGATAGTCCATAGCAGAGCAGTGCTGGATGCACTCGGCAGTGCCAGGATTAGTGTGTAGCAATTGGCACCACTCCTCTTGTGAGTAACCAACCACCAGTAACATAGTTAGCTGGCCTATGTTTGCACTGCTGCTGCTGCTACTGCTTTCAACAGCTACCTCCAATTGTGCTTGTATGCCTTCAGTCTCACTTGCCTTCAGTCATCATTTGTGGAGATTACCATGTGGTGATTACAGACTTATGCTTTGGATTGCCATTCAGTCTTGTTTTGGCAGCCATTGACACTCATTTTTGTTATTTTGCCTAATTTCATTCACTTCTCTAGTGGAACTAGTACAAAACTTTGTTCTGCATTGATTAGATTCAATAAATTTTGTCTCCGCTGATATAACAGTAGCAGTGAAGACTTTCAGACTTGGGTGTTCCTATTGATGCAGAACTACTTTGCAGTTACTGCATCTTCAACAGCAGATATAAGCTCAGCAGCTACAGTATCAACAGCAACTGAATGAGAATGAAGCCGAGCATGAGCAGCAGGTTCAACTACTTCTTGCAGCTCCTTCTCAGCCTGCCATCTCATCATTTCAAGTCTTTGATGAAAATTCTGAAGAGTTGCAAGTTTAATAGTCATCTTCAACAACATTTCTTGATGTTTCAGGTAACCTCGCTTGAGCATCAACACTAATTATTTTTATCCTGGTCTTCTGATATGTTAGTTACATAAGCTTAAGCCATCAGCTGATCCCAATGCCTTGTCATTCACTGAAAGTTGTGGCTTAGTGATGACTTAGATTGCTAAAAAAAATACATTTAGTCATTACTATATTAGAATTCCATGAGTTCATAAGTTTCAGAATCAGTCTTACAGGACATTGATAGCAGATTTAATAGGATTAAGCCATCATTGTCAATTTTTTAGTGTGCCAATCCTCAATGCAGGCAATCCTATGCAGATTCACTAATGTGAAATGTAGTAATTCGTTCGGATGTGGATAGCTAAGTCAGATCTGTAGTTCTAAAATTGTCTGACCTGAATTCAGAGTTAGTTTTAGCTTTGGCTCAGGTGCATAAGATATCCCTGGCAGTGAAATGGAATTTCCGAGCTCCAAGATAGCATCGTTAATATGCCTTCACTCATTCTATTCCTCCTGCTGGTCAACATAAACAGTTCAGCCATGCAGCATTGAGAATGCACAGTGCAGAACTTCCATTGCTTCCATTAAAAAAATTGCAAACCATCAAACCAAGCCCCAATAAACATCCTGTTCATCCCAAGCAATGATTTCATCTTCTGATCCAGAAGTAGCTCTAGGCCACATGAGAAACTCCTCCATGCAAGGATTATTTCTCAACACATTCTTGGCAGGACTGTCTTTTTAAAAGAGCAGAGAGTTGCTACTGCCATAGGAGAGGACATTTGCGTATTGTGTGCCAGCATGCAGCTAGAAACGGGTCAATGGCTCAAGTTCATTCCCTTCAAACTACATACAGCCCTGTGTCAGGAACACCATAGACACTCATGACTGAACTTTGGATAGGCTTAGGGCCTGTAATCTTCCAGCTAGACGCTGGTTCTTTGGTCACATGAGACACATCCATGCAGCTTATATTTCGAAGCCCTATTAGTTACCTAATCACTGCGATCTGCAAGTCTCCATCAAAGGTATATTCTCCAGCTGTGTTCAGTAGATGAATGTTTGTTGTTTGTTGTTGTGGTCTTCAGTCCTGAGACTGGTTTGATGCAGCTCTCCATGCTACTCTATCCTGTGCAAGCTTTTTCATCTCCCAGTACCTACTGCAACCTACATCCTTCTGAATCTGCTTAGTGTATTCATCTCTTGGTCTCCCTCTACGATTTTTACCCTCCACGCTGCCCTCCAATACTAAATTGGTGATCCCTTGATGCCTCATAACATGTCCTACCAACCGATCCCTTCTTCTGGTCAAGTTGTGCCACAAACTTCTTTTCTCCCCAAACCTATTCAATACTTCCTCATTAGTTATGTGATCTACCCATCTAATCTTCAGCATTCTTCTGTAGCACCACATTTTGAAAGCTTCTATTCTCTTCTTGTCCAAACTATTTATCGTCCATGTTTCACTTCCATACATGGCTACACTCCATACGAATACTTTCAGAAATGACTTCCTGACACTTAAATCAATACTGGATGTTAACAAATTTCTCTTCTTCAGAAATGCTTTCCTTGCCATTGCCAGCCTACATTTTATATCCTCTCTACTTCGACCATCATCAGTTATTTTGCTCCCCAAATAGCAAAACTCCTTTACTACTTTAAGTGTCTCATTTCCTAATCTAATTCCCTCAGCATCACCCGACTTAATTAGACTACATTCCATTATCCTTGTTTTGCTTTTGTTGATGTTCATCTTATATCCTCCTTTCAAGACACTGTCCATTCCATTCAACTGCTCTTCCAAGTCCTTTGCTGTCTCTGACAGAATTACAATGTCATCGGCGAACCTCAAAGTTTTTATTTCTTCTCCATGAATTTTAATACCTACCCCTAATTTTTCTTTTGTTTCCTTTACTGCTTGCTCAGTATACAGATTGAACAACATCGGGGAGAGGCTACAACCCTGTCTTACTCCCTTCCCAACCACTGCTTCCCTTTCATGTCCCTCGACTCTTATAACTGCCATCTGGTTTCTGTACAAATTGTAAATAGCCTTTCGCTCCCTGTATTTTACCCCTGCCACCTTTAGAATTTGAAAGAGAGTATTCCAGTCAACATTGTCAAAAGCTTTCTCTAAGTCTACAAATGCTAGAAACGTAGGTTTGCCTTTCCTTAATCTTTCTTCTAAGATAAGTCGTAAGGTCAGTATTGCCTCACGTGTTCCAGTGTTTCTACGGAATCCAAACTGATCTTCACCGAGGTTGGCTTCTACTAGTTTTTCCATTCGTCTGTAAAGAATTCGTGTTAGTATTTTGCAGCTGTGACTTATTAAGCTGATAGATCGGTAATTTTCACATCTGTCAACACCTGCTTTCTTCGGGATTGGAATTATTATATTCTTCTTGAAGTCTGAGGGTATTTCGCCTGTTTCATACATCTTGCTCACCAGATGGTAGAGTTTTGTCAGGACTGGCTCTCCCACGGCCGTCAGTAGTTCCAATGGAATGTTGTCTACTCCGGGGGCCTTGTTTCGACTCAGGTCTTTCAGTGCTCTGTCAAACTCTTCACGCAGTATCGTATCTCCCATTTCATCTTCATCTACATCCTCTTCCATTTCCATAATATTGTCCTCAAGTACATCGCCCTTGTATAGACCCTCTATATACTCCTTCCACCTTTCTGCTTTCCCTTCTTTGCTTAGAACTGGGTTTCCATATGAGCTCTTGATATTCATACAAGTCGTTCTCTTATCTCCAAAGGTCTCTTTAATTTCCTGTAGGCGGTATCTATCTTACCCCTAGTGAGATAGGCCTCTACATCCTTACATTTGTCCTCTAGCCATCCCTGCTTAGCCATTTTGCACTTCCTGTCGATCTCATTTTTGAGACGTTTGTATTGCTTTTTGCCTGTTTCACTTACTGCATTTTTATATTTTCTCCTTTCATCAATTAAATTCAATATTTCTTCTGTTACCCAAGGATTTCTACTAGCCCTCGTCTTTTTACCTACTTGATCCTCTGCTACCTTCACTACTTCATCCCTCAAAGCTACCCATTCTTCTTCTACTGTATTTATTTCCCACATTCCTGTCAATTGCTCCCTTATGCTCTCCCTGAATCTCTGTACAACCTCTGGTTCTTTCAGTTTATCCAGGTCCCATCTCCTTAAATTCCCACCTTTTTGCAGTTTCTTCAGTTTTAATCTACAGGTCATAACCAATAGATTGTGGTCAGAGTCCACATCTGCCCCTGGAAATGTCTTACAATTTAAAACCTGGTTCCTAAATCTCTGTCTTACCATTATATAATCTATCTGATACCTTTTAGTATCTCCAGGGTTCTTCCATGTATACAACCTTCTTTCATGATTCTTAAACCAATTGTTAGTTATGATTAAGTTATGCTCTGTGCAAAATTCTACCAGGCGGCTTCCTCTTTCATTTCTGTCCCCCAATCCATATTCACCTACTATGTTTCCTTCTCTCCCTTTTCCTACACTCGAATTCCAGTCACCCATGACTATTAAATTTTCGTCTCCCTTCACAATCTGAATAATTTCTTTTATTTCATCATACATTCCTTCAATTTCTTCGTCATCTGCAGAGCTAGTTGGCATATAAACTTGTACTACTGTAGTAGGTGTGGGCTTCGTATCTATCTTGGCCACAATAATGCGTTCACTATGCTGTTTGTAGTAGCTTACCCGCATTCCTATTTTCCTATTCATTATTAAACCTACTCCTGCATTACCCCTATTTGATTTTGTGTTTATAACCCTGTAGTCACCTGACCAGAAGTCTTGTTCCTCCTGCCACCGAACTTCACTAATTCCCACTATATCTAACTTCAACCTATCCATTTCCCTTTTTAAATTTTCTAACCTACCTGCCCGATTAAGGGATCTGACATTCCACGCTCCGATGAATGTTATGCACCACAAAACATTCCTGGCAGTCCCCGTTGTATCGTGATAATGGTATTTTGTGGGTGTTGGTGCTTAGCATTTTTGGGGCACTCCTGTTCTCCCTGTTTCTATCCCCCCCTCCCTCCTGTTCTTTCTTTGTCCTGCTACCCTGACATCCCTTTTCCCTCTTTACTTGCATGACATCCCTTCCCCTTGACTGGACTGTGCTGTTTGTATTGTTCCTCCCTTGATTGCTGCCATCCTTGATCATGGGACCAACCAACCATTCCCGGAGTAATTACCATTGTTTAAAGTGTTTGGGACTGGATGTCACCAGTCTTTTGCAAACTATGAAAGACCTTTTCAGAGAATTTGAGTGGTTATTTGTGCCTACTTTAAAGAAGAAACATTCATTTCAACTGCACATACTATTTCTGCCTCCCGTTTTTCAAGCCCATCCAGTGTCACACATGCTTGAAGAGAAAGTAGGGTGCAAACTAGACTAACTAAGGAGTTAGATGCTATCAAAACAGTAAGCTCCACCACTCTGGCCACAGACAGGCCAGACAGGACCAACCTGCTTGCCATGTCATCCTCAGCCAGTGTCGTTTGGATAAATTAAGGAGGGGCATGAAGCCAGCACCCAGCTCTCCTGGTCTTTGAGAGCTTTGGAGACCTTGGAGCTCTTACTTCTCATTCAAGTAGCTCCTCTATTGGCATCACAAGGCTGAGTGTACTCTCATACAGTCCTCAAAAAAAAAAAAAAAAAAAAAAAATATCGGGAATTGACCATTGACCCTGGGTCCTTGAGTCCTCCACACGACAGTCATCTACAATGACCACTCAGCTATGGAGGCAGGCTAGCGAAACAGTAGCTGCTTCTTAGTGGACCTCATCACTGGTAATTATTCGCAGAAGTAGTAGGAAACCATGCCTCTGTGGTGATTTTAAGGCCACAGTAAACTCTGTCAGTCAAGGACTCCTGTCTATTCCCACAGGCGGAGGATTTTTTCGTTAAACTAAAAGGTGGTGAATGCATTTCTAACATAGACATATTGGATGCAGATCAGGAATTGCCTGATGCAGTCACAACTATTATTGATGATTAACAGTCATTTTGGTTTATATGAGGATTGGAACTTTAATAGTGGCAACTATTTATTTACAGCTCGTACAAAATAGATACATGTTTCAAAGCTTTACTGTCCTTCAAAGTAGTCACCAGCATTGTGTATAACCCATTACCAGTGATGTGGAAGTTGTAGGATACTCTTAACAGTGCCAGTTGTGTTGACAGTTCGAGCGGCACGGTCTATTGCTTGACAAATTTGTAGCAGTTCTGAAGCGAATGCCGTGCAGTGTTTCCTTCAGTTTAGAAATCGAGTTGAACTTCCGAGGGCTCAAGTCAGGGGAGTGCAGTAGGTGGTACAGCACTGAGCAGCCCCATCAGTCAAACAAATCAGTAACAGCTTGCACTGTACGTGCTTGAGCATTGTCCTGCAAAATGATGGTCAGGTGCTGCAGAAAGTGTCATCACTTCTGTCTCTATGCTGTTCATTTATGGAACACAACATACAACCAGCATAGAGACAGAAGTGATGACACTTTCTGCAGCACCTGACCATCATTTTGCAGGACGGTGCTCAAGCACGTACAGTGCAAGCTGTTACTGATTTGTTTGACTGATGGGGCTGCTTAGTGCTGTACCACCTACTGCACTCCCCTGACTTAAGCCCTCAGAAGTTCAACTCGATTTCTAAACTGAAGGAAACATTGCACGGCATTCGCTTCAGAACTGCTACAAATTCGTCAGGCAGTAGACTACGCCACTTGAACTGTCAACACAACTGGCACTGTTAAGAGTATCCTACAACTTCCACATCGCTGACAACGGGTTATACACATTGCTGGTGACTACTTTGAAGGTCAGTAAAACTTTGAAACACCTATCTATTTTGTATGAGCTGTAAATAAATAGTTACCACTATTAAAGTTCCAACCCTCATATAATACAAACAATTACTGTTAAGAATTACCAGTGCAGTGGCAATATTCAAGTGTTTCCTTAATTGGATAGTTCAGCCAATTCCTTTCTGAGCCAACCACGTCAGTGATATTATAGTTTTGAAAGGAAATTGCCAAGAATATGTTCACAACCTGCAAACCCTTTTCACCATGCAGATTTAAAATGTAAACTAAGCAACCGCCATTTTTTTCACCCCATCATTCACTACCTGCTATACTTCCTGATTGAAAAAAGGAATCTCACCAGTGCAGCAACTTATAGCTCTAATGAAAAATTGTTCCCTGTGATTCTGTTAGCTGTTTTATCATCTTTTGACAGTGTTGTAGTGTACACTGGTTGGTCTAATCAAGGGGATATTCTTGGCTACTCTATGTTACTCTTGTTGTGATGAGGCTGTATGTTGTCAGGATGTTGATTGATGGTTGTTTATGGAAACATCATTATTAATCAGATATTATTTTACTTCTTGATGTACACAGTCGTGATGGTGCTTGGGCATGCCCCTGCCAGGATGCACATTGTTTGCATTGCGCAGACAGGCTTGCAGCCAGTATGTGGCTACATGCTGCCCGACTAGAGAAGCAGTGTCAGCAGCAGCTCTGCCAAGGCACTGTCACCGCAGTGGCAATAGTTCACAATGCACATAGAAGACAGTCTGGTTGCCTCAGGATGTGATACACTGAGGCATTCGGAATTGCACTGATGTCGCAGTGTGGGGTACAGGGCTTTCAGCAACAGGGAGCAGCATTAATGTTTGCCCATCCAGGCAAGACAAGTGAGCTGCTGCACTGTCCTCTGTCTGAACTGTAGTCCACCAAAGAAGGAGTTCACAGAATCTGATTGTTGGCTCACAGGAGGTCTAATGGTCGGAAGGCGCCAAGTCATCAGCATTGGACATGCACAGCTGGTAGGCCTGCTGCTAGTAGAATTAGAATCCAGCTTTGGCAGCTTGCAGGCTCATGTCAACTTGTAGGTTGGCATAGTTCTTTCCTCATGGATGGTCACTGCCAGATTGCATCTGTCTAAAAATGAGGGGCATTCATATGGGCTTGCCAGGTGCAAGTTGTGCCAGAGTAGTGAGTTCTGTCACATAACCCATAAGCCTGTCATGGCTTGGCTGTGTAGTAATCAGGGCACTGAAACTACAGAGGCCCTGCCTTGTGCTGCTTGGTATTACATCTCTGCTCAGCATTGTGGCACTGGTTCTTACTACATTGACAGGTGAGACCTGTTGTAATTGCATGTAGAAAGCACACCACTACAACTGTGCTCATACAAAACCCACATGCAGGACTACCAAACCCAATAAATTAACAGGTAGTTCCCCCCATATTTCCCTCAATTTAATGCTAGTCAAGTTTTGACTTTTTCTTGCAATGCTAAGCTTTCTTGAACTCTTGTTCACCCAAAGTAATTTCCTAGTACCCTGCAGCACAATATCGTGTGAATTAAATCCTACAATGCAAGTGTTCTCACTTTTGTGAACCTCCCAATCCTCAACCACACAATCCTGAAATAATTCTGCCTTGTCAGACTGATCATTAACCAAACATGTTTCATTTTTCTATCAATATCCTTTACCCACATTTGCAACACAGTCTGCCTTATTGACAGCTTCCTGTGCATCCTCCCTAGTTTCTCCAACAAAATTACTGTCGGCACTTCCACTGTGCATAACGAAAAAATCATTAACGTGTACAGTTCCCTGTACATCTGGCCCAGGCTCACAGCCTCCAAACAACATCCATTATCACCCACTGGGGTAGATATTACTGCACTTAAATCACCCATGTTGGTATCCACACATTTATTCACTTCAATACAGGACACACTTATTTCATGTGGCACTTCAGATGTTTCAGACTGTGCTTTCATAAAATTTTTGAGCAGATAAATTCTACATTACTGTCCTTAACTTCTACAACATTACTACTTTCTGCATCTGTGCAAGCAGTATCCTTTTCCTTCTTTCAAGCCTGACCAAAATCCTCATACTCATCACCAGATAAGCTTACTTGCATTGATTTTTAACCCACCACTTATCATATTCTTTCTGCCTTTTCTCCACGTACACTGACGCAATACTGCAGCACAAAGCCCTGTCCTATTCCTTGATCTACACATTCACTGTCCTGTCTGCTCCTATAGCCTTTATTTCCTTAGACATAGAAGGTCTGTTCAGAACATAACTGAAATTTAAAAAATTAAATTGTTTTATTAATTTTACACACTGTTGGTCTTTATTCCCTTCAGAGTACTCCCCTCCTCTAGTCACACACTTTTCCAAGTGGTGTTTCCGTTTCACAAAGCAATCCTGAGTAGCTTCATTTGAGATGGCCTTTAAGGTCCATAACAAATTTGCTTTGATGTCATCAGTACTCTGAAAACAGCATACTTTCAGCACTGATTTTAACTTCAGAAATGAGAAGTGATCACAAGGAGGCAGGTCTGGTGATTAAGGAGGCTAAAGGAGGGCAGTCATCTAATTTTTGGCATAAAAGTGATGAATTGACAAAGCTAATTGAGTGGAGGCATTGCTGTGGTGCAAGAATCTAATTGTCTTGCCACAACTCAGTCTTCTGTTGTGAATTTTTTCATGTAAATGTTGCGGAATGCCTTGGTGGTACACATGGTTCACTGATTCATCTTGAAGCAAGAATTCAAAATAAACAATTCCGTTAAAGTTGAAGAAAACAGTGAGTATCACTTTGACATTGGATCGAGACTGGCATGCTTTCTGATCCTTTGCATGGGTGTTTCCTTGAATGAGCCAGTCATGATGAATTACTGACAAGTGTCTGCTTGATTTTCTTGATGTTGTTCTGTCATCAAACGAGAAACAAATTTTGCTGTAACTCGATGCACATTCAGTTTTTACAATGGCATGATCTAGTTGAGATGCTAACTCCTTCTGCAATTTCTTTGACAGTCAGTTGTCAATTTGCACTCACTAGGTTGTTGTCTTTCTGAATATGTGTGTTATCAGTTGAACGGGAAGGTATTCCTGGTCGAGGATCATCTTCAGTTGATTGATTAACACTTTTAAATCAAGAAAACCATTCATAACATTTTGTATGACTCAGAGCATCATCTCTGTAAGCTTGTTTCAAAAATAGAAGCATTTCTATTAAAGTTTTCCCCAGTTGCACACAAAATTTTTCCATTGCATCATTGCTTTGGAAAAATGTAATTTTAAAAAATCACCATTAACACTTACGCACATTGCACTTAAATAACAATATCACAAAAACTAAATGAGATATCAACACCCCAAAAGCAAGTGGTTACAAAGAAGGTAATGCACGAGGCAGTGCTGCAAACCAAATATCACTAATTATTGCTTTTGGCATGCATTACAAATTGTTTGGCTATTTTTTTTTTAAAAGACTTCATAACCCTCTGTCTGCTTGCAACCGAGCTACCTCTGCTGCTAAAATTCACAGTGTTTCTGCCAGGATTTCCCCTTGTGATGAACCCTTTACCAATTGCACAAACAGCAACAAATGACGAGAACTATTAAGGTTTATGGCATTTGAATTCAGACACTGGAATATGAAGGAACTACTGTTTTTATGTCTTAATATAAAGCAAAGTGTATTGAATGACGGGCACACAATGAATAAACTAAGAGTGGCTGCATCCAAGGAACATCAAAAGAAATGTAACTGTGACACTATTAATATCTTAGGCAGGAGATTTTAAAAGTGGACATAACATTTCAATTTCAATGCTGCCACTGTTTGAGCATCTTAAAATCTATTTCTGACAATAGTCAAACTTGTGCACAACATCAAAAACCTAACTTTGCTATGTTGTTTGCTGAAAATGTCTGCATTTTGTTTTTTAACTTGGAACTTATTTGATAATGATATTGGTTATAAGTGTCTTTCGATCTTTTATGAACTTTGGGATTTTTTATGACTTATCATCATCTGGTGAGCAAGATGTATGAAACAGGCGAAATACCCTCAGACTTCAAGAAGAATATAATAATTCCAATCCCAAAGAAAGCAGGTGTTGACAGATGTGAAAATTACCGAACTATCAGCTTAATAAGTCACAGCTGCAAAATACTAACACGAATTCTTTACAGACAAATGGAAAAACTAGTAGAAGCCAACCTCGGGGAAGATCAGTTTGGATTCCATAGAAACACTGGAACACGTGAGGCAATACTGACCTTACGACTTATCTTAGAAGAAAGATTAAGGAAAGGCAAACCTACGTTTCTAGCATTTGTAGACTTAGAGAAAGCTTTTGACAATGTTGACCGGAATACTCTCTTTCAAATTCTAAAGGTGGCAGGGGTAAAATACAGGGAGCGAAAGGCTATTTACAATTTGTACAGAAACCAGATGGCAGTTATAAGAGTCGAGGGACATGAAAGGGAAGCAGTGGTTGGGAAGGGAGTAAGACAGGGTTGTAGCCTCTCCCCGATGTTGTTCAATCTGTATATTGAGCAAGCAGTAAAGGAAACAAAAGAAAAATTCGGAGTAGGTATTAAAATTCATGGAGAAGAAGTAAAAACGTTGAGGTTCGCCGATGACATTGTAATTCTGTCAGAGACAGCAAAGGACTTGGAAGAGCAGTTGAATGGAATGGACAGTGTCTTGAAAGGAGGATATAAGATGAACATCAACAAAAGCAAAACAAGTATAATGGAATGTAGTCTAATTAAGTCGGGTGATGCTGAGGGAATTAGATTAGGAAATGAGGCACTTAAAGTAGTAAAGGAGATTTGCTATTTGGGGAGCAAAATAACTGATGATGGTCAAAGTAGAGAGGATATAAAATGTAGGCTGGCAATGGCAAGGAAAGCGTTTCTGAAGAAGAGAAATTTGTTAACATCCAGTATAGATTTAAGTGTCAGGAAGTCATTTCTGAAAGTATTCGTATGGAGTGTAGCCATGTATGGAAGTGAAACATGGACGATAAATAGTTTGGACAAGAAGAGAATAGAAGCTTTCGAAATGTGGTGCTACAGAAGAATGCTGAAGATTAGATGGGTAGATCACATAACTAATGAGGAAGTATTGAATAGGATTGGGGAGAAGAGAAGTTTGTGGCACAACTTGACCAGAAGAAGGGATCGGTTGGTAGGACATGTTCTGAGGCATCAAGGGATCACCAAATTAGTATTGGAGGGCAGCGTGGAGGGTAAAAATCGTAGAGGGAGACCAAGAGATGAATACACTAAGCAGATTCAGAAGGATGTAGGTTGCAGTAGGTACTGGGAGATGAAAAAGTTTGCACAGGATAGAGTAGCATGGAGAGCTGCATCAAACCAGTCTCAGGACTGAAGACCACAACAACAACAACATGACTTATCATGCTCTGACTATCCATTTTGAGTTTTGTTTGCTTGATCAAATTGATTTCTGAATCATGTAGCAGATTTCACAGCCATATCACATCTTTTACTGCTATGCTGACTGCCACATATTCTGCTTCGGTGGTGCTCAATATTACCATTCTTTGACACTAAGAGTACCACATTATCCATCCATTTGATAACAGAAAAACAAAATGGTCATTCGACCACCTTGTTTCTCTATATCTCCCTCATAATCTAAGTCACTGTACTCAAACCAGAATCGTCTCGTCTTCACTCTTTCTGTATTATATACCAAAGTCTTTCATGCCTTGCACATGCTTGAAAATGTGTATCACCGCTTGACAATTACTCTCATCATAATTGTTCAAGTATTTGCTCGCTATGAAGTCAAGATCTTGGTGACTAACAGCTGTGATAAATTAAAGTGAACCAGTTGCTTCCCTGTATGGAAATTTTGCTATAACTGATGCGTTTTCATCCCCTGAGTACAGTTTCACATTTGAATCCACCAGAACAGATACAGGATTCGATTTTTCCAAGTCAAACATTCCAGGATTCGTGTTACATATGCTTTTTCGTGCAGAGGCAACACTTTTTCTTCTGTGTTTGCTTAATTTCCATTCTGCAAAACACTTTCACTTCAGAGACAGTTATTACAAATATTTTTGCTGTTTCTTCTACGATGACCTTGAGGTATTCTTTGCTTTTCACAATCAACAGCCTGTCATCCACAAAGAAAGCGAAAAAGATCTGATCATTTCCAACTTCCTCAGTGAAGATACATTTATCTGCATCACTCTCTTTGAAATCGAACTACTTCTAGAATTTACAAAGCATTTGATTCGAGCAACTGGAACGGGTATTTCATGTGTGACGATGACAGTGGACTAATAGGATACATCATAATATTTTTTTTTTTTTTTTTTTTTTTTTTGGTTAAGTAAGTGACACATGTTAGTCACAACACATGTTGTAGGGGAAAAGAGTCCAGGTACTAGATGGAAGGCAGGACAAACCAATGGTGTGCCAAAACATGTAGCCGATTAAGACACAATATCTTAAGAGTTAAGAAGAGAACAAGAAGGTTTGATAACTGGCATTCAACAAGAAGTAGGTCCATAAGGAATAAATTTTAAGTACAGGAGATGGAGTGCTAACTTTATCCTAGCATATTGATAAGAAATACTTGGAATAAAATCTTTTCTATTGTCTAAATCTAGTAATTATAAGAAAGTAAAGGATTAGCTGATTAGCTGAAAGTTTGTCAGTAGAAGCAAGATTGCTAAGGCTTTCGTGGCAACTTGTTGACAAACTGTCTGTTGGCTTCTGTCTCGGGTTCTTTGGCCGACATTTGGCTGATGGTTTTTCTGATGTTTTGGCAGCACAAGTGGCTGACATTGTAAAAGCTTCAGCTTTGTTTGCTGGTGGTGGACTGGAGCTGAGCTTGTGGCCATAGACTGTATGTACTTGGCACACCAATGACCAAGAGCTTCTCCGCGGTTATTTGCGGTGCTGTTCTACTCTTGCTACCTGCATTGGTCGACTGTTGCAGCCATTAATGCTGGCGACACATCAGAATAATCGTCAGACAAATGTCTGCCAAAGAATCTGAGACAGAAGCCAACAGCAGTTTATCAATATACATAAGTGTGAGAAGTATGTGTACATAGTGATGTTATGTGTGTTATAAACAAGAGTAGGAAAAAAAAGCAGGTAGAAGAGAGGGGTTAAGATATTTAGATAGAGAGCAATGAGGTAATGTTAGCAGAAAGCGATTACGGGAGAAACTTACTATTTAGAGGAGAAAAAAGGGGACTAGTAACTGTGTTTACTGATGAAGTTAAAATGGTGCATACACAAGTAGTGGATGAGGCATAGGAGAGGAAAAGGATAGACGGATCCATAGGAGGAATGCCTCTACCTCAGTCAGGTGAATCTGTGGGAAGAATGACCTTTACAATTTAATATAGGTAGGAGAGATGTAAGGTTAGACGGACCCACAGACGGGATGGTCTATACCTTGGTCAGGTGAATCCATTGAGGGACTGACCTTATTTTTTGTTTTAGGGAAATAAGGATACACACACACCTAAAATGGTATGGAGGTTTTACACAGTGACTGCCCTTAGAAAAAGTGTAAGTGCAGTGAATACAGAAGTACGAAGCTGTAAAATGACTGGTGGTCACAATATTAAAGTTTTCTCCCAATTAGTTCTACAATCGGATAGACTTAACTGATAGTAGATGAAAATGATTGGAGCAGGAATTTTCCACACTTGTGACTAGAGCCTCTTCTGAGATTTGACTCTATCTATATCCGGATCCCACTCCAGCTACTGTCAGATCTGGGTGCTGACAAGTCCTCTCCATTTGGCTCAGTCCTCCCACCACTTTTCTTCGTCCTTATGCTGCCAGGTCACACCTCTGCTTTCCACAGATATTCTCACTCCTGTTTTCCACCACTTTTTGGGTGCCCTCTAGGTCTTTTTCCATCTATCTGTAGTTCTTCCATAATTTTGGGAAGTCTCTGCCCACATATGCTCTTAACATGCCCATACCATCTTAATCTCTTTTTTCAATTTCTCCTTTCATACTTTTGTGTTTAAGGTCCTTTCTAATATCTACATTCCTTACTCTGTCCATTCTTGTTTTTCCCTTAACTACTCTGAGAAATTTCATTTCCCCTTCTTGCAGTCTGCTCCAGTCCCTTTTTGTCATTGTCCATGTTACTCCTCCATAGGTGACAATAGAGAGGTAATAACTCTTATACATAAGGAGTTTTGCTTTTTCTGAAACTTCCTCATTCCAAATCAGGTGTTTTATTGTTTGGTAGAAATTGCCTCCCTTCTGCAACCTCCTATTAATTTTGTTGGTTTATTCTTCCATCACTAGATATATCAATCCCTAAATATTACCACATTATCTGCAAAAAGCATATTTTTGTCTTTATCTTTTACTATATCTTTAACTGCCCTATTCATTCCCTCCATCACAACATTAGAAAGTGCAGGAGATAGAATACTTCCTTATTTAAGTCCTTGTCTTATTTCGAAGTATTCGGAGTTCCCCAATGGTGTTCTAATTGTACAGTTGTGTCCTCTGTACATTGGCTTTATTACATTAATGTGTCCATCTTCTATGTCTATCTTCTTCATTTCTTCCCAGTCTTTCCCTGTCAACTGAGTCATATGCCTTTTCTATGTCTATAAAAACCATTATCACCCTTTTGTTATACTCCCAAGTTTTTTCCATCAGTTGACGGATGGAAAATGTCAGGTTGATCATTCTTCTTCCTTTCCTAAACCCATGCTGTTCTTCACTCAGCTCCTTCTCTATCTTTTCACTTATTCGATTTAGTAAAATTCTTTCAAAAATCTTGGCTGTATGACTCGTAAGAGTTATTCCTCTGTAGTTTTTACAAAGTCTTTTATTGCCTTTTCTGAAGATGGGAACAATGTCTCCTCTTCTCCAATTGTCAGGTATTGTACTGTTTCTCCACACACTTGATACAGCCGCTGCATTCCCACTGGACCTGCTGCTCTTATCATGTCCACTGATACTTCATCTGGTCCTGGGGCTTTCCCCCCATTCATCTTCTTCACAGCATTTGTCCTCATTCTGCTTCCCAACTTCTCTCAGTTTCTCCATTATTTGTTGTTTCCTAGTGTAAATGCTCCTCGGTGTTTAACAGTTTCTTAAAATGTTCTCTCCGGAGATCTTTTATATTCCCTGGATCTTCAATCACAGTACCATCCTCTGTTTCCATCTTTACTGGTACTTCAGAAGCTTTCCTTTTATTTTTCATCATGTTATAGAACATTTTCTTATTGCTCTTCGCATCTTCTTCAAGTTTTTTCGTAAACTCTTCCCACGCCTTTTTCTTTGCTGTTTACACTATTTCTTTGCACTTCTTTTCCTCTATATATCTTTTATTGTCTTTGACATTTTTAGTTTTCCACCACTTTCTCCATGCTCCATTTTTTTCTTCTAACTGCTTGGATTGTGGTATCATGCCACCAACTTGCCTGTCTTACTTTTTTCTTTCCAGATGTTCTACCATATACTTTTTGTGCCACTTCGGCTAAAGGGTCTTTGAATAAACTCCATTCATTTCCTGCATCGCAGAAAACTTCTTTTGGAAATTATTGTGTGATTAATTCTCTATGTTTCTCAGCACTTTCACTCACCTTCAGTTTCCAATCCCATATCCTCATCACTTTCTTGTGTTTTCTATTCTTCACACATTGATTCATTTTCAATTGTCCCACCAGTAATCTATGGTCTACGTCTGCACTCACACTTGGAATTACCTTCACATTTGTTACTTCCTCTCCATATTCCCTATTTACTAGAGTATAATCAATTAAATTCTTGGTTCTTCCATCCAAACTGTCTCTGGTGATAACATGACTTTCTCTCTTCATAAATCAGCTCTTTGCTATTTTCATTCCATTCCTGTGGCACAAATCCAGGAGTCTTTCCCCTTCTTCATTTCTGCCTCCATATCTAAAACCTCCCAACACTTGCTCAAATCCCTTCCTGTCTTTGCCTACCTGTGCATTAAAATCTCCCATCACTGTATTAGCACTCTCTATATGGTTCTTTAACTCATTAACTGATCGGAGCGTGGAATGTCAGATCCCTTAATCGGGCAGGTAGGTTAGAAAATTTAAAAAGGGAAATGGATAGGTTGAAGTTAGATATAGGGGGAATTAGTGAAGTTCGGTGGCAGGAGGAACAAGACTTCTGGTCAGGTGACTACAGGGTTATAAACACAAAATCAAATAGGGGTAATGCAGGAGTAGGTTTAATAATGAATAGGAAAATAGGAATGCGGGTAAGCTACTACAAACAGCATAGTGAACGCATTATTGTGGCCAAGATAGATACGAAGCCCACACTTACTACAGTAGTACAAGTTTATATGCCAACTGGCTCTGCAGGTAACGAAGAAATTGAAGAAATGTATGATGAAATAAAAGAAATTATTCAGATTGTGAAGGGAGACGAAAATTTAATAGTCATTGGTGACTGAAATTCGAGTGTAGGAAAAGGGAGAGAAGGAAACATAGTAGGTGAATATGGATTGGGGCTAAGAAATGAAAGAGGAAGCCGCCTGGTAGAATTTTGCACAGAACACAACATAATCATAACTAACACTTGGTTTAAGAATCATGAAAGAAGGTTGTATACATGGAAGAACCCTGGAGATACTAAAAGGTATCAGATAGATTATATAATGGTAAGACAGAGATTTAGGAACCAGGTTTTAAATTGTAAGACATTTCCAGGGGCAGATGTGGACTCTGACCACAATCTATTGGCTATGACCTGTAGATTAAAACTGAAGAAACTGCAAAAAGGTGGGAATTTAAGGAGATGGGACCCGGATAAACTGAAAGAACCAGAGGTTGTACAGAGTTTCAGGGAGAGCATAAGGGAACAATTGACAGGAATGGGGGAAAGAAATACAGTAGAAGAAGAATGGGTAGCTTTGAGGGATGAAGTAGCGAAGGCAGCAGAGGATCAAGTAGGTAAAAAGACGAGGGCTAGTAGAAATCCTTGGGTAACAGAAGAAATATTGAATTTAATTGATGAAAGGAGAAAATATAAAAATGCAGTAAGTGAAACAGGCAAAAAGGAATACAAACGTCTCGAAAATGAGATCGACAGGAAGTGCAAAATGGCTAAGCAGTGATGGCTAGAGGACAAATGTAAGGATGTAGAGGCCTATCTCACTAGGGGTAAGATAGATACTGCCTACAGGAAAATTAAAGAGACCTTTGGAGATAAGAGAACGACTTGAATGAATATCAAGAGCTCAGATGGAAACCCAGTTCTAAGCAAAGAAGGGAAACCAGAAAGGTGGAAGGAGTATATAGAGGGTCTATACAAGGGCGATGTACTTGAGGACAATATTATGGAAATGGAAGAGTATGTAGATGAAGATGAAATGGGAGATATGATACTGCGTGAAGAGTTTGACAGAGCACTGAAAGACCTGAGTCGAAACAAGGCCCCCGGAGTAGACAACATTCCATTGGAACTACTGACGGCCGTGGGAGAGCCAGTCCTGACAAAACTCTACCATCTGGTGAGCAAGATGTATGAAACAGGCGAAATACCCTCAGACTTCAAGAAGAATATAATAATTCCAATCCCAAAGAAAGCAGGTGTTGACAGATGTGAAAATTACCGAACTATCAGTTTAATAAGTCACAGCTGCAAAATACTAACACGAATTCTTTACAGACAAATGGAAAAACTAGTAGAAGCCAACCTTGGGGAAGATCAGTTTGGATTCCGTAGAAACACTGGAACACGTGAGGCAATACTGACCTTACGACTTATCTTAGAAGAAAGATTAAGGAAAGGCAAACCTACGTTTCTAGCATTTGTAGACTTAGAGAAAGCTTTTGACAATGTTGACTGGAATACTCTCTTTCAAATTCTAAAGGTGGCAGGGGTAAAATACAGGGAGTGAAAGGCTATTTACAATTTGTACAGAAACCAGATGGCAGTTATAAGAGTCGAGGGACATGAAAGGGAAGCAATGGTTGGGAAGGGATTAAGACAGGGTTGTAGCCTCTCCCCAGTGTTGTTCAATCTGTATATTGAGCAAGCAGTAAAGGAAACAAAAGAAAAATTCAGAGTAGGTATTAAAATTCATGGAGAAGAAATAAAAACTTTGAGGTTCGCTGATGACATTGTAATTCTGTCAGAGACAGCAAAGGACTTGGAAGAGCAGTTGAATAGAATGGACAGTGTCTTGAAAGGAGGATATAAGATGAACATCAACAAAAGCAAAACAAGGATAATGGAATGTAGTCTAATTAAGTCGGGTGATGCTGAGGGAATTAGATTAGGAAATGAGACACTTAAAGTAGTAAAGGAGTTTTGCTATTTGGGGAGCAAAATAACTGATGATGGTCGAAGTAGAGAGGATATAGAATGTAGGCTGGCAATGGCAAGGAAAACGTTTCTGAAGAAGAGAAATTTGTTAACATCCAGTATAGATTTAAGTGTCAGGAAGTCATTTCTGAAAGTATTCGTATGGAGTGTAGCCATGTATGGAAGTGAAACGTGGACGATAAATAGTTTGGGCAAGAAGAGAATAGAAGCTTTCGAAATGTGGTGCTACAGAAGAATGCTGAAGATTAGATGGGTAGATCACATAACTAATGAGGAAGTATTGAATAGGATTGGGGAGAAGAGAAGTTTGTGGCACAACTTGACCAGAAGAAGGGATCGGTTGGTAGGACATGTTCTGAGGCATCAAGGGATCACCAATTTAGTATTGGAGGGCAGCGTGGAGGGTAAAAATCGTAGAGGGAGACCAAGAGATGAATACACTAAGCAGATTCAGAAGGATGTAGGTTGCAGTAGGTACTGGGAGATGAAAAAGCTTGCACAGGATAGAGTAGCATGAAGAGCTGCATCAAACCAGTCTCAGGACTGAAGACCACAACAACAACAAACAACTCATTTTCAAAGTCCATCATCTTTTCTTCACTACATCCCACTTGAGGTTCATAAATCTCGATAACTTGTATAATTTCTTTTTGAAATCTTAGGTTTAAGATTATGATCCTGTCTGATATATATATCACACTTTCAATACAGCTTTGTACATTCTTATTCACCATCACTGCCACACCATTTCTTCCAAAACTTTTGACTCTAGAAATCAAATATTATCCATATATCCAACAACCAACTCCTCAGGTACTAATAATGTGAGAAAGAGTAGCAGGTAACCAACTATGTACATATACAAGAAGTAAACAAGAAACCCTTAAGTGTACTGGCTTGAAGGCAATGCATTGTTGAATAAATAAATAAATATAAAAAACCATAAGCAAGCTGACATGATAGACATATGATATCTTACTATGTAGAAAGACTTGTCATTACGGGTCAGTTTCTTGCATCATATAAAATGTGAAGTAAAAAAGATGGAGATACACGAAATAGACTAACACTGTTTAGTGCAATTTACCTAAAATGAAACAACAAAATTGAAAAGATGTGTTATTAAAAATGAAGTTTTATTCCTTTTGAAAGAAGGAAATAATATCAAGTGTTTTTAAGTAATTTGGTGTTTACAGTTGTATGTACCTGAGAAATCAAATCTTTTTTTGAGATTATGAGAGGTCCTGTCATCTTTCCTTTAAGTGGGGGAATATGAAGTGTTACATGCCGTTTACGCAAACGACATTTTGCACTCCTTATGTAGTACAAGGAAAGACGATCGTGGTAGCATAGTATTAAGTAGGGAGTTAATCGCAGAATATATACTGTATGGGAGTGTTTGTTTTCGTATGAGCAGACATTAAATGTGAGGTGTGGAATATGAGAAAAAGGCAAGATGTAACAACAAATAAATGGCTTCACCTGCCAGGGGCAGGGCCTTTTTCATTTTGGCAGTGCGGCTTGGCAGTTGCTTGACCATCAAAGAACAACCACACCCTCCAAGAATGAAAACAAAAGACAAGATGGTTGTGTAGCAAATGAAATATATTGTAATCTGGATTGTTATGCTGTGCCTTAGAGGTGTATGTGATATAAAAGTTGGTGTTTTACTCTAATTCACTAGTCACTTTAATAATCTGTACACGCATTCAAGGAAATGTGTGTTTGTACAAGGAAAATAGTGGATGTACCTTTTTGTGATATGAGTAGAAGTTACCATCTTTTGCTCCAATATTAGCTGCAGGATGTGAAGAGGTCAAGTCTTTCCTCAGCTACATATGGGATTAGAAAGAAGGATCCTTTATTGTATGATTATATGATAGCGGAACAAACACTGGTAGCAGTTACTTCTGTAAAATATCTGGGAGTATGCGTGCGGAACGATTTGCAGTGGAATGATCATATAAAATTAATTGTTGGTAAGGTGGGTAACAGGTTGACATTTATTGGGAGAGGCCTTAGAAAATGTAGTCCATCAACAAAGGAGGTGGCTTACAAAACACTCGTTCGACCTATACTTGAGTATTGCTCATCAATGTGGGATCTGTACCAGATCAGGTTGACGGATTACATAGAGAAGATCGAAAGAAGGGTGGCGCGTTTCGTCACGAGGTTGTTTGGTAGGCGTTATAGCATTACGGAGATGTTTAGCAGGCTCAAGTGGCAGACTCTGCAAGAGAGGCGCTCTGCATCGCGGTGTTGCTTGCTGTCCAGGTTTCGAGAGGGTGCGTTCCTGGATGAGGTATCGAATATATTGCTTCCCCCTACTTATACCTCCCAAGGAGATCACGAATGTAAAATTAGAGAGATTCGAGTGCGCACGGAGGCTTTCCAGCAGTCGTTCTTCCCGTGAACCATACGCGACTGGAACAGAAAAGGGAGGTAATGACAGTGGCACGTAAAGTGCCCTCCGCCACACACCATTGGGTGGCTTGCAGAGTATAATTGTAGATGTAGATGTAGATTTCAGAGGAACTGATTAGCCGGACTTCTACTTCAAGATTATCAATTACAGCAAGCTGATTAAAAGAAAAAGGTAAATATGTCAGAGTTCATGTTGGGCGACAGATCTCATGAAGAGTTCTGACTCAGCTTCATTTACAAGTATAAGCCAGCAGCTACATAAAACCTTAAATCTGCAAGAAAAGCACTTCAAGTTCAGCAGCTGCAGCAAGGTGCTAACCTTGCTGCTGTAGGAACTCGCAATGCAGACAGAAGCCAGCTTGATGGCCCCAGATTATAGCATGGTGAAGTGCTCAGAATCCTGCTAATTCCCCAGTGTGGGTAAAATGGGTTTCAGCTATAATGCCTGCACATGGAAGCAGCGGTGAGAAGTGTTAGTGTGTGTCAACAGACAAATGACAGGCAAGACGAGTGAGCAGCTGCACTGCCCTGGGTCCGAACTGTAGGCTGCCGAGGGTGGAGGCCGGTAGCATCAGATTGTTGGCTCACAGGAGACCCACTGGTAGGCAGGTGCTAACTCATCAGCATTGGATTTAATGCAGTTGGTAGGCCTACTGCTAGTAGAAGTAGAATCTGGTGGCAACAGTTTGAAGACCTTAGTCACCTTGTCGCCTTGTAGGCTGGTGCACCCCTCTCCTTTTAGGTGGTGGCTGACAGGCTGTGTATATTTATTTAAAAATGAGAGGTATTTACATGGGCTTTGCTGGCCACTCTTGTGCCAGAATAGTGATTTCTATCATGTAACCCATAACAGTGTTCTGACTTGGCCGTGTTGTAATCAGGGCACTGACCCTACAGGAGCTCAGCCTTCAGCTGCACTGGTGGTATTACATGAATAACTTAGGAGTAGGTATCCTTGAAGTAATGAAGCAATTTAAACCACTTAATAAAATTGTCTTCTGGTCCATATTACATACCAGTTGGATTCCTCTCAGACTATGCTCTTGCAATTACTCCATACTTAACAGTTATATGCAACCACTTGGTCGATGGAAGATCTGTACCCAAAGACTGGGAAGTTGCACAGATCACATCAATATTCAAGAAAGGCAATAGGAGTTATCCACTAAATTACAGGCCCATATCGTTAACACTGATATGTAGGAAGATTTTGGAACACACATTATGTTTGAACATTATGAATTACCTTAGAAAGAGCAGTCTGTTACCACATAGTCAACATGGATTTTCAAAACATTGTTGTTGTGAAACACAACTAGCCCTTTACTCACATGTAGTGTTGAGTGCTGTCGACAGAGGATTTCAATTTGATTCCATATTTCTAGATTTCCAGAAGACTTTTGACATTGTACCTCACAAGCAGCTTGTAATCAAATTGGATGCTGACGGAATACTGTCTCAGTTAAGTGACTGGATTCATAGTTTCCTGTCAGAGAGGTCACAGCTCATAGTAATTGACTGAAATTCATTGAGTAAACCAGAAGTGATTTCTGACATTCCTCAAGGTAGTGTTACAGGCCCTCTGCTGTTCCTTATCTTTATAAACGATTTAGGTTGCTTGCAAATGATGCTGGCATTTATCATCTAGTAAAGTGATCAGAAGATCAAAACAAATTGCAAAATGATTTAGGTGGTCCAGAAATTGGCAGTCGACCCTACATAATGAAAAGTGTGCATTCATCCATGTGAGTGCTAAAAGGAATCTGTTAAACTTCAGTTGCATCATAAGTCAGTCGACTCTAAAGTCCGCAAATTCAACTAAATACCAAGGAATTACAATTATGAACAACTTAAATTGGAGAGAACACACAGAAAATGTTGTGGGGGAGGCAAATCAAAGACTACATTTTATTGGCAGAATACATCGACAGATCTGCTAAAGAGATTGCCTGCACTACACTTGTCTGTCCTCTTTTGGAGTGCTGCTATGCAGTGTGGGATTCTTACCTGATAAGATTAACGTAATACATTGAGGAAGTTCATAGAAGAAGGCAGAACACTTGTATTGTAGAGAAGTAGAGGAGATAGTGTCACAGACGTGATACAGGATTTGGGATGGAAATAATTAAAGCAAAGACATTTTTAGTCATGGAGGGATCTTCTCACGAAACTTCAATTACCAGCTTTCTCCTCCGAATGGGAAAACATATTGTTGACACTGACCTACATAGGGAGAAACGATCATCGTATTAAAATAAGGTAAGTCAGAGCTTGCATAGAAAGATATAAATGTTCTTTTTTTCAGTGTGCTGTTTGAGATTGGAATAATAGAGGATTAGTGTGAAGATGGTTCAATGAACCCTCTGCCAGTCACTTAAGTGTGATCTGCAGAGTAGCCATGTAGATGCCTCTGGTCCGACGTAACTGCTCAGTACTGTGAAGTGGGTTTTTACTGCATCAGCAGATTAGACCTGTTGCAATTGCTGTTGTGTGGCTCCATTCTCTCTTCCTTCCAGGAGCTTCTTGCAGTAACCGTGGGCAGCGTCCATATTGTATTCAATCACCTGAATAAAATAATGATAGTGTTTCTCCCTATCTGCTTTATTCCTCATGTATGCATGAAATTTTTCTGCGTATGTTCATGGCTGAAAGACTAATTCAGAATATGCAGTCTGTAATGCCAAGAGAAGGAAGCGAGGTTAAGGGGAACATAGAAATTTTGGGTAGCAACCTTACATATGTAGCCAGTACAAGTGTATGCATTGGAGATTATTGTACATCCTGGTTTACACTTTTGAATGCTGTAATCCATGAGCCTCTCTCTCTTTGGGCGAAAGCTTATTTGTGACAGTCTTTTTGTTGTGCCTGTCTGCGACTTAGCATCACCGCAGTATGCTGAGTAGCAACTTTCCTTTTGATATATTGTTAAATACCATCCTGGATTTTCCATTGTCTAATAATGTATATATACAGGGTGAGTCACCTAACATTACCGCTGGATATATTTCGTAAACCACATCAAATACTGACGAATCGATTCCGCAGACCGAAGGTGAGGAGAGGGGCTAGTGTAATTGGTTAATACAAACCATAAAAAAAATGCACGGAAGTATGTTTTTTAACACAAACCTACGTTTTTTTAAATGGAACCCCGTTAGTTTTGTTAGCACATCTGAACATATAAACAAATACGTAATCATTGCCGTTTGTTGCATTGTAAAATGTTAATTACATCCGGAGATATTGTAACCTAAAGTTGATGCTTGAGTACCACTCCTCCGCTGTTCGATCGTGTGTATCGGAGAGCACCAAATTACGTAGGGATCCAAAGGGAATGGTGATGGACCTTAGGTACAGAAGAGACTGGAACAGCACATTACGTCCACATGCTAACACCTTTTTATTGGTCTTTTTCACTGACGCACATGTACATTACCATGAGGGGTGAGGTACACGTACACATGTAGTTTCCATTTTCAATTACGGAGTGGAATAGAGTGTGTCAGGCCAATAGATGTTCAATGTGGTGGCCATCATTTGCTGCACACAATTGCAATCTCTGGCATAATGAATGTCGTACACGCTGCAGTACATCTGGTGTAATGTCGCCGCAGGCTGCCACAATACGTTGTTTCATATCCTCTGGGGTTGTAGGCACATCACAGTACACATTCTCCTTTAACGTACCCCACAGTCCAGAGGTGTAAGATCAGGAGAACGGGCTGGCCAATTTATGCGTCCTCCACGTCTTATGAAACACCCGTCGAACATCCTGTCAAGGGTCAGCCTAGTGTTAATTGTTGAATGTGCTGGTGCACCATCATGCTGATACCACATACGCGTTTCCAGTGGGACACATTCTATTCCACTTCATAATTGAAAACAGAAACCACGTGTGTATGTTTACCTCACCCCTCATGGTAATGTACATGTGCGTCAGTGAAAAAGACCAATAAAAAGGTGTTAGCATGTGGACGTAATGTACTGTTCCAGTCTCTCCTGTACCTAAGGTCCATCACCGTTCCCTTTAGATTCCTACGTAATTCGGTGCTCTCCGATACACACGATCGAACAGCGGAGGAGTGGTACTCAAGCGTCAACTTTAGGTTACAATATCTCTGGATGTAATTAACATTTTACAATGCAACAAACGGGACTGATTACGTATTTGTTTATATGTTCAGATGTGCTAACAAAACTAATGGGGTTCCATTTAAAAAAAAACGTAGGTTTGTGTTAAAAAACATACTTCCGTGCATTTTTTTTATGGTTTGTATTAACCAATTACACTAGCCCCTCTCCTCACGTTCGGTCTGTGGAATCGATTCGTCAGTATTTGATGTGGTTTACGAAATATATACAGCGGTAACGTTAGGTGACTCACCCTGTACATTTAATTACTGTAGTCACAGGGTGGTTGGCTCATCTACTTTCAGTGCATGATCAACCCTACACAGTATCTTGCTCTATTATTTCAGATTTTCTTGTTATAGCATTTTGATAATACATTTTGAAACATATGTTTGTAAATAAAATTTAACTCATTGTGTGACTATGAATGAGTGAGTTGATTAGGACAGAGGGGTGTGACTTTACTTAACCTGTAAAACAGGTGGGAAGTACAAGTCGGCACACAGGAAAAACAACAGTGAGGAGAGAAATGTGGATGAGAAAATATAGTGGAGATAATTTGAGATTAAGGAGGAGAAATGTCCATATACAACATTCTTCTACTGTTTCATAACTCATGTACATCATCTGGAAAGTTGTTTTATTTTATGTATTTATTTTTGAAGGTGTGGACAACTTTTGCTGATGTAGTTCCTCTTGACTTGTATGATGTGTTGCATGATCCTGATTATAGAAGAATTTGGGATTTGAATATGATCGAATCTCATGATATTGGTTACCTGAATCCCAATAATGATGTTGGATATTATGCAAGTAAGTATTAATTTGTCCTGATCTCTTCAATAAATACTTATTTAGATTTATCTCTGCTTCTGTCTTTTGAAGGAAAATGCACATTACTGACCCCATTCTTGCTTTTTTATTGAAAGTTTGGGTCAACTTCCACCCATCCTGCAATTTTGTAACATACTTAATGGCAGACACTGCCCTTTAGTTTGATGCAATTGCCACCATGTAGGTTTGATCCTAGTGCTGACAGGCACACTTAAGCATCTTTTAGGCAATGGGTGGTGTCAAAGGCGTGTCATCTGCTGCTGTGCTGTGAGAGGGTTTTTTGTAACTGCCCACGCCCTGCCAACAATGGAAACAGTGTACTTGATTTTAAGAAATTTTTTAATCAAAATAAAACTAGACAGTCTCTAATCATGTGATGACACAAAGGAAATTAAAGAAAATTAGTAGACATGCAGTTCCTAGGAAGTAAATCGTAATATACTGCTAACTGCTTCTAGGAAGTTAATGTTACTGTAAACTTTATTGTAAATAAAAACAAGTGGATATTATCTGCTACCTGCAGCATTGTGGGGCAGTATCTTACATCCATACTCTGCATTGAGTACCACTATAACTTTTCCCCTTCCTGTTCCATTTCTGTATTTTGTGTAGCCCATGCCCCTTTCCCATGAACCATGGACTTTGCCAAGGTGGGGTGATTTGCATGCCTCAGCCACTATATTGATGCAAACACAATGGATTTGCATCTGGGGAGTGCCAAGACAAACAGATGGTTCCCGAAGGGGCATGGCAGCAGAGGGGCAGCAGCCTTTTCAGTAGGCTGCAGGGTCAACAGTCTGAATCATTTGCTGATCTGGCATTGTAACATGAGCCAACATGGCCTTGCTGTTCTGATACTGCACGCTGCTAAGAGCAATGGGAAACTAGGGTAGCTGTTCTTCCCAAGAATATGGAGTTCTGTTGTACGGTTTAATGCTGAAGGCATTCTGTCAGATAAAATACTGCAGAGCTAAAATACTCCCCCATTTGCATTTTCATATGGCATTTGCTCAGAAGAATACCATCATCAATAAAAATAAAACAAGCACACAAAACCTCTTAATCTGGTAAGTTTGGTGGAGGAGGGGGAGGGGGGTTAGAAAAAAAAGGACTTCTGGTCTGATGAGTACAGGGTTAAAAATACAAAATCAAATAGTGTTAATGCAGGAGTAGGTATAATAATAAAAAAGAAAATAGGAATGTGGGTAATCTAGTAATCAACTAAGAACAATGTAGTGAATGCATTATTGTAACCAAATAGACACAAGGTCAACACCCACTACTGTAGTGAAAGTTTATATGCCAACTAGCTCCACAGCTGACAAAGGGGTTTGAAAGAATGTGTGATGAATTAAAAGAAATTATTCAGGTAGTTAAGGAAAATTAAAGTTAAATTATGATAAGGGGTTGGATTTCGATGGTATAAAAAGGAAGAGAAGGAAAACATAGTTACAAAACATGGACCGCAGGAAATGCGTGGAATGTGAAGCTATGTGATAGAATTTTGTGCAGAGCATAATTTAATCATTGTTAGCACTTGGTTTGTGACTTGTGTAAAAAGGCTGTATAAACTGAAGAGGCACTGCCTTACATAATAATGCTTAGACAGAGATTTTGAAACCTTATTTTAACCTGCAAGACATTTCCAGGGGCAGATGTACTCTCTGAACATAATTTATTGGTTATGACCTTCAAAGAAAACTGAAGAGATTGCAAATAAGTAGGAAATTGAAGATGGGACCTTGATAAATTGAAAGAACCAGAGTGTTTAGAGGAAGCATTAGGCAATTATTAACTGAAAATGAGAGAGGAATGCAATAGAAGACAAATGGATAACTTTGAGAGTTGAAATTGTGAAGCCAGCAGAGGATCAAATAAGTAAGAAGGCACGGTCAGGTAAAAATGCATGGATAGCACAGGAGACATTCAGTTTAGTTGACCTAAGGAGAAAATTAAACAGACAAAATTTAATACAGATGCTTGAAAAAAGGAGATTGACAGGAAGTGCAAAATTACAAAGCAGGAATGGGTTGAGGACAAATGCAAGGCTGTAGAAGCATGTATGACTAAGGTAAAGACTGATGCTGCCTATAGGAAAATTAGAGAGGTCTTTGGAGAAATTAGAAGCACCTGTATGAATACAAAAAGCACAGGAGGCAAGCCAGCACAAAGCAGAGAAGGGAAATCTGAAAGGTGAAAGGAATATAGAGAAGAGCTATACAGGGAAAATGAACCCGAAGGCAATATTATGGAAATGGAGGAGGAAGTAAAGGTAGATGAGAAATTAGATATGATACTACAAGAACAATTTGACAGAGCACTGAAAGACCTAAGTTGAAACAAGAACCTTGGAGTAAACAACATTCCAACTGATATCCTTGGGAGAGCTAACTGTGACAGAACTATTCCACCTGATGTGCAAGATATATGAGATGGATGAAACCCACTCAGATTTCAGGAATAATATAAATTCCAATCCCAAAAATGTAAGATACTGACAGGGGTGAATATTAGCAAACTATCACTTTAATGAGCCATGTTTGCAATATACTGACATGAATTCTTTTCTGAAGAATCGAAAAGCTTGTAAATACTGACTTTGGGGAAGATCAGCAGTAGTGTAAATACTGACTTTGGGGAAGATCAGCAGTAGTGACCCTGTGTCTTATATTAGGAGATAGATTACAGAAAGGCAAACTTACATATATAGCACTTGTAGATTTGGAGAAAACTGTTGACAGTGTCGAGTGGGCTAAACAGAAGATAGTAAGTGCATAATACAGGGGCAAAAGGTTATTTACATCTTGTAGAGAAACCAGACCAGAGTTGAAGGAGATGAAAGGGAACCAGTGGTTTAGAAGGGAGGGGGACAGTTTGTACCCCTCTCCTCAATGTTATGCAGTCTATATATTGAGCAACAAGGAGAACTTTGGAAAAGGAATTAAATTTTGGTAGAAGAAATAAAAACTTTGTGATTTACCAGCGACATTGTAGTTCTGTCATATGCAGCAAAGGACTTGAAAGTGCAGGGGACCATAATAGATATAGCCGTGAAGGAAGTTTGTAGGATAAACATCATCAAAAGTAAAACAAAGGTAATGGGATGCAGTCAAATTAAACCAGGTAGTGCAGAAGGAATTAATTAGAAATCAAAACACTAAAATTAATAGATCAGTTTTGCTATTTGGCTAGCAAAATAACTCATGATAACTGAAGTAGGAAAGATATAAAATGCAGACTTGCAATAGCAGGAAAAGCATATTTGCGAAATAGAAATTCGCTAATATTGAATATAAATTTGTAGAAATATTTGTCTAGAGTGTAGCATTTTACAGAAGTGAAATTACATGATGAGTAGTTCAGACAAGAAGAGAATAGGTTTTGAAATGTAGCCCTACAGAAGAATGCAGAAGATAGGATGTGCGCATCAAATAGCGAATTAAGAGGTACTAAATAGAACTGAGGAAAGAGGAAATTTATGGAACAGTTTGACTAAAAGAAGGGATCAATTGATAGGACATATCCTGAGGCATATAGGAATACTGTTAATAAATACAGAACATACAAAACTGCACTTAAAATATTTGTAATGAGAAAGAAATTGATGTTTATAGACACTGGGGTGTATGAAATATATAATGAGCAGTATGAGTTACGAATAACTCCATCTATGTACAACAAAAGCAAACTGCCAAGTATCTGCTGAAACATTGGAGAGAATATCCCTGACAACCCTTCTGGAGAAAACAGAAAGTGAAAGCTATAACTGTTTGTGATAGCCATGGTGTTGTTTAACATAATAGGTGTTTTATATGTTCTGTAAGTAGCTACGATTTATCAGCATCTACATGTAAGATAACAATGCAAGATATTTATTTAACAGAGATATTTACCTTGTATGTTTAGCTTTTCAATCAGCATCTGCATTTGTATATAGTGAAAGTTCTATCAACTAGAAAAATATTTCACACACTACTCAGCAGCACCTAATGCGTGGTGATTAGCAAGTGTGAATTTTGCTATTTGAAGGTGCATGTAGATGCCCAAAAGTGGTTAGTCTTGAATAAAAATTAAATTTTATAAAGTTGTAGCACCTGCTGAGGGTTTATTTCATTATTATATAAGATTTAAATTAAATATCTGTTTAATTATTTGTATGTTTTCAGAGTCAATGTTTGCATTAGCTGGAATTTATTTTACCTGTTGCTAAATAATTGTACTTTTCCTCAGTTTTCAGTGTGTTTCTGAATGACACACTAGCTGTTTCTTGTACCTTCCACATTGAAGCCTACATTTATAATCTGTGAATCACTATGAAATGCATAGCTTATTGCATTTTGGTGCCACCAAAATGTGCTTTCCAGTGCCCAGTTACAATCTGATGATTTCTGCCATGAGCTTTTATGATTGTTATTATTTTTATTATTTCAGTGTCTTGCCCAGCTCCTCTCAAGAATAGAGATTTTGTACTACAGAGGTCATGGCTTGACACAGGTCAAGAACAATATATCATAAATCACTCTGTGCACCACAAAAATTATCCACCAAGAAAAGAATATGTGCGTGCAACATCCTATCTTACAGGTAGGGAAATTGTGCTAGTAGTGGTGTGTAGTGATTTAATTTACCTGTGTCTGGAGTAACAAGTGCCACATAAAATGAAAGGAAATAGTAAATTACACTAGGTACCAAAGTTAATGTTTCAGCAAAACAATAAACTATATGACTTATGCTCTTTGTACTACCACTACTTCCTTCAGGGTGTATACGACCCGGGACAACTGGGAGATCCGGGAAAAACCCGGGAATTTTTTCATCCGGGAGAAAACTGGGAAAAACCCGGGATATTTTTAGAATTCCAGGAATTTTTCATTGTTTTAGTTTTCAGTTAAATTTTTGTAATTTTGACTGGTAAGAACCGATACTCTAACAAAGGATATTACTGTATCCCGCTACTGCAAAATGATACTTCAACAATAAAACATAAACGAGAGAAAAAAACAAAAAAAACTTGAAATTGCAAAGGAAATGCGCCATATACAGCAATGACACACAGTGCTCATGCAATCGTCTGCCAATTGAAAATGTGTCAAAGGCTTTATGAAGACTAAGCAATGCTTCATAACAACAAATTGCTTCCAATGAGCGTCAAGTCGCAACTGTTTACATTCAATTTGTTTTAGCAGTTACGTGCGGGCACATGCACTGTTGAGTCATGTTTCAGTAGTAGATTCTCCCACTTCTGGCTACAGGAAGGTGGCTGTTGGCTGTGCAAGCAGTCGCAGCAAGCAGCTAGATGCTACCAGGAAAAGGGGGTGCCAAATTCATATTCTTGAGGAAAAAAAAATTGTTTCACAAAGCGCCTAGCAACCACCGCACGTTTGTGTATCGATTATTCATTTGATTTTGAAACACTTCCCTGTTGGTTTTTGAACATGTTTGAACAAATTTTAAGTTGATTTCTGAATGAATCATAAGTTGACTTTTGAATGCATGCATAGTGTACGTGATGTCCCTGTCAGGAGGAGAAACCTCGTCGCATCTAGAAGTAAACTTTCCGCAGACGAGATGGGGATGGGGCTATACGAGCTGAGGGAGTAAAGCCAAAAGGATGGATGCCAATCGCTGTCTGATTAAGTGGTTGATTGGGTTTGCAAATGATCAGTATTGTTATAATTACTAGCGAAATCCATAGATTCAGACTACCAGAATGGAAATAAATGACTGACAGGAATAACAGGTGAGAAAGATTCTGTATTATCTTCTCAGTGTATCCAAGAAAATGAAATTTTGACACAAAATTTTGGGCCAGATCGCTACACTAGTAAGGACCAATAGGACAGTCTCCGGCTAGCAGCAACTGGAAAATAATCACGGAATAACTAAACTCGTGATTCTGACAGGGTTAGTGAAGTTAATCGGTGAACAAATTTTGACAGTGGCAGCAATAGCTACAGAATTGGTGATGACAAGACTGTTTGCTAGAACGAGGAAGGAGAAGAAACGGGGACATCACACAAATTACGGAAGAATGAGACGATTCCAAATTTATATAAAAATTTCGTAATACTACTTTTCGATCTCATGCTTGAGAAGCTGGTGCGTATGAATGAAATGTGAAACTATTTCCTAACATAAAGCATTTTGCTTGTAGTAGGCCTTATAGGCATTTGGTATTGGTACTTCGTGGATTATATTCTGTCGTCTTATAAAAATGACCATTTGTGCCAAACAGTCTCATTTATTTGGTGTGTTACAAAATTTCTGCCATATTAGAAAGGTCTATTTTGTTTTATCTAGCAGACAGTGACAAAATAGACTTAATCAGATCAAGAAACCACACCAGTCTTGGGTATTATTTGTATTAATAGCTTTTTCAGTATTAGATAACAACATTTCGATTTTTCATGTAGCAAAACGTTTGACGAACTTTGATGAGATAATAGATTCATTCGCAGAAAGCTGCAGCAAGATTAGAGAGAAAAAAATGCTAGGAGCTAAGGTTTGAAGAAATGTTTAATTTCTTGCTTATCTCTTGTCAGTATTGGTTTTATATATCCTATATTTAATTTTATGTCACACAAAACAGCAATTTATTAACTAATAGGCAATAAAGAGTTCAGATTTTCTGAAGAGTTCTTGTTCTCTCGATTACAAATAAACCCATCCGCTATTAATTGCGAGTTTTTTTTTTTTTTTTTTTTTTTTTTTTTTTTTTTTTTTTTTTTTTTTTTTTTTAAAGAGGGGGCAGGATGATGTCAAACCGGTCGACTGGGAGCGGGAGAGGCACCATAGGACATTTCAGTTTCCACTCTTCTGAATGTAGTTTGGATGTGCGGTAGAAAAATGCTTTATGAAGAGGCGTGGCACTGCACTTTGGCATACTTAAGACCAAAGAATATGTCTTACATTTCCTCGAATACATATGTTGTATGTTTCAGACTTTTCAGAAAGATGTGCACTACAAGATGAACATATTTTGAAAATTCGATTTTTTTTTAGTATTGACCCGGTTCGCAAATGTCATAGATCCGGGGTTGGTGTGCAGAGCAGTCTGAGTTATAGTGGGTAGTCCCCACGTGACCCGTGTTTACATTTAGTGATTTTGCTGTTTCCCCTTCGTTTACTCTCACATTAAATGAAAACAAAATGGATATCTGTGGTTGGGAGCTATCAAGTGAATTAAAACACATTCACATAATTACAGAAGGCTGAAATATGTCATTAGTTTCAGATTTTACTTTATTTCCGCCTTTTTGACAGTCAAGCATTAATCGCCTTGCAGAACAATGACGTTATTTTTGCCTCTTTGCTAAAGAAATTTGACTTTTGTTAACCTTTTCCGCAGAGGCAGTCAATGTATTTGAAACGAAGTGTTTAATTCCATACTGTGGGCTAGTTTCAGCTGTTCGTTGCATTTCAAGTGCATGTTTTCATTTTCTAGAACGTATTGCATTAGCCGTAATAAAGAACCAAACATGATGTAATACAGTAGTGTGGTCCACGAAATTCCGATGCTCTTGGAGTATCCTCTGATGTCTTGTTTCTTTTATGACATAATGTATGATCTTTCAATGTTTTACAAGTACGTACATACAAGCTTCCTACGTCATGATAGCTACCCAAACGTGGTGTCGCCTGTTATCTGCGCTCTCTGGCAGCTGCTGAAACGAACCTATTCCGAACGGGTCACGGGAAAATATTGCGAATAGTGGTTTGAAAAGCGTTACTTTCATAGTAAATATCCTTTCACGTAAGTTGAACTATGTGCAAGAATATACCAAGAATTTATTAAATCACAGAGCTTTTGAGTCTCATTTTAAAATCAACTGTTTGATGACAAGCCATTTAGAAGAATTTCGAACCCTGAAGATCAGAGATTTATGTCATTATTAAAAATTTTACTGGCACATATGTGTGATATATGTGAAAGTGTAACGCGCGCAAAAAAGATTAACAGTATATACGAAAGCTTAGCTTCTCTTGCAGCTTAATAACTTTAAAGACCAATGTCATGTGTGAAAGCTTTGCTTTTCTTGTAGCAACACCATGTATATTTGAACAGTTCTCGGGTATCCGACCGGGTAGCGTTGTAATTTCTCCACAATATTTCGGCAGACGTACACGCTGCCATCTTCAGGTGGTTCATGACGAATGCTGTGCTGTTCCTCTCGGCGCCCTATATGTACTAGCCATTACCCCCTCCACCTTTCCTCTCCTGGTGTCTTTGGTGCGGCCGGTGCGGCGACTACTGGAGGTGGTGGGGGAAGCGGCACCTGGGTCTGAACTGGGGTTTGCAGTCTCCCTGCTGTCGCCGTCGGGGGCGGTCCTCAATCTCTGGGACCGCATCTTTCTCTCCAGGCTGAGTGCAGGGTTCCAAGCCTTACTAAGTTGAAGGCCGCTGTCTTTATTACTTAGATCGTCCTGTAGTCAGATTTCGATGGCCTCTTTAGTAACGCAGTCCCAGAAGGAGGAGGATTGACAGAGTATTTTTGTTTTTTCATAGTCCATAGTATGGCCAGTCTTTATACAGTGGTCAGCCACGGCTGATTTAGTGGCCTGGCGCAATTCGGTATGGCGCTTGTGTTCGCGGCACCTCTCTTCTACAGTGCGGACTGTCTCCCCTATGTATGATTTTCCGCACTGACAGGGAATTTGATAAACGCGTGGCAAGCTGGGACACAGTGTATACAGAAATCCTACACACACCGATTTGTACCTAAATGCCTTCAGCTGCCACCACAGCTCCCAGCGTGAAGGCATTTTGCGCATACTTGTTCACAGGGCACGATCGATCTGCAATCAGGAGAACCTTCCAGCAGAGCTGCAGCACCTAGGGACAACATTTCAAAAAAATGGGTACAACCAGAAGCAAATAAGACACGCACTCAGGCAGACTGCGCCAAGAGAACAAGAAGAAGAAACAGAAGAACACAAGTCGTTGGCGTGCATTCCGTTTGTCGGAAACACCTCAAGAAATATCGCACAGGATCTTGGGGAAACACAATGTGAAATGTGTATTCCGACCCCCTGCAAAACCTTGACTCTACTGGGTTTAGTGAAAGATGACCTAGGCCTTCAAAAACCAGGCGTTTATCAAATTCCCTGTCAGTGCGGAAAATCATATGTTGGGGAGACAGTCCGCACTGTTGAAGAGAGGTGCCGCGAACACAAGCGCCATACCGAATTACGCCAGGCCACTAAATCAGCCGTGACTGAACATTGTATAAAGACTGGCCATAATATGGACTATGAAAAAACAAAAATACGCTGTCAATCCTCCTCCTTCTGGGACTGCGTTACTAAAGAGGCCATCGAAATCTGACTACAGGACGATCCAATTAATAAAGACAGTGACCTTCAACTTAGTCAGGCTTGGAACCCTGCACTCAGCCTGGAGAGAAAGATGCGGTCCCAGAGATCGAGGACCGCCCACGACGGCGGCAGCAGGGAGACTGCAGACCCCAGTTCAGACCCAGGCGCCGCTTCCCCCACCACCTCCAGTAGCCGCCGCGCCAGCCACACCAAAGACACCAGGAGAGGAACGGTGGAGGGGGTAATGGCTAGTATATATAGGGTGCTGAGAGGAACAGCACAGCATTCGTCAGGAACCACCTGAAGATGGCAGCGTGTACGTCTGCTGAAATATTGTGGAAAAATTACGACGCTACCCGGTTGGGTACCCGAGAACTGTTCAAATTAGAAATACGCCGGGAAAACATCAGATCGCTCTATGTATATTAATTTAAACTATTAACTTTCCCTGTTTGTGTGTTCGCGCTACTTAACAGTGATGTTGCTGTTGGCTGACTACATCACGTGTCCTATGCTCTGAATATCCGCTGTCATCAACTGGAGAGATCACGTGACGTGAGCTATGAATGGGTTACAAAAGCACATCGAAATCTTGATTTCAATGATTCAGAAAGTAACATGCAGTGCACATCAAAGACATTTCGAAAACATGTCTTTTTTCCTGAGAATCATTTTCAAAAGTGCCGGGAAATTGTACGGCCGTGTACAAAACCATAACCATTCAAAGGATTGATATGGGAAAACGTACTTTCACCCGGGAGAAAGTGTATTTTTAACCGGGAAATCCGGGAATTTTTTTTCCTTGTCCATGTATACACCCTGTCTTTCCACTTTGACCATTTAAGGTTCACATTAATTTTAGTCTGCTTTGTTTTTTCTGGTCTTTGTCTTTGTCCAAAATTCTTTTATTCTCATACTTTCACAACTACCTTCATTCTTCTTTCCACGATGACGTTGACCTGAGTCTAATACTCTCCTCAATAAACTGCATTGACACCTCCTCTGGTCCATTCTAAGGATGTTTCAAAAGAACAAGATCCCTCTTTTCCTGATGGCGTCTGGGGTCTTCTCCATCTGGATATACAATTTTTGATTTGTTTGCCTTCTTTAGTGAACCACTTCTTGTTCTTTTAGGGAGAATGCTTTGTTCCACAAGTTATAGCCTCTAAAGTAGTCCTGTTCTTATGAAGTTCAGACTTGCTGCATATAAGGCATTAGGAAAGGTCACTGGCTGGTAACGTTCCAATTTTGCCTTGATCAAAGGATTCTTCTTATTGTAGATGATCGTAGTGAGTGTTTATGCTAAAGTCATCTTACTTATTTCTGCTCCCATAGCTTCTTTTTCTGTCAGACCAGTTTTTATCCATTCTATCCACCTACTTAATTTTTCCTCATCCTAATATCATCCAACACGGAGCTGTGTTGATGTTTGTCATAAATTGTGTCAGTCTGTATAAACTTGCTTTAACTGCTTGTCTCTGTAGTTTGGTGGCTTGATTAGGGACCTTTTCTGATGATTCCAAATATATCGCAATATCATATACATATACTGAACTGTCCATGTGTGTCCCTTTTTTCTTGCATCCCAATTATATTCCAGCTACTCCTTGCATTTTTCATCACCATTCCTTGATCGGCTTATCAAGCACATAGGCAAAAGAGCAAGGAGCAGAGAGGTTGTGTCCCTTTCTGGTTTCCATCTTGAGGGACTCTGGAAGCATTCCTCTTAAACTTAATGACCCTGGATTTTGTGTTTGTTAAGATGTATTTAATCAGTTCACTGGATTTTCTGTCCAAATTCATCTCCTCTAAAATTTGAAGTCTTCAAATTTGAGTATGAAGTTCTTGCTTTTCTGCTTTCAATACACAGTTAGCAATTTCAGATTCAAGATTTGTACTGTGTGTTATGTGCCCTTTCTGAAGCCTTATTCATACTAACCAATTTGTGGATCTACAGTAGTCGTTTTTCGGTTCTGTTCAACACTGTTTTCGAAAAATTATCTGATGTTAAAGATATGCCTCTGAAGTTTACAGGCTCTGACATACCTCCTTTTTCCATGTATGGGATATATTAGTACCAACAATATGGAAATGACAGATTGCAACTCACCACATGGAGGAGGTGTTGCATCACAGACAGGCACAATGAAAAGAATAATAAACAGTGGAAACTCGTGGTAGGGATATCATCAATCTAGGAAAAGATAGATTGCTACTTACCATAAAGATGTCATGTTAAGTTGCAGACAGGCACAATTAAAAACACTTACACATAAGCTTTCGGCCATAGCCTTCGTCAAGAAAAGAGAAGTACACACCATTCATTCACACAAGTAAGTACACCTCATGCACACATGAGCTCCAACTCCAGCAGCTTGGGCCAGAACTTCTAGCTGAAAGCTTATGTGTAAGTGTCATCTACATTGTTGTAAAGAATACTAGAAATATGTAAGCTTTTGGACAAGATCCTTCCTCAGAACTAGAACTCTCACCCATACAAACAAGTATCCAGCTGCTAAGACCCAACTGCGGCTACATCTGATGTGAGCAGCAGTCGGATGGAGTGGGTAGTGGTGGTAAGAAGGCGGCATGGGGTGAGGATGGGGGAGGTGTAACAGGGTAGGGGTGGGCGAAGATACTATTGCTGACTGTGCGGGGTGTGCAGGGATGTCGTGGGGACAGGATAAGGATGCTAGGTGCACCATTGGAAGGCTGTGCTGGAAAGGAGGGGAGAGGGCAGGTTGAGGGGGGCCGGCAGGGGGCAGAAAAATGGATCCATCATAGGGGATGTTCCCACATGCACAATTCAGAATAACTGGTTTGTTAAGAAGAATCCAGATGCACAGGTTGTGAAGCAGTCATTAAAATGAAGCACTTAATGTTGTGCTGCATGTTCAGGAACTGGGTGCTTCAGCTGTCTCTTGGCAACAGTTTGATGGTTGGCATTCATGCAGATAGACAACTTGTTAGTAATCCTGTCCAAGTAGAATGTGACACACTGGTTGTAGACAAGTTTATAGATCACATGGTTGCTTTCACATGTGGTCTCACCATTGATGGGGTAGAAGATGCCGGTCATAGGACTGGATAATCTGGTAGTGGGCAGATGGAGGGGACAAGTTTTGCATCTGAGTCTGTTGCAGGGATATGAGCCATGAAGCAACAGGTTGAGACCAGGAGTGGAGTAAGGATGAACAAGAATATTGCACATGTTGGGTGGACCATGGAATACCACTGTCAGATGGTTGGGGAGGATATTTCTTATTCCATGATGAGAGTGAATCAAAACCCCTGTAGAGAATGGGTTTTAGTTGCTCCAGTCCTGGATAATACTGGGGTCTTGAGAGGAGTGCTCCTTTGTGGCTGGACTATGGTTGTGTGGGGTGATATTAGGTGACTGGTGATATAAGGTGTGGGAGATCAGTTTCTGGACAAAGTTGGGTGGATAATCTCAGTCTGTGAAGGCCTCAGTGAGACCCGTGGTATATTTGGAGAGGGCTTGCTCATCACTACAGATACAACCACCATGGTTGGCTAAGCCGTGTGTAAGGGATTTCCTGTGTGAAGTGGGTGGCAGCTGTTGAAGTGGGTGATAGGATGCCCTAACCCTTGGTCCAGATCATGAAGATTTCATCGATGGACATGAACCAGGTTAAATATTTGGGATTTTTGGTGGTTAGAAAGAATTTCTCTAGATGTTCCATGAATAGGATAGTACTGCATGGTGCCATTGCGGCCATTACTTTTTACAGAGACGTTTCTACTAGGCTTCTCTTTACATTGTTTTTAGAGCTAAAATCTGATTCCATATTTAGTTTTTGCAGTCATTCCACCCATAAAAAGTAGTACTTAATGTGATCCCAGTAAACAACCAACACCAGTTATTTGTGCTCACACTCGATTGTTTACATCAGTTACCTGCAACTTGGCATAGCCACATGCCCACATGACATGAGCTTGTCAGAACATGATTTCCACAGGTGGCATGGCATCAGTTTTGTCATAATTAGAGGGTAGCTAATTAATGATTAATGGTCTCAAAGAAAGTTTACAGAAGTTAAATAATCTGTTAACATTTCCAAAAATTAACTTAATAGTTAATCCATGACTCAAAAAGTTAAATTTGCTAATTAATGATTACGGATTAATGCTCTTGTGCCCAGCTGTTGTGGACTCTTCTTATCTTCTAAACATAAAATTACATTAACTTATAAAAGCTGCAAAGTGAAGACTAGTCATCATCGTTCCCTCACGTAAGAATGACTTGTCACAATGTCATTATACTGAGTGTTTGAAAATGAATATCAGGGATGTATGGCTGTGAAGTATTTACTGTGTTCAACTTACAATTATAAATAATACATCAAATGAAAGAGCAAGTCAGACAGTTTTTCTTAAAAGTCCTCACAGTGATCACCATTCATCACACGGCACACGTTGATTCAGTAAGCATGTTCTTCCCAAACCGTGATGAATATTTCTGGAGTAATTGTCACAACTGTTTCAATCCTCTGGACCTGCTGGTTGTGGAGGCACATACACATGGCGCTTTATGAACCCCCAAATGTAAAAATCACATGGAATTGTATCAGATCAATGTGGAGAGCATGTGGCACAAGCTCTGCCATCTATCCCTGCAGTCAGTCCAGCAGTTGGGTACATCGTCGTTTAATCAGTCATACACTAATCAAACAATGGAAAATCCAGGATGGAATGTAACAATATTATGAAAAGGAAACTTGCTATTCACCATATAGCAGAGATGCAGAGTCACAGACAGGCGCAACAAAAAGATTGTCACAGATAAAGCTTTCGGTCCATAAGGCCTTCATTAAAAATAAAACACACACACACACACACACACACACACACACACACACACACACACACACACACGGCTGCAGTCTCAGGCAACTGTAGCCACTGCTTGAGACTGCACTATTTTTGACGAAGGCCTTTTGGGCCAAAAGCTTTATTTGTGACAGTCTTTTTGTTGTGCCTGTCTGTGACTCTGCATCTCCACTATGTGGTGAGTAGCAACTTTACTTTTCATAATATTGTTACAATCACATACTAAGTTATGCCAGTGAGGCGACACACCATTCTGCTACTATATAAAGTTCTGTGGTTCAGCTTCTTCCGATTAAGGAAAAAGCCTTAGTTGTAGTGTATCAAGATAAGAAACACCAGTTAAAGTTGCTTCACCAAAAATGAAAGGCACATAAACTTTCTGCTGGGATATTGCACAAAAAACATTCAATTTAGGGGACTCGTGTAACAATTGCACTATCTTGTGGGGATTTTCTGAACCCCAGATGCTCATATTATGTGTGTTCACGTTTCAACTAATGTGAAATGTTGATGCAGCACTGACAATGACATGATTCACGGTGCAGCAACTTTCTGTTTATAAAATCGGCATTTAAACTGTAGTCTGTAGGCTTTAGAGCATGAAAACAAAACTGTTTGAGTATCTCTTTCATTTGATGTACTATTTGAAATTGTAAGTTGAATGTACGAAATGCTACAAAGCCTTAAAACGCCAATATTCATTTTGAAACACCCGTTAGTTACTTATACATACATATCTAGTTCTATTTCTTTCATCAAGTAACTGCCTTTATATTGTGGTAACTCATGTGGTATTGGGCATTAAAATGTGGTCATTGGGAATTTTTTGTGGCAGTATAGGAAAAGTTTTATTGATTTCATATTTGCTGAATTCCAGTTTTTGATCAACATTAATAAAAAATAAGTCACTTCTTCACTGGCTGTTCGAAAATCATGTGAATGAATCAGAGATTCTCAGGGCACTTGGATTGGGCAGATGTGCCACGATTAGGCTCTCTGGGGAATTGGCTTAACAGTTAATTGTTTGTATGTCATCTGTACAAGCGAGCAGTGCCTGGCAAATGATTGACAGTTATTGGTGGTTGAATGGCCTGTTCCCTTTGCGCAGACTGAGAGGATTAGCATATGGTCTACAGACAAAGGCTAGGTAATTGCATTATGAGGCATCAGTTCTCCAACTGGATTTTAGTTTTGCATGCAGCTGAAATAGATGGATGGCATTCAAGAAGTCTGATTTGAACCAGATGACAGTGATCATGAGAATGACTTTTTGGCAACTGAGTCTGAACTCGGATTAGGTGAGAAATGGTTTCAGAAAAGAAATCAAAGTCAAATGCTCTTGAGAACAAGCATTAGAACAGAATAAAATCCAGCAAAAACTGGAATAGGAAGCAGAATAACATGGAATAGACTGAAGTCATTGTGGAACCAAATAAGCATCAAGTGTAAATGCAGACTAAGTGCTGACTACCAAGTCTTGAGATGAAGTCCAAACACAAAGTCTCTTGAAAGAATCCTCACAAAGTCTGTCATCACTACCCCTTAAAGATCTCTCCATTCACTTGCTTGCCGGTTTTTAAGCCAGATTTTTCCCCCTCTTGCAGTTCCAGAGTGCCAAAATTTTGTTGTCACATCTTATCATTGGCTGATGATATGTCTGTGACAGCAAGCAGACAATTCTTCCTTGGCATTTCTCCTCCTCTTGATTCCTCATTAGAGGGCACCAGCTTTCCAATGAAATTTGGCCAGAGTTTCAGCAAGCATTCTCACAGTTTTGCCCGGCTGGATGATGACGATGACAGGGCATATTGCAAACAAGATTACCTCTCGAGCATATTATGTTTTTCACTGGTGGGCAGGTTTAGTGACTTCCCCCCCCCCAAGTCAGATAGCCGGCTGGTCATGAGCCCTCTCTGTCAAACATAAACTCTTCACAGTAATGTCTCTCCAGTGAGAAACAGTGCTGTTCTCCCCACATCTACTTTGCCCATTGCTCATGTTTCAATGAAGAAGTTTCACAGACTACCAAAGGGCACATACTGTAGCATATGATGGATGTGCACTGACTTTACCTATGAAAAGAAATGCTGTCTGTTATACATTGGTGTTTACATCAGCACACAGTCTGCTACAGAGTGAAAACTTCCTTTTGCAGTACAGTACCAATCAAGTATAAACATAATCAGTAATAAACAACAACACATAGTGACATGATGCAACGTCTTGCCCGCTGTGGCATGGGTTCCTCGTCTTCAGTTTCAACAAAATAGGTCTTAAAATTCTTCCTAAAATAATAGGAGAAAAAACTAGAGAATGTGCATGGAGAAACATAAAATTCATAAAAATGAAGACCACCCTAATTCTATGAACATACCCCACAAGCCACCATATGGGGTGTGGTAGAGGGTACTATGTATCACTACTAGTCATTCTTCAAGTGTTCCACTTGCAAATAGAGCAAATGAAAAACAAGTGTCTAATAAAAACCTCTGTACAAGCACTAATTTTGTGCAGCTTATCATCATGGTTCGTATATGAAATGTACATTGGTGACTTGAGAGTCAGCATAGAAGGCAAGTTCTCTAAATTCCTGCAATAGCACCTCGTGAAAAGCATGTCATTTTCCCTCCAGGGGCACCCATTTAAATTCACAAAGAATGTCCATAATACTTGCATGCTAATCGAACCTACTGTTAGCAAGTCTAGTAGCATGCCTCTGAATTGTTTTGATGTCTTCCTTCAATCTTAGGTGGTGGGAATCCCAGACACTGAAACAGTACTCAAGAATGTGTTGCAGTAGTTTTCTATACACTTTCTCAAAAGTCTCCCAATAAAACATAACTGATAATTCATCTTCGCTGCTACCAACCTGATGTGCTCATTCTATTTTATATTGCTTTGCAACATTATGTCTAGAAATTCAGTCAATGTGACTGTGTCAAGCAGCATCCTACTAATGTTGTATTCAAATGTTACTGGATTATTTTTCTTGCTCATCCATATTAACTTACATTTTTCTACATTTAGGGCAAGCTGCCATACTGTCATCAGCACGCAGCCATTAATTGCAGCGCACTCTATCTGTCAGATCATTTATGTTTATAGAGAATAGGAGTGGTCCTATGACATTTCCCTGGGGCACCCCTGATGATATCCTTGTCGCTGATGAACCTTGCTGTTGAGGATAACATACTGGGTTCTGTTACGTAAGAACTCTTCGAGCCATTCACAAATCTGGGAACCTAAACCACATGTTCAGACCTTTGCCAACAGAACATCCAGATGGATGCTTTACCACGGAAGCATCCTTTCCATCCTTCATCAAACATAATGCCTTTTGCACAATGGATTTGCTACAATATGTTTGAAAGTGTGGATAGTGTCCAAATCCAAGAGCTACAACTTGCTTGTGCAGTTTGGTGGAAAGAATTCTAATGATGCATTTCGTAAATTTACCCTTTAAGAGGGTATAGGGTTAAATCTCCACAAATAGTAGAATTTTCCAGCTGCAGACTCTTATTTACTTAAAGGCTATGCAAATGTTTCTCAAGACCTTCTTAAGTCATCTACATTTTGTGACTGGCACTGTAGTTAGCAGGCAATATTTTCACATTTGTAAGATGTGTTTTTTGTTTGCCAATCAAAAAGAGCTTAATCTTTTTAAGATCCATCAGCTGAGAATGAAGATCTCTAGAGTGATAATACTCTAAGTCATCAGTCTCCAAATATTTTAGCCTAAGGCCCACACTGGCTCATCCACTATGTCCCAAGGGCCACGAAAGAGCTGTGGTCTTAAGTTTTCTTGAGGCCTCGTACTCTACTACTAATTGGAACTCCTCGGTACAATTCAGAAATTTTCATAACGCTTACCACTGCTGCCAGTCTTTAAGAGCTGACACTGAGTTTCTGCATAAGAGCTGACACGGAGTGTCTCTGCAGTAGTGATTACGCAGCAAACTGCTTATTGTTCGACCATGAGGTGTGGCCGTAATTTTATTTCATACACATTTCTTCGAATAAATACCACTCGTGAAGGTCATTGTAATGCGATTCCACAAAACCCTGTTACTTCCTGCATCATTAAAACCACAAAAGTGGTCAGGACATAGCGCAAGCTTCTTACAGTATCAGCATTATGGGATGTCTTCCCACTGCAACATTACTCGCCACACAATGACAACAGCGGTTACCTCTTCCTCCCCAGTGGCCACTGCTGGCACAATTCAAGAAAACTGCACAGACTGTAGTTCATGATACCAACATACTGTAGTGTTGAATTACATGCAGATTTTTGTATCAGTAACAGACGACGATTGAGATGCTTATGGCACAAGTAGCAGGGGTGGATTTCACTCTGCAACTACCATTGACACTTATAGGCATGTTTTCACCTCATTTCATTGCCACAGTGACAGACGATGCACATGCTGCACTTGATGTATTTTTATGACTACTTCCAACAATGCTGAATATATAATAGTGACTTTTTGTGGCGAGTTAAGTGCAGCAGTACAGCATCATCTTGTGGGTAGTGGCAACATGTGCAATCTGAAAAGTGAAAACAGTAGGACTAGTTTGTTTTGTGACTACAATTTCTTTGTGAAAATGTAGTGTGTTTGACAGTGATAAACAGTGGGAATAGTGTGTTTTCTGACTATAGTTCCTTCATGAGGATACAGTGTGTTTAACTGAGAGTATTTTATTTAATTAAAATTTTGTTTTTGTGGAGGGTTACAGCCTCTTTGTATTTTGAGACTGAAAACTTGGTCAAGGTAGGCTGTATTATTGCTTTATTATCTATGTGATTGGCCAATTTCAACCTTTGATCATTTTCAAGCACATATCTTAAGCTTCCAGCTTCATTTTACATTATATCATCTCCTGGACACAAGTGCCAGCAATATACTATAATGTAATGCTGAAAATGCCCGAAGGTCAAAAATGGCCTATCCTAAATATCATAAAAAAGCAATATAGCCAACCAGGACAATGTTTTCATTCTTAATTAAAATTGCCTTAACATAAATCCCCCCCCCCCCCCCCCATGAACCATGAACCTTGCCATTGGTGGGGAGGCTTGCGTGCCTCAGTGATACAGATAGCCATACCATAGGTGCAACCACAGCGGAAGGGTACCTGTTGAGAGGCCAGACAAACATGTGGTTCCTGAAGAGGGGCAGCAGCCTTTTCAGTAGTTGCAGGGGCAACAGTGTGGATGATTGACTGATCTGGCCTTGTAACACTAACCAAAACAGCCTTGCTGAGTTGGTACTGCGAACGGCTGAAAGCAAGGGGAAACTACAGCCATAATTTTTCCTGACAGCATGCAGCTGTACTGTATGGTAAATGATGATGGCATCTTCTTGGGTAAAATATTCCGGAGGTAAAATAGTCCCCCATTCGGATCTCCGGGTGGGGACTACTCAAGAGGACGTTGTTATCAGGAAAAAAGAAAACTGGCGTTCTATGCATCGGAGCATGGAATGTCAGATCTCTTAATCGGGCAGGTGGGTTAGAAAATTTAAAAAGGGAAATGGATCAGTTAAAGTTAGATATAGTGGGAATTAGTGATGTTCGGTGGCAGGAGGAACAAGACTTTTGGTCAGGTGAATACAGGGTTAAAAATACAAAATCAAATAGGGGTAATGCAGGAGTAGGTTTAATAATGAATAAAAAAAATAGGAGTGCGGGTAAGCTTACTTTCAGTGCTCTTCTTCTCAGTCCACCTTGATAAGACTTCTCATTTTGCCCTTCTATCATATACAAACTTTATATGACACAGTGATTAGCATTGTACTACCTTTGTCGTCCTACTCTTCCTGTCACCTCCTTGTTATAGCCTAGTTGTCTCCCCTTGTCCTCAGAACAGGTGGGTCTGTCTTGTGCTGGCACGTGAGTGATCTTCCACAGCCTACCCTTCTTTCCTTGTCGAAGGAAAAACTAATAGTTCCAAAAGCTAGCATAGTTTTTCTACTTTTATATGTGTCTCTTGGCAGTATTAAGAATTTTTGTCTCTTGGTGTACATAATGGCTAGCCAGTCTGTCAAATATTTCTCTGCTCCCTGTGCCCCATACCCTTGCACACAACAATGAAGGAAAAGACAGATAGCTACTCGCTGTAAGGAAGACACGTTAATTTGCAGACTGGCACAATTAAGACACCTACGTAAAGCATTTGGCCACAGCCTTCATAAAGACTGTAGCCAAAAGCGTTATGTAAGTGTCTTTTAATTGTGCCTGTCTGTAACTTAAAGTGTCTTCTGTATGGTAAGCAACAGTCTGTCTTTTCCTACATTGTTGATACACTGACTTTTGCTTGTGTCTGCTAGCCTTCTATGGACACTGAATAGTCAACAAAACTACTGCTACTAGTTTTATACATATGAGTACAAACCCTTGAAATCAATCATCTCCATGAAAAGGGGTATAAAAATAATACAGCCACAATCTTTATACAAAATTTTACAAAGAGTAGTATGTTAAAAAAAAATCATATTTGTAACTACTGATGACTGAGGCATATTTTGTACTTTATTTTATACTTGATTGGCAACCATGTAAGTGGCACCATTGCTGTGGGAAATTCACATTTCTCATGCTGCTGTTGCACACAGCACGGCGTGGCAAGATCAGCAATAGCAGCCTTTAGTTCATACTTTTTCAGTCTCTCAGCGAAGTGTAATGTGAACAAACTCAGGGTGTTCCACATCTTATTGCAAGATCTCTGCAGTAAACCTGAAGAATTCTTCTGGTAATTTAATGAATATGTAGGCATTTGGTGAGCTATGTGGGATGATGAAGGAACGTGATGACCCATTGCTTTTTGACATCTACAGTACCTGTAAATTGCCAGTTTTCCAAAATGTGATTTGTGGAAGATTATTATTACTCCATTGAAAATTTTACCATAAATCAGTTTTATGTTACTGAATGGCTTACTGTATTTCTCTCTCCTTACCACTCATGCCTAGAAATGATCCATTCAGTTCCTTGAATGTAACAGTCCACATGTTTTAGTTATGAATCCTGGCCTTGTAGTTGCCCATTGTTTCGTTCCATAAAATGGCTGTTCTTCCAATAAAGAGATTAGTCTTTCAAATCATGTCTAGGTCCATGATGATAAATCATGAAAAAAAGGGAAAGGCAAAGAAGAATGGAATTAATTGACTGAACTATGGACTGTTGTTGCCAGTAAGGTTTCTGTGCCATGCCTCAAAGAAGTGAAGGCACCAGCATTTACTAATTCACCCCCATGGCATGACAGCTGTCCACCACAGTGGGAGTACTCAGCAGTGCCACAGCGGCTGCCCTACGCAGTGCCACAGATCATCTGGGGTAGATGTGCAAGCCATCATATAATTTTTCATAACTATAGCAGTGTGCATGGTGCCATTCAGATAGCAGCTGTACAAGTCTGAAATCAGCCTTCATTGTCTGAGACTGTGCACAAGCAGCAATTGTTTCACTACCCTCAGATCACAGGTGCTTGTAAATGGGAAAACACTTAATGCTGTGGCATGGAAGTGTACTGTGATGTGATTAATAGTTGATTGTCCTTGAAAAGGAAAGATCAAGAAACAGCCCACCCTTCTTCTCTGCTATAACACAGTGGTTCAGCAAAACAGCCCACAGACTACAAATGCACAGCCAGGACCAACAGCTTCAACTCAATGACTAAGTCACTGAGAATATACTGCAAAAAAAAAAAAAAAAAGGGGGGGGGGGGGGGGAGAAAGAACAAAGAGATTGAAGAACAGTAAGGATACTGAAAATTAGTAATTCTGTTTGCTACTGGTATAATTAGTGAAACCTTTTAGTTGTACAAGAAATTTTCTGTGTGTGTCATACTGTACAGCTTTTTTGTGTGTCGCTTATGGTTCCAAAATAGAATTGAATCTGGTATGAGCTGTCAATAATGTGGTCATGATCACTGTCAAATGTTACATAATTAACTTGAATCCTGTACCAGAGTATAATAAATCAAGTTAGCCATTAATTTGAAATCAGACTCTGTAACAAAGAAGCTTCTATTAAAATTTAGTAGGGCTGCACATGATCTTGGTTTGAGTAAAACATCTCTCTTTAAAATAAACTGTTCAGCTGTTAATGATCACCATCACCAGTCTGCTTTTTTCCTAGGCATCCAAAGATTTGTTTGATTGCTATACGCTATCTGATCAAAAGTATCCAGATACTTTTTAGCCGACAATAATGTGTGTGTGTCCACCCTTTGCCTTTCTCACAGCCTGAACTCTGCTGGGGACACTTTCAGCAAGTTGGTTGAATGTCTGTGGATGGGTGGCAGCCCATTCTTCCTCAAGAGCTGAAACCAGAGAAGGTAGTGATGTTGGACACTGGGGTCTGGAGTGAAGTCAGTATTATAACTCATCCCAAACATGCTCCCTTAGGTTCAGGTCACTACTCTGGCCAGGCAAATCCATTTCAGGAATGTTATTTTGCCCCCAAACCATTACCTCACAGATGCTCTTTATGACAGGGTACATTGTCATGCTGATACAATCAATCATCATCTCTGAACTGTTCCTCTACTGTATGCAAAACACAATGCTATAAAAAGTGTTCATATCTTTCCATATTTAGCATTTTCTGTAGCACAATAGTGATACCAAGGCCTAACCAGAAGATACATTCCCATACTGTAGCACCACCTGTCCCATACTTCACTGTTGGCAGTACTCATGATGACAGGTAACGTTCTCCAGACATTCACTAAACCCAAATATTTCCAACAGATTGCCACTGGATGCAGCATGATTAATCACTCCAAATCAGTCATTTCCTGTCATCCAGTGTCCAGTGGCATTGCTCTCTTCACAGTTTCAAGTGTCATTTAACACTGATTACAGAAATGTGTAGTTTATGAAGAGCTGCTCGACCATTGTAGCTCTCTGTCCGAACAGGTCTCGGAAGGCACAACAGTACCAACTGACCACTGCTGAAGGCATAACTGGATGCAGGCACAAAGTGTCACGTGGCCAGCACACAGCTCTCCCAGTCGTTGTCAGTTTTCATAACTGGCGCCACTACTCATCAGTTAAGTAACTTGTCAATTGGCGTCACAAGGGATGAGTGCGTCCTCTAACCAACAGCGCTCAGCAGACGTGACTGGTCACCCATCCAAGTCCTAACCGAGCCCAACAGTGTTCGACTTCGGTGATCTGACGGGAACCGGTGTTACCCCTGCATTTAGGCTCTTGGCCAACCATTCTACCTGATTTGTTTTGACTCCCTATGTACAGTCATTATGCTAACTGGACAGCTGGTAGCACTTTGGAACTCAAAACTGATTCCTTCTACTGATTTTTTTCCCCCAGCTACTCTCCAAGATGCTCAGTGGTCTGTGTCCATCAGTACATGAGGTCTGCCTGGTCCTGGCTTAGCTGTGTTTGTTGTTTTGGTTGCATTTCACAATCACCAACAAATTACTTGCACAGGTTTAGAAGGGTTGAAATGTCCCTGATGAATTTGTTACTCAGGTGACATCCAAAGACAAATCAATGTTCGAAGTCACTGAGTGCTCTTGACTTGACCCACTCTGCTGTTACTGCACCTCTACTGACAACACCCCACCTCCTTTTATGCTGGTGGGTTCATCTGTTGTGACACTAGTGGTCAATTCTGCATTACATAAAGTGTGTCCAGATACTTTTGATCAGATAGTGTACAAGATAGTGTGTGGTTGATGATTAAAACTGTAAAAAAATGTGTGTTTTGTTTTAATAGTGTTTTAGTAGGAAACAATTTATAGCATTAAAGTGGTCTGTCACATGCATGATATGAGTGCAAACAAAAGAAGTAAACCTCTCAGATTTATTCATCATCATATACACAAGTAGTTAAAGACATTGCATAATTTTTTCACCCTGTTATTAATTTAATTTGTTAAAAGTAACAGAGGATTGGTGTTGTAGGTTTCTTAATCCGTCCATCACCTGAGGGTGCCGGCAGTATGCTAGGTTACGTTTCTCAGACTGATCCTCATGGTACACTTCCTCCATGGCTGGTCAACAAGTGCACACAAATTCTGGCACCTAAAGTAAGTGATAGCTGGTATGAATTGTTTGAACTGAAACCATCCGTATGTTTGTGCTACTAAAAGTTAATGTTTTCACATGACTGATTACTGCACTGAAAGCGTTTCAGTATAGTTCTTTTCTTTCTCATTGTATTAAATTTTTCAATGTCTGTTTTGCCATAGATACATTATTTTGTAATGAAATTATCATCAGCCATGTGCTGTGCCAATTTTCAAACAGATTCAACATGCCATCAACTGTGAATCATATTTGGGAAGCAAAGTAATGTTATAATAGTTAAATATTGATTTGCAACATCAGTTTCACAATTGAGGAATGATAGTCAGGCCTGTAACAGCTACACAATTGAAGATGGCATAAGGCCTTCAGCACTGAAAATGCACTTGACAACTGTGTGAAGGTCCTTTCACCTTTTAATGGGAATGACTACAGCTTTATGAAACTTTATATGTAAAAATATATTTAAAAACAAAGATGATGTGACTTACCATACGAAAGCGCTGGCAGGTCGATAGAAACACATACATACACACAAAATTCAAGCTTTCGCAACAAACTGTTGCTTCATCAGAAAAGAGGGAAGGAAACGGAAAGACGAAAGGAAGTGGGTTTTAAGGGAGAGGGTAAGGAGTCATTCCAATCCCGGGAGCGGAAAGACATACCTTAGGGGGAAAAAAGGACGGGTATACACTCGCACACACACACATATCCATCCACACATATACAGACACAAGCAGACATATATTATATGTAAAAATTAATACAAAGCTTGGAGACTTGATTGGGAAAGAGGGTATATAAATGCATGGGCATGAACAATACATACTCTCTCATTTTGAGCTCCATACATTTCATTACTTTTTTAAACATACCATGTATACCCTTCCAGCATCATGTTCCTGTCAAATGACCAATCTTGCATTATAGAAAGCTTAATCTAAATTTTGAGATGATTCTTTACTACTTATGCCTGGAATATTTAATTTCTAATGGATGAAATATGAAAACTTACTATCTATTACAAACTGAAAATCTCTAAGCATTTAGGTGGTGCCAAATTTTTTGTCACCTGCATCATCCCATCTGTTTCACACATTATTACTGCTCCATGCTAGTATTTATGTCATTACATTCTTCCTGGTGAAGTACACATTAAAACTGCACTCAATGTTCTTTCATTATTTAATGTCTTTGTAAAGTTTGATGAACATCAATGTAGAATTATCAGACAGTGACTCCCAGTGATACAAACTTGGCTTTATTTTGCAAATTACTACTACTACTACTACTACTACTACTACTACCATCATCATCATCATCATCATCATCATCATCATCACACAGGTAGGAAACTATTCTAAAGTACATTACTTTTATAAAGCATGATGTGAAACAGTTGAGTAATTATTAACATCTGTAAGTAACATAATTTTTGTAAAATGATGAATAAATGCCACGTATTAATTTTTCTGGAAAAATGCCCCAAACTAGAACACAATACATAATTCAAAAAGGAAGATATTTAATTTGTGAAACGTTAATATTTAGTGACCATCAGAAGATATCGTCTTAGGCTCCAAAATCAACCTGTTGGTAGAAATAAATCAAACTGACCACAGAATAATTATATACTGATGTTCTATATATTCCAGTGTAAGAACAAAAAAAATGTATTGTGAAATAAGATATAAAATATTATTCCGTTCATAAATATTCATTTCTTTCTAACCTGCAGATGGTTAAAAAATTATACAAAGCATCAAGAGCTTATGCTGACTGGAAGAAACTCAATAATCCAAATTTTAAACCATGGCATTTTCCAGAGCAGATTACAAGTCCAAGAATTTCAATTCAGGATGTAAGTAGATTTATAATTAATTTTTGTTCTGAAGTTACTGTTCACAGTAAAAAATAAAAACAAAAAATGTAACTAATTGTCATTGGTCAATAGTGACTTACAGTTTCGTTGTGGATGCAACATTTGAAACGCAGATAAAAAATGTACAAGCAACTTACCAACTCAACAACTGCAAAGTAGTGATCAGCTTCATGTCAGCATATTTAGTTAACTGTAGATTAATTTAAGCAAAAAAGTCTTCTTTTTATATACTTATTGTAATACACACCCTCTCTCTTCCAGTCGATGCCTCTACTTTGATGATAATTACTATTTAGTGATCAGGCAAGTAATACCACTGACTGTGAATGTTACCAATTGTTGTTTTTTCTCATTTGCATTTCAAAAATTTTTCTCCATTGCTGCCTTTGTGATGCACTCTCCTGTGCTTCACCGTTATTTCTTTCAATGTTGCCCAAGAAGGAAGAACTTGTGATTTCAAAAGCTATGTAGGGTATTTCACAGTTCTAGTGTTTAAAGAGGGAAATAATAATTCACATAGAAACTTATGTCTGGAAACAGTGCATTTCCATGTTAACAAGAAAAACACATCAGTGCAGGGTCTTAACCCAAGCATTAATATTGTTATTTGTGTTGTTGATAAGTGCAAAATCATGTTGATTTAAGAATGCCATGCTCATTTCACAAATTGTCTCTGCATGGTAAGTTCTGATGCACTTCGTTAAAACTTCCTTTTGTGTTGTGGATCTTTACTGCTGCACTCACAACCCAAATGACTGTAGGGGAGTATTTTGAACAATATGTCCCAAGTAGCACCACAAAATAAAGTGTACTAAGGGGTCAGTTGTGGAGACATTGGCAACTAAGTGTGTGGTTACTGAGACCTATCTACCTTCCTCCATACAGTGTAGCAGAATAGCCAAGGAAATAAACTACAAATTGGACTGGTATTAAACAGAGAAAAATCATGTGATAATATCGTGCAAGCACTTAATGGGGATAGTCTACCATACAAGGGAGCTATGTATGAAACATAAGAATCGGACACCCTTCCCCACGCTTTTTCTAATGCAAAAACTGACTGTATCCGGACATACTGGCAAGTTCCTATATAAAAGTGAATCTACTGAATTCCCTCTACAACAACGTATGTAACTGTGAAACACCTTGCAGATCCACTGTAGTTTTTTGGGTGTGTTCGCTGATTTTACAGTGAACTTTGCACATGAGTATTGAGCTAGGATTCACCTCCCCATCCTTCAACTTTTGCCATGTTTGCATTTGAAGTATAGTTTTATTTTTATTTTTATGTAAAGCTTATTGGCAGTATGGAAATCAGTAGAACAGTGTGCAACCGTAAAAGAAGGGTGTGAATATAACTTGTATATATTTTATTTGTATAAACATTATCTTTACAGCGGTGGCACTAGTCATTATATTTTCTTTGATAAACATAGTGGTAAGGATATTTAGTTCCATTATGCAAAATAAGGGAAGTATATGCTATTGTGCAGGCTTTTCTAGCAATGTCCATTCTTATTGCATGATTCACTTGCAAACAAATAACATTATGCACCGTATCACAAACCTCTTTCATCATTTTCCTTGTAGTTGCTTGAACATGTACTAGATCTGTTTTGTATTTACTAAAACAACCTGTGCTTCATGCAATACTTTAGACATTTAGTTTGTGTAAAAATTTCCATTTGGCAGTAATTACAGAATTTTGACTTCTGCCAACTGTATTTTGTAATGTATCCAGTTCATTAGTAAAGTATGTTGTTACATCTGATACTTGATTCTACATAAGCAAATCTTCCAAACTATCTCAATGAATATACATCCTATTTCATAAGAATTTCCACTGAAAACTCCTAAAATTCCTGAGCAGTTTGAAATATCTTTTGAATTATTTTCTGCTAACTAATTTTAACTTCAAAGTTAGCTCTTCCTTCTAATAATAAAGCTAACCCTTAGTTACTAAATAGTTAGTTTGTCTACATCTGCATTTGCACAGCAAAGCATACCTTGTACTATAGCTAACCATTCCCTTTTGTGTTCCACTTGCAAATGGAGTGAGGGAAAAATGACTTTCTGTGTGCTTATGTATGATCCCCGATTCCTGCTATCTTGTCTTCGCGGTCCTTAGGCAAGTTATGTGTCGGGTGGCTGTAGAATCATTCTGCAGTCTGTTGCAAAGCCAGTTGTTTAAGCTTTCTCAATAGTCTTCTGTGAAAAGATCGTCATCTTCCCTCCAGGGATTCCCATTTGTGTTAACATAGCATTGCCATAATACTTGCATGTTGATTAAACCTGCTGGTAACTAATCTAGCAGCATGCGTCTGAATTTCGTCATTCTTCATTTAATCCAATCTCAAGGCAGTGGCGGATACACATATGCGCCGCTCCCCCTTGCAGGGCCGCCCGCATTGCCACTTGCGCCACCCCCGCCAGTCAGCCCGCACACTATTTGTTTGTTTCTTTCTTTCGTCAGTCGACTCGACTGAATCGAGTTATCGAGTAGTTGTACTTTCCTGTGTATCATCCACGTCCATGTCGTCATATTTTGTGTGTTTTCTGTCTGGCACACAGATAGCTAACACATACCTACGAGAAAAGTTACGTCCATTCTAGTGATCTCGATACGTAATTCCGTCGGGCAGTTGTTCGAGAAAAGTCACAAATATTCTACTGTTTTCTTGTACTGAGAACCTTCTATACGTAGTGTTATAAATACGGACTATTCACCAAATACGAAGGTATTTTACATTCAGAAGCAGAAATATTAAGACTGAAGAATGACTAAGTAAAAAGTCCTAATTGTAACATGTGCAAGTGAGAAGATTAGTCAAGAGAGAGAGTGATCAGTTGATTGTGAAGTATTAATAATAGTAATTCACAGTAATTTCTCAGTAAAAATATTATTACAACATTTGTAATTATCCTAAAAACGCATTGTTACTATACAGGCCCTCTCGAATGCACTAGAAAGGAACAGAATCTACAATAAAAGTTCCTTACACATAAATTGCCGGATGATGTTGTCATTGGAAACTTGCCCTTATATTATACATTGTAAGGTACATATTGGCTTGTCAGTTCCACAGTAGGCATTTGTTCACACTCTATAAAAGTCGGATGTGAACATTCTGGCAGCGAATGTTCTCGAAACAACTGAGCCACATATATAAAGGAAGCAGAGTCGCTGCCAGGTAGTCAATTTGAAAGCTGCAATTGTTGTGGTGTCTTGGAAGTGATAAAAATTGAGCAACTGCAATTATTAGCTATTACAACGGACTTCAGTAAGTGTTGCACTTAGTGATATTAGAAATACGCAGAGTGTAACTGTGTGTGTTTTAGTGCTAAGTGTACTAGTGTTGCACTTTTCAGTGCTAATAAAGTGTTTATTCGAGAATAATTGGCATCTAATCTACCTACAACAAACAAAATAATAAAATGTATCGTTACATAATAAGAAAAAGAAGAGTAGAAACATCTGAAGATTCCAGTCGCCATTCAGCTGCAAAAACACCACCAGATGTACAGGCAGAGCCCACCACATTGTTGAAACTTCTACAACAAAGTTCATCGATTGATTCCTTTAATCCCATTGATATTGGCAGTTATTTGGATATATTATCATCAGGGAAACACAAGCTTCTCACAGCTCCAAAGAAACCTGAAAATGGTTAGATCTTCCCTACTTTCGAGCACAACAAGAGGGGATGGATTGAATGCAGACAAGTGCACGATAGCCGGCCGGAGTGGCTGTGCGGTTCTTGGCACTGCAGTCTGGAACCGAGTGAACGCTATGGTCACAGGTTCGAATCCTGCCTCGGGTAGGGATGTGTGTGATGTGCTTAGGTTAGTTAGGTTTAATTAGTTCTAAGTTCTAGGCGACTGATGACCTCAGAAGTTAAGTCGCATAGTGCTCAGAGCCATTTGAACCATTTGAACCAAGTGCACAATAATCACTTTGAACAGTATCCATGGCTGGTGTTCTCACAAGTTAAAAAGGGACCTCTTTGCATTAACTGTTCAGTTTTTTGTGACTAATAAAGTGGTTGGAAGAAAGAAATCCATTATCATCAAGAAGCTTGAGACTGAACCACTAACAAAGTTTGCCAAACTTACTGGTAAAGATGGTGACCTTGAGACCCACTCTCAGCTTGTGACAATTTTCGCCTTCTTTGTTGTCCTCAGTATCAACGTACTGTGTTGCTACACTGGCTCAATAATGGGTTGTGGATTCCAACACTGACTACTGTAAATAATGTAGCCAGCAGGTGCATAGTTGCGTTTCGCAGTACTTTAATTTCCCCCTAATAATACACTTATATGTGGCCAGTGCACGATTGTTCTAACTTCCCATAAGCCTCATTAATAGTTAGCAGGCAAACATCCGCGTACTGCTACAATAGTTTACTGTTGAACATCTACGAGCAGTAGAAACATAACCACATAATTCCCAGCTCTTTCGAAATAATCAGGTACTTATGGAGCAGACACTGTCATTGCTTTAACACACGGCCTATTGGTTTAACACTTATTTCACAGCTAAGCTGATGCATTGTTGTTGCTCTACCAACACAGGTTCCTCGTCTGAAACACGGCCATGGACTGACTGTCTCATGACCAAAAACCGGACCTTTATATATCATCACAATAATAGGCCCTGAAGCTACACATTTTTCGATGTTTAATTTTCAGAAATTACAATTAAAACTTAACTCATTAAATTAACTGAATACATTGATAATTGGTTCTTTTTAACAGTTTCTTCTACTGCAAGAGTTAGGCCAAATTATTTGTTTAAATCACGAAATTAACAAATATCATTGTGTAAATGATAATTTTGACAAAACTCGTAATTACTTTGAAATTAATTAAGGGCTGACTTTGCTAACATGTTTTTGAATATAGCCAAATAGATACTTTAAGATTACTAGTATTTCATCTTCCAAATGTTTATGATTAGTTCAGAATTTATATTTGATTTACGTCGACAGTAGAATTTAAATTACAAAACAATTACTGATTTCACCCTATAACAAAAGATACTAACTAGGAATAGTCAAAATAAATTAGAAAATCAATTATATACGTAAAACTAAACACAAAATTAGATCTGGTGTTATATTCTTTAAGACTAAGGGCCAACCTTTCTCTTTTGTGAAAATGCATATTCTATTCATGTATGTTAATGGTTAAAAGTGAAAAGTGAAAAAACGAATTTTAAGGAGGCAGACGGCAAAACAAGGGGGGAAGTAAAAATTATCCCAGCCTGTTTCATCACAAGCTCAAGTACCACATTGAAGCGTCAACAGATACAAAATTATTTTTGGTGACAAGAGACAATCGCGAACTTGAGGTTGTAAATTAATTGTCAATACAGGGAATGGAAAGCATTAGAGAAAACAGAGACCCCAGAGAATTGCAACTAAAACATCACCTTGAGACCACTAAAGCGAATGCCAGTTACATAAGTAAAACAATGTGTAACGAACTTACTCCATGCTGTGAAACAGTGATGTTATCAAGAATACTGGAGGAAATCGAAGATTCCATTATTACAGCTTAATCTTCAATGAGACTACAGACATGGCGTACATCGCCCAACTGAGTTTATCTGCAAGGTATGTTGATGATGACGGCAAATTACACGAAAGATTTTTGAGTTTTGTTGACATCCATAAAGACAATCATTGTAGTGGAAACATTGATGATGAACCTCAAGAGAGTCAAGATGAAGAATTTTGTGATACTGATGAAGTATTAGCTACTACGATTGTAAGGAGAATGGAAAGCCTTTCTCTGTCACTGGAGAACTGTGTGGGTGTAGGCTGTGATGGTTGCTCAGTTAATATGTCAGAACTGAAAAGAGCTGTGGCTACAAGAAAAAAGAAAGCTATCAATGTCTAAGTAGCACAGTGTCAAAGTCATCGGCTCAACCTCGCTGTCTCTCGCAGTTGAAAAGTTACAAATGTGAGAAACTCGTTTGGTACTATTGAAGAAGTAGTGTCATTCTTTACAGCATCTAGCAAGCAACATTGAAGAGTCACCTAAAACAATTTGCTGCAGTCACTTTGTCAAATGAGATGGGTTGAGCGACATAATGATGTTATTCAGTTCGCAGCTGATCTCAGAACAGTTTGCAAAGTTCTTAAAGAAATACAGTGTTGGAGGGATAGAACAAGGGCTACTAAAGCCAATATTCTCCTTCGAGCTCTCTCTAATTGTGCCTTTATTATCACTCTGTTTAAACTGAGTGACATTATGAGCATAACATATCCAGTCAGCAAAATCTTAAAAGACCGTAGCATGGACGTCGTGATGAGAGCTAAATCTGATCGCCACTTTGCTCGTATTGTTGAAGAGGTGAAGGCATTTATGGAAGAGTTAGATGTGGAGATGAGTGTTCCTTGTACAGGCAGACAAAGACACAGGGAAAACTGCAGTCATTATGATGATGTTAAGACATATTGGAAAAGAACTGTTTTTATTCCAACACTGAACCACGTTACGACTGACATGAGAGAACAGTTTGGTGAAGAAAATATTAATCATTTAAGATTTAACATACTTCTGCCCTCACAACTACTGAAACATGACGGTAATAATCTGGCACATAAACTGAACTACCGTTCTTTGAAGAAGAATCACTCTTTGTGATTAAAAAAAAACTAATGGGGAGATTCTTCAATACAAGCAAACGAGCATAAACGCCCTTAATGATTGTGATTCCGTTATGCAAGCGTTGTGTGTTTGTCCTAAATCTGACTATCCTACTTCGCACACACTGTAGAAAATATATGCTTGTCTACCTGCATCTATTGCTACAGTAGAAAGAAGTTTTTCAACATTGTGACATACAAAGACATGGCTGAGATCGACAGTGGAGGAGGATCGACTTAATGGCTTAGCTCTGTTGAACACTCAGCCTGACATTGATTGTCCTATTGACGATGTAATTAACCAATTTGCCAGGAAGAATAGGCACATAGAATTCATCATTTACGGAAGAGAAGCACAGTTGTAACTCTTTTATATCATAAGATGGCATTGTCTTGTACATGTGTATATCAGTTTAAATAAAATTTTCTTAAGCTTTGCATGTGACTTGACTGTAGTATTAAAGGAAACTGTGACATAAACTCATTTTCGGCCTCATAAGACGGTGGAGTCTGCAGCTCGTAGTCTCGCGGTAGTGTTCTTGCTTCCCGCAGTTCGATTCCTGGTGAGGTCAGGGATTTTTCCTGCCTTGAGCTGACTGGGTGTTGTTGTGTCGTCTGCATCATCATCATCATCATCATCATCATCATCATCATCCATCTCCATTACGGTCAGAGGAAGGCAATGCCAGACGACCTCCACTAGGACCTTGCCTAGTACGGCGGTGCGGGTCTCCCGCATCGTCCCCTACGCTCCTTGGAGTATGGGACATCATCATCATCATCATCATCATCATCATCATCATCATCATCATCACAATCAAGACTGTAGAATGAAGTCAAATTAATTTAGGCAATGCTGAGGGAAGTAGACTGGAAAAGGTAGTAGATGAGTTTTACTATTTGGGCAAGCATGACAAGAAAAGCATTTATGAAATAGAGGAATTTTTTGACACCAAATATAAATTTAAGTGTTAGAAGCCTTTTCTGAGGATATTTATCTGGACTGTAGCCTTTTACAGAAGTGAAACGTGGGTGATACAACAGTTCAGACAGAAAGAGGGTAGAAGCTTTTGAAACATTGTGCTACAGAAGAAAGCTGAAGATTGGATGGGTAGATCAAATGACTAATGAGGTGGTACTAAATGAAATTGGGAAAGGAAAGAAATGTATGTCAGAACTTGACCAAAAGAAGGGATCAGTTAATAGGATATATCCTGAGGTGTCAATGAATAGTCAGTAATAAAACAACAACAACGAAAAAGTAAGTTCAAAAGGGAAAATAATTCAGGGGATTCTCCTGCTTGTAAGAGCTGAAGACCTAAAAGTAGACTGATGTAGTTTCCCATGTCAGCCATTTAAAGTGGTATAAGATCTGAATGTATCAATAATAAACTAGTTTGTTTTCATCTGAGCCATATGTGCTGGAGGGCTGGTAAAGTCATTTAAGGGATTCTCCAACAGTTTAGAAGTCATTCTAATATTTTATTAATTCCAGTTTCGGTCTATATCCCACCTTTAACCTATTTAATTCCAATTAACATTTTTCAGTGTACAGCCATTTTTGGAAACCTGTCGAAGACAATCATACATAATCTCAAGTCAAAACAGTGCCCCAAACATTGTTTTTACTTTAGACTGTATATAGAGCACCATCTTTAATTTGTATCTATTGGTGGCTGTATGACAAAACTTGTTATTTCCTTGAAATTAAAGAATTGGTACAGCCAGAAATTGGAATAAGATATAAAAATATGTTGGTATACTCATGTGAAATTTGTTTTCTTTATTGACTTCAAATAATTTGTTTCATTTGTAAATCAGAGATTAGATTTAGCCATAATTTGTTCCCTCTATCTAACTATTAAGACAAATTTGACAAACGGGCCCTAGGGATTGATGGCCTCAGCACTTTGGTCTCTTAGGACTTCACACGCATTTGAACAAATGGTCCTGCTGCTATTTCTTCTAATCCATCAATATATGGAGTGTACCACCCACAAGCTATATTTCAGTGTGATATGCTTGTGAGTAAGGTAGGTATCCTCTACTAAGGAGTGATCAAAGATTCTTTTAAAAGAATAACTTTATTAACAAAAGGAAACTCAGATATAATAATCCAACCAACTGCATACAACACAAATATCTGTAATGTAACATTGTCAGTAATGTGCCAACATGATGCATCCCAGAGTTGTGGCAGGCAATGACATGAAGATCTGGGACATTGTTGGACCGGTACTGCTGATGTACATCAGCTGACGTACTGCTGGTGAAGACCACTACGAACTGGGCTGGGTCTGCTGGCATGTAGCGCCAAGATGAAAGTGTAGTACTGCCAGCAAATAACACTGGAACTATATCGCAGATGTGGCCAGACAGAACTGCTTGCACTACTGACTTGAGATGCATAAATTTCTTCTCACAGTGTGGCAGTAGCCTAAGTAGTCTGGAACAGATGGATATCCGTGTGACACTGCGAGGACACGTGGTTGGGCGTAGCAAAATAGTACCCTGCTAACAGTGCTCTCTTCTGTGACAGGCGTGCTGCTTGTCAGCAAGGTTGGTGTCCCCAGATGCTGTGGAGGTGATGTGTAACACTGTGGTAAACAGCCCAGGCCATGCAAGGAAATGTCTTGGTGTTGATGAAAGCCATTTACCAGTGTCATCCTGACAGACTGGCCAACTACATGACCTGTCTGATGTGTGGAGAAATTGACAACCAGGCGGATACAACATCCCTCGATTTGCGCCATAGGGTGGTGGGGTTTCGGGTTCCACTGGATAGGTCAGGAGTCCACTACACGCAGCAGGCGGCTACACAGGTAGCAGGGGTTGTGTGGAGTGGACTGGACGGTTTTTTAGGTTAGATGGCCTCGGGCAAGTACAGAAAGGGCAACAGCCTCAAAGGGTGCGAGGCAAAGTCAGGACATGCGGGGACCAAGCAGCAATCGGTATTGTAATTGTAAACTGTCGAAGCTGCACTGGTAAAGTACCGGAACTTCAAGCACTGATAGAAAGCACCGAAGCTGAAATCGTTATAGGTACAGAAAGCTGGCTTAAGCCAGAGATAAATTCTGCCAAAATTTTTACAAAGGCACAGACGGTGTTTAGAAAGGATAGATTGCATGCAACCGGTGGTGGCGTGTTTGTCGCTGTTAGTAGTAGTTTATCCTGTAGTGAAGTAGAAGTGGATAGTTCCTGTGAATTATTATGGGTGGAGGTTATACTCAACAATCGAGCTAGGTTAATAATTGGCTCCTTTTACTGACCTCCCTACTCAGCAGCATTAGTGGCAGAACAACTGAGAGAAAATCTGGAATGCATTTCACATAAATTTTCTCAGCATGTATTGTTTTAGGTAGAGATTTCAATTTACCAGATATGGACTGGGACACTCAGATGTTTAGGATGGGTGGTAGGGACAGAGCTTCGAGTGACATTATAATGAGTGCACTATCCAAAAATTACCTCGAGCAATTTAACAGAGGACCGACTCGTGGAGGTAACATCTTGGACCTACTGATAACAAACAGACCTGAACTTTTCGACTCTGTAAGCGCAGATCAGGGAATCAGTGATCATAAGGCCGTTGCAGCATCCCTGAATATGGAAGTAAATAGGAATATAAAAAAAGGAAGGAAGGTTTATCTGTTTAGGATCGGAAGGTTCCAAATGATTGGAAAAGAGCACAGGTAGTCCCAGTCTTCAAGAAGGGTTGTCGAGCAGATGTGCAAAACTATAGACCTATATCTCTGACGTCGATCTGTTGTAGAATTATAGAACATGTTTTTTGCTCACATATCATGTCGTTTCTGGAAACCCAGAATCTAATCTGTAGGAATCAACATGGATTCCGGAAACAGCGATCGTGTGAGACCCAACTCGCTTTATTTGTTCATGAGACCCAGAAAATATTAGATACGGGCTCCCAGGTAGATGCTATTTTCCTTGACTTTCGGAAGGCGTTTCATACAGTTCTGCACTGTCGCCTGATAAACAAAGTAAGAGCCTACGGAATATCAGACCAGCTGTGTGGCTGGATTGAAGAGATTTAGCAAACAGAACACAGCATGTTGTTCTCAATGGAGAGACGTCTACAGACATTAAAGTAACCTCTGGCATGCCACAGGGGAGTGTTATGGGACCATTGCTTTACACAATATATATAAATGACCTAGTAGATAGTGTCGGAAGTTCCATGCAGCTTTTCGCGGATGATGCTGTAGTATACAGAGAAGTTGCAGCATTAGAAAATTGTAGTGAAATGCAGCGGATAGGCACTTGGTGCATTGAGTGGCAACTGACCCGTAACATAGACATGTATCGTATTGCGAATACATAGAAAGAAGGAGCCTTTATTGTGTGGTTATATGATAGCGGAACAAACACTGGTAGCAGTTACTTCTGTAAAATATCTGGGAGTATGCGTGTGGAATGATTTAAAGTGGAATGATCATATAAAATTAATTGTTGCTAAGGCGTGTACCAGGTTGAGATTCATTGGGAGAGTCCTTAGAAAATGTGGTCCATCAACAAAGGAGGTGGCTTACAAAACACTCGTTCGACCTATTCTTGAGTATTGCTCATCAGTGTGGGATCCGTACCAGGTCGGGTTGACGGAGGAGAAAGAGAAGATCCAAAGAAGAGCAGCGCATTTCGTCACAGGGTTATTTGGTAAGCGTGATAGCGTTACGGAGTTGTTTAGCAAACTCATGTATCAGTCTATGCAAGAGAGGTGCTCTGCATTGCGGTGTAGCTTGCTGTCCAGGTTTCGAGAGGGTGCGCTTCTGGATGAGGTATCAAATATATTGCTTCCCCCTACTTATACCTCCCGAGGAGGTCACGAATGTAAAATTAGAGAGATTCGAGCGTGCACAGAGGCTTTCCGGCAGTCGTTCTTCCCGCGAACCATACGCGACTGGAACCGGAATGAGAGGTAATGACAGTGGCACGTAAAGTGCCCTCCGCCACACACCGTTGGGTGGCTTGCGGAGTATAAATGTAGATGTAGATGTAGATAAAGACGAGCCGCACCCTCAGCGGGAGGTAGCCAACTTCCAGAGCTAACTGTCCAGAGAACTGAAATGATACCCAGCACAGCCAGCAAAAGGAAAACATGTGTCCATGAACTGACCAGAAAAATACAAGAACAGAACAGAAACACTATGCATGTATAAGACATTGGAAAGTACATAGCTACTAAAGAAGAATGCAAGAGAGAATGGACAAGATTGCTGAGCGTGGGGCTAAGTTCCATGGCTTTTAAAACACTATAATATTATGGAGATTTTGCAAAAATGTCACTGCCAGGCACATGAAACTGCTGAAGTGAACCACTAATTAATACAAGAAAATGCTCTCAACGAGATAAACATGCCATGTTGGTGTAGGGGAATGGCGACTGGCTTCCAGCACAGGCAGTAATGGGGAAGGGCTGGGTGTCGGTGAGAACTGCAATGAAACTTCTAAGAAGGCACTACCCAGGGCCTGGCAGAATACACGTCAGGATCAAGGGTCCTAGCACAAATGGTGAGACTAGTGGCTGGGCCGGAGACCAAAACTGGAGAGCGTGCGGCAACACCAGTGGGAACTATGGGGCTGGCCGCAGGAATGATGATGATGGTGGCAGCTTTGACAATGAGAGGATTGGCTGCAGCTGGTTGGCATGTGAACTTACTGATGAGACAGCTGGCATCAGCTTCAACAGGCCTGGTGACAGCAAGTGGGCTGGGCAAAACAGTGCCAATAGTGGCACAAAGACCAGCCTGACAGGTCATCAGAGGCAGACCTGGTGAGGACAGCTGGGACTGGGACAGCAGTGGAGGGACAGACGAGACAGCTGGCAGTGGAGGCGACAGAATGCTCGATGACACTAGGTCCAGCTGCAAAAGGCCCGGCAACAGACGAACTGAAAATAAGACTGGTATCGTCACACAGAGGCTTGGCAATGACAGGAAGGCCAGGTGGGACAGGGTTGAGGATGTCTGGACTGACATCTTTGCAGACAGGCTTGGTGACAACACTAAGGCTGGTCATGACGGGGTTGGTAATGAGGAGACTGACAACATTGCTGATGTTGTCACACACTGGCTTGGCAATGGTACTAGGGCTGGCCGTGACAGGAGTGCCAGCCATGACAAGGCTGGTACCAACAGGACAGATGCCACCAACGAGACAGGTGGCATCTGAAGGTGTCACAACACTGGCTGGGCTGAGGGTGACGGTACTTCCGCCACAGAACTCTGAGAACAAGACATGGAGTGTCACATGGCATGACAACAACATTGTAAACAACCTGACTGAAGGATGGCCAGCTTGCCACACAAAAAACTTATTATGCCTTCTTTGCACTCTGCTCATGAACAAGCTCACTCGAACACTATGAGAAAGACTGTCCGACTTCAACTAAGGATATGGCACACATGTTACTTGGCTGACTGACACAATGAAAATGTACACTTAACTGTTCCACCAACAAATCACAATCTAAGTTCTCCTTGCATGAGTTGAGGAAAAACTGACAACACAAATTAAAAATTTCGACACCCGCACTGCAAGAAAATGAGCACTGTGCTGCGTATGTTCAATGCCATACAACATAAAAAGTAACTCCAACTATTGATGGTACAAGTGCCAGTCCTCTTTCTGACCGCTGAATACACAAAAAAACAGCCCAGATGTGGTGGCTGCGTCGCAATATGCTGCTATAGTGGCAAAAACGTGAGTGAGCTGAGTTACCCTCTGTAACAACAGCTCTGATGAAAGACAGACATTATAATACACGTGAACATGCAAACTGTGTGTGAGAATACTGCCAGTGAATGAGAAACTGGAACTTTGGAGCACTGAAAACAACTTAGACCAGCAGCATGAACGAGAAGTCACACTGATACACGCTAACTACTGAGAACCTCATCACATAGACTACAACTGTATCCCGGCAGAAGACATGTTGGTGTGATGAATACTGCCCTCTGACTGGGAGAAGAGCCCCATCAAAACTAATTAGCACATGATGAACAATGTGAAAACAGAACTTACTCTGGCAAACAAATCAATAAACAGAGAAATGAGACCGAAATAGCACTGAAACATAAATACTGTGAGAGACGACAATGTGAAAACACACTTTTATCTTGTTGCCACTGAAGTTTGGCAGAAGAGAGGAAACAAGACAGCAACAACAGCAATATACTTCAACACCCATGGACACAGAGTTGTCCTCAGTAAAGCATCTTCGTACTGAAGACTGATTGAAGATACTTTTGAAAGAACAACATTACTGACAAAACAAAACTCAGTTATAATGTCCTTGGATGAATATCCACGCAGCTGCGTGCAACAGAAATATCTCTCCTGTGAAGTTGTCAGTGATGTGCCCTCATGACACACCCCAGAATCATGGTAGGCAGTGGCATGAAGACCTGGGACGTTACTGGGCCAGTTCTGCCGGCGTATGATGGCTGACGTACTGCTGGTGAAGTTTGCTAAGGACTGGGCCAGGTCTACCAGCGTTTAACACTGATGTGGGACTGTTAGTACTGCCAACTGGTAGTGCTATAACTGATCTGCTGATGCTGCTATATGGAACTGCTTGTACTGCTGGCTTTAGGTGTAGGGAATAACACTCTTTTCACAGTCTGGCAGTGACCTAAAAAGGCGGGAGCAGATGGATATCCAGGTGGCACTGAGAGGGCACGTGACCGGGTGTAGGGAAATGATTCCCTGCTAACATCATTCTGTGCTGTGACGGGTACACAGCATGTTGGCTAGGTTGGCACCCTTAGACACTGTGGAGGCAATGTTAAACTCTGTGTTAAGCAGTCCAGGCTGTACAAGATGTTAGAAGGGGTTGGGTTGTTTTGGGGAGGGAGACCAGACAGCGAGGTCATCGGTCTCATCGGATTAGGGAAGGATGGGGAAGGAAGTCGGCCGTGCCCTTTCAAAGGAACCATCCCAGCATTTGCCTGGAGTTATTTAGGGAAATCATGGAAAACCTAAATCAGGATGGCCGGACACAGGATTGGACCATCGTCCTGCCGAATGCGAGTCCAGTGTCTAACCACTGCGCCACCTCGCTCGGTGATGTTAAAAGCCATTTACCAATGTCCTACAGGTGGAGTGGCTGCTCACATGGTCTGCCTGGTGTGTGGAGGAAAGGATGGCCAGGCAGATATGGCATTAAGTTCATAAATTTCTCATATTTATTCAGTCTGCTTCCATTTTAATACTTTTGTTATCTAGTTGTATAACATTCAGTGCACTGTGTCGTCTTAAAGCTGTACCAACATTCAGATCAAGTGTGGTTGTGTTCAATTACTCCTGGCAGTGAACGAGTAATGGGAGAATGCTGGGCTCTTGTAGTGGACTCTTCTACCACCTTGTTTTTCCTGGCAGAATATTGTCTGTACTGTCGCCATTTCTCCATCTGGTACCATTAGAAGATTTTCCTCTTCATGTCTGTCCTGGTGTTATATTCTCAATCTGTACTTTGACAGTTGGAAACGCATCTTTGTTTTGATCTTCTGGTCTTTCACAGCTGCAAAACTTGTAACGCAGTGTCCTCATTGGTTGCTTTATGTATAGATGTAATGCACAATTTGAGCTCAATGGCAAGCTTCTTGATGTTATTGTAAGATACTGTACCTAAAAATTTTAAATCGTGGTCTGGTTTGATGAAGATATTGCTGCCTTATATATATACGACCTCTCAAGCAATATTTTCATACTGTTAATTTTTAGTCTTCTTTGGTTTTCTTTCTTTCCTTTTATACTGTATGCCCCCCCCCCCCCCCCCCCACACACACACACACACACACACACACACACACACACACACACACACACACACAGGTGTGCCCTCACATGCAAACCCCCCCCCAATCCCCTCCCCCAGTGCACCCCCTTTACACGCACACTTTTTAAAATGTCACACACATGGCAGATATATGATTAATTAGCGTAACTTGTGAAAAAGGCTGTTTGCTCATATAATGTGATCTTATTAATGTGTCTATTGCTGACTGTATCCTACTCTTCAATGGACTGCAGAGTTTCTTTTGTATGAGGAACTATGGCACATTGGAGGCATACGTGAGAGGCTTAACAACAATGTAAAACAGCTTTCTCATATGTAGTGTCATTCATATGGTGGACTGCAAGGAATTGACAGTGTCATACCTCTCCACCTTAGGGGACATCTTGAAGTTCTTTTCCCACTCTTGGAATTGGAAACTTGTAGTTCGCATATGGCTTGTTCCTGTGTTGGCAGTACGTAGTGTGTGTCATGAGTAATTCTCAGTAAACCCCATTTTAAACAATGGAAACTCCAGGTTGAAATATCAACAGTAAAAGGAAAAGGGTAGATTGCTACTCACTGTAAAGATGACACGTTGAGTTGCAGACGGGTACAACCAAAAGACTGTTACACATTTAGCTTTCGGCCAAAGCCTTCTTCAGAAAAGAAAAAACACACACACTCATTCACATAAGGAAGCACACGTCACACACACGACCTCCATATCTGGCAGCTTGGACTGGAATGCAACTGTCATGTTGAATGAAAACATCAATCTGGAGGGGCTGGGGAAGCGATAGCAGGGTATGAGTGGGGGGAGAGAAGGGCATTGTCTGGTGGAGCATGCAGGGTCTAGACGGCAGCGTGAGAAGACTGCCACCAAGCTGAGCGTCAAGAGGCTGTGGGCCAGGGAGATGTGACAGGTGGGTGGGGGAAGGGGAGTGGAGAAGGAGATGAACAGTGAAGGGGGAAGACGGGCATATGTGTTGGCAGAGGGTGGCATACAATGAGGGTAGGAGATGTGAATAGGTGGGAGGTAATAGGACAGAGGGGCAGAACTGTTGGATGGAGGGTACGGGGACAGTAGTTACCAGGGGTTGAGAATGGAATAATTTCGGTGGTGGAGTATGCGTTGTAACAGTTCAGAAAAGTTGATGGAGGGGAGATTCAAGGTGGCCCAGGTTGTGAAACAGCCACTGAAATTGAGCATTTTGTGTTCAGCTGTTTCATAGTCATACCAATATAAAAAGCTGTGCAGTAATTTCAGCAGAGATGGTATATAAAATGGCTGATTTCACAGGTGGCCTGGCTTTTAATAGGGTAGGATAAGTCTGTGACTGGCCTGGATTGGACATACCTTGCACTTAGGCCTTCCACAAGGATATGATCCCTGTGGCAAGGGATTGGGATTGGGGATGCCATAGGGACGGTGAAGGATGTTATGGATATTGTGGAGGTTGGGTGGGGCCGACAGAACACAACTTTAGGAGGGTATCTTGGGTAGGATGCCCCTCGTTTCAGGGCATCAATATAGGTAATCAAAGCAGTGACAGAGGATGGGATCCAGTTGATACAGCATTGGCCTGTATTTTGTGACAAAGGAGGCACTCCTTTGTAGCTTGTTCTTGGAGGTGGTGGGAGGCTTTGGGGTATGTGGGGAAATGGCACAGGATGTCTGTCTGCAGGCTAGGCCCGGGGCATAGTGTCTGTCTTTGAAGGCCTTGGTGAGTCCTTCAGCGTTCTGGGGAAGGGAGTTCTTGTCACTGCAGATGGGCTGCTCCTAGTGGACATGATGTATGGGGGGAATTTTTTGGTGTGGGAGGGATGATAACGGTCGAAATGCAGGTACTGTTGGTGGTCAAAGAGCAGGAGGTCAATGCCCAGGATGGTGGCACAATGAGATGAGGAGGATGAGGTGTGGACGATGGGAGAGAAGGTGTTGAGGTGAAGGAATGAGGATAGGATGTCTAAGCCCTGAGTTCACATCATGAAAATATCATCTATGAACCTGAACCAACTAAGGGTTTCAAAGGAGAAAGAGTTGTGTGTTAAGATGCAGTTAGAAAGGTGTATGAGGAATTAGTAGTGGATTTGAAGTCTGAAGGATGTTGGGAAAGGTAGTGTTCAATAGGGCATGAGGGATGTTGGTGTATGGGAAAGTGGGAGAATCTCTGACTGCAGGTACAATGATTGGTCAGGATTTGTGTTATGGTTGTGTATGGCTGTCCTTTCTTCTATTGAAAGGTTATTGTTCTTAGGAAGAGACTAGGGAAAGATGGCGAGGCAAGGTTGGAGGTAAGGAATTTCTGGAATGTGACCAGAGTGTAGTTTGTGTGTGTGTGTGGGGGGGGGGGGGGGGGGGGAGGAATCACGGTTGGGTGGTGTTATATACTGAGAGAGGCAGGGTTCAGTGTTGTGACTAGTTTGGCTTTGATCGGAGGGATGGGTGGCAAAGAAATGTTTCCATTGCAGGGATCAGGAGGAGAGTTGGTCTTTGACAAGTCAGTATGGTTTAATTTGGGTGTAGGGCTAAATGTGAGGCCTTTGGATAGAACTTAAATTTCTGTTGGGCTGAGGACTTTGCTGGAGAGGTCAGCAACAGTGTTTTGGCTCTGAATTTAGTAGTGTTGGTAGGGAGCTTTGGGGGACGTGACAAGTTGGAGAGGTCAGATGGGCAGCGTTTGGGTGCTATGAGGGATTAACAAGGAGGAACACTGTTGGTAGGATAGGGGTTGAATAGTGGTGCCCAAAGATGGCAGGAGGTTGTCAACACATTGGATAATTTATGGAGGTGATGTCTGGAACACTCCTCCATAGAGAGCAAGGGATTAAATTTCAGAGATGTGTTGTATGTAGTAGGGATTGCATAATAGCAGTATCTTGCAGAGGAAGCAGAGGTGGTCCTGGTATGCCTGTGCCAAGGAGATGTGTTTTTGCAGAGCCAGGTTTGTGAGGATCAGAGACATGCAGAATCTGAAAAGGCAAAGGTCATTGTGAAAGGAGGAGTAGGATCAAAGAAGCAATTTTATGTTTAGGCTGTTGGGAAAGGGGAGAATACCATGGTTTAAGCAAAATTTACAGAATAGGATGTGAGACTTGGTTTTAGCCACAGAATGGGATACTTTTCTGAATTGATGCTGAAAGATGGAGCAGTGGTATATTGTGGCAGGGATGGCATAAGGGAAACGGAAATGACGACGCAGAATTGCGCGAGTGAAGGTGTTAGGTGGTTGTGAGGGGAGCTGTATAACAGAAAAGATGCATAAGAGATACATAAAGAAACACAAAAACAACACAGGTATGTGAAAATATGAAAAATGCATGAAACCACTTAATAATATGTGCAGATATGTAAAAAGCTTACAGAAACATAAGAGAAAAGGAATGTATGAGGCATGGGGGTATGGGAAAACCCAGGTGCAAGACCTGCCCAATCCATCCACCCACCCACCTAGCACTTACTATTCCGGCCCTGTCACATAAATATCCTACCCCATCACAGGCCAGGCCACCTGTGACAACAGCCATGTCATATATCAGTTCTGCTGCAATCATTGCGCTGCTTTTTGTATCATCACTTTCACATAACTTACACAATCCAAGTAGTGCACAGTAGGAAAGTTGTATGGAGGCATTTGCGGTGACATATCATGTCAATGATAGGAGCCCATCATAATGTAATATGTTTACATCCAGTGTAAATATTGTGTGTGAATCGTAGGTGTACGTATGATTCATTATGTATTGGAGGCTGGCTGAGGTGGCACAGGTAAATGAAAAACCCTTCATGATATGCATTTTCAGCTCATGTTACAGCGCTCATCTTTAGAAGGTTAGTACACACTGTTATGCACCGTTGAGACTCAGTGCCACAGTACTTTGATGTGGACTGCTTATGGTAGACTTCTTCGCCATGCCACACAAAGAATCATGTCCACATCTAGGTTTGATTCAAGGACAGCAGAAAGCTGAAAGTAGTCACCAAGTGAGCTGCTGAAAAAGCATACTGTGTGAAAATGGAGCAAAGTTGCTGAAGTAGTTTTTCAGAAAATGTTTTACTTGTAACACAAAAAACAAAATACCACATAGTTCAGATCCACATGTTTTTTCTATAGAGAATTGTTTTCAAACAATTACAGGGAAACAGTTGGGTAAAAATATTTCATTATTTCAAATTGTAAGTCTCACCTAAAAGCCTGAAGATGAGGTGGTTATATTTTCGTTATTTGTCATATTTATTACAATACTTAAAAGTTGAATGACTCACTGCCCATTGTTTGAAGAACTTGCAGTGAATTAGAGGTGCATATTTTGACTGGTATTCTGAGGGAAGCAGAAACTGGCAGTCTGAAGTTAATGCTAGGTTAAAAGGCAGAGTGGAAAAAGTGACTCGTTGAGAATTAGATCCCACCATCTTTTTGCTTTGCAGTCACATGGTCTATTGCTAGACCACCATACCAGGTGTGAATTAGATCCCACTTGCTGAGTTCTCGAGGCCCTGCTGTTCCCTCCAGTCGCTGCGGCCGTTCACTAGGTGACAATGGTATAGTTTTCACAACTTAAAATTAATTCATCATAATTCAGACAGTTTGTACAAAATATTTAGAAATTATGTATAAAAATCTTCTTCCTGAGTTAGTATACCTAATCTGAGATTAATTTGCATATATAGACAGACTGAACAAGTGACTTACTGTTAGATTTGTATATACAGAGATCACCTAACCATGTGTATCTTTTTCATTTCAGAGTGTTCAGAGATAGTGGCAGGGATGCCATTCCATATTTGGTTGGGGCATATGCTAATGTAGTTCAGGAAAAAATGTGCCAGTGAGTGAAACATAGGTTTCACAGATTAAATGTTGTATGATGATTCTCTTTAGAAACAACTCTCACTTGTTAAAAGAAGTTGATAAGCTTTAATAGGTTATCAAATACGGTGTTGTAACTGCTTGGACTGTTCTTTCTGATTTGTTTTATTATGAATACTGAATATTTTGTTCAAGAAGATAACTTATTTTCCTCACTGTCACATGAATGTTGTACTTACTGACTAATCTCTTATACTTCAGGGCGGGAATGATTACTGATGTCTGTCGTAGCTTTTTTTTCATGCTGTGTGCCTTCTGAGTCTAGTTTTTCAGCTGTTCACATCATTATTACATTAAACTTTTTGAAACTTTGCTAACAGTTCTAAATGACAAAATTTTTCTGCTATTGCAGATTTTATTTAATTTGTTTATTTATTGTATGGTGTTTGTGTGATTTATTTGCTGTTTTTCAGTGTGTCATTTCAACATTGGAAGCTTCTGTGAGAAATAAGGATGGATGCACGTTTGATGAGCAGTGCGACTTACATTCAAAGCATTAGTTGATCTCATTTACTATGATGTTAGAGTACAGAATTTACAGGAACTTTATACATTCGTCAAAGAAAAATGAAGATGTTCTTCCTTTTCAAAAGTATTGATATAAATAATATTACATTTGTTCTTCCTGCACATTTTTGTGCGTTCTGTAAGGCAGTTGACAGTTGCTGCAAATGTACTTGAGGAGTTAATTGGTGCTATTGTAATATCATTGTTACGTTGTTTCTACCACAGCATTGCAGTTTTGTAAGTAAGTGGCATTTTATCTATTGATGAATTGTCAGAAGTAGATTTTGTTGGCAAATTTTTACTTTTTTTCCATAAAATTTGTAGCTTATATAAAGTATACTTTAGGGCAGTAATATTTTTACTTCTTTTATCAGCTATTGCCAAAAAACATGCACAACATGTGCAATGAGCTAACAGTATTTTTATTCAATAAGTAGCTTAGTACTTAGCAAACAGACTAGTCTTGCACCAAATCTATTACAGATGACATGTTTCTTGCATTGCATCTGAAGTTCAGTAATATTGCCTATAAATATATATTAAGAATGTTATTTAAATTACACTGTTCCTAGTGAAGAAAAGCACGTCAGTAATTTTAAGTTTGTTTTCTTTTCTCTGTGTTTTCCATTTTATTTTCACCAAAGAAATTGAGGCAAATGTCTGAATATATGTTACAAGTGAGAAGCAGAAGTAATTAAAGATTTTTTTTGTGACTGTATAGACTGAACTTGCATTATTCGTCTGTTTTCTATGAGAAATTGTGTGAAACGCACATTTGTAGCTCATTTTACAATTTAAAATGGTAATGTATAATTAAAAGATTAAAAAGTTGTACTTTATTTTGTATACATGGTACAAATCATGACAGATGTGATATACTGTGTTATTTATGTGAATACAGATTATTGTATGAATATTTTATCTGATCTGAGAAAGTAATATTTCAATAGTTATGAAGCATTGTCACCTACATTTTTTGATAATATGTTATGTGTAGTTGGTTGTTGTTAATGATGTTATGAAGACTTAAAATTTGGAGAACTCGTGTTGTTGAAATATGGAAATAAACAAACAGGTTTTCCTGGTTGTAAATGTACTTAAAGGATAACATTCCCAATGTTCAGAACCAGATGAAGAGTGGGCTGTGCCTTACCTACCACAAGTCATTATTTAATTATTTGTTACTATTTTCTTATATTTATTACCATCACGTATTATTTTGGTTTTGTCTTCTAGGGAGGCCTCAAATTATAAAAAAAAGTTACAGATATGTTAAAATTGTCATCTTGTTTTTAGATAACGGCGAAGTGTGTCATGGTAATGGATAAATGCTTCCTACTCCATGCCCTCTGATTTCTTTTATTTTGCCATCACGTCAGTGGCAATGTGATAAAGTTACTTAACTGAGAATACTGCTGTTTATAAGTAATGCCTATAATTAGTGTTCTTGTGGTGAGAATGGAAGTTGTAACATGAGCAATAAATATAAAAGTTAAATTTCAGTGAATACTTCATTAATCTTGGTAGAAGAGGAAGGGGTGCAGACAAAGATGGAAGAAGGTTATGCGTATTAGTAAGGTTAAAACTGTCTGAAACTTTTTTACATGTCACTATAGAAATAAAAAATAAAAAATTATGCCATTGGCATAACTCTCATTCTCATGGTTTGTAGTCAAGGTTTTGCATATTTGAAAGAAAAGAAGTGTCTGCTTTTGTACTGGTGAGCGGGGCGTTCTCTTACATCTCAAGTTTTTGTTTCGCTTCTGGCATACATCTTTCAACATTTACTGCTGTAATGTACTGATACACTTGTAATTCAAGACAGTTCCTTATTATTCAGGGATGTATTACAAAACTTAAGGAGAAGCACATAGGTATAGCTTACTTACTTCAGGTACTTATTTATTTAATGAGATAAAATATCACCTTAAATCATTTTTATCTGATTTTAGTATGGATTTAGGACAGTATAAGTATCTGCTACCAATGTACAAAGAATCATTGGAGCTCTGCTAATGCAAGTGAAGACCAAATAATCTTAAAATACAGTTAATCTGTACAATAAGTTCTCCAAGCAAAGAGGAAGATATGTAGTGAGTGAAACTGATGTTATTTAAATGCAGTGTATATTTCTTTAATTCTTGCAAGTTAAGTAAGTGAAATCACATTAACATTTCAGTTGCAAGTAATTCTCACTCCCTCTCCTAGCCCTCTCTCAATTAATTGATAGAGGTTGTATGATGAAACTGCTATCTTGATCAAAGATAGAATTAACTTCAAGTTAAATAATTGTAAAATTGATTTTGGTGAAGATTGTAACAAGATTTCATGTGAAGTAAGAAACAATCATTCATGTATGGTTTACAATTTCTTGTTGAATTGTGCTCTTGTTTGAAACATAATGACAAATAAACATGGAGATAAGAAATCAAGTTTTCAGTCATTTTTCAAGTAAACTAATGCTCATTATAGATTCCTTCCCAGTTTTTAGCAGTACTTGAAAGTATTCTTATCTTTCTTTTTATCAACTGTTTGATGTTAGGAAAACACTTTTTTACCTTCATTTTATAACAGATCTCCTAAATTTGTCTTTTTCCACAATTCTGAAATTATGAAAACATACGAAGTCTCCTCTCGTAACAGATACAAATCAGTTACCAATGTCATTGTTACTCATGATCTTTTCTTTCATTTTTAGGTTTCAGTACGTCAGTCAGTAGAAACGAAACAGGATTACTTTGTTGTCTGCCTGCATGCCTGCCTGTTCAGTTGTTAAAAATCCTTTTTCTCAGGAATGAGTAGGCATATCAGGTTGCAATGTATGTCACATATTAAGGTGTATTGCCACTTGGTGGTGCAAAAAGTTAAAGCTTCTAAGTCAGTGCAATCAAAAGATATGGCCACTTATGTCATCTATTTTGAAACTCGCAAACACACTCTCTCTCTCTCTCTCTCTCTCTCTCTCTCTCTCTCTCTCTCTCTCTCTCTCTCTCTTCATGACATTATGCAGTTTGAACATTTTAGGTCAGATAAATTTTTGGACAGCCCACTAAACACACACTGCGGGTTGTCAGACTATGCATCTGATGGTATACAAGTTCAGGGACAGTGACATAGATGTGGTTTCTGTCAGAATTTGTTAATAGAGATTAGGGATGGGAAATGAGAGCCCATGTCGTGAGATGCTTGAGAACTTCATGAATTGTTTCCTATGAAGCATGCCTCATGACACAAGACTGTAAGTACACTTCTGACTTGACAACACCTTGCTGCACTGAGTGTCTGATGATGAACAGATTGGACTCATGTGGAATGTGCCGGTAGCACGAGTTATTAGTAGAAGTACGGCTTCCTATTCACAATGAATAGTACAAGTGCAGTCTGGTAGGCATGCGACATCAAACCCACATGGGAAGGTAAGCCTTTTCTATTTCAGTATATCATCCATTTTTTCATATAAGAAAGACCCTTCCCCAAATCTGCTGCTGTACGAATAACAGATGCATCACGATGTGCAATTGAAATGGTGCAGCAACTGGAAACATACTACGAAGTTGAAGTATGCAGGACGGTATGATTCTTGTGGACAAAACATCTAAATTGCACACAGATTCATTCTGAAATTCAGGCTGTATACAGACCAAATGCAAATCATGTCCAGCCATAGTGAAATAGTGCAAACAGTTTGACGAAGGCTGCTGATCAGGAGGTTTCGATCTTATAGTATGCAATATCCATTTTTTTTCACAAGCTGAAAGAACAAGCAAGAGGAAAATGAGTTTCCAACAATGAGGACATTCACACAGTGATTCTCAAACATCTTTGTGACCTATAAGTGGGTGTCTATAGTCAAGTAATTTAATGATTGGTAGAGCACTCCAGTGGTTTGTTTTACTGGAGGCCAGGTGACTGTTGAAAAATAGTGTAATGTGTCCTGTGTCACTTTGAAGTGTAACTGCAGCAGTCAATAACAGTTACCTCGGCTACGATAACAATGTGTCCCTTGTATTTATGCAGGAATTACTGATACTGATAATATGTTACTTATTTCCAGGGGATGAAAGGTTTTTTAAATATGTTCTGTAGGGATCAAACATTTTTGATGATGTTTTTACTAAATATGGCACAGATTAGACAGGTTTTCTTTGTAGGAGCCTCATGCAATGACTGCCTTACCTACCTCCGCTCAGTCCTCACACACACTGATAAAGGGAAGGACATCAGAAAAGGCCAACTGATTCAGCTTCATATTTTGGTATGTTGCTTGTGTACAACTTAAAATGAAAGACTAAGATATTTTGTCTGAACACTCCTCCATGTTTGAGAAAACCACCCTTAAAGTACATTATGTGTAATTGTGTCAAAATTGATGGAATCAATAGATAATTGAAAAACTGAGCCTTTTTTGACAACATATAGGGGGGTCCGCAAATGCATATTTTCCTGGAAATCAAGAAAAGAAAGTATTGTAACTGTCACTTATGTACACACAAGGTATACACTGTTCAACTAAAGCCTTGCTAGCATAGTGACCAGGGCACCTGGTTGGGGAGCGGAGAATGTGTGTACAATTCCCAGATTTATCCAGCAGTTTTGTATTTTTTTCTGCATTGAATTTGGTAGCAATAGGAGGGTTAAAGTAAGTAAGTCAATAAGAAGTTGTAACAATATATCTAAAAACAAAGATGATGTGACTTACCAAACGAAAGCGCTGGCATGTCGATAGACACACAAACATACACACAAAATCAAGCTTTCGCAACAAACTGTTGCCTCATCAGGAAAGAGGGAAGGAGAGGGAAAGACGAAAGGAAGTGGGTTTTAATGGAGAGGGTAAGGAGTCATTCCAATCCCGGGAGCGGAAAGACCTTACTCCTGAGATTGGAATGACTCCTTACCCTCTCCCTTAAAACCCACTTCCTTTTGTCTTTCCCTCTCCTTCCCTCTTTCCTGATGAGGCAACAGTTTGTTGCGAAAGCTTGAATTTTGTGTGTGTGTGTGTGTTTTGTGTGTCTTTCGATGTGCCAGCGCTTTCGTTTGGTAAGTCACATCATCTTTGTTTTTAGATATATTTTTCCCATGTGGAATGTTTCCCTCTATTAATTAATATCAGAAGTTGTAACAAGATAGACAAATTTCTCAAATGACTTGGATTACTAAAGTATTAAAGTTTTAAGTCTCATTCTATGAAAATAATTCTGAGTAAGACTGCTGCAATTGGTAGTATACATAAAATAATGTGTTTGTGCATGACACAATATTGCATCATAGCATATGGAAAATTGTTGCCCACCGTTTTCCTGTGTTTATAGGAAACTGAAGATTAATTTGGTCCTGAATGTATAGAAGAGGCCAGTCTTATAACAGACTCATTAGAATATATTTATTTCACTTACTCCAAATCTGGGAAATTGACAAATTCAATTTACAAAATGTATCTTGAGAACATTGTAAACCCATATGTTGCTGATAATGAGTTTTGTCTGATATTGGATTACTGGAGGGGGAAAAATTAGTGCTGCAGTGTGTGGTAGCATGTTTATAGATGACGAAGATCAACTAACTTGCACAATAGAAGTAATACCAGCAAATAGTACATCTATGTGCCAGCCTTGTGATGATTATTTTTGACCACTGTGTGGGCAAAATAACGGTACACAGCATATTTCATGATCAACTTTTAGCAACAATTTTTCAGGAAATGTTATATGTGTCGCATGTGTCTAAACTAATTTTCAAAAAAGAAATATTTTAAAAATGCAAACAACATCTGTTTTTCTGCCAACATTTTGGAAGGAACGATGTAGTTCCGTGAAGATTGCATTCGTCAGATGTTGTTGGTGCTGAGAGTGCATTTGTTTCAAACAGTTATATGAGAAGTACCGTGTGTCTAGTTGTTCGAAGGAAACAGGGACATGTAAACAGAGTGAGTGAAAGAGCCATTGTAAAGTGACCTGGATTAAATTTTTAATTAATTCCTTACTAATTCATGTTGTTTGAGAAATTTATTTGCCTACCTTGTTATTCCACACTGATTGATTTTACCTTACTAATCTTCCTATTACTACCAAATTTGGGAATTGAACACAGTTTCTCTGCTCTCCAGCAGCCTTAGCTGATACGCCAGCGCTGTTTATAATGAGTTGCGCTTACGTTACTTGTACATAAGAGGTAGTTGTAAAAATTTCTTTCCTTTATTTGAAGGAAAATCTGCATTTGTGGAGCCAAGGAGCATGGCAAAGGGTAATCCTATTCTACCAGTTGTCAGGTGTTCTTCCTGTTCCATTCACGTATGAAGCACCTGAGGAATGATGGTTAGAATGCCTCTCTCTCTCTCTCTCTCTCTCTCTCTCTCTCTCTCTCTCTCTCTCTCTCTCTCTCTCTTCCCCCCCCCCCCCCCCCCCCCCCCCTTTTGTGAAACTTCGTTAATAGACTTTCCAGGGGTAGTTTATGTCTATCTCCAAGAGTGTTACAGTTTCAGTTTCTTCAGTATATCTGTGCCACTGCCTCGTGCGTTAAACAAACTTGTGACTATACATTCAGTATCCCCCTGTTAGGTCTATCTGGTACGGGTGCCTCACACTTCAGCAATATTCTAGAACCTGTCACACGAGTCTCCTTTGTAGACTGATTGCACTTCCCCATTGTTCTACAAATTAAACTGATGTCTACTACCTGGTTTACCCATAACTGAACCTGTGTGATCATTTCATTTCATATCCTTACAAAGTGTTACACCCATGTATTTTGTATGGGTTGGTCAAATCCAACAGTGACCCATTGATATTATAGCTAAAGGATACTATGTTTTTTTCAGTTTGTGAAGTGCAAAATTTTACATTTCTGAACATTTAAAACAAGCTCTCAATCTCTGCTATCTTGAATGTGACTGAATATTTATGCAGCTTCTTTCAAATAGTACTTTATTATAGACAACTGAATCATCTGCAAAAAGTCTGACATTAATATTGTCTGCAAGGTCATTAATCTACAACATGAACAGCAAGGATCCCAACACACTTCCTTGGGGCACAGTCAAAGTTACTTCTACATTTGATAATGACTCCCCATCCAAGATAACATGTTGCATCCTCCTTACCAAAGTCCTCAATCCAGTCATAAATTTCACTTGATACCTACCGTTTATGATTGGTCTTTTGGCAATAAGGATATGTGTGGTACTGAGTCAAATGCTTTTTGTAAATCGGGAAGTACATTATTACTGTTATTCCATTATTTTTTGATCATGTTAATTTTGAGTATATATCTTGCAGTTCAGCAGTAGGAAACATGGATGCCTGATTGACATGTGCAGCACACTGAGAAGGTTGAAAATACAAAATCATATTTTCAGAAATAGTCACAGAAGACTTAAAAAACATATAGCATACATTATGTCATACTAAGTGCCATCATAAGCTAATGTCTTGTTTCTTCCACAGAAGGGCTCCTTGAAAGCATTCATTAATGATCAGTTTTGATGCTTCCACTGTCAGTTTTTTGCTCCAGGATTGTGGAAGTTTCTTCATCTTATTGGTCTTATCTGAAATATGACTGCTTTTAGTGCAGAATACAAAGATGTAAAATTGTCATAATATGTAAATCAGGAGACTGGAGAGGCTTCAACTTTTTTGGAGTGTTATGGCAGTATTCCTATTGTCACTGTCCTGTTTTCATCTACATATGTACTCTACAGAGTGTGATGGTGTGTACTTTATGTACCCCTTCAAATCCAAACATAATTTGTTTACACTCACACATACACTACTGGCCATTAAAATTGCTACATCAAGAAGAAATGCAGATGATAAACGGGTATTCATTGGACAAATATATTATACTAAAACTGACATGTGATTACATTTTCATGCAATTTGGGTGTATAGATCCTGAGAAATCAGTACCCAGAACAATGACCTCTGGCCGTAATAACGGCCTTGATACACCTGGGCATTGAGTCAAACAGAGCTTGGATGGCATGTACAGGTACAGCTGCCCATGCAGCTTCAGCACGATACCACAGCTCATCAAGAGTAGTGACTGTCGTATTGTGACGAGCCATTTGCTCGGCCACCATTGGCCAGATGTTTTCAGTTGGTGAGAGATCTGGAGAATGTGCTGGCCAGGGCAGCAGTCGAACATTTTCTGTATCCAGAAAGGCCTGTACAGCACCTGCAACATGCGGTCGTGCGTTATCCTTCTGAAATATAGAGTTTCGCAGGGATCGAAAGAAGGGTAGAGCCACGGGCCACGACACATCTGAAATGTAACATCCACTGTTCAAAGTGCTGTCAATGTGAACAAGAGGTGACCAAGACATGTAACCAATGGCACCCCATACCATCACGCCGGGTGATACGCCAGTATGGCGATGACGAATACACGCTTCCAATGTGTGTTCACCATGATGTCGCTAAATGCATATGCGACCATGATGCTGTAAACAGAACCTGGATTCATCCGAAAAAATGACGTTTTCCATTCGTACACCCAGGTTCGTCGTTGAGTACACCATCGAAGGCACTCCTGTCTGTGATGCAGCGTCAAGGGTAACTGCAGCCACGGTCTCCGAGCTGATAGTCCATGCTGCTGCAAACGTCGTCAAACTGTTCGTGCAGATGGTCGTTGTATTGCAAACGTCCCCATCTGTTGACTCGGGGATCGAGACGTGGCTGCACGATCGGTTACAGCCATGAGGATAAGATGTCTGTCATCTCGACTGCTAGTGATACGAGGCCGTTGGGATCCAGCACTGCGTTCCGTATTACTCTCCTGAACCCACCAATTTCATATTCTGCTAACAGTCATTGCATCTCGAGCAACGCGAGCAGCAATGTCGCAATACAATAAACCGCAATGGCGATAGGCTACAATCCGACCTTTATCAAAGTCAGAAACATGATGGTACGCATTTCTCCTCCTTACATGAGACATCACAACAATGTTTCACCAGGCAACAGCGGTCAACTGCTGTTTGTGTATGAGAAATCGGTTGGAAACTTTCCTCATGTCAGCATGTTGTAGGTGTCGCCACCAGTGCCAACCTTGTGTGAATGCTCTGGAAAGCTAATCATTTGCACATCACAGCATCTTCTTCCTGTCTGTTAAATTTCGCGTCTGTAGCATGTTATCTTCGTGGTGTAGCAATTTTAATGGCCAATAGTGTACTTGTCTTTAATGTATCACTGTGTCACATTGCCCATTATTTATTCAATGAAATGTAGGTTTCCAATTACATTGCAACTTATTACCCACCCGTAAACAAGCAGACTGACCTCTTCGCTTTGTAGTTGGAGCAGAGCAGAAATAATTGTGTAAATTCAAACAAGAGGTGATACTAGTGTCCCACAAATTTGAGAGATGCCAGAGAGAAGTTCAACAGAAAGCCAAGGCCCATTGTTATCAATGTTATTAGTAATTAGAAATGTTAGTGAAGCACTAATCATCAATCAGGTTACTCTAGAAATCAACTATTTGCAGTTGCTGAACTCAAAAGTGTACTACATACACATCAAGCAAGAAATTCAAGGCAAGTTGATAATCTGTTTCACTCAATCCATAATAGTTGTTATGCTGTTACAGATACCAAGCAGAGCTGAAGCATTTTCTGTAATTAAAGAATTACATTGAAGTCATTCTTTGATTCCTTGCGAAAGGTCCCAGGCTTAGTTTCATCAGTTCACTTTGAATTGGGGTACTTTATTCATGAGTCAAGCTTCACCATCAGAAGATTTTTCATTTTCATACTACAAAAGGGCTGCTATTAAGAATGTGAATTTGAGACCCCAGGAGAGTACAAAAATTCAGTTGGAGGAACTAGTTGGTATGGAGGAATTTCATGTTAGGCCCTAACACAGATAATGAACTGCTGAATAAATTCCAAAATCTTCTTCAATTTGTGACAGCTATGTAAAATACACCTGTATTCCAAGAACAATGATGAATAAAATAATAATAATAGTCACAAAATTTTATTTTTATTCTTAGTGCCAACTATTCACTTATAAAGTTTTTGGCCTGGTTCTTTGATGTCCTTAGATTAGTTAGGTTTAAGTAGTTCTAAGTGCTAGGGGACTGATGACCTCAGATGTTAAGTCCCATAGTGCTCAGAGCCATTTGAACCAATAACTGCTTAAGTGTAGTTTTTGTTCTAAGGTAACCTGATACATATTTTAGAATGGAATGAAAAACGTAGTTGTGCAATGATGTGCAACTGGATGGGTTCTGCTTGGTAGCTTGTAAAAGTCTTGCGGATGAGTTGTTCTGTTGTTGCAAAGACAGTGCACAGTCAATGTTTGGAAACACTCCTGTTAGAAGAATAGACATGATTAAATCAGACACCCTGGGGGATAGGCAATAAAATAGTCCCCATTCTACTGTATTATTTTAAACATATTCATTAAGAATATAATAAGAATATAATAATTCCAATCCCAAAGAAAGCAGGTGTTGACAGATGTGAAAATTACCGAACTATCAGCTTAATAAGTCACAGCTGCAAAATACTAACACGAATTCTTTACAGACGAATGGAAAAACTAGTAGAAGCCAACCTCGGGGAAGATCAGTTTGGATTCCGTAGAAACACTGGAACACGTGAGGCAATACTGACCTTACGACTTATCTTAGAAGAAAGATTAAGGAAAGGCAAACCTACGTTTCTAGCATTTGTAGACTTAGAGAAAGCTTTTGACAATGTTGACTGGAATACTCTCTTTCAAATTCTAAAGGTGGCAGGGGTAAAATACAGGGAGCGAAAGGCTATTTACAATTTGTACAGAAACCAGATGGCAGTTATAAGAGTCGAGGGACATGAAAGGGAAGCAGTGGTTGGGAAGGGAGTAAGACAGGGTTGTAGCCTCTCCCCGATGTTGTTCAATCTGTATATTGAGCAAGCAGTAAAGGAAACAAAAGAAAAATTCGGAGTAGGTATTAAAATTCATGGAGAAGAAATAAAAACTTTGAGGTTCGCCGATGACATTGTAATTCTGTCAGAGACAGCAAAGGACTTGGAAGAGCAGTTGAATGGAATGGACAGTGTCTTCAAAGGAGGATATAAGATGAACATCAACAAAAGCAAAACAAGGATAATGGAATGTAGTCTAATTAAGTCGGGTGATGCTGAGGGAATTAGATTAGGAAATGAGGCACTTAAAGTAGTAAAGGAGTTTTGCTATTTGGGGAGCAAAATAACTGATGATGGTAGAAGTAGAGAGGATATAAAATGTAGGCTGGCAATGGCAAGGAAAGCGTTTCTGAAGAAGAGAAATTTGTTAACATCCAGTATTGATTTAAGTGTCAGGAAGTCATTTCTGAAAGTATTCGTATGGAGTGTAGCCATGTATGGAAGTGAAACATGGACGATAAATAGTTTGGACAAGAAGAGAATAGAAGCTTTCGAAATGTGGTGCTACAGAAGAATGCTGAAGATTAGATGGGTAGATCACATAACTAATGAGGAAGTATTGAATAGGATTGGGGAGAAGAGAAGTTTGTGGCACAACTTGACCAGAAGAAGGGATCGGTTGGTAGGACATGTTCTGAGGCATCAAGGGATCACCAATTTAGTATTGGAGGGCAGCGTGGAGGGTAAAAATCGTAGGGGGAGACCAAGAGATGAATACACTAAGCAGATTCAGAAGGATGTAGGTTGCAGTAGGTACTGGGAGATGAAAAAGCTTGCACAGGATAGAGTAGCATGGAGAGCTGCATCAAACCAGTCTCAGGACTGAAGACCACAACAACAATTCATTAAGAAACTTACCTGCATATGTCTTCAGCAGAGATCTTCTTGGGGTGTCTGTACTCACGTAGTGCATCTCAGTGGCAGCTGGCCACTATACTGATGTGCAGTCAGTGGAGCTCATCTGTTTGGATGTAGAATCAGATATCTGGATCACTGGGTCTTCAGTTTTAGCACTGCTGGTGCTACATGCAGGGTGTCACAGAAGTGGGAAAATTTGAAGTACTTTGAAAAGAAAAGTTGAAGGAATGTTGAAAAACTTTTATTTTAGGTTCACAATGTATTGTACAGGACTAGAAAATGTATGACTAGCTCGCATTTTAAAAGGTACATCAGTGATATACTGTCCATTTCGCTGTGTACATTCTGTAAGTTGTCCTCTTAGGCTTTTCATAGTCTGGTGCACTATGCCACCTAGGATGTTGGAAATTTACCCAATGTCTGTGTAGTGAGCTGAGCTAGGGTTCTTGATCCATCCTGATGTATAACGCTTTTTAGATGCTCAATAAAAAGTTACAGACTGGAATGTATGGAGGCTGGAGTAACATGTGGTGTTAGCATTACTCAAAATTACACAATCTCTAAACAAACATTTTATTGCTGTCAGACTGTTTGACAATGTGGGAGTGGATCCTGTCCTGTTGAAACTGTTGTTGTGGTCTTCAGTCCTGAGACTGGTTTGATACAGCTCTCCATGCTACTCTATCCTGTGCAAGCTTCTTCATCTCCCAGTAACTACTGCAACCTACATCTTTCTGAATCTGCTTAGTGTATTCATCTCTTAGTCTCCCTCTACAATTTTTATCCTCCACACTGCCCTCCAATACTAAATTGGTGATCCCTTGATGCCTCAGAACATGTCCTACCAACCGATCCCTTCTTCTTGTCAAGTTGTGGCACAAACTCCTCTTCTCTGCAATTCTATTCAATACCTCCTCATTAGTTACGTGATCTACCCATCTAATCTTCAGCATTCTTCTGTAGCACCACATTTCAAAAGCTTCTTTTCTCTTCTTGTCCAAACTATTTATCGTCCATGTTTCTCTTCCATACATGGCTACACTCCATACAAATACTTTCAGGAACGACTTCCTGACACTTTAATCTATACTCGATGTTAACAAATTTCTCTTCTTCAGAAACACTTTCCTTGCCATTGCCAGTCTACATTTTATATCTTCTCTACTTCGACAATCATCAGTTATTTTGCTCCCCAAATATCAAAACTCCTTTACTACTTTAAGTGTCTCATTTCCTAATCTAATTCCCTCAGCATCACATGAGCTAACTCTACTACATTCCATTATCCTCGTTTTGCTTTTGTTGATGTTCATCTTATATCCTCCCTTCAAGACACTGTCCATTCTGTTCAACTGCTCTTCCAAGTCCTTTGCTGTCTCTGACAGAATTATAATGTCATCAGCGAAACACAAAGTTTTTATTTCTTCTCCATGAATTTTAATACCTACTCCGAATTTTTCTTTTCTTTCCTTTACTGCTTGCTCAATATACAGATTGAATGACATTGGGGAGAGGCTACAACCCTGTCTTACTCCCTTCCCAACCACTGCTTCCCTTTCATGCCCCTCAACTCTTATAACTGCCATATGGTTTCTGTACAAATTGTAAATAGCCTTTCGCTCCTTGTATTTTACCCCTGCCAACTTTAGAATTTGAAAAAGAGTATTCCAGTCAGCATCATCAAAAGCTTTCGCTAAGTCTACAAATGCTAGGAACGTAGGTTTGCCTTTCCTTAATCTTTCTTCTAAGATAAGTCTTAGGGTCAGTGTTGCCTCATGTGTTCCAATATTTCTACGGAATCCAATCTGATCTTCCCCGAGGTCGGCTTCTACCAGTTTTTCCATTTGACTGTAAAGAATTTGCGTTAGTAATTTGCAGCTGTGACTTATTAAACTGATAGTTTTGTAATTTTCACATCGGTCTACACCTGCTTTCTTTGGGAGTGGAATTATCATATTCTTCTTAAAGTCTGAGGGTATTTCGCCTGTCTCATACATCTTGCTCACCAGGTGGTAGAGTTTTGTCAGGACTGGCTCTCCAAAGGCTATCAGTAGTTCTAATGGAATGTTGTCTACTCCCGGGGCCTTGTTTCGACTCAGATCTTTCAGTGCTATGTCAAACTCTTCACGCAGTATCATATCTCCCATTTCATCTTCATCTACATCCTCTTCCATTTCCATTATATTGTCCTCAAGTACATCACCCTTGTATAGACCCTCTATGTACTCCTTCCACCGTTCTGCTTTCCCTTCTTTGCTTAGAACTGGGTTTCCATCTGAGCTCTTGATATTCATACAAGAGATTCTCTTTTCTCCAAAGGTCTCTTTAATTTTCCTGTAGGCTGTATCTGTCTTACCCCTAGTGAGATAAGCCTCTACCTCCTTATGTTTGTCCTCTAGCCATCCCTGCTTAGCCACTTTGCACTTCCTGTCGATCTCATTTTTGAGATTGACACTAGGTGTGCTGAATTTCAAGATTTGGAAATGCATGGAGTCCAAAATATCTGACATGTTGACATAACATTCAGCCTTCACAGCAGCTTCTCATCCATCATCAAGAAAGGATACTGCACACCAGATGATAATTTTGTTAGGGTGTAATCAATTATGGTGAAGTTGAGCTATGTTTCTTTGAGCCTAATAATGGAAGTTCTCCTTATTGAAGTAACCATTTAAATGAAAATAGGTTTTATTTGGCATCCAAACATTTTGAATGAAATTTGCTGCCTTGGTTTTTCACAAAATAACAGGAGTAGAACACAGTCATTTGAATTCGGTTGTTGCGCAGTCTGAATTTTTTGATGAAATTGAAGCTGAAGTAGTTTTTGAATGCTGTAGTGGCGAGTCAAATTCCCACACCAAATGATGAGAACTCGTTTTGGTGAGAGCTTATATGATATCACTGTTGTCAGGGGAACATACAGACTGTACAACTCCACTAAGCTTTATCTTCAATTCTGTACCACTGTCCTCAAAATTCCAGATCAAAGTTATGATTGCTTATAGTAACGGAATTTGACCAAGATGCGGATCTGATAGTGGCCCCATAATTTTTCTCAAGCAGCTTTCAAACTATCACTATGTCAGTAAAATAAATGTATGCCAACTGCACACACTGCACTGGGCCATGGTAGCTAAATGGCTTCACAGCATGACATCTTCCCCTTATCACTTCTGCTACATCTGCAAGACTATATCATCGGCTTCAAATTTTGCCATTTGTGTGTGTCACCCTGTAGTCACATAACGTACTGCTAGTTTCGTGCTCTTGTCTAGCTATTCGTACTAACTGCAAAAGACTGTTAAAGTAATATGACTGAAATCAAGAGTGAATTTCAGGGCATTATTTGAAATTAGAAGAATGAACTAGTATGCTTATGATTACAAGAGATATTCTACTTGACATTAAAAGCATAGTCTGTTATGTTCCATAGCTCCAATGATAATGTTTAGTAGTGTATTGTAAGAGAATACAGTTCGGTTGTCACTGTTCGCTAAAGTGACCTCTTGTGGCAGGAGTAATTGAAAAGTAAGAACCATGATTGTACTATTATGAAATAGAGAGAGGGTGTATTTTACAATAAATCAGTTTTGTAAAATGTGTTCAGAGTAGTAACTGAAATAAAAGCTACCAACCCCCTTCAATTTCGTACATTTATTTCTACATAAGTGATATCAAAAGGAGTTGCACCATGACAGAATCTCTGCAAAAAATGGTTCAAATGGCTCTGAGCACTATGGGACTTAACTTCTCAGGTCATCAGTCCCCTAGAACTTAGAACTACTTAAACCTAACTAACCTAAGGACGTCACACACATCCATGCCCGAGGCAGGATCCGAACCTGCGACCGTAGTGGTCACGCGGTTCCAGACTGTAGCGCCTGGAACTGCTTGGCCACTCCGGCCGGCCAGAGTCTCTGCATTGAGAATTGAAGAGGTGGATGAAATAGGCTGAAACACAGGATATTCAGATCAGCACTGCGACATGGGGTAAATGCTTTCTGGTAAATGTATCTTCTGTTCTCTGTTATCAGTAGCAGGTTCATTCCTGCTACGATGCAAGTTGAAACACATTACCGCCTTTTCTTGAACCCACGAATTCAGCTTGTTGGTAGCTTGAGAAGGCTCAGCCTACAAGGCAAACAAATGGTATTCGAAGAGTATCACTGATAAATATGACTCTACATATAAAACTGTGAACCCCATGAAACATAGACCTTGCCATTGGTAGTGAGGCTTGCCTCAGCGATACAGATAGCCATACCATAGGTGCAACCACAACGGAGGGGGTATCTGTTGAGAGGCCAGACGAATGTGTGGTTCCTGAAGAGGGGCAGCAGCCTTTTCAGTAGTTGCAGGGGCAACAGTCTGGATGATTGACTGATCTGGCCTTGTAACACTAACAAAAACGGCCTTGCTGTGCTGGTATTGCGAACAGCTGAAAGCAAGGGGAAACTACAGCCGTAATTTTTCCCTGAGGGCATGCAGCTTTACTGTATGGTTAAATGATGATGGCGTCCTCTTGGGTAAAATATTCCAGGGGTAAAAATGGTCCCCCATTCGGATCTCCGGGTGGTGACTAATCAAGAGGACATCATTATCAGGAGAAAGAAAACTGGCGTTCTACAGATCGGAGCGTGGAATGTCTGATCCCTTAATCGGACAGGTGGGTTAGAAAATTTAAAAAGTGAAATGGATAGGTTAAAGTTAGATATAGTGGGAATTAGCGAAGTTTGGTAGCAGGAGGAACAAGACTTTTGGTCGGGTGACTACAGGGTTATAAATACAAAATCAAATAGGGGTAATGCAGGAGTAGGTTTAATAATGAATAAAAAAAAATAGGAGTGCGGGTAATCTACTACAAACAGCATAGTGAACGCCTTATTGTGGCCAAGATAGACACGAAGCCCACACCTACTACAGTAGTACTAGTTTATATGCCAACTAACTCTGCAGATGATGAAGAAATTGAAGAAATGTATGATGAGATAAAAGAAATTATTCAGATAGTGAAGGGAGACGAAAATTTACTAGTCATGGGTGACTGGAATTCGATAGTAGGAAAAGGAGGAGAAGGAAACGTAGTAGGTGAATATGGATTGGGGGTAAGAAATGAAAGAGCAAGCCGCCTGGTAGAATTTTGCACAGAGCATAACTTAATCATAGCTAATACTTTCTTCAAGAATCATAAAAGAAGGTTGTATACATGGAAGAAACCTGGAGATACTGACAGGTTTCAGACCGATTATATAATGGTAAGACAGAGATTTAGGAACCAGGTTTTAAACTGTAAGACATTTCCAGGGGCGGATGTGGACTCTAACCACAATCTATTGGTTATGAACTGTAGATTCAAATTGAAGAAACTGCAGAAAGGTGGCAATTTAAGGAAATGGGACCTGGATAAAATGACTAGACCAGAGGTTGTACAGAGTTTCAGGGAGAGCATAAGGGAACAATTGACAAGAACAGGGGAAAGAAATACAGTAGATGAAGAATGGGGAGCTTTGAGGACTGAAGTAGCGAAGGCAACAGAGGATCAAGTAGGTAAAAAGACAAGGGCTAGTAGAAATCCTTGGGTAACAGAAGAAATATTGAATTTAATTGACAAAAGGAGAAAATACAAAAATGCAGTAAATGAAGCAGGCGAAAAGGAATATAAACGTCTCAAAAATGAGATCGACAGGAAGTGCAAAATGTCTAAGCAAGGATGGCTAGAGGACAAATGTAAGGCTGTAGAGGCATATATCACTAGGGGTAAGATAGATACTGCGTACAGAAAAATTAAAGAGACCTTTGGAGAAAAGAGAACCTCTTGTATGAATATCAAGAGCTCAGATGGAAACCCAGATCTAAGCAAAGAAGGGAAAGCAGAAAGGTGGAAGGAGTATATAGAGGGTCTATACAAGGGTGATGCACTTGAGGACACTAGTATGGAAATGGAAGGGGATGTAGATGAAGATGAAATGAGAGATACGATACTGCGTGAAGAGTTTGATAGAGCACTGAAAGACCTGAGTCGAAACAAGGCCCCGGGAGTAGACAACATTCTTGAGTTCGAGTCTCGGTCGGGCACACAGTTTTAATCTGCCAGGAAGTTTCATATCAGCGCACACTCTGCTGCAGAGTGAAAATCTCATTCTGGAAACATCCCCCAGGCTGTGGCTAAGCCATGTCTTCACAATATCCTTTCTTTCAGGAGTGCTAGTGCTGCAAGGTTCGCAGGAGAGCTTCTGTAAAGTTTGGAAGGTAGGAGACGAGGTACTGGCAGAAGTAAAGCTGTGAGTACCGGGCGTGAGTCGTGCTTCGGTAGCTCAGTTGGTAGAGCACTTGCCCGCGAAAGGCAAAGGTCCCGAGTTCGAGTCTCGGTCGGGCACACAGTTTTAATCTGCCAGGAAGTTTCAACATTCCATTAGAACTACTGACAGCCTTGGGAGAGCCAGTCCTGACAAAACTCTACCACCTGGTGAGCAAGATGTATGAGACAGGCGAAATACCCTCAGACTTTAAGAAGAATATAATAATTCCACTCCCAAAGAAAGCAGGTGTAGACCGATGTGAAAATTACATAACTATCAGTTTAATAAGTCACAGCTGCAAATTACTAACGCAAATTCTTTACAGTCAAATGGAAAAACTGGTAGAAGCCGACCTCGGGGAAGATCAGTTTGGATTCCGTAGAAATATTGGAACACGTGAGGCAATACTGACCCTACGACTTAGCTTAGAAGCTAGATTAAGGATAGGCAAACCTACGTTTCTAACATTTGTAGACTTAGAGAAAGCTTTTGACAATTTGACTGGAATACTCTCTTTCAAATTCTGAATGTGACAGGGATAAAATACAGGGAGCGAAAGGCTATTTACAATTTGTACAGAAACCAGATGGCAGTTATAAGAGTCGAGGGACATGAAAGGGAAGCAGTGGTTGGGAAGGGAGTGAGACAGGGTTGTAGCCTCTCCCTGATGTAATTCAATCTGTATATTGAGCAAGCAAGAAAGGAAACAAAAGAAAAATTCGGAGTAGGTACTACAATCCATGGAGAAGAAATAAAAACTTTGAGGTTCGCCGATGACATTGTAATTCTTTCAAAGACAGCAAAGGACTTGGAAGAGCAGTTGAATGGAATGGACAGTGTCTTGAAAGGAGGATATAAGATGAACATCAACAAAAGCAAAACGAGGATAAAGGAATGTAGTCAAGTTAACTCGGGTGATGGTGAGGGAATTAGATTAGGAAACGAGACACTTAAAGTAGTAAAAGAGTTTTGCTACTTGGGGAGCAAAATAACTGATGATGGTCGAAGTAGAGAGGATATAAAATGTAGACTGGCAACAGCAAGGAAAGCATTTCTGAAGAAGAGAAATTTGTTAACATCGAGTATAGATTTAAGTGTCAGGAAGTCGTTTCTGAAAGTATTTGTATGGAGTGTAGCCATGTATGGAAGTGAAACATGGACAATAAATAGTTTAGACAAGAAGAGAATAGAAGCTCTTGAAACGTGGTGCTACAGAAGAATGCTCAAGATTAGATGGGTAGATCACATAACTAATGAGGAGGTATTGAATAGAATTGCAGAGAAGAGGAGTTTGTGGCACAACTTGACAAGAAGAAGGGATTGGTCTGTAGGACATGTTCTGAGGCATCAAGGGATTACCAATTTAATATTGGTGGGCAGCGTGGAGGGTAAAAATCGTAGAGGGAGACCAAGAGATGAATACACTAAGCAAATTCAGACGGATGTAGGCTGCAGTATGTACTGGGAGATGAAGCAGCTTGCACAGGATAGAGTAGCATGGAGAGCTGCATCAAACCAGTCTCAGGACTGAAGACCACAACAACAACAACATAAAATATTCAAATTACTTAAGGGTATGCAGCCAGTGATATCTTCGACAGCCACCGATATTTTGACAGGTGCTCACCCTGTCATTTTCAAGGCACAAAAGCAGTGAGAAAGTTCTGTACAAGGAAATTTAAGCCATTTGTATGAAAAGCATTGGGTAAGGTACTGTAAAATCTGGCCCTATGTTTTTTGATTGGTGAAGAATAGTATTCCACACATGATACAAGTGAAAACCTCTGTCCCTGTTTATAAGATCTCTTGCTAATTTAATTTCAACTCTTTCTGTAATAACAATATCCCAATAACTGGAAGTGGATGCCAGTATCTCTGCGTTGTTATATTCTAAGAGCAAGATCAGTGCCAAGGCAATGTTCTGCAATAGCAGATTTGCTGGGCTGCTGTTAGTGTTTGTGTGACACTTGTACTCAATACACCAGTCCTCCACGGTCCTGCTGGTCTGACCAATGCATGGTGTTTTAAATGATATCTGGGTTTTAATGCTTTAAAATATTTATTATATTAAACTTACTGTTATAAATGATATGTTAAATGAAAGAGCTACTGAAACAGTTTTACCAAGAAGCTTATAAACCTCACTGGCATAGCGAAGTATGCGACTGGTTGAACTTCACTGCACCCAAGCGCTGGTTAGGCCACAAGGGGCCCAATGACAGGCCTTGCTTTGCATGGCCTCCGTGTTCACCCAACCTAACAACATTCGATTTTTTCCTTTGGGGGTTCATCAAGAATTGTGTGTACATGCCTCCGCTACCAGCAGACCCCCCTGAATTAAGAAACCAGATTGAAGCAGCTGTTGCTATGATCACTGAAGACACACTTATTAACGTTTGGGAAGAACTCGGCTATAGACTTGATGCATGCCGTGTGAAAAATGGTGCTCACATTGAGCATTTATAAGAGGTTCTTGGTAAAACTCTGAGTTGCTCTTACATTTGACATATCATTTATAACTGTAAGTTTGATGTAATAAATATTATAAAGCATTAAAACCCCAAGGCGATTTAAGAGAACTAGAAAAAAGAGAGAGAAAAATATTAAAAAAAATTCTAGGTCCTGAGAAAAACAAGGAAAACAGGTGGATTAAAAGGAGAAATGAAGACCTATACAAAAATACAGAAAAGATCACAGATACAATGAGGAAGAGACGGCTAAAATTTTATGGACATTTAAAAAGAATGGAAGAAACACGAATTACAAAGAAAATTTGTAATTACGTTAGTAAGCTGAAAAACACCGTAGGATGGATAGAAGCAGTAAAGAAAGACGCCAACAAAATAGGTGTTACAGAAGAAATAATACGTGACAGGAATAACTTTAGGCTACTTATAGAAAACGCAAACTATGAAGAAGATGCGCCAAAACCTCGACCCAAGAGAGTGTGGACAGATGAGCAGAGACGAGCAGTTGGCGAGAAAATGAAGAAGTACTGGGAAGAACGGAAGAAAAAGAAACACCATAAGTCTTAAGTTGTATGCAGTCCATAGCTGGCCAAATTCATAATTAAAAAAAAAAACAATATTCATTTATAAACACCCTGTATATTATGTGCCACAACTGCAAGCAATACAATAAATACCCACCTTATGCAAACCACATTCATCCCTTATAGATTCTAAAGAGCCCTAATCTGTGAAGGTGGTCAATACATTTTGCATCACATCTCTACAAAATACAACCAATCTTGTTTGAAATGCTTCCTGCATAAGGCAAGGAGACTTTAGATTCCGGTGCCATCTCATTATCATCACGACTCAATTGTTTCATGGTTGGTCGACAGCAAAACATGTATCTGATATACCTTTTCTGAACATTGCTGGTGAATTAAATAAAAACTTAGCTTCTACAGAGAATCATATAACTCTCTTGGCAAATGTCTTTCCGAGATTGATGTCTGAAGTACTCCTCTGTGATACAGACAAGGGGGAGACTGAGTCAATAATTAAATCACTGAAGACTAAGGACTCTCATGGTTATGGTGGAGTGCCTAGCAGAATATTAAAGTACTGTGCTCCACATGGTAGCCCTGTATTTAGCCATATTTGTAATTTTTCCTTTCGGAATGGTCTGTTTCCTGAACAATTCAAATACTCGGTAGTAAAGCAGCTTTATAAAAAGGGAGAAAGGGATAATGTAGGCCATCAGTGTTTGCTAAACTTATTGAAAAGGCTGTGTATGTAAGTGTAACTGATCATTTTATATAACATGATTTACTATGAAATGTAGTTTGGCTTTAAAAATTGTTTAACAACTGAAAATCCTATATTCTCTTTTCTCTGTGAGGTACTGGATGGGTAAAACAAAAGGTTTCGAACGCTAGGCATATTTTTTTTATTTAACTAAGGCATTTGATTGTGTTAATCACAAAATATTGCTCCAGAAGTTGGACCATTACAGAATACGGAGTGCAGCTCACAATTGGTTCACCTATTACTTTAGCAACTGACAGCAAAAGGTTATTATTCACAATGTTGAGAATGGCTGTGATGTGGGATCCGAGTGGGGTACAGTTAAGTGGGGGGTGCCCCAGGCATCAGTGTTGGGGCCACTCTTGTTCCTTATTTACATAAACAATATGCCCTCTAGTATTATGGGCAACTCTAAAATATTTCTAATTTGCTGATGATGCTTGGCAGTAAAGGATGCTGTGTGCAACATTGGCTCGGCTTCAAATAGTGCAGTTCATGGCCTAAGTTCATGGCTTGTAGAAAATAAACTAATGCTAAATCACATTAAGACTCATTTCTTTTACAGTTTCTAACTCACAGTTCAACAAAACCTGACGTTTTAATTTCACAGAATTGGTATATGATTAGTGAAACTGAACATTTCAAATTTCAAGGTGTTCAGATAGATAGTAAACTGTCATGGAAAGCAAACGTTCAGGATCTTGTTCAAAGACTTAATGCTGCAATTTTTTCTATTCAAACGATATCTGAAGTGAGTGATCCTTCGACATGAAAATTGGTCTACTTTGCTTATATTCATTTGCTTATGTAGTATGGTATTGTATTTAACTCTCCCCATTTTAAAAGAGTATTTTTCGCTCAGAAATGGGCGGTTCAGGCAATAAGTAGTCCAAGTCCACGAACCTCTTGTCGACCCCTGTTCGCGAGTCTGGGTATTTTGACATTGGCCTCGTAACATATATCTTCCTTACTGTCATTTCTTGTTAACAATATTCCCAAGACTAAGCAGCTTTCACTCGGTGAATACTCAGCAGAAATCAAACCTGCATTTGGGTTGGACTTCCTTAACTCTTGTACAGAAAGGTGGGCAGTATACCGCTGCATCCATTTTCAATAAGCTACCAATCGAATTAAAAAATATTAACAGTAATGCTAGTGCTTTCAAATCAAAACTGAAGAGTTCCTTGAAAAAGTAAGCTGATTCTTGTTGTATTGTTGATTGCATTTACATAAACTTATGGACTGACTTTTTCATGTTCATAAACATTTTCTTTTTATCTGTTGTTACTTTAATCATGTACTGACATGTTTCAAGACCTTGGAGATTTGCTCCTCAATTTGGTCCTACAGAACTTGACGTGTAAATAAATAAGTAACCATACTGGTAAAAGGCAGCTCCAAGAAGGCCTAACGTAGCGACAAACTTTCAGGGTCTGAGACGACATGGTCCCTGTGAACCATGATATGAAATACTCCTTCGTGCTGAGCCTGATGGTAACGACTATCAACCTGTAGATACAAGGCTGTGTGATTGACCTATAAACATGTCCCAATGTACCATCAGCCTTCTTCCTGTTCAACATGTCGAGGAAGGGGAAACTAATATTTTGATACATTGAATCCAGGTGTTCCGAAAGACCATTTAAATCCTTACTTTTATGAGGCCAAACAACAAAAGTACCTTCTACATATCTGAAAATACTGTAGCTGTCAATGCCACAAACTCCAAGGCATGTTCCTCGATGTTTTCTGTGTACAAATTGGCAATAGCAGGTGACAAAGGGTTTTCCATCGCAACCACTTTAGTCTTTTCATAATACTGTTCATTGAACGGGTATGCCAAAATATGGTCATTACTTCAAACTCAATCAAACCTCAGTTGACTGTAATGAGTCAGATTCAGGAACACAAATGGAGAAAGAGAACACATCAAAATATCAGCATCATTCAAATGTAATCCCTCTAATCTAGATTACATAGCCTTCTGAAGGTGCTCAAGGAAGGTGGTAGTCTTAGGCTCATTGTCAATAACATTCGTGGTTCAACATAATGTGTAGCAAAACACCTTACCATTCTATTGAACCCATTAGTAGGTTGGTGTATGCAACACATTAAGAACTTGAACAGTGGAAAATCCAGGATGGAATATAAAAATATTATGAAAAGGAAAGTTGCTACTCACCATTAGTGGAGATGCTGAGTCACAGATAGGCTCAACAAAAAGACTGTTCCAAATAAACCTGTTGGCCCGTAAGGCCTTTGTCAAAAATAGACGACACACACACACACACACACACACACACACACACATACACACGCACATGCAAACACAACTGTGTGATAATTGCGTTTGCAGTGTGTATGTGTGTGTATTTTTGATGAAGGCCTTCCTTTCAGACTGAGACCTTTATTTGGAACAGTCTTTTTGTTGTGCCTATCTGCGACTCAGCACTTCCACATTAAGAACTTGGCAGATTTCTTACATCTATGAGAGAGATTGCATTTGAATGTACAGGGGTATTTTTGTAAGCATTGATGTGGTATCTCTCTTCAATCGTGTTCCTGTGTCTAACTCATTATGGTTAATTGAGGATAAGTTTGGTGTTGATCTAACTAATCTGTTTGACATGTGTTGACTTCCATATACCTTTTATTCAGTGACCAGACAGACAGAGTTGTGATGGGAAGTCTCTTGTCACCTATTATTGCCAGTTTGTTTATGGAAGACTTTGAGGAATGTGTCTGAGTCAGTAGCATGAAACCTCCCCATTTTTTCAGATAAACAGACGATACTTCTGCTTCTGGAAAAACACATTTTGACTATCACTTGCCTTTATCTGAACCTTTATATCTGCTGCTATCAGTTGTGGATCATGCTCATATGGTAACTACCAAAAGTACAGAAATATGTAAGTAATGTACAAGAAAAATCTAAAGTGCAAAATTCGTAATAGGTATGTTCGTATTTTATATTTTTCACGTACATGACTTGTTCTAGTTTGTACTTTTGGTAGATATTGAGGTTCAAATAAAAACAGATGATTACTTGATAGCTATTGAATATCATCTAACCAAAGCATTCGATTATTTTGTTGTTTGGCCTCACGTAAGCGTGAATATGGCTTTTTAGAATATCTGAATACAGAGCGAAAAAGGAGAGAAGTAAAAAGACTAAGTGTGCTGGTGGAATAGAGGGCTGTGTAGTGCTGGAGTGGGAAGAGGGAAGGGAATAGGTGTGTGAAGGACAGTAACTAATGTAGGTTGAGGCCAGCCTCAGGGACGTAGTATATATTGCAAGGAGAGTTCCCACTGGCACAGTTCAGAAAGACTAGAGTTGGTGCATGCACATAGCACAGACTGTGAAGCAGTTACTGAAGTGCAGAACGTTGAGTTGGGCAGTGTGTTCAGCAACTCAGTGGTCCAGCTGTTTCTTGGCCACTGTTTGTCAGTGGCCATTCATGTGGACAGGTAGCTTTGTGGTTGTCATGCCCACATGGAACACAGCATAGTGGTTGTAGCTTAGCTTGTAGATCATGTGACTGCTTTCACAGGTAGTTCTCTTCTGACGGGCTAAGCAATGCTTTTGACTGGACTTGAGAAGGTGGTCATGGGAAGATGTATGGGATAGGTCTTGCATCTAGGTCTATTTCAGGTATCTGGGCCATGAGGCAAGGGTTGGGGACAGAGATGGAACTCCTCAGCATATTGTCTCGGTTCGGTGGGCAGTGGAATAACAATGTGGGAGGGACAGGAAGGATAGTGGGTAGTATATTTCTCATTTTAGGGCAATGACGAGAGGTAATCGAAACCCTGGTAGAGAATGTGATTGATATCCTTTCACTCTGAATTTTAATCCCCCTCTTGAATTTTTCTTTTGTTTCTGTCATTGCTTTTTTGTGTATAGATTCAACAGTAGTGGTGAAAGACTACATCATTGCCTTACACTCTCTTTAATTTGAGCATTTCATTCTTGGTCATCCACTCTTACTGTTATATCTTGGTTCTTGTACATATTCACTATTACCCATCTCTCTCTCTATACCTTAGAATTGCATTACAATTACAAAGAAGAGTCAATATGTTTTCAATTAACTTCAATAATGATTCAATAAAATTATTTATTTACATGAATGTATGTAAATGTAATAATACAGTTGCATTGAATGTCATGAGGGTATTCAGGTACTATGAACATCACATATAAGTCAAATACATCAAAATTAACTGGAGAATACAGCTACAATAATGTCAGACGATTGGGTGGCACAACTAAGTATTTTCCATTTATGATAGAGAAAATGACAGTGAATAACAAATTAATGATTTCAAGTTTTTGTATTTCTAACCCAAAACATTCCATCAATCATTGAGGCTGTGAAAACATCAGATAAATTCCTACTATATAATACTGTAAAATGACAGCCTTATAGGGGAGGGGGAGGTGGAGTAGGGTGGTTGTGTTATAACCTCTCCTTTTATTTGTCACTCTTTCTGTCAGGTACTAGTAACATTTATTTTATAGAAAATGAGGAGACACACAATACAAGTATCTTGAAATAATTACGAGCAAATAAGTCGGTGTGTGACAAAAAAGCATTAGCGCACAATGCAGCACTGAATGGGGAATTACAAATATTAGAAATAACCACCTGGTTAGTACATTTTGCATTATTGTTTTCATTATTGGAGTTATTGAATGGCTAATATTAAATTCAAATTTTTGTCGTGCACAGATTTGCAAAATATAGTTGTGGGACATTTAGTTTATAAACACAGTTACCTTGATGTTAAAAAACACTATTATCCAAATAAATTTGAGTTGCATAGAGATCCAGAGAGAATGCTGGTGACAAAAACCTGCTTAAATATTCACACACTAGAGAAGTGCTGACTGCGACAATTACAGATTTCTGATGATATGTGTGAATTTTGCTTCTCAGTTAGCGGTGGAGCAAAAGGGTGATATTGTTCATATTATAAGTAAGTACTGGGTGTGTTGTATACTTATTTCCTCACTATGTAGTATATGTGGATTATATGAAAGACTGCTTCTAAAATTCTCCAGTTCATTTGTTGCTGTCTTGATGTCTGCCCCCCTTTTTTTTTTTTTTTTTTTTTACAGGTTCTTGATAAGTCACAATAATACTACAACATATTTTACATTATAAGAATACTTCCTAAATATGGTTCCTGATATTTATCACAGACCTACACAATCATTATGAAATACTTTTTAAACTATTCTTGACTAAACTAAAAGAGCTATAAACTTATGATACCATACATTCAGTATCATGGAATTGCACATACTGTAAGTTATGATAATTGTATAAAATTTACAGGTTTCTAACGTTGCCATTTTTCAAGTGTGCTTGAACTTCTACAACTATAATTTCAGGTTCCACAGTCTTTTCACCACAATCACTAAGATGAACAGGAAGAAGATGGTTATTTTGAATCAACACACGATCAGGCTGGAAAAAAAAAGCAGTAATAGAATAAGAAAATCTCTCTCTGCACATGACAACACTATGGCATATGAGGGGTTATAAAAAAATTTCAAAATACATTTTCAAATTGTTTACAATACAACCTTATCCTCTTCAAAATACTCTCTATTACAACTAATACATTTGTCCCACTGGTGCTTCCACTCCTCAAAAAGTTTTTGTCATCTTCAGAAATGGCCGACAGTTCCTCCCTAGTTTTTTTCTTGATTTCTCCAGTGTTGCCAAAATGGTGTCCTTTCATGCCCCTCTTCATGTGTGGAAGTAAGAAAAAGTTGCATTGAGCTGGGTGAGGTGAGGGAGGTGCATGGGGCAGCAGAACCTTGACATTTTTAGCCAAAGGTGTCTACGAGAGATGGTTGTGTGTGCAGGTGTGTGAACCAATCTCCTGTCTGCCACAAACCGGGTATTTTTTAATGCACAGAAATAAAAAAAATTAAGAATATTGAGTTTCATGTAATTTTTTGTCTAATGTAATATCTTGTATAGACATCTTTTATTAACCTGACACATTCCACATCATTACGAAGTGTCATATTCATGATCTATGGAACAAGTACTAATCTAATCTAATTTAATCTAATCTAATCTGCACACTGTTGTGCAATCTTCTTAAAACTTCCAAATAAAAGATTTTATTGGTGGTCTATGAGCACAAGCTCTCTAATTTTTTTGATACTTTCGTCGATTCGGGCAGTTAATGGATGTCTAGAATGAGGTTTGTCACCAAGCGACATGTTGCCATTTTTACATTGAGAAACCACTCATGCACTTCATTTTTCCCATAGTGTAAGCTTGGTAAGCTGTTTTCAACATCAGAACAGGTTCAGCAGCATTTTTACAGAGTAGAAAAGAAAATTTCACATCTGCACTTTGTTCACTTGAACTTGCAATCACAAAAAACCAAACAAGAACAAAAGAGCGCTAGCAAAAACAATCCCTGCAGGTGAACTTAACAAGCCAGGTCAACAACACCGGCAACATGGGTGGCACAGAACTGACGACGAGTTGCACTATCCGATGTCTAGCGGCAGAAATGCATACTACACAAGCAGGGTACATACGCTCCGGGACAACTGGGATTTTTTTTTATAATTCCGGGAATTTTTTCATTGCTTTAGTTTTAAGTTAATTTTTTGTAATTTTGACTGGTAAGAACTGATACTCTGACAAAGAATTTTACCACAATGTAACATAACAGTCGCAACACTTCGCCTCGATTTTGTTGCCTGCTGCGCCAGCAGCACACTAAGTGGCCAGTAAGTTGAACTCCGAGTTAGGCGCAATCGTGAAAACGAAAAGTAATTGTTTATTTTGGTTTGTACAATGATTTTACAAATGGAAGCATAGCGTACCGCAATAAATTGCAGCAAACAAGAAGAAGAAGATACCACATCTCTTTTTTTAGGTTTCCTAAGGACCCTGAGAGTTTTATACCATCATGTTCCTAAAGTGCATCGTCAGGATTCTCTTGCAAATTACATGTATATTGATGATTAATGTTTCGTTTTAGGACCAGAAAATGGCTAGTCAACAGCAGACGAGAAGACCTTATAAAAAAAGATCCTGTTTACCTTTATAATAATGTTTTGTCCACTATACGTCGAAAAAAAAAAAAAAAAAAAAAGAAAAACAGTTCATGAATGCAGACAAAAACAAACTCGTGTGGAATGCAGTTAACCACATTGTTTGACATTGTCATGGTGTATACGACCTGGGACAAAAGGGACATCCGGAAAAAAATCGGGAACTTTTTAATCCGGGAGAAAACCGGGAATTTTTTAGAATTCCAGGAATTTTTCCTTGTTTTACTTTTCTGATAAATTTTTGTAATTTTGACATAAGAACCCATACTCTATATTACTGTATCCCGCTACTGCAGAATAATATTCAACAATAAAACATAAATTGCAAAGGAAAGGCACCATATACAGCAATGACACAGTGCTCACGCAAGCGTCTGCCAACAGCAAAATGTGTCAAAGGTTTTAGGAAGACTGTGCAGTGCTTCATAACAACAAATTGCCTCCGATGAGTGTGAAGTTGCAACTGTTTACATTGGATTAATTTTAGCAGCTACAAGCGGGCTCATGCGCATGTGCATGTGCAGTTGAGTCGCGTTTGAGTGGTAGATTCTCCGTTAGCTGTGCAAGCAGTCGCAGCAAGCAGCTAAATGCTAACGGGAAAAGGGGACGCCAAATTCATATTCTTGAGGAAAAGAAACTTGTTTCACAAAGCGCCAAGCATCCAGCACACTATGGTCTATCGATTATTTATATGATTTTGAAGCACATCCCTGTTGGTTTTTGAACAAATTTTAAGTTGATTTCTGAATGAATCATAAGTTGATTTTTGAATGCGTGCATAGTGTACATGATTTCTCTGTCAGGAGAATACATGTCACATCTAGAAATAAACTTTCTGCAGACAGAAGGGGACGGGGCTATACGAGCTGAGCGGAGTAAAGCCCGACGCATGAATACCAAACACTGTCCAATTATGTGGATGATTGGGTTTGCGAATGTTCAGCGTTGTTATAATTACTAGCGAAATCCATGGATTCAGACTACCAGAATGGAAATAAACAACTAACAGGAATAAGAGGTGAGAAAGATTAAGTATTATCTTCTCAGTGTACCCAAGAAAATGAAATTTTGACAAAATTTTTGGCCAGATCACTACACTAGTAAGGACCAGTTGTACAGTCCCTGGCTAGTAGGCGCGTAAGTTCTATTCTGGAAGTAACGCGGGAAACGTGTTGTACAAACATATAATAACGACTAACCGGAAAATAATCGCGGGATAGCTAAATCTGTGATTCCGGTAGGGTTAGTGAAGTTAATCGGCGAACAAATTTTGACAATGGCAGGAAAAGCTACAAAATTGGTGGTGATTTGTTTATTAGAACTAAGTAGGAGAAGAAATGGGGACATCATACAAATTATGGAAAAATAAGACTATTTCAAATTTATATAAAAATTTCGTAATACTACTTTTCGATCTCATGCTTGAGAAACTGGTGCATATGAATGAAATGTGAAACTATTTCCTTACATACAGCTTTTTGCTTGGCCTGACAGGCATTTGATATTGGTACTTCGTGAATTACATTCTTTTGTGTTATAAAAATGACCATTTGTGCCAAAACAGTCTCGTTTATTTAGTGTGTTGCAAAATTGCTGCAATGTTAGAAAGGCCTATTTTGTTTTACCTAGCAGATAGTGACAAACTAGACGTAATCAGTTCAAGAAACCACATCAGTCTTGGGTATTATTTGTATTAAGAGCTTTTTCAGTATTAGATAACGACATTTCACATTTTCATGTAGCAAAACGTTTGAAGAACTTTGATGAGGTAATACATTCTTTGGCATACAGGAAAGCGCGCCATGTAAAGTTGTAGCAAGATTAGAGAGGGGGGAAAAATGCTAGGATCTAAGGATTGAAGAAATGTGTACTTTCTTGCTTGTCTCTTCTCTTTATTGGTTTTATGTACCCTATATTTAATTTTGTCACACAAAACAGCAAGTTATTACCTAATAGGCAATAAAGAGCACAAATTTTCTGAAGATTTTTTTTTTTTTAATGATGGGCAGGCTGTCAAACCAGCCAACTGCGAGCAGGAGAGGCACCACACAACATTTCAATTTCCACTGTCCTAAATATAGTTTGATGGCATCCATTACAAAATATACACCTTTCAATTCTGCAGAGCGAAATACAGTAACGCGCGATAGAAGAATGCTGTATGAAGAGGCGTGACACTGCACTTTGGCACACTTAAGACCAAATAACATGTCTTACATTTCCTCGAACACACATGTTTTATGTTTCAGACTTTTCAGAAAGGTGTGTGCTACAAGACGAACATATTTTTGAAAAATCGATTTTTTTTTTTGCGTGTATTGATCTGATTAGCAAATATCGCAGATCCGGGGCTGATGCGCAGAGCAGTCTGTTATAGTGGGTAGTCTCCAGATTAGATTAGATTAGTACTTGCTCCATAGATCATGAATATGACACTTCGTAATTTATTTATTTTATTTATCCATCGTTGACAATAAATATTGTACGGATGTTGTCAAGCCATTTCAGAGAAATGGACACAAACAATATATACGTAAAAAAGTACAAAACAAAATAATACAATGAGATTAATAATAATACAATGTAAGTAATATAGCCTATATACACCCCTGCTTGTTATTTTAAATGCATAGTCTGTTTTTCATAAGGCTTTAGTTTTGTCCTCCCTAAACAGCAAGTCCTTATATACACCACACTGCTTAAGTATATATTTACATCACACAACAGCTGTCCTTTAAGTATGTAATGTAATGAATGATTAGGTAATGAATGATTAGGTACATATTGAGTATTTTCCATTTTGCCTTTATAAATATCATCAGAAAAAATTTATTGAGCTACGTAGTCATTTACACAATAAAAACATTGTTCTACCAGAAATTTTTTAAATTCTGTTTTAAATTTATCATCATCTTCTAACTGCCTGATGTTGACTGGCAGTGCGTTGTAGTTTTGCACCGATATGGCTCACATGCCTTTGTGTATTCGTTCTTTTTATTCGCTGAGTATGGAGTGCTGCGCTATTACGGGTATTGTAGTTATGAAAGTCGGCATTTGTCTGAAAATGTGCAATGTGGGTCCTTCACTTTTGAAATTTTCAGCCTTTCTGGAAAAGCTCCTTCACTGAATGATAAATTGGCTATGTGTGCAAAGGGCTTTGCAATTTGTGGTGGTGTCCTTGTTATGATTGACACAGGCAGCTCATATATGCCAGACAACATTTTGGGTTTCAAGCTTTGTATCACTTTCAACACTTCACCCTCATTTGTTGGCTCTACCCTCATCCTACAAGCTGTTTTTGGATATTCAGGTTTTTCTTTGTTTGTAAATTTTAAGCTTAATGAAGTTGTTGCCTTTATGAAATAATTGTTAATATAATTTGGCAAATCTTGTTTATTAATATTGACATTTTTTAAATTTTTGAGGCTAATGTCCCGGTTTTTACAACTCTTCCCTGTTTCAGTCTTCACAATACCCCATACGGCTTTTGATTTGTTTTCAGACTGTCTTATAAAACTATCATTACTCATGAATTTTGCTGTAGCAACTACTTTTCTGTATACCCTCTTGTAATTCCTGACATATTCTATGAATTGTGGGCATCAAAACTTCCACAGGAAGTTTTGGTGCCAGCTGTGATCCAAGAACTTGGCTTTGTATTGCCATGTGACCTGATTTTTGACAGCTTTTTTGGAAAACACATTTCAAAATATCCCATGAAAATGGAAGAAAATGTGTTACATGCATCATTTGTATTTGTTAGGGATAGTACTTCTGCCCAAGCCTCATTAGTTAGCATATTTATGAATTCTACACAGTTCTTTGTAGGAAAATTTCTTTTATACATGAAGTGTGTTTTTTTCTCTTTCAGTGGCCTTGAAGTGATTTTGAGGACAAGAGCATTGTGGTCTGATAATCCCAAATCAGTATTTGTCACTTCAACTTCTGTGCGCCCTGCATTTGAAAATATATTATCAATAAGACTGACTGTATTATTTGTTATTCTTGTGGGTGTGTGTATGTGCGGAACCAGGTTGAAACTACATAACAGATTTAGGAACTGATCTTTTAGCCTACTTTCACTCATAAGATTAATACTGAAGTCCCCACACACAACTACAGTGGCTCTATCGGTGAACAGAGCGTTAAGCAATATTTCTAATTGATTAAAGAATATGTCTGCATCACCAGTAGGTGGTCGGTATATTGCTATGACTATGACTTTTCCCTGTATTTCATTCAACTGCACAGCTGCAGCTTCAAAATGATTTTCCACACTCAATGATTCAGCTTCACACCTTCTTTTATAGCTGATACTTGGTTTGGTAAATATACATACACCTCCATTTTTGGTATTTTTTCCACAATATTGGCTTGCCAACTTAAACGGATGAATATTAATGCTACTTAGTTCAAAACTTCCGCACCAATGCTCCACAATGCACATGCAGTCAATATTTGCACTGTTCATAGCTACCTCAAGTTCTAATGATTTATTTCTAAGACACTGAATGTTTAAGCTTAGAATCTCCAGGTGATGAGGATGAGAACTGGTTACATTTGTATTTACATTTTGTGGTGTCATACTCCGTTCCTTGCCCTGGCGAGGTACCAAAAATCCTCCAGAAGGGCAGATTTTCTACACCTTGTAGGTCGTTCACTAGGATATGGTGAGTTGCTTGCTGCTGCTGCTGGTGTAGCTCCCGGTGTCATTGATGCTGTCATTTCTGTTGTTGTTGTTGCTGTTGTTGATGATGATGATGATGGTGTATCTGTTTCTGATACTTCAGGTGTTGGTTCTGTTGTTATTGATATGCTTCCTTGTGAACTGCTAGCACTTGGGGTGTTTTCTTTCAATGTCAGAACATCACACATGTCTTGTAGTGGTGATGCTTCATTTTCAGATTCACCAAGTAGTTTGTGGGTCTTGTCCTTGAGGGGAATTACATTTGAAGTGTTACAACTTACTTTCGTTTTGGCATTTACTATTTCTATTATTTTTGCAATTACGAAATTTTTTCCTAATCTATTTAAGTGGAAACCATGTCTAGTATGGAGTCTCTTTCCTAGTTTGCTTATATCAATGAAAGTCACATTTTTTGAATCATTTGCATATCTGTTTCATCTCACTATTTGCACTTTCCACTTCTTTGTTAAAGCAGGACCATTCCACTAGGTCATGACGATGTGGTACTGAAAATACAATGACTTTAGTACATCTTAGTTCATACAGTCGCCTTTTTAGTGAAAGCTACAGATCTTGTTTTTCATTTCTTGCGACGTCGTTTGTTCCCGCCAGGAAAACGGCAAAGTCTTTGTTGCTTAATGTGGGAATTTTTTCGTGGCTTATTGCAGTTGCTGTGCAGAATTTCGCACCTGGTTTCGCCATGGAAGTTAAGTTCACATTGCTTTTATTACGAAAGTCAGTAGCTATGTTTCGCCCTTGGCTGTCTGAATATATTTCGATTTTTGTAATTGTTTTGGAGCTACAACATGTAGCCCTAACTGAGCCGTTTATTTCCTCTTTCTTTTTCACACAAGCCGATAATCCATCGGAACTACATAAGGTCGGCAGATGTTTGTTTACTAAATTTACGTTGGATTTCTTATTTTTCTGCGTTAACGAATTCTTTTGTTCTGGCTTATCTACAAGATCCTTTTGCTTTTGACATGGTTCATGAGCACGATCACTAAACACTGCACTTCCACCATCTGTTGTGGAAAGTACTTGAAATAAGTTGTTGTGCACGAAGCTTACCTTTATTCCACAATTCTCTCGATCTTGTACTTTTTGTTTGCGGCCGCTGCACTTCACCTTTGTCCACTTTTCGGAAACTGTCAAACTATCTTGCAGAAAACGTGGCGTGTTCACTTCGGTTTTTCTTTCTTGAATTTTAGTAATATCCATTTTCAGGGCATTGATTATGAACTGTAGGCTACTAATTCGTTCATTTAGCTTCGTAATTTCACCCTTGCAGTTTTCACATGATTTCTTTTTTGTCTCAAAATTTACGTTTTTGTGGAGACACATTTCGAACTTTTACCTTCGACGCATGATGTGGAACGTGTCAGGTTAATAAAAGGTGTCTATACAAGATATTACATAAGACAAATTTCTTTGAGGTTGGGAAATAACCCACTTACTATATCCAAAAATTCATGTAATGAGTAGAAGGAGTTTCCATTCAGAAATTCTTTTAATTTCCTTTTAAATGCTATATGGTTATCTGTTAGACTTTTGATGCTGTTAGGTAAGTGACCAAAGACTTTTGTGGCAGCATAATTTACCCCCTTCTGAGCCAAAGTTAGATTTAACCTTGAGTAGTGAAGATCATCCTTTCTCCTAGTGTTGTAGCCTTGTACACTGCTATTACTTTTGAATTCGTTCGGATTGTTAATAACAAATTTCATAAGAGAATATATATATATATTGTGAGGCTACAGTGAAGATTTCTAGCTCTTTAAATAAGTGTCTGCAGGATGATCTTGGATGAGCTCCAGCAATTATCCTGATTACACGCTTTTGTGCAATGAACACTTTTTTACTCAATGATGAGTTACCTCAGACTATGATGCCATACGAAAGCAGAGAATGAAAATAGGCGTGGTATGCTAATTTACTCAGAAGTATATTGGCAAAATTTGCAATGACCCTAATAGCATAAGTAGCTGACCTCAAACGTTTCAGCAGATCCTCAGTGTGTTTTTTTTTCCAGTTCAACCCCTCATCAATGCATGCACCTAGTAATTTTGAATATTCTACCTTAGCTACCGACTTATGATCGAAGTCTATATTTATTAATGGGGTCATTCCATTTACTGTGTGGAACTGTATATACTGTGTTTTGTCAAAGTTTAATGAGAGCCCATTTGCAGAGAACCACTTAAAGATTTTCTGAAAAACATCGTTTACAATTTCACCAGTTAATTCTTGTCTGTTGGGTGTGATAGCTATACTTGTATCATCGGCAAAAAGTACTAGCTTTGCATCTTCGTGAATATAGAATGGCAAGTCATTAATATATATTAAGAACAGCAAAGGACCCAAGACTGGACCTTGCTGCACCCCCATATTTACATTTAGTGATTTTGCTGTTTCACCTACGTTTACTCTGATGTCAAATGAAAACAAAACAGATATCTGTGGCCAGGAGCTATCAAGTGAATTAAAATACATTCACATAATTACAGAAGGCTAAAATATGTTATTAGTTTCAGATTTTATTTTATTTGCACCTTTCTGACAGACAAGCATTAATCGCCTTGCAGAGCAATTAAGTTATTTTTGGCTGTTTGCTAAAGGAATTTGACTTTTATTAACCTTTTTCCGCAGAGGCACTCAATATGTTTGAAATGAAATGGTTAATTCACAGTACTGGATAATTTCAACTGTTCGCTGCATTTCAAGTGCACGTTTTCATCTTCTAGCATGTATGGCATTATGCCATAATAAAGAACCAAACATGATATAATACAGTACTGGTGCTCCAATTAAATTTACATCCCGAAAACCACATTGAAAAGCTTAATATCTGGTCGAGGTCTACTTCATTGGGAATCTGGACATACGAATGTGCACTTTGAAGTATGCATTTTAAATGTGCACATTTTAGTATGGTTCACGAAATTCCGATGCACTTGGAGTATCCACTGATGTCTTGTTACTTTTACGACATAATGTACGATCTTTCGTTGTTTTACATGAACATACATAGGGGCTTCCTACATCATGGCAGCTGCACAAGTGCGGTTTTGCTTGTTATCTGCGCTCTCTGGCAACTGCTGAAATGAACCTATTTCTAACAGGTCGCGGGAAAATATTGCGAAAGGTGGTTTGTAAAGCATTACTTTTACATAGGTTGAACTATGTGCGAGAATGTACCATGAATTTCTTAAATCACAGAGTGTTTGACTCTCATTTAAAAATCAACTCTTTGATGACGAGCCAGTTAGAAGAATTTCGAACCCTGAAGATCAGGGTCATTATTAAAAATTTTACTGGCACATTTGTGTGATATATCTTAAAGCGTAACACGCGAAAAAAAAGGTCAACTAAAGCAGAATCAAACACATTTGTTACGTTACTTTATATTTTCAGGAGAAAAAGGCAATGTTGCTTCTTATTAATATAATACATTCAGAGTAACAGCAGTATTTGACCAATCATAACTGATGCTGAATGTGCATGTCGTCATATAATATGAAGGGCTTATTTCAATTGTGGTACAAGTCCATTACCCCCACTTTCCTGTCTATAATGCTTCTGAAATTAATGATCCAAACAAACATAAATAAAGGTTCATCTCTAGCAAGAAGCCATATGCTTGAATATTTCTGGTATCTCAACTGCAGATTTTTCAGCGCTTATTTAACTTTACGACTCTGTATCTCAAAATGAACAAAAATGGACTTGTACCACTATTGAAATAAGCCCTTCATATGCACACACAGCACATCGATCTCGTGAGGCACAAGGCTCTCATAACGAAGTACGTACGTCGGTCAACAGATGGCACTAGGGAAAGTAAGTTAACTGCGCTTTTTAGCTGCTACTTGCGACTCTTAGTTGCGATTTGTCACAAAAATCGCAGTTTGACTCAGTAGCGAATAGCGTAGTATGAACTTTGCTCAACAGATGGCAGTGCTAACTGCACTTTTTAGTTGCTACTTGCGACTCTTAGTTGCGACTTGTCACGGAAATCGCAGTTTGACTCGATAGCGTGACGCAGAGATGAGCGTAGTACGGACTTTGGCCTACAGATGGCACTGTTTACTGCGCTTTTTAGTTGCTACTTGCGACTTCTAGCCGCGACTTGTCACTGAAATCGCAGAAAGGAGTATGGAATTCGGCCCACAGATGACTCACAGCGTTGAATGTGAAATGCTACTTCCGACTGCTAACTGTGACTGAAATCGCAGTTAGATTTTGTAAAGTTGTTATTGTGATATCTGTGACTTCTCAATCACTGTGATTTCTAACAGATACGCGATTTCCTGCCCACCACTACTCTGAATATATGCTGTCATCTGCTGGTCAGATCGCATGACATGAGCTATGACTGGCTTACAAAAACGCATTGCAAGCTTGATTTCAATGATTCGGAAAGTAACATGCGGTGTTTGGTGGAGTTCCAATGTATACTTTCGTAATACGAATATTCGCAGCGTACATGTTGCTGCAGATCAAAGATATGTCCAAAACGTGTCTTTTCCCCTGAGTTTTGTTTTCTAAAGTGGCGAGAAATTGTACCATAACCATTCAAAGGATTACTAAGTTTTGCAGTTCTGAAGGAAAATATACTGTCACTTAACACGGAGAAAGTATGTTTTCACCCGGGAGAAAATTTATTTTTAACCGGGAAAAATTCGGGAAATTTTTTTCCTTGTCCACTATACCCTGCATTCTAACTACGCCACCTCAACTGATGATAAAGAGGAGACTGCCATAAAGGTTCGACAGCCCGTCTAAAGCTGTAACACACTCCTGTGGCACTAAAGCAGCCAGTACAACTCTATACATCAGTGCCAGATTCATCTGAATTGTCAACATAGACCTACTTTGACAATGAAGTGGTAAAATTAAGTGCAGTTATTCCTGTTTAGAACAAGCGTGCAGAGTATCAGAATGTGCAGATCATTAGACTTGGTACAAAACTGTTGTGGGACAAGGAACTACATACAGCAACAGAAACTGTTATACTTGAAAAAAGAGACAGTATTGGTCGTATATTTTTTACTATTGCAAAATCGATTTTCTGTCACTGAGTGACCATCTTCAGTGCTAGAAGTTAAAAATTTTTTCACATTACGATCAGAGATTACAACATAGAAAATCACAATTACATCTGCATATGAACATGACACTTGTTAGAAACAAACCTATATTGTATAACTTAAATTGGAATGCACTGTTGTCACTAAGCTTACGGCAATCACATAGACTGAGGTCGCTGTTTACCTGCACTTGTTCAGCAGACCTCGGTGTGACGGGGCTTGACACGCCTTCTATGTGACATGTGTCACGTGAAGACATAGTGTTATTGGTTTTGCGAATTATTAACACTAAATAATTCTTGTACTTTTGTGAATGGTGTAGTAATTCAAATTTAAAATGTGCGTACAACACATAGCAGACGCAGGAGAATATCTAAAATACATTGGCATATTGTTTTTTATAAACTATAAAACATAAAATAGATCGATGATAAGTTGTTAGAGTGCAGAACATTTACAAGGCAAAAGATAATGCCAAAGAATAATAAATGAACAACATAAAAAGAGGCGCAACACAGGTCTTTCTTAAAAAACGTAACACCCACCATCTGGCGTGGGAAGTCAAAAGTACAACGTTCGTAATTTATGTAACAAACGTTAATACCAAGGAGTCAATATTTAAAAAATAATAACGTTAATACCAAGGAGTCAAATATATAAAAAATAATCACAGTACGAAACTGCCGTTACTTAATAATTAAAATGCCGTGCAAATGTAAGGTGCGAACAAGTAGTATACATCAATCATCGAGAAACCATCATGAGGAAGGACAAGTAATAGTGTCACTTATACCAAAATGTACATTGTACTTTAGAGAAATTAAACGTAGACTATGCACGATATCCAGCACTTATTCAAATAGCAAAAGAATTGTTAACATACATTAAATGTAATTACGTAAAGTGATAAAGTGCTGGATATCGTGCATAGTCTATGTTTAATTTCTCTAAAGTACAATGTACATTTTGGTATAAGTGACACTATTACTTGTCCTTCCTCATGATGGTTTCTCGATGATTGATGTATACTACTTGTTCGCACCTTACATTTGCACGGCATTTTAATTATTAAGTAACGGCAGTTTCGTACTGTGATTATTTTTTATATATTTGACTCCTTGGTATTAACGTTATTATTTTTTAAATATTGACTCCTTGGTATTAACGTTTGTTACATAAATTACGAACGTTGTACTTTTGACTTCCCACGCCAGATGGTGGGTGTTACGTTTTTTAAGAAAGACCTGTGTTGCGCCTCTTTTTATGTTGTTCATTTATTATTCTTTGGCATTATCTTTTGCCTTGTAAATGTTCTGCACTCTAACAACTTATCATCGATCTATTTTATGTTTTATAGTTTATAAAAAACAATATGCCAATGTATTTTAGATATTCTCCTGCATCTGCTATGTGTTGTACGCACATTTTAAATTTGAATTACTACACCATTCACAAAAGTACAAGAGTTATTTAGTGTTAATAATTCGCAAAACCAATAACACTATGTCTTTACGTGACACATGTCACATAGAGGGCGTGTCAAGCCGACACCCCCGGGATAACAAGGCCGTCCAGCAGTGTTAGTGACGTCACACTAAGCGGCCCATAGCCGACGCAGCAGTCCACGGACACCTCCGTACAGACGCGCCTGATGCTAACGATCTTCTGTCCGTCATACAGAAAGGAGCGAACTATAATTCGAACCAAAGACCAAATTACATATACGGGCAGGAATAGGTTCTAGAACTCCTCTGAAAAGTGTTTATCTTCAGTACCAGAATGAACATCAAATTGTCAGGTTTTCTAAATAGAAAAGTACTTTGCTAGTAACAGACAGCAATAATGAGACTTGCAGTTGGTGATTTCTACGCGGAAAAGCTGTAGAGAGATTGAAAATGATAAGTAAAGAGAGCCTCAGCCTTTTGCTCACATTCTTACATGTAATGCACTTGGTTGTTTTTCATTTCCTTACCTTTTATAACATTTTTAATATTGTTTCAAGAAGTGTATCTTCAATAGCAGAGTGAACTTCAAATTGTCAGGCTTTTCTTAAAGGAAAGAGCAGTCCCTTAGTATCACAGTGCAAGACAGAATCTTGTGTTCAGTGATGTCTATGTTAAAAGGAGAATATTTGATATCTATCTTTTGTTTCCATTCTTTATTAGTGAGGATACACTCGTAAAAATTCTTGAAAAGAGCTGTCACCATGAACATATGAGTAAATTCACAATAGTCATGTGTTTTATGAGATAAAGCGAACTCTTGTTACCTTATTGTAAACGAAAGTTGTGAGGGTTTTGCTATGTATGACAGTGTTTAAGATAATTTACTTTCAGTGTAATAGCTTGAAAATGTTAAGTCCTGCTGTCAGTTCGCATTTGTTACCACCTGTATGCGAGTTTTAAAGCTAAATAGTGTTCTGACAATTATAAAATAGTGGCAAAGTTCCTCAATCTATTAAACTTATTCCTGCCCGTATATGTAATCGGTATTTCGTTATGAACCTTTATGCTGTTTACAAGAATGCATATAATTAGGTCTTTGGTTGGAATTATAGTTCGCTCCTTTCTGTATGACGGACAGAAGATTGTTAGCATGAGGCGCGTCTGTACGGAGGTGTCCGTGGACTGCTGCGTCGGCTATGGACCGCTTAGTGTGACGTCACTAACACTGCTGGACGGCCTTGTTATCCCGGGGGTGTCGGTCAAGCCCTGTCACACCGAGGTCTGCTGAACAAGTGCAGGTAAACAGCGACCTCAGTCTATGTGATTGCCGTAAGCTTAGTGACAACAGTGCATCCCAATTTAAGTTATACAATATAGGTTTGTTTCTAACAAGTGTTATGTTCATATGCAGATGTAATTGTGATTTTCTATGTTGTACTCTCTGATCGTAATGTGAAAAAATTTTTAACTTCTAGCACTGAAGATGGTCACTCAGTGACAGAAAATCGATTTTGCAATAGTAAAAAATATACGACCAATGCTGTCTCTTTTTTCAAGTATACCTGTTACCTGGTCGTAGTGCACAAGACAACATGGAGTCGCCAATCTATGGCTTACTAAGGATATAAAAATATCTTGTAACCGGAAAAGAGAAATGTATCTGACAGCAAGAAAGAGTAGTGACCCAGAAACTATCAAAAATTATAAAAACTACTGTGTTATATTAAGAAAAGTTATTAAAAAATCCAGGAGTATGTGTATCATGTCTGAAATCAGCAACTCTGATAATAAAATTAAAACAATTTGGAATATTATTAAAAGAGAAACAGGTCAACCAAGAGCAGAGGAAGACAGTATTACCATCAAATTGAATGAAAACTTTACGAACAAAAAGTCAGAAGTTGAAAATATTTTTAATAATCATTTTCTAAATGTTGTGGATATAGTAGGATCCAGGTGTTCATTAGAAGATGCTAGGCTGTTAATGGAAGAGGCCATACCTATGCAATTTGATACAATTGAAATCTCACCCACTTCTCCCTCTGAAATTAGGAAAATAATAAACTTGCTTAAAAGCAAAAACTCACATGGAATTGATGGCATTTCCAGCAAAATACCAAAAGCTTGTTCTCAACAGATAAGTAAGATTCTCAGCCACCTGTGTAATAGCTCTCTGGAACAGGGCATTTTCCCTGATAGACTGAAATATGCTATTGTTATACCTTTGCATAAAAAAGGGGGATAGACCTGATGTCAGCAATTACCATCCAATCTCCCTTCTAACAGCTTTATCCAAAATTTTTGAGAAAGTAATGTATTCAAGAGTAGCTTCACATATCTGTAAAAATGAAGTACTAACAAAATGTCAGTTTGGTTTCCAGAAAGGTTTTTCAACAGAAAATGCCATATATGCTTTCACCAGTCAAATTTTGAATGATCTGAATAACCGAACACCACCCGTTGGGATTTTTTGTGATCTCTCAAAGGCTTTTGATTGTGTAAATCATGAAATTCTGCTAGACAAGCTCAAGTATTGTGGCATGAGTGGGACAGTGCACAAATGGTTTAATTCGTACCTAACTGGAAGAGTGCAGAAAGTTGAAATAAGTAGTTCTCGTAACATGCAAAGATCAGCACATTCCTCAAACTGGGGAACTATCAAGAATGGGGTTCCACAAGGGTCAGTCTTGGGTCCTTTGTTGTTCTTATTATATATTAATGACTTGCCATTCTATATTCATGAAGGGCAAAAAAAAAAAAAAAAAAAAAAAAAAAAAAAAAAAAAAAAAAAAAAAAAAAAAAGTTGTTATATTAACTTAAGTATGTTGTTAAATTAACCTAATTATGTCATGTATTGGAAAATTCGACTCGTTCCACATCATTACGAAATATCGTATTCATGATCCATGGAACTAGTATTAATCTAATCTAATCTAATAGAAACTGTATCAGAAGGATCAAGTGAAGGAGGACAAACAAATTTTGAAGACTACAGGATCCCAATATTTAAAAAAAAGATGCCCTTGGGTTGTTGTTAAACCATATTAGCATGCCATCTGCAAGATGGAAAGACAAAACTAAGCTGTTTGCTGTAAATTTATCGCATTACAGCACTCAGGCATACGGGTTTTGTCAGAACATTTTATATTTCCATCAGTGTGTGCATTATAGAGGTATGTGGAAGGCATACAAATAAAAAGTGGGACAAGTAACAATATGTTCCACTTTTTAAAGCAGAAGATACAGCATTTCTCCAATACTGAAAAACTGGTGCATATATCATTAGATGAAAAGTCTCTGATGGCAAATTTAACATATGACAGCACTTCTGACAGTGTTATTGGCTTTTAAGGACTTGGGGTTTACACTCACAATACATTTCCCCCACTGTTTGGCAGTTGCTTGTCCCACTTAGGATAGTATAAAGATGGAGATCGTACTTGTGGCAACAGGCAACAATAACTAAAACGCAGTAGGCCTATGGAATGACAAATGGGGTGTCGATCCTTTATGCATGCAGAGGTACATCTCTGTGCTTCTTATGTGTGAATCTGTGTGTTTATATTCCATTGATATCAAAGTGGTAAGCTGCAGTTCTATCAAACGTCAGAAGCGTTTCTTCACGGATGTATTGGAACTTGCCACTGGATTCATGAGTTTTATCCCTACTTGCACTTATTTTAGAATCCTTTTTAGAAACATCTGTGTCTTCTGATACTACACAAACTCCTGAAGGCAAAAAAATAATTCTAATATTTCGTAAATCACGTAGGAAAGGGATGCAAAACAAACACTATGCTTACAACTCATCTGAAGCTCTCCTTTCTTGCTGCTTGGAGTGCTAGTGTTGCTCCAGCTGTCAAACAGCAATAACTTTTACGACAGTGAGCGTCGTGGCTGTTATATTAGGCTGTGATTTCTCTAAAGCTCTGTGATTGCTGGAGCTTGAATATATACTTTCGAAATACCAAAATGGGCAGCGCGTACATCTTGCTGCACATAGAAGCTTGTCCCAAAACGTGTGTGTATGTGTTTTCTAAAGTGCCCGCCCACGCCGGTCTGTAAAACCTAAACCATTCAGAGATTGATAAGTTGTACAATTCTGAGAGAAATTTTACTGTAAAAAATTTATACTTTCACCCTGGAGAAATTGTACTTTTAACTGGGAAATCCGAGATTTTTTCCCTTGTCCCCATATACACCCTGACAAGCTCCACTCCAGCAGTGGTGGTTTTTTTTGGGGGGGGGGGGGGGGGGGGGGGTTGGATTCCCCCTCGTATACCATTCTGAAAAGCTATGTAAAATGTCTATAGAAATCTATATAAGTAATATTAAACTTTTTAATTACCGGAAAGATTGATGAATTAGATGCCTGTAACTGCTTTTTGGACAAGTGCTCAACAACAGCAGCTGCATAACAGTCTCCTAACATATTATTTGTTGTCCTCACACGATCCCTGTGGATAAATAAATAAAAAATTTCTGAGAATTAAAAATCCAATATTAGGCAAAGAGAACTTGCAAAAAAAAAAATGTACACAGATTAAATAACATGTAGTCCTAAATTAGTTTAACTTCTCATAATGTTAAACGGCATAAGGAATTTCAAAATTTTTAGTTGTTGAATAAAATAATATAACTGAAACACTTGACCTGAGTATGGAAACAAAAGTCTTATGAACTAGAAATACCAAAGCTATAAAATTATACAAAAGCATAATCTTAAAAAACAATTAATTAATTACTATCTGCAGAGAAGTGACCAGCTCGAAATCTGCACATTGTATTAAGGTTTAAAATAGATCTTTTAGACCACAATCTTGGAATAAAAATCAAATTTTAACAATGCTCACTTCATGAACTACTTACACAAACCAGTCAATTGCAAAAAGAAGTGATACATCTTGAACTGGAGCATCAATGGTGGACAGCACCATGAAGATTAAAACCAAGGCTGCACTGGGGACACTTGCTGATGAAAAACTGGCTGCTGTTGATGCCAGACTGAAAGAATGTGTTCCCATGGAATGAAAAGTAATGTAATTTATTCATAGTGACATTCTTTCAGGAAAAACCTTAACATTACACACCATACACTAATTAGCCAAAACATTATGAGCATTGCCCACCACAGCGTAGGATGCCGCTTGGTGGTATGGTGGGCATGTGACATGGTAGCAAATGTACATAAGCAGAGCAGACACCGACAAGGAATCACCCTAGGGAAGATATGGGCTGCAAATTGTGAAATCCATTGAGATAAGCAACTTTGATCAAGGGCTTTTGTTACTATGCAGAGCCTGTGAATGAGTATCTTGGAAGTGGCAAAGCTGGTTGAATGTCCACGTACTACTGTTTTGGGCATCTATGGAAAGAGGTAGAAGGACAGTGAAACTACCACTAGGCACTAAATGGTTGCACGTCCACAACTCTTCACAGAACGTAGGGTTCAGAGACTTGACTGTTCTGTAGTTTAGGAAAGATAGTGATCTGTGGCACCCCTGCCAAAAGACCACAATGTTGTTGCGTGCCCAAGTGTTTTGGAGCACATCATTCATCTTACACTGTTGAACACGGATCTTCAAAGCAGATCCCCTCTACATGTTCACACACTGACCCAATATCATCAATTATGATTGCAATGGGTATGGGACCATCGGGTTTGACCGTCAATCAGTGGAAACATGTTGGCTCCTCAGGTGAATCACATTGTTGCAACAGTAGGTCGCTGGTCATCTCCACAAAATTGAGGTGAATAGCAGCTTGAAACGTGCAACGTGCCACTGAGGTAGACTGGTGGGAGCAGTATTATATTATGGGAATCATTCTCCTGTCCTTGCATGGTACCTGTGGTAGTAATCTTAGACACACAGACAGCTGAGATTCACCTGCATTCCTTCATGCTTGATGTCTTTCCTGATGGTGATATCATTCAGCAGCATAATTGTCCATGTCTCGGAGCCAAAACTGTGCTATAGTGGTTTGAAGAGCATTATAGTGAATTCATGTTGATGTCTCAGTGACCACATTTGCTTGATTTAATTACTATGGAACCAATCTGGGTTGTTACTGGGTGCCAATCACCGTCCCATTATTCCCGCAAATTACATGACCTGTGTGTAGACATCATGCCCCATATCGCCACAAATCTACCAACAAACTGTCGGATCCCTGATATGCAGAATCAGCAATGTATTTCATTCCAAGGACAGGCAGACAAGCTATTAAGCAGATGGTCACAGTGTTTTGGCTCTTCAGCGTGTGTACTTCAGTACACAACCTTTAAAAAAAAAAGTTCAAAGTAAAGTTTCTTGTTATATTTATGATTACTGTGACTATACTCACCACACTGTCAGTATTTCACCAATACCAAGTGATATTTGATTCATCTGTGCAATAAAAATTGAAGCTACAGCTACAAATAGAGCTGTTCCATCCATGTTGATCGTGCATCCAATAGGAAGTATAAATCTAGAAATTCGCTGATCAACACGGACTTTTTCATCCATGCATCTCAAGGTTACTGGAAGTGCAGCAGCTCTGGAATGAGCAGTACACTTCATTGTACTATTTATGCCTATCACAAGTTATAAAATTAGACTACTATGAAACTTTGCACCTCACTCAATTGAAAAGTATTAATATTACATGAATATAGGAGAGAGAAATATCACCTAAGTTTAATTTATGATAAAAAAAGTGCGAGAATTTTAGAACAAATTAACTACATTTACAGGAAGACAGTGTAAAAAAACACGTATACAACCAACGCAAATATTTTTAAAGTTCAACATGAATGTCCAACAAAGAATTACCAGAAAATTTGAACTGTGACTTATGAAGAGTAACAGAATTTGTCTGACAATGTCTAATTTCCTTTGATAAATAAGAGAATATCTTATCACATATATTTCAAGAATGTATTTAGAAAGGGATTACATTTTCAACTTACAGCAACATGAAAGCAGTATTTCTTGCATGTTCTGTAGCAGAGTGAGGTGGATATATATTTAACACTTTACAGTATGGAATGATAGCAGCACTATAATTTTATATAATTTGTGGAGCAATTTAGTCATCAGAGCTTACAAATTAACTCATCACACACAGTCCAAATTGCACATTTTTACACAAATGTTCATGGTGTCAACATAATAAGCCAATTACATAATAAGTTAATTACTTCTTTAATAGATGTAGTGAAACTGTTAACCAAGAAAATTTTCTTTACCTTGCATTTGGAATGCCCCATATCGCTACCTCTTCCAGTTTCGTCTTTTTTATGGTCATACATATTTATCCTACCTTTACTTGTAGCTGTATCTTATTAGTTACTGACTTTGAGGCTGTGATGGTAATGGTAAAGCTATACTCACGTTGATGCTGTGGCAAATGCAGTGAGTGTGGCTTGTGCCAGTCCCCAGTAGTACTTGTAAGGGTTGCGGCGAATGATGATGAAATAAATAAGTTGCATTATGATAAGTTGGTAGATAAAGACACCAAGCACAACTGTGAAAACAAACCATCCAAGCTGTTGCACAACAACGCTAAGGTCTTCCACTGACAGTATCTTTCCTGCAATAACACTTGCAACGCCAACTGGTGTCAACCTGAAGCAGATTGCATATGTTATTAATTAATGATGTAATATAGTCTGCACAAGTTTCCTTATTGATAGTTACTTAACAGACAATTCACCAAGTTGGATTCACCGCAGATCTGTTGTTATTAGATTTAGAAAGGAAATTTTAAAGCAAGAAATTATGCTCCTTGTTAAGAAACATTACAAGTTATCTGACAGAGAATGCTGCAATCACTTCATTCATACAAGGCCTACTGATGGTTAGGGCTTATGTACTTTAATTAATAATAAAGTAGTGATGTTCATGCTAAGCTCTTAGGTTCCCAGCCAAGTTTTACTGTTGATATCCATGACATTTCAGTGAGCCTCATACTCGTTATCTTTTCGTCAGTGGTATATGCCAGGAAAGTCTGCATTCACTCAGGTGTGATGTTATTGATTTAGAAATAATGTGGAAGATATGGTACTTGCAGATGGCTATATTTTAATGTGTGATAGTATCTCCCACCAAGTAAGACAGTTAGGTACTACTGTAATTTATTAAACGCTGCCATCATTCAAAGATGTTCCCAAAGGATTGTAAGGGGGGGAAAAGCACTCCGTCTTCAGGCCACAAGTGGCCCATCGGGACCATCCAACTGCCGTGTCATCCTCAATGAGGATATGGATAGGAGGGGCATGTGGTCAGCACACTGCTCTCCCGGTCATTATGATGGTTTTCTTTGACTGGAGCCGCTACTATTCAGTCAAGTAGCTCCTCAGTTGGCATCACGAGGCTGAGTGCACCCCGAAAAATGGCAAAAGCACATGGTGGCCCGGATGGTCACCCATCCAAGTGCCGGCTACGCCCGACAGCGCTTAACTTCGGTGATCTGATGGGAACTGGTGTATCCACTGCGGCAAGGTCGTTGCCAAACAATAATGTAAAGCACATGGTAAAAAAAATTCCCCCGGTTCCAGAGTACACATTTTGACTTGCAGTGTTTTTACTGAACAGCACTGGCAGTGTTCCGAACACCAGTACACATATTATTATAAACTGTTGTGGTAAAATATCAGTACGATGTCTGTGTAAAAACGGCAAATTGTCTGCGATGATGTAACTGGTGCATCTAAGACAATCTCAGTTTAATAGGGTATCTAGTGCCAATGTATACAGTATCATAGCAACATATGGCATTCATGGGAACTTGCTTCTACTAAATGCTGTAGTGGAAGAAAAACTAAAATTATTTACAGAAACAAGAGGGCATTAAAGAGGATCATTAAATTGGATAATAAGCCTCCTGCAATGAAAATGACTGCCAAGTTTAATATTTTGTCAATTAAAACACTGTGGAAGGAACTGCACAACTCAAACAACCTGGTTTGAATTAATGCCTTGTGACTAGGGGCCTCCCGTCGGGTAGACCGGTCGCCTGATGCAAGTCTTTCTATTTGACACCACATTGGCAACTTGCGCATGGATGGGGATGAAATGATGATGATTAGGACAATACAACACCCAGTCCCTCAGCAGAGAAAATCTCCGACCCAGCCGGGGAATCAAACCCGGGTCCTTAGGATTGACATTCTGTCGCGCTGACCACTCAGCTACCGGGAGCGGACAAACAACCTGGTAGAACATTAGGGTTATGTTTCTTTTAAATGAGGGGAACACGTGAGAAAAGGCTTCATTGGTGTAAGTAATTCAATGCCTAGATTTTGGTGATAATCAAATGAAATTATATCACATCAAACCTCACTTGAGCATTTCAAAAATTTTTTTCACAATGAAGCCTAACAATATCCTCCAGCCCATCATATACCACTTCTGCATGGAGTATAAATGTGCATATGCACTTATAGCACTTCACACTGAAGCTTAACCCCTCATTCTTCTCATTCTGCATTAATTACTAGAAAGGAGACAACAAATACCCTCAGACAGTAAACATCAGCACATGATTAACACATGGAAAAGCATACCAAACACAGAAATATGCAGTAAAAGAGGCAATAATACCGAATTACAGGTCAATAACATGCCTGTTCACCATGTTCTAGTTGCTTACAGGAATAGTAGCTGGTGGAATTCAGAATTACAGGGAAGAAAATAGTGTTATGGCAATTGAGTAAAAAGTCAATAATTGAAGAAGCAGAGTTATATGACAAGCTTCTGATTGCAATATGATTTTGGACCACTGCAAAACCCAGAAAAACTAATTTGTACATGATCAGAACTGACTAGTAATAAGAATTTCATTCAGTGCCTCACAGTGGGATCATGAAATCTCTTTAAACCACTGGACTTAGCAAAAGACTCAGGAAGTTCACCTAAAATGTGATGGAGGACTATAAGATAGAATAGAATGTTACAGATTGGTCAACAGTAAGTGAAGAACCTTCCTGGTTAATACACTATCCTAAGTGCTGTTCAGATTATTAGGATCACATTGTCAATAATTTTACAGAAAAAAAACAACCTGGACCATCAAAGAGCCAGAAACTCAGAAAATTTCTCATCTGATTCCTACTCGTCACTGTGGATGTCACTGTCCCTATATACCAACATCCCTTATGCCTGTTGTCTTGCTCCTATTGCACAATGTCCTTCAGACTCCAAACCCACTACCTCTTTCCTGGTATACCTTACTAACTTTTACGTAACACACGACTAGAACTACTCTGAATGGAAGATACACAGGCAAATCGACATCACAGCCATGGGCACCCATGTGGCACTGTCTAATACCAACGTGTTTGTGGGCCATCCAAAGGGGATCTCCTAGCCTCCCAAAAACCCCAACCCCTGGTCTGTTTCAGGTTCATTGATGCTATCTTTACTAGACTCAGGACAAAGACACACCCTACCCTCATTCCTTCACAACCTCACCACCTTCTTGCCCACCCACTTCACCTGGCCCCCCTCAACCCAGTGTGCCACCTTCCTGGAAGTTGACTACCTCCTCTCTGATAGCTCAGTCCACACTACTGTCCATATTTAACACACCAACCGCCAACAGTACATGCATTGCAACACCTGCCATCCCCTACTTACCAAAAAATCCCTCCCATATAGCCTAGCCACCCAGGGACAGCCTATCTATAATGACAAGAACTCCATTGCCCAGGATGCTGAAGATCTCACAAAGGCCTTCAGAGACAGGCAGTATTCTACAGACCTAGTTCAGAAACAGATTTCCTGTGCCATATCCCCACATGCTCCCAGTCCTTCCGCCTCCTCAAGTACCAACTACAAATTTGTGTCCCCTTTGTGACCTGATCCCACTGTGGACTGGAGTAACTGAACTGCATCCTTCATAGGGCTTTGATTATCTTTCATCATGCCCTGAAATGAGGAACATCCTAACCAATATTCTTCCCACTCCTCCTAAAGTGGTTTTCCTTCACCCACCAAACCTCCATAACATTCTAATCTATCCCTATGCCTCTGCCAATCTCAGCCCCTTGCCACAGAGATCATACCCCTGCAGAGGGCCCAGGTGCAAGACCTGCTCAATCCACTCACCCAGCACTTCCTATTCCAGTCCTGTCACAGGCTTATTCTACCCTATCAGAGACCAGACTGCCTACAATATCAGTCATGTCATGCACTGGCTCTGATGCAATCATTGCACAGTTTATCATATTCGTGTGACTACCAACCAGCTGTCCACCAGGGTGAATAGTCACTGCCAAACTGTTGCCAAGAGCAAAGTGAACCTCCCTGTGACACAATATGCAGCTGAACATAACATGTTTGACTTCAGTGGCTCCTTCACAGCCTGGGCCATCTGCATCCTCTCCCATCAGCTCTCCTGCAATGCAGAGATGGGAGTTATTCTTACAACACATTCTCTGCTCCTGAAACTGTCATGGCTTCAACCCAGGTAACCTACTCTCCCCCAACCCTCCACTGAACAGTTTCTTCCCCCTCTGTCCTACCACTTCTTACCAAACCATTTCTCCTCACCACATTATGTGCTGCTCTTTGCCAATGCACCTACCAGTACCTTTGCCTCTCTGCTCATTTCCTTTTCCATTCTTATACTCCCCCCCCCCCCCCTCCCCCATTCCCCCACAGCCTCTGGACACTGCTCCTGGCAAGTATGTCCTGTCACCTAGTTCCTGTGTGCTCTGACAGACTGAGCTCTTCTCTCCCCCCAGCTGTGCCCTGATATCCCTGCCCCACTCTGGATTGCTCCTCTTATTCAATGCAACAGTTGCAATCTGCCCATGTGTGTTCCTTCCCGACCCCCCCCACCCCCCCTTCAGAAAAAGCCTCAATGTCTAACAGTCTTTTTTGTTGTGCCTGTCTGCAACTCTGTGTCATCTTTATGGTGAGTAGCAGTCTATCCTTTTCATAATTGTTGCAATATAAACTTGCACAGCTTGTGAAATGCCCAGTAGGCAATATTCGGAGAAGACTGAAAGTAAAGTAAACGGAAAGGAGGTCTGGTTGTGTCTGATCAGTGGAATCCTGAAATACGAAACAAAAGCACTGATTCCAGTCAAACACATGCAAGCATCAGAAAGGATGCTGTAAACTTAGAATTAAAAAATATGCCTAAGCCCATAGTTCATCTTTGGAAAGAGCTGACAGAACAATATAAAACATCCTGAGCCATTACAAAAAGTTTTCACAGTCAGATTATAAGCAGATACACAGAGAATTATTGACCATATTATTCTAGGTGACAGCAGAATCAACTAAAAACAGTTGGAAAAGCTTACAAGAGATGAGGACCTGAAAACTCTGAAAACGAAGCTTGAACAGTTCTGGCATAGACCTGTAAATATGGCTTCAGTGATTCTTAGCATGTTGGACACAGTTGTTGTTGTTGTTGTGGTCTTCAGTCCTGAGACTGGTTTGATGCAGCTCTCCATGCTACTCTATCCTGTGCAAGCTTTTTCATCTCCCAGTACCTACTGCAACCTACATCCTTCTGAATCTGCTTAGTGTATTCATCTCTTGGTCTCCCTCTACGATTTTTACCCTCCACGCTGCCCTCCAATACTAAATTGGTGATCCCTTGATGCCTCAGAACATGTCCTACCAACCGATCCCTTCTTCTGGTCAAGTTGCGCCACAAACTTCTCTTCTCCCCAATCCTATTCAATACTTCCTCATTAGTTATGTGATCTACCCATCTAATCTTCAGCATTCTTCTGTAGCACCACATTTCGAAAGCTTCTATTCTCTTCTTGTCCAAACTATTTATCGTCCATGTTTCACTTCCATACATGGCTACACTCCATACAAATACTTTCAGAAATGACTTCCTGACACTTAAATCAATACTGGATGTTAACAAATTTCTCTTCTTCAGAAACGCTTTCCTTGCCATTGCCAGCCTACATTTTATATCCTCTCTACTTCGACCATCATCAGTTATTTTGCTCCCCAAATAGCAAAACACAGTGTCCAACCATATATATACAACCATATATAAACAAAGATGATGTAACTTACCAAACGTAAGTGTTGGTACGTTGATAGAGACAATAACAAATACAATCTCACGCACAAAATTCAAGTTTTCGCAACCCACGGTTGCTTCATCAGGAAAGAGGAAAGGAGAGGGAAAGACGAAAGGATGTGGGTTTTAAGGGAGAGGGTAAGGAGTCATTCCAATCCTGGGAGCGGAAAGACTTACCTAGGGGGAAAAAGTGGCAGGTATACACTTGCGCACACACACACACATATCCATCCGCACATATACAGACACAAACAGACATATGTAAAGGCAAAGAGTTTGGGCAGAGATGTCAGTCGAGGCGGAAGTGCAGAGGGAAAGATGTTGTTGAACGACAGGTGAGATATGAGCGGCGGCAACTTGAAATTAGTGGAGGTTGAGAACTGGCGGATAACGGGAAGAGAGGATATATTGAAGGGCAAGTTCCCATCTCCGGAGATCTGATAGGTTGGTGTCAGTGGAAAGTATCCAGATAACCCGGACGGTGTAACACTGTGCCAAGATGTGCTAGCCGTGCACCAAGGCATGTTTAGCCACAGGGTGATCCTCATTACCAACAAACTGTCTGCCTGTGTCCGTTCATGCGAATGGACAGTTTGTTGCTGGTCATTCCCACATAGAAAGCATCACAGTGTAGGCACGTCAGTTGGTAAATCACGTGGGTGCTTTCACACGTGACTCTGCCTTTGATAGTGTACACCTTCTGGGTTATAGGACTGGAGTAGGTGGTGGTGGGAGGGTGCATGGGACAGGTTTTACACTGGGGGCGGTTACAAGGGTGGGAGCCAGAGGGTAGGGAACGTGGTTTGGGGATTTCATAGGGATGAACCAAGAGGTTATGAAGGTTAGGTGGATGGCGGAAAGACACTCTTGGTGGAGTGGGGAGGATTTCATGAAGGATGGATCTCATTTCAGGGCAGGATTTGAGGAAGTCTTATCCCTGCTGGAGAGCTACATTCAGAGTCTGATCCAGTCCCGGAAAGTATTCTGTCACAAGTGGGGCACTTTTGGGGTTCTTCTGTGGGAGGTTCTGGGTTAGAGGGGATGAGGAAGTGGCTCTGGTTATTTGCTTCTGTACCAGGTCGGGAGGATAGCTGCGGAATGCGAAAGCTGTTTTCAGGTTGTTGGTGTAATGGTTCAGGGATTCAGGACTGGAGCAGATTCGTTTGCCATGAAGACCTAGGCTGTATGGAAGGGTTCGTTTGATATGGAAAGTGTGGCAGCTGTCATAATGGAGGTACTGTTGCTTGTTGGTGGTTTGATGTGGATGGATGTGTGAAGCTGGCCATTGGACAGATGGAGGTCTACATCGAGGAAAGTGGCATGGGATTTGGAGTAGGACCAGGTGAATCTGATGGAACCAAAGGAGTTGAGGTTGGAGAGGAAATTCTGGAGTTCTTCTTCACTGTGAGTCCAGATCATGAAGATGTCATCAATAAATCTGTACCAAACTTTGGGTTGGCAGGCCTGGGTAACCAAGAAGGCTTCCTCTAAGTGACCCATAAATATGTTGGCGTACGAGGGGGCCATCCTGGTACCCATGGCTGTTCCCTTTAATTGTTGGTATGTCTGGCCTTCAAAAGTGAAGAAGTTGTGAGTTAGGATGAAGCTGGGTAAGGTAATGAGGAAAGAGGTTTTAGGTAGGGTGGCAGGTGATCGGCGTGCAAAGAAGTGCTCCATCACAGTGAGGCCCTGGACATGCAGAATATTTGTGTATAAGCAAGTGGCATCAATGGTTACAAGGATGGTTTCCGGGGGTAACAGATTGGGTAAGGATTCCAGGTATTCAAGAAAGTGGTTGGTGTCTTTGGTGAAGGATGGGAGACTGCATGTGGTGTTGATCTATGTAGGCAGTGATATGTTCTGCTGGGGCTTGGTAACCAGCTACAATGGGGCGGCCGGGATGATTGGGTTTGTGAATTTTAGGTAGTAGGTAGAAGGTAGGGGTGCGGGGTGTCGGTGGGACCAGGAGGTTGATGGATACCCTGTGGCTAAACATGCCTTGGTGCACGGCCAGCACATCTTGGCACAGTGTTACACTGTCTGGGTTATCTGGATACTTCCCACTGACACCAACCTATCAGCACTCCGGAGATGGGAACTTGCCCTTCAATATATCCTCTCTTCCCGTTACCTACCTGGCCTCAACCTCAGCTAATTTCAAGTTGCCGCCGCTCATATCTCACCTGTCATTCAACAACATCTTTGCCTCTGTACTTCCTCCTCGACTGACATCTCTGCCCAAACTCTTTGCCTTTACTTATGTCTGCTTGTGTCTGTATATGTGTGGATGGATATGTGTGTGTGTGTGTGTGTGTGTGTGTGTGTGTGTGTGTGTGTGTGTGTGTGCGTGCGCGCGCGAGTGTATACCTGTCCCTTTACCCCCCTAAGGTAAGTCTTTCCGCTCCCAGCATTGGAATGACTCCTTACTCTCTCCCTTAAAACCCACACCCACACCCTTTCATCTTTCCCTCTCCTTCCCTCTTTCCTGATGAAGCAACCATTGGTTGCGAAAGATTGAATTTTGTGTGTGTGTTTGTGTTTGTTATTGTCTCTATCAACGTACCAACGCTTTCATTTGGTAAGTTACATCATCTTTGTTTTTAGATATATTTTTCCCACGTGGAATGTTTCCCTCTATTATATTCATATCATTAATTTGAACCCAACAATCACGTTTGTTATTGTCATTGTCTGCTTGGGTCTGTGTATGTGCGGATGGATGTGTATGTGTTTGCGAGTGTATATTTGTCCTTTTTTCCCCCTAAGGTAAGTCTTTCCGCTCCCGGGATAGGAATGACTCCTTACCTTCTCCCTTAAAATCCACATCCTTTCGTCTTTCCCTCTCCTTCCCTCTTTCCTGACGAAGCAACCATTGGTTGTGAAAGCTAGAATTTTGTGTGTATGTATGTGTTTGTTTGTGTTTCTATCGACCTGCCAGCGCTTTCGTATGGTAAGTCACATCATCTTTGTTTTTAAATATATTTTTCCCGCGTGGGATGTTTCCCTATTATATATATAAATATGTCTGCTTGTGTCTGTATGTGTGGATGGATATGTGTGTGTGTGTGCGCGAGTGTATACCTGTCCTTTTTTCCCCCTAAGGTAAGTCTTTCCGCTCCCGGGATTGGAATGACTCCTTACCCTCTCCCTTAAAACCCACATCCTTTTGTCTTTCCCTCTCCTTCCCTCTTTCCTGATGATGCAACCGTTGGTTGCGAAAGCTAGAATTTTGTGTTGCCTACACTTGGAAGCTTTCTATGTGGGAATGACCAGCAACAAACTGTCCATTCGCTAAGTTGCCTTCTGCCTCCTTAAAATTCATTTTTTCATTTTTGACTAATTACTATTAACATAAGTGAGTATAACCTGCATTATCATAAAAGATAAAGGTTGGCCTTCAATCCTAAAGAATATAATACCAGATCTAATTTTGTGCTTAATTTATGTATGTAATTGATTTTATAACTTATTTTGACTATTCCTAGTTAATACTTTCATTATAGGGTGAAATCAGTAACTGTTTCATAGCTTAAATTGTATTGTTGATGTATAAACAAATATAAATTCTGGTCTAATTATAAACATTTGGAGGAACAATTAATTGTATTCTTAAAGAATCTATTTGAAAACATGTTAGCAAAGCCAGCCCTTAATTTATTCCAAACTAATTTACAGTTTTGTCAAAAGTATTGTTTGCATATATGTTAATTGCATGATTCAAACAAATAATTTGGCTTAACCCTCGTGGTAGGAGAAACTGTTAAAAAGAACCAATTTTTGGATACATTTAGTTAATTTAATGAGCTAAGTTTTAATTGTAATTTCTGTAAATTTAACTTCAAACAGTGAGTAGTTTCAGTACCTATTATTGTGAGGCTATATAAGGGCCCGATTTCCAGTCCCAGGACAGTCAGTCCACGGCCGAGTTTCAGACGAGGAATCTGTGTTGTTTAGAATGACAACAATGTATCAACTTAACCGTGAAATAAGTGTTACACCAACATGCCGTGGGTTAAAGCAATGACAGTGTCTGTGCAATTTGTTTGAAAGACTGTGAAATGTGTGGTTAGGTTTTTACTGCTCATAGATGTTCAACAGTAAACTATTGTAGCAGTATGTGGATGTTTGCCTGCAAACTATTAATGAGGTTTATCATAAGTTAAACAATAGAGCACTGGGCACATATAACTGTGTATTATTGGGGAGTTGTGAACAATGAAAGTAAAAGACTGTGAAATGCAACTGTGCACCTGTCGGCACAGTCAGTGCCGAAATTACCATTTTTCAGCCAGTATAGCAATGCAGTACGTTGACACCAAGAACAATCAACAAAGAAATAAAGCAGGCGAATGTCAAAATACTATCGAAAACCTGAGGGTTGCTCAGTGAGTAACGGAGAGATGGATATTGGAAATTACTAGGTGAGAAGAGAAACCAAATAAACAGATTATGGAGATAAATATGATTATGACTGCAATGAAAATGAAATGGGGATGGGCAGCACATTTTGTGAGGTGAATGGATGGTGGATGGGTCAAATTAGTGATATAATAGTACCACTTTCAAACTTGCTCTAATAAGTTCCTCCATTCGCTGCTGAAGTACATAGATGGCCAGTAAAACTGCAACACCAGGATGGGTAGCAAGCAACGAAATTTTCCTTTTATATTTTTAGTGATTTTGCAGTATACATGGTGCAAAATTGTGTACTTAGGACTGCCATCTCCACCAGCAATGACAGCTCTAACCTGGATGAGCACCTATTTGAAATGAGCTTGTTTGACAGTTAAGGATATGGCAGTCCGTGCTGCTTAAATTCTGGGCAGAGTTCAATGGCTGGTGAATGTGCTGGCCAAGACAACAGTCAAGATTAGATTAGATTAGTTTTTCGTTCCATAGATCCATGCTGAGGAGATTCTCGTGGATGTGGAACATGTCAAAGCAGGTGAGAACACTACTAGCAACTTGCAGTCTTGTGTTATCTTGATGAAAGATAACATTGCAGGCACAGCCAGTGACATTAACTCTTCAGAAATGTAACACCTGCTGTCCAAATTACCAGGTACATGAACCACAGGTGATTGTGTGTAACCAGAGGCACCCTACACCATCAGCTTCTGGGTCTGGATGATGAAAAGTAATGCAGTCTGACAACATTCATTATCCTCAGAACCTCCACACACAGACATGTCTGTCATGATGCTGCATACAAAACTGGGACCCTTCTGTAAAGATGACATGGTGCCAATCCTGTGTCCAGTGTTGATGGGTACACCTCTGTTAACACACCTCTCTATGCTACCTCATCAAGAAAGCTCCAACAGTCATCAGCCTGCTGACAGTTTATGGTACTCCAGACATTATCACACAGTCCGTATTTATATTTTTCTTGCCAATCCTGGATCAATGTGATGTGGCTGTACCTGTTCTGCATTGCCAGGCAGAAAATGTGTATCTCCTCCCCAGCTCTAGTCATGTGGGGCCACTAGGGTCCAGCTTGGCCTTATTGATTCTATATTGACATGGCAGCTATGGAATCATGATCAAAGAGATCAACAGGATCACTGAACGGTAAACTGTAGGCCATAGTCCACAATCCTGCTTCTGTCAAATTCCGAATTTTGCAAATAGATATTTCTCTTTGTTACATGAAGCATAACAAGATCTTCTCATGAAGAGCTAATATTCAAATACAATCTTTGAAAAAGAAACCCACTATGTAATGTTTCCATATATACAGAATGTGGATGGTGTTACTCTCACCTATATTGCACAGTTGCACTGAAACACTAATATTGCAGATCCAAACATATGGTTCACTTCATGCCAATTAGACATCTGTTGCATGCCACCTTTATTGTGTTGCAGTTTTACTGGCCATCAATGAATTTTTGCACCCGAGATGAACAGAATCATCAGATAGACATAGATGGTTCATATAGTGTAAATCTGAGGTGGAGGAACCAAAGCATTGAAATTCCCACAGAAGGTCGAACATGATTGTGCATTCACACTGAAGGTGTGGACTCATAGCTCTTTGAGGTGACTCAATTATATTAATGTGTGGTGTCTGTTCTTTCAGGTATGTCCAAAAGAACAGAGACCACACATTCATATAATATATGGTTCATTTACATTCCACCAACACTTGATTATATCTTGATTTCCCATCTTAAAGATCAAAAAACACATTGTAGCTGCCAAGAATAGTTTTAACAATACAGAATCTTCCCTGACTCCTCTTTCAGTTATGAATTTCTTACTATCTTTATAAAGTCTCATTGAAGCTGCTTTTCAGTATACCAACTTGGGGTGAAAGAAAGGAAGATTGGGGTTTTATCTGCTGTTGAAAATCAGGTCATGAGAAATGGAGCACAAGCTCAGACTGGGAAAGAAAACTGACTATGGCTTTTTCAAGAAACCATCCTAACATTTGCCTAAAGCACATAAACCTAAATATAGATGGCCAGACAGAGTTTTGAATCACTATTCTCCTTAATGTAAACCCTTGTCTTCCCACTGTGTTACTGTGCTTAGTACAGTAATGTGGGTATAATCAGTTATTTGTTTTTCCAAAAGCTGTTAGTACAGTAGTAGTTGAAATTGAGTCAAAAGCTTTCTCAAAAAATATGAATCCCAAACAAAGCAATAATTCAGAAAAAAAATCATGAACAAGCAACTTAAGTGTGAGCAGGTGATTGAGTGTGCTGCAAAAGTCATGAATTGTTTCATCACAAATCTGGGCATTTTCTTCAGACTGCTTCATGCAAATGGCATTGAACTTCTAACTAGTACTCCTTAGTGACCGTTCAACCTTATGGTAAGAGCTCATGGTGCAATATGGTGTTAAAACTGAAGAACACAGTAAGCTTAACCTTCACATTTGACTGCACTTGTTTAACTTTTTTTGGTCTTTGAAATCCTGAGTCCATCAACTGAAACAATTAAACCTTATTTTGATGTCATACTCAGAAATGCTTGTTTCATCACATATTATGACACATTTCAGTGGTCCTGCATTGTTTTTGGCTTCTAGTAGCTGATGAGAGACTTGCTTTCACCACTGTTTTAGTTCACGATTCAACAGTTTTGGAACAAATTTTTCTGTCACATGTTTCACACCAGAAACACATGAAAAAGTTTCTTAGCACAAGCCATTTGGCATGCCAATATGCCTGACTAATCTAGTAGTGAATTGGCAATTGTTTGTAATCATTTCTGTAACTTTTTTCTCATTTCTGTAACTTTTTTCCGCAATTTCATTGGTTATGATGTGCCAGGGCATCAAGAGAATCTGTCTGTTTACACCACATTTAAGCCCTTGTTTTACTCTTAGCAGGCTCACCAAAAGGAATATGTAACATTTCTAATACTTTGCTGCACTTTATTCTATTCATGTAGCAAAATTTAATAAAATTCTCTGCTATGTTTTTGTACAAAATAAATAGTCACCAATCCAGCCAAAAAACATTAACCTTTTTGCCTGCTGACAACAAACTAGGCATCTAACATGACTCACACTATACAGATACTTTTTTCAAATATGTTTACCAACACAACAACGAAAAATTATGTGTGGATCATACTAAATGCCAAAATTACGGTATTCCCTTTATCTTTTGTACACACCTTGGTATTCATTGTCCTATATTTACTTTGACAGCCAGCTTGTTCCTTTGTCTGAAATTTCAAAGAAGCAGGATAGGACTGAGGGGAATGGACGGAGTCTGGAATGAGACTGTGAGAGAAATAGTGATAGAGAAGCCCATGTAATGGGCCGTAGAAAAGACTAGATTAATGTGGCATGTAAATGTTAAGAGAATGAGAGTTGTCAGGATGTCAAGACTGGTTCATGATGATAATAGGAAGCAAGGAATGTGTGAAGAAGAAAGGAGAAGACTGGAACAGAGTAGAGAGGGACGACTGGTGGGAGGACAGGAAAAAGATGGAGAGGCTTATGTTCCAGATACACCCAACTATGAGCTAACTATTATTATTATGAAGGTACATTATGGAGGGGAGGCTGAGAGGCCTGCAGATTTTTGTTTGTTGTCAGTCTTTTATCTTGTTCAATGTAATGGTTTCAGTATTGTTCCCATTCTGAAAAATTGTGTTCTTTGGCAGATGTTCCTTTCTCTGTTCCTTGGATTATATCATACACCAGAAAGTAACAAAAATGTAATGAAAATACCCTTTTCTGTGCACACCAAATTGCAGAATTCCTGTTATCTTTTGAACACATCTTGTTGTCCATTGTACTATACCTATGTTTTCCATACACTGTAAATATAAAAATATTTACCACATACTCACTGCATTCTTGTCTAATGTTCACAGCATATTTCTGTACTCCTACATTAATTTTTTGTTTATATGTTGTGATGAATATTACTTTTTATGTGAGAAGTTTTACGGCAGCCTACAAAAGGAATGATTCTGGTCATTCCAGAGATATAGTGATTGCTGCAGTCACTACACAGTACTGGAGACTGTGACACCTGTGACACTTTGAGCTGATTTGGCAGTAGCATTAGAAGATTTAGCACAACTGTGAGGTTTAGATCACAGTCACAATATGAGCTAGACCATAAAATTGGCAAAATGATCCTAGGAATGGTGAAACTTAATAACTTCATTCAAGAAGTTCATAATTTGGCCAGAGTTAAATTTTGAAATTTTTCCAAGGCTGTTGAATTATTTGTATGTCAGTCTTACTTGAGTGAGCAAGCATTCATAAAAAAATCGATGTGTGTATTTCATTCACAAGTTTTTATCGAAACTGCAGGTGAAAAATTAGAATATTGACTAGACAAGATTTTTCCTGTTATTCAATTTTAAGACAACTTCAGACACCAAGAAAGCTTTGGAATTGTAATTCTGAACAATAACAGCAATATCAATAAAAGTAAGTACACCCAGAGTAATGAGGATTCAGATAACTACAAATGTATGTTCAAAAGGGCACATTTACTTAGAAAAAATAATTATCTATATCTGAAAAAACACACAAAAAGGATTACTACTAAAACTAATTATTACATTTTATTATGTATGATAGTGTTTGCATTTCAGTGTTTATTGAGTTTCGTATCTTTTTGTTCTAACCCAGGTCTCCATGGTCATTGTGAAATGGACTATGACTGGAAATAATGCCTTTTGCAAGTAACACTCTGGAACATATGAGTATCAAGAACGGCCTTGAAACTAAGAACATTAAAGTTGCAGAAGTTGCCTCCATAGTCACTGGTGACAGTAGTATACTCAAAGAGGAACTTGTAAGAGTTCAGTTCCTAACTGCCCTTATTAGCACCCAAATTTGCAGTGATCAAAGTTATCATTCCATTATTATACAGTATGATGTTCCACATAAATAAAATTTATTTACTGGATGAATTCATGGGATATTAATCAATATTATTATCCAATGAAAAATTTGTTTAAATTGGTTGGAGTATATTTCATTACCTTAGATTAAAATTATGGATGGTGTACATTGTTGAAGAGGGAGTCAAGTGAATAAGTCAAAATTCTAAGACAGGAGAAAGCTACACCAAGTCCCTAAAACATTTACAGAATGGGAAAATACAGCCAAAACCAAGTGGTTCTTCAGCAGTTCAGACATATACAATATATTCAATGCTTCGGAGACTGTACAAAAGCGCCAACAACTTCAGAAGTAGTCTGGTAATACTGGGTATATGGTATCAGATAAGGTTGGAAAGGATAGGTTTAACAATAACAAGAAGCTCATATTGTCATGTAGTCGTGGTGGGAGATGAATGGAAGAACTGTTGCAGAGGTCAGAAATGTCACATGAGATTTGGGCTCTTTGGGAAATTTTTTATGTGAAGATCATATTGCATTAATAGATGGTGCAGGCATGACATTAGTGCAAAGAGTTTTTCAGTCTCTGAGTGATATGATAAGCCTTGGATGAAGTGTTCTGTGGAAGTTATTGATGTGGAACTAGGAGAATCACTCAGGAGAGGGGAGCTATCACAGGCAGGTGTGACTGATGCATCACTCATCACTGTCACATTATATACATAATTTACACATGAATGCTTCTGGTAAAAGGCTTCTTTTACAGCTAATTATGAGAAGTATCAGTTCTGACCAAAGTGGTATCCATCCTACCCCAGTGAAAGCTCATGTGTTCCTTATGTCTTTTATATGTTAATTCTATGAAGAGAGAGAGCTACAGAACACTTGAAACAGCTACTAAAAAGATAAAATATTGCACTTAAAAGAAAGAGAAGGGTCTTAAAGTACATTCATTTGTTGTTTTCCACCAAAACAACAGAAGCCTCATCAGTATAAACTTGTAATGTCTACATGCAAAAATGAAAGAGTAATTGGACTGCCAGTAGATTTGTTGTGCTTATCAGTGTGTCATATGGGAATAACTGAAGTCAAACAGGTATCTTGATGGATACAAACTAATGCAATACACCTGTAGACCAAGTAACAAAAAAGGAAAGATGAGAGAGAGAGAGAGAGAGAGAGAGAGAGAGAGAGAGAGAGAGAGAGAGAGAGAATAGTAGTACTGACAGTTCACATGTGGCCAGCATAATTTAACTTAGCTTCATAAAGCAGATAGAGACTTTTTAATAAGGTTATATTTGGAATTATTGTTTGTGGATGCTTTAATACTGATTTTCTGTCATGAAGTACTGATCAAGGACTTTTAGAAGTGTTTATGTTCAGCTCCAGATTCCATCCCACAATAAAGTTTCCAATAATGGCAATAATGGTTGGAGTATAGTCATAAGCTATTTAGACATGGAAACTAATATGCTGACCAGTTAGGTTTAGGTCATGGAAGAAAAGTGTCATACATCATAAAGAATAACTTTATCATGGTATTTAGAGATCAATTCTGGGAAGAGATTTATAATGCTGAAAAAGTAGATAAAAATTTAATGCTCTCTCATATATGTACCTACATCACTTTGAGTCTTGTTTTAATGTAATCCAAACAAGGGTGCAACAAAACATTAGCAGGGTCAAGATACGAATAGCTCCCAGGATTAATATCCATTATGCCAGAAAGCAGGTGTTGACAGATGTGAAAATTACTGAACTATCAGTTTAATAAGTCATGGCTGCAAAACACTAACGTGAATTCTTTACAGACAAATGGAAAAACTGGTAGAAGCCGACCTTGGGGAAGATCATTTTGGATTCCGTAGAAACATGGGAACACGTGAGGCAATACTGACTCTACGACTTATCTTAGAAGCTAGATTAAGAAAAGGCAAACCTACGTTTCTAGCATTTGTAGATTTGGCGATAGCTTTTGACAATGTTGACTGAAATACTCTCTTTCAAATTCTGAAGGTGGCAGGGGTAAAATACAGGGAGCGAAAGGCTATTTACAATTTGTACAGAAACCAGATGGTAGTTATAAGAGTCGAGGGGTATGAAAGGGAAGCAGTGGTTGGGAAGGGAGTGAGACAGGGTTGTAGCCTCTCCCTGATGTTATTCAATCTGTATATTCAGCAAGCAGCAAAGGAAACAAAAGAAAAATTCAGAGTAGGTATTAAAATCCATGGAGAAGAAATAAAAACTTTGAGGTTCGCCGATGACATTGTAATTCTATCAGAGACAGCAAAGGACTTAGAAGAGCAGTTGAACAGAATGGACAGTGTCTTGAAGGGAGGATATAAGATGAACATCAACAAAAGCAAAACGAGGATAATGGAATGTAGTCGAATTAAGTCGGGTGATGCTGAGGGAATTAGATTAGGAAATGACACTTAAAGTGTAAAGGAGTTTTGCTATTTGGGGAGCAAAATAACTGATGATGGTCAAAGCAGAGAGGATATCAAATGTAGGCTGGCAATGGCAAGGAAGGCATGTCTGAAGAAGAGAAATTTGTTAACATCGAGTATAGATTTAAGTGTCAGGAAGTCGTTTCTGAAAGTATTTGTATGGAGTGTAGCCATGTATGGAAGTTAAACATGGATGATAAATAGTTTGGACAAGAAGAGAATAGAAGTTTTTGAAATGTGGTGCTACAGAAGAATGCTGAAGATTAGATGGGTAGATCACATAACTAATGAGGAGGTATTGAATAGGATTGGGGAGAAGAGGAGTTTGTGGCACAACTTGACAATAAGAAGGGATCGGTTGGTAGGACATGTTCTGAGGCATCAAGGGATCACCAATTTAGTATTGGAGGGCAGTGTGGAGGGTAAAAATCGTAGAGGGAGACCAAGAGATGAATACACTAAGCAGATTCAGAAGGATGTAGGCTGCAGTAGGTACTGGGAGATGAAGAAGCTTGCACAGGATGGAGTAGCATGGAGAGCTGCATCAAACCAGTCTCAGGACGAAGACCACAACAACAACATGCCAAAAAGAAGACAAGCTGCTGTCAAGTGTTTCAACTCTTACCACCAGTATTAGAAAGTCCTCTAACTGTTAGAGGAAAGTGAAACAAATGCATTATGGAAAGAACTGAAACATTATTAAATATGAAACAAACAAAAATAGTGATGTTCTTGAGTATGTTGAAATCATTGGCCTCCAAATTATTTTGTCACAGTGGCAACGAACATTGAGCTTACTAATAAAGAACAAAATACAAATGCATTAGATTTGCTTCTGCATGTTTTGCATGCACCATCAACAGACACACAAATTTCAAATATGCTGAAAGTTAAGGTCACTAAGGAATGGTAATTCTGCTGGTGTATATAGCAATGCAGGATTATTAACTTCGCAATGACTCATCTTACATAATTTTGGACAAATAATAACCTGCTACTATCTGAAGTAGGCATTTGTGATTTGTATACTTACACTAAATGAAACACCTCATGTAAAATTCTATAGGTCAGAAGCATACAAGGATGAGGTGGAGAGGGGCTAAGGCAACTAGGTGCAGTCAGGAGGTTGCATGGAAGGGGGGTGGGCAGTGGAAAAGGAGAGAAGTAAAAGGACTATGGGTGTTTTGATGGAGCAGAGTGTTATGTAGTGCTCAACTGGGACAATGACTAATGAAGGCTGAGGCCAAGAAGATTACAGAAATGTAGGATATAATGCAGGGAGATTTCCTGCCTCCACAGTTCAGAAAAGCTGGTGTTGGTATGAAGGATCCACATGGCATGGGCTGTGAAGCAGTCATTGAAATGAGGAATGTTGAGATGGGCAGTGTGCTCGGCAACTGGGTGGTCCAGCTGTTTCTTGGCTGCAGTTTGTAAGTCACCATTCATGCAGACATACAGCTTGTTGGTTGTCATGCCCACATAGAATGCAACACAATGGTTGCAGCTTAGCTTGTAGATCACATGACTAATTTCCAAGGTAACTCTGCCTCTGATGGGATAGGCAATGCTTCTGACTGGACAGAGTAGGTGGTGATGGGAAGATGTATGGGACAGGTCTTGCATCTAGGCCAATTTCAGGGATATGAGCCATGAGGCAAGGGGTTGGGGATAGGGGGTAGGGGTTGTGTAGGGATGAGCAAGGATATTGTGTATGTACACTGGGTGGCAGAATACCATTGTGAGAGGTGTGGAAAGGTTAGTGGGTAGGACATTCCTCATTTTAGGGCACAGTGGTAGGTAGTCGAAACCGTGATGGAAAATATGATTCAGTTGCTCAAGTCCTGGGTGGTACTGAGTCATGAGGGGAATGCTCACGTGTGGCCAGATGGTGGGACTTTGGGAAGTGGGGAGATGGGGCGACTGAAGAGATAAGGCACAGAAAATCTGTTTCTGCACAAGGTTGGGAGGATAAGTATAGTCTGTGAAGGCCTTAGTGAGACCCTTGGTATGTTTTGTGACAGACTGTTCATCATTACGGATATGATGTCCGTGAATAGCTAGGCTGTATGGAGGGGACTTCTGGGTTTGGAATGTGTGGCACCTGTTGAAGTGGAAGTATTGCTGTCACTTGGTAGGCTTGATATGGATGGAGGTACTGATGTAGCCACTTTTGAGGTGGAAGTCAGCACTGAGGAAGGTGGCTTGTTGGGTGGAGGTGAAACAAATAGGGGAGAAGATGTTCAGGTTCTGGAGGAATGCAGATAGGGTGTTCTCACCTTTGATCCAAATGTCATCAATAAATCAGGATTAGGTGAGGGGTTTGGGATTCTGGCTGGTTATAAAACATTCCTCTAGATGGCCATGAATAGGTTGGCATAGGATGGTGCTATGCAATTGCTCATTGCCATACCCTGGGTTGGTTTGTAGGTAATGCCTTCAAAGGAGAAGTAATTGTGGATGAGGATATAGTTGGCCATGGTGACTAGGAAGGAGGTTGTAGGTTTGGAATTTGTTAGGCACTGGGAACGGCAGGGTTCAATGGCATCAAGGCCATGGGTGTTGGGGATGTTAGTGTAGAGGGAGGTGCAATCAATAGTTACAAGGAGAGTACCATGTGGTAAAGAAACAGGAACAGTGGAGATTCTATGGGGGAAATGGTATAGTAGGGTAGGTTGCAGGTAATAGACTGAAGGTGTTGGTCTATGAGAGCAGAGATTCTTTCAGGGGGGCCACAGTAACCAAGCATTATGTGGTGTCCTGGGTGGTTGGGTTTATGGACTTTAGGAAGCATGTAGAAGGTATGAGTGTAGTGAGTGGTAGGGGTTAGGAGAGAGATGGACTCTAGGGAGTGGTTCTGGGATGAGACTGAGGATTTGAGGAGAGACTGGAGACTTCTGGAATGGGATCATTGTAGCAGGGCTTGCGAATGGGTGAATCTGATAGCTAGTGGAGTCCACCTGCCAGGTAGTCCCTTCAGTTCAAAACAAGTTGTGGAGCCTTTGTCAGCAGGTAGGATTAAAAGCTCAGCATCAGTTTTTACCTGGTGGACTGCGATTTTTTCTGCAGATGTAAGGTTAGCTTGCATGTTGAGGGATTTGGGAGTGATGATGAGGCAAGGTTTGAGGTTAAGAAATTCTGGAAAGTTAAGAGGGGGTGATTTAGAGGCAATGAGGATGGATCATGTATGCTAAAGTGCTATATAAAGCACGTTAGCATATATGATCCACCTTCCATTCTGTGGGACCAAAACATCTATGTAACGAAAAAATACTAGCCATCTGAAGATGGGCATGGTAGCCCAAAACTAGTTATGGCAGTAAAATAAAACATTAAAAAATTATTTGCGTCTGGTTGCATCATTCACTGACTATCATATGGCTGTGGAGTTCACAACATGAACATGGATAAAATAACAAACAAAATAATTTTTTCAGCAAAGGTGAGCAGTAAGAATAATGTGTAAAGCACATAATTGCACCACTATCTGTAGCCTTTTTAAGGGTCTTTGGATTCTTACATTTATTTGCCAGTACATTTACTCTCTAATGGATTTTGTTACTAATAATAAAAACTAGTTCCAGTTGCATTTTAATATGTACAATCATAATATAAGGCAGGAAACCATTTTCCATGTAGATTCTGCCAAGAGCTGAGACAGTAGACTGGGACTCTAGTGCATGTTCAACTGTTTCCTATTTAACTTTTTGCAAGAAATTTAGAGTGTCTCCCAATTCTGAAGAATAGTAAGGACATACCTAATTGGCCACTCCTTTTAGAAATTTGATTATGTAGATTTAAGGTCTGAAAATTCCTATTAGCTGTAAGGCAAATATCCCCATTCATTGCAAAGTGATATGACAATTTGTAGTGTACTGTAAACAAGCCTTGTACATTACAAATGTAGACAATTTTATTTTCCTTAACTAAAAAACATGTATATTAAGATAAAAAGGAGCTTAACTCAGAAAGCACAAATAATCATCTTTTTTTCCCCAAAGTAGCAGCTTTTCACATTACTGTGTAAATGGTTGGAGATTTTTATGAATGTATACTATAATCCTTCCTGCTTCATGCTGAAGTTGGTAGAAGATAGTAACTTTTGGTGTAGCATAAAGAGGTTGTTTATAAACTCTGCACTCTTGTTACTGTGTTTCTTGGGTGTTCTTCATTTGTAAATGTTTCTTTAGGATGGATTCTGTAGAACATTGGTGTGTGTGTGTGTGTGTGTGTGTGTGTGTGTGTGTGCTGTTGGCTCTTCATTTACGAATAATACATAAAATGTAGGAATTTCAGAGTGTATGTTACATATATTGTCCGTCGCTAAGATCATTGTACAACAAGAGTGTTGCATTATCAGAATAAAATACATGTTCTGGGTTTCTGGAGACTCGGTTCTGCTGTAGTACTGATAAGAGATCTTTTAATCAGGTTGAATAGGGGTCAGGGGGAAGGTATCTTCCAATGATGAGGGTTTTCACAGAGCAATTCTTGAATTGCTCCACGAAAAAAGAGCACATTTCTATAATCAAGGAATTGAATGATTGGTAGAATATTCCAATCATTGTTCACAATGTTTTGTACTTAATTAATTAGTTATTTCTGTAAGACTAACAGATCATACAGCACTTACCACATTATTCCAGTGACAATTCTCATAATAACTTCATCAACAGTAGTAAAGAATTCAATCACAACTTCAGCTTTGCGTCCCATTGTTCCAAGGACTGTACCAAATACGAGGCAGAAGAATATAACTCCAAGAGTATTTGTGCCTTCCCTGGAAAGAAAGATAAATAATTTTATATAGGAAAATATAGTAACTTTTATACAGTTTTGTGTACTTTACTTGGATTGAGCCTTGTGCTGCTCCTACATAAATGGTCTCACTGACAGTTGTGACTACCAATAATTCATTTATTTGCAATGTAATTTGTAGAATCTCTGTTCCTTTTTTCCTTTTATTAGGGATGTATAAGTAAGGTGTACCAGTACCTTACCTTGCAAATACAACACATACTCATGAATTTTGATACTGAAATGGTTCTTGTGAAGAAATTACAGTTTGCAACTCCTTAAATATTAAGGTGAGGTACTGGCAGAAGTAAAGCTGAGAGGATGGGGCGTGAGTCATGCTTGGGTAGCTCAGCTGGTAGAGCACTTGCCCGTGAAAGGCAAAGGTCCCGAGTTCGAGTCTCAGTCCCGCACACAGTTTTAATCTGCCAGGAAGTTTCATTATGATTATAGTTTCCAGTTAATACCATATACAGATTAAGTTTATGTGATTTGCTTGGTTGTTAATGTATGCCTTGATGTATTCAACATCCTTCAAGGTTCTCTTTCTTGAGGGGATATATGAAATATGATGCACCAATTAATTAATTAATTAATCCTTAATATTGTAAACCTTTGGAAGTGACAAAGCATGATGCAAACAGCTGTACAGTGTAATAATAATAATAATAATAATAATAATAATAATAATAATAACACTGTGGAGGCCCGGGAAAAGAATAGGCCTCCGGTATGTTCTGCCAGTCATAAAAGGCAACAAAAAGCACAAACCCTACGCCCGTCCACAATGGTAATGACACTGTTAGCCACATGGAAAATGATTTAAATCCAAATAGAGGTGTTTTGCAGGATATGTTTCCTGCAACCACTCTAGAAGGAAAACAAAGACAGAGGATGAGATAGTCAGATGAAGTTACCCGACACCTCATGTTCTGTTATTACCAGGCAACAAACTTAGGAACCAACACAACTGGATACAGATCACAAATATACACAACATTTATTACCAGATACCAAGAATTAAAATTTTTAACAGAACAACGACTAGCTGATCAGATCCGTGTAATAATAAAAAATAACAGGATACCCCAGTCAGAATTAGAAAACATAAAACAACAAGTACAACAAATACTGGAACAAAATAATGTGCAATCAGAAGAAGAAAATACAGTAATGGACTCAATCATCCCAGAGCAAACAAAGAACAACACGCATCAATTAAACAGTCAGAGGAAAACGAAATCATAAGACAGCCACCAGAACAAGCACAAATAGAACATGAAGTGACACACATGTTAGATATAGAAGAAAAATTTCAGCCAACATATGTAGAATACAAAGACACAAATACAGACATTAGACCATTCTTGCATAGACCACCAAATAACCCACAAGTCGAAACAACAATAACAACGATCAACACAAGCATACACAACAAAATAAATGGAAATACAACTATACAAGATACAAAAAAAAGTGAAAATACAAGGAAACAAAACCAAACATTCAACACAAACCAAAAGAAATTTTACCAGACAATAGATAACACACACATTAAAATAGCCAATCCACCAAACATAAAAGACATGGAACACTTCTGGAGCAACATATGGTCAAACCCAGTACAACATGACAGACATGCACGGTGGATACAAACAGAAACATACAAGATGATACCACAAATGCCTGAAGTGATAATTTTGCAACATGAAGTCATCTGAGCAATTAATTCTACACACAATTGAAAAGCCCCTGGAAAAGATAAAATAGCAAATTTCTGGCTAAAGAAGTTCACCTCAACACATTGACATCTAACTCAATTATTTAACATATCTAAAAACAAAGACGATGTGACTTACATACGAAAGCCCTGGCAGGTCGATAGACACACAAATAAACACAATCATACACACAAAATTCTAGCTTTCACAACCAACGGTTGCTTCATCAGGAAAGAGGGAAGGAGAGGGATAGACGAAAGGATGTGGGTTTTAAGGGAGAGGGTAAGGAGTCATTCCAGTCCCGGGAGTGGAAAGACTTACCTTAGGTGGAAAAAAGGACAGGTATACACTCACACACACACCCATATCCAACCACACATACACAGACACAAGCAGACATTTGTAAAGGCAAAGAGATTCGGCAGAGATGTCAGTCGAGGCAGAAGTACAGAGGCAAAGATGTTGTTGAAAGACAGGTGAGGTATGAGTGGCGGCAACTTGAAATTAGCGGAGGTTGAGGCCTGGCGGATAACGAGCAGAGAGGATATTCTGAAGGGCAAGTTCCCATCTCCGGAGTTCTGACAGGTTGGTGTTAGTGGGAAGTATCCAGATAACCCGGACGGTGTAACACTGTGCCAAGATGTGCTGGCCGTGTACCAAGGCATGTTTAGCCACAGGGTGATCCTCATTACCAACAAACACTGTCTGTCTGTGTCCATTCATGCGAATGGACAGTTTGTTGCTGGTCATTCCCACATAGAAAGCATCACAGTGTAGGCAGGTCAGTTGGTAAATCACGTGGGTGCTTTCACATGTGGCTCTGCCTTTGATCGTGTACACCTTCCGGTTTACAGGACTGGAGTAGGTGGTGGTGGGAGGGTGCATGGGACAGGTTTTACACTGGGGGGCGGTTACAAGGGTAGGAGCCAGAGGGTAGGGAAGGTGGTTTGGGGATTTCGTAGGGATGAACCAAGAGGCTATGAAGGTTAGGTGGATGGCGGAAAGACACTCTTGGTGGAGTGGGGAGGATTTCATGAAGGATGGATCTCATTTTGGGGCAGGATTTGAGGAAGTCGTATCCCTGCTGGAGAGCCACATTCAGACTCTGACCCAGTCCCGGAAAGTATCCAGTCAGAAGTGGGGCACTTTTGTGATTCTTCTGTGGGAGGTTCTGGGTTTGAGGGGATGAGGAAGTGGCTCTGGTTGTTTGCTTCTGTACCAGGTCGGGAGGGTAGTTGCGGGATGCGAAAGCTGTTTTCAGGTTGTTGGTGTAATGGTTCAATCCAGAACCTCCCACAGAAGAACCACAAAAGTGCCCCACTTGTGACAGGATACTTTCCGGGAGTGGATCAGACTCTGAATGTGGCTCTCCAGCAGGGATACGACTTCCTCAAATCATGCCTGAAAGTTCCTAAATGCAATGGAACATATACCGTACAGTTAAAAGGAAATCACGCTTGATCAAGGTCTGCGTCACTTTCCATTTAACTGGACGTAACGTCTGAGAAAGGGAAGAAATAATAATAATTGCCTATCTTGCTCTGGACCTAACTGACAGCCTCAGTTCTTATTCCATGTGGTAACATTTGCAGGAAAAATGGATCTCTGTCATATATGTCAAATAAACTTCCAGTAGTTTTCTCCTATGTAGTCATCTTCTCTTAAATTAATTGATGCAGTGCATATGAGTTACAAATATTTTGCTTCTCCAAATATTTATGTATTCTAATGTTAATCCATTTCTTGTTAATTCTCAGTTCACCCACTGTTAATCTTAAGGGTGGATTTCAGTTTCAAGCCAACATTTTGTGCACTTGCTTAATGTAGTCTGTTATGCTTGTTCACAAATAAGCTGAAAGAGGCACGTCAACAACACACTTTCTGCTCACAGCTTATATTCCATATACTGCCAATAACATAGCATGTGCCTGTGCATTGCTTCAACTCACTGTAATTGTGTTTTTATGATGAGTGTGTTGAAATTGTGTTAAATTCAGGTCATTCACCACTAAATTCAATAATTTTTTCCTAATAGTAACTGAAAAAAAAGGGAGAGGGAGAGAGAGGGAGAGAGAGAGAGAGAGAGAGAGAGAGAGAGAGAGAGAGAGAGAGAGAGAGAATGAAACTTATCTGTACATATTACCAAATAATTGTTCCCTGCCTATTTTTTTTCTGTCCATATGTATGTAAAGGTTAATCTCAGGAACTACTGCAGGGATATGGATAAAATTTTCGCTAGTAGATAGACTGATTGCTGAGGAAGGTTTGCATGTATAATTTATTACCACTACAACATACGAGTTGTCCAGCCAGAGCTCGGGAAGATCACTAGCTAGGTCACTAAAAATCAGTATGTATTTGGGCTATAATGGTATATCAATCAAAATATTAAAATCTTGTGCTGACTTGGTAGCACCTACCTTTAGTTCTGTTTGTAGCCAATCAGTTAGTCAACATATATTTCTTAAATGACTGAAGTATGTGATTGTAATAAGCATTTATAAATGTAGAGATTAGCAAGTGATTGAATTAGACCCATCTCCTTACTTCCTGTATTTTCAAAAATGTTTATCAAAGTTTACAACAAGGTTGCACCACGTTTCTGAGCATAAACATTCACCAGCAACTTAGTTTCATTTCTTTGAAGCCTTCTTTATTGAAAAACAAATACATGATTCACAAACTGTTTTATCAGAACTGGACAAGAAAAATTACCTTGCTCACATTTTTTTTGTGATCTTCCCAAAGCCTTCAGTTATGTGCACCACAGACCTACTAAAAAGATGTCATGTTAAATACTTCCCCTTTGTTTGCATGGAGCCTTGTCTTGATGACAGGAAATGGAGGGTTGCATTAAAAAATGATATGACAGGACATAGCCATGTTTGGAGTGGTGCCTCTAAAAACATTCTAATTCCATACAATGTATATTGTGTGAATTTTTCACAGAATCCTGCCAAAAAGCCACAAGGTTTCATTTCTTTATTAGTGAGAAAATTAGTTGTTATATATTGCATAACAGTGGTATGTTGATTCCTGCATACTCGAAATGCAACTGATTGATTATGTGTTGCATGATGATGAGAATAACAACACTGTCTCCAAACAGCCGAACGTAGCTAGCATGAGCATCAATATTGCCAATGGCTCATTCTACATCCCCTCATGTTTGTTACCACCACCATTACATCTCTCACCACAATGGAATAAATTTTTTAATATGCATATTGTACAAAAAGATGCTGTATTTTTAAATAGTGATTCTTAGCTTACCTATACTTTATAGTCCTCACCAACTCTGTGTGTGTTACAACTGTCTCCTCAAGTGCCTCTTCTCCACTACCTCCTCCTGCAGTATCTGCTCCCGCAGCAGCTGCTGAAGCCATAAGCACAGCTCCCGTACCATTTATTGACCCATTATAAGGTGGAGCACTAATCTTCGGTGTGTACACTGTATGAGCCTACAAAACATCCCACACAAACCAAATACAATACCTAAAATGTTCTGGTGATGAAAATAGTATGACATCCTAATTGCATTTTTTCTATCTATTGTTATTAAATGTAGTTTACATATAAATTCAGAAGAGTCATACAAATCATTTGTATTATAGTATGAAGAATGTATAGAAAAATTTTCAGTTTTCAAAACCATTGAACTAAACACCACCACCTCTTTCTTTTGGATAACATAAACTTCTGTATCATTTTCTTATCCATTTTTCATATCTACCATGAATATAATTTAAGCTATTTTCTGTAACTGAACACAAAATAATAGTTGTAAATAATCATCATATAATGGAGGAGGAAATTCATATTAGAAATAAGCATATCCTTACCTGTTGGAAAGCTGCTTGGAACAAGTTGTCTGGGAAGACGTTTCTGCGTAAAAAAAAGGCTTTACTTTAAAATAGACATATCATATTTTCTCTATGAAACTTTAAGAAGATATTACTGTGGCAAGTGAATGATGGAGGATTGCCTTTCTGATTTTAACCTTAGCTTTTTATTGCAAGTTATGTTAATTATGTAGCAGTGTATAGCATTAAGAGCATAATTACTTAATTAAGCAATTTAATTTTCAGTTATGTGAAACATTTAGGTGTGTGTTATCTTGGCATGCCATTCCCTCATTGGTAAAACTACATATGGGAGGCAGAGCATCGTTTCTCATATTTTCTCCTCCCCTCCTTCAGTCTATGGAAATAGCAAAGTAGTAGAGCACAGACCGCTTGGAGGTGGGATCGTACAGGTTGTATGAAAAAATAAATGATTAAATTTTGTGAAAACAGTATAATTCACTACTTCATTTATCTTTTGTGTAATTGTTTACATGGTGTGGGCTTTGTCAAATTAGTGTAACTACAGGAACTGATCTCAAATACTGATTTTACTGGTTGAGGTAGCACAGGAATGACAACACCAAATTGTGGGTGCACGTAAACAGGAATTAATGTAAACTAGTATCAGTTGAAGTGAATTTTAAATTTGTGCCCTTCTAAGTTGATTCAAGTTTTTTCACAGTTTTCATAAATTACTACACCAAATACCAGTTTGGTTCCTTTGAGATGGCCGCAGCCAATTTTCTCTACCATCCTTGTCCAAACTGGGCTCTATCTGCAATGACATTGGACTGTTAACTCCTGCCCTTCCTTCCTTGGGCGAAAAATTATTTTAAAGTACATCAAATGAATATGGTTTTATCTGTGTGTAATGAAGAAAGTAATTTATAAATATAGCCCTATATTCTTGCAATAAATTCTTTTTCATTTACTTACCAGTTGACCATCTGATGTCTTTTACATAATTCATTTAATGATAAATGTACTGTTATCCTGTAACTCAGCATAAGCCATGGCTGTGGCTATTAATGGAGACAAAAGTTGTGCCCCTATTTGATAGGCAAGGGCCACAAAATGTTTCATGGTTTCTCTTGTGAAATAAAATCATTGTTGATAAAATTTCTCCTTTAAATTTGCATGTATCGTATCATGTTCCAGAAACTTTGCATACAATGAATCTAACAAGGAGGTGACACCTTACAACATACATGCATAAAAATAAGTAAAATACCCTGACATACAGATTTCTATATCCCCAGGTTTGAAATTACTCTCTACCAAATGTGCATAAATGTTTTAGCAGATCAGTACAAGAGATTTTTGCACCAGTTTCTCATAAATATGAAGGACATCCGACATTTTATCTTACTTATTGTTTTCCACTAGGATGGTACATTTGTTAAAAGTTTAGTTATTAAGTCAAAACAAGTAAGTGTGTCTTTGGACTTTAAGGCAAGACAGTTTATGACAAATTGATCAACAGAGTAACTGAGTTAGATCTTACCATTCTGTGAGATTCTCTCCTTTTTTTTAGGTAAATGTGATCAATAGGGAAGTTTTATTGCAGCAATTGGACCATCATGGTCAGATAAACCCTTTATTATAGGGATAACATTTGTTTCATGAAAACTAGTTGAATTTAGATAGTAACTATCAGTTGGTATTGCACTGGGTGTTCTATTCTAATTGAGAGTGCTACTGTGGGAAGAGAGATTAAGGAAAAGGGCTGGCAAGGTTTAGGAAATGGGGAGAGTTATGAAAAATTTTTCCAGAACCACAGGTCATGGGAAACTCAGTGAATGGGATTACAAGGAAGATTGATTAATTGTGTTTGCACTGGACAAGATTTGAGAAAGTGGAAGATAGGGTGCCAAGCAAGGCAAAGATTACTGAAAAACATGGTGCAAGAGTCTATAAGAGCAACAAGCTATGTTTTTTACACATCGTACACAAGTGAGTAGAGGCAAGGGACAGTAGTTATCACTGAAACAATTGGTTTTTGATTATGTCAGTCCTGATCATCTGCAGTTGAATCTGACTGTTAAAACTGCTTAAAATAACTGTATTATGAAATAACCAATCTTTGTTTTTTTTTTTTATTGCTATGACGTCTAGTAATAAACATAGACTTCATACAAAGATTGAAAAATTCTAATGATCTCAATCAATGTGGTGTTGAGGCTGTGGCTGAAATCAGTCTTGGTGTCTCCAGCATAGATGGCAAATGTGAAGTAGGTGGGTGTGGTGGCAGCAAGAGCAGGTCACAAGCTGGTGATTTTCCTGCATTGTCACTTTTGGATGGTATCAATTTTTCATCCTGAAGGAACCACAAAATTAAGGGCTCAGTTATTGTACCAAGTTTATAGCACATCAAATTATAGGTAGTGATAAATTGTCCCATACTCAGGATATGAGTGTAGGGGAGCAGATACTGGAATCTTTTGCATTACCGCTCATGGCAGTGTCCTAGTAGAGGTTGTTTACGTTGCCTTCCTCTGATCTGTTATGATGTGTTAAGTATGTATCTGTGTCATGCAGATGACAGTGATATGTGTCTTTATAGTGTAATGGGGTGTTTGTGTTATTGTGGATAAAAGGAAGGGAGAGAGTGAAATCTGCTGCCAACATACCACAATTACTAGTCATTTTCTTTCCTGTTCCAACTGCAAATAGAATGAGGGAGAAAGACCAACTACATGCCACAGCCCCCCCCCCCCCCCCCCCCCACTCTCCCCCTCCTGTATTAGCCAAATTTCTCATATCTTATCTTCATGGTCCTTACACAAAATGTATGTTGGTAGGATCGTTCTGCAGTCAGCTTCATATGTCACTTCTCTAAATTTTCTCAATAGCATTCCTCAAAAGGAATGTTGCCTTTCCTCCAGGGATTCTCATTTTTGTTCCTCAAGCATCTCTGTAACACACTGTGTTGTTAGAACCTACTGGTAACAAATCTAGCTGCCCTCCTATGAATTATTTTGATACCTTTGTTAAATCTGACCTGGTATTGGACCCAAACGCTCAAGCTGTACTCAAGAATACGTCACACCAGTATCCCATATGTGGTCTCCTTTACAGATGAATCAGACTTTCCTGTAATTCTCCCAATAAACCAAAGTTGATCATTTGCCTTCCCTGCTGCAGTTCTCACATACTTGTTCCATTTGATATTATTCTGCAATGTTATGCCCAGATATTTAACTGACGTAACTGTGTCAAGTGGGTCACTATTACGTTGTGTCTTAACATTATGGGTTTGTTTTCCTACTCTTCTGTCTTAACTTACTTTTTTATATATTTAGAGCTATCTGCTATTCATCAGACCAACTTGAAATTTTGGTTAAGTAACCTTACATCACTCTACAGTCACTCATCTTTGACACTTTCTCTTACACCATGGCATCATCAGCAAACAACTGCAAATTGCTGTCCATCCTGTCCACCAGATCCTGCACGTATATGGAAAAATAAAAGTGGTTCCACTTCTCTGGGGCACTCCTGACAATACTCTTGTCTCTGATGAACACTTGCCATTGAGGACAATGTACCGGGTACTCTTACTTAATTCTTTGAGCCACTCACAAATCTTGGAATCTTTTCCATATGCTCAAACCTTCATTAACAATCTGCAGTGGTGTATTGTGTTGAATGCTTTTTGGAAACCTGTTGTTGTTGTTGTTGTTGTTGTGGTCTTCAGTCCTGAGACTGGTTTGATGCAGCTCTCCATGCTACCCTATCCTGTGCAAGCCTCTTCATCTCCCAGTATCTACTGCAACCTACATCCTTATGAATCTGCTTAGTGTATTCGTCTCTTGGTCTCCCCCTACGATTTTTACCCTCCACACTGCCCTCCAATACTAAACTGGTGATCCCTTGATGCCTCAGAACATGTCCTACCAACCGATCCCTTCTTCTAGTCAAGCTCTGCCACAAACTTCTCTTCTCCCCAATCCTATTCAACACTTCCTCATTAGTTATGAGATCTACCCATCTAATCTTCAGCATTCTTCTGTAACACCACATTTCGAAAGATTCTATTCTCTTCTTGTCCAAAATACTTATCGTCCATGTTTCACTTCCATACATGGCTACACTCCATACAAATACTTTCAGAAACGACTTCCTGACTTTTAAATCTATACTCGATGTTAACAAATTTCTCTTCTTCAGAAATGCTTTCCTTGCCATTGCCAGTCTACATTTTATATCCTCACTACTTCGACCATCATCAGTTATTTTGCTCCCCAAATAGCAAAACTCCTTTACTACCTTTGGAAACCTAGGAATGTGGAATCCGCCTGTTGCTCTTCATACATGTTTCATAGTATATCATATGAGAAAAGAGCAAGCTGAGTTGCAGATGGGTGATGCTTTCTAAAACAGTGTTTATTTGTGGACACAAGCTTTTCAGTCTGTAGGAAATTTATATCTGAACTCAGAGACACTGTGAAGAGCTTTGGAATTTGATCAAGTATATTGATGCAAGGACTGGTGATCATGAACTTTATTTATTTTATTTCTCTATCCGTTGACAATAAATATTGTATGGATGTTGTCAAGGGTACATGTAAGCCATTTCAAAGGAATGGGACACAAACAATATATACGTAACAAATTTCAAAACAAAATAATACAATGAAGTTAATAATAATACAATGAAATTAATATAGCCTATATACATCCCTGCTTGTTATTTCAAATGCATAGTCTATTTTTCACAAGGCTTTAGTTTTGTCCTCCCTAAACGGCAAGTCCTTATATACACAACACTGCTTAAGTGTATATTTACATCACACAACAGCTGTCCTTTAAGTATGTAATGTAATGAATGATTAGGTAACGAATGATTAGGTACAGATAGGTATTTTCCATTTTGCCTTTATAAATATCATCAGAAAAAAATTTATTGACCTACATAGTCATTTACAGAATAAAGACATTGTTCTACTAGAAATTTTTTAAATTATGTTTTAATTTTGTTATCATCTTCTAACTGCCTGATGTTGACTGGCAGTGCGTTGTACAGTTTTGCACCGATGTGGCTCACATGCCTTTGTGTATTTGTTCTTTTTGTTCACTGAGTATTGAGTGCTGCGGTATTATGGGTATTGTAGTTATGAAAGTCGGCATTTGTCTGAAAAAGTGCAATGTGGGTCCTGACATACAATACACATTTGTATATGTATAATGATGGTATAGTAAGTATTCTAAGCTTTTTGAATATGGGTTTGCAGTATGTCTGTGGATGGCTGTGAGTTATTATTCGGATGGCCCTCTTCTGCAACAAAAAAATTTGTTTTAGGCGCCCTGTTGTGGAACCCCAAAATATTATTCCCTACGTGGCAAGAGATTGAAAACAGCCGAAATATGCCATTGTGGCACCCTGTGAGGTACAAACATTTGCAGCAATTCCGAGGGCAAAATAGGCAGAATTAAGTTTCTGTGCAAGTTTTATTACTTGGTAATTAACATTTAAGTTTTCATCCACATGAATCTCCAGCAATTTTGTGGATGTCACTCTGTCTGAGGCTTTGTCACCCCACACCAGATCGAGATTTACATTTTGACATCTTTTCACAAACTGCATATTATTTGTTTTATTTACATTCGATCTCAACCTGTTTGCATTGAACCAAGAGTGGATGTAATTTAGTACTTTATCAGCAGTTGTTGGTAGCAATTGCTTTGGTGCACTTATTATCACACTAGTATCATCTGCAAATATTATTGCTTTGGCTGCCTCATCTGAAGTGTGAAAATCATTTATAGACAAGAAACAATATGGGCCCTAGAATGCTGCCTTGTGGTACTCCTATTTCTACATTTTTTTTGCCTCTGATACTGAATTTATTTTGTGGTTGGAGTAAGTTGATGTCAGTCCTATAACCTGTGTTCTGTTTATTAGGTATGATTCAAACCATTCTTTTCCTATCCCATATATACCCCACGCTTCCAAGTTTTCTAAGAGAATGTCCGGGTTCACAGTGTCAAAAGTTTGGGAGAGGTCTAAATTTACTCCTACTACACTATAATATTTTTCTAGATTTTTGATTATTTATTCAGTGTAGCACATTACTGCTCTTTTGGTATTTTTACGTGCTTGGAAGCCATGCTGATTTCTGTTTAGTAAATTATGGTCATTTAGATATTTGTTGATTCGGTGCTTCATCAGTTTTTCTAATATTTTTGAAAATGCTGGGAGGAGAGATATTGGGCAATAGTTTTTTACCTTATACTTGTCGCTGTGTTTAAATAATGGCTTCACTTTTGAAATTTTCAGCCTTTCTGTAAAGCTCCTTCACTGAATGATAAATTGGCTATGTGTGCAAAGGGCTTTGCGATTTGTGGTGGTGTCCTTGTTATGATTGACACAGGCACCTCATCTATGCCAGCCGACATTTTGGGTTTCAAGCTTTGTATCACTTTCAACACTTCACCCTCATTTGTTGGCTCTACCCTCATCCTACAAGCTGTTTTTGGATATTCAGGTTTTTCTTTGTTTGTAAATTTTAAGCTTAATGAAGTTGTTGCCTTTATGAAATAATTGTTAATATAATTTGACAAATCTTGTTTATTAATATTGACATTTTTAAAATTTTTGAGGCTAATGTCCTGGTTTTTACAACTCTTCCCTGTTTCAGTCTTCACAATACCCCATACGGCTTTTGATTTGTTTTCAGACTGTCTTATAAAACTATCATTACTCATGAATTTTGCTGTAGCAATTACTTTTCTGTATACCCTCTTGTAATTCCTGACATATTCTATGAATTGTGGGCATCAAAACTTCCACAGGAAGTTTTGGTGCCAGCTGTGATCCAAGAACTTGGCTTTGTATTGCCATGTGACCTGATTTTTGACAGCTTTTTTGGAAAACACATTTCAAAATATCCCATGAAAATGGAAAAAAATATGTTATATGCATCATTTTTATTTGTTAGGGATAGTACTTCTGCCCAAGCCTCATTAGTTAGCATATTTATGACTTCTACACAGCTTTCTGTAGAAAAATTTCTTTTATACATGATTTTTTTTCTCTTTCAGTGGCCTTGAAGGAATTTTGAGAACAAGAGCATTGTGGTCTGATAATCCCAAATCTACCCAAACTCTTTGCCTTTACAAATGTCTGCTTGTGTCTGTGTATGTGCGGATGGATATGTGTGTGTGTGTGCGAGTGTGAGTGTATATCCATCCTTTTTTTCCCCCTAAGGTAAGTCATTCCGCTCCTGGGATTGGAATGACTCCTTACCCTCTCCCTTAAAACCCACATCCTTTCGTCTTTCCCTCTCCTTCCCTCTTTCCTGATGAAGCAACCGTTTGTTGCGAAAACTTGAATTTTGTGTGTATATTTGTGTTTGTTGGTGTGTCTCTTGACCTGCCAGCACTTTCGTTTGGTAAGTCACATCATCTTTGTTTTTAGATATACAAATCAGTATTTGTTAATTCAACTTCTGTGCATCCTACATTTGAAAATATATTATCAATAAGACTGACTGTATTATTTGTTATTCTTGTGGGTGTGTGTATGTGTGGAAACAGGTTGAAACTACATAACAGATTTAGGAACTGGTCTTTTAGCCTACTTTCACTCACTCATAAGATTAATTACATAGTGTCCACCTCAGTAGCTGCAGTCAGTGTGGTAGATTGCTAACGAAGAGGGCCAGGTTCGCCTCCCAGCCGAAATGGAAAATCTCTCTGCTTTGGGACTGGGTTTTGTGCTGTCATTACATTCCTATCATCCTAAATAACATTCCATTCTTGAAATGGCTGTATGAGCACACCCCCCAAAAGTCACTAAATTAAAAAAGAAAACAACTTTATTCAATCTCTACTCCTCCCCTTGCAAGCCAAATACTTGCAGTGAAACTTTTATTCGCCATAAGGAATTTAAATACCTTATCTGTGAGTTGAGCACCACCCCACTAGCAAGTGTTAATGACCTCAGCTATGAAGATGCGTCAAATTATAGATATGTCATCAAATTTACCTTCTCTGCTAAGGAACACAGTTGATGTTTTCTCATTATGTGATGTTGCATATTTGTTGTGCCTCCTCTTATTTTTAATCTTTTAATGTGAATGGAGTGTAGTACTTCACTGCTACCATACTTTATAAAATGCTTCCAGACTAGGGACCAAGCCATATTACGATAGAACTGATGTCTGATGGTGACAACAAGAGTGTACCATGTAGACCAGGTGGGTACAAGTCTTGCATAGTGCACGTATGTGCTTAACATATTATAGGTCACATTACATGGCAATAGATAAATTACTCTCCCTGAAATGCTGTACAGATCCTTATGACGTGTTTCTTGCTAGTTTTGAATTGCAGGTGTTGTTATTAAAACAGTACTGACTCCTTTTTACAGTTCCTATAATAACCCAGTATTTCAAAGCAATTAAAATTTTATAAATAAAATGTTTTATTTTTATTTTTAAAATAAGTTTTATTTGAAAACCAAAAGTTTTAGCACTGCTGTGGTAAATTGATATGCTACTTTTATTACCTGGTTATTAGGGGAAAAAAGTGGAAAAAACCTGCTACAACTGAGACCAAATAAATACTGAAAAGTACCAGGTATTCAGAACTAAAATACCAATAGCCATTTTAACCATTTAGTTTTCCCCATCCCTAGTGCAGGCAAATAAAAATAGGCAGGCTGGAAAACGAAAGACCTAGAAAATTAAAGTAAGCAAAGAGAAGAAACAGTTATTGAAAAGAAATGCTGAGACCATAGAAATTAATATAAATTTAAACCAGATGGGCGGTGAGAACCAAGCACACATTGCAATGCCAGTTCCAATCTGCAAAGCTCTGAGAAACTGACATCAGGAGTTAAATTCACACCTCATGTGTGGTGAAACGGGCACTGAGGTCATGACTCATGTAGAGCATGTTCTGCAACAGGACACTGTGTGTTTACAGTATACATCCTCTGTCTATGTACATTCATCCCAAATGATAAATTAGTGGTGGTCATACGAATGCAGAAGATCCAACACCATTTACATCTGGTACTTGACATGTGTCATTTCACAGATGGCTCTCTGAGTGATAGTATATATTTTGCCAGGCACAGAACTGGTATAGTTGGTGGTATGATGGTGCATAGGGCAAGTTGTACAGTGGCAATGGTCACAGAGGTAGGAGCCATAGGGTAGTGAAATGAGTGCAGAAGATGCTTAGGGCCTGACTAGGACTTTTTGTATGGGAGGAAACCTTTCACATGAAAAGTATAGCAACTGTCAAAATGTAAGTGGTGCTGTTGTTAGTAGTTTTAATGTGAACAGGAAGTGTCACTGACCCTTGGTGAGAATGCAATTAATACTTTGCCATCCACATGTCTCATAAAAATTTATTTTCTTGGCACCAGCAGCGCTAATTCGAATTACTTGGCTTGTTGGCAGCCACTCTTGACATTATTGGGATATTATGAATTGTTATGTTTTACTAATCTCATCATTAGTTTTCAAAAGTTCTCAACTTTGTTCCCCTACTTTCATGAAATTTTGAAGATATACATACGTAACTAAATACAAAATTTGTTTGTTTCATATATTTGTTTATTTGCATTGTCTTTGGTACTTAGTATTTATCTTTCATATGACATGCAGCAAGACAGTCTCCAAGATGTAATGCAACTCCAAAGACTTGCACATTAAGTTTGTTGCTCTTTTTTTTGTTTTTGGAACGTGTAAGGCAGTTTCTTCATTTCAGAAATATGTAGGCCTATTAGTTGGTGTTGCCTTATGTGACCGGAATGTCTGTCAACCAGATCATGATGAGGCGTATATGATGTAGTGGCAACCTCCAAGTTTTGCTCCGCGCATTCATTGTAAATAATTGTATCGTCTTTTTCGTCTGCCACGATGAAAGGGCACAAATATTTATAAAAACAAAAAACTTGTTGATGTGTGTAACTTATTGTTATGTAAACAAAGCACCAACAGAATGCAAAAGATACTAAAGTGCTAGTGCCGGCCACTGCGCGATACTCTGCTCACGACACCACTGTGGTTTCGCTGGCTGTTGACTGCTATTTCGCGCACACCACCACTGTGGTGTCCCTGGATGGCAGAGTGTTAACATCAAGGAAAGTGGCATGAAATTTGGAAAAGGACCATGTGAAATTTAATCTGGAGAATGGATTTAGGGATTACAAAAATTTCAACAGATCACACCCTCACCATGATTATATGTGGCAAACCTGTCATCAGTGTATCTAAACCAAACCTGGGCTGATGGCTTTGAAACAGAGGCAAGCCCCTCAGAGTGACCCATGAAAAGGTTGGTCAAGGAAGGAGCCATCGTGGTTCCCATGGCCATACCCCTGATCTATTTATATAGATGCACCTACAGGCAAAATAGTAGTTTGTAAGTGTAAAGTTGATTAAGGCCAACAGTGGAACCAGGTGGGTGTTGGTTGAGGTAATGTTCAGCAGTAGATAAACCATGCACACATGGAATGTTGGTGTAGAGGGAAGTGGCATCAGTTGTGAAAAGTAAGGTGTGTGGTGGTAGTGGGAAGGGCATAACTCTCAGATGATCTAGGAAATACAAACAAATATAAAAACAGGTCAGGGGTATGGCCAGGGGAACTAGGATGGTTCCCTCCTTGGCCAACCTTTTCATGGGTAACTTGGAGGAGGCTTGCCTAGGACTCTTAAGCCATCAGCCCCTGGTTTTGTTGAGATACATTAATGACAGTTTTGCCATATGGACTGATAGTGAATCTATGACCCATTAAATTTTTTTGGAAAATCTAAATCCACTCTACCATTTAAATTTTTCATGGTCCTATTCCAAATCTCAAGTCACTTTCCTCAATAATAACTGAATCCTCACCAAGGGCAGTTAAGCTTTCTATTAAACCTACAGACAACACGCACAACATTTTGACAGTTGCTATGCTTTTCATATTTCAATACAGCTTTAACATTTGAAGAAAGCATATTTATTGAGATGCAGACTTTATAGCAGTCTCAGAACATTCTCATCTTATCCTTTACTGTATACTCTTGTCCCATCAGCCCAGCTCAAAAACAGATTTTCTGAATAATAACATCCAGTCCTAGTACTACTGATCCCTCCAAAAAACAACTTAGGAGTACACCTCTTGTCACTTGTTACTATCCTGGTCTTGAATCTATTAATCAAGTACTTCATCAAAGCTGTGCCTTTCTAAAATCATGGCCTGAAATGAGGCCAGGTCCATTCTGTGTTATGAAGAACTGCTTTACCTTTGAGGGGTAGATGTACACCTAGAATAGTGTTTTGTTGCAGAGCATCCTCTGCAACATGACAGCCATGACCTTTTATCACATATGAGATCTGAATCTCTCTCCTGACACCAGTTTCTCAGAACTTTGCTGATGGGAACTGGCTCTTACATGTGCTTGGCTCTCTCCACCAAGCCAGCCAACCAATATTTACATTAATTTCTGTGGTCTCAGCATTTCTTTTCAGTAACTCTTCCTTTTCCAGAATTAATTTTCACTTTGTAGTGGAGTGTGCACTGATATGAAACTTCCTGGTGGATTACAACTGTGTGCCAGTAAGTTTCAACTATTCCTTTTTTTCACTCGCTATTGTTTTCTATGTCTTTAATTTTTTGTTTTGTTCATTTTTCTCTGTCCCCATCATTTGTCCATGTATAATGCACTTAGCTTTCCTCTTTTATTGACACTTTAATGATATTTTTTTCAGTAATCTGTGTCTTGCTTATTACCCTATCTTCCACCATTATGCTCTGATATTAGCAAATCTCATCCAGTGCAGACACCAACAACCAGTCTTTTCCTTCACATTCCATCCAGTCTCCTTGACCCAACGTTTGGGTGGCTTTACTATAACTTTCCCCATTTCCTATACATTTCCACTCCTTTACCATAATCCTTTCCGAGAAACCATTCTGCACATATCCTTATCTTTTATGCATGTTTTCTCCTGCTGTCACTTTGTAAGCAGATTTTTGTATCTGCCCATTTTATGTTATAATTTTAAACAAAGTTTTTTTTTTATAGATGTACAAAATTGATATCTCCTGACATAGTGAGTTCTAAAAGGAATTTAGTGAGACTGTGACAGCTAATGGCTTCAGAAAATAAACAACTATTTGGAAAGAAAAGCACTTAGTTCTAATGGAATAAAAGGCACATAAAGCCATTATTGTTGGCTTAGGGTATACCTCATTAACTGTCTATTGAAACTAGAAAGAATTTCTAGTTTTCTTATATAAGAGGGTAATCATTCCACAGACAGGTCTCTGCCACTAAAAAGTACTTTGAGAAAGCAGTTGTTGATGCAGCAGGACAGAATGAATGTTGTTTTGTAAAATTTGATGATACAGTAGTAGGGACAGAGTGTATAGAAATCTCTGCACTTGTTCGCACATAGAAGAAGAGTTATGCATAATATAGTGAAATATGATCAACAAGTAGAAACGTAACACACACATCATATGCAGAAGTTGATCACCAGTTCGAGTGCTGTGAACTTTCGGAAGAAAGACCAGAAAACACTACTGTAATTGACAATGAGAAAGCAAGTTTCTGTGCAAGTACAGATTAACAGGAAAGAGTTGTTATAGTATATATATATATATATATATATATATATATATATATATATATATATATATATATATATGTCTGCTTGTGTCTGTATGTGTGGATGATAGACACACAAACAAACACAAACATACACACAAAATTCAAGCTTTCGCAACAAACTGTTGCCTCATCAGGAAAGAGGGAAGGAGAGGGGAAGACGAAAGGAAGTGGGTTTTAAGGTAGAGGGTAAGGAGTCATTCCAATCCCGGGAGCGGAAAGACTTACCTTAGGGGGAAAAAAGGACAGGTATACACTCGCACACACGCACATATCCATCCACACATACAGACACAAGCAGACATTTTTATGATTTTTGTATGCCATATTATGTTATAATTTTAAACAAAGTTTTTTTTTATAGATGTACAAAATTGATATCTCCTGACATAGTGAGTTCTAAAAGGAATTTAGTGAGACTGTGACAGCTAATGGCTTCAGAAAATAAACAACTATTTGGAAAGAAAAGCACTTTATTGAGATGCAGACTTTATAGCAGTCTCAGAGCATTATATATATATATATATATATAAAAACAAAGATGAGGTGACTTACCGAACAAAAGCGCTGGCAGGTCGATAGACACACAAACAAACACAAACATACACACAAAATTCAAGCTTTCGCAACAAACTGTTGCCTCATCAGGAAAGAGGGAAGGAGAGGGGAAGACGAAAGGAAGTGGGTTTTAAGGGAGAGGGTAAGGAGTCATTCCAATCCCGGGAGCGGAAAGACTTACCTTAGGGGGAAAAAAGGACAGGTATACACTCGCACACACGCACATATCCATCCACACATACAGACACAAGCAGAAAATATGTCTGCTTGTGTCTGTATGTGTGGATGGATATGTGCGTGTGTGCGAGTGTATACCTGTCCTTTTTTCCCCCTAAGGTAAGTCTTTCCGCTCCCGGGATTGGAATGACTCCTTACCCTCTCCCTTAAAACCCACTTCCTTTCGTCTTCCCCTCTCCTTCCCTCTTTCCTGATGAGGCAACAGTTTGTTGCGAAAGCTTGAATTTTGTGTGTATGTTTGTGTGTCTATCGACCTGCCAGCGCTTTTGTTCGGTAAGTCACCTCATCTTTGTTTTTATATATAATTTTTCCCACGTGGAATGTTTCCTTCCATTATATATATATATATATATATATATATATATATATATATATATATATATATATATATATATATATATATACAGATTTTTGTATGCCATATTATGTTATAATTTATATTATGTTATAATTTTAAACAAAGTTTTTTTTTATAGATGTACAAAATTGATATCTCTTGACATAGTGAGTTCTAAAAGGAATTTAGTGAGACTGTGACAGCTAATGGCTTCAGAAAATAAACAACTATTTGGAAAGAAAAGCACTTTATTGAGATGCAGACTTTATAGCAGTCTCAGAGCATTATATATATATATATATATATATATATATATATATATATATATATATATATATATATATATATATATATATATATATATATATATATATATATATATATATATATATATATATGAGGGAAACAATCCACGTGGGAAAAATTTATCAAAAAACAAAGATGATGTGACTTACCAAATGAAAGCGCTGGCAGGTCGATGAAAGACACACAAACAAACACAAACATACACACAAAATTCAAGCTTTCGCAACAAACTGTTGCCTCATCAGGAAAGAGGGAAGGAGAGGGAAAGACGAAAGGATGTGGGTTTTAAGGGAGAGGGTAAGGAATCATTCCAATCCCGGGAGCAGAATGACTTACCTTAGTGGGAAAAAAAGGACGGGTATACACTCACACTCGCACACACACACACACACACACATATCCATACACACATATACAGACACAAGCAGACATATTGGTCTTTAAGTATGTCTGCTTGTGTCTGTATACGTGTGGATGGATATGTGTGTGTGTGTGTGTGTGTGCGAGTGTGAGTGTATAGCCGTCCTTTTTTTCCCCCTAAGGTAAGTCTTTCCGCTCCTGGGATTGGAATGACTCCTTACCCTCTCCCTTAAAACCCACATCCTTTCATCTTTCCCTCTCCTTCCCTCTTTCCTGATGAGGCAACAGTTTGTTGCGAAAGCTTGAATTTTGTGTGTATGTTTGTGTGTCTATTTGTAAAGGCAAAGTGTTTGGGCAGAGAGGCAGACATTTGTAAAAGCAAAGTGTTTGGGCAGAGATGTCAGTCGAGGCGGAAGTACAGAGGCAAAGATGTTGTTGAATGACAGGTGAGGTATGAGCGGCGGCAACTTGAAATTAGCGAAGGTTGAGGCCTGGTGGGTAACGGGAAGAGAGGACATATTGAAGGGCAAGTTCCCATCTCCGGAGTTCTGACAGGTGGGAAGTATCCAGATAACCCGGGCGGTGTAACACTGTGCCAAGATGTGCTGGCCGTATACCAAGGCATGTTTAGCCACAGGGTGATCCTAATTACCAACAAACACTGTCTGCCTGTGTCCATTCATGTGAATGGACAGTTTGTTGCTGGTCATTCCCACATAGAAAGCTCCACAGTGTAGGCAGGTCAGTTGGTATATCACGTGGGTGCTTTCACACGTGGCTCTGCCTTTGATCGTGTACACCTTCCGGGTTCAGGACTGGAGTAGGTGGTGGTGGGAGGGTGCATGGGACAGATTTTACACTGGGGGTGGTTACAAGGGTAGGAGCCAGAGGGCAGGGAAGGTGGTTTGGGGATTTCATAGGGATGAACCAAGAGGTTACGAAGGTTAGGTGGACGGTGGAAAGACACTCTTGGTGGAGTGGGGAGGATTTCACGAAGGATGGATCTCATTTCGGGGCAGGATTTGAGGAAGTCGTATCCCTGTTGGAGAGCCACATTCAAAGTCTGATCCAGTCCCGGAAAGTATCCTGTCACAAGTGGAGCACTTCTGGGGTTCTTCCGTGAGAGGTTCTGGGTTTGAGGAGATGAGGAAGTGGCTCTGGTTATTTGCTTCTGTACCAGGTCGGGAGGGTAGTTGCGGGATGTGAAAGCTGTTTTCAGGTTGTTGCTGTAATGGTTCATGGATTCAGGACTGGAGCAGATTCGTTTGCCATGAAGGCGTAGGGACCGTTTGATATGGAATGGGTGGCAGCTGTCATAATGGAGGTACTGTTGCTTGTTGGTGGGTTTGATGTGGACGGATGTGTGAAGCTGGCCATAGGACAGATGGAGGTCAATGTCAAGGAAAGTGGCATGGGATTTGGAGTAGGACCAGGTGAATCTGATGGAACCAAAGGAGTTGAGGTTGGAGAGGAAATTCTGGAGTTGTTCTTCACTGTGAGTTCAGATCATGAAGATGTCATCAATAAACCTGTATCAAACTTTGGGTTGGCAGGCCTGGGTAACCAAGAAGGCTTCCTCTAAGTGACCCATAAATAGGTTGGCGTACAAGGGGGCCATCCTGGTACCCATGGCTGTTCCCTTTAAATGTTGGTATGTCTGGCCTTCGAAAGTGAAGAAGTTGTGAGTCAGGATGAAGCTGGCTAAGGTAATGAGAAAAGAGGTTTTAAGTAGGGTGGCAGGTGATCGGCGTGAAAGGAAGTGCTCCATCGCAGCGAGGCCCTGGACATGTGGAATATTTGTGTGTAAGGAAGTGGCATCAATGGTTACAGGGACGGTTTCTGGGGGTAACAGATTGGGTAAGGATTCCAGGCATTCGAGAAAGTGGTTGGTGTCTTTGTGAAGGATGGGTGACTGCATGTAATGGGTTGAAGGTGTTGATCTATGTAGGCAGAGACACGTTCTGTGGGGGCTTGGTAACCAGCTACAATGAGGTGGCTGGGATGATTGGGTTTGTGAATTTTAGGAAGTAGGTAGAAGATAGGGGTGCGGGGTGTCAGTGGGGTCAGGAGGTTGATGGAGTCAGGTGAAAGGTTTTGTAGGGGGTCTAAAATTCTGAGGATTCCTTAAAGCTCCACCTGGACATCAGTAATGGGATTACCTTGGCAAACTTTGTATGTAGTGTTGTCTGAAAGCTGACGCAGTCCCTCAGCCACATACTCCCGATGATCGAGTACCATGGTCGTGGAACCCTTATCCGCCAGAAGAATGACGATGGATCGGTCAGCTTTCAGATCATGGATAGCCTGGGCTTCAGCAGTGGTGATGTTGGGAGTAGGATTAAGGTTTTTTAAGAAGGATTGAGAGCCATGGCTGGAAATGAGAAATTCCTGGAAGGTTTGGAGAGGGTGATTTCCTCATTACCTTAGCCAGATTCATCCTGACTCACAATGTCTTCACTTTCGAAGGCCAGACATACCAACAATTAAAGGGAACAGCCATGGGTATCAGGATGGCCCCCTCGTATGCCAACCTATTTATGGGTCACTCAGAGGAAGCCTTCTTGGTTACCCAGGCCTGCCAACCCAAAGTTTGGTACAGATTTATTGATGACATCTTCATTATCTGAACTCACAGTGAATAACAACTCCAGAATTTCCTCTCCAACCTCAACTCCTTTGGTTCCATCAGATTCACCTGGTCCTACTCCAAATCCCATGCCACTTTCCTTGACGTTGACCTCCATCTGTCCAATGGCCAGCTTCACACGTCAGTCCACATCAAACCCACCAACAAGCAACAGTACCTCCATTATGACAGCTGCCACACATTCCATTTCAAACAGTCCCTTCCCTAGAGCCTAGGTCTTCATGGCAAATGAATCTGCTCCAGTCCAGAATCCCTGAACCATTACACCAACAACCTGAAAACAGCTTTCGCATCCCGCAACAACCCTCCCGACCTGGTACAGAAGCAAATTACCAGAGCCACTTCCTCATCTCCTCAAACCCAGAACCTCTCACAGAAGAACCCCAAAAGCGCCCCATTTGTGACAGGATACTTTCCGAGACTGGATCAGACTCTGAATGTGGCTCTCCAGCAGGGATACGACTTCCTCAAATCCTGCCCCAAAATGAGATCCATCCTTCATGAAATCCTCCCCACTCCACCAAGAGTGTCTTTCCGCCATCCACCTAACCTTCATAACCTCTTGGTTCATCCCTACGAAATCCCCAAACGACCTTCCCTACCCTCTGGCTCCTACCCTTGTAACCGCCCCCAACATAAAACCTGTCCCATGCACCCTCCCACCACCACCTACTCCAGTCCTGTAACCCGGAAAGCGTACACGATCGAAGGCAGAGCCACGTGTGAAAGCACCCACGTGATTTACCAACTGACCTGCCTACACTGTGGAGCTTTCTATGTGGGAATGACCAGCAACAAACTGTCCATTCACATGAATGGACACAGGCAGACAGTGTTTGTTGGTAATTAGGATCACCCTGTGGCTAAACATGCCTTGGTGCACAGCCAGCACATCTTGGCACAGTGTTACACCGTCTGGGTTATCTGGATACTTCCCACTAACACCAACCTGTCAGAACTCTGGAGATGGGAGCTTACCCTTCAATATATCCTCTCTTCCCGTTACTCACCAGGCCTCAACTTTCGCTAATTTCAAGTTGCCGCTGCTCATACCTCACCTGTCCTTCAACAACATCTTTGCCTCTGTACTTCCGCCTCGACTGACATCTCTGCCCAAGCACTTTCCCTTTACAAATGTCTGCTTGTGTGTGTGTGTGTGTGTGTGTGTGTGTGTGTGTGTGTGTGTGTGTGGGCGCGCGCGCGCGCGAGTGTATACCTGTCCTTTTTTCCCCTTAAGTTAAGTCTTTCCGTTCCCGGGATTGGAATGACTCCTTACCCTCTCCCTTAAAACCCACATCCTTTTGTCTTTCCCTCTCCTTCCCTCTTTCCTGACGAAGCAACTGTTGGTTGCGAAAGCTTGAATTTTGTGTGTATGTTTATGTTTGTTTGTGTGTCTATCGACATGCCAGTGCTTTCGTTTGGTAAGTCACATCATCTTTGTTTTTAGATATATTTTTCCCACGTGGAATGATCTAGTGTTACTCTAAGGCTCTTTGGTGAGGAAATTGTATTCGTCTCATTTAGGATTAAAGATTGTACAGATTCTCGATATTTTCACATATGAGAACAGAATAGCTAACAAGTATCTCTTGTGGTTTTTTGGTTGATGGGCTTTAAGCTTATAGTCTTGGCCTAGGTCAGCATTGAAATTCTTGATAACTGTCACCAAGTGATGAGGCACAGTAGTTAGCACACTGGACTCATCTTAGGGAGGAGGCCAGTTCAATCCACATCCAGACATCCAGATTTAGGTTTTCTGTAATTTTCCTAAATCACTCTAGGTGAATGCTGGGATGACTGTGAAAGGGCACAGCCAATTTCCTTCCCTGTCCCTAATACAATCCGATCTTGTGCTCCATCTCTGATGACCTCGATATCAGCGGGACATTAAACCCAATCTTCCTTCCTTCCTTGAGAACTGACTTCAAGTTGATTGGCTTAACACTTAGCTATAACTAGAGGTCATCAGCATACAGCGTATCATGTTGAGAACACAGTCACAATGGAGACAGTTTGCTTCAGACATACCCTTGGTTTCAGTATTAGGTCCTACAATCTTTTCTTTATACATTAATTATGTGGCATAAGTTTTGGCCTATTGTAAGTACCAGCACGGCAGGTTCTGCAAGTTTTGCAGGAGAGCTTCTGTTAAGTTTGAAAGGTAGGAGACGAGGTACTGGCAGAAGTAAAGCTGTGAGGACGGGGTGTGAGTCATGCTCAGTTGGTAGAGCACTTGCCCGAGAAAGGCAAAGGTCCTGAGTTCGAATCTCGGTCCAGCACACAGTTTTAATCTGCTAGGAAGTTTCAATGAGCTTTATAATTTGGTCTACAATGTTACTGTGTCCAGCAGATACTGATCTGATTGACACAGATTTTTGATGTTACTGCCAGCAACATTCTTAAAACAGAATTTTTCATGGCTACTATCATTTATCCCTGTTAAATTATCAGTAGGTCTTATTCACTCCCAAGTTTTCAACAACTTCCTTCATTGTCATGATTCAGCTGGTTTCTGTAGATTATTTCATTTTGTACTTTATTTCATTGGCCACATTATGTCAGGGAGACCACATGAAGTCACAGAACTTTCGTATGTTGCTTGAGATTATGTTGAAGTTTGTGACAGAAGAACATTGATGGCAATGTTGATTTTGTTAAATGGTGGATGACTCAGTTATTTCCCTGTTGCCTCTAGGCATCAAGCATTCATTTCCATGCACTTTTAAGATGACAGCCAATGTTCTACTGTCAGTCAATAAGTCTGTTTAGTTTACAGTTCAGCTGTGGTTGTCAAAGTGAAGTACTGCTTTAGTTCATTGAGTGGGATAGTGTGAAATATAGTGCAGTGTTATAACTCCACTTGTTATAATTCCACTCTTCAAATACTCTTTTCTGTTTCCTGTTCAATTCAGATACCATGAATATTTAAAACTGCTAAATTATTATTCATACTGTATTTTGCCAAGGTTTATTATTCAATGTAGTTTTCATACCAGTTGTGATAACTGTGTAGTTGGTTTTTGAGGAAACATTTTCTTTGTCGAAACATCCTAAATTTATAACTCACTGAAACCATGTGCCCTGTGAAGTGTTACACTCTTCTGCATGAAAAAAGTATTATTTTTCAGGGGTAGGACATACCCGATGTGCAGTATTTCTGAGTTTTATGAGCTGTTTCAGTTCATCCATTAGCCAAGGAACAGATTTCCTTCTCACTTTTGCAGTCTTTCAGTGAGCATATACTTGTATGTCATATTTTCAAGTAATTTTGCTTATAAGTCCATGAAGTTTGTTGTTTATGTCTGGGAATGGACTGGAAGCCATTTCCCAAACTGCTTTCAGATCTCCATTGTAAGTTCAGATACCTTGATGTGCCTAAAGTCTCTCTATGCATTCAGTTGAGCTTTCTTTCTTGGACATCTGGGGAGTACATCTTGAAAATTAAGTCGCAGGCAGATGTGCCAGATACAAATGTTTTAATGGTAGAAATTGCTCTATTTGGGGTTTTTATTGCAAATATACCTGTGAAAGTGTGACTGTTTACTGTGTGATGGGTAGATGCAAGCTGAAGCAGAGAAGAAAGCATGTGCTTTAATTTTACACTGAAGAAAACACTTTACAGAAAGCTTACATTAGTGTCACCAGAAATAACTACACTGTGCAACAAAATTAAAGGCCCATTTTTTGAAACCTTATATTTGCCTCCAATTATCATGCATAAGTTTGAAATTTGGCTCAAAGGTGCCTACAGCCTTCCTCTGTATTGGTGCAAAAACATAGCGCCCTGCAACATCACCCTCGCGCTTGGTGAAAATTCAAACAAGTAGGTGTCCATAGGTGTAGTAAAGGCCACAGCTCAGAAGTTCATATGAGCTATTAGGTGACTTAATAGTTTGTTATTGGCAACAAATTTCACACAATTTTGCCCAACATCATCATTGACATGTCACATCATGAGGTCATCGCAGTCGCTCTTACCTACACTTCACCCCTTCTTTTGATGTCTCTGTGGTGGTGGTCAGAACCATGACACCTAGCATTGAAACCACTCGGTTTTCTTATGGGTGGCCAAGGAAAACATTTCAGGCACACTGCCACTTAGAATCTACATGAAAAGCTCTCAGTGGGTGGTGTAAAAAGTGTCAATGAAAACACCCCTTTTCCTGGGACATTGATTCCCATCCATTTTACACCTGAAAACAGCAGCTTGCGGTACATTTCAATGCAGGAAGATGTTCTGGACATCCTTTGACACTGCTGACACCCTCTGATGTTCAATCCTTTTTAAGGACATTCTGGGGCTGCATCCCCATTAAATGTGTGGATTGAAGCACAACCCCAATTTTTGCTCTTGTATATAGATTGGAATCACAAGGGACCATTCAAAATGATTCAATGACATTTGAACATGATCCAGAAACAGTAAAGGATACTTTTTCAACTCTCCTGTTTTCCACCCTCCTGTCCACATTAACATGTGCATGAATAAAATGGCAAATGGTCTCTGTCTGCTGCCCCAGTTCGACATCACTCTTGGTGCCACTCTATCAACTCTATTTAGTACTTTACAAATGTATCTGTCAGAAATTTCAACACCGTTTCAACCTGTTGACTGCTCTAGTGTGTGAGGGTTAGGCAACACCTTCCACACTCTTGGGTGTGGTCTGCTTACCTTCAGGCACTAGATCAGTTGCCAGGCTGATTTTTTGTTGAAATTTCTGACAGGTATGTTCATAATGTGCTCAACAAAGTCGCGTGGGTCGCACTGATAGTGTTACAAACTTACTTCACTGCTTCCATTCTTTTCAAAAATTTTGGGAAATTGGTCTGTGATAAAATACTGACTCATGCAAGTGAGAACAACTTTTAAACCAGGCTCAGTTTGGCTTTTTCAAAGGATTCTCCACTGAGAATTCAATAAAGGACCTCGTAAAAGAAGAGATGCCAGAGCTAAAAAGAGAATATAACTTGTTAGTATGGTTAATGATCTTGCCAAAGCCTTTGACTGTGTGAATCCAAAAATTTTTACAGGGAAACCAGAGTGCTACAGCATTAACGGTCATCCCTGTTGCACAGCAGACTCTTTCCTTCATATCAGAAAGTAGAGGGTCTCATTAACAAATAACCTCAGAATGGGAGAACAAAGTAACAGATCAGTACTGGGTCCACTATTGTTTTTAAGCTAAATAAATAATTTTTCAATGGCTTTAATGGGAGGTTAAAAAGTTGTCAAGCATAGTAACTAAGGATCCTTACTCAGCTTTAAAATACACAACTCATATAAAAAGTGAACATTACAAGCCATTTACAGGAAACAGTTGAAGTCTTAATCTCACAAAAAAATCACATTACCTTATTCCAGTCAAGCAAAAATGTCTTGTCAGCACATGAAGTAGACATTAATAGTCATATTATAAATGAAACACCCTATGTCACATTGTTAGGGTCTAGTTTGGTAACATGTCAAAAGAGATATACCCAGTGCTGTTTTTCTGGGGGAACGCTGGGGGATGCATACCCCTAAACTTTTTCATCGACAAAGCAATTTTTTTTACAATGTTGAGAACTTGGAAGAGTGCCAAAGATTTATTTAACGGACGTAAATTTTTAATTCATTTTTTCGAGCTGGTAATTGCAATATGAACGATACCAGTGCAGTTTTTGGTGGGAAAATCAGTGTCATTGACTGTTTCAAGCATTTCGAAGCTGCGGCAACCATTCTCGACAACTGAATCGCTGCCAGCCAGTTCGCCAGTCATGTAGTGTCCTTGCCTGCTAATAGTGGGCATGTAGTGCTAAACGGATATGCGTACGCTCAAATCGCATGCTTCATTTGAGGTGATGTAAACTGAAGTGTTTGATACCACATTCTCTTGTATGTTTGTGTCTTACTCGACATCACCTGCTTCATTTGAGCTGTGGTAAAGTCAACTGAAGAGTCTGATACCACTTTTTTTTTTTTTTTTAAAAAGTTCGACGTGTTGATGACGTCATGGCTAAAAGCAGATGGGTGGTATCCTACGCTTCATTTATAACTAATTTACGCTGAATTATATCCCATGTCGGAGTACCCTCAAACTTTTTTTTTTTTTTTTTAGAAAAAAAGCACTGGATGTACCTCACAGGTAAACCAGTAAAAAATTCAATTCAGCGTGTTGTGCCCATAATTATGTTGACATAAAGACAAGATACGTTGCTGCAGTGCATTCATGTCCAAAGGAACAGACACTGTGCTGACTATAGCTGCTATGAAACACACAAAACATATTCGCAATTGTGAATATGGGCAACCTTGGCTTGTGTAGTTGAATGATGACAACATTAAACATTTCCATCTGCCTACACCCAGGGCACATATAAATAATTAGTGCATGTTGTATGCCGGCCAGAGTGGCCGAGCGGTTCTAGGTGCTACAGTCTGGAACCACGTGACTGCTGCGGTCGCAGGTTCGAATCCTGCCTTGGGCATGGATGTGTGTATGTCCTTAGGTTAGTTAGGTTTAAGTTGTTCTAAGTTCTAGTGGAGTGATGACCCCAGCAGTTAAGTCCCATAGTGCTCAGAGCCATTTTTGCAGGTTGTACACACCTATACGATTACCTATGGAAGTTTGGGTCTGGCCATGAAGTGTGTGTAGATAGCCAAAGGAGTCAAGGCAACCACCCATCACAAGCAGGAAATTTGGGTTTGAGTCCCAGTCCACCATAAATTTTCAATGTTATCATTCCATTATATAGCTGAAGGTTGTCCATATTTGCAATTGTGAATCTGTTTCATGTGAAAAGACAAGATTGTTAGCTTCTTTTGCATATTGTTATTCCCTGTTTCCTTATGGATTTATCTCCTGCAACAGTGCACCTAAAGTAAATAAAGTTTTTATGCAACAGGGGTGAGCAGTGAGAATTCTGTGTAAATATCGGAAGCTACAAAAATTTATACCTCTCCCCAAACTAATGCTTATGCTCCTTCAAATCATTTTTAAGGGTCTTTGAATACTTGTACTAATTCTCAACATATTTACTATTTAATAGTTTTGTTGCTAACTATAAAAATCAATTTCAGTTGCACTGTGATCAACACAATCACGTAAGAGGCACAGAAATATCCTTACATTGAATTTTTGGTTCCATGTCTAGTATTTACACTGGAGTTATATATTTTGATGCAACGATATGCAACAAGATCACATATAACATAATACAAGAAACTGGGAATCCTAACTAGTAAAAATAATTGAAAATATACTCATTAATCACTCTTTTTACAAATTCTCTGAATATCTACATTCAAGGATAGGAAAGTTCAGTTAGCTACATAGCAAGTAGCAGTGTTTGTTGCAATGCTGCATGACAAATAGTAATGTACTATAAATAGGGCACTGTATTTACAGATGCAGGTAATAACATTCTTTGGAAAATGCCAGTGCAATCAAGCAAATGTTAAGCTAGCAATAGAAAACAAACAGCAGCATTTTATTTCAGTGTAGCAGATTTCTTTCTAATTTATTTGATTACCTTTAACTGTCATAAGCATGAGTAGCATTAAGAAGTGTACTGATAGATTGTTGTTAATGCAGTATAAAGATGTGTTTGTATGATTCATTTATTTGTTAATGAATACTTGTTATGCATCCTGGAAAGTTCTCTTTTTTGATGGGATTTAGGAAACAATGAATGAATAAATGTATTAGTGAATGATTGAGTGAGTGAGCAAGTGAGAGAACAGTAAAACCAGTATCAAACCTTGTGACAACCTGGTAGTGATTTTTCTCCCTCTCAGAAGCCAATAACCTTATGCAAAATGGTGCACTGGCTTTGATGACAGTCTGCTACAATTAGTTGAACATGAGGTGAATCAACTGTTAGCATCTTTGGTTCATTTCATTTACGATTCTTTCAAGTGAAACCAAACAAAGAGGAATAAGTAATGGTACTAACAAGGGAACCTCCCCATCGCACCCCCCTCAGATTTAGTTATAAGTTGGCACAGTCGATAGGCCTTGAAAAGCTGAACACAGATCAATCGGGTAGACAGGAAGAAGTTGTGTGTAACTATGAAAAAAATAAGCAAAATATACAAACTGAGTAGTCCATGCGCAAGAAAGGCAACATCAAGGATAATGTGAGCCCAGGGGCATCGTGGTCCTGTGGTTAGCGTGAGCAGCAGCTGCGGAACGAGAGGTCCTTGGTTCAAGTCTTCCCTCGAGTGAAAAGTTTACTGTCCTTATTTTCGCAAATGTATGATCTGTCCGTTCGTTCATTGACATCTCCGATCACTGTAATAAGTTTAGTGTGTGTTTTGCGAGCGGACCGCAAAACCGTGCGATTAGTAGATGAAAGGGTGTGCCTCTCCAATGGGAACCGAAAAAATTTGATCGCAAGGTCATGGTCAACCGATTCCTTACAGTTCGGAAAATATTCATTGACCTTGTTATTGAAGTCGCGAGCTATATTTGCTGGATTCATATTGCCCGCGGAATACATCTAACGTATTTAATGCACTATCGTCCAAAGTAGCGGACAGTCAACTGCCAGCCACGGAGCCTCGGTATCAGGAATACTCTCTCTTCCGCGCGCTGTAGTCGACTGACGTCATGTGTTTCGAAGTTTGTTTAGGTGTAGCGTCCCCATACTACGGCGCAGTTACCTCGCATCGGACAGACAGACTGATAATAAATGTCTGAAAATAAAAAATTAAACTTTTCACTCAAGGGAAGACTTGAACCAAGGACCTCTCAGTCCATATCTGCTCACGCCAAGCACAGGACTATGGCACTCCTGAGCTCACACTGTCCTTGATGTTGCCTATCTTGCACATGGACTACTCAGTTTGTACACTTTGCTTATTTTTTTCATAGTTCCACACAACTTCTTCCTGTTTTCTCGATTGATCTGTGTTAAGTTTTTCAAGGCCTATCCACTGTGCCAACTTATAACTAAATCTGAGGGGGGTGCGATGGGGAGGTTCCCTTGTAAGCACCCTCCATTGACCATGTTCACAGAGGTAATCATCTGCTGTGAGCAGACATCTTACCTGCCAAGGTCCAGGAAGCTGTCAAGAATGTGTGCCTGGCGATCTTCGGTGCCCACGCCCAGTGCACTCTTGGTCGCTGGGTTGCCTGGATGGATGGCTAGCACAAGTGCTGTTCCCAAGATAGCATTCAGCAGAGATGTCAGTGCAAAGTACAGCAGCGTACGAGCTGCGATCTTCCCATTCATGCTGGCATTCAGTCTTGCAGAACCTATGAAAAGAACAGTTGTGTTGCCATAATTATTTCATTTTCTAAATGGAAAAATACTTAGAATTAGAGAGAATAAGAAAATATTGAGCGGTAGGACCTGTGAAACTCCAGATAGTAGATCATCAATAAAAATGAATCTGTTCTCAACCTGAAGTCTGGCAATGCATTACTACACAAGGTCCTATTGGAAGTTTTAAGTCCTTGCCTTTCTCTTAGGTCTGAGCTGACTTATGCACATAATTACACCGTGATCAGTGGTCTCTGATCTACCAGTGTGTCAAATTCTATCTGTCTGAGTAAGACAGACAAAGAGGTTCATATTTTGTTTCTTGCCTAACTAGATTGAATTTTCTCATATTGAGAAACTAGAAGGAGAGATCTCTTTCTAAACCCATGATTACATAAGTAGTTTACTTTAAACAACTGGTTTTGACAGACTTTGCTGTCATCATTTGGTCTTTGTAAAGTTTTGTTACAAAACGTATTCATTGAGAGTTAAAACCTCAAGCCAAGTTGTCATTTTAGTGGCTAAAATGTAGCCCATTGTATTGTACATATTCTGACAAAACTTTATATTATGTGCCACATTTTATCTGCTAACATGACAACTTGGCACGAGTTTCTAACTCACAATGAACACATTTTGAACAAAAAATTTTGAAGACCAGAAAATGGCAGCAAAGTCTGTTGACATGAGTTGTTGAAAATATATAAGTATTTATGCAATCTTGGCTATAGAAAGTTTTTTGTCTTAATAGAACATGGCTGTCATGGCTATCACTAAACATGAAAGGAAATATTTTTTGATTCCACTCACACATCCAACCATTACATACATGTTGACATAAGGTTAAAAAACCAGAAATAAATAAATAGTTCTTAATCATGAACAGACCAATGAGAATTATTTTTCCTAACTACAATATAATGGATGATGAAATGACAGGAATTTGCTGGCATGTCAAATATCTATGCTCAGACACTAGAATTCTATATCAAGGTAGTTTAGACATCACTGATAGAGACATGCAGTTTGACATGGATTCTGATGTCATGGCAGATGAAGATCTGTACCAGACAACAAGTCTAGCCTAAATGATCTGCTCATTGCCAGAAGTTGCTTCAACCATTGGAATACGCCTGTAACCCAGCCCCATATTTTCATTGTCACTTATATTTCCTTCTTTTAAACTGTATCACTTTAATCAGATGTTCTCCCACAGTTCATGTGGCACAAATTAAGCCAAAACCATTTTATTTCACTGATTACATTTCATTACATTTAATTCAAATGTTTCTATATGGGGTGACTTAGATGTAACAGACTTACAGTGTGTAGATATATGCTCTGTTCTCATTTATAAGATACAGTTATCTGCAACTCACAGTATTTGCCACGTTTACTTCTTTAATGTGCATGGGTGTGTAAATGGCTTGTGACGGTTTGCCTAATTTGTTTCTTCGTTTGTTGTGCTCTGTGTTCATGTACTGGCTGCTACACTGGCTAAAAATGGGTTGTGGAAGTACAACTACTGTCTACTGTAAATGATTTATCTGACAGGTGCACATTTGCATTTCACAGTCTTTTACTTTCATTGTTCACAACCCCCGAATATTACAGTTATGTGGCCAGTGCGCTCTTGTTTTAACTTTCCTTAAGCCTCACTAATAGGTTGCAGGTGAACATCTACATACTGCTACAATAGTTTACTGTTGAACATCTATGAGCAGTGAAATACATAACCACATAGTCCACAGTTCTTTTGGAATAATCAGGTATGTATGGAGCAGACACTGTCATTGGTTTGACACACGGCCTATTGGTGTAACACTTATTTCACTGTTCAGTTGATGCATTGTTGTTGTTCTAACCAACACAGGCTCCTCGTCTGAAACTCAGCCATGGACTGACTGTCTTGTGACCAAAAATTGGGCCCTTATATATCCTCACAATAATAGGTGCTGAAACTACACATTGTTCGAAGTTTAATTTACAGAAATTACAATTAAAACTTAACTCATTAAATTAACTGAATATGTCAAAAAATTCATTCCTTTTAACAGTTTCTTCATCTACAAGGTTTAGGCAGAATTATTTGTTTAAATGATGAAATTAACATATATTGTAATGCAAACAATACTTTTGACAAAACTGTTAATTACTTTGGAATTAATTAAGGGCTGGCTTTGCTAACATGTTTTTGAATAGAGCCAAATCGGTCCTTTAAGAATACAATTAGTTGTTCCTCCAAATGTTTATAATTAGTACAGAATTTATATTTGTTTATAAGTCAACAACAGAATTTTACTGATTTCACCCTATAACCATAGTATTAACGGGGAATAGTCAAAACAAATTAGGAAATCAATTACACACATAAAACTAAGCACAAAATTAGATCTGGTGATATGTTCTTTAAAACTGAGAGCCAACTTTTCTCTTTTATCAAAATGCAGATTATATTCATGTACATTAATGGTAAATAGTTGAGAAGCAAAAAAAAAAAACAAATTTAAGGAGGCAGATGCCAAAACAAGAGGGGAATTAAAAATTATCCTGGCTAGCTTCATCACAGGCTCGTGGAGTGATTATCCTTACTGTTGTGGTTGTCTGACTAAAAAATTGCTGGACAGTTCTACCAGTGTAGTTTGTACTCTGTGCTGAGGTGATGTACATCTAGGCTCACTGCAATGGAAATATCAGTCATTGTTTTCTGATTGTAATAATAAAATTCCATGGCTCACCACCTTTCAATTGAACACCATTTCAGAGAGTAGTGTGCCCCTAACTTACACCAGTAAGCTTGCCAATGGAAACAGGGTAACAGACTTCTTGTTCCTAGTGAGTCTTCACGTTGTTGAGACTTCACAACATGGTTCTGTTGGGATTTATTTGATGTGTGGGGAGGCTGGTTTGGTTGAATCTGCACAAAATAATCTGACCCATATCTGCAAAGACTGTATGAAAGGGGAGGGGACAACAGCAGAGGTGGGGCTCTGATGTGAATGGCCACTGTACAGTAGTGGAAGTGCACTTGAAGCCTGGGCACAGATGAACATCTTGCATAATGTGTCAGCTGCAGCTGACAAGTCAAAAGGAAAGAAAGACAAGGTTTAATGTCCAGCCAATAATGAGGTCATTAGAGTCAGAGCAAAAGCTCCGATTGTGTCATTGGCGAAGGGTGAGGGGAGGGGGGGGGGGGGGGGGGGGGAGTAGAGTAAATCAACACAGCCTTTCTTTTCGTGGAATCATCCTGGTATTTGGCCAGAGTGGATTATGGAAAGCACAGAAAACCTAAATCTGAATGGTTGGATGTCGATTTGAACAACCATCCTTCTGAATGCGAGTTCAGTGTGCTAACCACTGCACCACTTCACTTGGTGCTATCTTGTCTGCAAATGACTGTATTAGTATGTTTAGTAACAATGACCAATAATTTGCCAACTATAGACATTCAGTCAATAGTTCTCATCTCAATACAATATGGAGTAAGAAATAATTCCATAACAAAGGATGTGACCTTGGGCCGTCAGGAGGAAATCCCAATCAAATAAAAAAACAGATAAAAATGTAAAGTAGGTGTCAACATCATTTGCCACAATACTAACAAAGTAAAATAAAGAACATGTATCATGTGGAAGAGTGTAACAGGTGAATCAGTGAGAGTAAACCATGGGGAAAAAAAGACAAAAGCAACACTTCATGGAAGAGTTCTGTTCAGTTTCAGCCTTGGAGAAGAAGAAATGGTGACAAGTTCTTCAGTTGGAATTCCAGATGAATCAAGACACTTCACTAGCTATGGCCACTTTGTGACTCTAATCTTTTTGTTGTCTGCCACTCAACGACATTCAGCTGCTTATAGCTTAGTGAGTCTTTCTCACCCAGAGATATGAGACATTAGGATGTAATCATGCATGGGCTGTCCCAGTTGCTGCACCAGTACTCAACACTACCAGTTTCTGATTGGCATGCCATTATACTGGTAGGTGAAAGTAGTCTGCTCATAGGCCTCATTCTACCGTAGACCAGAGCTTCTAAATCCATGTAAACATATATCTCTAATGTAACTCTGCCAGAATATAATAGGTGACTGTTGCTCTTTGACCAGATGGTAAATACTTGTTTTCCTGGACAGTCTTAAAAGATTTTGTCATGTTACTCTGCCAGAAAAAGAATGGAACACACTCAATGACTGTTTATTTATTTACATTTTCTTTGCGTGGTACCATCGTAATGATGGCTTTTGCAAATGTCAGACTTAGTACTGTGGTTATATTTACACTTACAAAATACACTACATTCTGTAGCTGTTGCTTCTTATGTCTATTTTTTACATTTGTCATATTAAAACTGATATGCTAATGCTTCACGTTACAATCACTACCTTAAAATTTGTTGAAAGAACAAAACATTTATCTATTAGAAAATATTTTAATTTTGTTTTAAAAATATTTCCCGTGTCCGTTCTTAGAGAGTTTGGTAGCTTGTTATACCAAATCAAACCACTGATATATGGACTTCTATCAGTCATTTTTAACGTTGTTCTGTTACAGAAAAAGTTACACTTTGTTCTAGTGTTGTGATCATGTACATCACTGCCCTTGAGAGCTTCTGTTGGTTGACTAATAAAAAATCCAACTATTTTGAAGATGTACAGAGAATATATTGTCAGATATTTGTGCTGCACAAACACTTCATGACATGAATCTCTATGTCCCATCCCATGTATATGTCTTATTGCTCTTTTCTGTAGTAGTAGTAGTAGTAGTAGTAGTAGTAGTAGTAGTAGTATTCTTTTTAAATGTGTTCAGTGGCACTGAACTGTAATATATTTTAAGGGAAAAAAATATGCACCATGAGGAAACCATCCTAATGGGATGCACATCAGTAGATCTGCTGTATATGTACAACAAATAAGTGATCACTATTTCAGAAAAACTGGATATTGGTTCAAGTGAAAGAGCTTCACAAACTAAGAAAATCGGTAATGAATTGGTCCAGCTCTGGCCATTATGCAGGCAGTTATTTGGCTTAGCATTGGTTGACAGAGTTGTTGGATGTCCTCCTGAGTGATATCGTACCAAATCCTGTCCATCTGGCATGTTAGATCATCAAAATCACAAGACGGCTGAAATGCTTCGAAAGTTCTTAACTGGAAAGATATCCAGTGACTTGCTGGCCAAGGTAATGTTTGGCAGGCATGAAGATAAGCATTAGAGACTCATGTGTGAGTGGGCATTATCTTGCTGAAATGTAAGCCCAGGATGGCTTGCCATGAAGATCAATAAGATGGGGCATACAATACCACCAAAGTACTGCTGTACTGTAAGGCTGTCTTGCTTGACAAACAATGTGTTCCTATGAGACGAAGTGGCACCCTAGACCATTACTCCTGGCTGTCGAGCCTTACACAGGCAATAGTCAAGTTGGTATCCCACTGCTGTCCAGGGCTTCTCCAAAAATGTCTTTGGCCTGGAATCTCATTACTCAAGTAGAACTGTCTTCAGTGATAAGTCCCAATTTGAACCAAGTCCAAGTGTCCATCAAAGACCTGTCTGGATACATGTTGGACAACAGTGGGATACCAACCGGTCTGTCGACCATCATATGGCACAACAACCATGACTGATGTCTGGGTTGCCATTTCTTTTCAGAGCACAATTCCTTTGGTTTTCATCTGTGGTGAAACGTCCCCTTTTGAACAATTTATACATGACTGTGCTTAAACTGACACACAATATTTTGTTAGCGCAACGCAATCTGACTTTCAAAATTCCCTACAAAAGAATGGCCCTGACTAACATTAAACTATACCTTTCACAAATCACTTACCTCACAAAAATCTTCGCTACTCAAGCTACTGCAATCCAGCGAGCGCCACTACTGCCAGCTAAATAAAAGATTCAAACTACTGAAGGCACTAACTACTGATAGGGATAGTTAGCAAATGAAAGATATTAATAGAGAACAAACAATGTATTTACCTTGATATCATCACATATAAATATAGCAGTTCATGACAAATTTCAAAACTCTGCCATCTCTCTCCCCACATCCACACTGCTGGCGGCTCACCTCCAACTGCACAATGCTACGCGCTGTTCACAGCCAGCTGCCTAACACTACAATGGCGAGTATTACAACAATGCAAAGCAGCCACAGACTGCACACAGCACAGCCAGTGATTTTTCATACAGAGGTGGCGTTACCAAAAAAAAAAAAAAAACCTAAACAGCCTACTTACATACGTTTCAGTGGCACTATTACTGCACAGTGGTATGTCACTGGTATACTACATCCTGTTTTGTTGCCCTTCATGGCAAGCCATCCTGGGCTTAAATTTCAGCAAGATAGTGCCCACTCCCAAATGGTGAGTGTTTCTACTGCATGTCTTCATGTTTGGCAAGGGAAGAAAGTAACATGTGGTCACATAGGTTGTATATGCAAGAGGGGGGTGAATCCCCTCTGCCCCCAACAACCTCTAACACTGGAAGTGGAGTGTCACAGTTTGATGTAAAATCCATTTCGTCTCAGGAAATACAACACTTTTGTAGTGGCTGTCTTGTCATCTGCAAGCATCTGAGGTAATGAGGCAGGTAGAGTGCCACAGATTCCCCAGCAGGGCGCACTCAACAAGAACATGCCCTATCATCAGTAGACTACCACAACTACAAAGAGGGGGATCCTCCCAATGCAGGAGGAACTCGTGGCTGAGTCATGTGGCTAATGTGTAGTTGGCACAACACAATGGCTTCTTTGTGAGAGGCCTGGAAAAGTGTGTGCCACACCTCAGTTGCGACTTTAATTGCTCTCAACTCGTTTTGGGTCATAGCAGCCTGCCATTCTAATTTCCAGAGTCTCAAAATACTGTGTCAAAGTTATAATCTAAGTCTGTGTGTAGTATTCCAACATCTAGTTGCTCTCCTGTGGTCGCATGTTTAGGTAGGTGGTCAGTGAGCTCATTTCCTGGAATGTCTATGTGCCTTAGTGTCCAGTTGAAAGTCACTGTCTTTACAGAGCCATAGAGGTTAACCAGTAGTTTCTGGATGTTGGCGACTAAAACATTTTTGGGATAGCACAGGATTATTCCTTTTAAGCAACTCATGTAAATGCTACAGATCAGGAAGTTAGTTGTGGCCTGGGATTTGATGAACTGCAGAGCCTGAGATATGGCAGAAAGTTCTTTGTGTGTCCCCTTGCATGTGCAAAAGTGTAACCGACCCTGACACTATCCTTTGATTAGTCCCTGTAGATGCATATTGAATTAGAATAATTGTGGAGGACTGAAAGAAACAGATGTCAGAGAAGGGTAGGATCAGCATCCATCTTGGGGCCACAAAAGAGGTCCATCCATATCGCAGGACAGGGTACAAACCACAAGGAATGTCGAGAGGGAACTCCGAGAACACAGACTAATGGAGACTGTTGGAGGTCCCTCAGCAGAATATTGAGTTAGATTCAAGCTGGTGTGCCCAGTTTTTGGCAATTTGTAAACAGTCTAAAATGTTGGTTGTGGGAAAGAGTTGAGTGACATGGATGGGTAGGCATCTGGCAGATTGTGATTGCATAACTTGCCAGAAGCTGCTGTCATCTAACCCACAAGGGTGGGACACTGGCTTCTGCCGGGAAGCTGTCAACAGGGCTTGCACAGAAGGCGCCCCCCACCCCCATTGCCAAACGCACACCAATGTGGTGACCAGGGTCCAGCAAGCTCAGTATGGATGGTGCTAGCCATTCATAGGCAACACATTCGTAGCCAAGTGTAATAAAATCAGCACTTTGTTAAATCTCATAAGAACTGTGCAGTCTGTAGCCCATGAGGAGTGACTAAGAAAATGGAGAGCATTCAGCTTCTACATGCAAGTTGCGTTGAGCTGATGGACATGTGGTTAGCTTGTTGTCAAATAAGATAACCAAGAATTGAAACGTTTCAACAGCTTCAAGGTCACCAAGATAAATATATGGGTGCAGTTGCACAATCTGGAGTTGACAAAAATGCAGAACTCGTGATTTTGCAAGAGAAAATTGGTAACTGTGATTCTGTTCCCACTCATGTACTCTCCAGACAGACCCCTGAAGATGGCGCTCATCAGTACACAGTGATGCAGAGGCACAATATGGACAAATATTTTCCACATACAGTGATGGAGAGACTGTAGGGCCCACTGTATTGACGATACCATTGATGGCAATACTGAACAGCATTTTCCTTGGAACCAATCCCCGAGGGACTCCAGTTTCCCGTACATTTTGGTTGCTGAGGGTCGAATTTACCCAGAACCAAAAAAGTCAAAGAGATAGGAAATTCTTGATAGAAATAGGTAAACGTCCCCAGAAACCCCACTCATGCAGTGTAGGTAGGATGTGATGTTGCCAGGTGGTAATGCATGTCTCCTGTAGGTCAAAGAACAGAGTAATCAAATGGTGGCAGTGCATAAAAGCATTGTGCACTGCGGATTCCAAACAAACCAGGTGATATGCGGTGGACCGGAAAGCCCAAAAACCACTTTGGAATCATAATAATTATTAAAATATGTTGGCCCTTACCCAGTTTCAGGCCAGGAATAATAATACCTACACTCCATCAAGAGGGAAATACTCTCTCCCACCAAATGCGATTAAGAAGTCCAAGAATATGTTTCATGTTGTTGGCATGAAGAAGTTAAGGAATTTGGTTGTGGATTTTGTTGGGTCTAGGGGCTGTATTCGACACACTGCCAAAGTGCTATGAAGCTCCCATTCACTAAAAGGGACATCATACACTGAAGGAGTTTGTGGTACAACTTGACAAGAAGAAGGGACCGGTTGGTAGGACATGTTCTGAGGCATCAAGGGATCACAAATTTAGCATTGGAGGGCAGCGTGGAGGGTAAAAATCGTAGAGGGAGACCAAGAGATGAATACACTAAGCAGATTCAGAAGGATGTAGGTTGCAGTAAGTACTGGGAGATGAAGAAGCTTGCACAGGATAGAGTAGTATGGAGAGCTGCATCAAACCAGTCTCAGGACTGAAGACGACAACAACAACAACAAACACTGAAGCACCAAAGAAACTGGTATATGCATGCGTATTCAAATAAAGAGATATGTAAACAGGCAGAATACGGCGCTGTCGTTGGCAATACCTATATAAGACAACAAGTGTCTAACTGTATTGTTAGATTGGTTATAGCTGTTACAATGGCAGGTTATCAAGATTTAAGTAATTTTGAAATGTTATGTTATAGTCGGTGTATGAGTGATGGGACACACCATCTCTAAGGTATTGATAAAGTGGGAATTTTCCCATACGAACCTTTCACAATTGTACTGTGAATGTTAGAAATCCAGTAAAACATCAAATCTCTGACATCACTGTGGCCAGAAGAAGATCCTGCAAGAATGGGACCAACGATGACTGAAGAGAATCATTCAACATGACAGAAGTCCAACACTTCCGCAAATTGCTACAGATTTCAATGCTGGACCATCAACAAGTGTTAGTGTGCAAACATGTTGCTTGGTTGGACCAGTCTTGTTTCAAATTGTATTTGTATGGGTATGGAGACAACCTCATGAATCCATGGACCCTGCACGTAAGCAGGGGACTGTTCAAGCTGGTGGAGGCTTTGTAATAGTGTGGGATGTGTGCAGTTGGAGTGATATGGGACTTCTGATACATCTAGATATGACAGGTGACATGTACAGAAGCATCCTGTCTGATCACCTGCATCCATTCATGTCCATTGTGTATTATAAGGGACTTGGGCAATTCCAACAGGACAATGCGACACCCCAAATGTCCAGAATTGCTACAGAGTGGCTCCGGGAACACTTCTGAGTTTAATACTTCCACTGGCCACCAAACTCCCCAGACATGAACGCTATTGAGCATATCTGGGATGCCTTGCAAAGTGCTGTTCAGAAGAGATTTCCACACCCTCGTACTCTTACAGATTTGTGGACAACCCAGCAGGAATCATGGTGTCAGTCCCCTCCAACACTATTTCAGACATTAGAAGTATCCATGCCACATCGTGTTGCGACACTTCTGCGTGCATGTAGGGGTCCTACATGATATTAGGCAGGTGTACCAGTTTATTTGGCTCTTCAGTGTATGATAGAGAGCCATGTACATGGAAAGATAGTGACTAGAGCTCAATAAGATGTTTCTGGGTCAGGAAATGAGAATGGTAAATACTGCAGTCAGACACTTCTGTGAAGTGTGCCACAAAACATTCAGCAAGTACCATGGGATTAGTGCATGTGTTACCATTGTCAAGGGCGTCAGGAACCGCCGTGGATGGTGGATTGCCAGAAATGCAATGGAGTTTAGTCCATACCTGGGACAATGGGATGTGGGATCACATAGTTGAGACATATTGCTCCCAACACTCCTGCTTTCTTTTCTTTATTAAAACCGCTCTTTGGCCCAGAGTCTCCTGAATGCTATTAAATTATCCATTATCTTTCATGGAAAGAACAATTGTTGGTAGGCCTGTGAGTAAAATTTAATCTCTATAATTTTATATTCATGGTCTTTTCGCAAGATATACATAGGAGCAGACAATATATTGATTCTTCTAGGAATGTACGCTCTCAAAATTTTAAAAGCAAATGTCACCATGATGTGAATGCTTCTCTTGCAGTGTCTGCCTCTGAAGTTGACTTAACATTTCCTTGACACTTTAGTGCCTATGAACTGAACCTGTAACAAATTGCACTGCTGTTTGTTGGATCTTTTCTATTTCCTCTACCAGTCCTATCTGGTTCTGTTCCCAGATTGATGAGAGATATTGAAGTACTGGTCGAATGAGGCTTTGTAAGCTACCTCATTTGTGGCTGAACTACGCTTCATGAAAATTCTTTCAATGATCTCTCTTTTTTTTTTTTTTTGAAGGAGGGGGGCAAAAAAGAAAAAAAAAATCTGTGGTCACAAACGCCCATGTCACTATCTTAGAACATTAATATGAAAAAGAAGTGGAAAGTGATGAAACGTCAAGCCCAACTGACGGAAGGAAAGAGAGCTAAGACCAAGAACTTCCTCTTGGCTTAAGGTCCACAAAATATGCTTTAGAGACAATGGAGGTCCCGAACCAAAGGTTAAATGCTCCTTGTGATATTGATATGACAAATAAAAGGTAAATGCTGTTGACTGCCCGTGGGTCGTTCACTAAAATAGCCGATAATTGAGAAAACACAACTGGTCTCTAGAAGCAAAGTCACATAATGTAAACGAGAGCAAAATTTCACAGGGCCTGCAATGGCATCAACATCTTTCTGAATGATAGACGGATTAACTGTAGTTGAAGACTGACCACCTTTCGTATGTGATATCACGAGGACCTGAGGTGCAGCTGGGAGAGTCATTGACTCTCTAGCCTCATTCCGTTAACGTTTAGTAGACATAGCTTGAGATGGTGGTTGGCTCGCTGCAAAAAAACCCCCACGATTGCCAGCATCTCTTACGGCGTGCTGCTTCCAACTGGGGCCACCCCCTCAGAGGAGGCCTCATCCGCCTTAGGTGATTGTTCACACTTCATGTCACACCTCCCAAATTCCAGACAGAGATACCAATTGGCAATTTGGAAAGCTAACACCTGAGGAAATTACTCCTCCCTGGGCCTGGCCTGTACCAGGGGATACGTGCAAACCCTACCTGTCGACCTGGGGCTCAGAATTACGTGTTACCCAGTACTTGTTGCACATCAAATGTATGGACTGGCCTTCAGGAGCACACAGAGAGGAAGAAGAGACAAAGAGAAACCTCAAACGCCAAAGCAGATAAAGGGTGGGAGATGGAGAGGAAAAAAAAAAAAAATGACTGTTCCAATGTCAGGCTGGCAAAACTTCAGAACACATCATCAAAAATGTGCCAAACATGATCCAAAGGGAGGAGAAAAAACAGGAGGAGGATAGACATGCTGCATGGAAAGGAAAGAGGTGCTGCAAGGAATGGGCCCCTCTCATAGCCAAGCATGAACTCATGAGAGTGGTGAGTCCCCAGGGGGGGGGGGGGGGGGGGGGGCGACGGCAATGGGGGGCGGTGGAGTGGACTCCTTGAGTTGATGATAGAGACACTGCTTACGATGCTGCACAAGAGACAAGTCCATGGAGAAGTGCAATAGATCACAAAGTTTCCGATGAAAAGAGATTTGCCTGGTGGGAGATGATCCATAATAGGGTTTATGGCTATAGGAACGAGGACAACACTCAGGACAGAGCCTTGATGCACCCCGTTCTCCTGAATAAAGTCGTCTGACAAGGCTGAATCCACATTATCTTGAAAAATCGGTCCTTTAAAAATTCCTGAAGGAAATGGGGCAGGTGGCTTCCAAAGCCCAACATGTAAGGAGTACGGTGGATACTAGTCCTCCAGCAGGTGTTTCAGGCTTTCTCCAAATCAAGAAACACAGCTACAGTCTGGTATTTCCACAGAAAAGCCATCATGACATTGGCTGACGAAGTAACGAAATGAACTGCAGAATGGCGTGCAAGAATCCATACTTTTCAGTGGTTAGTCGATTGCAAGACTTTAGCTCCTTACGAGCCAGCCATGAATCATATGTTCGCCCTGCAAAAACAGCTGGTAAGAGAAGTGGGGCAATAGCTAGAAGGAAGGTATTTGTCCTTGCTGTGCTTAGGTATAGATATGACTGGCTTCATGCCAATGTCTCGGAAATGTGCCCTCTCCCCAAATGCGACTGTACATATGGAGGAGAAAGTGCTTGCCCAAAAGAGAAAGATGCTGCAATATCTGAATGTGAACATCATCTGGCCCTGAGGCAGAAGACTGGGATGAAGTGAGAGCATATCAAGATCCCTCATAGTAAAGGTGGTGTTGTAGCATTCACGATACACCACCCCCATTCGTTCCAAGGGTGACAGACGGAGTGATATAGGGTGGAGCTCGAAATCTCCACAAAATAACGGCCCAAGGAATTGGAGATAGCAATGAAGTCTGCGATGATATAATTTGCTATGATCGGGCCAGAAATTGGGGAATGAACCTTGGTCACAAAGAGCTGATTGAGGTTGCCTCACATGACGGAATAGGTTAAAAGAACTAGTAAATGAAATCCAGCTAGCTTTTTTACTATCCCAAAGAGTGGAACGACACTGTGCACACAACTGTTTATAGTTAATACAAAAAAATGGTTCAAATGGCTCTGAGCAATATGGGACTTAACTTCTAAGGTCATCAGTCCCCTAGAACGTGGAACTACTTAAACCTAACTAACCTAAAGACATCACAAGCATCCATGCCCGAGGCAGGATTCGAACCTGTAGCGCCTAGAACTGCATGGCCACCATGGCCGGCATAGTTAATACAGTTAGCCATTGTAGGATGATGATAAAAAATGTGAAGAGCACTTTTCTGCTCGCGAATTGCGTCGCAGCATGGCTCAGTCCTCCAGGGGACTGGGACACGGCGTGGTAAGGAAGTAGTACATGGTATGGAACATTCTGCGGCTAGAAGGAAGATGTTCGTAAAGTACTCCGCGTGTTCATCACAACTGGGAAAATGTTGTTCATCGAAGACCGCCAAGGAGGAGTAAAGCCTCCAGTCAGCCACAGAAAGCTGGCTTTTGGGTTCATAATCAGTGCAGAATACAGTGGCTGATGCACCGTGAGCCATTTTCGTCCAAGGTGCTGAATGAGTTCATTTGTCTGTCCCCAAAGGGGAGGCCAACATTGTCTGCTTTTGGTCGGTCGGCGATGCACTGCGATGGCACAATCAAGGCCCACGCCCTGGAATCTTTTTCAAATGATTTTACAGTTACTATTGGGCAAAAAAAAAAATTCATTTTTGCACTGCCTATAGTTTTCTACGTCAGCTTCATTTTGATGTGCCCATCGTTTGCTTAAAGATCACAGTTATTGTGATATTTGTGTTTAAGTAAGACACTGCAAGAAATTGGAAAAGTTTTCAATGAAAAATAATGGTCGCTATGATTTTGCGTTTGATGCATATTACATAATAGGCTGGTGCGTATAAAATTTAGCTAACACATTGAAGTTTTCTTTGGAATTTGGTAGACGTCTTTCTTTATCTGCCACCAATCTCGAGAAAATTGATCTGATTCAGCACATTCATTTGCGGTCGCTTGTGCCAATGATAAAGCCAGAATACGGTAGCCACAACATTTCTCGTATTTCATAAACGGTTTGAGATATCCTCAAAGAGGAGAGTATTTTGCCATATGGTTATTATGCAAAACCTCATTATCTACCGTTTTATTCCATTAAGTGCAAACTTTTCCGGTGAAAGAATGTGATTTTTAAGGGTCATCGATAGCTGGTGAAATGAGAAATGCTGTCGGTTTTGGAACAACGTAAGTGAGGACGTTACGAGTTTGTTTTTGTACCTAGGATATCCTTTTTCATAAACTACTGACCTTACTTTTTCTGATTTCCTTAATTAGTAAACCATTGTTTCGGGATACTTTCACAATTGCGTCAAAACATTGTTTAATGATGTAACACTGTGTAAACTCTGCTGTGTTTTGGCAAAAGAAATTTTAAAATGGCAGCAAGAGAGCTGTAGGTTTTACTCAAAATTTGCCACTCAGTATGCTTCTCTGAAAGTTACAAGTGGTTAGCAAAACAAGCCAGGCAAAAATAAATTGCTGCCTTTGTTGCATTTTCAGTGGAATTCGTTTTAGATACTAACCAAATCAGAGGTGACAGAAGGTCTTTTTGAATGGCCACCATGCAAGTGTGGGCTCCACTTAATATTTACAAAAGATACGAGCATAGTTCAGTTTACAATGGCACTTCCCCTCCAGAACTCTTAAATTTCCCCTACAGCGCTTGCTTCCAACCCCCACCACTACCTCTCTCTCCATGGCTCCCTTCTGATTGCGCATATATGCGCATATACCAGCACATTATTCTGCAGGCAGTCTACATGGATGTGGGGTAGGAAACAGCAAATGGACAGCATGTGAGAACTGATAGCTTGAGTACGTGTCAGACAGAACAAAACACATGAGATGACAGACAAGCTGGGCAGCACAGAGCAAGAGATCCAAATGGGAATAGGCATGTGTAGAGTCTAAAAGGAATGTGGGTGCTCCAGTGTTAAGGCAGATGAGGTGTAGTTGATTGAGAAGTTCAGCTAAGAGGGAACCTTTCAGACAAATAAGAACACTAAAGGAGATGATAGGCATTTAAGTTGCTGAGCAGCAAAAAAGGACGAGCGAGCTGACCGATAAGCTGGAGTAAGTCTGTCCTAGTGACAGCAAATGATAAAGGGATGTATACGTTACAAAGATAAAAGGTAAAAATGAGAAACAAAAATGTGGACTGCAGCAGCTTGCAGCCAGGTGTTCAGTGAGATGGTTTGGCTGTTGATGTCATCTCAAACGAGCAGCATGACTTCCCCATGAGATGCAAATTGTCCTCAGGGGGGAAGGCCAAAGTCGTCCAGAAGGAAACATGAGGGCCCAAAGCAGTCGCCAACATTTAATTTCTTTTCTTGGAGACAGTAAAGAAATGGATGCTGCAATTCCAAGAGCAGCTCTAATTCCTCCTCTTTGGATCTAATGCCATGCACGTACCATTGGAGACGAGTCATTATGGGGAATGAAGAGCAGGGAACAAACGAAGGGCAGTCGCCTCGGCGGCTATCGAGTATCAGCTTCCAAAGACTCACTGATAAAAGGTGCAGTGGCGGGAGGGCCCTGTTCCATGAAATGGCTGTTCGATTTCTTAGAGCTTTTGTAGCTGGCAGGCGAAGCCTCAGACGTTTGTTGGCTGTAGCGACATAAAAAGTCTTGTAAGAAAATTAAACGCCTACAGCCGTCCTTATGATCTTAATTTTGTAGCTGCCAGTTTTAGCACTTCAGTGCGCCATCTTCAGGCCATAGTTGATACTGAAGGGGTTATCACGATCCATATATACGCAGCATCAGTGGTCTACATAACTGGATTACGCAGCCTTTCTGTAACAGTGATGTCCGCTGTACAACCCGCGACTGTCAAATGAGTCAGCTGAGTCAGTTGGCAGGTGATGGCTGGAGTGCTGACATTACTGTTACAAATATCCTACATAATCTAGTTATGTTGGCCACTGATGCTGCGTATATATGGATCATGACAACCCCTTCAGTATCAACCACAGACTGAAGGTGGCCCACTGAAGCGCCAAAACTGGTAGCTACACAATAAAGAAGAGCGTAAGGACGGCTGCAGGCGTTTCATTTTTTCATTTTTCTTTTTTTTTTGTACGATAGTGAACAGCTGTGGATCCCAAGGCCTCCAGTCAAAAGGATGGACATGAAGTCTTCGTGAGAATGTTCCTTTTGTCCTTTCCAACCTGCTGGTTGTGTAGCAGGTGATTTCGCTGGTGGGGGAGAAGATTTGGTGGCTTGTTGTGCAGCCGTAGAAGAAGGAGGCAGGGATGCTATTGTGATACTGGGCCATTTCGCAGCTGCAGTACTGAAGTTGGGGTCGCTAGTCTGCATGGCCATATCTTCTGTGGAGCAAGGCGTAACAAGAATGGTGCTGTAAGTGATGGCTGGTAAAATGCAGGGCTTTTGACTCGCCAAAAACTTGCGACAGTTGAGTAGGTACGGAGTAGGATACTTATTCCTTCAACCGAGTCTCCTGAATGGCCCGCTCATCGAGCAACATGGGACAACCACGGAATGAGGCACCATGGTCGCCATTACAACTGCCATAGCGAGGAGGAGGTGGGCAATCGCCATCATGAGCACCTCTATCACAAGTAACACATTTCGTCACGTTTGGACAGGAAATGTGAGTGTGGTTATAGTGTTGACACTGGTAGCAACACATTGGCTTTGGAACATAAGTCAGACTGTGATGACTTCATAGCCTGCTTTTATCTTTGATGGAAGCATTACTCTATCAAATGTCTAGAAAAAGAGTGTGTTTAGGTACTAAATTTTCATGAGTCCTTTTCATTACCCATAGGACCACAGTGACGCCCAGATCAGAGAGCTGATTTTGGATTTCCCCGTTGGTTAAACCATTAAGCAGCTGAGTGTAAATAACACCACGTGAAGATTTTAGGATACAACATGCCTCGACACCAACAGGATAGCCATAGTGGAGCGAAACTGTCAGCAGTTGTTGGGCTTGAAAATCACAATTGGTCTCCAGAAGCAAAGTTCCATTACATAAGCGAGAGCAGGATTTCACATGGCCTGCAAGAGCATAAACACCTTTCTGAATAATAAGCGGATTAACTGTAGTGGAAGACTGACCTCATTTGGTGCATTGCAACATGAAGAACTGAGGTGCAGCTGGGAGAATTGTCGAATCTTTAGCCTCATTCTGTTTGCGTTTAGTGGAAATGGACTGAGATGGATATGATTGCCTCACTGTATAAAAATCTCCCATATTTCCAGTGTCTCAGATGACGTGCTCATTCCAAATAGGAGTGTCCTCAAAGGGAGGCACACCTCCCAGACTCTAGACAGAATGACCACTTGCTCAAGCTATCGCTCCTCCCTGAGCCTGGCCCATACCAGGGGGGACGTGCAAACCCTATCTGTCGACCCAGATCTGGGAATTACACGTTATCCAGTCACCTGTTACGCATCAAACGCATGGGCTGGCCTTCAGGAGAGTTTAGGGAGGAAGAACAAACAGAGAGACCTCAAATGCCGAAGTGAAGGGAGGGGAGGAGATGGAGAATGAACAAAGAAAGAACAAAACAGTTGAGTGTCTGTTCCGAAGCCAGGTTACCAATACTTCAAAATGCTTTCCTGGAAATATCCAAGACTTGTTCCCCAAGGGAGGAGAAAAAGATATGCAGCACGGAAAGGGAAGAGGGGCTGCAAAGGCGCCGTGGTAGACAAGCACGAACTCACCAAAGAAAGTGACGAGCCCCTGGGGGAAGGGGACAGGGGATCTCAGTCTGGCATCTGTCTTACTTGCGATTCGTTCTATGCGGTCATTACGCCTTAAATGGCTCCTTCTGCATACTCCTATGTGGTTTATTGATGTGAATGTTCTGCAGTCTTGTGATCATACCTGTTTAATAATGAGTCCTTCCGCCTATTCATGTGCAGTACGTTATATTTGTATATGTTGGGAAACAACTTCCAACTCCTGCACCAAGCGTCAGTTCTCTGCAGGTCTTCCTGCATTTTACTACTGTAGGGAACTATATAGCAAGCAACTCTCAGAGGTGGTAGTTCGGACCAAAAACAGAAAAAATGTCTAGTCAAAATGAGCTCTAAAATACCTACGTCAAGAGCTGTGAGCACTTGTTAAATAGAGGAGATATGTTTCACAGTAGCAAAGATGAACAAGTACTCATAGCTCCTCAGGTATGCATTTTAGAGTCTATGTTCACTGGACTTTTTGCTTGTTTTGGTCCATACTACCCCCTCTGAAAGTTGCCTGCTCTGCAGTCCTAGCAACATGTATTCCACAGTGAGATGCATCAGAATGGTTTTCGCATAAAATTTGCCACTCATTCATTTCCGTACAGGCATCCTTACCTCAAATAGATGCAATTATCCTTCTGCATCATCCTAGGAAATTTGTAACGTCACGGAATCACCGTGTATATACATACATTTACAGACTCCGACGCCTATAAAATTGACTCTCTGTAGCGTACTTGATAACATTTCCGGACCTGGGTTCAAATGGCTCTGAGCACTATTGGACTTAACATCTGAGGTCATCAGTCCCCTAGAACTTAGAACTACTTGAACCTAACTAACCTAAGGACATCACACACATCCATGCCCGAGGCAAGATTCGAACCTGCGACCGTAGCGGTCACGCGGTTCCAGACTGAAGCGCATAGAACCGCTCGGCCACACCAGCTGGCAGGACTTGGGTTCCTGTGTAAAACTTGATCCACTAAGTTTCTGTATGTCCATCCTTTTGACAGGAGGTCTTTGGGACTACGGCCGGTAACTACTGTGATAAAATAAAACTCCTGCAGCCATCCTTATGATCTTATTTATTTTGTTGAAACCAGTTTTGGCTGTTCAGTGCGCGATATTCAGGCTGTAGTTGATGCGGAAAGGGTCGAGGCGATCCCTATACAAATCGCATCAGTAGCCAGCATAACTGGATACGCAGATAATCCGAAAACTTAGGTGTCAGCACTCTAACCATCAACTGCCGTTGATCCACTAAGTCCCCTCTACAACTTCTTGAAGTGTAAAAAACTTTTTTCAGGCGACTGTCAACAGCATCGATGACAAACCCTTGGGGTACGCCCGAAGTTACTTTTATGTCCGAAGATCTCTCTTTTGAGAATGACGTGCTGTGTTCTGTTTGCTAGAAACTCTTTAGTCCAGTCATACAGCTGCACACAGCTGATCTGATATTCCGCACGCTCGTGTTATTATTATTATTGTTATTATTATTATACTAGGTAGCAGTGCAGAACTGTCAAGTCAAGGAATGCGGCAGCAACCTGGGTGCCGGTATCTACTGCTTTCTCGATCTCGTGAATGAATGGAAGGAGGTGAGTTTTGACATGATCTTTGTTTTCGGAAACCATGTTGATACCTGCAAGGGAGAGTTTTGGGCTCCAGACATGTCATAATATGGACTGGTGCGGAATGTGCAGTAGCTGTGAGAGCGTTTTACAAAAATGATGATAGTGCGACTGCCGCGCAGAGAACATTTCGACAGCATTACCAGCTTGGACGTCATGGACGTGTCCCATCTGCGAATGCGATTACAACGTGGGTGCGTAATTTTGAAGAAACAGGATCTGCCTTGAAAAAGAAACCTCCAGGTGGCATTCTAACGGTACGTACCCCCAGAGAACATTGCAGCTGCTAGAGCTGCAATCGAGAGAAGTCCTCGCCGCTCCGTTCGACAGCATGCATCTTCGCTAGGGATTAAGCGACAAAGCTTACAAAGAATACTGCACGAATTAGAATTCCATCCCTATAAGTTGCAGATTGTGCAACACTTACATGAACGAAACCCAGTGTCATGTATGGAGTTTAGTAGCCAGATATTGTCTAAAATCAACGAGGATGCGAAGTTCCTTGGTAACTTATGGATATCAGATGAAGCCCATTTCCACCTGAACGGATTTGTGAACAAACAGAATTTTCGTTATTGGGCACAGGACAATCCCTGTGAGTTTCACCAGCGACCACTACATAGCGCCAAGGTCACAATATGGTGTGCTGTATCATGTCATGGTGTTATCGGCCCTTATTTTTTTGAACGTGAGGGCGGTAGTGCAGTGACAGTAACATCCACTCGATATGTTGAAATGCTTCAAACACTCTTTACACCGAGACTGTACGAGCTTCATCTTAACGTCTAAAACATGTGGTTTCAGCAGGACGGAGCCACGTCACACACTGCTCGACAATCAATGGCAGCTGTTCGTCAATTGTTTGGAAGACGCATTATTTCACGTAATGGTGACATTGTATGGCCTGCGTGATCCCCTGATCTTAGGGTGTGCGACTTCTTCCTGTGGGGATATCTTAAAGGCAAGGTGTACCGTAGGGGAGAGTGGGGCACATTGAACCACAAAAAATATTTCTCCGTGTTACTCATCCAATAATTTTATTACAGAGTTGTGATTTACAGATGTTACAGTTTAATCATTCAAGTATCAAATGGCCTTATATGATTGCATTGTCATTAATTGTTTTTTAGCTGCATGCCTTTGAAGAAAATTTCGTAAATGGTTCATTGTGCCCCACGTGTGGGGTACAATGAACCACTTTAAACAGGTTCATTGAAAGAACCTATTTAGCATACAAAGTAAGTGTAAATATACTTTAAACATAATGTGTACATATAGTCCATGTGTGAATCATATAATTAAATCTGTAGGCACACAATCATGTTACTTATTTTGTAGTTACTGAACATCAATGGAGTCGAAGCTGATTCCAAATTTGAAATATGATTTTTGTCTCTTTGTCACACCGTCAGTAGCCGGTCGTGGGAGGACATAAAGTATGTTGCTATCTGGAAGAAAAGCTTCATCCTGTACCTGAGGAAAATAGAACTTTCCTCCTATTTTTTCACTTTTTCTCAAAAATGATACCTGATAGTCTCCTGCGTCATCCTTCGGTTTCAAAATGTTCCCCACATAGTAAACCAGTGTTTTGTTTTTCAGTTCAACTTTGGTCAAAACGAAATCATTTGTTTCTAGTAATTTGTCCAGGTCTTCAAAGTTGTACTCGGATTTACCAGACACATCCACGTTGGCATCGTTCTCTTCATAATGCGCCTTACTAACGTAGTCATCTGATTCCTGCTCATAAAGCTTCCAGTTGACCTTTTTATTGGTATGTTTTGTGGCTTGCAACAAATCTTTCTCCGGTATATCAGTTGCAATTAAACTTCGTCCTCTCTTACGTTTATTGCTCTGCTTTCTGTTCTCTGCTTTTGGAAATCCTCGAATTATTTCAGGAGAAAGTCCATTAGGAAAAGCAGTTTAGGTGTTAAGCACTGCAGATGGTCCTGCTTGCTGCAGATCTTGTGACTGGCTGACATCTACTGAGGCTTGCCCTGCAGATTGTGCATCCTTGATATGATGAAGAGAATTAACATCTGAAGTTGTTCTGTTTGCCTCCACGACCCTGACTGTTACTTTGCCGACCATAAAGTCTTCGTCAGTGAAGATATCTTCACCAAATGGAAATATTCCACATTTCTTGAAAGCAGAACATATGTTAGTGGGTTTCATTGATCTGTCATGAGCAATTTTGACACATGCAGCTATATCATAAATACTGAGAAGAGTGCCTTTCCTGCGTAGGAGTTTTGAATGCTGAGTAATAAGTTCCCTTGAATGAAGATAACACTCCTACATCTAGAGGCTACCATTTGTTTGAGGTTTGTGGGGGTATAGTTAGCATAACCACCCCATTGGATTTTGCTACATCTATTACCTCAATTGACAGATGTCTTTCATGATTGTCTAAAATTAGAAGTGCAGGATTGTCTTTGCTACTACTGGATTTGTGGATGAAATGTTTCATGACATCCACAAAAAGATTGGCATTCATCCAGCAAGTCTTTGTTGCTAACCCCAGGGTGCCTGTTGGTGCATTACTTATCATATGTTGTTTAAAATGTACTCGAGGAGATATCATTGCTGGGGGCAGGAAAGTACCACCTGCACTGATTATGCAACAGGTGGTCACTAAGACACCCCGTTCTCCACTAGTAGCATGAGAAATCTGTTTACTTCCCTTTTGTGCCACTACTTTTGGAAGCCTAGCTGGTACAATTGAGGTACTGGTTCCATCCAGGTTGAAAACCCTTGTACCATCAGTGAAAGAAGGGTATTTCCGGCAAAGGCCTTTCATGTTTCTGAAGAAATTCGAAACAGTATACTGATTAAAGGACGTTGCTCTGGATAAGCTAGAGCCCTCTGGGGTTCGGATACTGTAACTGGGATTTCGTTTCAAGAACCCATAGAACCAGTCTACACCAGCCCTTCCCTCCATCCAGTTCTCAGAACATTTCAGACCATTTTTCAAAGCAAGCTCACTTGCTAAGCGCCTACATGCTTTTGTGTCAACACCAAAGCATATCTTAGAAGAATGCAACAAATACTCCACTAATTATTTCTCCTGCTCCACAGAACATACCTTACGATAGTCATAGTTTGGTGTCAATCTTTCTCTGGAACCACATTTAATGTCTTGAACATATCAGTGAAGAGTTGGGTAAGGTATTAAATGAGATTTAGCTGCTTGGTGAACTGCCTTGCCCTTATTAAGAACATCCTGTATAGCTTCTTGCATAACATCATGGTCAGTTTTATCTCTGTCCATCTTCCTGTGGTATCAAAGAACCATCTTCAAACCTGATAATATAAAACAGGGCTGCTGAATGACTGTAATTTAAAAGCCTTAAATTCCTACGCATATGTTTTTACGCATGCTAAGGAAACAAAGTACAGAGTGCTTGTATTGGACAATTAAAAGATGCCTGGGGCACAATGAACCAGGTCTCATTGTGCCCCAGGAGAGCTTGGTTCAATGTGCCCCAACAGTACATATTTCAAACAAAGCTCATGTGAGGTTATGTATGAACGTTGTTAATATTTGAAGATCTATATCATTAAAATACAGTATTGATATTGTTACAATGACTTACTTTCTCTAAAATTTGGTGACAAAGGATTAAACAAAATTCAATCTATCTATGTCCCCAAAAATTACTTCACGGTCGCGAAACTAACATATCACCAGTACAACACTAATGGTGGGAACTAGATCCTGCAGAAAACAAGTGGCAGTCGGTAGAGCAGTACTGACAACATATGCACAGAGGAAAAAATAATTTACCACCTTATACTGAAATTATGCTACCTGGTTTATTGTGCCCCATGGTTCAGAGTGCCCCACTCTCCCCTACACGTCCTGCAACAATACATGAACTGAAGGAGAACATTGAAAACAAAATCACTGCCATTCCCCAAGATTTGCTACACCACGCATTCCAGAGTTTTCGTAACAGGCTGTTAGAGTGTGAACACCGAATGGGAGCACATCTTTCCGATGTCATCTTTAAAAAGTAAAGAGACACATTTGGACATTTTGATTGTAAAGACATACTGAATAATGGCATACTGAATACATTCACTTTTGTTAATAAATTACTAGTTTTATGAATTTATTCATGGAAATGACGTTATTTCGAAATTTCCCGTTTCCCTGCGCCACCCTGTACAATCGTACTGGTATCCCATCAGGTCCAGTGGCCTTTCCTCTGTTAAGCTATTTCAGTTGCTTTTCTATCCCGTGGTCACCTATTTCAGTAAGTCTCATTCTGACGTTCGTGCAACGATTTAGAGGAGGAACCCTATTAGTCTTTCTCAGTCCAAAAGTTTTGGGAAAAGGCGTTCCGTATTTTGGCCTTTCCCATTTCTATTTCATTACGGTCATATAGTGTCTGGACAGGTGGTTGTATCCATTGTTTTAAGACGTTGCCATTGTTTCTTTAGTTCTGTCGTCTTGTTTAATATTGCTCAAGAATGGTGTCACAAATTCACTCCAGTATCATCAGGCCATACAACTTCTTCATGTATGTCTTATAGCCGGCCGCTGTGGCCGAGCGGTTCTAGGCCCTTCAGTCTGGAACCACACTGCTGCTATGGTCACAGGCTCGAATCCTGCCTCAGGCATGGATGTGTGTGATGTCCTTATGTTAGTTAGATTTAAGTAGTTCTAAGTCTAGGGGACTGATGACCTTAGATGTTAAGTCCCATAGTGCTTGGAGCCATTTGAACCATATGTCTTATAAATCCAAATCTCTGTGTAGCTGTGTATTCCCTGTCTATCACAGAAAACTCGGGAAGTGAAGAACTGTTGGCGACGATATGTGACTGTCCTGAAAAAGACCGGCATCCCTCAGGATGATAACTGGCTGAATTCTGGATGCTCCTTTCTGTAAAAATCATCATATAGAGTTTTGGAAACTAAAGTTTTGTTGTGTTTGAAGTATGAAGTTTGCTGTGGAAGTTCGCTGGTATCAGTTACAGCAGTGAGGTGTGATCTTTCACTGTGCAGAACCATAGAAAAATCATTGTTTAGGGAGCAATGGAGATGTTCGATAGGAACTCTTGGCAGAGACAGGAAAGAAGTAGATAAAGGAACCGAATGGAGTGGAAGTGAGCAGAAGACGAGATTACGAGCTAGACTGTGACTGGATTTGGGACTTCTTAGCAGGTACAACTAAACACGTTGTTCTTAATGGAACTAAATCTACAGCTGGAAAGGTAATATCAAGAGTCCACCAAGAAAGTCTTATAGGATTGTTCCTGTTTTTCAGTATACATAAATTACAGGATGACAATTATTGAGCTATAAGAACAAAACGTAAATTAGTTACAAACTAGGGTGTCCACACACTTTATTCAACATGTGAACTTCACTGCAGATATTCAGATTTCGGATGACATTTTCGATACGCCTGCCATCATTGGCGATGATGTGGCGCAGACGAATAGCTAAATTCCACATGATCCGCTAAAGCGTCGGAACGTCGATGCTGTCTATGACCTTTTGAATGGCTGTTTTCAGCTCAGCAATGATTTTGAGGTTATTGCTGTACACCTTGTCTTTAATATCGCCACACAAAAAGGAGTTGCATGTGTTCACATCCGGAGAATATGATGGCCAATAGATGCCCATGGCCTGTGGGTACACCAGAGCCAGAATGCGGTCCCGAAAGTGTCCCTCCAGGACATCAAACACTCTCCTGCTTCAATAGAGTCGAACTACGTCTTCCATGAACCACATCTTGTCGAAATCAGGGTCACTTTCGGTAATGGGGATGAAATCATCTTCCAAAACCTTCACATACCGTTCTGTAGTCACCGTGCCATCAAAGAATATCGCACCGATTATTCCGTGACTGGACTCTGCACACAACACAGTCACCCAATTGGGGTGAAGAGACTTCTCGATCGCGAAATGTGGACTCTCAGTCCTCCAAATGTGCCAATTTTGCTTACTGACGAACACATCCAAATGAAAGTGGGCTTCGTCGCTAAACCAAACCATAAAGCGCATACTAATTCCCAACCTGCTCTGCGGCCAGACGTGAGTTGGAACGTCCTAACGCAAACCGTTCAGAAGTTATGACGATTTTATTTAATATAGTTCAATAATTGTCACCATGTATGCTGTCGATAGCTCCATGAGGTTGTTCGCAACTTCTGTTTAGAGGAAGGTTGCAACGCGAGATGGCTATTGTGAAATGCAAGAAGACCTTCAGAGGATCGATAACTGGTGTTAGGACTGGCATCTGACCCTGAACGTTAATAAATGCTGCATATCACACAGAAATCGAGGAGAGGCTCATTACTGTTCGAGTACGCTATTGGCCATAAATCACAGTTAACAGTGACAACCGTAAGTAACCTCAGAGTAGCCGTTCGGAATGACCTGAAGTGGAACGACCACGTAATTGTAGGAAAAACAGATGGCAGGCAGAGATACATTTGATCACTCTTAACGAAAGGCTATTCGGCAAAGAAAGAAATGGCTTACGAAACGACTTGTTAGACTAATTATTGGAAACTGACCGTCAGTCTCAGACCCTTACCAGATTGCATCAACACACACACACACACACACACACACACACACACACACACACACACACACACACACACACACACACACACACACACACACAGAGAGAGAGAGAGAGAGAGAGAGAGAGAGAGAGATATATATATATATATATGAAGAAGAAATTTAAGGAAGAGGTGTGCTCTTCGTCATGGAACCATTTAGTCGGTGCGAGAATTGTTACAGAGATGCTCGGTGAACTCCAGTGCAAGACACTACAAGAGAAGCGTCGTATATCATGGAAGATTTTACAATAAGGTGACAAAAGTCATCGGATAACGATATGCACATATACAGATGGTTGTAGTATCGCATGCACAAGGTATAAAAGGGCAGTGAATTGGCGGAGCTATCATTTGCACTCAGGTTATTCACGTGAAAAGATTTCTGATGCGATTATGGCCGCACGACGGGAAATAAAAACTGAACGCGGAATGGTAGTTGGAGCTAGACGTATGGCACATTCCATTTCGAAACTTGTTAGGGAATTCAGTATTCCGAGATCTACAGTGCCAAGAGTGTGCCAAGAATACCAAATTTCAGGCTTTTCCTCTTACCACGGACAACGCCGCGCCCGATGGCTTTCACTTAACGACAGAGAGCAGCGGTGTTTTCGTAGAGTTGTCAGTGCTAACAGACGAGCAACACTGCATGAAATAACCACAGAAAACAATGTGGGACGTAAGATGAAAGTTTCCCTTAAGACAATGCGGCGAAATTTGGCGTTAATGGCTGTAGCAGCAGACGACCGACGCGAGTGCCTTTGTTAACAGCACGACGTCGTCTGCAGTGCCTCTCCTGGCCTCATGACCACATCGGTTGGTCCCTAGACGACTGGAAAACCGTGGCCTGGTGCGATGATTCCCGATTCCAGTTGGTAAGAGCTGATGGTAGGATTAGAATGTGATGCAGACCCGACAGAATCATGGACCCAAGTTGTCAACAAGGCACTGCACAAGCTGGTGATGGTTCTATCTACATCTACATACATACTCCGCAATCCACCATACGGTGCGTGGCGGAGGGTACCTCGTACCACAACTAGCATCTTCTCTCCCTGTTCCACTCCCAAACAGAACGAGGGAAAAATGACTGCCTATATGCCTCTGTATGAGCCCTAATCTCTCTTATCTTTGTGGTCTTTCCGCGAAATGTAAGTTGGCGGCAGTAAAATTGTACTGCAGTCAGCCTCTAAATTTCCTCAGTAGCGATTCACGAAAAGAACGCCTCCTTTCCTCTAGAGACTCCCACCCGAGTTCCTGAAGTATTTCCGTAACACTCACGTGATGATCAAACCTACCAGTAACAAATCTAGCAGCCCGCCTCTGAATTGCTTCTATGTCCTCCCTCAATCCGACCTGACAGGGATCCCAAACGCTCGAGCACTACTCAAGAATAGGTCGTATTAGTGTTTTATAAGCGGTCTCCTTTACAGATGAACCACATCTTCCCAAAATTCTACCAATGAACCGAAGACGACTATCCGCCTATGCGCCTTCCCCGCAACTGCCATTACATGCTTGTCCCACTTCATATCGCTCTGCAATGTTAAGCCCAAATATTTAATCGACGTGACTGTGTCAAGCGCTACACTACTAATGGAATATTCAAACATTACAGGATTCTTTTGCCTATTCATCTGCTTTAATTTACATTTATCTATATTTAGAGTTAGCTACCATTCTTTACACCAATCACAAATCCTGTCCAAGTCATCTTGTATCCTCCTACAGTCACTCAACGACGACTACTTCCCGTACACCACAGCATCATCAGCAAACAGCCGCACATTGCTATCCACCCTATTCAAAAGATCATTTATGTAGATAGAAAACAACAGCGGACCTACCACACTTCCCTGGGGCACTCCAGATGATACCTTCACCTCCGATGAACACTCATCATCAAGGACAACGTACTCGGTTCTATTACTTAAGAAGTCATGATGTTGCCTGTGTTTATATGAAATGTACTGGGTCCTCTGATCCAACCGAACCGATTTTTGGCTGCAAATTGTTATATTAGGCTGCTTGGAGACCACTGACGTTCACGCACCTCATGTTCCCAAACAACGATGTCACTGGGCTACAATTGTTCGCTACTGGTTTGAAGAACAGTCTGAACGATTCAAGTGAATGATGTGATCATCCGCATCGCCCGATATGAATCCCATCTAACATTTATGGGACATAATTGAGGGATCGGTTTGTGTACAGACTCCTGTACCGGCAATACTTTCGCAATTATGGACGGCTATGGAGGCAGCATGGCTCAGTATTTCTGCAGGGACTTCCTGCGACTTGTTGAGTCCATGACACATCGAGTTGCTGCGCTACTCAGGGCAGGAGGAGATATGACACGATATTAGGAGGTACCCCATGATTTTTGTCATCGAAATATACTGCTGAAACTCAGAGACCATACGTTCCAAGAAGTTATCTCAATTCTATCCAGCATTTGTAGGACACTGTTTATAATCACTTTCAATGGTGGTAATGCAGAGACCAGTGGAACAACAGGCAGTTCTGGAGGTCTATGAAGGCAGAGATCACGAAGTGAATTGCTAACCAAAAAGAATCTAGAGCATAGAAAAGTCGTATTAAGTGTATACAGTAGTCAAGGGAGTAATCTACATCACAAACGTAGCACAGACTATGTTAGAACTGTACCGTACAGTGGCGTGTAATTAAGTTTTAAACACCAGCGAGAGACTCACTAGCAAGTGTCAGGCCGTGGTATTCAGATGCAGTCTCGCGTCAGTAGACGACTCCACATTACATGCTTTGTTGCAGTGGCGCCTTGTGCAGGAGCAAGCTGCGTGTGGAGTATGTAGCCCGAGTGTCTCCAGTCTGTTCTCCACATCGATACTCGGGCTGGACGGGGAATTTGAATCCCTGTTGGGTACTATACAGAGCAACAAGTTACATCCTCACACATACAACTGAGGACGTACTTCTCGCAAAATGATCAACGTACTTCTTGCAAAATGACCACGATTAGTAAATCAGATAAATTAGAGCGCGTATTTAGATTTCCCATGCACTATACACAAATGGGACTGGGGGGTTACGTGCGAATTTATAGTGGCACCAGAATTCCCCACCGCCACACCATAAAGTGACTTGTGGAGTGTAGATGTAGCTGCAGATTAAGACTGAGGAAGTTCCAACAGGTAAGACCAAAACAGCAACATCATGGGAAGAGTGCTACAAAACAAGAGGGTGGAACTAAGATCCATACAGGTGCAGACAACGATCCACCGAAAATTTCAGAGGTATCATTAATGTAGCAATAGAGATGGTAAATGGTTTCCAATGTAATGACAATGCCAAGACATCATTTGCACCTCTCGATGAGATGCTACTACTATTCAAGATGGTTTTCTGCTATGAGTGAGACTAGCTGAGAACCATGCGTTGCCTGGGCATTTATTTTTTCCTATCTCCTATTAGTCTATCCCCTCCTTCCCACACACTCTGCCCGTCAGCCCCCCCTCCCCCACACACACACTGCCCATCACCCCCCCCCCCCACACACACACACTGCCTGTCACACGCCCCCCCCCACACATACACACAGCCCATCACCCCCCCCCCCCCCCCGACACACACACACACACACACACACACACACACACTGCCTGTCACCCCCCCCCCCCACACACACACTCTTCCTGTCACCCCCCCACACACACTCTTCCTGTCACCCCCCACTCCCCCCCCCCCCAAACACTCGGCCCATCACCCTCCACTCCCCCCAGCTCTGTGCATCATACCTTCCTTCCTCCACTCTCTGTCCATCATCCCCTCCTTCCTCCACTCTCTGTCCATCTTCTTCTTCCTCCTCCACTCTCTATCCCATTGTTTCGAAATTGAATAAAGAATTTTAATCAGGCAATAGGTGAAATTAATTGTCATGGCAGAAAATACTGAATATAAAAAGTGGATTTCAGTTTGAGAGTGAACTCCAGTTTAAGTACCGTACTTGTCACAGTGGACGCATGTTAACGAGTCATGGAAAGTACCAGCTTCTGAAATCGCGGCCAATGTGGTGACACGAGGATGAGAAATGGCTGTTAGCCAGACTGGAGGTATAACATGTGGCACGTGTTGACAGCAGATATGCGAGCAAATATAGGAGAAAACGTCCCAGCTGCCAAGAGAAACACCATTGCGACATCGGCTGGGAGGTACCGAGTGTCTACGGTGAAAAGGAACCCCTCAAAGCAAAAGCTTACAGCCCACTAGGAACCCAGGGCAAACAGTTATGGGGCATCACTCACTGAAACATGTCATCGGATGCTGCATGGAGACTTTCGAGCTATAAAACAGTGATATGGATGCATTAAGCAAAATAGCAATACACGCGGTTTTCAATGGCGACCTAGGAAAAATATGCATTCTTTCACAGCGCTGATCCCGCCATACGGATTTTCACGAATGGCAAATTTACGCCATCTGATAAAATGTATTGTCAGTAGAGAAGCTGTAACAACAGAACAGATCCGTCAGGACAGCTCAGTGACTTCGAAAGAGGACTAATCACTGGATGTCACCAGTGTAACAGGTCCACCAGAGACATCTTACCCGTCTAAAGCTGCCCAAGTCATCTTTTGTTTATGTAATTTTGAAGTAGAGCCGTAAGAACAACCATAGCTAAATCAAGACCAGGCAGATCACATGTACTGACAGACAGGGAGTGTGGAGCATCGGGAAAAGCGGTTGTAAAAAATCATCTGAAATTAGTGCAAGAAATCACTCTTGAGTTCCAAAGTACTACCAGCGATAACAATGATTGTGCTTAGGGAGTTAAAAAAGAATGGGCTACAATGGTTGGGCAGCTCCTTATAAGCCCACACGTTTCTGCAGTGAATGCTGATTAATGCTAGTGGTGGTGGTGTAAAGAGAGACATCACTGGATAGGGTACGACTGGGAACGAGTTATTTGGAGTGATGATTCACGGTATACTCTAAGGCAATCCAATGGAAGGGTTTGGGTTAGCGAATCTTTGGAGAATGTTACCTGCCATCTGCAGTATCAGCAGTGAAATACGGAGGAAGTGGTTTACAGAATGGTTTCGTGGTTAGGATGCAGTCCTCCTCTTGCCCTTATGAAGACTCTGAATGTGGAAGTACATGAACACTTTTTACTGTGTACCATGTGTGGTAGAGGAACAGTTTGAAGAAGACGATGTTTTGTATAACCTGGCAATGCACCATTTCATAAAGCATCATTTGTGAGGCAATGATTTATGGAATGGGCTGCCCACAGTCGCGACTTGACCCAATGGGTCACTTTTGGTATGAGTTAGAACGGTGACTTCGCTCCACACCTCAGCCTCCTACATCACTACCTTCACTGGTTTCGACTCTTCAGCAAGAATGGACTACCATTCTGCCACAGACATTCAGACACGTCACTGAAAGTGTCCCCAGCAGAGTTCTAGCCATCATAAAGGCGGAGGATGGACACACTCCAATTAATGTCCACTAATAGGTGTACCGGTAGTTTTGACCAGTTAGCTTATTTTATCTTACATTGTGCCCCGATTCCCTCGCGTCACCGCAGTTGTCAGTTAACCCAAGGGACGGAAGCCGTGTGAGCTATCTGTGAATCGTTTAAGTTTGTTCTGTACATTTTGATGTTTTAACTGTTTGCTTAAACTTTACAGTATGCTGTGAGCTGCAGTAGGTGAGAATGAATCACACAATGATTTATGTACTAGTGGAGGGGGAAGAGGGGGGGCGAGGAGGAGGAGGAGGATGAGGAGGAGGGGGAGGAGGTGGTCACCCATAGGCCCCACACACCCCTGAGTAGCGTCGCAGGTTAGCACTATTGCGCCCCGTGTCCTAAATCCGATTACTGTTCTAATTTCTTTTTCGTAAACCCGATTACTGTTCTAATTTCTTTTTTTCGTTTATCTACCCGGTTCACAGCAGATTACTACACAAATATTTATATCCAGTTATGGGATGCAAGGACGTTATATTAATTGTAAGATTACATCTGGGTTTCACAGTAAGCGTCAGGTGTACTCACTCTCATGTTCTTATATTTCATTCTCATATCAATTCTTACATTAATACTTGTTTTTTAGTCTTATGTTTATTCTTCGGGCAGCTTTGGTACATTCCCTTGGATGATACCGATCGTAGAAACATTGGAAACATACGTAGAAATTCCGAACGCTATGAGGATCAGGCGAAGAGATATTTGCCACGCTGAAATTTCTTCATAACTACCACAATCGGAAAAGAAACAACTTTAACATTGCTGAAGCTTTCACGCGTTGGTAATAATTCGCAGCAAACCTCGCATAACGGATCAGTTTTCCGAAAAATGGCCCTTTCAATTGATTGTGAATCAAGATACACTACAAGAAATTCAAGGAAAACAATTTCAAATAATATTCTCATTTATTTATATTTTTAATTCATTCACCTAACGGACAATTAGAAGATGAATGAGGGAAACGTTGTTTCAACATGCACTAAAAAACATTAATGTAGTAGTCACCTACAGATCAATTGAAGGAAAAAAAAAACACAATAGCCGGGTTTCGAACGTGACACCCAAAAGTGTGAAGTCGTGACGGTACCTACTGCGCCAGCACTTCGATTAAACTTGACTATCATTTTCTCAGAAACGGTTGATTATCTACGGATAAGCCGAGACGCATGTCGTTTATTTTGGCTCTTCTTCAGCTGATGCAGGTGCGAGTGGAAGAAGTCGCTTACGTAACGTGCAAGTGTCTTATACGTTTCGTTGAACAGTCGTCGAGTCGGTGAATTGTCAGCAGTAACGGAGTAAGCAGAGCAATGGTGAAGGCGCCAGCAACGTTGACGACGGCAGCTACTACTGATGGGGCAATAGTAGCTCATCAACGAGAAGACGTTACTCTTCCTCGCGATGTAACGACAACTTATAAACTAGTAGCAATTTTACAAGTGTCTTATACGTTTCGTTGAACACAGACTGTCTTTGTCTCAGAAGTGAAGAGGATTTCATTTACTAGTAGGAACAAGCAGCCACTAGTACTTGTCTCCTGCGAGTTAGGCCAAGGGGCCAGTGATATTCCGAGGGCATGCTTGAAACTGAGGCCTCAGATTTTTTATGTGAAAATATTTAAAGATTTTTAAATAAAAACAAACATTATTAACATTCTACACTTTTATTCTTCACGTGTAAATATTTGCAGCCCTCTGCTGCTACAGCGCTCCGAATTGTAGCATGTAATACGGCTATGTATAATGTCTCTCCGTCGACAAGTGGCAAACAGCGTGCTGTAACCGAGTTTCGAATTCGACGAGTTCGTCCACGCACGGCGCGCCCTCTCCTTCAGCTTGACGTTACCTGACCACACACGAGCGCTGCAGCATCTGCGCCAATCCGACACCTGACATCGATCATCTTCCGTAGCGTCCAGACTTGGCCCCATCCAATTTTCATCTGTTTCCAAAACTTAGAGAACACCTTCGACGACTTCACTTTGATAGCGATGTAGCGGTGCCAGCGAACGTGAGGCTGTGGCTTCGTCAACGAAGTCAGACATTCTACAGTGACGCTATCGACAAATTGTTATTTTCGTTGGGAGAAATATGTTCGTCGCCAGCGTGACTATGTTGAGAAATAAATATGTAGATGTGAAGAATAAATGTCTAGAATGTTGACAAATACTTGTTTTGTACATAAAACTGCCTTTTCCTGCTGCTAGTTACTTTATTTACCCCATACGCGTTTCGCCTTCTCCTGCTCTAAGGCATCATCAGTGGGATCTATAACGATACAGTTTTGTTAGTTATAGATTATCAAACAGTTTACTTCGCGATTTTTTTGTAAAAACAAGTAATTACTTACGATTTGCTGATCTGCGTTTTCTCGCATCTGGTCTGGAGGTCGAGCTACCACTTTTATCACTGCCATATAATCACATCTCTGTGTTCTCGCCTTCCACGCACTGTTCACAATGTTTCTCACTCGTTTTTGTGGTGGAGTATAGTTTTTTGGTCACTCGATACAACTATTTCGTCGTACACTGCTTTTCACAGCGTAAATATTTCGACTCCATTATGAGTTTCATCTTCTTTGGTATGGTATGATTATATGGCAGTGATAAAAGTCTTAGTGCGACCTCCAGACCAGATGTGAGGAAACGCAGATCAGCAAATCGTAAGTAATTACTTTTTTTACAAAAAATCGCGAAGTGAACTGTTTGGTAATCTATAACTAACAAAACTGTACCGTTATAGATCCCACTGATGATGCCTTAGAACAGGAGAAGGCGAAACGCGTATGGGATAAATAAAGTAACTAGCAGCAGGAAAAGGCAGTTTTATTTACAAAACAAGTATTTATATGCTTGCTGCGCAGGATGGCCACACAAACAAACTTGTTAATGTTAACAAAGTTTGTTTTGTTTAAAAGTCTTTAAGAGTTTTCACATAAGAAATTCTGAGGCATCACTTTTCACCACAGCCTCGTATAATTAGGCCAAGTGGGTACTGAGTGAGTAGTTAGGCCAAGTGGCCTTCATTCAGCAGTCCATATAACAATTCCCAACAGTTGTCCTTGTCGCTGAGCTAGGCACCACAGGCCGTGTACTTTATATTGGTTAGAAAAAGAAGCCTCGTGGCTCTTGCCTCCTGATAACGGGAAGCCCATGTGTAGTAAGATGGAATTATATAGAAAGGATTTGGCACCAGGTGTAACCCTTGATTCAGCTGCTCCTACCCATGGCTTTATGCAATTCCCAAAGCGTTCAAATACAACGAGCGCATTTTCATATTCTTCCGCTCACTACATTCAAACTGAAAAACAGGACCTTTATGTAGAAAACGTACTTAAATTTTGCTTTGGTGTAAATTTTCGCTAGAGATAATAGCTTTGGAATTATTCAAGAAAAACGTACAAAAGTCACCCTCAAACGCGATTTTCTTGAATAACTTGAAAACCGTGACCTCTAGCGAATATGTACGCCAGTACAAAATTTAACTACCTTTAGCTTCCAACAAAAATGTTCTCTTCATTTTTTTGTGGGATTTAGAGTTTGTGCGTAGCGAGTGAGGGGATGTGAATATCATGCGCATGGTTTTTGAAGATGTTCAGGTTGCGTAAGACCAGTAGGCAGAGGCAGCTGAATCACCCTGTATACAGGGTGGTCCATCGATCGTGACCGGGCCAAATATCTCACGAAATAAGCGTCAAACCAAAAAACTACAAAGAACGAAACTCGTCTAGCTTCAAGGGGGAAACCAGATGACGCTATGGCTGGTCCGCTAGATGGCGCTGCCGTAGGTCAAACGGATATCAACTGCGTTTTTTTAAAATAGGAACCCCCATTTTTATTACATATTCGTGTGGTACGTAAAGAAATATGAATGTTTTAGTTGGACCACTTTTTCAGCTTTGTGATAGATGACGCTGTAATAGTCACAAACATATGGCTCACAATTTTAGACGACCAGTTGGTAACAGGCAGGTTTTTTAAATTAAAATACAGAACGTAGGTACGTTTCATAATTGTATTTCGGTTGTTCCAGTGTGATACATGTACCTTTGTGAACTCAGCATTTCTGAGAACGCTTGCTGTTACAGCGTGATTACCTGTAAATACCACATTAATGCAATAAATGCTCAAAATGATGTCCGTCAACCTCAATGCATTTGGCAATACGTGTAACGACATTCCTCGCAAAAGCGAGTAGTTCGCCTTCCGTAATGTTCGCAAATGCATCGACAATGCGCAGACGCATGCTGTCAGGCGTTGTCGGTGGATCACGATAGCAAATGTCCTTCAACTTTCCTCACAGAAAGAAATCCGAGGACGTCAGATCTTGTGAACGTGCGGACAATCCACCTGTCATGAAATATGCTATTCAATAGCGCTTCAGCCGCACACGAGCTATGTGGTGGACATCCATCATGTTGGAAGTATATCGCAATTCTGTCATGCAGCGACACCTCTTGTAGTAACATCGGTAGAACATTACGTAGGAAATCAGCATACATTGCAACATTTAGATTGCTATCGATAAAATGGGGGCCAATTATCCTTCCTTCCATAATGCCGCACCACACATTAACCCGCCAAGTTCGCTGATGTTCCACTTGTCGCAGTCATCGTGGATTTTCCTATGCCCAATAGTGCATATTATGCCGGTTTACGTTACCGCTGTTGGTGAATGACGCTTCGTCGCTAAATAGAACGCGTGCAAAAAATCTGTCATCGTCCCGTAATTTCTCTTGTGCCCAGTGGCAGAACTGTACACTACGTTCAAAGTCGTCGTCATGCAATTCCTGGTGCATAGAAAAATGGTACGGGTGCAATCGATGTTGATGTAACATTCTCAACACCGACGTTTTTGAGATTCCCGATTCTCACGCAATTTGTCTGCTACTGATGTGCGGATTAGTCGCGACAGCAGCTAGAACACCTACTTAGGCATCATCATTTGTTGCAGGTCGTGGTTGACGTTTCGCATGTGGCTGAACACTTCTTATTTCCTTAAATAACGTAACTATCCGGCGAACGGTCGGGACACTTGGATGATGTCGTCCAGGATACCGAGCAGCATACATAGCACACGCCCGTTGCGCATTTTGATCACAATAGCCATACATTAACACGATATCGACCATTTCGGCAGTTTGTAAAGTGTCCATTTTAACACGGGTAATGTACCACGAAGCAAATACCGTCCGCACTGGCGGAATGTTACGTGATACGACGTACTTATACGCTTGTGACTATTACAGCGCCATCTATCACAAGGCGAAAAAAGTGGTCCAACTAAAACATTCATATTTCTTTACGTACTACACGAATATGTAATAAAAATGGGGGTTCCTATTTTTAAAAAAGCAGTTGATATCCGTTTGACCTATGGCAGCGCCATCTAGCGGACCAGCCATAGCGTCATCTGGTTTCCCGCTTGAAGCTAGACGAGTTTCGTTCTTTGTAGTTTTTTCGTTTGATGCTTATTTCGTGAGATATTTGGCCCGGTCACCATCAATGGATACCCTGTACATGTTAGCTGGTCATACAATTGACACACAAATATGTGTAATGATAAACTTACTTCTTGCTACTTTGGCAGATCACCATGCCTGCCAAAAACACGTCTCTGTTTCCCGGCGCCAACCCTGAAACAACCACGCAGGTTCTAGTCCCTCTAGACTCCATTATCAGGTTACTTAGGAGAAAACAAAACAAACAATACTGTTGTCAGAGTGCTGATTGCACCACGCAGGGCACACCAGATCCATATTGGTAGTCTGGACCTCTGCCGGGACGCGGCACACTGCTACCTGTGGTTTTCCGGTCTCGCCTGTGCACTGACGAAGCGCGTCGGCTTTGCTGCCGGCAACCTGTGATTTGTGCCCGTTTACCTGGTTGAAATGATAGTGGTCGGGCTGCAAGTCTGGCCTCGTGGACATGACCCCACGCATCCAAATGAAAAATATTCCGTGCTGAACATAGCTTTTAATTTCTAGAACTCCTTGCAATTCTAGAGATCTTTTGTTTGTCATGTTACGAGGGTAGTGCCAAAAGTAGGGTCTCCTATTTTTTTTATAAGTACATAGACCTGTTTATTTCTACAATGGTTAAAATCAGTTTACAGCTTGGACATTTAGCTATTTTTCGACATAGTCACCATTTCTGTCGATGCATTTTTGTAGACGCTGTGGCAGTTTTTGTATGCCCATGTCGTACCAGCTCGCCGCTATGCTGTTCAGAAAGTTATAAACCTCTTCTTTCACCTCGTTGTCGGAGCTGAATCGCTGGGACCATAATTAACGCTGACAGGTAGTGAGAGAGACTGAAAAAACTCAAACGGGCAATTCAGGACCGCAGAAGAGGAATGTTGAGCAAGGGAGTACACATTCTCCATAGCAACGCTCGCCCAAACATCGCTCGGCAAACCGTTGCTCTCCTGCAATAGTTTCAGTGGAACACAGTCACCCACCCACCCTATAGTCCTGACTTGGCGCCCAGTGACTTTCACCTGTTCCCTAGGTTAAAAGAACATTTGGCCGTAAAGCGATTCAGCTCCGACGACGAGGTGAAAGAAGAGATTCATGATTTTCTGGACAGCATGGCGGCGAGCTGGTAGGACATGGGCGTACAAAAATTGCCACAGCGTCTACAAAAATGCATCGACAGAAATGGTGATTATTTCGAAAAATAGCTAAATGTTCAAGCCGTAAACTGATGTAAACCATTGTAGAAATAAACAGGTCTATGTATATACAAAAAATAGGAGGCCTTACTTTTGGGATTACCCTCGTACTTATTTTCCGAAAGTTCTCTGTCAAATTTGGAAACTGGTGTTTCGAAATTATTTTTTTGGCGGGTAGGGGGGGGGGGGTGATATCATGACCCCATGATCCCCTCCCCATCCTCCGTAGATCTGCGTCTGAATCGGGTGCGGAGGGATACAAGACCAACGGTCGATGTCACGCGCGTGAATTCGATCAGGGTTTGGCTCACCTCCCCGTCTGAGAAGCTAAAACTCTTCATTTCAAGCTACACGATATTAAGCAGGGCAAATCACGCAAGTCGGACATGTCCTTACAAACGGAGGTACTCGTACATACAATAGAGGCAAAAATCGGATCGGCACACAAAGAGTTCTTAAGTAGAAACTGACACAAAATTTGGCTCTGCTAGCAAGAAAAGAAATAAAATACTGTGTCATATCAGAACAACAAAAAATGTTACGTAATTATTTCTCATGCTACTTTGTTCTCCGCATGTTCACTGCCAAAATTAGAGACTGAAGTTTCGAAATTATTTTCTGAGTGTGTTGGGAAATCGTGACCCCATGATCTCCTCCCCTTTCTGAATGAACTGTATTTCAACTACGGTTCATCTCTCTCGGCACGCACAGTCGGGGCCTGTTCGAGAACATTCTTCCACACAAGCGACTTATCCTTTGGCGGCCTCCCCTTCCATCCTTTTCCCTTTCACACCTTCACTCGTGTCAGTTTCTGGGAGCTCCTCTCAGCTTGGAGCGCTGAGCGCCGCTTCTAACTGTGATACGTCCTGTGTAGAAATCTTACACTGCAGCGCACATGGCGCCACTTTCGGCTTGGCGCCTCAAGCGACGGCTTGTGTTGCTTGTGCCTTACACCGGCCCTGTGTAGAGTTAATATATGAAACACAATATTAAGAATTTCTAGTAGATGAAATTGTAGACCTGTACAAAGAAGATGAAGAGGACCAGTAAATACGTACAAATATTACTTTAGGAAACAAATTTACTTCCTCAAATTCCTCGTATCTTTCCTCGCTTCTTGCAGTTTCCTCATTAAGAGATAATACTGACCACTCTCTAGTGAAGTAAATATTCCTGAATTCCAATCAAGAACAACTGCCAAGATGAGAAACATAAAAATAGATATCGTCGGTATCGCAAAGCAGCCTAAAGCACTTAATAAAAGCAAGGCTTCCGGTCCAGATTGTATACCAGTCAGGTTCCTCTCAGAGTATGCTGATACAATAGCTCCATATTTAGCAATTATATACAACCGCTCGCAGGAAGACCCATACCTAAAGACTGGAGAACTGCTCAGTCACACCAATACCCAAAAAGAGAAGTAGGAGTAATCCGTTAAATTACACGCTCATATTACTAACGTAGATTTGCAATAGAGTTCTGGAACATATACTGTATTCAAACATTATGAAGTACCTCTATGAAAACGATATATTGACACGTAGTCAGCACGGATTCAGAAAATATCGTTCTTGCGAAACGCAACTAGTCCTTTATACTCATGAAGTAATGAGTGCTATCGACAGGAGATGTCAAATTGATTGCATATTTTTAGATTTCCAGAAGACTTTTGACACCGTTCCCACAAGCGTCTTCTAACCAAACTGCGTGCCTATGGAATAGCGCCTCAGTTGTGCGACTGAATTCGTGATTTCCTGTCAGAAAGGTCACAGTTCGTAGTAACAGACAGAGAGTCATCGAGTAAAACAGAAATAATATCCGGCGCTCCCCAAGGAACCCCCCCATGAACCATGGACCTTGCCGTTGGTGGGGAGGCTTGCGTGCCTCAGCGATACAGATGGCCGTACCGTAGGTGCAACCACAACGGAGGGGTATCTGTTGAGAGGCCAGACAAACGTGTGGTTCCTGAAGAGGAGCATCAGCCTTTTCAGTAGTTGCAGGGGCAACAGTCTGGATGATTGACTGATCTGGCCTTGTAACATTAACCAAAACGGCCTTGCTGTGCTGGTACTGCGAACGGCTGAAAGCAAGGGGAAACTACAGCCGTAATTTTTCCCGAGGACATGCAGCTTTACTGTATGTTTAAATGATGATGGCGTCCTCTTGGGTAAAATATTCCGGAGGTAAAATAGTCCCCCATTCGGATCTCCGGGCGGGGACTACTCAAGAGGACGTCGTTATCAGGAGAAAGAAAACTGGCATTCTACGGATCGGAGCCTGGAACGTCAGATCCCTTAATCGGGCAGGTAGGTTAGAAAATTTAAAAAGGGAAATGGATAGGTTAAAGTTAGATATAGTGGGAATTAGTGAAGTTCGGTGGCAGGAGGAACAAGACTTTTGGTCAGGTGATTACAGGGTTATAAACACAAAATCAAATAGGGGTAATGCAGGAGTAGGTTTAATAATGAATAAAAAAATAGGAGTGCGGGTTAGCTACTACAAACAGCATAGCGAACGCATTATTGTGGCCAAGATAGATACGAAGCCCACACCTACTACAGTAGCACAAGTTTATATGCCAACTAGCTCTGCAGATGACGAAGAAATTGAAGAAATGTATGATGAAATAAAAGAAATTATTCAGGTAGTGAAGGGAGACGAAAATTTAATAGTCATGTGTGACTGGAATTCGAGTGTAGGAAAAGGGAGAGAAGGAAACATAGTTGGTGAATATGGATTGGGGGGAAGAAATGAAAGAGGAAGCCGCCTTGTAGAATTTTGCACAGAGCATAGCTAACACTTGGTTCAAGAATCATAAAAGAAGGTTGTATACCTGGACGAATCCTGGAGATACTAAAAGGTATCAGATAGATTATATAATGGTAAGACAGAGATTTAGGAACCAGGTTTTAAATTGTAAGACATTTCCAGGGGCAGATGTGGATTCTGACCACAATCTATTGGTTATGAACTGCAGATTGAAACTGAAGAAACTGCAAAAAGGTGGGAATTTAAGGAGATGGGACCTGGATAAACTGAAAGAACGAGAGGTTGGAGAGAGTTTCATGGAGAGCATAAGGGAACAATTGACAGGAATGGGGGAAAGAAATACAGTAGAAGAAGAATGGGTAGCTCTGAAGGATGAAGTAGTGAAGGCAGCAGAGGATCAAGTAGGTAAAAAGACGAGGGCTAGTAGGAATCCTTGGGTAACAGAAGAGATACTGAATTTAATTGATAAAAGGAGAAAATACAAAAATGTAGTAAGTGAAGCAGGCAAAATGAATACAAACGTTTCAAAAATGAGATCGACAGGAAGTGCAAAATGGCTAAGCAGGGATGACTAGAGGACAAATGTAAGGATGTAGAGGCTTGTCTCACTAGGGGTAAGATAGATACTGCCTACAGGAAAATTAAAGAGACCTTTGGAGAAAAGAGAACCACTTGTATGAATATCAAGAGCTCAGATGGCAACCCAGTTCTAAGCAAAGAAGGGAAGGCAGAAAGGTGGAAGGAGTATATAGAGGGTTTATACAAGGGCGATGTACTTCAGGATAATATTATGGAAATGGAAGAGGATGTAGATGAAGATGAAATGGGAGATAAGATACTGCGTGAAGAGTTTGACAGAGCACTGAAAGACCTGAGTCGAAACAAGGCCCCGGGAGTAGACAACATTCCATTAGAACTACTGATGGCCTTGGGAGAGCCAGTCATGACAAAACTCTACCATCTGGTGAGCAAGATGTATGAGACAGGCGAAATACCCTCAGACTTCAAGAAGAATATAATAATTCCAATCCCAAAGAAAGCAGGTGTTGCCAGATGTGAAAATTACGGAACTATCAGTTTAATAAGTCACAGCTGCAAAATATTAACGCGAATTCTTTACAGACGAATGGAAAAACTGGTAGAAGCTGACCTCGGGGAAGATCAGTTTGGATTCCGTAGAAATGTTGGAACACGTGAGGCAATACTAACCTTACGACTTATCTTAGAAGAAAGATTAAGAAAAGGCAAACCTACGTTTCTAGCATTTGTAGACTTAGAGAAAGCTTTTGACAACGTTAACTGGAATACTCTCTTTCAAATTCTGAAGGTGGCAGGGGTAAAATACAGGGAGCGAAAGGCTATTTGCAATTTGTACAGAAACCAGATGGCAGTTATAAGAGTCGAGGGGCATGAAAGGGAAGCAGTGGTTGGGAAAGGAGTGAGACAGGGTTGTAGCCTCTCCCCGATGTTATTCAATCTGTATATTGAGCAAGCAGTAAAGGAAACAAAAGAAAAATTCGGAGTGGGTATTAAAATTCATGGAGAAGAAGTAAAAACTTTGAGGTTCGCCGATGACATTGTAATTCTGTCAGAGACAGCAAAGGACTTGGAAGAGCTGTTGAACGGAATGGACAGTGTCTTGAAAGGAGGATATAAGATGAACATCAACAAAAGCAAAACGATGATAATGGAATGTAGTCAAATTAAATCGGGTGATGCTGAGGGGATTAGATTGGGAAATGAGACACTTAAAGTAGTAAAGGAGTTTTGCTATTTAGGGAGCAAAATAACTGATGATGGTCGAAGTAGAGAAGATATAAAATGTAGACTGGCAATGGCAAGGAAATCGTTTCTGAAGAAGAGAAATTTGTTAACATTGAGTATAGATTTAAGTGTCAGGAAGTCGCGGCATGCTACCAGTGTTAAAGACTGCGATGGAGCTCCGTATGCCACGGCAAACTGGCTGACACTGACGGCGGCGGTGCACAAATGCTGCGCAGCTAGCGCCATTCGACGGCCAACACCGCGGTTCCTGGTGTGTCCGCTGTGCCGTGCGTGTGATCATTGCTTGTACAGCCCTCTCGCAGTGTCCGGAGCAAGTATGGTGGGTCTGACACACCGGTGTCAATGTGTTCTTTTTTCCATTTCCAGGAGTGTAGTTTAGACAAGAAGAGAAGGAGGAAATTGCCTTGTCCTGTCCGGTAGGAAAATATGATGGAATCCCTGAGAGGTGACTGAAGGATCACGGAAAAAGTTAAACTGAAATGACAGAGAGGGATTTGAACCCTGCTTTTCGTTAATATGTGTTCACAATCTTCGAAATGTGGTGCTGCAGAAGAATGCTGAAGATTAGATGGGTAGATCACATAATTAATGAGGAGGTATTGAATAGAATCGGGGAGAAGAGGAGCTTGTGGCACAACTTTACTAGAAGAAGGGATCGGTTGCTAGGACATGTTTTAAGGCATCAAGGGATCACAAATTTAGCATTGGAGGGCAGTGTGGAGGGTAAAAATCGTAGAGGGAGACCAAGGGATCAATACACTAAGCAGATTCAGAAGGATGTAGGTTGCAGTAGGTACTGGGAGATGATGAAGCTTGCACAGGATAGAGTAACATGGAGAGCTGCATCAAACCAGTCTCCGGACTGAAGACCACAACAACAACAACCCCAAGGAAGTGTTATAGGCCCTCTATTGTTCCTGATCTATATTAACGACATAGGAGAAAATCTGAGTAGCCGTCTTAGATTGTTTGCAGACGATGCTGTCATTTATCGTCTTGTAAAGTCATCAGATGACCAAAACGAATTGCAAAATGATTTAGATAAGATATCTGTATGGTGTGAAAACTGGCAGTTGACCCTGAATAAAGAAAACTGTGAAGTTATTCACTTGAGTACTAAAAGAAATCCGCTAAATTTCGATTACGCGATAAGTCACACAAATCTGAAGGCTGTAAATTCAACTAAATACTTAGGGATTACAATTACAAATATCATAAATTGGAACGATCGCATAGATAATGTTGTGGGTAGAGTCAACCAAAGACTGACATTCATTGGCAGAACACTTAGAAGGTGTAACAGGTCTGCTACAGAGACTGCTTACACCACGCTTGTCCGCCCTATTCTGGAAAATTGCTGTGCGGTGTGGGATCCGCATCACATGGTACTGACGGATGACATCGAGAAAGTACAAAGAAGAGCAGCTCGTTTTGTATTTTCGCGAAGTAGGGGAGAGAGTGCCACAGACATGATGAGTGAACTGGAGTGGCAATCATTAAAACAAAGACGTTTTACGTGGCGACGGGATCTTCTCATGAAAATCCAATCACCAATTTTCTCCTCCGATTGCCAAAACATTTTATTCTCTCCCACTTTCGTAGGGAGGAACGATCATCACGATAAAATAAGAGAAATCAGGACTCGCACAGAAAAATGTAAGCGCTCGTTTTTCCCTCGCGCCGTTCGAGAGTGGAACGGTAGAGAGACAGATTGAAGGTGGTTCATTGAACCCTACGCCAGGCACTTTATTGTGAGGAGCAGGGTAATCACGTAGATGTAGATTAGTGCGCGAAGCGGAGATGCTTTGGAGAGAACTAGTCTCGCGCTACGCGTGCGCCGTATGGGCTGTCACTCTGTGACGTGTATCGAGTCGTTAATGCGTAATTTAATCATCACTGACAACTGGTTAGGAATTATGACAGAAAACTATAAGCATGGAAGAAACCGGAAAGCACTGGAGTTTTCATATTGATTAATACAGTGCGATTCCGTGATGACGTTACAAACTTTCGGGAATGATCGAGAAGGGTAAATGGATCAATTTCAGGTAACGGACCCTGGTCAAAGGCTATAAGCGAAAATGTTTTTGATACCTCTTATAGTAGAATACATGTTACGGTACTATTGCTGCTAAGATTGTACGATACGCAACTTTCATAGATGGTAGAACGGACCAAAACAATAAAAATTGTCTAGTAAAAATGGACTCTAGAATGCATACCTTCAGGGCTATGGACACTTGTTCAGTAGAAGTAATGTGTTTCCAATATCGAAGGTGAACAAGTGCTAATAGCTCTTAAGGCACGCGCGGGGTCAGGGATTTTCTCTGTCTCGTGATGACTGGGTGTTGTGTGATGTCCTTAGGTTAGTTAGGTTTAAGTAGTTCTAAGTTCTAGGGGACTGATGACCATAGATGTTCTCAGAGCCATTTGAACCTACCAGACCACCACCTCTTGTTTTTGTCCATACTACCACATCTGAAAGTTGTCAGCCATAAAATCATAGCAATAGCACTACGGATACATATATTCCTCTTTCAGAAGAATCAAAACGATTTCCGCTTAAATCTTTCGACTCTGTCGTTTCCGAACCAAGGTCCTTAACCTCAGACTGATACATTTACTCTTCTCGATCATCCCTGAAAGTTTGTGTAATCACCACGGAATCACCGTGTATAGTGCTAATACAGAGGTATCAAATTCAGATTTTAAACAATTCCAAGGGTAGATGTGGTCTCTGATAATAATTTATTGGTTATAAACTGCTTATTAAATCTGAATAACTTGCAAATTAAGGAGATGGAAGCTGGATAAATTGATGGAACCAGAGGTGGTTAAGTGTTGCAGATGGAGCAGTAGCCAACGTTGGACTGAAACGGGAAAAAAGAAGCACAATAGAAGACGAATGCGTAGCTTCGAGAGTTGTAACAGCGAAGGAATCGGAGGATGAAATAAGTAAAAAGGTAAAGCCTAGCAGAAATCATTAGAAAACACAGAAGATACTGAATTTAATTGATAAAACAAAAGAATTTAAGTAGTCTTCAAGTTCGAAAGTCTGTTGTGTTTGCCAGATGTAAACGAACTACACTCATTGTCGCTGCGTGGGACGGACATACAATGAGGAGTTTTAGTTTTAATTACCCTTCCATCGTATTCAGTAGATACGGTGGTCCGACTAGAGTAGTTACCAACGAGTGTGTAAGTACTGTAAAATAGATCCACGGAATAAGGTCCCATATGGAACGACTTAAGTAACATGCACTCGGCCTTTGGCGCTGCTCATAGCAATGCGAGGGCGGCTCTTAGGATTTACCAGGAACGTTATGCACATCGCAGGCTGTCTCAGGAAAATAATTTTGTTTCACTTTAAAGACTTTAGCGAGAGACAAGATCTTTGCAGGATAATAAGCATGATACAGGCTGGAGATAAACATGCGTTGTTTACGGACGAGTGTCGCTTTACTCGTGAAGGTATTCTCAATTCACAACAGTCACATTTGGGCACTACAGAATCCTCATACAACGTACGTCCATGGTCATCAACAGCGATTAGCCATAAAAATGTGGGCGGGAATTGTGAATGACTCGCTCACTGGCCCCTACATCTTACCACAAAGGTAGAATGCTCACACATACCATAAGTTTCTTCAAGTATTGCCTGCGCTCGTGGGGGATGCACCGCTTGGAGTTACGCACATCCTTTGGTTGCAGCATGAAGGCGCAAGTCCACATTTTGCACCTGCTATCCGAGATCACCTAGACAAGACATTTGTTGACGGATGGATCGGACGCGGTGGACCTCACGTTCGCCAGACTTGACACCGCTGGAGTTTTTTCCTCTGGTGTACCATGGAAGATAACGTGTATGAAACAGCAGTTGAGGATGAACAGGACTTGGTGGCTCCTAATACGGCATCAGAAGTAGTGATTCAGACTACTGCTTGTTTATTTCAGAGAATATGCTAATCGCTGCATTGCCGTTATGTTCTATGCCAGTGTGAAACGGTAATCAGTTTGAACAATTGCTACGACACTCTTACGCAAACAAGTGGTTGTAAGTCTGTGTACAAGAGCATATTCATTTTTCACTGACCACTTTAGGACATATTTTAACATTAAACATGGACATATGATGATTTTCGTTTCTAAAGAAGTGGTGTATGGTGTATCAGCTAAGGGCGATATACGTGTAAGTGATAAAGTTTTTCTTGTTCTCGTCGTGGCGATCAGTTATCCCAATCATTTTGTTTACGTATACATTTTCTGTAAATTTACTTTTCATTTCGAGTGAACACATCGATATGTCAGATTTCAATTATGTTCATGTTATGTATATGCTTCTCCTTCGCCTGATGCTGTCTTTCTGCCCTACACTTTTGATCGAATTGTTTTTCCGCAGCTTGCATAAAAATGAAACAGGTGAAAGGGAATATAGGCGTCTGTAAAGAAACTGATGAAGTGCAAAATGACTAAACAGTAACAGCTAGAGGACACATTCAAGGCTGTAGAAGCATGCGTAAGTAGGGAAAGATAGATACCGCCTATAGGAAAATTAAAACAACCTTTAGAGAAAAGAAAAGCAGCTGTACGAAGATAAAGAGGTACGATGAAAAGCCAGTCTTAAGAAAAGAAGGTAAAGCTCAAAGGTAGAAGGAATATGTACAGGGGCTGTATCGGGCGATCTTCAGGTCGGTGTTATAGAAAGAGAATTACACGGAGATGAAATGGGAGTCATGAAACTGCCAGAAGAATTTGACCTAGCATGAGAGACTTCAATGGAAACAAGGTGCTTGGAATAAATTTTCTCCCAGAATTATTGAAATCCTTGGGAGAGAGAGCCACGACAAAACTATCCCACCTGCTGTGCAAGATAAAAGACAGCCGAAATACTCTCAAGCTTTAGAAGAATATAATAATTCCAAAGAAGGCAGGTGCTGACATATATGAAAACCATCGAACCATCACTTCAGCAAGTCATGGTTATTTAATATTGACACTATCTATTTACAGGAGAATCAAAAAACTGGTGGAAGCCAACCTCAGTAAAGATCAGTTTGAATTTTGTACAATGAAGATAATTCTGCAAGAGACAGCAAGAGACTTGGATGAGTTGTTGGGCAAAATGCATTCTGTCATGAAAGGAGGTTAAAGGATGAACATCAGTAAAAATAAGGGTAATGGAGTGTAGTAGAAATAAATCAGGAGATGCTGAGGGAATAAGATTAGGGAAAGCAGTAGAATAGATTTACTGTTTGAGCAGCAAAATAACTAACGATGAGAGTGGTTAAGAGGATCTAAAATGTAAGCTGGCCACAGTAAGAAAAACATTTCTAAAAACAGATTTTTTTGAATAATGAATTTAAAGTTAAGCGTTAGGAAATATTTTCTGGACATTAACATATGTTTTTGAATGGGGTCTGCCTTTAGCAAAACATTTTTTTTGTCCCAGACATGTTTCACTGCAGTTGCAGCATCATCAGTGAGCTTTTTATTATTATGGCTGTTAAATATAACGAATGTTCTTTACGGTTTAAATACATGTAAATATTAGTTTCTAAATCGTAATTACAGGTTTTTTGAACATAAAATTGTGTATTCATACCTTCGTACCACATGGTGTGGTTTTCTTGCTGTATTACGTTTTTACGCTGACTGTTTTCCTTTACCGTTTGTGAAACATAATGTAAAATATCTCTTTCTCACACACACACACACACACACACACACACACACACACACACACAACCTTTCACATGAATTATTAATCTCAGGCATAGCCATAACAGTTTAGAAATCGTAAGTTTTTCGTAAATGTTTAGCCTACATTAGGTTGTATATAGTTGCAGGTGACAAACTGTAAAGAAAAACAGTCACTGTAAAAACGTAACAGAGCAGGAAAACCACACCATGTGGTAAGAAGGTATGAATACACACTTTTATGTGCTCTTCAAAAACCTGTAATTAAGATTTAGAAACTAATATTTATATATATTTAAACAGTAAAGAACATTCCTTATGTGTAACAACTATAATAATAAAAAAACCTACTGATGATGATGCAACTGAAGTGAAACACGTCTGGGACAAACAACAAAATTGTGTTTTGCTGTTGGCGGACCCCACTCAAAAACGTGTTATTGTTGAAGCAAACCACAGACAAAAGAGCTTCAACATCAAGATGATTTTCTGGACATATTTGTGTGAAGTGTAGCCGCGTACGAAAGTGAAACATGAGCGATAAGTAAGTTCAAACTAGAATAAGAGCTTTTGAAATGTGGTGCTACAGATGAGTGCTGAAGATTAGATGGGTAGATCGAATAACGAATGCGGGAGCACCGAATTCAGTTAACGGAAAAGTAATTCATGGTATGGTTACTTTACAGAAACTCCTAACACTGGAATAGTACTCTAGAATTGGTGGCACTGTTTTGTTTGCGGTTTCCTTTCCAGACGCTTTGAAACATCAAGTTCACATACAGCGTTTTTTAAAGTAAGTAATGATAAGAATGAAACTCAAAGAAAATATTAGACCACCTCCCATTGGTAAACCATGAAAAATGAGATATATACATTGCATCATATGTGGCTTCACTCACTCGTTTTCTCAGGACATAAGGACCAGTTTCTGTCTTTTCAAAGATACAATTTCTAATCTCTGTTCCCGTCTCTGACATCACCTCCGGACTTCTAAGTGCAGAACTGCTAATGAAACTACCAGAAACAACGAGCTGCATCTACAGGCGCGTACGGAGTGTAGCAGTAGTGACGGAAACGCATCGAGACGACCACTGGCCGCTCGGGATGACAGAAACATTTAATTTTGGTAGCGTTACCTCAGGCAGTAGCAGAATTTTTCGTAATGCCACTTGTTAGCGAGTTAGAACAGGACAAAGTGTTCAGTCTCTGGAAAAATGAAGGGTTATGGCACCATGACCTGTTGGCAGTGCTGCTACGACAGTGATACGTTTGTGGAAGAGGATCGCATTCGTTCATCAAACACTTACTGAACCAGTGATCCCAGAACAGGATAAGCGTCATTGCGCTCTCATGGCTCTAACAGATCGTATAACAACATTGTCAACAGTGTGAACTTAAACTGCTAACCTGTCTGCGTCGAAGGGTCTAGGTCATGTTGTAATCGTACCCTTCCACACATCACCATTAAATTTCTCTGTCTCTATATGCTTAGAGAGGCGTAAGATATACAAAAGAAAAACTTTTTAATTGTGTTCATTTTCTGTTGTTGTTGGCTGCAGTTCTCGCGTCTAGGGGTACGGTACATTCTTGAGGCTGAAATTTTGATTTTGTAGGTTCCTGTTAATCTGACTAATGTTCGAAGATTTGCCTGTTTTACTCTTGAATTTTATTTTTTACCACATTTTTCAGAATCACAGCGGCTTTAAAATTTCCAGTTCAGAACACAAATGCACGTCTGTTTCCATCAGCCGCATGCCCATTCCCAACAGTCTGCGGTACTCACAATATTCCAAAGAGTATACAAAACAAGAGTTTACAAACTTTCAGACAAAAGAAGAATCTTTACTAAATTATATCATTATTTTATAAATGAGTCCAGAAACAAAATTTAATAAATATTGTCAGATTGTGCAAATTAATAATAGGACTTTTAAAAATGCCAGATATTTCGTAATTTCAAATATTTCTAAGAGAAGCGTAATTTTAACTGTTGGTACACATCGAGTGCGACAAATTAATTTCTTTTTATACATTTTAGGCTGAAATATGATAAATGGTATACAGAATCATATGAAATTCGTTTAGTTAAACAGCTGAGATAGTGTTCACCTATACAAATTACTTGGTATCGACTATTTCTATAAAAAGAGGTTATGTTAGAGGAGTGTGTCCCATTACAGTTTACTGTACTGGTGACAGTTATCATTCCGGATGGTTTACACTGGCCAGAAGCCATTGATGATGCCCGAGATTGAAATTGGCACGCGGACACCTTAGCTGGCAAGCTGTGAGGCAAATTACAGCCAATAAAATTCTTCCTGGTATGTGAAAGCATATGTAAAGTATCCGACGTTTCGGCCACTGTTGCAAATGATCTTCCTCTGGGTGTTTTGGTGAAACCCATGTTGAAGGCCATTTGCAACAGCTGCCGCAATGGCAGACAATTTTAAACATTGACAATGCGGTCACATACCCAGAAAAATGTTATTGATGTGGTAACAACCGCGGAAGCCTATGCTTACACTGAATTATAGTGTTGTTTTTTGGCGAGTTACACTTCATACTGTCCGTTGATGGCCCCATACACGATAGACTTTACTGTGGGAGCTGCCACCTCAAGGGTCCGTGTTGTCAAGCGGGTATATGGGAGAAGTGCAAAGTTTGGTGGCTAAGATATCCACTGGAGATGCGTAGTATAGATACCACCGTACTGAAGGCGACGTGAATAGCAATCGCAACTTCCATTAAATTGCACAGCCCGATGCCCCGTTTCTCTTTCAAGCCATTCCGCATGTAATGATTCAGCAGAGTGTGGTGCTAGGGGGATGTGACATACTGCGTTACTGTCTTCGCCCCTCAAATTTAAATAACTGTTATCCCAACTTTTAACATGGCGCAGATGAATCCTGTTTTAACAACAACAACAACAACAACAACAACAACAATTCCGTGAAAGTGAAGACATGTATGGCAACAACGAGTTTGAGTGCACTTACAGAGTAGGCAAACTTCATAAATTAAATAAAGGAAAAGAATTCCACCAAAGTGAAGACGTACGTAGGAACGCTGGACATCAATACGCTAATCTGGATAGAGAAAACTACATGAATTAGAGACGATGCTGCCCAAACAAAAGATTCTGATACTGAAATTCCAAGAGACCTGCACAATATATGGGGCCACTGTAGACTTTGGGTAACTACAGACAGTTCAAAATCAAAGCAGAGAGGAAAATAGGCAAAGGAGCTCTGCTCCTGGGAATAGCATTTACAGTCAACAAGAAAGCCCCATAATCAGTAACGGAAGTGAAATTAATAAACACCAGGTTGATGACAATGAGGCCTGAATGTGCTAGTAAGTCTTAGATGATAATAAACGTACATGCACCAGTAAAGAAAACGATAGAGGTGAAGAAGTAGTCATCAAGTACACGGCAAAAGTAGAGAAAATTCCTGAAGGGGATGTTAAAATTTTAACAGGTGATTTAAACTCTCAATTAGGCAGATAAAAGAGATTTAAATAAACGACAGGTCAATTACCCAGCACTCAGATTCACTAACAAGATTGGGCAGAGACTAGTTGAGCTACGTCACCCACACAGTATGAGAGTAGTGTCAAGTCACTTCAAGAAAGAGAGAAAGAAAACCAAGTCTCTGAGATAGCCAGTCAAATACTTAGAAGAATACTAGTTCGACCATGTGACAATCACAAGGACGACAGACAAATCGTCAATGACCAAGTCAGGAGAGGGGCAAACATATACTACCACTATTCCTCCAGAATTAAAATCAAGCTGACGCAAAATGGAATGAAAAAGAAGTCCGCGACGATGCCACAGTTCGATACGAAAAATTAAAATCAGCAAGGATCGTTGAGAAATGAGAGAAAGAGAGAGATACGACCTGGGAAGAATTCGAAGAGAAGAAAATCAAAAAGGTGATGGAAAAAATTCCTCTGCTTAAACGGGAGAGACATCCATGGTCGAATGACATACGTGATTAAGCAACTGCCAACATGAAAGCACTATGCAACAACTGATACAGAGACAACACAAAAGTTACTCTGGCAAAGTACTTTAGAGGCAAGAAAGCAAACAAGAGACATGAGGAAAGTCGAAAGAAAATATGAAAAGGACCAATTAAAAGGAATAGAAAATGATTTTTGAAACTATAAAGCGGGACACTTCCACTAGACATTTAAAACCGGATTCGTAGGGTACCAGCCACGAAATTTGTGTTTCAGAAAAAACATAGATAACTGGCATTGAAGGACAAAGAGAACTGCGAAATACTGGCGAAGTACTCCAATGAACTACTGAACTATATTGAACCGGCAGTGCGATTCCCAAGGAGCCAAGAGAAATGATAAATAAAAAACAAATGAATTTGGGATCAAGAGAGAAATCATGAAACTGAGAAACGGTAAAACAGCAGGTTTTCTTAGCTCAACTGCTAAAGGGAGCTGTGCCGAATACCACAAGGAAAACAACAAATATAATACAAGACAAATACTGGACCGAAGTAATACCAGAACACGTGAAAGACATAGTTATGCAACTTCTATATAAGAAAGGGGATAGGACCAATGTTAACAACTAAAGAGAGATATCTTCACTGCCCGTCACATAAACTCTATCACAGTGACTGCTACATATACGAGATAGTTTCAGCTGGGAAACAAGATAGGAGAACATCAAGCAGGCTTCAGTCCGGAAAGATCCTGTGACGAGCGGACATTTAAAGACAGTCCTTAAGTACCAACGACGAGAAGCAGAGAGACCGTGTGCTCCTTTGTAGATTTTAAGATGGCATTCAAACTCTATGGAGCATCACTAATCTAGTATTGGTATACTTGAAAATATAAACGCTTTTACCAAATTTTCTTTCTTTCTTCATTTATTTACTTTTTTTTTGGAGGGTGGAGGAGTGTCGTTACTCCCTTCCCGTATCCCTTGGATCCACGCCTGGACCCACAAGCCAACACACTCACCATACATGTTGTCGCTCAACCACATCTGAAATGTGTTAGACGGCAATCTGCGCATGACGTTTCCCTAGCAAGCAGTATGTATGCTTTTTGGACTCATATGCTCTTGGCGCGGGAGGAGATTACCCAGTAACATACAAAGGGTTCTTCGAATCCCATGCCACCATGCTTCGGCGGCCTGGTTGGAGTCCATAGTGGGACTCACCCCATACTGCATTCGCAGAGATGATGTACAGTTCTTTTACCCTAACAATCTGTGAATTGCCACATACCTAATCTGTGACAATGTTCGTCTCAGTTATAGGTATTATTCTTAGCGTTGTTTCCACTAATGTCTGTGTATTCAATATTTCACGTCCATGTAAAAGAAACGCGGAAGAAAGGAACGACTAAAGTCATTTTTCATTATAGCAGACAATAAAACCCTTCTCATTTTACCTGATTTCTCAAGTTTCTTACGATTCGAAATTTCTGTTACCAGTGTTGCACAGTAACCCTGCCCCCAGCTCCACTAATAAATTTTCGAAGCTATTGCTCGACACAGACGGTAAAAGAAGCAAGACCGACTCAGACCGTGCGTCACAATCGTAATCTAGAGCACGTGAAGCGTGCCAATACTGTAAAAGCAGGGCAACGCTCGTAAACCATTTCCACACAGCGAGCAGAGCCGTAGCTAGGAGCGCAAACGGTGCAGCATGACGGCAACGAGAACGTCGTTCTGCATACTGTGCAACATGGAGTAATAACATGCAACATCCGAACTCCCCCCACTCCAAGGCGTTCTAGTACTGATAAAGGCAGAGACCGGGGAAAGCGTCCGCAATTGAGACGCCGCGGCGGAGACAGGATTCTGACGCCTCTGGTTAAACGAGGGCAAATGGCCACCTAACCTACTACAATGACGAAATGTCTGCGTTTAAAAGCCTCTGTTCCAGACATCTTTTCCTCAGTGTCTGGTCATTCCATCTGTATCACCGATCCCAAAAGAATGACATGCTCGCTAGCTATCTGTTTGACGACTCGAATTAGTGCCAGCTGTGACTGGACACCATCGCTGCACATTGCCGCTACCGACGGGCCACAGCCGTGACTCATAGGATGCGGACTGACTGGGCCTTTCTCTGGCGAAGGGCCAAAGCGACTGACTGCAAGCTGCCACCTTCTGTTTGCTGGGTGGACTCCAGATTGCCACTTCCTCGGGTCTACCTGTACTGCCTTCCTTGCTTGATGCTGCGTCCGCCTTCACAACGGCCATCCGGAATATGCTGTGGGTACAGGAGTAAGCATGTGTCCATCTTTGAGAGTTGTGAGGCCCATCGTATCCCTGACCTGCTGCAAGCTACGTAGCTGACGGAACGATGTATCTTGTATTCCTCGCCTATTTAGTTGGTTGGTTGGTTGGTTGGGTTGGAGATAAAAATGACTGATCTACAAGGTTATCAGTCCCTTATTCCTTAGCCACACAGTTCTTGAAGTAAAACCGCACCCCAAAAGAACCCGATCACCTGAAATCCGGGGAAGGAACAAAATAGGCAAAACTATGTGTGTAACCATACTGAAAGGAAAAAGAACGAAAGTAGCATGCCAAAACTGAAAACATTAACTAAAAGGAAAAAGCGGTAGAAGGCGTTAAAACAATATAGCAAATTGCCTGGGCTGCCTGTATGCAAGAATGAGAAAAGGATGAGCCAGCCACTGTGAGACACACTAAAATCTCCAGACTAAAAAAAACAAGGCAAGAGAAACACACATGGTGGAAAGACTAACACCAAGTCCAATAGACAGCGCCAGAAGGAGCGATAAAGAGTTAAAACTGGGAGATAAGGCCAGGCGCCCAGCCCCAAACTGAGCGATAAGAATCCCTTTCTCGGATAACACTTAAAACTACATCAGCGGTTGAGGAATTGACACCTAACACAGTAGGTAGTGGGTCAAGAAGGTTAAAAGACCGTCTCAGAGCGGCGAGATTGGAACAGTCCAACAAGATGTGGACTACTGTCAATCGAGAACCACAGCGACACTGGGGATGGGTCCTCGTGACGGAGGAGATGACCGTCAGTCAGCCAAGTATGGTCGATACAAAGCCAAAAAAGGGCTGTGGAGTCCCTGCGAGTGGCTCGCATGGATGACCTCCATACATGCGTTGTCTCCTTTATAGCACGTTGTAAGTAGGCTGTTTAGGTTTTCTTATTGGTAACGCCACGTAGCGCTCTGTATGAAAATCACTGGCTGTGCTGTGTGCAGTCTGTGGCTAGTTTGCATTGTTGTCTGCCATTGTAGTGTTGGGCAGCTGGATGTTAACAGCGCGTATCGTTGCGCAGTTGGAGGTGAGCCGCCAGCAGTGGTGGATGTGGGGAAGTGAGATGGCGGATTTTTGAGAGCGGGTGATCTGGACGTGTGTCCATCAGAAACAGTACATTTGTAAGAAGGGATGTCATGAACTGCTATTTTGCAGTGAGGTAAGTGATTTGTGAAGCGTATAGGTTAATTTAGTCAGGGCCATTCTCTTGTAGGAATTATTGAAAGTCAGATTGCGTTGCGCTAAATGTATTGTGTGTCAGTTTAAGCACAATCATGTATAATTGTTCAAAGGGGACGTTTCATATGTCGACCCTTAGCCGAGGATACCTCACTGGAATCTTCTGTTTCGTTCTTGTAGTTTGTGTAATTAGTGTAGCTATTGTTTATTGCTAGTGCGTAATTATAGAGAGAATTTCCTTTGTAGTTGTAGTTTTTCATTGTTGTACAGTAAAACGGTTCTGGGATGCATGCAGATTTGCACCAAGTATTTCACAGCTGCGCTTGCAATTAACGAGATATTATTTTCAATGATAAGTTAATGTGTTTTCTTATTTTGCTCTTCAAATTGTGCTTTTCTGTGTTATAGTATGAAACATTGTGACAATTATGGCGTGTGAAAAACGTAATACTAGGCTTCAAAGTAAACTGAGAAATGACAGTGAAGATGAAAGCAGTGTGTTAGCGCCGCCGAGTAATGAATTAACTAATGTTCAAAGTAGTAATTTGGTAATTGTGCATAGGGAAATGGAGCGGGCTGCAAATAATGGTGTAGGCAGTGAAACAATTAGGGAACAGGGAAGCATTATCTATCGATCGATCGGTCGGCAACAGTTCGCCTCACGAATCCGAAATGACAGGACACAACTTGCAAATACTGTAGATTCAGGTTTTGCGTCCTCACCGTTTTCTCAAATAAGTCAAGACACATTTTCTGCTTGTCAAAATGTGAATGTTGCCGGTGAAAATGCATTGCCAAAAAGCATAGAGAAACAGATTCCAGACACTAATACATTATTATTGCAATTAATGCAACAAATGGAACAAAATCAGAGACAAACACAGCAAAAGCTTCAAAAGTCAGACACAATGGAACAAAATCAGAGACAAACACAGCAAAAGCTTCAAAAGTTAGACATAATGGAACAAAATCTTGAAAAGTTAGACACCACACTTGAACAAACACGTGAAGATTTAACTACTGAGTTACATAACATTGAATCGAAATGTCAAAAAGTCTGTAATGACGTAAAAACACAAATTTGTGAGCATTTTCAACCTATTTTTTCGCGGCATGAAAATGCATTGCAGAATCACGAAGCAGCCATAAAAGAACTGCAACCTATTGTTCATGAAAAACATGAGACCTTGCAAGCTAAAATTGACTCAGTTGCATCTACCGATTCGGATATGCAACTTGCAAAAACCCAGGAAAACTTAAAGGACACAGTAGATACTCTGAAAATTGGTTCAGAAAGACACATGGAGGAAATTAGTTCATTATCAGAGAAAGTAGTTGAACTTTCGGATCAGGTAAATAATTTATCTACGAAGGTAGATGATAATCTGAATGACACAAAACCGGTAGTCTTTAATGACACAGAAGAGTACGAAGAAATTAGGAAATTCAAACAAAATCAGAATCAAATTAATACGCAACACCAAAGAGAAATCCGGGAAGTACAAGACCAGCTGACACAGGTAATACAAGAATTACGTATTTCAGAGGACACTCGCACTCCAGTATGGGAAGAGGGACATAGAAATACGGAACAGTCACAAAAGAATAACACAAGGCACTTCGGAAATCATGAAAGAAATTGGCAAGGTACACCGAATTTTGAGATGGAACCGCCGAAACGACGTAACAATGACCGACATGCGACTCGCCGACATGATGATTTTGACTATAAGCTGTTTATTACTACACGTAAATTCGAAACATTTAAGAATTCTGGCAACGACATTCATCCACAAGCGTGGCTTCACCAATTCTATCATTGTTTTCCTCCAAACTGGTCATTACAGCACAGATTAGAATTTATGTGTGGCTATTCAGAGAATGAACCAGCTGAAAGAATGCGATCAGTCAGTCACGATTGCCACAGTGAAGGAGAATTTTTCCATGCTTTCCTCTCAGCATATTAGTCGCAAGCCACACAAGACTGAGTAAAACATAGCATCATAATGATGATACATTTTGAACAATCTGAATTTTTCAGTCTTGTGAAATATTTTGAAGACATGTTGCACAAGAATCAGTACCTTTCAAACCCAGACAGCCCCTCAGAACTCATCCGCATTTGCTTAATCAAATTGCCTGAACATTTACGACATATTATTTTGGCAGGACATTGCAAAGACGACATTGAAGCTTTTCAGGGACTGTTACAAGAATTCGAAATTGACACTGGCAATTGCGGAACGCGAAAACAGGAGCACAACAATTACAGGTCACATCCATCACAACTCCGCGATGACAGAAATAATAACTGGACACGACAAGGCTATTCTTACACCGTAAATCGTGATCAAAACAGACACCACCCCTATGACAACCGTTGGTAGTGTAGTAATAATTACAGAGAAAGATCGCATTTCCATCGTAATGAATTTGACAGAGACAACCATAGAAACAGACAATGTGGGAACCAAAACAATTATTATGAAGGGAGACAGAATAACTTCAGACGCAACGGTTCTCCTCGCAGTTACGACTCAGGGAGAAGTTCTCCACCACGTGACCGACAAGAAATTAATTACAGAAATTACCGACATGACGACAGACGATATAATCATACCGACAGGCCTGAATTGCATCAGAACTGGCGGGATTGAAACAGGGCAGGGCCCTCTCGACAAGGTGAATTTGTAGAAGTTAGGTCTCCTAATCCCAATAACGACGTGCGCCAACAAAGAGATAGACAACGACTCGCACCGCAGGCAGCCACGTGCGCCGGCTGGCTCAGAGAAAAATAACATAGACGCTAACCTTGAGAAAAATTCCAGTATTCTTTACCGACGTATACCGCATGACAATTGCATTCAAGTTCAAACTCTGAGTACTATGAAGAGTAAAGGATTGCACCACACTTCACATGTAGAACCGTTTATTGAGAGATAATCTGCTTTTCAACTTAGTCTTTGCTATAAAATTTTTCACTTCACGTTACTTAGAAACTGTTAACATGCAACTATGTTTTAAAATAAACTATCCAGTCTAGAACCTAGGGAACATATTTAGAGAGTAATTACCACTGCATTGTGATAGTGAACAGAGGACACAGTGTTACTGTGTGTGTACATTCTTGCTTGTTAGTTGCACGATTACGTAACGACTATAAGGCTTACATACTCAGAACACATACTGCTAATGAGATTTTAATGCAACATTTTGGTTTACTTGAAAAGGCATTCTTTATTTGAAGTACTTTCTGTAAGATTAAAGATGACTTAGTGTTTGGTTTCTTTGACAGCTACACGATTATATCACGACGCTACTAATGTGTGACACAATTTACATTGTTGCTTTTGCAGTGTATCTGTTTTATATCTGCACAGTTTTTATGTATTATTTTGGAAAGTGAAACATGTTTTAGTAGTAACTTTTGTGGTATAGCTACAATGAGACAGCCTTTTCCATAGCACAACCATACATTACATTATAGTACTTTCTTGATCACAGTACTGTACGTAATAACTACGATATCTATACGCATAGCATTTCACTTTTGTTTATTACGAGGTAAGTACATTGACTTCTACGGATCTTTTCTTATGGACGACACTTGGCATATTTTTAGCCTTAAGTAATGACAGTGATTATGTTACAACAAGACGCACAATTTAGCGTGGCAGTACACGTATTTGAGTGATTAATTTTGTACTTAAAACCTTTATTTTTAAAGATTTTTGAATTACAATGATACAAAGGTTTTCCGTGATATATTTCATTCCATTGCTGTAATCTGTAACACCTGAGGGTATAATTACATTAATCCTCAGGGGGGTACACGCCTACTTTGTGTACCATGTGTTTGACAAGCACAAGGAGCCCTAGTTAATATGGTATTTGCTTATACAACTTTACACATCGGTAACATATTTCTCCAACACAGAATTACACAGCTATCTGATTACTTAAAAGAGAAACAAACATTTTTTTACTGCATCAGTGACAGATGTTTATGTAATTACACAGTTGGATAACTTCACACTTATGAAATTGTATTTTGTCTGTACTTTGTGAACTGTTCATATTTTTTTGGAACCATTGTGATACTATGAGCGCTTTGAATGACGTATATGGTATGGGATCATGATTTTTAAAGTACGTTTGAGGTAGATGACACTTTTGAAATGAGCAGAGAATTTTTTTAGGTTTTAAAATATTCAGAAAGCTACGACGATTTTGAGATGTGATTGATCTGTTATGATATTATTACGACGACGATGTGTATTATGCTGTTGAGGTATGTTTATGATCAATAAGCTGATGCTATATGAGGAATTTGATTATGCTACGTATTTCTTATGATGAAATATTGAAGAGGTGTTGATGAATATGTATATGTGTGATAAGGTAAGGAATAATGAGTAGTGGTTAGGAACTCTGACTTGTGAAAAAGGATGTAGGAAACCAAGAATCGTACTTTAAGAGTTATGAAATGTGTGTAAATGCGTGAATGTATCACAATGCCAGCGAAAATTTTTTGGAAACTGTTATATTCATAGGATTTTGTTTCTACACATTTATAACGCAAATTCTCGACCTGTGAAATTTTTATATGAGACTGTCACTGTAGCGGAAACTGATGTCGTAAATATTTCGGTAAGGAAGGTCGGTCACCTAGACATAATGCGTTTTGGGCGCCCAGCTGAGAGATAGTCGTCTGACAAAAGAAAGCCATTAAGTGGAGCAAAAAAAGTGGCCATTATCCTCGCTATTGACATTTCTTTGTCGAAAGCATCGCAAATACGACACGCTCAAACTTGAAAACATATGATTACACTGTGGAGCTCTTAATTTATGATATTTACTAAAATGCCTAATGAAATGATGAGAAATATTTTACATCTATTGTCTTTCTAGTTGAGAGATTGCTCATTTTGTTTAATATCTGGTTTCTGGTTGTGTTGCAGCATTGGTTTTATAAAATAAAATTAAATGCATTTGCTAATGTGAACACTTTCTGCTAACAGATCTATTAAATAATAATTTTATGATCCATATTCTTCGAAAAAGGAGCACTTGGAATGGAAAGAACAATAAGAAGGGATTAATAACAGTAACTGCATACATAATTTTCTTTTCAACTACTTGGTAATTTTTTTTTGGTAGAGTAAGATATAGTGATGCATCACTCTAATTTTAAGATGTGACAAAGGTATTAGACATGGCCATCTTTAGTGTAATATGTTTTCTGCTTGAGCTTTGTCATGTTTAGATATAAGTTATTGCCTTTGCTGCTGCTGTTTGCCAGGCATAGTGCAACTGAATTTCACTTTGTATTACTCTGTTAAGCCAATTTTACTACTGATTTATTTTTCTTGGTTGCTGCACATTGCCTTAAATTAGTTGTAATGTTGCAATTGCTTTGCTAATTTATAATTTTTTGCTGCTTGCTTTGACAATTTCCATTTTTTTTCATTGCTGTTTGTATTAATTGTTTTGTGCTGCTGCATTGCCGCATCCCTTAGTTTAGCATCTGAGCTCAGTAGATTTAAGTTAGCTTAAGAGGGGGTAGACTATGTAAGAGAATGAGTTGCGATGAATTGGAAGAAATGCATTGAGAAGTTATATGAATAGAATACAGAAAGCAGGCTTAGATAGGACATTTTGGGAATAATGGTGAACGAAGGGAGATCTCCATGCAAAATACTGCAGTAAAACAAACCCTGTCCTTTCCTTTTGTGTTATCCCTCTATGTGTTTGTGTACCCTTGTGTATTTGTGTTCTTCCTGTCTTTATGTGTGTAGTTAATAAGATTTATGTTGTAGAATTTTTCTAGTGCTAAGCTACTTTCACTATGAAGAGGAATACTGTTATCCTCAAATATAATTTGCATTAATAATATGTTATTTTCTTTGTAAAGATGTTTACAGACATTATTAATTCTGTTCTGTTTCAATGCTCGTGTGTGAAATTAATGTTTCAAAAACTATTCTCATTATTTTATATATTTACTTATGTCATAATTCCTGTAACACTGATGTATATGTTATTTCGATTCTTTCATAAAGCCTGTTTTACTACAAATGTTATCTGTATTGTTATGTTCTTTAATGATGTATTTTGTACCTTTGTTATTGTATTCTTATGTTATAAAATTGTAATTGACACCAGTTCATCAAATTAAGTAACTTGTAAGTTACATTTCATTGCACACGTTTCTGTTGGTCATAGTATATGCACAATATGTGAAAAAAAAGAGGACTGTTAGTGTTTGCAGTTGCTGGTTCTAAGGACATTTCTAAAAAATTTTTATGTCAGTGCACAAGTGGTGGTTCATGGACTTGCTATATTATCCGCAAGACTCTTCAATGGTGATTGTGCACCTGCACAATCACAGCAGATGGCTGCTAGCCATCTCTACAAGGACTACAGTGGGTCTACACCTTTGATGACTCACCAATACCATTATTTCTACAAGGACTGCACTGGGTCTGCACCTCTGGTGGCCCACCAATACCGTAATCTCTACCAGAACTACTGTTGGTCTGCTCTGTGATGACCTACCTACCAATATTCTTCAAAACTTCGACTGACTCTGCGGTGGGTTTGCTCTGCTGTGGTCCATTACCTGTCTGCATGTCAAGAGTCAGCACTGTCTTTCTGTTTGAAGGACAACACTACTTCTTCAAGACTGCATGGAAATCCACTACTTCCATGTGCATTTTCTTTTACTGCTCAGACTTTCAGAAAAACACTGCTATTTTACTGTGATGAATGGTCAGGACTGTCTTTATAGACTGTGAGAAAATTTTAGCTTTTGACCAACATTGTATCAATAAGCGTGTTCATTTGATTTCTTTGTTATTGTAATTATGAAAAAATTTTTCAAATCTGTATTGGCCACTGCCCAAAACAATTTGTAAAATTTTTTGTGGGGAGCATGGGGGCTATGTAAGTAGGCTGTTTAGGTTTTCTTATTGGAAACGTCACGTAGCGCTCTGTATGAAAATCACTGGCTGTGCTGTGTGCAGTCTGTGGCTAGTTTGCATTGTTGTCTGCCATTGTAGTGTTGGGCAGCTGGATGTTAACAGCACGTAGCGTTGCGCAGTTGGAGGTGAGCCGCCAGCAGTGGTGGATGCGGGGAAGTGAGATGGCGGATTTTTGAGAGCGAGTGATCTGGACGTGTGTCCATCAGAAACAGTACATTTGTAAGAAGGGATGTCATGAACTGCTATATATATATATATAAAAATATATATATATATATATATAAAAAAATATATATATATATATATAAGACGTCGCCGCCTTACCCGTCCTGCCTCAATATCCATATATATATATATATATATATATATATAAAATGATTTTTTAACACTATTAAGGTAAATAAATTGTTTGTTCTCTATCAAAATCTTTCATTTGCTAATTATGCCTATCAGTAGTTAGTGCCTTCAGTAGTTTGAATCTTTTATTTAGCTAGCGGTATTGGCGCTCGCTGTATTGCAGTAGTTTGAGTAACGAAGATTTTTGTGAGGTAAGTGATTTGTGAAGCGTATAGGTTAATTTAGTCAGGGCCATTCTCTTGCAGGAATTATTGAAAGTCAGATTGCATTGCACTAAAAAGTATTGTGTGTCAGTTTAAGCACAGTCATATATAATTTTTCTATGGGGACGTTTCAACGTAATTTATTAGGCGTAGTAAGAGTATGCTATTCGCTATTCCACATCCCAAAAACCTTTATGTCGAAATACTATCGGAGATCAGTTTCCGGTGTGCCTATCTCCATAGTCGGATCACTGGCAGCCTGTCAGCAAGTGCATTTACTGGGATTTTGACATGTCCTGGGGCCAAAATGAAGGGCACCGAACACTCACGTTGTTCGAGGGCATAATCAGACTCCTGGTTAGTCATTACCAAAGGACTGCGAGGGTAGCACCGATCGAGAGCTTGCAGGCATTCCTTGCCTGTGCGCTGGAGAAGACAATATTCATTGTAGAAATCACGTTAACAAAAGGTTATTGCAGATACCGCTGCTTGACTGATACCTTTTGGATGCAAGACAAACTCTGACCATCCCTTGGAGCTCAGCCACCAACACTTGGACGTCACCGCCTTACCCGTCCTGCCTCAATATCCACTGACATTCCGACCTGTGGGTGACTTAACCAGTATGAAATACAATTAGCCATAATTTTTCTTTAGAATACTAATGCTCCGGTTGCATATGGTATTATGTCTTTTCCCTGCACAAAAAAGAATAGTCAGGTTATTAAATGAAGTACAGCACGCAATATTCAAAAGCGGACCACTACAAATGTGCTTTTAATCTAGTATAAATAGAATTTCTACAGATAACAATTGTGCCCCAATGATTATAGTGTTATTTAAATTATATAATTTGGACTGTTTGTTCCTGCTCATACATAATTCTCCCATTAGGTTTGCTGTTGATGGTAATCAGCTACCATTAAGACGTGTCACAATGGAAATAAAGGGAGTGTCCAGCAGCTTTGCAGTACACTTTTTATCGAGGGCTAACCGTCCACTTGTGCTTTCGCGAAATGCCTGTAATGTATAGAAAATTATTTTCCTACCTATCTTGGCTGAGACTTTTTCTGGGAGGTATCTTCATCCTGAGGAAGTTTTCGATCACTTCGGCCATTTTCGTCCGTCGTTGCTTGTCTCTGAAGACAATATTTTCACACACTTCTCTTGTAGCGTATTATTTCTGACGCTCCGTCAGCCTTCTGGCACATACCGTAATGCTATTCCAGTACGGAATTAATCGGAAAAGACAGGCTACCGCCACACTAAAGAATATACAATTTCTTGTTTCTTTCTGTAGTTGGACTGAGCACATACGTTAAAGACAATGATAAAAGTACATTGTTCTTGTGGAAACCACACTACTTGTTATACGTTGCAGATAATTTGGCGTTTATCTCGCTGCAAAGAAATTTATATCAAAACTAAACTAGCATGTTACTGTGTGAATAGCAAGATTATAGGTAACGGAGGTAGATTGTATCAGTACCACGTCCCAACATGAGAATATTGAAAATGAACAAAGAAAATTCTTTTCCTGAGAAATGAGTGGAGGAGCAACGACATTCTCAAGAACAAGATCCCACTGTTGGTTCAACAATTGTGACAGCAGTGTAGTGCCCTGGTAACAATACATATACTGAGGACTCAGCAGAAACTGCGTTCTGTCTCTCTTAATAATGTCTCCAAGAACACGTTGCTGCCCGATACCATTTTTCTTTGTTCTGCAAGTGAAAACATAGCTAATTTGCTCAGACCTTTCAGAACAGTGATTGTGAAACTATTTATAAAAAACATTATTCAAATCCGCTTCTGGATACCAAATTGTGTATTTATGATTGTTTCATATCACTAGATTAAGATGAATGGCGATGGTTACTACGAAAAGGATTCGACAGCCTTCTTGCGTCCTCTTCTCTCTCTCTCTCTCTCTCCCCCCCCCCCCACCCCGCCACACACACACACACACACACACACACACACACACACACACACACACACACGAGCGCGCGCGCGCGTGCACACGCACCCGCGCGTTCCAGATACACATACGAATGACAGTAACGTTATCCGTAAAGGATGCTTATAAATATGGGACTGTTACTGGAATAAGTGGAAAACAACCAGTCGCACATTATCGAAGAACCTTGTAAGGTGCAGCAATGGTCTCGTGAGAAATACTGGCGTGGCGCTTGACAACATCAGCGAAATGAATTATTACATCGATGTTATTTCTTTCTGAGATCTGATCTGGCATCACGCAAGTATGCCACTCCAAACCCTTGCTAGACGTTTTCAAATTCAAAAGAAACAACGAAAATGAGCCCAACGCTTAAAACCCATGCGTTGAAATCAAATCTACGGCAATGAGCGATTGATTGGTGTCGTCATTGTAGCACCTGAAACAAATGCTACTGTTAGGAATTTATCAGGTTTTCACAACGTTTCGACGTGTGCTGTTATCGTTGTTTTTAGGGGGGAGGGGAGGGGGATCGTTTCTAGTGAAGCACAATGAAACGCCTTTCCTTTATGACTAGCTCATCCGGCAAAAAACCTCTCGCCAGGAGAGACAAATGTAATGTTCCTGAACATATCTGTAATTCTCCGAACTAATCTAACGGGTTAATATTATTCACCGTCTAGAAACTTACTTCCAAATAAATCTAAACTCTGGTGGCCGCTGTCACTGAGTAATACTCGTGACAAACAAAGACACAAACACACATACAAAACATATAAAGCAACTACCCTCATTCCTGATCTATTTCGTAAAATTATCAATTTTTCCTACTTATTTCGTTTTCAGGAAAGCTAATGTAAATAATGCAACGATGCACTTATTTCGGGGTTTACTCCAATTTATGAATTTTATCTAGCGTTAAGAAAACACTACATTCTTAATTTTTTGTTATTTTTAGAGCGCAGTTTTTCTGTGGTGCTTTAGAATTTTCCATCTGATAATAACAGATCTCGTGTTTATATATAGCCACTGGATCATCGCTTGTACGTAAATATGTAATCTTGCACAACTACTTACTGAATTTTACACACATCGCTTAGTGCATGTTTCGGCTATTGCTACCGTGAGATGTCGTATTTATGATCAAAGTGACATGAGAATACAGTGCACAGCACAATTAAAGGATCACTTTATCGAAACCGAGTAACTCTCTCTCACTGCGACGCAGATGTTTGAAATTTGGCTCAAAGCTGCCTACAAACTTCCTCTGTAACGGTGAAAAGTGTCACGTAAGCTGTAAGGTAGGTCAATAATGTCACATCGGCACCTGATTTCATCACAACTTCATTTTGGACGTGTCACACGATATGGAGGTCGTCCCGCCGCCTCTTGCCCACATTTCATCCCTTCTTTTGATGCCCCTGCGATAGAGGTCAAAACCGCCACATACAGCGTTGAAATCATGTGCTTTTCTTGAAGGTGACTGGACATTTCGAACACACGGGTGATCAGTATCAGGTGGTATAAAAGTCCTCAATGAAACCAACCTTTACCTCTGGGCGTTGATTCTCACACATTTGGTGATCGGAAATGAGAATTTGGAGTGCGATGAACAATAGGACCACGCTATTGACAACTTTTGGTACTGCCGACACGCCTAGGACAATTCAATGCTTTTTTAAGGACATCGAGCGGCTTCAAGGCCACTGACCATTGGAGTGTAGGACGTCCGCAGTTTTTGCTCTTGTGTAGGGAGTGGAACCACTGAGGACCGTTCAAAATCAATTGACGAAATTTGAAAGTGATCCGAAGCAACGAAGTATGTTCATGCTTTTTCAGCCCTCCTATGGAATAATCGTGGAGGGGGTAGGGGGAGGAGAGAGTTGTGACACTGACACATGCGGCAAAGGCTCCCTGTAAGATTCCCTCAATTTAGCACCACCCTTTTTACTACCCACTGATCTTTGTCGAGCACCCGTACCTGTACAGAGGTGATCGTTGATTATTTGGCGAAGGTGTGACAGGCAACCATTTCGACGCCCTTCAGCTGAGTGGCGACGCCACAAGAGGGCTGGAAAAGCATGAACACCAACATGCTGCTTCGAATCACTTTCAGATTTTGTCATATGGTTTTGAACGGCCCCCAGTGGTTCTACCCAGCACACAAGAGCAAAAAATGCGGACGTGCTACACTTTGAAGGGGTCCGATCACGTTCAGTGGGGTTGCAGCCACACGATGTCTTTAGATTTTAATTGTCCTGGGGGGTGGCAGCAGTGTGAAAGGCTGTCATTAACATGGTCCTGTTGCTCATCGCACTCTCGTTTCCGACCACCAAATACACTCCTGGAAATGGAAAAAAGAACACATTGACACCGGTGTGTCAGACCCACCATACTTGCTCCGGACACTGCGAGAGGGCTGTACAAGCAATGATCACACGCACGGCACAGCGGACACACCAGGAACCGCTGTGTTGGCCGTCAAATGGCGCTAGCTGCGCAGCATTTGTGCACCGCCGCCGTCAGTGTCAGCCAGTTTGCCGTGGCATACGGAGCTCCATCGCAGTCTTTAACACTGGTAGCATGCCGCGACAGCGTGGACGTGAACCGTATGTGCAGTTGACGGACTTTGAGCGAGGGCGTATAGTGGGCATGCGGGAGGCCGGGTGGACGTACCGCCGAATTGCTCAACACGTGGGGCGTGAGGTCTCCACAGTACATCGATGTTGTCGCCAGTGGTCGGCGGAAGGTGCACGTGCCCGTCGACCTGGGACCGGACCACAGCGACGCACGGATGCACGCCAAGACCGTAGGATCCTACGCAGTGCCGTAGGGGACCGCACCGCCACTTCCCAGCAAATTAGGGACACTGTTGCTCCTGGGGTATCGGCCAGGACCATTCGCAACCGTCTCCATGAAGCTGGGCTACGGTCCCGCACACCGTTAGGCCATCTTCCGCTCACGCCCCAACATCGTGCAGCCCGCCTCCAGTGGTGTCGCGACAGGCGTGAATGGAGGGACGAATGGAGACGTGTCGTCTTCAGTGATGAGAGTCGCTTCTGCCTTGGTGCCAATGATGGTCGTATGCGTGTTTGGCGCCGTGCAGGTGAGCGCCACAATCAGGACTGCATACGACCGAGGCACACAGGGCCAACACCCGGCATCATGGTGTGGGGAGCGATCTCCTACACTGGCCGTACACCACTGGTGATCGTCGAGGGGACACTGAATAGTGCACAGTACATCCAAACCGTCATCGAACCCATCGTTCTACCATTCCTAGACCGGCAAGGGAACTTGCTGTTCCAACAGGACAATGCACGTCCGCATGTATCCCGTGCCACCCAACGTCCTCTAGAAGGTGTAAGTCAACTACCCTGGCCAGCAAGATCTCCGGATCTGTCCCCCATTGAGCATGTTTGGGACTGGATGAAGCGTCGTCTCACGCGGTCTGCACGTCCAGCACGAACGCTGGTCCAACTGAGGCGCCAGGTGGAAATGGCATGGCAAGCCGTTCCACAGGACTACATCCAGCATCTCTACGATCGTCTCCATGGGAGAATAGCAGCCTGCATTGCTGCGAAAGGTGGATATACACTGTACTAGTGCCGACATTGTGCATGCTCTGTTGCCTGTGTCTATGTGCCTGTGGTCCTGTCAGTGTGATCATGTGATGTATCTGACCCCAGGAATGTGTCAATAAAGTTTCCCCTTCCTGGGACAATGAATTCACGGTGTTCTTATTTCAATTTCCAGGAGTGTATGTTGGAATCAACGCTCCAAGGTGAGGAATGATTTCATTGACCACCTGAGGGCTTTTACTATCTTACTGGGCGGCGGTGTGTCTGAAAACTTTTCCTCGGCCACACATAAGAGAAACGCGTGACTTCAACTCTGGGCGTCGCGGGTCTGACCTGTGTAGCACGAGTCTGGCATTGTGACACGGACAGTTATCCTGTTGGAAAATTCCATCAACATCGGGGCACTTCAAGCCTGAAGGGTTGCAGATGGTGTGCGATAATGTTCACGTAATACACGGTTATGCTGGTGCCTTAGATTACTACTACAGCTCCTATACAAGCTCAGGTGAAACTCCCCCGTAGCATAATACAACTCCCCAACTGTCTGTATCTGTGGCGCAATGCATGTTTCAAGCAAGTACCTGAGCTGGATGACGGCTTACCCGAACACGAACGTGTAGCAAGAAAAGTTATCCATACGACCAGGTGGCACGTTTTTATTGATCCAAGATCCAGTCTCCATGATCCTGTATCCTTTGCAATCATAGTTATCCAGTACTGTACTCTGTCGGCAGATATCTGCCACTGCTGCGAAAGCAAAGAGAGCTTCACTGCAAGTTTAAACGCAACCAAAACCTCTCAGACAAACAGAAGCTAAACATTGTCAAAGTTAGCGTAAGGAGGGCTATGCGTGAAACGTTCAGTGAATTCGAAAGTAAAATTTGACAGAAAATCCTAGGAAGTTCTGGTCTTACGTTAAATCAGTAAGTGGCTCGAAACAGCATATCAAGACACTATGGGATGATGATGGCATTGAAACAGAGGATGACACGCGTAAAGCTGAAATACTAAACACATTTTTCGAAAGCTGTATCACAGAAGAAGGCCGCACTGCAGTTCCTTCTCTAAATCCTCGGACAAACGAGAAAATGGCTGACATCGAAATAAGTGTCTAAGGAATAGAAAAGCAACTGAAATCACTCAATAGAGGAAAGTCCACTGGACCTGACGGGATACCAATTCGATTCTACACAGAGTACGCGAAAGAACTTGCCCCCCCTTCTAACAGCCGTGTACCGCAAGTCTCTAGAGGAACGGAAGGTTCCAAATGATTGGAAAAGAGCACAGGTAGTCCCAGTCTTCAAGAAGGATCGTCGATCAGATGCGCAAAACTATCTCTGACATAAATTTGTTGTAGAAACTTAGAACATGATTTTTGCTCGCGTATCATGTCGTTTCTGGAAACCCAGAATCTACTCTGTAGGAATCAACATGGATTCCGGAAACAGCGATCATGTGAGACCCAACTCGCTTTATTTGTTCATGAGACCCAGAAAATATTAGATACAGGCTCCCAGGTGGATGCCATTTTCCTTGACTACCGGAAGGCGTTCGATACAGTTCCGCACTGTCGCCTGATAAACAAAGTAAGAGCCTGCGGAATATCAAACAAGCTGTGTGGCTGGATTGAAGAGTTTTTAGCAAACAGAACACAGCATGTTGTTCTCAATGTAGAGACGCCTACAGACGTTAAAGTAACCTCAGGCGTGCCACAGGGGAATGTTATGGGACCATTGCTTTTCACAATATATATAAATGACCTAGTAGATAGTGTCGGAAGTTCCATGCGGCTTTTCGCGGATGATGCTGAAGTATACAGAAAAGTTGCAGCATTAGAAAATTGCAGCGAAATGCAGGAAGATCTGCAGTGGATAGGCACTTTGTGCAGGGAGTGGCAACTGGCCTTAAACATAGACAAATGTAATGTATTGCGAATACATAAGAAGAAGGATCCTTTATTGTATGATTATATGATAGCGGAACAAACACTGGTAGCAGTTACTTCTGTAAAATATCTGGGAGTATGCGTGCGGAACGATTTGAAGTGGAATGATCAAATAAAATTAATTGTTGGTAAGGTGGGTGCAAGGTTGAGGTTCATTGGGAGAGTCCTTAGAAAATGTAGTCCATCAACAAAGGAGGTGGCCTACAAAACACTCGTTCGGCCTATACTTGAGTATTGCTCATCAGTGTGGGATCCGTACCAGGTCGGGTTGATAGAGGAGATAGAGAAGATCCAAAGAAGAGCGGCGCGTTTCGTCACAGGGTTATTTGGTAAGTGTGATAGCGTTACGGAGATGTTTAGCAAACTCAAGTGGCAGACTCTGCAAGAGAGGCGCTCTGCATCGCGGTGTAGCTTGCTGTCCAGGTTTCGAGAGGGTGCATTTCTGGATGAGGTATCGAATATATTGTTTTCCCCTACTTATACCTCTCGAGGAGATCACGAATGTAAAATTAGAGAGATTCGAGCGCGCACGGAGGCTTTCCGGCAGTCGTTCTTCCCGCAAACCATACGCCAGTGGAACAGGAAAGGGAGGTAATGACAGTGGCACGTAAAGTGCCCTCCGCCACACACCGTTGGGTGGCTTGCGGAGTATAAATGTAGATGTAGATGTAAGTCGCCGCCTATGGTGCTGCACAGAGCGGGCCGTCCTCCGAACTCCACGTTCTGTGAGGGGTCATGGACGTACAACACTTTGTCTCGCCTACTCCTGGCTTCATCGTCCTGCAACCTCTTTCCATAGATACTCCAACAGTGGCACACGAACGCGCGACCAGCTTTTCCGTTTATGAGACACTCATTCCCAGGCGCAAGTCATAGCAGCTACTGTTTTATCAAAGGAAGGAGTGAAATTTGGGTAAGAGACGGTGTGACTACCTCATAGCTTGACACGTCCACGGTATCGCTGGGCAGAATTGTCGTGAAATATGGTGTCAATGCGAGGTCATAAACCCACTTCACACCTGACATGAACATCGCATGTGTCGTCACCTTGCTGTTAGAAGCGTCTCCGAGCCCGAGGGTGACGTCGAGGGCTTCACGCATTTTAATCACTAGTGAGGAAGATTCTTTGTCGCAACGGGAAACAATTACAGAGTTTCAAGAAAGTGACTCATGAGTTGTGCAGTGGATATACAGGGTGGTCGGAAATTCCCGTTACAATTGGTTCACCGCTTACTTTAGCAACAGGCAGCAAAAGGTCATTATTCACAACGTTGATAACGGCTGTGATGTGGGATCTGAATGGGGTACTGTCAAGTGGGGGGTGCCCCAGGGATCAGTGTTGGGGCCCCTCATATTCCTTATTTATATAAATGATATGCCCTTGTAAGTAGGCTGGTAACGCCATGTAACGCTCTATATGAAAATCACTGACAATGCTGTGTGCAGTCTGTGGCTGGTTTGCATTGTTTGAATTGTCGCCATTGTAGTGTTGGGCAGTTGGATGTTAACAGCGCGTAGCGCTGCGCAGTTGGAGGTGAGCCGCCAGCAGTGGTGGATGTGGGGAGAGAAATGGCGGAGTTTTGAGAGCGGATGATCTGGATGTGTGTCCATCAGAGGCAGTAAATTTGTAAGACTGGATATCATGAACTGCTATATATATTATGACTTTTGAACACTATTAAGGTAAATACATTGTTTGTTCTCTGTCAAAATCTTTCATTTGCTAACTATGCCTATCAGTAGTTAGTGCCTTCAGTAGTTTGAATCTTTTATTTAGCTGGCAGTAGTGGCGCTCGTTGTATTGCAGTAGTTCGAGAAACGAAGATTTTTGTGAGGTAAGTGATTTGTGAAAGGTATAGGTTAATGTCAGTCAGGACCATTCTTTTGTAGGGATTATTGAAAGTCAAATTGCGTTGCGCTAAAAATATTGTGTGTCAGTTTAGTGTTGATCAGAATAGGTAAAGAGCGAAATGTCTGAGTACGTTCAGTTCTGCTCAGCTGTTTGAAAATCAAATAATGTAACAGGTTATCATCACAGTAATTCATTAATTTTTCTAAGGGGAGGTTTCACCCTATAGTATTACATTAACTCTAAAATATTTCAGTTTGCTGATGACACTACCTTGGTAGTAAAGGATGTTGTGTGCAACGTTGGCTCGGTTTCAAATAGTGCAGTACATGCCCTAAGTTCGTGGCTTGTAGAAAATAAACTAACGTTAAATCACAGTAAAACTCAATTTTTACAGTTTCTAACACACAATTCAATAATACCTGAGGTTTTAATTTCACAGAACGGGCATATGATTAGTGAAACAGAACAGTCCAAATTTCTAGGTATTCAGATAGATAGTAAGCTGTCGTGGAAAGCCCATATTCAGGATCTTGTTCAAAGATTTAATACTGCTATTTTTACTATTCGAACGGTATCAAGAGTGAGTGATACATCAACACGAAAATTAGTCTACTTTTCTTATTTTCACTCGGTTATGTCGTATGGTGTTATATTTTGGGGTAACTCTTCCCATTCTATAATGATATTTTTGACTCAGAAACGGGAGGTTCGGACAATAAGAGGTGAGAGTTCACGAACCTCTTGCCGACCTCTGTTCACGCGTCTGGGTATTTTGACATTGGCCTCTCAATATGTGTATTCCTTATTGTCGTTTCTTGTTACCAACGTTACTTTATTCTCAAGAATAAGCAACTTTCACTCGGTTAATACTCGGCAGAAATCAAACCTGCATTTGGATCGGACTTCCTTAACTCTTGTGCAATAAGGTGTGCGGTATACTGCTGTAGCCATTTTCAATAAGCTGCCACTCGAATTCAAAAATCTTAGCAGTAATCCACGCGGTTCCAAATCGAAATTTGAAGAGTTTCCTCATGGGTCAATCCTCCTATTCTGTCGAGGAGTTCTTTGAAAAATTAAGCTGATTCTTATTGTATTGCTGATGGCGTTTACTTAAACTTATGGACTGACTTTTTTCAGGTTCATGAACATTTATTTTTATCTGTTATTACTTTTATATTGTAATTTCATGTACTGACATGTTCCATGACCTTGGAGATTTGCTCCTCAATTGGTCCTACGGAACTTGACGTGTAAACAAAAATAAAAAAATAAACAAACGTCTAGGACTTTTAGAGGGTAGTGAGTACAGAACATTTTGAATAGGAACCCATATCCGGAATCGTATCGTTTCCATTCTACGACTGTCTATTTAGGGCAAGAGAAACGTCTCAGAGTTCCCTGTCCTGGTATGCAACAGGGTAGACACGATGACGTGTACTGCGTCAAACGATCCCCAGATGTTACTTATTGTCTGCTTTGCTGTGAGACCGAGTCAATACTTGTGCATCACCGATAGAGGAAACATTGTACGGAATACATTTGCGGAATGCACAAACATGCTCCTTGTGTATGGCGAAGCTGGAGGTAACGGAAGAGCTGCTAGTCGGCTGTATCGCGAACGTTTTCCACACCGTCACACTCCATCGCACAAACTGTTTGCCCAAGTTACACAGCGGCTACGAGAAACGGGTACCTTCACCGTGAGGAGGCAGGACTGTGGTGCCAGAATGAGAATTTCACTCTGCAGCGGAATGTGCGCTGATATGAAACTTCCTGGCAGATTAAAACTGTATGCCGGACCGAGACTCGAACTCGGGACCTTTGCCTTTCGCAGGCAAGTCCTCTACCAACTGAGGTACCCAAGCACGACTCACGCCCCGTCCTCACAGCTTCACTACTGCCAGTACCTCGTCTCCTACCTTCCAAGCTCTCCTGCGAATCTTGCAGAACTAGCAGTCCTGAAAAAAAAAGGATATTGCGGAGACATGGCAAAGGTCCAGAGTTCGAGTCTCGGTCCGACACATAGTTTTAATCTGCCAGGAAGTTTCAGGACTGTGGTCCTCCACGGCGACGCCGAACTCCCGAATTTGAAGAAGGTGTACTGCGTCGCATTGAAGGTAGCTCGTCAATGAGTTCGCGAACAATTGCGCGTGCAATGGCTGTTAGTCACAGTACCATCTTGGACGTCCTGCAAGAGCAACAATTACATCCGTACCACTTACAAAGGGTACACGCTATGGGTCCCGCAGACTTTCCACAACGCGTCGCCTTCTGCACACGGTTCCTGCACCGTTACATCGACGCGCCCCTGTTTCCACGTCGAGTTCTCGTCACAGATGAATGTAGGTTCACAAGGGATTGTGTTCTCAATGCTCGAAATAGCAATGTCTAGGGGGACGAAAACCCTCATGCCACGCATGTTCAGGGATTTCAAGACAGGTTTAGAATTAACGTGTGGGCAGATATTCTGGACTGTCATGTGATTGGACCATACCTCTTTCCATCCAAGCTCACGGGCTCCGCATACGTAGTCTTCCTACGACGCGTAATGGACCCGTTCTTGGAAGCTGTGCCACTGAATATCCGTCAGGAAATTTGGTTTCAGCATCATGGAGCACCACCTCGCTTTTCACTGGCTGTCCAGAGACATCTCAACAGACGGTATGGAGAATGTTGGATAGGCCGTGGTGGTCCAACCGCGTGACCGCCACGATCGCCGGATTTAACCCGTGTGGACTACTACTTGTGGGGTCGTATGAAGAGCCTAAGTTATGGGACACCTGTAGAGACAGAGGAATATCTGCTGGCACGAGTTCTGGCCGCTGCACAAGACACTGAAGAGACACCAGGTGGGATGGAGACAGTGTGCCAGAACATGCTTCCTAGCTGTAATGTGTGTAACAACGCTGGTGGTCGCCACATCGAGCCGAGGTTGTGATACATCGGTACGTTGCGGCTGGTGCCGTAGATGCTGGGTTTTGTTGTTGTCGACTAATGTAAACCATAAGGTGTAAGTTGTAATGAAAATGCGTAAGTAATAACGTAAGGAGTCAGTATTCTTTTCAAATGAATTGCAACAATTGTAATGGATCACGCCTAAGCACATTCCTCACGTACAGGGGCGGATCCAGGATCTCGGTCAGGGGGGGCATATTTTTTGGTACCTTCCTTCCAAAAAATTAATTCCAAATAAAAGCATTAATACTCTATATACGGCCCCCATATATATATATATATATATATATATATATATATATATATATATATAATACTCTGCTTTTAGTTTAATTGTGTATCGCTATGTGTTAAGGGTGTTTAATGAAATAACTTACTGCATTACCTAAAAAATATTCTTCAAATACGACACGTGCACTTGAAAAACTCCGTGTTTGTCTGCTAATGTAAAATAATGTATAAAAATGCTAATGTTCGTTTCCATTCTGAAATTTTCGAAATTAGTTCACCAATTGATTTCATATGACAGAACGTTGCCATCGAATTCGCGCATGTGTTTATACGCAGCAATGACGATACGACTGCGAAAAATTATAATAGGGTATTTGACTGTGTTAAGGGAATCATCTTATATTGTTAATTACGTCAGTACCTGTTTTAATCTGCTGTCCGTAACATTTATATTCTTACTGTATGAGAGAATGGATTGTGAATGAATCCACAGACGTTATTTTCGTGTACATTATTACATTTGGCTCATTAATGTTTGTTCACATTCCCCATCAAAAGTGAGAAGAAAGCCAAAATGGGGGAGAAGCGTTCATCCAGATCGAAAACGTGCAATTGCAGAATAAAAGGAACTGTCGTAAGGTTCTCACTATTTGCAACTAATGAGAATATTTTCAAACATTCCTTCGGTGTTCATCGCTTAATTATCAACACCATCTCTTTGCAAATTGCCACTAGAAACAAAATCTTACATACGCACTGCAGGGAAAGTGCTGAAAAAGGGACACAGATCGCTCATGCCTCAGCGAATATTATCATTTTATTCGTAAGTATAGTTGTTTCTTCTGTAGTTTATTCACTAAATGGAAGAGGCTTCAAGGTCTCTTTTTGAATTGTTACATCAAACTGCGTGCCATTGTTTACATCTTCGACTTCAAGTAAAACATACTAGACAGGCCGTAAAGCAGTCGGAAAAAAAAGATCGGTCACGCACCGGTAGGAGGGGGGGGGGGCAATTGCCCCCATTCCCCCCCCCCCCCCCCCCCATCCTCTGGATCCGCCCCTGCTCACGTGGGTGTTGGGGTGTTGGTGAGATAATCATCTGCATTGAAACTGTCGTAGAACGGAAACGATACGTTTCCGGACATGGGTTCCTGTTCAAAGTGTTATGCACTCACTACCTTCCACATGTCCTAGAAGTTTGTAACCAGAATTTCCGACCACTCTGTACATAACTAATCGACAAAACCAAAAATTCACCAATCATAACTATGAACTCTGGGAACAAATGGAGTAAGCTGGCTCAACGAAAACTGAGGTATTTGACCATCTGCCAGATGCAGGCGTACTGCCGCTTAAGGTTAGTGAAAGGAAAATACTTTAGTAGAAAAAACTTGTAGTCATCGCCAGCATGCAATGTGGAAGGAAACCAACGCAAACCTTAAAGAATAATCAAAGCATCAGGAAACAATAAATAAATGGAAAGAAATAAAGCTGGAGTGCGGTCTTTGTTTAGAAACGAACAGAAGTGGTGCGGCACGTACCTGCGATGAGGCTGGCGATGATGAGGGGCAGGATCATCAGCTTGAGCAGGCGCATGACCAGCTCTCCAGGGTACGCCACCAGCATCACAGCGTCCAGCCCCAGCTGGAGCGGTCGCAGCGAGAAGCCTGCAACAGCGCCACGGCGACAGCACCGTTACACCACAGAACTGTTGATATTGTTAAAGATACCGAGAATCCTATACATTTATATTTAAAAAATACCATTATCGTATCTCGATACATCGGAAAAAGTACCCGTGTATCGATATACGGAGGAAATAAATTCGACGTACCTGCCTATAAAACTATCGACTGCGTATTGTAAACACACTGCCGGTGTTAGAGCTGTATATTTAAGTACTGATTTAGTATTAGATATTCTGTAAATCAACAAGCTAGCAGCCTACCTACCCCCTCCCCCCCCCCCTCCCGAGCAAGAAATGAAAGGAAAACTACAGACGTTAATGATTGGCGATAACCATTCTGCTAACAATGGTAACAGCATGTAGTAGTATGGTATTCTGCCTTACAGCAGGTCTTGTCATGGGTTAAGCCTCTTCCACTTCTGTCTGTCCATAGCCAGTCTTTCCATTTCTGTATATTTATCTCCTTTGATATTGTCCAGCATTTGATATCTTCTTTTTCCTCTTCCCCTCCACCATTCCTTCTATTCCTTCCTTCAATAAATAGTCCCTCCTCAAACAATGTTCAATCGAGTTCCGTTTTCTCTTTCTGATGACTTTCAGCATGTTTCTTTCTTCTCCAACTTTTCTTATTACTTCCTCATTCCTTACTCGGTCTTCCCATTTCACTTTTTCCATTTTTCTCCATATCCACATCTCCAATGCCTCCAATCTTCTTTCATCTTCCTTCCTCAATGTCCAAAAAAATGGCTCTGAGCACTATGGGACTTAACATCTGAGGTCATCAGTCCCCTAGAACTTAGAACTACTTAAACCTGACTAACCTAAGGACATGACACACATCCATGCCCGAGGCAGGATTCGAACCCGCGACCGCAGCGGTCGCGCAGTTCCAGACTGTACCGCCTAGAACCGCTCGACCACCCCGACCGGCTCAATGTCTGGGTCTGCGCATCATATAGTGCAACGCTCAAGATGTAACATTTGGCAAGTTTTTCCCTCATATTTGTATAGTGGTCAACAAAGTAATTTCTGTTTCCTCTTGAATCCTCCTTTTGCCATTGCAATTCTTTTCCTAATTTCTGTTGAGCAATACATATCATCGATTATTACACTTCCCAAGTAATTGAAGTTACTCACTTGCTCTATTTCCTCTATTTCTTCTCTCCCATCTGACACAGTCAAAAGCCTTCTCAAGATCAATTTCTCCCCTATCATTCTCAGTAGCCCAATAGCATCTCCAGTTCCCACTCCTCGCCTGAAACCAAATCGTTCATCTCCTATTACGCAATTCAGCTTTCCATACAACCTCCTGTTGAGTGTCCTCAGCAAGACTTTGGTTGCATCCGATATCAGGCTCGCTGTTCTATGTTCCTCACACTTTTTTCTGTTCTTTTTCTTTTCTATTAGTATTAAGATACTTTCTGTAAAGTCCTTTGGTCATTTTCGTGTCATGTATATTTGATTACACAATTCAACCAACCCCCTTTTCCCTTCTATCTCAAATGACTTTAACAATTCCACAGTAATCTCATCGATTCCCATTGCCTTTCCATTTTTCATCTCCTTCGCAGATTCTTCAATCTCACTAGTTAGTATAGCATTTCCTTTGTCATCATCTCCAACTTTATCTTCTTCTTCTAACCCTAGGTCTTCTTCACTTGGTCGGCTGTCTGCAGCGTATAGCCATTTATATATTCTTCCCATCTTCTCATTATTTCTTGGGACTCACGCACCATTTTACCGTGTGCTGCCTCTACTTCCTTTAGTTCATTGTTGTTTCTCTTTTCCCTGAATGTCAAACAGCATGTAAGTGGCACAATAAAAGACGTCCGATAGGTCCATCTTTCGGTTTTGTCACCTATCGGATTTGTCCGGAACACTTCACGCCGACTTCCCTGTTTTTTCAGTTCTGCAAAAGTTGTTTTTTATCGCAACTGGTGTGCTGTTCCTTCACATCGGAAATCTCGTTGTACCATTCAGACTGCCACCCCCTCATCTCACCCCCCTCGCCAATCAATCGGTGTTGTTCTTTTGTGCCACATATGCTTGCTTCAGACAGTCAAAGAGAAAGATTGGAATTGACGAAAGCTCAAGAAGTAGTAAGACTGCTTAACACAATGAAAGTAAAATTATGTCTTACTACAATTTCAAAATAATTTCAAATACACTCCTGGAAATGGAAAAAAGAACACATTGACACCGGTGTGTCAGACCCACCATACTTGCTCCGGACACTGCGAGAGGGCTGTACAAGCAATGATCACACGCACGGCACAGCGGACACACCAGGAACCGCGGTGTTGGCCGTCGAATGGCGCTAGCTGCGCAGCATTTGTGCACCGCCGCCGTCAGTGTCAGCCAGTTTGCCGTGGCATACGGAGCTCCATCGCAGTCTTTAACACTGGTAGCATGCCGCGACAGCGTGGACGTGAACCGTATGTGCAGTTGACGGACTTTGAGCGAGGGCGTATAGTGGGCATGCGGGAGGCCGGGTGGACATACCGCCGAATTGCTCAACACGTGGGGCGTGAGGTCTCCACAGTACATCGATGATGTCGCCAGTGGTCGGCGGAAGGTGCACGTGCCCGTCGACCTGGGACCGGACCGCAGCGACGCACGGATGCACGCCAAGACCGTAGGATCCTACGTAGTGCCGTAGGGGACCGCACCGCCACTTCCCAGCAAATTAGGGACACTGTTGCTCCTGGGGTATCGGCGAGGACCATTCGCAACCGTCTCCATGAAGCTGGGCTACGGTCCCGCACACCGTTAGGCCGTCTTCCGCTCACGCCCCAACATCGTGCAGCCCGCCTCCAGTGGTGTCGCGACAGGCGTGAATGGAGGGACGAATGGAGACGTGTCGTCTTCAGCGATGAGAGTCGCTTCTGCCTTGGTGCCAATGATGGTCGTATGCGTGTTTGGCGCCGTGCAGGTGAGCGCCACAATCAGGACTGCATACGACCGAGGCACACAGGGCCAACACCCGGCATCATGGTGTGGGGAGCGATCTCCTACACTGGCCGTACACCACTGGTGATCGTCGAGGGGACACTGAATAGTGCACGGTACATCCAAACCGTCATCGAACCCATCGTCTACCATTCCTAGACCGGCAAGGGAACTTGCTGTTCCAACAGGACAATGCACGTCCGCATGTATCCCGTGCCACCCAACGTCCTCTAGAAGGTGTAAGTCAACTACCCTGGCCAGCAAGATCTCCGGATCTGTCCCCCATTGAGCATGTTTGGAACTGGATGAAGCGTCGTCTCACGCGGTCTGCACGTCCAGCACGAACGCTGGTCCAACTGAGGCGCCAGGTGGAAATGGCATGGCAAGCCGTTCCACAGGACTACATCCAGCATCTCTACGATCGTCTCCATGGGAGAATAGCAGCCTGCATTGCTGCGAAAGGTGGATATACACTGTACTAGTGCCGACATTGTGCATGCTCTGTTGCCTGTGTCTATGTGCCTGTGGTTCTGTCAGTGTGATCATGTGATGTATCTGACCCCAGGAATGTGTCAATAAAGTTTCCCCTTCCTGGGACAATGAATTCACGGTGTTCTTATTTCAATTTCCAGGAGTGTATTTTCCGAAAAATGTGAGAGAATATAATATAAAATAAAAATATCGCTAGACGATATCACCGTTTTGATGTCTATGTATCAGTGGAAGATATATGATTGTTTTTGGAAAAAATAAAGATATTTAATCAACAGCTCTTGTACACCACCAGTATTAACGGAGCAACGTACACGTTTCAGAAGAGCATGAGCTGCACAATGGCGTCATCTCGGCTGTGGCTAAGCCATTTCTACTCAATATGTTTACTGCTAGTTCAACAATGTATTATGGATTATTTCTGTGCAGTCTGGAAATAAGAGGGCGATACGGACAGTATTTCAGCTCTGAGGGCGTGTCGTGATTTGTCCCTGGATAGGTCAGTCGGTACATTAATTGGATACGAAAAACAATGATCTGCGTTCGATTCCCAATCGGGTACATTGTTTTAATCTGTTAGCAACACTGAAAACAACACAAACTCCAATATGTGGGAAATATTAATTCTGGTGATCTAAAATTCTGACATCGGTCTCAATTGGGCACTGAAATGAATTCAATGGCAAGTAAAAACGTGTGCCGGATCGGGACTCGAACCCGAATATCCCGCTTTACGCGAGTGCCCACCTTAATCCCTTCGGCTATCCGTGTATGCCTCATGATGCTGGACTGTCGCAGGAGTTCAGGAGAGAGAGAGAGAGAGAGAGAGAGAGAGAGAGAGAGAGAGAGAGGGGGAGAGAATCTGAAATGATCTTATAGTCGTCAAGCCGTATATATTTATGTATGTGTGGTGTCTGTTCTTTCGGACTGCAAACGCAGTCTCCCTCCTGGACCCCTACGGGAATCTAGCCTGATGCTGCGCACAATGAGTATAGTGGACAGGGGTCGCTAAGTCATTAGTGTGGGACAAGGTGGGAATTCGGATCGAAGGGAAAGTATGCACTGATAGCCGAAGTTGGCCATTTGCGCAAAGTTGGAAATCCGGATTGGAGTCCTGGTCCGACCCAAGTTTCCGCTTGTCACTGAATTCATTGAAATGGCCAATTGCAGATGATCTCAGAATTTATATCATTTTTTAGTATATATGCGGCTTCAGGATCAAGAATGGTGTCTTTCGAACACTGTCGAAAGAACAGACAGGCGTATATATACACTACTGGCCATTAAATTTGCTACAATAAGAAGAAATGCAGATGACAAACAGGTATTCATTGGACAAATATATTATACTAGAACTGACATGTGATTACATTTTCACGCAATTTGGGTGCACAGATCCTGAGAAATCAGTACCCAGAACAACAACCTCTGGCCGTAATAACGGCCTTGATACGCCTGGGTATTGAGTCAAACAGAGCTTGGATGGAGTGTACAGGTACAGCTGCCCATGGAGTTTCAACACGATACCACAGTTCATCAAGAGTAGTGACTGGCGTATTGTGACGAGCCAGTTGCTGGGCCACCATTGACCAGACGTTTTCAGTTGGTGAGAGATCTGGAAAATGTGCTGGCCAAGGCAGCAGTTGAACATTTTCTGTATCCAGCAATGCCCGTACAGGACCTGCCACATGCGGTCGTGCATTATCCTGCTGAAATGTAGGGTTTCGCAGGGATCGAATGAAGGGTAGAGCCACGGGTCGTAACACATCTGAAATGTAACGTCGACTGTTCAAAGTGCCGTCAATGCGAACAAGAGGTGACCGAGACGTGTAACCAATGGCACCCCATACCATCACGCCGGGTGATACGCCAGTATGGCGCTGACGAATACACGCTTCCAATGTGCGCTCACCGCGATGTCGCCAAACACGGATGCGACAATCATGATGCTGTAAACAGAACCTGGATTCATCCGAAAAAATGACGTTTTGCCATTCGTGCACCCATGTTCGTCGTTGAGTACACCATCGCAGGCGCTTCTGTCTGTGATACAGCGTCAAGGGTAACCGCAGCCCTGGTCTCCGAGCTGATAGTCCATGCTGCTGGAAACGTCGTCGAACCGTTCGTGCAGATGGTTGTTGTCTTGCAAACGTCCCCATCTGTTGACTCAGGGATCGAGACGTGGCTGCACGATCCGTTACAGCCATGCGGATAAGATGCCTGTCATCTCGACTGCTAGTGATACGAGGCCGTTGGGATCCAGCACGGCGTTCCGCATTACCCTCCTGAACCCACCGATTCCATATTCTGCTAACAGTCATTGGATCTCGACCAACGCGAGCAGCAATGTCGCGATACGATAATCCGCACGATAAACCTTTATCGAAGTCGGAAACGTGATGGTACGCATTTCTCCTCCTTACACGAGGCATCACGACAACGTTTCACAAGGCAACGCCTGTCAACTGCTGTTTTGTGTATGAGAAATCGGTTGGAAACTTTCCTCATGTCAGCCCGTTGTAGGTGTCGCCACCGGCGCCAACCTTGTGTGAATGGTCTGAAAAGCTAATCATTTGCATATCACAGCATCTACTTCCTGTCGGTTAAATTTCGCGTCTGTAGCACGTTATCTTCGTGGTGTAGTAATTTTAATGGCCATTAGTGTACATATTTAATCGTTTCGGTATCAATAAAGTCCTGTAAAAACGCAGAAAATATTCATTGGAGTAGAATGAGATTCCCAACATCACGTTCATTAATTCATTCTTATCGTTTATTATATCACGACACATTCTGTATGCTCATGTAATTTGATGAACAAGCGCCTTCCCAGTTACCTAATTCCTTTTTGTCTTCCTCAATGCAAGGACTATATTGGGTCTCTCTCCTAAGAGTCATCAGTAGCATGATCTCTGGTTTTTCAGCGGATATTTGCAATTTATTTCTTGGATTGTGTAGCAGATGTCAGCCAAAACAAATAGCGCTCATCGCGTATTTCATGCGAGTCCTGTGTCGAAAAGCATCGGTTTGTTTCCTTTTACAAACAAACTGATGTTTAAAGCGGAATTTTACGTGCCCATTCGATAGAACGGGCCAAGATTAGTCTACTTCGATATTCGATTGACCGATCTCTTTACAGGATAGTGAAACACGAAGAATAAACAGCAATCCAGCAGCGATTCAGATATCGATCGAACGAATATCTAACTAGACTCTCTAGCGCTCTATCGAAAGGGCATATAAAATTTTGATCTGAAAATAATTTTGTTTGTAATGGGAAACAAATCGACGATCTCTGTTGTCACTGGGCATTGTGTGAAAGACGTGACGAAGAGTAATTGTTTAGGCTGACTTCAGCTACGCAATGCAAAGACAATATTTCAAATACTTTATCATTCAAAATTACAGTGATAATATTTTGTGGAACAATTAATGAAGTTGGTAACTGAGATGTATCTAACCTGAGATAATATTATCTGTGAACCTCTGTTGTATCTTATTCTTAGCAATCAGATCATTTCAAATAGTCCTGATAACAACTTTAGATTGTCTTTTTCATCGACGGGTCATAGACTTAGCGCGTAAGCTTCATTCGCCAATGTCGGTGCCATTTTATAATTTTCACTGTACCATTCGTAATTTTAATAGTGATTCATTATTCATAAATTTGTTTTCGATATTTGTAATAGTTGGTTCCTTTCCCCATCTGCTTTGATTTAAAATTTGATGCGCAGTTTATTGAATTGTTTATGACGACTCGTTTGTTAATTCATCTGATGACGCCGCGATCAAGCGATAGTAGCTCCATCGCAAACCAGTTTAATATTAACATCGAGCCTGGATCTTTTGGTAACATAGTCCACCTTTCATGTTAATGCAAAAATGCAAACTGTACGTGTTGCTTCGACAGCTAATTCTCATATTTTTACTCGTCATCATAAAAGTAATCTAAATGAGATGGCGATTAGGAATAATGATTCCATTTTCTGGAATGCAATGGCAGTAACTCTAGAAATTTTATGTCCGATTTTAACGAAGAAATTAAATACTAACGCCAGGCTGCAGTAAGTTCAGAATTTTCTGTTAAAGTGGCTATCTCTCTAAATTAATATCCCTGCTAGTCCAATTACAAAATAATATCAAATAAAATAAATCATGCAACTCTGACGAGAGGTTAGTACAAATAGGCTCCTTGCCTGTTCCGATCTCAATCTGGCCACCTCTTCCATGACCTTCCACGTCTTTGTTTCCCTTGATTTTTTTGTTCACTGAAACGCCAAAGAAACTGGTATAGGCATGCGCATTCACATACAGATGTATGTAAACAAGCAGAATACGACGCTGCGTTCGGCAACGCCGATATAAGACAAGTGCCTGGCGTAGTTGTTAGCTAGGTTACTGCTGCTACAATTTCAGGTTATCAAGATTTAAGTAAGTTTGAACGTGGTGTTATAGTCAGCGCACGAGGGACGGGACACAGCATATCCGAAGTAGCAATGAAGTGGGGATTTTCCCGTACGACCATTTCACGACTGTATCACGAATATCAAGAATCCGGTAAAACATCAACTCTCCGACATTGCTGCGGCCGGAGAAAGGTTCTGCAAGAACGGGACCAACGACGACTGAAGAGAATCGTTCAACGTGACACAAGTGCAACCCTTCCGTAAACTGAAGAAAGTTTCAATGCTGGGCCATCAACATGTGTCAGCCTTCGTACCATTCAACGAAACCATCATCGATACGGGCTGTAGGAGCAGAAGGCCCACTCTTGTGCCCTTGATGACTGCAAGTCACAAAGCTTTACTCCTCATCTGGGCCCATCAACACCGACATTGGACTGTTGATGACTGGAAACATGTTGCCTGGTCTGACGAATCTCGTTTTAAATTGTATCGAGCAGATGGACATGTAGGGGTATGGAGACAACGTCATGAATCCATGAACCCCGCATGTAAGCAGGGGACTGTTCAAGCTGGTGGAGGCTCTGTAAGGTGTGGGTCTGTGCAGTTATAGTGATGTTGGACACCTGATATGCCTAGATACGTCTCTGACAGGTGACACGTACGTAAGGATCCTGTTTGACCACCTGCACCCATTCATGTGCATTACGCATTCCGACGTACTTGGACAATTCCAGCAGGACAATGCAACACCCTAGACGTCCAGAATTTCTACAGAGTGGATTCCGGAACACTCTTCTGAGTTTAAACACTTCCGCTGGCCACCAGACTCCCCAGACATGAACATTATTGAGCATATCTGGGATGCCTTGCAACGTGCTGTTCAGGAGAGCTCTCCACCCAATCGTGCTCTTACGGATTTATGAACAGCCCTGCAGGATTCATGGTGTCAGTTCCCTCCAGCACTACTTCAGACATTAGTCGAGTCCATGCCACGCCGTGTTGCGGCACTTCTGCGTGCTCGTGGAGGCCCTACACGATATTAAGCAAGTGTCCCAGTTTCTGTGGCCCTTCGGCGTAGTTAAGTACTTGTTTTGTTGCTCTTCCTTTTGTCATCCTATCTATATGTTCTAGACCTTATACCTCTCTTTATTTAACTAACTTGTTGACAGAATAAATTTCTAACCACTCTCTGTTGTCTTCATTCCTTATCTGATACCTCAGACTTCAATCATCCGCCCGTCTCATAAATTACATTTGATCAACTTGTATGCGCGTTTCATCCGGCTTCCGTAATATCCACGACTCTGAACCTTATTCAGTAGAGGTGTAATCATAATTCATGCAGTTTTATTTATTTTTCCGCAGTTTTCTGCCTGTTGGGCTTTGTATTGTACCACATATCATCTGATATTTCATTTCGTCTTTATATTTTCAAGTCGATAGCTTATGTTGCGAAAGAAGAAAATGAAGTACGAAACTTGTGCTAAAACTTTATTATTTAGCACTATCTTGCAACGTACAGGGTCTTCCGCTTTAAAGGAACAATCTGTGAGAAATATTGGAGTTTTACTTCTCAAATATTTGGCTTAGTTAATGTTTTACCCTCTGCATACAATCTTTTTTACTGTTGTAAAATTATTCGGTCGTCAATCACCAGGACCATGTTAATCCAGTTACCTGGTCCTGTTTTAATTACCGGTTGACGTTAGTTTTTCATTGTCTAACAGACTCAACATTATACAGGGTGATTCAAAAAGAATACCACAACTTTAGGAATTTAAAACTCTGCAACGACAAAAGGCAGAGCTAAGCATTACCTGTCGGCGAATTAAGGGAGCTATAAAGTTTCATTTAGTTGTACATTTGTTCGCCATTTCAGCCAATAAAGTTTTTGGTCCCTTTTTCTTCGAAGGTGCTACTGTAACTGGACTACAGTATCTGGAGATGTTAGAGAATTGGCTGTTCCCTCAGCTCGAACAAGAAGCACAACAATTCATATTTCAGCAGGATGGAGCGCCACCACATTGGCACTTATCTGTCCGTAACTACCTGAACGTCAACACCCGAGGCGATGGATCGGCCGCCAGGCAGCCCGTGACAGAGCACTTCATCACTGGCCTCCAAGAAGCCCTGACCTTACCCCCTGCGATTTTTCCTTATGGGGGTATGTTAAGGATATGGTGTTTCGGCCACCTCTCCCAGCCACCATGGATGATTTGAAACGAGAAATAACAGCAGCTATCCAAACTGTTACGCCTGATATGCTACAGAGAGTGTGGAACGAGTTGGAGTATCGGGTTGATATTGCTCGTGTGTCTGTAGGGGGCCATATTGAACAGCTCTGAACTTGTTTTTGAGTGAAAAAAAACCTTTTTAAATACTATTTGTAATGATGTATAACAGAAGGTTATATTATGTTTCTTTCATTAAATACACATTTTTAAAGTTGTGGTATTCTTTTTGAATTACCCTGTACACTGATTGGTAATAGAAATGCAACACCAGGAAGGATGGCTTATGGTGCGCCTGCAATACAGTTGGAAGAATACGGAGTGCGTAAATTAGTACACGAGCTTGTTTTTAAAGAAATTTAATAATAACTTCCCCCCCCTCCCCCTCCTCCCCCCCCCCCCCCCCCCATGAACCATAGACCATGCCGTTGGTGGGGAAGCTTGCGTGCCTCAGCGATACAGATAGCCGTACCATAGGTGCAACCACAACGGAGAGGTATCTGTTGAGAGACCAGACAAATTATGGTTCCTGAAGAGGGACAGCAACCTTTCCAGTACTTGCAGGGGCAACAATCTGGATGATTGACTGATCTGGACTTGTAACACTATCAAAAACGGCCTTGCTGTGCTAGTACTGCGAACGGCTGAAAGCAAGGGGAAACTACAGCCGTAATTTTTCCCGAGGACATGCAGCTTTACTGTATGGATAAATGATGATGGCCTCCTCTTGGGTAAAATATTCCGAAGGTAAAATAGTCCCGGGCGGGGACTACTCAGGAGGACGTCGTTATCAGGAGAAAGAAAACTGGCGTTCTACGGATCGGAGCGTGGAATGTCAGATCCCATAATCGGGCAGGTATGTTAGAAAATTTAACTTATCCATTTCCCTTTTTAAAGTTAGATATAGTGGGAATTAGAGAAGTTCGGTGGCAGGAGGAACAATACTTCTGTTCAAGTGAATACAGGGTTATAAATACAAAATCAAATAGGGGTAATGTAGGAGTAGGTTTAACAATGAATAGGAAAATAGGAATGCGGGTAAGCTATTACAAACAGCACAGCGAACGCATTGTTGTGGCCAAGATAGACACGAAGCCCACGCCTACTACAGTAGTACAAGTCTATGTGCCAACTAACTCTGCAGATGACGAAGAAATGAAGAAATATATGATGAGATAAAAGAAATTATTCAGATAGTGAAGGGAGACGAAAATTTAATAGTCATGGGTGACTGGAATTCGATAGTAGGAAAAGGAAGAGGAGGAAACGTAGTATGTGAATATGGATTGGGGGTTAGAAATGGAAGAGGAAGCCGCCTGGTGGAATTTTGCAAAGAGCACAACTTAATCATAGCTAACACTTGGTTCAAGAATCATGAAAGAAGGTTGTATACACGGAAGAAGCCTGGAGATACTGACAGATTTCAGATAGATTATATAATGGTAAGACAGAGATTTAGGAACCAGGTTTCAAATTTTAAGACATTTCCAGGGGCAGATGTGGACTCTGACCACAATCTATTGGTTATGAACTGTAGATTAAAACTGAAGAAACTGCAAAAAGGTGGGAATTTAAGGAGATGGGACCTGGATAAACTGACTAAACCAGAGATTGTACAGAGTTTCAGGGAGAGCATAGGGGAACAATTGACTAGAATGGGGGAAAGAAATACAGTAGAAGAAGAATGGGTAGCTTTGAGAGATAAAATAGTGAAGGCAGCAGAGGATCAAGTAGGTAAAAAGAAGAGGGCTAGTAGAAGTCTTTGGGTGACAGAAAAATTATTGAATTTAATTGATGAAAGGAGAAAATATAAAAATGCAGTAAATGAAGCAGGCAAAAAGGAATACAAACAGCCTTGGGAGAGCCAGTCCTGACAAAACTCTACCATCTGGTGAGCAAGATGTATGAGACAGGCGAAGTTCCCTCAGAGTTCAAGAAGAATATAATAATTCCAATCCCAAAGAAAGCAGGTGTTGACAGAAGTGAAAATTACCGAACTATCAGTTTAATAAGTCACGGCTGCAAAACACTAACGCGAATTCTTTACAGACGAATGGAAAAACTGGTAGAAGATGACCTCGGGGAAGATCAGTTTGGATTCCGTAGAAATGTTGGAACACGTGAGGCAATGCTGACCCTACGACTTATCTTAGAAAATAGATTAAGGAAAGGCAAACCTACGTTTCTAGCATTTGTAGACTTAGAGAAAGCTTTTGAGAGTGTTGACTGGAATACTCTTTCAAATTCAAGGTGGCGAAAGACTATCTACAATTGGTACAGAAACCAGATGGCAGTTGCAAGGGTCAAGGGGCACGAATGGGAAGCAGTGGTTGGGAAAGGAGTGAGACAGGGTTGTAGCCTGTCCACGATGTTATTCTATGTGTATACTGAGCAAGCAGTAAAGGAAACAAAAGAAAAATTCGGAGTGGGAATTAAAATCCATGGAGAAGAAATAAAAACTTTGACAAAATTACAGTGTCATCGGCGAACCTCAGAGACAGTAATGACCTGGAAGAGCAGTTGAACGGAATGGACAGTGTTTTGAAAGGAGGATACAAGATGAGAATCAACAAAAGCAAAACGAGGATAATGGAATGTAGTCGAATTAAGTCGGGTGGGAATTAGATTAGGAAATGAGACACTGAAAGTAGTAAAGGAGTTTTGCTATTTTGGGGAGCAAAATAACTGATGATGGTCGAAGTAGAGAGGATATAAAATGTCGACTGGCAATGCCAAGGAAAACGTTTCTGAAGAAGAGATATTTGTTAACATCGAGTATAGATTTAAGTGTCAGGGAGTCTTTTCTGTAAGTATTTGTATGGAGTGTAGCCATGTATGGAGGTCAAACGTGGACGAAAAGTAGTTTAGACAAGAAGAGAATAGAATCTTTCGAAATGAGGTGCTACAGAAGAATGCTGAATATTAGATGGGCAGATCACATAACTAATGAGGAGGTACTGAATAGAATTGGAGAAAAGAGAAATTTGTTGCACAACTTGACTAGAAGAAGTGATCGGTTGGTAGGACATGTTCTGAGGATTCAAGGGACCACCAATTTAGTATTGGAGGGCAGCGTGGAGAGTAAAAATAGTAAAGGGATACAAAGAGATGAATAGACTAATCAAATTTAGAAGGATGTAGGTTGCAGTAGGTATTGGGAGATGAGGAAGCTAGCACAGGAGAGAGTAGCTTGGAGAGCTGTATCAAACCAGTCTCTGGACTGAAGACGACGACCACCACCACCACCACCACCACCACCACCACCACAACAACAACAACAAACTATAGTGCACAGTGTATTACAACAAAAATTAACATTTGGAGGTACAATAAAAATTTTACCTTGCGATGTGTCAGGGGTTCCCTCTGTCGTATGAAGGAAATCTCGACGTTTTGGAACACTTCAATCTTAAACAACCATTGTTGTAGCCTCTTTTTTCCCTTCCTATTCTTCCTCTTCCTCTTCCTCCTCCTCCTCCTCTTCATCCTCCTCCATGGTAATAGTAGTGTGATAATTGTGTTTAGCAAATTGTGAAATAATTCACTTCTAATGGAATCTTATTGTTTGATTAAAGACACAGGTATGTCATGCCACTATACTTCGAACTCTTTGCAACAGTTCATCACTTACGGTGGCTGACGCGTAGTAGCATGCCAGTCTATCAGCAACCCACGACCATATGTTTTCACAAGGTGAGAGATCTGTAAATCGTGCTGTCCAGGACACCTTCGAACTCGCACTGTTTAGAGGTAGGTCAGTATAGCACTAACGACATGGTCTTGAGTTATCTTGTCGAATGACAGCGTCAGGAAGCTGCTGAAGACAGGACACAGCCATTGGCCTTAACAGGTCAGAAATGTTCTCAAAATGAATTTGCACTCTGCAGCTGAGTGTGCACTGATATGAAACTTCCTGGCAGAGCATTCTCTCGCTAAAGGCATAGGTCTCGATTTCGAGTCTCGATCCAGCACACAGTTTTAATCTGCCAGGATGTTTCAGGTCAAAAATGTAACTGCTGCTGCCATATTGCAGGGCATGTGAATCATAGAGATTCGTGTGTGTACCCAATGACAGCCTACGCTATGGCACCAGCTACTGGACCAGAATGACTATGATGAATGCAATCTGGCAACATTTATTTTCCTCTGAGTCTTCACAAACGGATTCGTCCATTGTGACGCTGTAAGCAAAACCTTAAACGCGCCTGAAAAGATGACGTGGCTCCATTACTGTTTCCACTGTTTACATTGGGCGCACTGCTTCCAGGGCACCTCTGTCTGCTGTCGCGTTAAGGGAAACCGCAACAATGGTAAGCGTAATGACCGTCCGTGACACTGCAGGGGACGCTGCACTGCGCGTGTGGATACTTGTGTCTACAAACAAGCCCACCTCCTGACTCAAACTATGTGATGTGGCTGTCCTATCCTTCATGGTCTAGTTGTCGGTTCTTCCAGAAGCTAATCACACGAGCCACTGTGATCCTGCAGGACGTTAAGTATGCTCTCCTGAAGCCATAGATTCCATATTATCGTGGCAGTCGTGGAATATATACCAACGAGATCATCATCATATGGAGGGATGACAACTGCAGTGTTGATGGGCTTCGTAAATCCCTGTGCCACATTGGTGAATGTAAATGTGTTTAATAAGTTTTCTTCTCCATTTTAAATTAAAATATAGATGTAAATGTGCATATTGAAATTATGTACCTACTAAAGTTGTTAAGTAAGTCTAAGTTGTAGACTTTCTAGTTCAGATGATGTATTTTCTAGTGCAGGAAACTGAGTCGTATCTACTTCTATTCCATTGTTGGCATAAATTACGTCATGACGTCTTCGTGGTATTTACAGTTACTCGCGCATGTGGATTGATGGAGCTTCGATTAAACGAAGCAGGTTTGATGACACAGTGAAACTACTATTTACAAGACTGGTAATGGTGACCGTGGCCAACTATTCACGGAGCGTGCACAGACATAACATGCGTTTGAAGGTAAAACTCCTGGTTCTCCTAGTTCCAGTCTGCGTCACTCTTGCTGCAGTTTCATCGGGAGGAGTGGCTTTGCACAGCGCCTCTTAGTGCTTTAGAAAGAGAGCCCACACGTGAGAATACTGTGGGTTTCCAAGTCCTGTGATAGCGGGCTCTGGGTCATAACGTGGCCTTCCAGAATCTTCTGGCAGTTTCCGTGTGCTATCGTAGGCTTCAAATATGTTCTGGTTTTCTACGAGAAGGACTGAACTGCATATAACGGGTCTCGTCAATGTTTAGATGTACCGGTACCCATCGGCTTCACGTTAGTCGAAATTTGGTTGCCGAGACATGAACGTGCGTTTACTATCATGTTCCTCACACCACCTCTATAGAACGATTCTGTTGGAAGGTGAAATAGCCATCGGAGAAGATATCAAACGTGAATGATTGCAGGTTCTCCGTAATGATGTTCGCTTAGTCCACCGAAGCGCTTCGTTTGATAACTGCCACTGATCACATGGATCACAGTTAATAGCGAAAACGAGTGAAAGTATATGAAGGAAAAGGGGGATGGACGTGGGAACCAAATGAAAAGCCGATTGAGTGGCAAAATTTTATTGAACCGGCCCTGGGCATGGAAGTCCAGTTGAATGCCTCACATAGCAAAATACTGCCTCAGGGCGCCCGGCGTCCATGGCGTAGTGTGGGTTTCTAGCAGCCACTCGCCTGGATGACGGCCTATCAAGACACGACCATCGACTTCTTGTTCCAAGAAATTTGATTCATTCGACCAGATTAACGCGCGGCCAGATTTCGATGCTACCGATGCTACTACTGTAATAATTGACGAAACATCACCGGGCGGCTGATATATTCAGATACGAGGGTCACTCCAAAAGAAATGCACACTACTTTTGTAAAAATACAGTTTTCATTCTGCATGTGTGAAAGTTTTACAGTGTGTAGATACATCCTTCCTGCTTGTTTTCAAACTTAGTTCAACCTGTTCCATGAGTGGCGCCGTCACAGCATGTCTTCAAGATGGCTGCTACACTTGACGTTCGTCAGAAGCAATGTGCTGTCGTAGAATTCCTGTGCTGTGAAAACGAGACAGTGGGAAACATCCACAAGAGGTTGAAAAAGGTGTATGGAGACACTGCTGTCGATCGTAGTACAGTTAGTCGGTGGGCGAGCAGGTTACGTGATGAAAGCGAGTACGGCAATATTGAGGATTGTCCTCGCATCGGAGGGCCTCGTACTCCACACACTCCAGACAATGTGCAGAGAGTTAACGAATTAGTGACTGCTGACAGACGTACCCAAGTGAACGAATTCTCACGCTACGTTGTGATAGGGGAAGGAAGTGTTTGCAGAATACCGACGGTGTTGGCGTTAAAAAAGGTTTGTGCCAGGTGGGTTCCCAGGATGTTGACAGTGGCTCACGAAGAAAAAAGAAAAACGGTATGCAGCGAACTTTTGGAACAGTACGAGAATGGTGGAGATGAATTTCTTAGAAGAATTGTGACAGGTGATGAAACATGGCTCCATCATTTTTCACCACAGACGAACAGGCAATCAATGGAGTGGCATCATGCAAATTCACCCAAGAAAAAAAAAAATCAAAACCATACCTTCTGCTGGAAAAGTTATGGCTACGATGTTTTTCGATTCCGAAGGACTCTTGCTTGTGGACATCATGCCAAGTGGAACCACAATAAATTCTGATGCACATGTGACGACACTAAAGAAACTTCAAGCTCGACTGTGTCGTGTTCGACCACATCGGCAAAAGCAGGATGTTTTGCTGTTGCACAATTCACGGCCACATGTCAGTCAAAAAAGCATGGAAGCGATCACAAAACTCGGGCGGACAACACTGAAACACCCGTTTTACAGTCCTGACCTGGCTCCATGTGACTATCATCTCTTTGGGAAACTGAAAGACTTCTTTTCGTGGAACAAGGTTTGAAGATGACGACTCCCTTGTGCACGCTGCCAAACAGTGGCTCCTTTTGCTCGATGTAGTGCAGCAACTCTATGTGGCATGGACTCAACAAGTCGTTGGAAGTTCCCTGCAGAAATATTGGTCTGTGCTGCTTCTATAGCTTTCCATAACTGCGAATGTGTTGCCGGTGCAGGATTTTGTGCACGAATTGGCCTCTCGAGGAAGTCCTGCAATGTTCTATGGGATTAATGTCTGGAAATCTGGATGTCCTAATCATTCACTAGATCTGTCCAGAATGTTTTTAAATCAATCGCGAACAATTCTGGCCCAGTGACGTGACATCGTTGTTTGGTAACGTGGAGTCCACGAATGGCTGCAAACTGTCTCCAAGTAGACGAACATAACCATTATCAGTCAATGATCGGTTCAGCTGAACCTGAGGACGCAGTTCAATCCATATGAACAAAGCCATTATAGAGCCACCACCAAATTGCATAGTGCCTTGTTGACAACATGGACCCGTAATTAATAAAATGTTATGTAATAATACCGTGGTCTAATGGATTTCATCTTAAAACCCAGGGTTTCGTCCCCATCTGCAGAGGACATTTTCAAGGGGTATCATAGCCTCTTTCAATGTCCAGTTCACACCCTGGCTTAGTACTGTCAGTAGTGAGCCAGGGTGTGAATTGGGCGATCAAAGAAGCTACAATCCCAATTGAAAACTGCTCCGCAGATGGGGACGAAACGTTGAGTTTTAAGGTGAAATCCATTCGACCACGGCATAACAACCAGATACATGCTACTAATTATGACGTTTTACAACTTGGATCCATGGCTTTGTTGGGTCTAGACCACACTCTAACCCTACCATCAGCTCTTATCAAATGAAATCGGGCCTCATGTGACCAGATCACGGTTTACTATTCGTCTACGGTCCAACCGATACGGTCACGAACCCAGGAGAATGCTGCAGACGATATCGTGCCGTTAGCAAAGGCACTGGAGTCGGTCGCATACTGTCATATCATTTTAACGCCAGATTTCTCCGTATTCTCCTAACGGATACGTACGTCTTACGTCCCACATTGGTTTCGGCTTCATTTCACACAGTGTTGCTTTCCTGTTAGCACTGAAATTCTAAGCAAACGCTGCTGCTCTCTGTAGTTAAGTGATGACCGACGACCACTGTTGTCCGTGGTGAGAGGTAACGCCTGAAATTTGGTATTCTCGGCAAACTCTTGGCACAGTAAATCACGAAATACTGAATTCCCAAACGATATCCGAAATGGAATGTCCCATGCGGCTAGCTACAAACACCAATCCCCACTCAAAGTCTGTTAATTCCCGTTGTGCGGCCATTACCACGAAACCTTTTGACACGAATCCTTTTAGTACATATGACGGCTCCGTCAATGCACTGCCCTCTATATTTTGTGTAGGCGGTACTACCGCAATCTTTCTATGTGCGTATCGCTGTCACATGAGTTTTCAGTGCACATCGTAAACATAGCAAAGACACTTTTCACATGTAAATCACAAATATTTGTAGTCTTAACAATATGATGTGACAAGGTAGAGGCATTCATGTGGAGATGAAGCTCGTACAAATAGGTCAGTTGACTGGGTATCAGCCTTCATTATCAAGCGGAAACGTCCTCAAATACCCACATCCGAAAGGTAGCGGTGTTAACCAAACGTTTCCACTTCTAGAAACCGTAGAATGTTGAAAAAGTTTGAAATGGTCGAGATTTTCTGTGTCATGGCCCTGGCGATTCTTCTTGAGTTTCTGAGGGCATCTTCAGTGGTGTGATGCTATGCTAACTGTTTACGTGGTCATTAAAAGCACGCAGCCATTGAGCCCTGGAAGAGCGTCACATCTATGAATGCATCCCGTGCACACATATCCTTTAATCTCAAGTAAAAAACGCTGTGTGGTTACAAACCACTTAACTACCATAATTCAGGAGATATGACGTCACAAACAATGACGTGCTTGAAAAACTTCCGCATTGTATATGACATTTAACTTCTTCTTTGCTAGTAACTCTATTCGCAACATATTTCACAGACAGTATCTACGTAAGCCGCTGGAAGTACCTACACAAATACACACATCAAAAAAAGTTTTATATCACCCCAGTACCCAGAACGCCTGAAGATAGACGTTGACTGTGAATAATGTATCAGACACAGTCCCTTTGACTGTACAGAGATGTCACTAAACTCACCCCAAGATGTAAACAACCATGCAAGAGCAGAGCCCATTAGACGGAGGGGGTCCGACAGCCGATCAGTTTCAGTAATTGCCCCAGGAAGGAGGTACACTGCTCGTGTTGTCTGTCGTTCAACCATGCCCAGACGGTCAATGCTGCGGTTCGATCGCGTCCGCATTGTTACTTTGATCCAGAAACGGTTCTCAACAAGGGAAGTGTCCAGGCGTCTCTGAGTGAAGCAAAACGATGTTTTTCGGACATGGAGGAGATACAGAGAGACAGGAACTGTTGATGACATGCCTTAATCAGGCCGCCCAAGGGTACTATTGCAGTGGATCACCGCTACCTAAGGAATATGGCTCGGAGGAAACCTGACAGCAACGCCATCATGTTGAATAATGCTTTTAGTGCAGCCACAGGACGTCGTGTTACGACTCAAACTGTGCGCAATAGGCTGCATGATGCGCAACTTCACTCCAGACGTATATGGCAAGGTCCATCTTCGCAACGACGATACCTTACAGCGCGGTATAGATGGGCCCAACAACATGCTGAATGGACCGCTCAGGATTGGCATCACGTTCTCTTCACTGGTGAGTGTCACATATGCCTTCAACCAGACAGTCGTCGGAGACGTGTTTGGAGGCAACCTGGTCAGGCTGGCGCCTTAGACACACTGTCCAGTGAGTGCAGCAAGGTGGAGGTTCCCTGCTGTTTTGGGGTGGCATTCTGTGGGGTCTGCATACGCTGGTGGTGGTCACGGAAGGCGCCGTAACGGCTGTACCATACGTGAATGCCACCCTGCGACCGATAGTGCAACCATATCGGCAGCATATTAGCGAGGCATTCGTCTTCATGGACGACAATTCGCGCCCCCCCCCATCGTGTACATCTTGTGAATGACTTCCTTCAGGACAACGACATCGCTCGACTAGAGTAGCCAGCGTGTTCTACAGGCACGAACCCTACCGAACATTCCTGGGATAGATTGAAAAGGGCTGTTTATGGACGACGTGACCCACCAACCACACTGAGGGATCAACGCAAAATCGCCGTTGAGGAGTGGGACAATATGGACCAACAGTGCCTTGATGAACTTGTGGGTAGTATGCTACTACGAATACAGGCATGCATCAATGCAAGAGGACGTGCTACTGAATATTAGAAGTACCGGTGTGTACAAGTATCTGAACTGACATCTCTGAAGGTGTCGCTGTATGGTGGTACAATGTGCAATGTATGGTTTTCATGAGCGATAAGAAGGGCAAAAATGACGTTTAAGTTGATCTCTATTTCAATATTTTTCACAGGTTCCGGAACTCTCGGAACCGAGGTGATGCAAAACTTTTTTTGATGTGTGTACATCATTTTACGACAGATAGTTCAAGAGATATGACGTCATAAACACTGAAATACGTGAAAAAGTACTGCATCATGGATGAAGTTTTAATAGATTTATTCTTTACTACAGAGACTTAACTAGGCATTGTCAGAGAGACGTTTACAAAACCGAGCCGTAGACATGCGAAGCAACTACGCCCAGCATACATGAACTGTCCAGGATCATGTTTCTTAATTTGGATACTCCGATTATACATTTGTACCTTACGTTCATTGCTTTGTACGACTGTTTCATAATTTCAAAGGTATTTTCACAAATAAGTGGAAAAGAAATTTTTCCAATTCTTCGCTACAAACATGATTAACTTTTTGTTTTCTTTTCTAACAGAAAATTGGCAGAATGAATACCCGGAAAAAGCAGAGTTAGTCAGCTCGTATGTATATAAATCAATGGGAGACTTTGGATATTACGAGTGATGACCGAAGATACTCTCTGGTCCAATGCTAAATCTTCGAACTTCAGCTTAGGTCAAACTCCAGTTTGTTCATATCGAAAAATTACGGGAGAGTTGTTACTGTAGCAAAGTATGTGTAGTATTGTTTAATTAATGTCATTGGCTAGCATTTGCATGCTTTCAAAAGTGAATTGCGCAGCAGAGTTAATCCTATGGAATCAGATAACAGTAAGTAATGACATCGGACCGATCTTGTGATCTTATCATTTAACTAACTCCACATACCTCGCCACATGTAGTATTTTCCTGTTCTGTCACAGCTAAACGAAGACCCCCAGCCTCTTTATGCTATGAGCAAGAGTAATAACTAGGAACTGTTCCAGCTCACGACGAGTCGCTGGGCTGCATGAAACCGATGATCGGAAAATAAAAATTGTACTGTCACAAAAGGTGCAACCATTTTTGCAAAAGATTCTCAATTTGTATGTTGGTATTTCATTTCATACACTATCTAGGGAGAAAAATTTTTATTGTTGTTGTTGTTGTTGTTGTTGCTGCTACTGCTGTTGCTGCTGCTGCTGCAGGGTGCTGTCTAGATTTGGAGTTCCGAGGAAGTAACGCCGACCGTGGTGGCCACGCGGTTCTAGGCGCTGCAGTCCGGAACCGCGCGACTGCTACGGTCGCAGGTTCGAATCCTGCCTTGGGCATGGACGTATGTGATGTCCTTAGGTTAGTTAGGTTTAAGTAGTTCTAAGTTCTAGGGGACTGATGATCTCAGATGTTAAGTCCCATAGTGCTCAGAGCCATTTGAACCATTTTTCCGAGGAAGTAACTGCTTTAATTGCAATCTAACTTAACAGCTCATACTTTCTCAGTTTCTCACGGAGGTGTATAAAGCTTACCTTTTCTCGTCCTTGGACACGATGGAATATTTTTTAACGCAACTGCGTAACGACGGGGAAAGATATTCATTTTCGATGAGCACGAAGCACCGACAAATTGGCATGCGGATCAGGAACACCCAGATCGGTATGAGCCACGCCAATCAGCTCTTCAAGCATCTGCAGTGAGCATGACTGTAGATGGCTCTGAGCACTATGGGACTTAACTTTTGAGGTCATCAGTCCCATAGAACTTAGAACTACTTAAAGCTAACTAACCTAAGGACATCACACACATCCATGCCTGAGGCAGGATTCGAACCTGCGATCGTAGCGGTCGCTCGGTTCCAGACTGTAGCACCTAGAACCGCTCGGCCATTTCGGCCGGCTGTCTGCAGATACCTTCATTGCTTGCTGGACATCTCATTGTGTGGATCCTTGCTATTCAGTCAAGTCAGAGATCAAATTTACATCCACTCCCTTCCAAGGACTTCTTTACAACTTTGAAAGAGCATTGTACCAAATGAAGGACGGAAGGGAGCTCAGGCTCTGACGCCTCCATCGACAGCGAGCTCATTAAAGAATGAGAGCCAGCTGTAACTGGACAACGAGGGGGCGGGAAATCGGCCGTATCATTGTTAAAGCAATCATTCAGGTAATCGCCTTGACTGATTTGGGGAGTCCCACGGAAAACTAAGTCTGGATCGTCTGGCGAGGATCTGAAAAGCGCTGCAACAGAACACTGCCGCAGTCTGTGCATTATCAAGACGATTGGACACAGAGGTCAGACCAGACCTGATCAGAGAAGTACCATCTACCTCATGGAAATCGGTCTTATTATGCTTTGGAGCCCACATAGCTACAAGAACTTCAACACTTCCCCTTTGATACTGTGCTAAGTTTGTATAATTATTTTCAACGTTAGTGAGAAAATAGACCAACGAAAACGATCCACTCTTTGTATCAGACTTCTGTTTTATTGATTGGCGACTCCATGTTGTCTTGTGCACTACGACCAGATAATCTATGTGATTGCCGTAAGCTTAGTGACAACAGTGCATCCCAATTTAAGTTATACAATATAGCACTGAAGATGGTCACTCAGTGACAGAAAATCGATTTTGCAATAGTAAAAAATATACGACCAATGCTGTCTCTTTTTTCAAGTAGACTTCTGTTTCCTTCTGTCTTCGTTACCAGACAGTGATAGGTAATGGCACCTATGTACCGAAGACTGTGATTGGTATCTATCATTGGGAAATTTTGACCAAATGCTCCATCCAGAAATGGAGACACGTTTAATATTTGAACGGCTTACCAGAACATATGAAACGTATGTTTATAGGAAGTATGCTTGTCTTAGTGTACAAACAGGTTCAGAGAGTGAAACTACGGATATCGTGAGAGAAGCGCGTCCGTTCCTGGCTGTTCAAAAGCGTTCAGACCCCACCGTCGTTTCTGAGCAACGATCTCTGTAAACTTGATAGAATGTTGTCAGGTAAACAGCTGCAACACGCTTTGGCTCGCTCTTCCCACGTGAGAGCGGAGCTGTTGGGCAACAGCCATATTGACAGTGCGCCAGGCGTCTATTGTCAGAGTGCGTAACGAAGTTCAGTAAGCAGTTTCAGTACCTGTAGTATCAACAAAGTGCGATCCGACGGTGAAGAGTAGTTCTCTAAACCAAGTACTTCCAGTGGTATTTGGTCGACAAGAGGCGAAATGTTGCCATCACATGGCACCACTGGCCGCGGTCTATAAGAGTAGCTGGTCGATCGATCTGTCACAACAGGAACAAACATCTCAGTTCCAGTAAGAGCGGTCGTAGCAGATTCCAATTTATATTTGAACCACCCATGATTAAGAATTGTCCAGAAAATTCACACCTATAAGGCCATAATATTAATAGTAATAAACTCAAACACAAGCTTAGTAACAAACTTATTTGTAAAGTATACTCACATTTTGGGAGGCAACATAT